>NC_039366.1:93370626-94858750 GCF_003573695.1 Papaver somniferum | reverse complement strand
TTTCATGGGTATCTCAATCACTCTATTTCACCCTAGCAATGGTAACAACTTGAATCGTGAGCCCCACCTAATCACTTAGAGAAACATAGTTTAAAATGAAAAAAAAAAACAGAAGTGAAAAGGACTCAACGAGATATGGTGAAACTATCATGTTATTTCTAACACCTGAGCTCTGTGCTTTTATGAATAGACTCTTTAGATGTTTCCATCTAGTCAGATTGGTTCCTCAACTCCTAAAACCAACATGCTTCCATCCACTTAGATTGGTTAGTGCAAACCTTAATAGGCATAAATTTCTAGGTTCTGGAGTTTATTTATAATGCAACTAGAAAGTTTCTCCCATACCCCCAAACTTAAATCTAACATTGTCCTCAATGTTCTAAAGATAAAATTAAAAGCATGAACAGTGAGAAACTGTTACCATTCGAAGCAAAAGAGTTAAGGAAAGATATTACCGTGTTGCATGAGCATGGGATACCTCCCAAGAAGTAAAATGTATTTTTTTTCTTGCTGTCAGTAGAATGTCCTCAAACAAGGTGGGGATGGTACCCAAAAGTAGACACCCAATCATATATATAGAGTCTGAAAAGTTGAGGATCATCCCAACTAGTCCAGTCGGCTGAAAATATGAACCCGCAAACACTATAAAGCTCCAAATGGATGCGTAAGTTCATTCCCAATAGAAATCTGTAAGTAATATTCAAGTCATGCATGGACAGGATAAGTAAATCACTCCCGTAAGAAATAAGTTCAGATTGTTTGACAGTTTCTATTCGCGGGGCACGCTCTAAATCAGGTTCCAAATCAGCGGAAATAACTTCCACGACTGAAAGTTCAGTCGTGGAACAAGGGCTCAATAGAGCAATAATATCATGACTCATAGACCCACTATCATCTACAACGGTTTCATTATGAATATTATCAAGATGAGAAAAACCATAACTTGATAGGTCAGACAATGGTTTAAAGGTCAAGGTCGGACCTTTCTCGGCTGATGAAACTAGTCGAGACTCGGCCAATACTAGAGGTTCTATTATGGGCTTCCATTTATTAGTGTCTAGCAGTGGTGTGGAGTCTAATAAGGCATTGACTTCAAAAATAACACTATCATCATCAAAATCATACCCAAAATGAGTTAAGCAAACCTCTAGTGGATCTTCCAATTGGATTTTGCAAAAGCTTTGTGAATCCATACTTTCTTTTCACCCGCAGCACTTTCTAAGGTACCTAAAAAAATCAAATAAACTGCGTAAAAAGGAATTAAAAAAAAAAATCTAAAGAAAAACAAAATAAATTATATAAAAAAATAAAAATAAAATAAAACAATTATGTACAAGAAAATTGATATCAATTAGAGAGTACTATACAACCACTCCCCGGCAGCGGCGCCAAAAACTTGATGTAGATTTTATATAACCAAAATAAATGATTAAATGAAACCTAGTTTATCCGCGAGCGCACAGGTCTATTGTAATATAGATAGCAAATGCGGTTCGTTCCCACAGGGAGTGTGAAACACTCTACCAACTAATACCAAGAATAACTAATTAACAAGATGATGTTTTAAAGAGTTTTCAGAAATTCGGAACAAAATGAAATAATAACAAGTCTAACAATGAATAAAATGGAAATGGGTGGTTAGGATTTTCGGTTTCCACCAATTAATTATGCAAGCTCTACTAATCGTTAAAAATATATTTCATGCTTTTTCAAATACTGTTTCTCCGCTGTAATTATCTTCGCTTCATGGGTAGTGATTCTAAAGCATTATTTATCAATCCTAAAGCATATCACGTCAAGGAATTTAACCAAAGTACGAAATATCAATTGAAAAGCATAAATAATCAACAAAATCACATAAATAATTAGATCCCAAGCTCTTGTGAAGATAAATTACTAATTATTCAATTCATTATTAAGCATATAAATGTAGAGTTTTCATAATAAAATCGGGTTCTACCTAAACCCTAACATGGAATTAGCTAGGCATGGCTTTCTTAAAAACCATAAACAAATATGAATATAAAATCCTAGCTAATCAAAATGGAGAAAATAAGCCTCAAACCCTAATCTCCTCAGCGGCTCTCTTCAACTGCCTGTAGCCGCGCCTCCTCCTGTCCGTTTTTTTCTTCCCTTCTTTTTTTCTTTTCAGTTGATATATAGTGATGCTACGAATAAGTTTCATCCATACCTAGCGACAGCTGCCAAGGCCCAGCCCAATACTCCAGCGGACTTCAAATTTACCTTCTTTCCAAAATCGGCTACACCTCACCAGTTCCATTATGTCCGTTCACATCTCCAACTCCATCTTCTGTACGTCTGATCTTCTTTACATCTGCCAGCCTGTTGCTTCCAATTTTCAAGCTCTCTGTCGATCAAACCACATCAAACCGGCACCAACAAGTATTCGTTGCTGCAGACTCATCACGAATCTCCGAGCATCATCAGTTCACCTATTCATTTATCGTCCACCAGTCACAGCTTGACAACGAACTCCAATCACCATCATCATATCACGGCAGCAGCAGAGCTTGCGTAATTCCTTGCATATGTATTAACTTCACTCGAACCAAGCCATAGACTCCACAATTCAAGTTCAAACTCTTGGCAGTATGAACCACAGTACCACTTAGAATTAGTCTTCATTCACATCTCCATTCGACAGTAACTGCTTCGCCGAAATAAGCACAAACTCGGAACAACACCATCTTCTATCTCCGGACCATTGAGCAGTTGATAAACCCCGTATCCAAATGCTTTCGAATACATCCCACTGTGGGCAATCGATACACCTCCACTTACTCTCTATGTTCTTAGCTTCGGAGCCTTCAAATTCTTATCAAACCCGTCGTTTACAGCCATGCAATGGCAGCAACATTAATAACAACACCTCCATTTCGATTCTCCGCAAAACCAACTCATCCATCTCAAACAATGCCACCATTCCGTCCTTCAATTTCATGTCGAGAACCCCTAGAACTCCAGCCATTACGGACCTTCTCTTCCTGAACTTCAGTTCACACTCAAACTGCAAACCCAGCTTCGCTGCTGATCGATCACCACCACAGCTGCAACTCAGCTCCTTGTTTCGCTGCCATCTCAGACAACTCATCTCCCTCTCTCAATGAACTAACCACAGACCCACTCCTTTGACATTGTTGTTGCAGTTCGTGTCCAACCACAGCTCTGAACAAGCCATTTCATCTCCGTCGGACCAACCAACTTCCGTTCATCTCATAACCTAAACAGCATCAACAATTGTTCCTTCATTCACAATTCAATCTATACCCGATATTCTCATCACAGTCAACCTCCATTTCGACCAAATTTCAGTCCAAGTTCAGCCACCAGTTATCATGGCTTGTCGCTGCCGTATTCAGTCCTCAGCATCGTCCTCCACCGGCAAACCATGTCTGCCATACAGCCGCACAGACATGTGATGGATAAATGGATGCATCGTCCACAAAGTATTCACCCACTAGTGGGCTTCACCTTCTTGAACAAACAAAGACAGTTCTTTGTTTCCACTTTCATGTGCAGGCAGTGAAGCGATTTAACGCTGCTGATAATGAAGGTACCAGGCCAGCCATATTTCGTTATTTTCGTCGCAAATACTTATTTCTCCAACAACACCTACAAAGATATAAAATATCAAAATAAACAAAATCGAGTACTAATATTACAGAGAATTGAGACTAATATAGACACATAAATGCGTCTATCAATCGTGTGATAGAAAGTGTAGGACCGACTTATACACTCACACATCCCGATACTAGAATCTAGGAAAAATCACTATTGGATCTTTCACGATACATTCCACGAGCCCGGTCAACCTAACATCATTCAGAGGACATGTTTACATAGTAGGAGTATTGAGAGCTTCTCCAATGGTAATATGGTCAGCTTCATCGTTGGCATTATGGGAATGCATCCTTTATCTTATTTGGCAATCAATTTTCCTAAATACAAGGGGAAAAAATCCTTTTTCCAACCCATCTATATTTTAAATTCTTCGTTGCCTAGTTGTCTTCTGGTTAAATATTTTATTTGATTTGGTATTATCTGAAAATATAATAACATCTTAATTATTATGCGACTGGTTGATACATACCAAAGTCATACTTATTTTTTGAACTCTAATTTTGTGACAGTGATTACCAAGAACAATTTTATCCTATGGATGGATATTACATAACTAAATGTGTATGAATATTGATAAGCACGTAAGTGCTACATTTTATACACATATTTATATTAGTTAGGACTCGATATTTTAGTTACTAATACTATTTTAGTGCTTTTGTAGAAAGTACAGGTAAATTCGATCATCCGGCGAATAAACAACAAAATGTGAGACTTAATGGTCTTTGCGACGAAAATGGCCAAATGTGGTTGGCCTGGTATTTCCATCTATCAGCAATCACAATGATCGAATAGGGTTGGCCTGGTATTTCAATATATCGTCAACCACTTGAGTTACTCATGACACCATATGGAGCAGTTAAATTAATTATTTGTTATAAACGCCAATGGCACTGCCTAAGTCACCACTCGGATAGAGAAGATAATAAAGAATTTTGTTTCTTTGTTTCAAGCAAGTGAAGGTCCACTACAAAGCTAAGAGATAATGGACGATGTGGCACCACTGCACTTTTCACGGCCACAAAGCAAAGGGAAGAATCGTCTTGGCTTGTTCAAAATGAGCCAGGCCCATTTGGAGTTCGGAGACAGTAGACGTGGCCTCACTCTTCACCACATATTTTAGCTGAAGATGGAGATAAATGCATGTCGATTATGAGAAGTGCTGGTTATCGAATAACACAAATGGAGACTTCAAGATTAGTGTAACAACATCAAGACTCGAAGGCTGTTGCTTCTGTACTTGGCAGCGAGACAAGGAGCTTTTCGTTAGCAGAGATGATGAAGATGACTGTGGTTGAGTTGAAAAGATCAACAGTGGTACGTTATCGAACTGTGTGTGGACTGGAGTTGGTAGATGCTGCTGCGAGATGGAGAAGGAAGTAGAGGTATAGATACAAGTTGGCTGAGATGGTTGTGGTCAGTTGGAAGGAGATCAGAAATGAAAGAGAACTGGCAGTGGTTGCTCGGTGATTGAGCTTGACTAGCAGAGGTTGTTTGTTATCGATGGAAGACTGATGAGTTGCTGCTGAACGTGATCGATTGGCAGTGATAAGAACACGAAGATGGACTGGCAGAGGCAAAGATAGGTTCTAAATCAGGTTGCAATCGGCTGAATCAATGGTATTTTTGATAAATGAAACAGCTGCAGGAAGTGATGCTATGGACCTGTGGCGTTCGATTTATTGAAATGATGACGAGATTTTAAAGGCAGTGAATCTGAAGTCCGTGTATGTGTAGTTAGAGAAAATGAATTTATACAATAGTTTGGTTATTTGGTTTTGGTGGGATTGGAACTTAGGATCTATTGGTCACTAAGGACACTAGCTCATTTTCACTATTTGTGAATGAATCTGTAATCCCACATGGGGAAAATTAAAGATGATACCTCTCCATAAGTATTGAATTTTTTGATATTAGAGTGGCCCTTGGGTCATTAGCACTTTTGTGCGAGGGAGAGGACTTAGGCAATGGGCTAGTTAGTGCAATCGCACATTTTCACACACGCGCGGTGCTTCGCACCGAAGCACGCACGCCGCAGTCCGGCCGGGCTGCCGGGTTCGGGTGTGGACTTATATTTTTTGGCAAAATTTCTTTTGAATCATCGAATTAATATTTGAAACAAAATAATTCTTTGGGCAACATTAAGTGATGCATGAACGTTTAAAACCGTTGGAAAAAATCTGAATTAATTGAAATTGTTTTAATGCGCGTTTATGAGACCTCTCTCTATTCTCCCCTATATAAAGCGATCACTTTCTCTCATTTCGTTTTGTGTCCAGAAGAGCTACTATCCTCTTCTTTTCGTCTTCTCCCCCTGTGTGGTCCTTTATTTTTCATTCCGTGCACAATAGTTGTTGAGGTCTTAAGAATGGGCAAGTACTGTAGTGCTAACAGTGCTTGCAACGGGCAGTTTTATCCTGGATACAAACTTGACCACAGGGTATAGGCTACAAACAAAAGGAAGGTGTAGATTTCTTTGATACTTACTCACCCGTTACGAGAATTACTTCCATTAGGATGTTAATTGCTATAACCGCGGTTCATAACCTAGAAATACATCAAATGGATGTAAAGACAGCTTTTCTACATGGTGAATTAGATGAAGAAATTTACATGGAACAACCTGAGGGCTTTGTAGTGAAAGGTTGTGAAAACAAAGTTTGTAAACTAAAAAAATCTTTGTATGGATTGAAACAAGCACCTAAACAATGGCATGAAAAATTTGATCATGTAATGTTTTCCAGTGGTTTTAAAATCAATGAATTTGACAAGTGTGTATATACTAAGCTTGTAAATGATGTCTGTGTAATTGTATGCTTGTATGTTGATGATATGCTTATACTTGGTACAAACATGGTTGTAATTAATTCCACTAAGAACATGCTGAATGAGAACTTTGACATGAAAGACTTAGGCCCTGCAGATGTAATCTTAGGGATGAAAATTAGGAGAAATTCTAACGGTTATAGTCTTAGTCAATCTCACTATGTTGAATCTGTACTTAGAAAATTCAATCATTTTGATTGTAAACCTGCTTATACTCCGTATGATCCTTGTTGTAAACTCAAAAAGAACAGAGGTAATGGAGTATCACAACTTGAATACTCACGAGTTATAGGAAGTCTGATGTATTTGATGAACTGTACTAGGCCAGACATTGCTTATGCTGTGAGTAGGTTAAGTAGGTATACTTGCAATCCAGAGCAGGAACACTGGGATGCACTTTTTAGAGTGTTGAGGTATTTGAAATACACGTTGACCTTTTGTTTGAATTATGAAAGGTATCCTGCCGTCCTTGAGGGATTTTGTGATGCAAACTGGATATCAGACTCAGAGGAGTCTAAGTCTACGAGTGGATATGTTTTCACTCTATCATGTGGGGCTGTTTCTTGGAAGAGTTCCAAACAGACCTGCATAGCTCGATCCACTATGGAATCTGAGTTTATTGCGCTAGATAAAGCAGGAGAGGAAGCCGCTTGGCTAAGATGCTTTTTAGAAGACATTCCTCTCTGGCATAGGCCTGTGCCGGCTATATCTATACATTGTGATAATCAAGCTGCCATAGCTAAAGCTAAAAACAACTACTATAATGGGAAGTCTATACATATAAAGAGAAGACATGATACCCTAAAACAACTAATATCAAAAGGCGTTATTTCCATTGATTGGGTTAAGTCCAAGGAGAATATCGCGGACCCTTTGACGAAAGGTTTGTCCAAGGAGATAGTTAGTAATGCATCTAAGGGGATGGGGCTTAGGATCATTAAATAAACTTGCCATGAAGGATACTCAACCTTGCTGACTGGAGATCCCAATATCAAGGTTTTGAATGAGAAACTAATTTGTGGCGGGTCAAGGTAAACACTATCAGAGAATTCATTCTCTGCCCCTTCCCTATGGTGTAGACGTGATAGTGTGACTGCATGTGAGGATGACTTTCTATTAAGTCTTAATGAGTTCGATAGTTTCAATTTTAGATGGAAGTGGGGTGTAGCAGTAAACACTCTTGATAGAACTCACCTATCTGAATGTGGAAGTGGGTCGCTTCCTATGAGAAAAGAGATGATTCTCTAGAGCATTCGGAGAAACGGGATTTGTCCAGGGCCAAAAAGGACACAACGACACGAACTCGACAGCACCTAGAGAGATATCACGCGTGGTTATTATCGCGGATTACACCAAACGATGGTAGTTCAAGACATCGCGTTCACTGTCCATCAAGTAGTTCCGGCAATTTCTCACTAAGAAAAGGTTCAAGACCTCATGGACACCTCTTGCCTAAGTGGTATTTCTCGCTTTCCGTTTTCTGATTTTTTATCGGTATTTCATTCATCTGGGGGATTGTTAGAGAAAATGAATTTATACAATAGTTTGGTATTTTGGTCTTGGTGGGATTGGAAATTAGGACCTATTGGTCACTACGGACACTAGATCATTTTCACTATTTGTGAATGAACCTTTAGTCCCACATAGGGAAAACTAAAGATGATACCTCTCCATAAATATTGAATTTTTTGATATTAGAGTGTCCCTTGGGTCATTAGCACTTTTGTGCGAGGGAGAGGACTTAGGCAATGGGCTAGTTGGTGCAATCGTACATTTCACACACGCGAGGTGCTTCGCACCGAAGCATGCACGCCGCCGCCGTCATGGTAGTTAAAGACATTGCGTTCACTGTCCATCAAGTAGTTCCGGCAATTTCTCACTAAGCAAAGGTTCAAGACCTCACGGACACCTCTTGCCTAAGTGGTATTTCTCGCTTTCCGTTTTCTGATTTTTTATCGGTATTTCATTCATTTGGGGGATTGTTAGAGAAAATGAATTTATACAATAGTTTGGTTTTTTGGTCTTGGTGGGATTGGAACTTAGGATCTATTGGTCACTAAGGACACTGGCTCATTTTCACTATTTGTGAATGAACCTTTAGTCCCACATAGGGAAAACTAAAGATGATACCTCACCATAAGTATTGAATTTTTTGATATTAGAGTGGCCCTTGGGTCATTAGCAATTTTGTGCGAGGGAAAGGACTTAGGCAATGGGCTAGTTGGTGAATTCGCACATTTTCACACACGCGCAGTGCTTCGCACCGAAACACGCACGCCGCCGCCGTTCGTGCGGGCGGGCCGGGACGGGCTCGGGTGTGGGTGTGAGTCAAGACTTATATTTTTTGGAAAATTTCTTTTGAATTATCGAATTAATATTTGAAACAAAATAATTCTTTGGGCAGCATTATGTTTATGCATGAACATTAATTTGCATGAACGTTTTATATCAAACTTAAATTTGCATGAACGTTTTTATATCAAACTTAATTTGCATGAACGTTTTATATCAAACATAATGACGCATGAACGTTTCAAATCTATATTAAGTGATGCATGAACGTTTAAAACCGTTGGAAAAAATCTGAATTAATTGAAATTGTTTTAATGCGCGTTTATGAGACCTCTCTCTGTTCTCCCCTATATAAAGCGATCACTTTCTCTCATTTCGTTTTGTGTCCAGAAGAGCTACTATCCTCTTATTTTCGTCTTCTCCCCCTGTGTGGTCCTTTATTTTTCATTCCGTGCACAATCGATGTTGAGGTCGTAAGAGTGGGAAAGTACTGTAGTGCTAACAGTGCTTGCAACGGGCAGTTTTATCCTGGATACGAACTTGACCACAGGGTATAGGCATCACTCATTCTTGATGCGTACCGGTCAAATATCGTGTTAAGGACGGCGTGTTGAACACGTCACTCTGTCTTATGTTTGCAGTCCAATTGAGTGTTTATTTACCTTCCAGAAATTTATCTTTTTACTCTAACATCTTTCTTGAGTGTTTTATTGTTACAGACGCAACAATCTTAACACGATATTTCTGTTTTCTGTCTGTAACAATGGGTAAGAACGATGTTGAAAGGCCTGCAAAGTTTTCTGTAAAAGACTTTAAGAGGTGGCAGTCAAAAATTTTATTCTTTCTAAGTTACCATGAGTTGGATTCCTATCTTCTGAAACCTTTTGATGAATCGCTGAATGATGCTGGTCGTGAGTCTTCTTTAGAAGAATGGAAGAGGAACAATTACATGTCTAAAAATCATATTCTGAATTGTTTGGAGGATGCTTTGTATGATTTTTACAATGCTAAAGAAAACTTTTCTGCTTTTGATTTATGGGCTGCTTTGGAGGCGAAATACCAAGCTGAAACTGCTGGAAGTAAGAAATTCTTGGTAGCTAGGCTTTATGAGTATAAAATGGTGAATGACAACTCTGTGGTTGATAATTTCCTTGAACTCCAGAAAATTATGAATGAAATTCTTGCGTAAGGTATGGTGATTGATGAAACTTTTCAAGTGTCTACTGCTATCGAGAAATTGCTTACTTCCTGGTCCGAGTACAAGAAGAAACTGAGACATGAAATTGCTGAAGTTACTATGGTTGAACTGGGTAAGAAAATTAAAGTTGAAGAATTGTTGTGCTCCAAGGAAAAAAATGTATCTTCTTCAAGGGACATGTCTTACAAAGCTCATGTGACTGAACACAAAGGTTCTAATGCTGATAAGAACCGAAACAACTCCAAGAAACCTCCATGCAAGAAAGGTATGTTTCAGAAACCTAAATCTAGCATTAATAAAATTAAGGGAGATTGCTATGCTTGCGGAAATCCTGTCCATATGGCGGTTCACTGTAGAAACCGTAAAGACCTTAAAAAGAAAAATAATGCTAATTTGGTTGGAAAAAAAAAGATGAATATTCTGGCACGGTGTCTGAAGTAAATTTGGTAACAAATGTGAGAGACTGGTGGGTAGACTCTGGGGCTACCAAACATGTCTGTGGGAAAGAAAGAAATGTTCACCTCCTACAATAAGGTAGGGGAAGGAGAGAAACTCTATATGGGTAACTCATCTGCAGCTGCGGTTGTAAGAAAAGGCAAAGTTGGGCTCAAGCTCACTTCTTGCAAGAATCTCACTTTGAATGAAGTTCTTCATGTTCCGGACATCTGCAAAAATCTTGTTTCTTGTGCTGTTTTAGATGATAAGGGTTTTAAAATTGTAATAGAATCTGGGAAATGTGTTGTAACTAAGGGTAAGGATTATGTGGGGCAAGGTTATAAGACTGAGGGTCTGTATAAGCTTAATGTAAACTCTGCTGTAATGAATAATAATGATTCTTCTGCTTATGTTTGTGAGTCTTTGAACGTTTGGCATGATAGACTTGGACATGTAAATTATAAGGCAATGCTTAAACTAGCCAATGTGGGCTGCATACCCAAATTTAGTTTGGAAAAGGAACACAAATGTGAAATATGCGTAGAATCAAAGTATGCTAGAAAACCTTTTAGCAAAAATGTTCATAGAAATTCTAAACCCTTAGAATTAATCCACTCAGACCTAGTTGACATGAAATCAGTTCAAACTAGAGGTGGCAAGAAATGGTTTGTAACTTTTATAGACGACTGTACTAGGTACTGTCATATATATTTGCTTAGAGGTAAGGATGATGCCTTAGAAGCATTTAAGAGGTATAAAATAGAAGTTGAAAACCAATTGTATACTACCATTAAAACCATTAGGTCTGACCGTGGTGGCGAGTACATAACTCCTATAGGAGATTTCTGTGTAGAACATGGCATAATACACGAGGTTACCCCTCCTTATTCACCTCAGTCGAATGGAGTAGCTGAACGTAAGAACCGCACCCTTAAGGAGATGATGAATGCCATGTTAATTAGTTCAGGATTACCTTCGAACTTGTGGGGGGAAGCTGTCCGCTCAGCCTGCTATATCTTGAACAGAATACCTTTTAAAGGATCGGATAAAACTCCATACGAACTGTGGAAAGATAGACAACCTTCTTTAGCATACTTTAAAGTGTGGGGGTGTTTGGCTAAGGTTCAGATCCCTAAACCTAAAGCAACCAAGATAGGATCCAAAACTGTTGATTGTGTCTTCATAGGGTATCCTGAGCATACACCTGCATATAGATTTATGGATGTGAATTCTGATGTTTCTGAAATTGGTGTAAATACTATTATGGAGTCTAGGGATGCTGTGTTTTTTGAAAATGGTTTTCCTTTAAAATATGACTCTCGTAAGAGAGGTGTTGATCCCCTAGATGTTCCTTCAACAAGTCAGACTTTACCTTTAGAGGAAGATGAAGTAGAATTTGATCTTAGGATGAGTAAAAGGGCTAGAACCAAAACCTCTTTTGGACCTGACTTCATAACACTAGCAGAGTCTAATCCTCAGACTAATAGAGAAGCCATGACTTCTTCTGAAGCTCCGTGGTGGAAAGAGTCTTCTATTAGTGAAATGGATTTCAGCAAAGAAAATGATACATGGGAGATAGTAGATTTACCTCCAGGGTGTAAGTCCATAGGATGTAAGTCAAAGGCTACAAACAAAAGGAAGGTGTAGATTTCTTTGATACTTACTCACCCGTTACGAGAATTACTTCCATCAGGATGTTAATTGCTATAGCCGCGCTTCATAACCTAGAAATACATCAAATGGATGTAAAGACAGCTTTTCTACATGGTGAATTAGATGAAGAAATTTACATGGAACAACCTGAGGGCTTTGTAATGAAAGGTTGTGAAAACAAAGTTTGTAAACTGAAAAATCTATGTATGGATTGAAACAAGCACCTAAACAATGGCATGAAAAATTTGATCATGTAATGTTTTCCAGTGGTTTTAGAATCAATGAATCTGACAAGTATGTATATACTAAGATTGTAAATGATGCATGTGTAATTGTATGCTTGTATGTTGATTTTATGCTTATACTTGGTAAAAACATGGATGTAATTAATTCCACTAAGAACATGCTGAATGAGAACTTTGACATGAAAGACTTAGGCCCTGCAGATGTAATCTTAGGGATGAAATTAGGATAAATTCTAACGGTTATAGTCTTAGTCAATCTCACTATGTTGAATCTGTGCTTAGAAAATTCAATCATTTTGATTGTAAACCTGCTTATACTCCGTATGATCCTTGTTGTAAACTCAAAGAGAACAGAGGTAATGGAGTATCACAACTTGAATACTCACGAGTTATAGGAAGTCTGATGTATTTGATGAACTGTACTAGGCCAGACATTGCTTATGTTGTGAGTAGGTTAAGTAGGTATACTTGCAATCCAGGGCAGGAACACTGGGATGCACTTTTTAGAGTGTTGAGGTATTTGAAATACACGTTGACCTTTTGTTTGAATTATGAAAGGTATCCTGCCGTCCTTGAGGGATTTTGTGATGCAAACTGGATATCAGACTCAGAGGAGTCTAAGTCTACGAGTGGATATGTTTTCACTCTATCATGTGGGGTTGTTTCTTGGAAGAGTTCCAAACAGACCTGCATAGCTCGATCCACTATGGAATCTGAGTTTATTGCGCTAGATAAAGCAGGAGAGGAAGCCGCTTGGCTAAGATGCTTTTTAGAAGATATTCCTCTCTGGCATAGGCCTGTGCCGGATATATATATACATTGTGATAATCAAGCTGCCATAGCTAAAGCTAAAAACATCTACTATAATGGGAAGTCTATACATATAAAGAGAAGACACGATACCCTAAAACAACTAATCTCAAAAGGAGTTATTTCCATTGATTGGGTTAAGTCCAAGGAGAATATCGCGGACCCTTTGACGAAAGGTTTGTCCAAGGAGATAGTTAGTAATGCATCTAAGGGGATGGGGCTTAGGCTCATTAAATAAACTTGCCATGAAGGATACTCAACCTTGCTGACTGGAGATCCCAAGATCAAGGTTTCGAATGAGAAACTAATTTGTGGCGGGTCAAGGTAAACACTATCAGAGAATTCATTCTATGCCCCTTCCCTATGGTGTAGACGTGATAGTGTGACTGCATGTGAGGATGACTTTCTATTAAGTCTTAATGAGTTCTATAGTTTCAATTTTATATTGAAGTGTGGTGTAGCAGTAAACACTCTTGATAGAACTCACCTATCTGAATATGGAAGTGGGTCGCTTCCTATGAGAAAAGAGCTGATTCTCTAGAGCATTCGGAGAAACGAGATTTGTCCAGGGCCAAAAAGGACACAACGGCACGAACTCGACAGCACCTAGAGAGATATCACGCGTGGTTATTATCGCGGATTACACCAAACGATGGTAGTTCAAGACATCGCGTTCACTGTCCATCAAGTAGTTCCGGCAATTTCTCACTAAGCAAAGGTTCAAGACCTCATGGACACCTCTTGCCTAAGTGGTATTTCTCGCTTTCCGTTTTCTGATTTTTTATCGGTATTTCATTCATTTGGGGGATTGTTAGAGAAAATGAATTTATACAATAGTTTGGTATTTTGGTCTTGGTGGGATTGGAACTTAGGATCTATTTGACACTAAGGACACTAGCTCATTTTCACTATTTGTGAATGAACCTTTAGTCCCACATAGGGAAAACTAAAGATGATACCTCTCCATAAGTATTGAATTTTTTGATATTAGAGTGGTCCTTGGGTCATTAGCACTTTTTTGCGAGGGATAGGACTTAGGCAATGGGCTAGTTGGTGCAATCGCACATTTTCACACACGCGCGGTGCTTCGCACCGAAGCACGCACGCCGTCGCCGTCCGTGCGGGCGGGCCGGGCCGTGCTCAGGCTCGGGTGTGGGTGTGGGTCTTATATTTTTTGGCAAAATTTCTTTTGAATTATCGAATTAATATTTGAAACAAAATAATTCTTTGGGCAACATTATGTTTATACATGAACATTAATTTGCATGAACGTTTTATATCAAACTTAAATTTGCATGAACGTTTTTATATCAAACTTAAATTTGCATGAACGTTTTATATCAAACATAATGACGCATGAACGTTTCAAATCGATATTAAGTGATGCATGAACGTTTAAAACCGTTGGAAAAATCTGAATTAATTGAAATTGTTTGAATGCGCGTTTATGAGACCTTTCTCTATTCTCCCCTATATGAAGCGATCACTTTCTCTCATTTCATTTTGTGTCCATAAGAGATATTATCCTCTTCTTTTCGTCTTCTCCCCCTGTGTGGTCCTTTATTTTTCATTCCGTGTACAATCGTTGTTGAGGTCGTAAGAGTGGGCAAGTACTGTAGTGCTAACAGTGCTTGCAACGGGCAGTTTTATCCTGGATGCGAACTTGACCACAGGGTATAGGCATCACTCATTCTTGAGGCGTACCGGTCAAATATCGTGTCAAGGAGCGTGTTGAACACGTGACTCTGTCCTCTGTTTGCAGTCCAATTGAGTGTTTATTTACCTTCCAGAAATTTATTCTAACATCTTTCTTGAGTGTTTTATTGTTACAAACGCAACAATCTTAACACGATATTTCTGTTTTCTCTCTGTAACAATGGGTAAGAACGATGTTGAAAGGCCTTTCTGGAAAAGACTTTAAGAGGTGGCAGTCAAAAATGTTATTCTTTCTAAGTTACCATGAGTTGGATTCCTATGTTCTGAAACCTTTTGATGAATCGTTGAATGATGCTGGTCGTGAGTCTTCTTTAGAAGAATGGAAGAGGAACAATTACATGTCTAAAAATCATATTCTGAATTGCTTGGAGGATGCTTTGTATGATTTTTACAATGCTAAAGAAAACTTTTCTGCTTTTGATTTATGGGCTGCTTTGGAGGCGAAATACCAAGCTGAAACTGCCGGAAGTAAGAAATTCTTGGTAGCTAGGCTTTATGAGTATAAAATGGTGAATGACAAATATGTGGTTGATCAATTCCTTGAACTCCAGCAAATTATGAATGAAATTCTTGCGGAAGGTATGGTGATTGATGAAACTTTTCAAGTGTCTACTGCTATCGAGAAATTGCCTACTTCCTGGTCCGAGTACAAGAAGAAACTGAGACATGAAACTGCTGAAGTTACTATGGTTGAATTGGGTAAGAAAATTCAAGTTGAAGAATTGTTGTGCTCCAAGGACAAAAATGTATCTTCTTCAAGGGACATGTCTTACAAAGCTCATGTGACTGAACACAAAGGTTCCAATACTGATAAGAACCGAAACAACTCCAAGAAACCTCCAGGCAAGAAAGGTATGTTTCAGAAACCTAAATCTAGCATTAATAAAATTAAGGGTGATTTCTATGCTTGCGGAAATCCTGGCCATATGGCGGTTCACTGTAGAAACCGTAAGGACCTTAAAAAGAAAAATAATGCTAATTTGGTTGAAAACAACAAAGATGATTTTTCTGGCACGGTGTCTGAAGTAAATTTGGTAACAAATGTGAGAGACTGGTGGGTAGACTCTGGGGCTACCAAACATGTCTGTGGGAACAAAGAAATGTTCACCTCCTAAAATAAGGTAGGGAAGGAGAGAAAATCTATATGGGTAACTCATCTGCAGCTGCGGTTGTAGGAAAAGGAAAAGTTGGGCTCAAGCTCACTTCTGGCAAGACTCTCACTTTGAATGAAATTCTTCATGTTCCGGACATCTGCAAAAATCTCGTTTCTTGTGCTGTTTTATATGATAAGGGTTTTAAAATTGTAATAGAATCTGGGAAATGTGTTGTAACTAAGGGTAAGGATTATGTGGGGCAGGGTTATAAGACTGAGGGTCTGTATAAGCTTAATGTAAACTCTGCTGTAATGAATAATAATGATTCTTCTGCTTATGTTTGTGAGTCTTTGAACGTTTGGCATGATAGACTTGGACATGTAAATTATAAGGCAATGCTTAAACTAGCCAATGTGGGCTGCATACCCAAATTTACTTTGGAAAAGGAACACAAATGTGAAATATGCGTAGAATCAAAGTATGCTAGAAAACCTTTTAGAAAAAATGTTCATAGAAATTCTAAACCCTTAGAATTAATCCACTCAGACTTAGTTGACATGAAATCAGTTCAAACTAGAGGTGGCAAGAAATGGTTTGTAACTTTTATAGACGACTGTACTAGGTACTGTCATATATATTTGCTTAGAGGTAAGGACGATGCCTTAGAATCATTTAAGAGGTATAAACTAGAAGTTGAAAACCAATTGAATACTACCATTAAAACCATTAGGTCTGACCTTGGTGGAGAGTACATAACTCCTATAGGAGATTTCTGTGTAGAACATGGCATAATACACGAGGTTACCCCTCCTTATTCACCTCAGTCGAATGGAGTAGCTGAACGTAAGAACCGCACCCTTAAGGAGATGATGAATGCCATGTTAATTAGTTCAGGATTACCTTCGAACTTGTGGGGGGAAGCTGTCCTGTCAGCCTGCTATATCCTGAATAGAGTACCTTTTAAAGGATCAGATAAAACTCCATACGAACTGTGGAAAGGTAGACAACCTTCTTTAGCATACTTTAAAGTGTGGGGGTGTTTAGCTAAGGTTCAGATCCCTAAACCTAAAGTAACCAAGATAGGATCCAAAACTGTTGACTGTGTCTTCATAGGGTATCCTGAGCATACACCTGCATATAGATTTATGGATGTGAATTCTGATGTTTCTAAAATTGGTGTAAATACTATTATGTATTCTAGGGATGCTGTGTTTTTTGAAAATGTTTTTCCTTTAAAATCTGACTCTCGTAAGAGAGGTGTTGATCCCCTAGATGTTCCTTCAACCAGTCATACTTTACCTTTAGAGGAAGATGAAGTAGAATTTGATCTTAGGAGGAGTAAAAGGGATAGAACCAAAACCTCTTTTGGACCTGACTTCATAACACTAGCAGAGTCTGATCCTCAGACTTATAGAGAAGCCATGACTTCTTTTGAAGCTCCGTGGTGGAAAGAGTCTTCTATTAGTGAAATGGATTCCATCAAAGAAAATGATACATGGGAGATAGTAGATTTACCTCCAGGGTGTAAGGCCATAGGATATAAATGGACCTTCAGGAGGAAACGTAACATAGATGGAACTATTCAAAAATACAAGGCTAGGTTAGTAGTCAAAGGCTACAAACAAAAGGAAGGTGTAGATTTCTTTGATACTTACTCACCCGTTACGAGAATTACTTCCATTAGGATGTTAATTGCTATAGCCGCGGTTCATAACCTAAAAATACATCAAATGGATGTAAAGACAGTTTTTCTACATGGTGAATTAGATGAAGAAATTTACATGGAACAACCTGAGGGCTTTGTAGTGAAAGGTTGTGAAAACAAAGTTTGTAAACTGAAAAAATATTTTATGGATTGAAACAAGCACCTAAACAATGGCATGAAAAATTTGATCATGTAATGTTTTCTAGTGGTTTTAGAATCAATGAATCTGACAAGTGTGTATATACTAAGCTTGTAAATGATGCCTGTGTGATTGTATGCTTGTATGTTGATGATATGCTTATACTTGGTACAAACATGGATGTAATTAATTCCACTAAGAACATGCTGAATGAGAACTTTGACATGAAAGACTTAGGCCCTGCAGATGTAATCTTAGGGATGAAAATTAGGAGAAATTCTAACGGTTATAGTCTTAGTCAATCTCACTATGTTGAATCTGTGCTTAGAAAATTCAATCATTTTGATTGTAAACCTGCTTATACTCCGTATGATCCTTGTTGTAAACTCAAAAGAACAGAGGTAATGGAGTATCACAACTTGAATACTCACGAGTTATAGGAAGTCTGATGTATTTGATGAACTGTACTAGGCCAGACATTGCTTATGCTGTGAGTAGGTTAAGTAGGTATACTTGTAATCCAGGGCAGGAACACTGGGATGCACTTTTTAGAGTGTTGAGGTATTTGAAATACACGTTGACCTTTTGTTTGAATTATGAAAGGTATCCTGCCGTCCTTGAGGGATTTTGTGATGCAAACTGGATATCAGACTCAGAGGAGTCTAAGTCTACGAGTGGATATGTTTTCACTCTAGCATGTGGGGTTGTTTCTTGGAAGAGTTCCAAACAGACCTGCATAGCTCGATCCACTATGGAATCTGAGTTTATTGCGCTAGATAAAGCAGGAGAGGAAGCCGCTTGGCTAAGATGCTTTTTAGAAGACATTCCTCTCTGGCATAGGCCTGTGCCGGCTATATCTATACATTGTGATAATCAAGCTGCCATAGCTAAAGCTAAAAACAGCTACTATAATGGGAAGTCTATACATATAAAGAAGACACGATACCCTAAAACAACTAATCTCAAAAGGCATTATTTCCATTGATTGGGTTAAGTCCAAGGAGAATATCGCGGACCCTTTGACGAAAGGTTTGTCCAAGGAGATAGTTAGTAATGCATCTAAGGGGATGGGGCTTAGGCTCATTAAATAAACTTGCCATGAAGGATACTCAACCTTGCTGACTGGAGATCCCAAGATCAAGGTTTCGAATGAGAAACTAATTTGTGGCGGGTCAAGGTAAACACTATCAGAGAATTCATTCTCTGCCCCTTCCCTATGGTGTAGACGTGATAGTGTGACTGCATGTGAGGATGACTTTCTATTAAGTCTTAATGAGTTCTATAGTTTCAATTTTATATTGAAGTGGGGTGTAGCAGTAAACACTCTTGATAGAACTCACCTATCTGAATGTGGAAGTGGGTCGCTTCCTATGAGAAAAGAGCTGATTCTCTAGAGCATTCGGAGAAACGAGATTTGTCTAGGGCCAAAAAGGGCACAACGGCACGAACTCGACAGCACCTAGAGAGATATCACGCGTGGTTATTATCGCGGATTACACCAAACGATGGTAGTTCAAGACATCGCGTTCACTGTCCATCAAGTAGTTCCGGCAATTTCTCGCTAAGCAAAGGTTCAAGACCTCATGGACACCTCTTGCCTAAGTGGTATTTCTCGCTTTCCGTTTTCTGATTTTTTATCGGTATTTCATTCATGTGGGGGATTGTTAGAGAAAATGAATTTATACAATAGTTTGGTTTTTTGGTCTTGGTGGGATTGGAACTTAGGATCTATTGGTCACTAAGGACACTAGCTCATTTTCACTATTTGTGAATGAACCTTTAGTCCCACATAGGGAAAACTAAAGATGATACCTCTGCATAAGTATTGAATTTTTTGATATTAGAGTGGCCCTTGGGTCATTAGCACTTTTGTGCGAGGGAGAGGACTTAGGCAATGGGTTAGTTGGTGCAATCGCACATTTCCACACACGCGCGGTGCTTCGCACCGAAGCACGCCGCCGTCCGTGCGGGCGGGTCGGGCCAGGACGGGCTCGGGTTCGGGTGTGGGTGTGGGTGTGGGTCAAGACTTATATTTTTTGGCAAAATTTCTTTTGAATTATCGAATTAATATTTGAAACAAAATAATTCTTTGGGCAACATTATGTTTATGCATGAACATTAATTTGCATGAACGTTTTATATCAAACTTAAATTTTCATAAACGTTTTTATATCAAACTTAAGTTTGCATGAACGTTTTATATCAAACATAATGACGCATGAACGTTTCAAATCGATATTAAGTGATGCATGAACGTTTATAACCGTTGGAAAAAATCTGAATCAATTGAAATTGTTTTAATGAGCGTTTATGAGACCTCTCTCTATTATCCCCTATATAAAGCGATCACTTTCTCTCATTTCGTTTTGTGTCCAGAAGAGCTATTATCTCTTTTTTTCGTCTTCTCCCCCTGTGTGGTCCTTTATTTTTCATTCCGTGCACAATCGTTGTTGAGGTCGTAAGAGTGGGAAAGTACTGTAGTGCTAACAGTGCTTGCAACGGGCAGTTTTATCCTGGATACGAACTTGACCACAGGGTATATGCATCACTCATTCTTGAGGCGTACCGGTCAAATATCGTGTTAAGGACAGCGTGTTGAACACGTGACTTTGTCCTCTGTTTGCAGTCCAATTGAGTGTTTATTTACCTTACAGAAATTAATCTTTTTATTCTAACATCTTTCTAACATCTTTCTTGAGTGTTTTATTGTTACAGACGCAACATGTGTTGGTTAACTCATATTGCAGTAGCGAAGAAGGGAGAAAGGAGAAATTGATGTCGTTCGACAGGGAGACGGAAGTATTGGCTCGTATCAAAAATATTTGGGAAGAAGAGATGTTGGTGTTACCATGGTCATGGAAGTGAACACAAGGAATAAGAGGCACTGCAGCTGAGAAAGAAGATGGGAGTTGTTGTTGTGATCATTGAGACAAAAATAAGAAGATGAAGATCAAGGCCCGTATGTCAGCTGGAGTTGGGAGATGGATCTTCTCGGTGGACTTATGGCTGGACGAACGGACAAAAATCATAAGAAGGTGATGGGTCGAGACGAAGCAATGACGGCAGTTGTTAGCTGAGATGGGCGATTGAAGTTAGTGGTGATAAACCAGGCAGGTGAAATGATTGCAGCAACAGATGCCGATTGGGTTGGAGAAGGGTGTGCGAAAGGAATACAAGGAACACCGAAACTGGTTGTGTGATTGGTGCAGTGGCCTGAGAGAAAAGAAACGAAGGAGAGGAAGAAAATGGAAGCAAACATATGCACTGGACTGTAAGCTGTTAAAATGCTTGCAAGCAGTGCTGGTATTAATTGATGGCTGTGTTTGAGGCGTAAATGGAGATGTCAGTTCCAATCAGTACTTCAGTGGATTTCTACTCGGTATAACTGGGGTCTGGAAATTGGTGTTGGCTGCAGACGGTGGCCGAGACTGAGATAATTGCAGTTAGCAGTGACGAGATTCAGGAGGGCAACAGATGGACAGAAATTAAGATGCTTTTGTTGATGTCATGGCCGTAAGCAATGGAGCAGTCAAGACGGGTTTCGTTGGTAAGCTCTCGAGCTTAAGAGACGAAGTGATGCTGTGAGTTTTGGCCCGAGATGATCTCGATTGTGAATCAGTCAAGATGGGTTTGTTTCGGTGATAATTATTAGTTTAGCCAGCAGTGGTGCTTCGTGGCGATGACGCTGTGTGTTGGCTGAAGTGGTGATCGGATAGACAAAAGTTGGGCTTAGGTGCTGGAGCTAGTAATGGACCGGTGGTTCACTGGGCCTTGCAGAAATTCGCTAGGTATGATTTCTCGCAACACCTATATGAATTGAAAAAAAACAGAAGAAGGGGGAGCCCGGGGACAGAGGATGAAAGAGGTTGCGGCAACAAGCCAAAACCAGGAAGGAGGCGCGGCGGAGAGCCGTGAACAGGAGATAGGGTTTAAGAAGTTTCATTGCCCATTTTTCAATTATTTTGGTTTAGCTAATTTTGATTTCAATTTGTTTATGGTTTTTGGAGAAAGTCATGGCTAGCTAATCCATATTAGGGTTTAGATAGAAGCCAATTTAGTTTTATAAACTCTATGATGATATTTCTAATAATGATTCATTGATTAGTGATTTCTCTTCATATAGCTTGGTGTTTTATCGTTCATGTGATTTTCTAGATTATTTATGCTTTTGAATTGATATTTCGTGCTTCGGTTAAATCCCTGGACGAGGTATGCAAGGATAGATAGGTAATGCTTTAGGATTGCTACATAAGAAGCGAAGGAAGTTACAGCGAAGAAACTATATTTTAGAATTTAATATAATATCTTCCGGGACATGAGATTGATTTCGATATTTGTCTTGAGTGATAAATAGAGATTAGTAGAGTTTTATATGATTGAATTGGTGGAAATCGAAAACCCTAACAACCCTTTCTCATTTTTGTTACGTCTTTGTTATTTATTATTTCATTTTGTCCGAATTTCTAAAAAATCCTTAAAACATTATCTTGTTGATTATTTAATTTTTGGTATTAGTTGGTAGAGTATTTCACACTCCCTGTGGGAACGAACCGCATTTGCTATCTATATTACTATTGACCTGTGCGCTTGCGGATATAAGTGGGTTTTATTTAATTATTAGTTTTGGTTATCTAAAATCTACATCAAATATACAGTTCCATGGAAATCATATTGTTCTTTGATATTTGTGATAATTCTTTCGTGGAAACTGTTAGAGCATTCTCGGTCGAACTTGCATGCGTTGCTATCTCAAGCATGTTTGTCAATGTTAGTGATCAAAACTATAAGTCTTAATTTCTAGCCTACACAGCTAAAGGTCTCGGACTATGATAGAAAGTATAGTTTAGCTCAAGACTCCATGGAAATCATCATACAAGACGAAGGACTACTCAAGGAACTGGTGGATCTTCATCAACTAAAAGGTATATGGAGACTTGAACTTATCTTTCACTCAAAAGTCTATCTATTCTATCTCATACTCTTGAGACAAAATTCGTTTTGATATATAGACTTTCATTATACACATTTGCTATTTCGTGCCGAGTGTAACTCGCCTATCTATTTCTCGAAATATGTGTTGGTAAGCTTTCGCTTTAGCCAAATTCATCTTTACCTAGTGACGAATGTCATGTTATGTTTCAATCACTTTGGAAATTGCTCTGACGAAAAATGGTCTGTGAATAACGGCTACATAACGTCCTCTGAGAATGTTTCAATGATTGAAATGAGAGTTTAGATTACATAACCATTGGTAGGATATAAGCATTGTTGTGGAAACACATATATGTATAATTCCTTATTCCTTGAACCAAAGTTTGCGAACTTTGTTGATCAAGAGAAACGGAATGTGGCGTGAGCCAAGTCCGCGAACTGGCAGAAGTTCGCGACCCGAGAATTTTTGCTGGAGTCTGTGAACTCCTTCCGTGAGCTTAAGTACGCGAACCCAGTCCGCGAACTTGAGCAGGTTATATCTAAAATCGGTTGTTCTTGAACTCATGTTTATTTAAACTAAGGAATGCTTTTGCAAACCGTGGCTATAAAGTTCATGAACCGATTCGAGTAAATCAAATCGTTTTTTCTTTGACTGTGTCTTGTGTAGTTACATAAGATCTAAGCAATTGAACACCTCTCTAACTAGTTCATTTGAGTCATTTGAACTAGTTATGGTGAAGAAGAATATGGTGGATATGAAAGTGATCATATGGCTAACCATTTGGTTAAATATTGTTGAACCAACAAATGTTAATGTTTGGGAACAGCTACATAAACCCAAAATTAGACATTCCATTTGTGTGTAACAAGCTAAGTTTTCAATCCAACGATTGAGAACTATTAGCTTGAATCTAATCAGGTTTTCATCTAACGGTGAATATTGAATGCTTTGTTACCAAGCTAACATTGATTGCAAACCCTGATTTGAAAGACTATATAAAGGAGAACTCTAGCAACTTGGAAACCTAATCCCCACACCTTACATGTGATACTAGTTGCATAGCTAGAGTCGATTCCCCTTTGACCTTTGGTTTCTTCTTCTAAAACCAAGTTAACGACTTAAAGACTTCATTGGGATTGTGAAGCCAGACCGATACTACTTTTATTGAAGTTGTCTGATCTGATCTTGCATCTTCTATCGTTACGAGTATGATTGTAATAATTGGCTCGAGATTTATATCTCCGATATGCAAAATAGAAAAGTAATCACAAACACTTCGTCTCATCGTTTGTGATTCCACAATACATTTTTTCGCTGCGTCGATTAGGATTATTGTGAGGTTATTGATAATACTAGGATGTTCTTCGGGAATATAAGTATGGTTTATCAATTGGTTCTTGTTCACCTTGATTTATCAACAGACGGAACAAAACTCATAGGTATATTCGTGGGAGACGGATTTATCTATCAGCGTAGACTTTTCTGTGTGATACAAATTTTTTTATTAAATTCTTCGACTTTGGGTCGTAGCAACTCTTAGTTGTGGGTGAGATCAGCTAAGGGAATCAAGTACGTAGCATCCTGCTGGGATCAGAGGCGTAGGAGCATAACTGTACCTTGGATAAGTGTGAAATTGATTGGGGTTCAACTACAGTCCATACCGAAGTTAGTTTGGAGTAGGCTAGTGTCTGTAGCGGCTTAATACAGTGTATGTTCAATCTGGACTAGGTCCCTGGATTTTTCTGCATTTGCGGTTCCTCGTTACCAAAATTCTGGTGTCTGTGTTATTTCTTTTTCGCATTATATTTTGTTATATAATTGAAATATCACAGGTTGTGTGTTGTTCAATAAATTAGAATATCTGACTTTTTGGTTGTTGATTTAAATTGATTGACACTTGGATATTGGTCTTTGGTACCATCCAAGTTATCTCTCTAGTATTTGATAAAGACTCGCAGATTTCTATTTGCTTGAGTATATATCAAATCGAGAGATTGAGATATAGACTCTTTGATATACTTTTTATCTAGATTGAATATGACTGTCTAGTTGATTCTCTAGAAGTATATTGGAGTTTGTCCATACAGATTGCTAAGCAAAATATTGGGTGTGGTTGTTGTACCCCCACTTTTTCAATTGGTATCAGAGCAGGCAAACACGTTTAAGACCTTACAAGTCTGAGTTTGTAGCGATCTGACTCTATGGACATAGGTGCTATCTCAATTAACGTACCACCAGTCTTCGATGGCTCTAATTACTTATGGTGGGAAATTGTTATGCGAGATTTTCTTTAAGCACGTGATTTTCAATCATGGGTATCTGTTGTTAATGGCTATAATGCTCCTGTCGTGGCAGTTGGAGATGTAAACGTTCCCAAGCCTATTGGTGAATACACCCCTACCGAGATAAATGCTGCAAAGAAAAATTCCGTCGGTTTGAATGTCATTATACATGCCATTACCCCAAAGCTTCAGCACCATGTGTCTAATTGCACGAGGTCTAAAGATGTGTGGGATATCTTAGAAACAGTATTCGAAGGTAACTCCAGTGAAAAGGAAGTTAGGCTTCAAAACCTTAATTCCGATTGGGAAAACCTTCGTATGGCAGATGAAAAAACATTTGATGAGTTTAACCACAAAGTGTCTGAAATTGTTAATGCATCTTTTGCATTGGGTAAGACTATTCCTAAAAAGGACATTGTGATGAAAATTCTCAAATCGCTGCCATCCAGATACGATTCTAAGAAGCATGCCATCGTTGAGGGAAATAACCTTAATAATCTCTCCATAAATACGCTGGTTGGGAAGCTTAAGATCTTTGATCATGAACATTCATCCAAAACTAAGGATGTTTTGTTCAAAGCACAAAAGGACACTAAATTACTTGATAAGAGTAAAAAAGTGTATATCTCTGAAGATGATCAATCTGAGACAGATTCATCAGATGAAGATCTTGACAAGTCAGTCTCGATGATCACAAGACAGTTTAGGGATCTTTTGTTGAAGAGAAGTAAACGGTTCTCCAGAGATAAGCCTAAAGCATCAGTTAAACCTCATAATCATATCCCTACTAAAAACAGGGAAACAAATGAAACTGATGATGATGATATGCATCAGTGCTTTAAGTGTAAGGGATTTGGTCATTTTGCAAACGAGTGCCCAAATCGTAGAAAATACACCGGGAACAAAGGTCTTGATGCAACTCTTGATGAAATGTCTGACAACTATGATTCAAATGAAGACGAGAAATCAAGTATTGCACTTCTTGGTGAAAATATTGATTTTGATAACTGTAGCAATACATACATCAATCTCAATATTCTTTCAGAAGATAATCCAACTAATCTGGAAGAAAAAATTGACCCATTACTTGGAAACTCTGTTTGTAATGTTTCAGGTTCCACCATGTGTTTAGCTGCGTGCACATCTCAGAAGCCTGACTTTTATCCTAGTTTGACGTGCTCGTATTGTTCTCTGAAGAGTCATGAACTTTCAAGGTGTTACAAGTACAAACACCAATTGAGGCACGTCAACAAACTTCAACGAAGAGAAAATCATTTAGCAAGGAAGCTTAAACTTGCTCAGAAGGCCGCTGAGGTATGTAGGATGTTATATTTGTATAAGAAGTTAGCTTCCAAGGATAAACCAAGACCTTTAGAGAAGAGAATATGGTCGAATCGTTTTGATAGACAGAGGTCTGTGGATTCCTCTCAAGAGGAAAATGGTGGATAAATTGTTGTTCATCACACCGCAACTTGATTGTGTTGATTTGGAAATCTTGTCTCATGTTCCTGATCAAAAAGAGATAATGATTTTGTACCTCTCAGGCTTTAGGAAAAGTTTTCTTTCTTCTTTTCTTAGTTTTTGTTCTTCCTGTCTATCAAATGAGGGTTATTATCGACAATTCCACTCTTTATAGGGTTGTGAGTTGGACGTGTGCGAACCTGTTTAAAGGTTTCAAAACCCTACATTCATTTTTCCTTCCTCAAAACCTCTTTTTATATCAAGACTACTTGTTGAGTTCAATTTGTGATTTCCTCTCACAAACCCATTCGTTATGGATACTCCAAGCATGATGTCTTCCGATGGAAAAGATGTTAATATGATTGTTAAGCCATCAATCATGAAGGAAAAAGAAAAATCTCCGTTATCTCCTACCTTGAAAAGAAAAAGAAATAATGTGAGGAAGCCAAGAGCCGTTCCTTCAAACTCTCATAAGTTTTCTGGTGTTCTTGAAGAGTTGAAGGGGATGCGAAAGGAGATTCAACAAATAAAGGCTTTTGTGTTTAAGATTCATGAGATTCAGAAGGCCCTGGTTCGACAACATCAGCCGAGAAGGTTTATTGATATAAACTCCTACCTTAATGAACCTTATATCCCAATGGTTGTTGACGACAAGGAGTTCGGGGATGATAAAGAATTATTCAAAGGTCTTATTGTCTAGTAAATCTTCTATTTTATTTGTTTTGTTTAGAAGAATAATTAGAGTTTGGAATAGCCATTATTGTGATTACACATAGCTATGTCCAACGTTTTCATCTTCATGTTTTTATATTTATTGGTTTAAATTATAAATTTGTTTGGAAGATGATATTTGCAGTATTAATCTTTATGGTTTTATATATTGCAAATTTGTTATGGGATATGTGTGTTTGCGTCCGTGAACTATGACTATCCCATACCTTGTCAAAAGTCTTTCGTATGTCGATATGTATGTATTGATAAAAGAATGAATAGACATTTGACAAATACAATTAAGCCTATTATGTCAATTGTTGATGGAAGATAGGTTAAAATCTTTTGTTTGCGAGGATTATGTCTATTAAATATCGTTATGTGAATAGTGATGGAAAATAGAATGAATCCTTGTGTATTCCGCAGTAATTTATCTTCCCTAATCCATATTTTATGTATTACTGTGAGGCTCCGTGAAGTGTCTTATGTTGAGCATTGAACGACCAAGTTGATTATTTTCAGGATTAGCTATGTTGTGGTTCTGTAAGGTACTTTATGTCGAGCATATCTAACTAAATTAATCATCTTGTTTGGTTATTTAGTTGTTGCTCCGTAAGTTTTCTTGTGTCGAGCATGACCAATTAAATTGATTACTTTTGTGATTAGTTTGATTGTGTATTTCGATTAGACTAATTATGGGTTCTCTTGTGATTAATCTAATTGTATATTTTGAGTCTCCATTACTTCACTTATGTGGAGCATTTGTCGATTAAATTAATCATGGGTTCTCTTCTGGTTAGTTTAATTGAATATTTTGGATTCAAATACATACTTGTATGTGATTTGTTATGTCCAAAGAAATCCTTCTTTTCTTTCGAAATTAAGGTCGCTCTTGTTGTTCTTTCGGGAATGATATTTTATGGGGGAGAGTTCTTTTGAACTTGTGCTTAATTGCCAAATCTTTGTGGGGAGTGCGGTTGTGGAATATTGTAGGGGTTATCTTGTATCTTTACAAACTTCTTGATGAATGCATTTAGCTTCGGCTTTATGATTGCATCTAAACAAGATGATATACTTTTTCTTTCTTTTGGTCAAGAAATGTCTCTTTCGGAAATTTCATTAGGATCCCGTTCTTGTACCTTTGCCAATTTTATTGACAAAAAGGGGGAGAATTAATATGTAGTTCACACTACAAATACATATGGTTTTCAGATCATTATGTAAGGGGGAGTGGTTTCCATGTGAGATGGAGTATTGACTAAGAGGGAGTGATACATATCACCATAGTATTGTTGTTGAAGTTGTGATACAATTGGACTTTGATGCTGTGTAATGATACTATGACACTGTATAACAATGATTGAGAACTATTATTTTCTTATTGTTATAGCTACGGATTATCAACAACGATGATGCTAAACTTACAACCTTTGGGATCATTGGAGTACTTGGAGGTGACGAAGATTTCGAGTAATGTTGAAGATTAGGCATGTGGAATAGGAGCTACAAAAGTTAAATTATTTATTTTTTGTATTTCAAATGTATTAATAGTTTTTTCATTAAAACAGACAAAGGGGGAGATTGTTAGAGCATTGCTCGGTCGAACTCGCATGCGTTGCTATCTCAAGCATGTTTGTCAATGTTAGTGATCAAAACTATAAGTCTTGATTTCTAGCCTACATAGCTAAAGGTCTCGGACTAGGATAGAAAGTATAGTTGAGCTCAAGACTCCATGGAAATCATCATACAAGACGAAGGACTACTCAAGGAACTGGTGGATCTTCATCGACTAAAAGGTATATGGAGACTTGAACTTATCTGTTACTCAAAAGTCTATCTATTCTATCTCACACTCTCGAGACAAAATTCGTTTTGATATATAGACTTTCATTATACACATTTGCTATTTCGAGCCGACTTTAACTCGCCTATCTATTTCTCTAAATATGTGTTGGTAAGCTTTCGCTTTAGCCAAATTCATCTTTACCTAGTGACGAATGTCATGTTATGTTTCAATCACTTTGGAAATTTCTCTGACGAAAAATGGTCTGTGAATATCGGCTACATAACGTCCTCTGAGAATGTTTCAATGATTAAAATGAGAGTTTAGATTATATAACCATTGGTAGGATATAAGCATTGTTGTGGAAACACATATATGTATAAGTCCTTATTCCTTGAACCAAAGTTTGAGAACTTTGTTGATCAAGAGAAAAGGAATGTGATGTGAGCCAAGTCCGCGAACTGGCAGAAGTTCGCGACCCGAGAATTTCTGCTGGAGTCTGTGAACTCCTTTCGTGAGCTTAAGTCCGCGAACCCAGTCCGCGAACTTGAGCAGGTTATATCTAAAATCGATTGTTCTTGAACTCATGTTTATTTAAACTAAGGAATGCTTTTGCAAACCGTGGCTATAAAGTTCATGAACCGATTCGAGTAAATCAAACCGTTTTTGCTTTGACTGTGTCTTGTGTAGTTACATAAGATCTAAGCAATTGAACACCTCTCTAACTAGTTCATTTGAGTTATTTGAACTAGTTATGGTGAAGAAGAATATAATGGATATGAAAGTGATCATATGGCTAACCATTTGGTTAACTATTGTTGAACCAACAAATGTTAATATTTGGGAACAACTACATAAACCCAAAATTAGACATTTCATTTGTGTGTAACAAGCTAAGTTTTCGATCCAACGGTTGAGAACTATTAGCTTGAATCTAATTAGGTTTTCATCTAATGGTGAATATTGAATGCTTTGTTACCAAGCTAACATTGATTGCAAACCCTGATTTGAAAGACTATATAAAGGAGAACTATGGAAACTGGGAAACCTAATCCCCACACCTTACGTTTGATAATAGTTGCATAGCTAGAGTCGATTCTCCTTTAACCTTTGGTTTCTTCTTCTAAAACCAAGTTAACGACTTAAAGACTTCATTGGGATTGTGAAGCGAGACCGATACTACTTTTCTTGTAGTTGTCTGATCTGATCTTGCATCTTCTATCGTTATGAGTACGATTGTAATAATTGGCTCGAGATTTATATCTCCGATAGGCAAGATAGAAAGGTAATCACAAACACTTCGTCTCATCGTTTGTGATTCCACAATATCTTTTTTCGCTGCGTCGATTATGATTATTGTGAGGTGATTGATAATACTAGGTTGTTCTTCAGGAATATAAGTATGGTTTATCAATTGGTTCTTGTTCACCTTGATTTATCAAAAGATAGAACAAAACTCATGGGTATATTCGTGGGAGATGGATTTATCTATCACCGTAGACTTTTCTGTGTGATACATATTTGTTTATTAAAGTCTTCGACTTTGGGTCGTAGCAACTCTTAGTTGTGGGTGAGATCAGTTAATGGAATCAAGTATGTAGCATCATGCTGGGATCAGAGACATAGGAGCATAACTGTACCTTGGATCAGTATGAGATTGATTGGGGTTCAATTACAGTCCAGACCGAAGTTAGTTTGTAGTATGCTAGTGTCTGTAGAGGCTTAATACAGTGTATGTTCAATCTGGACTAGGTCTCGAGGTTTTTCTGCATTTGCGGTTTCCTCGTTAACAAAATTCTGGTGTCTGTGTTATTTCTTTTCCGCATTATATTTTGTTATATAATTGAAATATCACAGGTTGTGCGTTGTTCAATCAATTAGAATATCCGACCTTTTGGTTGTTGATTTAAATTGATTGACACTTGGATATTGGTCTTTGGTACCATCCAAGTTATCTCTCTAGTATTTGATAAAGATTCACAGATTTCTATTTGCTTGAGTATATATCAAATCGAGAGATTGAGATGTAAACTCTTTGATATACTTTTTATCTAGATTGAATCTGACTGTCTAGTTGATTCTCTAGAAAGTATATTGTAGTTTGTCCATACAGATTTCTAAGCGAAATATTGGGTGTGGTTGTTGTACCCCCACTTTTTCAGAAGCATTCAAAGATACTAGCTTGACCTATGAATAAGGCCATCATTCACAAACATACATGATAAAAGAACCACAGATTGGTTTCATTCTTTCAAATTTTTAAGCCTCATGATTATTTTCCTGCTTGCAAACACTTGATTTTGTTACTGAATAATATGTATATATGAAAATTTTCCAATTTTTTATTAACAATCGTATCGCTTTTCTTTTTCTATTTTTTGGTTTGGTAATTAAAAATTTTGTTATTAAAATTACAGATTCCGCTGTCCCAATGGAGAGGGAAAAAAAATGATCAAAAGATGAGAAGAATAAAACAAATCATGGAAACGGATATTAGATTTGGTATGATCTTAATTTTGATTTAACATGAAAAATAGGAGTTTATCTAAAAAATGATGATTATGATGGATAGACATCCTCTTAGTGAAAATCTGAACAGGAGGTTGAGCAAAAGGATATGTATACGAAAATATGCCATGTTAAAGAGTTTAGGGAAACAACGGAGTCAGCCTACAACAAGGGTAGGCAACTGAAAACCTATAGCCTATTTTTGCCTTCTTACCTACCCTAAAAAATAAATTAATTAACTTCCCCATAGAAAAATTCATGTCTCCGCCACTGGGTTAGGGTTGGAGACATATTTTAGGGAAAATGAGAGTTCATCATACGTAGATGAAGATTTTTTCCCCTCACACATTTTCCAATGGAGAAGCTCTAAATGATGGAAGCTTGCCTCGGTAGCCTGCATTGGAACTTGGAAGCTAATGTAAAGTAATGCTTATAATTGAAATTGGAATGTTAAATTATAACAAAACACCATGAAATAAAAGTAACCAACCTTCAGATGATGCTTCTTCTACCCTTGGAACAAGGAAGATACAAAGATTTGAGGTTCTTCTCTAATAATCTTCAAATTTCTACCCAATTCTAAGATTGGAAACTAGAAGATAATAGATGCATCTCTTACAAATTGAAATTTCTACCCAATTACAAATTGGAAATAACAAATTGGTAGAGGCTCTTCTCTTAGGAAGGATTTAGGGTTCTCAGACCACTTTTCTAAACAAATCAAAACTTGGAAACTAGAAGAGCTAGGGTTTAAACAATAAGTAGTAAACAAAAAGGACAAAGATGGGAAATAAGGGAAAGTAGGGGGTAAATGAGTAATTATGATAAAAATGGCATAAATGGTATGTGTGAAATACCATTATGCATCATCCTTCCCTCTTTAAGTGAAATTCGCCCTCGAATTGTCCATCTCTTCATCCATAGCATTGTTACCCCAATATGGAACCAAGTGCTTAACATTAAAGATGTCGGGCGTATGAATTGAGCTTGGTAAGTTGAGTCGATAAGCATTATCATTTATCTTTTCTCCAATTGGAAATGGTCCAATCTCCTTGCCTTGAGCTTGTTGTACTCACCCGCAGGAAAGCGTTCTTTAGTAAGAACAGCATAAACAAGATCTCTTACTTCAAACTCAACCACGCGTCGTCGTTAATCAACCTTGTTCTTGTATTTCCTTGATGAAACTTCTAGATGCTTTCAGGTGCTTCCATGTATAATATGGAGCTGAGAAACAAAGTTTTCCGCCTTAGCATTTGGCATTTTCAAATCCGGTACTAAAGACAAGTCAAGTGGTACTCTTGGATTGAACCCGTACACCACCATGAATGGTGAATAACCACTACTCCGGTTCACCGCATGGTTGTAAGCAAATTCCGCCTTGCATAAAACTTGGTCCCATGTCTTCAAATTATCCTCAACCAAACAACGAAGAAGATTACCTAGGGAACGGTTTACCACTTCGGTTTGTTCAACTTCCATAAAGTACGCCAAAAATGCCCCACAAAACGATTAACTTTATCCGAGAATATGGAAGAAGGAATACCATGTAAACGGTAAATCTCTTTAAAAAAGAGTTGAGCTACCATGACCGCATCCGTTTTCTTTTTACAAGCAATGAAATGAGATATTTTGGAAAAACGATCTACCACTACGAATATTGAATCCATACCTCTTTAAGTACACGGCAATCCCAAGATGAAATCCATGCTCAAATCTTCCCATGGACGAGAAGGAATAGGAAGTGGCATGTATAATCCCGCATTAAATGACCGTTCCTTTATATACTTGACATATATGACATCTCTTCACATATCGATGAATCTCCTTCCACATTTTCGGCCAAAAGTATGAGCTAGAAACCAAGTTTCAAGTACGAGTAGTCCCCATATGCCCCTCATTGTGAAGCTCCTTAATAATTTTCAATCTCAAGCTTGATTGCGGAATGCAAAGACAATTTTTCCGATAAAGGTACCCATCGAAAAGAACATAATCACCATTTTGGAGTGAAATTTTATCAACCATAAGAGGACCAAAATAAGTATCATTTTTTAAGAGCTCCCGAATATCATCGAATCCCAAAATACGAGCCCTCATTTGTGTGACAAGAAAAGTACGTCGACTCAAGGCATCCGCTACCTTGTTTTGTACACCCGACTTGTGCTTGATGGAAAAAGTAAATTTGTTTCAAATAAGAATCCCATTTACCATGCCTAGTAGAAAGCTTGTCTTGAGAATTGATGTGCTTCAATGCCATGTGGTCCGAAAATAAGATGAACTCATTGTGAATAAGATAGTGCCTCCAATGTTTGAGTGCTTGCACAATAGCATAAAACTCAACTTCATAAGTGTTATATGCAAGTCTATCCCCATTCAACTTTTCACTATAAAAGGCCATCGGTTTCCCTTCTTGACTAAGAACCTCCCCAATGTGTAGCTTAGAAGCATCACAATGAGGTTCAAATGGTTTATCAAAATTTGGTAATATTAAAATTGGAGACGTACTTAACTTTATTTTCATCAATTCAAAGGTGTCATCTGCTTCTTGATTCCATGAATACTTGTCACCCTTCACGCATTCGGTTATTGGAGCCATTATTCCATTAAAATTTGCAATGAATCGACGATAGAAAGAAGCTAACCCATGAAAACTTCAAATACCAAATAAAGTTTTTGGCTTGGGACAATTCCTTATGCATTCCACTTTATCTTCATCTACCGAAATCCCATCCTTACTAACCACATAACCAAGAAACAAAATTTTATCGGTCATGAATGCACACTTCTTCAAGGTCGCATAAAATTGTTGCGCCCGCAAAATCATGAGAACCTCACGAAGGTGAGGTATATGAGATTCCATAACGGTACTATAAACAAGTATGTCATCAAAGTAAACAACCACACACTTCCCAATCAACGGTCGAGGTGCTTGATTCATGACTCGCGTAAATGTACTTGGAGAATTTGAGAGCCCAAATGGCATAACCATCCATTCATACAAACCATCTCGAGTCTTGAAAGCGGTCTTTCAATCATCCCCCACCTTGATACGAATTTGATAATACCCGTTTTTAAAAATCAAGTTTGCTAAAAACACATGTTCCACTTAATTGATCAAGTAAGTCATCCAAATGAGAAATTGGAAATCGGTACTTCAATATGATTCTATTGATTGCCCTACTATCCACACACATATGCCATGAACCATATTTCTTTGGTAGTAACAAGGCTGGTACCGCACAAGGACTAAGACTCGGTCTTATAAAAACCTTTGGCTATAAGCTCTTCAACTTGGCGCCGTAATTCTTCATGTTTTTTGGGACTCATCCGGTAGTGGGCTTTGTTTGGAAGACTTGAACTGGGTATTAGATCAATTTGGTTTTGCACATTTCTTAATGGTGGTAATGCATCCGGTAAATCGGTAGGAAAAACATCTTGAAATTCTTCGATAATTGGCTTGACTAGCGGTGGCACAAAATCATACGATGTAGATTCTTTAACATGAAGTAAATAGAAAACCTCTGAATCATCCAACTCTTATATGAACTTGTGATAAGTAAGTATATTTTGACCATCACCATTTTGTAGCTTAGGCATAAGCTCACGATTGGCTACGAGAGTCAACTTCTTATTGCTCCACATGAACGACTAGTTGTTTGTTCTCCCATCATGATTCACAAACTGATCATATTTCCAAGGTCCCCCAAGAAGTAAATGACATGCATCCATCGAAACAACATCACACCAAACATTGTCTACATATTTGTTACCAATAGAAAAATTAATGAGACAATGTTTAGTGACTTTTACCTCGCTTCCTTGGTTAAGCCATGATAAAAAATATGGAGAAGGGTGTTCTTTTGTCTCCAACTTTAACTTGCGAACCACTTCTTCGGAAACGATATTTTCACAACTGCCCGAATAAATCACAAGCTTTCAAACTTTCCCTCCAATTGTGCAAGTGGTTTGAAAAATATTGTGGTGTAGTCATCGATCACCTTCATCGAGTTTAGGAGTAAAATAGTTACGCAACACAACCAAACATGGTTCTTGGTCACCGGTGAGAAACTCCTCTTCCACTTCTTCTTCGGGTTCTTTATCAAATATTGTTGGCTCCATAAGATCTAAATATACTTCACCTTCATCATCACCATGAACAAGTAAGTTCTTCCTCGGATCACTCTTCCTACAATCATATGATTTATGTCCTTCGTCCCCACACTTGTTATATTTACCTTGAAATACTTGTTGAGAAGTATTGGATTTTGATGGAATGGTAGTAGTTGGAGCTCGATTAGTTGGAATTGGAGAAGTAGTACTTTTAACACCTCCGTGAGTGTGAGTACTCCAATTGGTATGCGAAACTCTCCTTGCATATTGCTTCTCCAAAGACAATGCCCTTTGATAAGCTTCCGACACCGAATAAATATCAAATAAGTTTAAAGTATCTTGATATTGCATTCTCAAACCTCCTATATACCTTGCTACAAGTTGTTCTTCCGTTTCGTTAATATCGTTCCTTGCATCAATTGATAGAACTCTTTGGTGTAGTCATTAATCGACTTGGACCCTTGCCTAAGATTTTGGAGTTGTTGATAGATAAGTCTTGTATAATTATGGGGTAGAAATGCAAGTCTCATATGTTTCTTAAGCTTCTCCCAAGATTCAATTTTATCTTGACCTCTTCTCAACCTCATTTGTTTAAGTTGTTGCCACCAAGCGCCGGCTCTTCCTCGAAGTCTTGTTGCAACCAACCCAACTTTCTTATTTTCGGGCACTTCCTTGAAATCCAGGATTTCTTCAACCGTTGCTAACCAATCAAAAAATTCATCCGGAGCTAAACCCCCATGGAATTCCGGAATATCAACTTTGAGTCCACATTCCCATCGGTTTGAAGTAGTAACATTGTGGTATCTCGGTCTTTCTTCAAACATTTGTCGTCTCCCTTGTGGATCAACATGATTATCAAAAGAAGTGGTTTCCTCATCCGTCACTTCTTCTTCATAATTATGATGTTGAGTTCTAGATTGATCTTGATGGATATTTAAGTTACCAAGTCTTAAAAAATAATTATTCAAATTTTGCATCCATTCTTTGTTGCATTTCATCAAACACTTCATGTTTAAGGACTTCAAATTCTTCTTTCATAGAAATTTCACCTTGATTAACTCTTTTCCTTGGAGCCATAGTGAAATCACAACAAGAAACAATCCAATTTGATGATATCACACACAAAGATTCAAACCCCCAAGATAATAATTAAAATCTTCTCCACAACTTCCCCAAAAAAAGAAACCAAAGCTCTTGATACCAACTAATGTAAAGTAATACTTATAATTGAAATTGGAATGTTAAATTATAACAAAACACCATGAAATAAAAGTAACCAACCTTCAAATGATGCTTCTTCTACCCTTAGAACAAGGAAGATACAAAGATTTGAGGTTCTTCTCTAATAATCTTCAAATTTCTACCCAATTCTAAGATTGGAAACTAGAAGATAATAGATGCATCTCTTACAAATTGAAATTTCTACCCAATTACAAATTGGAAATAACAAAGTGTTGGAGGCTCTTCTCTTAAGAAGGATTTAAGGTTCTTACACCACTTTTCTAAACAAACCAAAACTTGGAAACTAGAAGAGCTAGGTTTAAACAAAAAATAGTAAACAAAAAGGACAAAGATGGGAAATAAGGGAAAGTACGGGGTAAATGAGTAATTACGATAAAAATGACGTAAATGGTATGTATGAAATACCATTATGCATCAGAATCCCACAAGACACTATGACACAAAAGCCCACGATACAATCAGATGCAAATGCCAAATGCGGACTTATTTAGCCGATATGCTCCTTGATTAAACTCGAACGCAAACCTAGGGGCGAGCATTAGGTCCTTAATCCGCGTATTTGACCGGGACTAACCATATTTTTTCGGATGGATGCCCGGACCGCTTTCTAATGGGTTGGATGCGGATGGGATTTTTGAAATCCAACGGATACGGATTGCGCCCCGATGCAATCTTGAAAGTCCATTGGACATCCATACCCGTTAAATTAAGTGCAAATATAAAGTGTCTAGAAGATATATGAATAGTTTTGGAATTTGTAAGGTGTTTTCTTGAAGGTGGTAATTGAATATTTGTCCCTACTTTTGATGGACTTTAAAAATATCCTTATCACACAATAAATATGTCCCTCTCTATCTATAAGCCCACCAGGGGTTCAATAAGGATTTTATTTCTTCCAAATTTTCCATATATCTATCTCTACTTACTTTTTCTTCTTCTTCATTTAGCAGCGAACCATCATCTCCATTGCTCAACCACCACCAGCAGCATCTCCATCGTCACCACCTCTGCAAATTCTCCTACCTTCGCCGTCGACAATCGAGATGTATCAGCAACATATGAAACCTTCTTCTTCTTCTTCTATAATCGATTTTTAAAATCATATCCAAAGAAAACGAAATTTGATTTTTTAGGTTTTGAAATCAAGTTTTGAGCAACGTCTGCGAACGATTTGGTGGTTCGATTCGATTAAGAAAAGGTGAGAGCTGCTACATTAAAATTGATTTTCGAGATGGTTATGGTGTGTGAATCAATAGGATATGTTGGAGATAATGAACTTGTTGTTGCTGAGAAGTAATGGGTGTGTTCGAATCTGAAGTTGCTGATGCTTCTAATGGATTGTGATTAAAAGGAATAGATGAATGTGTAAGAATTACAGAGAATATAGAATTATGAAGAGAGAAGTAATTATGATAATGGTAGCGGCGGTGGTGGTTCTGGTGGCGACGGTGGTGGTGGTTCGAATTGGTGTTGAAGCTTCATAGAAGACGGTAGCGGTTGCTACTATGGATTATAAATGGTGGTTGATGGTTCTGTTGGTGGTTACTGCAATGAAGGAGATGAAGTTGTTGTTTTTTATGAAGCTACAAGTGATGACCAATTGGTGTTGATTATATTTTTTTATAGGATCAATTGTTGTTGTTGACCCAATTTTTTATGGGATCAACAACGGTTGTTGATCCATTTATGAGATCAATTGTTGTTGTTGACCCAATTTTTTATGGGATCAACTACGGTTGTTGATCCATTTATGGGATCAACTCTTGTTGCTAACCCAATTTTTTATGGGATCAACTACGGTTGTTGATCCATTTATGGGATCAACTCTTGTTGTTGACCCAATTTTTTATGGGATCAACTATGGTTGTTGATCCATTTATTGGATTAACTCTTGTTGTTGACCCAATTTTTTATTAGATCAACTACTGTTGTTGATCCTTTCAACTCCTATTGTTGACAATATTTCCTTGGATAAGTATAATCATGCTTGTATTTTAAATCATGCTTGTAGTTTCAATCATGTAAATTTCTTCCTATGTTGAACTTGTGGTGCAATGGTAGCATGACCGACTCCATGTCAGATGATGCGTGTTCGATTCACGCCAAGTTCACTCCATTTGCATGAATTAACTTTCATTGTTGATCCAATTTAGGGGTTCAACTACCATTATTGATCCCCTAAATTGGATCAACTTCTACTGTTGGTTCTATTTTTATTTGAATCAACTACTGTTGTTGATACAAAAATATTCGAACCAGTGGTGGTGGCGGCGGCGGCGGTGATAGTGGCGACGGTGGCGGCGGACTAGTGGTGGCGGCGACGACGAACTAGTGGTGGTGGAGGACTGGTGGTGTAATGGTGGTGGTGAAGGAGTGGTGGTGGCAGTTGGTAGGTGGTGGTTGTTGAACGGTGGTGGTGGATGGTAGTAGAATGTTGGTGGTGGCGGTGCTAGTGGTGGTCGTGAAGTGATAGAGGAAGAAATTTGTTGCATTTTGAAGTAAAGAAAAATATTATATGGGTGGGGATATTAAGGGAATCTAATTTTAAATTGATAAGGTTATTAAAAAGTAGGGACATATTTATTGTTGTATAAGGATATATTTATTGGGTGTCAAAAAAGTAAGGACATATAAATAATATGCCCTTCTTGAAGTGTTGTCCATGACACTTCAATATTTATATAGATATATAAGATATGTAGATTGTATAAGAAGTCATCTATAATGACTTTATTTTTTCATCACAAACTTTAACTAACACAAATCCATTGGATTATCCACACCCAATTTGTTCATCCGTGCATCCATTGGATGTTGCAATGGATGCGGATGCCAAATTTAAAAGTAGGAATTACTGTTTAATCCAGTTTTCCATGACCCAGTTAATTGGTAGTCCATCCGTGAAAAACGTATACTCCTTAGTCCAAAAACATGTTTTTGGACTAGATTATTTACTCGCTAGTCCAAAAACTTTGTGGAGATTATAAAGTGTGTTTTCTAAATGCCTAAAGCACCCTTCCAGATCTAATTAATATCAACACATGTAATTAGTATCAATATGTAGTAACTAGTATGTAGTAACTAGTAGTAATATGTAGTATCAATATGTAGTAACTAGTATACTAGTAATAACTAGTAGTAATATGTAGTATCAATTTGTAGTAATTAGTAGTAAGTATACTAGTAGTAACATATGTAGTATAACATAACAATATTAATATGTAGTATCAATACATAACATAACAGTATTGATATGTAGTACATAACATATTGATACTACATATGTAGTCTCAATACATAACATAACAATATTTATTTATATGCAGTACATAACATATTGATATGTAGTATCAATATGTCGATACTACATATTGATATGTAATATCAATACATACTACTAGTAACATATGTAGTATGTAGTAATATATGTAATAACATACATAGTGTTATATGTTAGTGTTGGTAGAGTGATTTTACTCTTTTCAAAACTTTTTTGGACTAACGAGTTAATATATTTTTCCGGTGGACTAGCCATTAATTCGGGTCGGGTTTAGTGAACTAAACAACAAAGTTCTCAATTTAAAATTTGTAGTGAATTGGATTGGATGCGGATGAGGTAACAATCGATCCATACCGGCCCATGCTCACCCCTATGCAAACCTGTCATTGTCATTTATCAAACACGATAAGTGATGAGTGCATCTCACGGTTGTCTACGTGCCACCGAAACACTTAATCATGGGTTAACATAACTTCTCTTTGGAATTATTCAGATTTTAAGTTATAAACCTGATCTCGGGTTGTTGCATATCTCTAGTTCTCTACGAGAAAGACCGCTCAAAATCAAATTAAGGTTTTTTTTAACATGAAATTTTGAAAATGACTTCACCACGGGTCCTGGTCCTGGTCCTCTATCTCGTTCAACCACCAAATTAACTAATGGTCATGTGTGTACTTGTCTAGCTATCTTAGTTAACTTTCTTCAAGAGTTTGATAATGTCCCATGGGTCCATAGTTATATGCCGGAAGCTTTACTTGATTCTTTTTTCCTCGAGTGCATCTCCTGACTTCAACAAATTAAATGTCATAATTGAAATTTACAGAGATTGTTACAGCCGTTCAAAACAAGGCGATAGAATTTACACACAAAAAGTTGAGGAGGACAGCAAAAATAGGGGACCCTGTGATGATAAGTCCAACAGCTGTTTGGCACCACAAGAATAAAAACATGCTCTGTCAAACAACGGACACATAATAACCCGAGAAATAGTAAAATACGAAGCGATCTTTACGGGCAGATTCCTATTCGCAATAACTGCCCATAATTCGCTCTCCCATTCCCTTTTATAAAAGCCCTTCCAATTCTCATCATCTTCCTCCCAACATCTGCAACTTTCTCTCTTTGCAATACAAAACTTCCTTTGTATTCCAAAAGAGAAATTTGCAGAACTCCAAATAAATCCCATATCTTTCAAATGGCCTCAATGAAGATGAGAGTTTTGGTTGCAGTTTCTGCCTTGGTCATGGCTGCTTCGGCTGTCCAAAATGTTGCTGCTGCTGATGCACCAGCACCTAGCCCTACTTCTGATGCAACCTCATTCGCTCCTGCTGTCTTTGCTTCAATGACCGCAGTTGCCATCGGATACCTTTTCTAAATTTGATTTATCGGAGGAGACGGATTCTGCATCTGAATTTCTATTAGGGATTTGATGATGGGTTTGTTTGGTTTTTATTTTACATTTTTATTTTGTGATCTAATTATTTGAGGAGTGAAGAAAATGCATTTCGACTTCAATCTCGGTTTCTGAGGTTGAGGTTGATGGGTATTGGATTCGCTCTGATGATATCAATTTGATGTAAATCCAAAACTTATTGGTTGTAGATCTCAAAAATAATTCAATAAATATATTTGTTTGGTTCCATAAACAGCTTTTGATTATCTTGCAATTTATTTGATTGTTCTTAGGATAGCAACTTGAATTGTACCATTAGAGAATTTTTAAGCTCAACCATTAGCAGGAAAATGTTATCCTGGGAAACAGTTCGATCACTTATAGGAAACAACTGAAAATATGAATCCTCTTGTTGTCCGCAATATATAAGACTGATTCTAAGATGTTCTGCAGTTCTAGTTTGTGTCTTGAGCTATCAAATCCAATCAAGTCCCGGGCTTCATTTTAACCAGAAAACCCTTATTGCCAATTTCACCGGGGACGGTCCGCCTAAAACCAAATATAGATGAAGACGTTGTTGCCCACATAATTCCAACCGGTTGCACGCTCATCGAAATTAGATTAATTTCTTTTCTAATCTTGAAAATTCATTTGAAAAGATTTTTCAACCTACTGTGTTTGAGTCTTTTGACACAATGACAAATTTACTTTCGGTAATACTGTTCCAACGGTAACAATAAAATAATCAAATAAGATATTAGAAATAAATTTCTGAAACGCTTAAATAAACACTCGATGGAATCAACAAATAGATGACAGAGTCACGTGTTCAACACACTGTCCTTAACACGATAGTTGACCGGTACGTCTCAAGAATGAGTGATGCCTATACCCTATGGTCAAGTCGTATTCAGGATAAAACTGCATGTTGCAAATATTGTTAGCACTACAATACTTGCCCACTCATACGAACTCAACAGCAATGACACAAAGAATAAAAACCACACAGAGAGAGAAAGACAAAAAGAAGAGGATAGTAGCTCTTCTGGACACAATTTGTAAATGAGAAATTCATTTTCTTTTATAGGCAAAAAAAAGAGTTAATTCAGTGCATTAATTAAGGAAAAATTAAATCACAAATTATGACAGGAATTAATTAAAAACGTTTAGGAAATATTCTGTCATAATGTTGACATAAGTTATAAAACTCATTTTGGTAAGTAAATAATTTCTCCCTAAGTCATAAGCCCCAAATTAAACAAATCAATTAATAGACAATCAAAAATTTATTTTAAATTCTTTAAGAAATTCAAAATAATTTTGACGAAAAGAAATAAATCTTGGTTGACATATGTCTACGACGCAAGCACAAGCCCAAGCCCAAAGCCCTGGCGAGAACAAATATTGTCTTCCCGCTCGTACTCTCCCATCCATATTGGTAATTAAGATACTCAGCATATATGGAGGACATTTACCTCTAGTATATCCAATGTGGAACTAAAGGTCCTCTTTCATTCACTCATAAGAAAATGAACAAACATCCTTGGTGACTCATATGTCACAAAATCAAATCCAAACCAAGACCATTAAACCAACAAATAAACTCATTTTCTCCAACAAATACTGAGGCGACACAATAAAAAGTCACGAAAAGAAAGCTTTGCCTAATGATGGAAAGGTAAAAAGTCAAGTTCCAATAAACCAAGCCAGCAGGAGTTCTTTCTACGCAAAACCAAAATGACGAAACACTGTAAGAACGTGTTTTGGAAAGTCGGGAACTACCTAGAAGATGATTTTTAACCTGACCGGTAACTAATATACGGAGAAATGAGCCTAACTTCTAGAAGTGACTTCTCCTTGGGGATGTGTAAAAGATACGGCCAAGAAAGGTGATAGCCGTGTAGATTCGTTCTACGGTTCCGATCCTTGCCAGTAAAACGCGACATTTTCGAATGATCTGAAGAACGTGACTATTGTATGCCGTATGGACTAAATCCTTCCCTGTCATTCCACTTTAGAATGGAAAAATCCTTTCTTCACGTTATAGAGAACGTTGCCGAGTATTTGAATTTTCTTAGGCCCAAGTACAAGACTTTAGTTAGTCCAGTGATTCGAGGCTGGAATTCAACTTCAAAAAGCAAGGTCATTTTCCTTGAATCAAATTGTGGTTCAAGAGGTAGCTTGAACCAAAACTCGAACTAAAAATCATTTAGCGCAAATGAATTTTGTCGTTTGATATCTTTAGTGGTTGACTCACTGCTGGAGATTAATGTTTTGCACTAAACCATCTAACGCATTTCAATTCTATTTTTGTTCGGGTATGATTGAGATCCAAATTCTATATGCAACCATCTAGGTTGGTTTTTGAAGGAAAGCCGAAAAAACTTAATGCATCAAGAAAATCGTTGTGTACACAAAGCAGCAAAAAAAAGTACAGTAGGTTCCATGAAAAATGCAGTTGTTTTCCTTCCGACCACATATAGGCTTAGGCCTAAGCTAAGTTCGCTTAATTCACCGTATACTTCACTTTGCAGATTACATCTTTGATCTTTCCAAGAAAAAGGTGAGCACAAACTTACTGCTGTGCTGTTGGATGAACTAGGTCTAGCCTAGATGGATATAAAATTCAGATGCATAAACAATTTTTGTTTGATTTAGTTAAGTTATTACTGGTTAAAAGTGCGACAGCAAAACAAAAAATGGAAGGCCGAAAAAGACGACAATTTCACAGCTGTGTGACAAACAATCCACTCCCACTCTCTCGAACATTCCACTCTGTAATTACACCCCACCACGACCCTACTCTTTTTGTCAACCATACAACGGAGAGTCTTCCTCAAGACTCTCTGCTCGGTCATTCAGTAAGTTAGCTAGTCTATAGGCAAGATAGTCGTTCCTTTTATTGTTAGCAATAAACTCGTTCTAAGAGTCAGTAACGATATTTGTGTTTATCAAAACTCTGTAACCTAATCTCTAATATAAATAAGAGTTTAATCTCCACAAGGTTTGTGTGGGAGATATTCTACCAAAAACAGTGTTCTAAGTTGGTATCAGCTTGTCGATCCAACGCTTCTGCAGAAACAAAAACAAAAACAACTACACAACAAAACCCTACAACATCACTAATGGCTTCAACATCTAGCCTTAGACAAATCCAGATTCATCACCTGGTAACTCTCAAACACACAGAAACAAATCATCTTCTTTGGAAGACACAGTTCAAACCTATTCTAAAAGGTTATGGCCTCACTGGTTTCATTGATGGAACTAAAGAAACACCTGCTAGAACCTTACCTGACAGTGACGAAATCAATCCAGAATTTACAGAACATGAGGCTTGTGATTCTCTGTTGGTTGGATGGCTGAACTCGACTCTAACACCTGAAGTGCTAGCTGAGGTTGGTGGACTGGATACGGCTAAAAAAGTTTGGGATAAGCTTGAGAGCCATTTTACGCCAAAAACACTTGCACATCAGGTGAATCTAAAAAGACAACTTCATTCACTACAGAAAGGTAACAAAACTCTTAAACAATTTTTGCAAGAAGCTAAAAGCTTATTTGAGCAGCTTACTGCATCTGGATGCACAGTTTCAGACGATGAGAAGAAACAGGCCATAAGTAATGGTCTAAATCAATCATATGACCCAATTGTAACTTCATTGAGCACTGCTGAAAATTTGACTATAGATAGCTTCTATACTCATTTACTAACCTTTGATATGCGGTTAGAACAACAGTTACAGTCTTTGCAGCAACCTCTGGCTAATGTTGCTGCTGCCAGTAGCAAGCCTGATCAAAGACGTTTCAACAACAATGGCTTTCAATATCAGTACCATAACAATCAGAACAACAGGAGGAACAACAACAGCAACCCAAGAAACAACAACTCACAGCAGCAGTCAAGAGGTAATCAGGGAGATCAAGTCTGTCAAATATGTAAGAAGAGGAATCACACTGCAAATCGTTGCTGGTTTCGTTATGACAAAAGTAATGACAATCAACGACAGTCTGCTGCTTACATTGCTTTACCAGGTAGTCAGAATGATAATGGTTGGGTCACAGACACGGGGGCTACTAATCATCTTACTGCAGATTTGAGGAATGTCACTATTCCTCATGAATATGATGGAACTGAGCAAGTTCACGTTGGTAATGGTAATGCACTCAACATTGCCAATGTTGGTAATGCCTCTTTCCTCTATAAGTCAAGATGTTTCGCTTTGAACAACATTTATCATGTTCCAGAAATAAAAACAAACCTACTGTCAGTTACTCAATTCTGCAAGGATAATGATGTATTTTTTGAGTTTCACACTTCTTACTTTGTTGTGAAGGACAAGCAAACGGGGGCAACACTGCTGCGAGGGATGAATAGGAATGGTATCTATGTTTTCTCGGGTATAGACATGCTAGCACCTTCAATAAAGCCGCAAGCATATGTCTCCTCTACTCTACCACTGTGGCACCAACGACTAGGTCATCCTATGTTGCGTACGGTCTCCAAAGTTAGTCAGCAATATTCATTTCCTGTTTTAAGTAATAAATTTGATTTCTGTCACTCCTGCCATGTTAGTAAGAGAACGAAACTACCTTTCTCCCTTAGCAAAACTGTTTATGACAAGCCGTTAAGCTTGATAGTCTCTGATATCTGGGTTTCACCCAAGTTATCTAGACTTGGATTTCGTTATTATATTCTATTTATGGATGTTTATTCACATTTTACATGGATTTATCCTCTTGTCCAACGTTCTGATGCTTTATAAACATTTATTTACTTTCGAAAACAAATAGAAAATCTTACTGAACTAAGAATTAAGGTTTTTCAATCTGATAATGCTCTTGAATACAAAAAATTCACTTCTTATCTGAATGACTCTGGAATCCAACATAGGTTTTCTTGCCCACATACTTCTTCTCAGAATGGACTTGCAGAACGTCGTATACGTCATGTAACCGAGTCTGGTTTGGCTCTTTTGTTTCATGCACACATGCCACAGATCTTTTGGGCTGATGCATTCTCTACAGCTTGTTATCTCATTAACAGGCTACCTAAATCCAAAACTGAAAATACATCTCCTCTTCAACTCCTATTTAATAAGCAACCAGATTACACCTTTCTAAGAGTTTTTGGGTGCTTAGCATATCCCTGCCTTCGTCAATACAACAAAAATAAACTTGAGCCACGTTCTCTTCCGTGTGTTTTTATAGGTTATAACAATGCTCACAAAGGTTACATGTGTCTTCATCGTGAAACAAATAGAATTTATATTAGTCGTCATGTTCGTTTTGAAGAGAGATCATTCCCTTTCATGCCTATTCCACAGCAGCTGCCGCCGTCTTGTTCAGGTATAAAACCCTCTTGTACTAGTGTATTGTTTTCTCATCCTTTTAGAAACAGGAGTTTCTCAGCAGCTCCAGAAACTGGTACTCTGCAGTCACCTATCTGTAGGGCTTCACCTACTAACTCAGATCCTGCACTGTCTACTTCATCACCAACTGCTCATCAAAGTTCTCAGATGTCCTCAGGCAGCTCTTTAAACCAAGCTCAGCAGATACAAACCAATGTTCAGCAGGAAGTTGAACAGCCCATGCAGCAAGTTGCAGTTTCTCATCAAATGGTTACAAGAGCTAAGGCTGGCATATCAAAGCCTATTAATAAATTCTGCTTGACTGCAACAAAGCATCCTCTACCTGAGTCTGACTTCATGGAGCCGACATGCTTTTCTGCTGCAAACAAAGATCCTAAGTGGCGGAAACCTATGGATGATCAGATCAATGCTCTTATTCAAAATGGTACGTACACGTTGGTTAAATATGAGCCTGGCATGAATGTAGTAGGTTCGAAATGGGTTTTTCGTGTTAAGCAAAACCCGGATGGCAGTATCGAAAGACGCGAAGCACGCTTGGTGGCAAAAGGATTCAATCAACAGGCAGGTGTTGATTACGGAGAAACTTTTAGTCCTGTTGTCAAACCATGTACTATAAGACTTGTGTTATCAATTGCTGTGATGAATGGTTGGCAACTGAGGCAGTTAGATGTTGAAAATGCATTCTTACATGGCCATTTGGAGGAAGAGGTTTTCATGAAGCAACCACCGGGATATGTAGACCAAAATTATCCGAATCATGTTTGTAAGCTGCACAAGTCGCTGTACGGCCTTAAACAAGCTCCCCGTGCTTGGTTTTCGAAACTCACCAATCACTTGTTGCATCTCGGGTTTAAGGCCTCAATTGCTGACAGTTCTCTGTTTGTGCTGTTGTCTGCATCTTACACTATTTATGTCTTGGTGTATGTTGATGATATAATAGTTACAGGGTCAGATCCCAATATGCTTACCAAACTGATTGCAGACCTTAGTGAAGCCTTTGCAATTAAAGACATGGGTGATTTGTCTTTCTTTTTGGGAGTTGAAGTTCTCAAGCAAGGATCAGATATAGTTTTAACTCAGCGCAAATATGTGACTGATCTTCTGTGCAGAACCAAGTTGGATGGTGTTAAACCAGTGAATACACCATTAGCTTCAAATGCCAAGGTTCAGAAACTTGGTACAGAGAGGTTTGCAGATCCATCATTGTATCGCAGTGTTGTTGGAGCACTTCAATATTTGCATCTGACGCGGCCTGACATTTCAGTTGCAGTTAATAAAGTCTGTCAGTATATGCATGAGCCGTTTGTGGAGCATTGGGAGCTGGTAAAAAGGATCATCCGTTATCTGAAGCATACTGTTGACTATGGTTTACATCTGCGGTCCTCTGGAGATTTCTCTTTGCATGCTTATTCTGATGCGGACTGGGCAGGATGTTTGGATGACCGCATGTCTACTAGTGGATATTGTGTATTCTTTGGTGGAAATTTAATTTCTTGGAGTGCCAAAAATCAAAAGACTGTCTCTAGGTCTAGCACAGAGGCTGAGTATAGAGGAGTTGCAATTGTTGCTTCTGAGGTAATATGGATTCAGTCGTTACTCAAAGAGCTTGGAATTGGTACAGCCACTCCAACGTTATGGTGTGATAATCTTGGTGCGACTTATCTCACTGCAAACCCGGTTTTTCATGCACGTACTAAACACATAGAGATCGACTATCATTTTGTGCGGGAAAGAGTGGATGAAAAGAAGTTACAGGTTCGGTTCATCTGCTCTAAAGATCAACTGGATGATATATTTACGAAGGGGCTCTCTTCTCCAAGGTTTCACTACATTCGAAGCAAGTTGAACATTCGTCAACTGAAGTACAACTTGAGGGGGGGGTGTCAACCATACAACAGAGAGTCTTCCTCAAGACTCTCTGCTCGGTCAATCAGTAAGTTAGCTAGTCTATAGGCAAGATAGTCGTTCCTTTTATTGTTAGCAATAAACTCGTTCTAAGAGTCAGTAACAATATTTGTGTTTATCAAAACTATGTAACCTAATCTCTAGTATAAATAAGAGTTTAATCTCCACAAGGTTTGTGTGGGAGATATTCTACCAAAAACAGTGTTCTAAGTCTTTTCAAAGTAATAACTGCCACTCTAACCATTTTCAAATATAAAAACCCTCCCAATTCTCAATCTTTTCCTCACCACAAAACCCAGTTCCTCTTTGCAGTTCAAACTTTCATCCTAAAATCCCCTTCATACGAAGAAATGGCTTCAATGAAGATGAGAGTTTTGGTTGCAGTTTCTGCCTTGGTAATGGCTGCTTCGGCTGTCCAAAATGTTGCTGCTGCTGATGCACCAGCACCTAGCCCTACTTCTGATGCGACTGCCTTTGTTCCAGCTGTTGTTGCTTCATTGACCGCAGTTGCCTTCGGATACCTTTTCTAAAGCAAAGACGGATTTAGCTTCTTCTTTGTCAATTTAATGATTTGATGACAAGTTTGTTTCTTGTATTTAACATTTTATTTTGTGTCGCATTATTACTTTGAGGAGCAAAGAAAATGTAATTCAACTAGCATCTCGGTTTTTGAGGGTGAGGTCGATTTGCATCATTCTGGCTCTGATGTCCGCTTGATGTAACTCCATAGCAAATTGTTTGTAGATCTCAAATTGTTTCAATAAACATATTTGTTTCATTCCAAATGAATTTGTCTTTATCAATCTTACAGTTGTCTGTAGGGCTTGTCTATACCTAGTTATAATTGATGTAGATTCATTTTCAAACAATAAAATACAGTCGATGTCACTATAATACAGTGGTAAAGTCACTGACTTACCTGAGATCGAAACTCGTCAGCACCAATTTTTTACCGATCAGAAAAAAAAAAAAAAAAAAAAAAACGTAAACATCTCAAAATTTTGATGTGTTATTTGAACTAGGAAATTTACTTTCTCATTTAAATTCTGAATATTTACCCAACAATTACAAGCCTACAATGTTTGGTTCACTTCTTTCTGGCTTGAGTTTGCATAAATTCTAAAATTTTACAGTAGGATAATATTATCTTTAAAATGGTATCCCAGGGTGCCTTCCTAAGCCCAGTTTAATAAGTTGTAGACTTGTAGCTCTATTGTCATGCCATTGTCGACGTTATTGAAAAATCTAGTTGAAATTGCAGCGTGGATTAGTATGCAAATTCTGAAACCGTGTTTCAAGAAGAAACCTGCAGGCATCGGAACAAGAAACATGCACTCTGAGAGACAGAGACGTCAGTGCACACGTCTCTACTCCAGCCTTGTTAAATAAGCCCCACCCACGCACTATAATCCTTGCCAAACTTTTCTAACGGTTCCTGATATAATACCATTCCTTTTTCTCTATATGCCAACTAAAGTTGTATCATTCATATCTAGTAATTTCTTAATAGATGTAATAATGTGCAGATTGATAATAATATCTTTGGGTCTGATTCACATACACCGCTTAATAAACAAGCAACAGTCCTAGCCTAACCCACTTGATGCACTCGAAACTTTAGTCGTTCAGTTGGCTGACAAGTGTCAATGCACACGGAGCCGTATCTGATGCTAGATGACCGAGATGAATCTCATACTCGTATTATACATGATAAAATATGATGGTGGTTAGTGGTTACCCTTAAAGAAATAAAGACAGCAAAAAGATGCAAGACCCGGCCAGGAATGAGAGTATTTAATAGCTGTGTGACAAACTGCTACTCCACCCCCAACTCATACATTCCACCACAGCAGTCCTCACTGCCACTAAGGTACGGGCCTATTCTTTTTCAATTAAAAACTCTAAGTAATTCCCTCCCAAGTTCTTATAAAATCCCTTCCTAATTCTCAAACATTTTTCATCCTCACACAACTATCCGTCTATCTATATCTCGGCAGAACCTATAAACCCTAAGCTTTCTCCATCTCTCATTTACAATGGCAGCAATGAAGATGAGAGTTTTGGTTGCAGTAACTGCATTGGTTATGGCTGCCTCGACTGTTCAAAATGTTGCAGCTGCTCATGCACCTGCACCTAGCCCAACTTCTGATGCGTTTATGTTCGTTCCTGCTGTCTTTGCTTCTCTGACCGCAGTTGCCTTTGGCATTCTTTTCTGATTGTAAGATAATTATGTGGGGTGAGAATTTTAGGGATCTTTTGATCAGTTTATCTCTGAATTCAATTGTTTTTTTCTTTAATTTCATATGTATTGTATGGGTTCTACATTTCAAAATTCTTCAGTAAAAGAGCATTTGTTCCATGGCAAATAATTGGCTCCACTGGTTGGTGCATCTTCATTTTTCTTTTCAAAAAGAAAAGCAAAGAACTCTGTTGATGATTCTTTATTGCAGACTACAATTATCGGTGGCAATGTCTAACAATAATATCGTAAGAATTTCTAACTACGGTTATTGTGTGGATTGGTCTCACTAGCTAAGAAACACAATTAGAACTTTCAGGATTTTTTTTTTTGGAAAGAGAAAGGGTAACTTTCAGGATTTCACTGCTAACACATTCTTAAAGGATCCTAAGCTCGGGATTTAGCTGGCAAGTGGCCATAATTTTACATGTAAACATTTAAATACGTGTTCACATAAAATTGCAGTGTTTGATTCGATGACAACAACTACAAGAGTGTAATTTATCCACCACATTTTAAAAGTGTAGCCAGATGACACTCAAATTTGATTTGTGGTAGAAGAGAACGTCATTTCAAATGTAAGAGAGCACCGCCTATGGGTAGTTTGATTTGGAGACTAAATCCTTTGTGACTAAGGAGTACTAACTCGTAGGAAGGAGGGAAGCCACTATGCAAAAAAAATAAAAATAATAATAATTGAATTTGATCAGATTGAGTAGTTCTTTTCTTTTTTGGTCAATCAAATTTCAATTCGTTTAGATCAAAATATGATTACATGGTCGCTTACAAAAATAACAAAAACATCAAGGTATAAGATAATAAAACTCTTAATACATATGAAGATATCAATTACAAATACATCGCGAAGAGAAAGAGTCATATACTGTAAAGATATCCAATTTTGTAAATATAATAGCAAAGGATGATGGTATAATCCGGAATCGATTCCGACCATTTAATCAGATTTTCTTCTTCTTCTTCAATAAGAGATACTCCTGTAAGAAAGGAGTTATTTGCCCAAAATCTTGTAGATCCAAACGAATCCGGATGCCCTGAATCCCTTAGATTGAATATAGATTCTAAGCAATACCGTATTGGATTGTTGATGTTCTTGAATCGAGAATAGCAAGTCACGAACCAGCGATCAAGGTTTGAATAAATCGCCCTCAAAGCGAAGAGAAACTCGCCCCAAATGGCGAAGAAAAATCGTTCCAAATAGCAAAGAAATAAGTCGATAAAAAACAAAAGAAACCCACTTTATTTGATTAAAACTTGAAAAAAAAGAAATCTTGCTCAGATCTGGTCCAAAAAGGACCACATCTGAGCAAGAAATTAATGGAAGCTAAGAATTTTTTCTTAGAGAGAAGAGGAAAAGAGAGGAGAGCGAATAGGAGAGGAAAAGTATTTCTTTTAGACTGATTAGTTCTTAACGAATCATAGAGAATACCATGAAATAAAAACTGCCCTCCACATTAATGCTGGGATCTGCATTTTTGGGATTACCAGAGGGCCCACCAATTGAATGTATGTGAGGAGCTGTTTTTTTCGTGGTTTTTTTCACGGTAGAAATGATACACGCACCGAAGCAATGTAACGTGATGTGCACCGTGATCAAATCTAAGGGTCATTAGGGCAGCCCTGGGTACACCAATCATTTCTGTTTCCACGGTTCGTGTAGAATTTTTGTTAGATACTAGACTACACGGCTGATGGTTTCCACGAATGTTGCTTTTTCTTCCCAAATGGCACTTTGTTTGCCGTCTTTTCTTCCCACACAGCATTTTTACTCGTGCATCTTGGAGGAGTAAAAATGTGACACTAACCATAGTTGAAGGAGTAACATTGTGACTAAGTGGAGAAAAATTTACCAACAGTGTGTAATCAAGATGCAAAATGATAAAAGTTCATACTAGTCAACATGTTTGGCACATAGAGTATAGACTCAAACACAACAACCCACGTTAAGAAACACAACACCATCATGATAGATTTTTCTCCATTGGGTACGTTTGACCGAAATCGTCCCAGCATGTTTCACGGAAAAGTTGGGAATTCATACAGAGTTCGTTCAAACACTTAATGCAGACCCGAACCTTCCCCTTGAATCGTCTACCAACGGAAATTTCTCATCATTTGAGAATTTCAACATTCAAACACTACAGTACAGGCTATAGCTAGCGCATAAGTACAATAGCAAGGCGTAAAGTGAGAAACCCCATCGATGAGATTTCAAATTTTCCTACTTTTTTGAAAGAAGAAAATTTTGAAAGCGTTAACGGCCTGTCGACTTTTCCTTGAATTACAAATTTGAATTTGTTTCCATGGGAATGTGTTACTAGTTGTTATCGACAACATAGAAAGAAAGAAAGAAAGACAGCAAAAAGATGGAAGAAGACCCACAAACGACAACTTCACAGCTGTGTGACAAACTCTCCCCACCCCGACCGAACTCCATCCAGTCTTGATTAAAGGTCACATTTATGCATTAACCTTCCACCCTGTTAAACAACCTATGCATCCCCACAGCTACAGCCCTACTGGCCTCCCAAATAAGGTGGTTTTCGCGATAAGCCAAACTGTCAAAAGGGATATATCAGGAACATCATTTATTATTTTCCTTCTGTTGCATTGCCCTTATCGGATATACGGTGAGAGGTGTCCCTAGCTATATTTATTCTAAAAATATTAGGAACGAATGATAAGTTGTTGAACGGTCCAACTATGGTTACGGGCAGAATCATAATAACTGACCGCAAAACTCTCCTAATCACTCCTTCGTCTTTTCGAATCCTCTATAAAATCCCATTTTGGTTCTCCACATTACTCGTCACACAAAACCAAAATCCTTTGCACTTCTTCTTTGCAATATCACAAGGAAGTCTTGCAAAACCTAAATAAAAAAAAAAAACAAATCCGAAAACTAGGAAATGGAATCGACATTGAAGATGAGAGTGTTCGTTGCAATGATCTTCATGGTCATGGCTGCTTCAGCTGTCCAGAATGTTGCAGCTGCTGATGCACCTGCTCCCAGCCCTGTCTCTGATGCTGGTGCTGTCGTTCCTGCTGTTTTTGCTTCATTAACAGCCCTTGTTTTTGGATTTCTTTTATAGACCTGTTGCTTATGATGATGATTTGTAGATCATAGAAAAAAGACTTATTTCTCATTCTCACAATGTCCCTCCCAACTTGTTGGTGGTTGATACATTGTGATTTTTTGAGATGGTTACGATTCAATTTGTTTTGTGTGAAATTTCTTGGATTCTTGTGATACCAATTTGATGTAAACATGAAATTATATTAATGAAATTGGTTAATTTTTCTATAAACTTTTTGTTTCGACAGAATATACACCGGACTCACCGCCAAATTATTTCTACTTTATTAGTAGTTGAAAAGAACAAAGGCCAAGAATAATTTCTTCCTTATAAATAGAATCCAGTACTTTGACTCCCGTCTTCTTTGCTCATATTGAATTGTTATCTGGTGCATTTGTTTTTATATTGCCAATATAGAATGATTTATCTTGGTCATTCATTATTTTTCTTTTCCCACACTCCTTCCTCTCCCATTTTTGCTATAATGAGCATAAAGTGTTAATAACTTTGCAACCATCCAACATTTTAAGGGATTGATTGCGCCATACAAACTCAATATTTAATTTCTTCTGAAAATAAATGAAAATTATATGACGGGCTCCGTGTAATCTTTACAATTCCATAATCTCTCCATTGTATTTAAGATTGGAAGAAGATGAGGCGTATGTTTTCCACAATTCTGCTTCAATTTCAAAAATTACATTCATGCCATTACAACTCCTTTGGGCTCCGGGGCAGCCATGACTCTGCACTGGTATGTATGCTCCACTACATCCAAATGCGAGAAAAGATTTTTGGCAGGACTTACCAACAATCTTTCCTAATGTCAACAATACAATTTCTTGGTGTGATGAATCAATTAGTAGGATTGAAGAATCACTCACAATAACCTACTCTTTCCAGAGGAATGAGCCTAAATTTTATTAATTCTCTTTCTTCTTACCAAACACAACAAAATCAGAAGAGCTAAATACATCAATTATTGTTCATAAACTCAGTTAGCTACAACAGCCGTTAGATCTCTTCATCTACCAATCTAGTGACTCAAAGTAAAAGAACAATCGACCAGGGAAGGAAAGACATGCATACAACTAAATTGACCAATCAACTAACTCAGCTCAAGGGCTATTCAGCTCACTCAGATGTTAGCTAACGGTCATATGGTTGACTCAATAATAGGCATATGACAATACCCTCCCCATCTAAACATCCTTGTCCTCAATGATGAAGTCAAGTTATTGGGCATGAATGTGTGACATGTCCTCCCATGTTGCATCTTCAGGCTGTGAGTTGGACCACTGAATAAGCACCTGATGAAATTGCAGTACCACCTCTTAAGCTTTCTCTATGGTCAAGGACAGCAACAGGTAAGACAATAAAAGCTCCAGAAATATCCACCAATGGCAGAGAGGCAGAAGGGGTCAAGTTGTTTCCAATCTTCTTCTTCAATTGAGAAACATGAAACACAGGATGAATCCTGGAACCAATGGGCAGCTTCAATTTGTAAGCAACAGTTCCAACCTTCTGTATAACTTCAAAGGGTACATAATATCTTGCTGAGAGTTTGAGGTTCTGTCTAAGAGCCACAGATGATTGTCTGTATGGTTGTAACTTCAGGAAAACCAAATCTCCCACATTGAAGGCTCTTTCACATCTTAAGTTATCAGCATAAAATTTCATTTTGTCCCGAGCCTTAAGTAAGTCCTCTTTCAGTAACTGCAACATGTGGTCTCTCTCTTGGAGATACTCTTGAACAGAAGCAACTTAAGTAGTAGAAGTAACAGGGAATGCAAGATGTGGAGGTATGTACCCATATAAAGCCTGGAAGGGTGTCATCTTCAAACTAGTGTGAAAGTTGGTATTGAACCACCACTCTGCAAGAGAAAGCCAGTTGGCCCATAGTTTAGGTTTTGTACCTGTCATGCATCTTAAGTACTTCTCCAGACAAGCATTAGTCTTCTCTGTCTGACCATCTGACTGGGGATGGTAAGCTGTGCTGAGGTACAAGGAGGTTCCCAGTGACTTGAAGAGTTCTTGCCAGAAGTGACTGATGAAAATTTTATCTCTATCTGACACTATAGAAGATGGGAGTCCATGCAGCTTAAAAACATGATGCATAAATTCCTTAGCTACAGATGTAGGTGTGAAAGGATGGCTGAGAGCAATAAAATGGCTATATCTTGTTAGTCTATCTACCACCACTAGTATGACAGACTTTCTGTTGGATAGTGGAAAACTTTCAATGAAATCCATGGATATATGCTTCCAAGCAACATCTGGAATAGGGAGTGGTTGTAAGAGGCCAGCAGGAGCATTGTGTTCAGATTTGTTGCTTGGCAGACTTCACAGCTGGCAACAAATTGGAGAATATACTGCTTCATTTTTGGCCAGAAAAAATAAGATTTGGCCCTATTGTAAGAACCAAGCATGCCTGAGTGACCACCAATAGTTGAAGAATGGACTGACTCCATGATGGAGTTTCTCATGTTGTTATTAGCACCAACATATATTCTCTTTTTATACCTTAGAATACCCTTCATGTAAAGATAAAGTGGGATGGACAGGACTGATAAGTAATTGAGTGAGTATTTGTTGAACAATATTGTCATCTGAGTAACTACTGAGAATGTCTTGAGACCACTGAGGTTGAGATAAAGAAATAGCAGAACATTCAGAGGTCGGAGGCAGTCTTGACAAGGCATCTGCTACAATGTTATCTCTCCCCTTCTTGTATCTAATCACATAGTCCAGGCCTAAAAGCTTCATAAGCCATTTTTGTTGCATAATGGAAGTCATTCTTTGTTCCATAAAAAACTTCAAGCTCTGGTGATCAGTATTGATGATAAACTGATTGTGAGAAAGATAATGCCTCCATTTCTGCACATCCATAACAATGGCTAATAGCTCCTTCTCATAAGTGGATAATGCTAGAGCTTTGGGCCCCAAAGGCTTACTGAAAAATGCAATGGGCTTATCATGTTGCATTAAAACAGCACCAACTCCTCTAGTGCAGGCATCAGTTTCCAGGACAAATGGAGAAGAGAAATTCATGGATATATGATGTCAAGCAACCCGGCTATGATACCAAATGTTATGTTAAGGTACCGACCCTAAACTCGTGATAAGCCCATGGGTAGAACTCAACTCGAAAACCGGTTGACTAGATGAGGGAACCCATTGACTTATAAACTACCAATTAAGCCCCATCTAACCAATATGGGACTAGGATCCCAACATCCAACCACGCTTCCAGACCCAACGTCCTCGTTGGCCCACTCTATCGACACTGACCCGAAGGTAGTCCTTTCTCTTATGGCGGCTTCACTCCCCTATCAGTATTCAATTGCGGGTGACAACGACGCCCATACATAGGTGCCCCAACACTTTAATCTAGACTATAGGTCACCCCTTCCGTGGAGCGGGCATGGGTCGTGGTGGTTGGATCTAATACCAAATGTGATGAATCAATTAGTAGGATTAAAGAATCAATCACAATAACCTACTCTTTCCAGAGGAATGAGCCTAAATTTTATTAATTTTCTTTCTTCTTACCAAACACAACAAAATCAGAAGAAATAAATACATCAATTATTGTTCATAAACTCTTAGCCACAGCAGCCGTTAGATCTCTTCACCTACCAATCTAGTGACTCAAAGTAAAAGAACAATCGACCAAGGAAGGAAAGACATGCGTACAACTAAATTGACCAATAAACTAACTCAGCTCAAGGGCTATTCAGCTCACTCAGATGTTAGCTAACGGTCATATGGCTGACTCAATAATAGGCATATGACACATGGGTTTTGTTTAGAGACTTTAATGACATCACATACCAAAAAAAAAGAGGAAGACTGGTAACATACAGACAAATGCAAACTTTCCTCACAATGATAGATCAAATGAGTTTTATTGATATGGATCCTGGAGAGACCTGTGCACATGGACAAATCATCAACAAGGGCAAGATAACATAATGTAAAGATTGGATATGGATATAACAACCCAACATTGGCGCACTGCTAACCCACATACAATTGTTACTCGTCTATCGAGAATAGCTCCTGACCACGCACCAATTTTGCTGCAAACCACAGCAATCAACTGGCAGGATAATTAAAAAAAAACTACAAAACACCTTTGGCAATATCACCCTCTTCTCGGACAAATAGTCGGTTCTGCCTGGTCTCAGCAAAATGACATGGAACCTGCTCTAAATTTGCAACTGAAGCTCATCGCAACAAGCCAAGTCCTCTCCGATTGAAGAAAAGAAACTTTTGGGCACCTCCCAAATATGATCCGGAAATCAACAACACGGATAAAAATTGCACAATCCAAAGTGGCGATGAACTAGGTTACTGGTTAACTCAAGAAAAGCAACTTAGGAACCATCATCTAACTCTGCTTCAATGTCATGTGATGGGCTCCGTGCAATCTCTACAATTCCAGAATCTCTCCACTGTATTCAAGATTGGAAGAAGACGAGGCATATATGTTTTCCACAATTCTGCTTCAATTCCAAAATTTGTAATCATGCTATTGTAACTCTTCGAGGCTCCAGAGCATCCACGGTTCTGCACTGGCTTATATGCTCCAACACATCCAGATGCGAAGGAAAGGTTTTTGGCAAGCCTTTCCAACAATCTTCCCTAATGTCAACATTACAATTTCATAGGTTTTGTTTAGAGATTTTAATAACATCATGGACCAAAAGAAAAAAAAGAAAAGGAAGACAGGTAACATACACACAAATGCAAATTTTCCTCACAATGATAGATCAAATGGGCTTTATTGATCTAGAGTTCCGCAGAGACCCGTACACATGGACAAATCATCAACAAGGGAAAGATAACATAATGGAAAAATTGGATAGGGATATAGCTACTCAACATTGGCGCACTGCTAACCCACACGCAACCATTACTCATCTACCGAAAATAGCTCATGACCACGCACCAATTTTGCTGCAAACCACATCAATCAACTGGTAAAATAATTAAAAAAAAAAACTACAAATTTGAATACCTTAGGCTATGGCTATGTCACCCTCATTTCGGACAGATAGTCGGTTCTGCCTGGTCTCAGCAAAATGACATGGAACCTGCTCTAAACTTGCAACTGAAGCTCATCGCAACAAGACAAGTCCTCTCAGATTTGAGTAAAGAAACTTTTGGACACCTCCCAAAAATGATCCGGAAATCAACAACACAGATAAAAATAGCACAACATCAATGTGTTATCCAAAGTGGTTATTAACTAAGCTACTGGTTAACTCAAGAAAAGCAACTTCGGAACCATCATCTAACTCTGCTTTAATGTCATGCAACATGCTGGCAGCAAAGATCCAGAATTCAATGGCTACAATTAGTGGACAATAACACCACGTTCTTACACATGAAAACAACTATCCACGGAAGATCTAACAACATACAACAATTACAAAACTCACAAAACAACTGGGTTAGCGAGAAAGATATGGTATTTCATTTGATTCTTTATCAATACATTGATTAATACACGACACAAAACAAAATAATAGACGAAAATCTATTTACGGAAAGGCCAAGAATAATTTCTCAATTCAATAATGAGGAGCGATCCGCTGACAGGCTCATATTTTACAGGTTTTGACAGGGGCATCTCCACCGTTTGATGAAGAAAGAATAATAAGAAAATTATGTTCTAGATCTTTCCATTAAAATCTGGGTCACATGATACCCGCAATAAATTGATATTTTACTTTTCAAGTTTACCTTCTCTCTGTAACCACCGATCTTTTCTTTTCTTTTTTTTCTTCAGGCACAGAGGACTTAAGATCTGGATTGATTATTCGAATCCCTTCTCGATTATGATTAATGTTGTGATCCATCACCATGATCTGATTTAAAGTTTAATTATTACTAATGGTAAATAAGGTAACAGATTTATGATGGTCATAAGTTATCCTCCATGAGAGTCTAATAATCCATCAATGAAACTGAACTTTGAATAATCATCATCAATTCAACGATTATTCATTCAAAGTTTTGGGCAATCCTCATCAATGAAAATAGAGTTTTGTTTGAATCTCTTCTTCTTAACGATTTATCATCCTTTTCTAAAAATTGATTTTGTCACACAAGGCCTATATACATTATTTTGATTTGGAGAAATTGTCAACTGGTAATACTAGAAATTGTATGAGAAAAAGTAAATCTAGGTGTATGGTAAGCTTGACCATTACTAAACTTTTTGCTTAAATTTTTTTTACTGAATTTCATGCTTTGCATTAGTACGCCGGGTTCAATTTGTGCTTGTTGATTAATCAGAACACATTCCGTAAACAAATTACAAACCCAAAAATATTGATCAAAAAGATTAATCAGAACACATTCCGTAAACAAACCCAAAAATATATCATCTTTAGTTCTTTTTATTGATTTTTACATCTACTCGATTCATACCATGAGAATCTAAATATCAATTTTCATGCGTAAAGAAAAAAAAACTTCGTATGATAGAATTCATGATTGAGATGAAGGAGAAAATCTGAAATATAACTAGAGAAGTTAATGACTGGTTTAGTCGTAGGTTTCGAGTAATCCGGATATTCACTAGTTATATGAAAAGATCTTGGCCGTCTTTGTTTCTTCATTCAATGGTGGAGCTGTCCCTGTCAAAACCTGTAAAATATGGGCCTGTCAGCGGATCGCTCCTCTTCAATAATACTCTTCCTTATAAATAAAATCCAGTACTTTGACTCTCGTTTTCTTTGCTCACAATGGTCTTCTTTGCTCATACTGTGTATTTATTTTTATATTTCCAATATAGAATGACTATCTTGGTCATTCATTATTTTTCTTTGCTCAAAAATTTTATTTTCCATTTTTTTTATAATGAATAATATCTTGGTATAGAATTTTCTAAGGTGTTAATAACTTTGCAATCATCCAACATTTTAAGGGATTGATTGCACAATACAAGCCCAATATTCAATTTCTTTTGGAAATATTAAATACTGGCTAATGAAAATCATGTGATGGGCTCCGTGCAATCTCTACAATTCCAGAATATCTCCAATGTATTCAAGATTGGAAGAAGACGAGGCATATATGTTTTCCACAATTCTGCTTCAATTCCAAAAATTATATTCATGCTATCGTAACTCTTTGAGGCTCCAGATCATCCACGGTTCTGCACTGGTATATATGCTCCAACACATCCAGATGCGAGGAAATATTTTTGGCAAGACTTTCCAACAATCTTCCCTAATGTCAACATTACAATTTCATAGGTTTTGTTTAGAGATCTAATGACATCATGGACCAAAAAAAAAAGGAAGACAGGTAACATACACACAATGCAAATTTTCCTCACAATGATATATCAAATGGGCTTTATTGATCTAGAATTTCAGAGAGACCCGTACACATGGACAAATCATCAACAAGGACAAGATAACATAATGGAAAAATTGAATAGGGATATAGCTACCCAACATTGGCGCACTGCTAACCCACATGCAATCATTACTCATCTACCGAAAATAGCTCTTGACCACGCACCAATTTTGCTACAAACCACAGCACTCAACTGTTAAAATAATTAAAAAAAAAACTACATATTTGAATACCTTTGGATATGTCACCCTCATCTCGGGAAGATAGTCGGTTCTGCAAGGTCTCAGCAAAATGACATGGAACCTGCTCTAAACTTGCAACTCAAGCTTATCGCAACAAGCCAAGTCCCCTCGAATTAGAGTAAAGAAACTTTTAGACACCTCCCAAAAATGATCCGAAAATCAACAACACAGATAAAAATTGCACAACATCAATGTGTTATCCAAAGTGGCGATGAACTAGGCTACCGGTTAACTCATGAAAAGAAACTTATGAACCATCATCTAACTCTGCTTCAATGTTGTACAACATGCTGCCAGCAAAGATTTAGAATTCAAAGGCTACAATCAGGGAACAATAACACCACGTTCTTACACACGAAAACAACCATCCACGGAAGCTGTAATAACATTAAAAAAAATTACAAGACTCACAAAAAAACTGGGTCAGTGAGAAATATATGGTAATTCATTTCATTTTTGGTCATTACACTGAGTAATACACGACAAAAAGCAAAATAATAAACAAAAATCTATTTACGGAAATCACTCTTAGACTAACCTCAAGACAATGTGTCATGCTCACTAAGGAGGTAACTACAACGGAAATCATGTTAGCTCTATTTTCAATTAGCTCTGAAAGCGCTCCTGGCCCTGATGACTATACCAATAAGTTCTTCAAAGGTTTCCGGGAAACCACCCACATTCCATTTACAGTATACTTGCGAGGCAACTTGGTTTCTACGTCCATCCATTAGACTCACACACACTTTCTCCAACTTTACAGAGATGATATTTTCATTACCTGCCGTACTTATACCCTACCCAACATCAAGGCTTGGGGTATTGTGGAAAAACAAAGACAAACACCAATTAATAGCCATCGTCCGTAACTTTTTTAGGTTAGACTAGAAAGTCTGGGAATGTTGAGACATATAAGTATTACTCGAAGACCTGAAGAACGTGAAGAAGTAACGATCTACAACAACGGCATCATCCTTCCTCTTGAGGTTAGTAATATTGACTTAAATTGTTTCATTCCTAACGTATCTTTCAAGTCGTGCTATATTGAAAACATAACTGGGAAGCTGTGTATGGATATATTACTCTAGTAGTAAGACATGATCATATGATCATAGTATTAGGGAATTAGAGTACGAAGTATACCTATCTTTTGAACTTCGTAGATATGACATCGACGTAATCTTATGAATGCTATTATGATTATGTGTATGGGTAAAAGTGAAGATTTCATCCTAGGAAACAATGTTCTACATTTGTCTAAAGGAAGTACATTCATGAACTTGTTTTATGAATTGAAAGGGAAATCGCTAGGCTTATTGGTACGGCTATTCATTGCAAATCTTTGGATTACCAATATGTGTGAGATTGTAGAACCGATCGTAACTTTGTTATGTATCTTGGTACAACTAATCACAATGCCTGACTTATGATTTGGTATGACTAGTTTTGATTAATTAGTGTAATTGATCCTAAGTAATCACCTGAGATGGTATGATTGATATTTGTAATTGGTGTGACCGATCCTAGTAATTGGTGTGACCGATCACAAAGAAGTTGTGTAATTGATCCTTGTAATTGGTGTAACCGGTCCTAATAATTGGTGTAACCGATCCTGGTAATTGGTGTAACCGATCCTAATGACTGGTATCTCCATGGTAATTGGGCCACTCTAATGACAACCATAACTGTAATGGAAAGACAATAGCCAAAAGATCTATTTGAAACGGACTCCGAAAATCTAGTGCGCATCTCCATGGTGTATTGCAGGAACAATTATTGAAATTAAGTAGAGAATGCAACAAATTGCTCACGGTGATATACAACATAACTACAGAAAAGGAAACTAAACAACGGACGGATTAGCAATCTGGATGGAAGCTAATTGGAAAACATTTCGACAATAATCTGGGATCCCGGCAATCCCACCTTTTATTAACCAGATTTTACGAAATGATTCAATGAGAACCAAATACCCACGTATAATTGCATTTTAGTTTTACAATTTAAGTCATGCTTCAGGAAACTTTCTAACATTCTTTAGTTAAATTTTTGATAGGTTCAGGCTTATCCATATTTTACGTCAAACTTGTAATCCAACTTCTAACTACATCTTCATATATGCTGAATCGAGATCCTGAAAATAGCCTCCCGTAAACTTCCCCTCTATGGCAAAAGCCGCCTCCAATGCTAATGTACAACAGAATTCCGGTATATGTTTTACCAAAACACCGCACTGTCTTTTCATAGAACCCATGAATGCGGTGTCATTCCAAGTGCAAAATAGGAATTAACGTACAGTATTGCAAACGGCGCACAGAAAAGACCACCTAGTTTCAGTTTCACATGCGTATTTGGTGGTTTCCACTTTCCACATGCCATGTCTCGAGGGGTTTATGTCTTCAAATTATAAAGGCTAATTATTCACTAATTAATTGGTTCCTTGAATCTATTAAGGTCTATATTAACATGAATCATATCAGACACAATCCAACCAAAATGAATTATTGATCAAAAATCTCAATTAGAAGATGCTTCAAATGGACTCATTCAGATTATCTAATCTAACACATACCTAACTGTGATCTCCTACTGAACCAATGACAACCAAATTACGAAACCTCGATCAAATGAAGGACGGCATTCACAACTAAAATAAGAGTGTAGTATAAAATAAGAAGAAATAAAAAACTGCTGGAAACTGTGGGACCAAAACGAAATGATAATTGACAACTGTTTGGCGCCGTTTAAGGCTTTTTTGATGGACAGATGGTCATTTCGGGCAGCTTCGTTCGCTACCCGCTCAATTGACGCTTGTTTTTCTTTTGTTCTATAAATTAAAAACCCCTCCATTTCCATATCGAATACATTACTATCTTCTGAGTCTTGTGCAATTTTCCTCATAGTAATCAAGAAAAGTAATCACTAGAGCTTTTCCTCTTCTCATAAAGAACAGAGAAATGGAGTCATTGAAGATGAGAGCTTTGGTTGCAATCACTGTCATGGTCATGGCTGCCTCATCCATTCAGAATGTTGCAGCTGCTGATGCACCTGCACCAAGCCCTACTTCCGGAGCCGTCGCATTTGTTCCGGCTGCCATTGCTTCACTGACTGCTGTGGCTTTTGGGTTCCTTTTGTGAAGTTGTTCATTATGATTGTACTCATAGTTGGTAGAAAACTGAAAACGCTTCTTAGTTTCTCATTCTCACATTATTTGTCCACCCTTTGCTTCTTTTTAGTTTAGCCAGTTGGGCTTTTGGGATTCAGATCATTCTTCCGTTCATTTATATTAGGGTGGATATCTTTACCTTTTTTTGATATCAAATTGATGTAAACATGAAAACTTATGAATGAATTTGGTATTCTAATTTTCAATAAACTATGTGTTTCAGAGTACATGCACATTAATTTCTTGGTTTGTGCAAAAAGAATAGCAACATCTCTAATCATATCAAAATGAACATAGAATTCCCCAGTGGAGAGATACGGGGAGAAAGGCCAACTGTAAAGAACCAAGGGAAATCCTTAAACTATGGGTTGAGTTTAAAAGCTGTTAGTTAAAAACTCACACGTAAAAAGATTGTTAGGCTAAAATGAAAAAGTGACAATAATTCTTGTTAAACGTGATGAGTATTAATTAGTGGTAACTATGAGCATTGGTGTGCAACAAAGATATTGTTTGCTCTATCCTTTCCGGCGAGTCAGGTGTTGCCGCAGTAACTAACAGTCCAAATGTACAATGAGCACCATTTTACAACAAATAATCCATGAACAGAATCAAACTATGTGTTGTGCCCAATTTATATGCAAGTACATCCCCAATCACTAAAATATTGAGGTTGTCTAGAGAATTCCTTAACCAGTACTAGCTAGTTTTGTTACTTAGTTGTTTGCTTACTCCCTTTTATTATTAGTGTTTCCACATGCCATTAGTTATGGCATTTGTCTACCTGGTTCATGTGCTTACTCATTAATGACATTGTTTCCAAAAATCAATTACCATCTTAAGCTTAATTATCGGATACAATTACTACAAGATTCTTCTGAATAAGTACTAAAAACCATCCAACTTTTCGAGAAGGATAAAATATAGTTGAGATTATGTACCTAATATCGTTTATTTAGAATTAATCATCAATGATAACAATCACATAGCCCAACCTGGATGGTTAGTAATTTAATTTCTACCAGAAGACAGCAGTCAGTCACTATACTTTAGCTCTTTAAGTAGATTAAAAAGAGTTCAATAAGAAAATAACAACAGACCAGAAAGCGGTGGTGATAGGGAATGTAGGACCTGAAGTGTGATAATTGAACAACTGTCTGGCGCCGTTTAGAGACCCTACCCGCATGTGCGAACGATTATCCTTGTTATGCTCCAAGTCTCAAACGGTCATATGGTGCATACCAATTTTTTTTTTTTGTTATATAAAACCCTTTGATACTGACTGCCATTTATATCTACTGCTTCTTGTGCAATATATTCTTCGTTGTATTCAAGAGGAATCATCAGAGTATATTTCTACAAAGAGAAGAGAAGAATGGAGGAGTTTTGGTTGCAGTAATTGCGATGGTCATGGCTGCCTCATCCATCCAGAGTGTCACTGCTGCTGATGCACCTGCACCAAGCCCTACCTCCGATGCAGTCGCATTTGCTCCTGTCGTCTTCGTTTCATTGGCTGCAACTACCTTTGGATTACTTTTCTGAGCTAAAAGGTTAAGCTTTGGTGCATTTAGTGATGAACAGTTTCTGCGGTACCTAAATGGACGATGTGGCAGCTGAGCTGAAATAGGAGCGGTGGTGTGTTTCTACCGATTATTTTACCATATAACTGATTTTTTGTTTTATTTTTTAATCATTGTGTTTCGTATCTGTACTCCTCAAGTCTAGGACTCTAGAGTCTAAATAGGCTGATCGAGAAAAAAATAATGATATCCCTGGTCCCGACTGAAATGGTTAATGCGTTGTTGGTCTTTCTCCACGAATTTACTTTCTTTTCGTCTGGTTAATATTAGCATCGTAACGTACACTTTGGTTGATTACTCATTCAATAGTTCGTTGGGTAGACTTGTTCTGTTGTTTTCCAATCTGGCATGTAGGATGTTTCCAAGTTGTTGCATGTAGTTTGAAACTGGTATAGCACTACAGTAGTGTACAATTTCAAAAAGGAGAATCGAGAAACATTAAGACTAACTCGTATGGGCTAGATTGAACTGCTAGATTGGTCAAAAAGTGTTGCAAATCAAGAAAAAAATGTGGGAAAAAAATTAACACTACTTCTAGATACTTCTCTTTCCTAGCAACTGCTCGCAGTTCAACTAGCAGCGAGATTGAAACGCTGAATCATTCAGCGCTGAAAAAGTGACATAAACGCTGAACCATTCAGCGCTAGATAAATGTCTTTGGTGGAAAAAGGAAATGGGACATATTTGAGAGGGAAAAGGTGGAGAGAGAGAGTAAAAAGAGGGAGAGAGAAAGGAAAAAGGTGGAGAGAGAAACGATAATGATTAGTATAAAATCATGTGACGCTGTTTGGTTCAGCGTTCAACGCTGTTTTATTCAGTGTTTCGCTGTTAGATTAAAAATACCAAAAGACTTACGAGGTTGTCCTAGCTGACGTGGATGGCCAATCTAACTGTTATATATCTGGACAATAGGATTATCCTAACCGAAAGACTCGAAATATAAACATTGACAAAATATGAAAGGTCGGTCATCGTCCCCTCCATCAAAAGGTGAAATAGTCTCCAAGGAACTTCCATCCATCTAATAATGGGAGATGAAGCTTCAAAGCGTTGCAAGTGCCCAATAGCACCTTTTACGCCTAATCGAAAGAATCGGGCTAATATCCCGCACACTTACTCACTAATTTTCCTAGTGTGAGTGCGATACGACGTGGAATTTGATTTGTTTAAAGAACCATCCATTCACTCATGTGTCGACCTTCAGTCTTCGACTCTTAACCTTCCCATTACAAGCTAATAAAACCCTATTACAATCAGCGTTTCCGTATATACGAAATGAAAGCGTCGTCTCGAATACGTTAGACGTGTTTGCAAAATAGGTGATTATTTTCAACCAACCAACCAACACGGCAAATACGTTAGACACGTTCAAAGCTGGGAGATTAGTTTCAATCAACCAAACCACACGGCCTTCTTTGCACTGACTCGTTTACTTTTCAACTAGGGGAAATTAGGCAAGGAGATTGTTTCCATGTCCAGGTATAGGGCCGACCTTGACCGTGCTTCACACAGGCCTAAGGTAAAAAGATTACAAAGAATCAGATTTTGTCACGTTGCTAAGGTCCAAAGTGACAAATACACGACACGCGTACTTTCTAACAATTTGCATTTCGAAATTTTTACAACCGTTGGCTGCTAGTCTACTCTAAGCTACGAAATATAGCGTGTTTTGGGAACTGCCTCCTGGAAAGTTAGCGTACGTCGGAAAGCTATTTCCATAATCACAAAACCAGTAAACTATACTAAAAAAAAACTTTCGGTAGCACAATTAGTTAATCATTGATTTAGGTGTAGAAAAGTACTCCATACGTTCTTTTTTAATAGGCCAGTTTCTATAAATAAAAGTTTCAAAAAAATAGGCCAGTTTCCTAATTGGGAAAGTCAAATGTTATTTTAATTTTTTGGGACCACTTTTCTCTTAACTTCTTTTGATGACAAGTGTCATGTGGACCACTTCACTTTACTTCTTTTGCTAACAAGTGTCATGGGGACCATTTCACTTCACTTCTTTTATTGACAAGTGTCATGAGGACCACTTTCAATGATTAGTTCTCTTAATTTCCTTAAATTTCGCTAAAAACAAAACTGGTCTATTAAAAAAGAACGGAGGGAGTAATAATATAGAGTTGGTAGGTGGTTATAACTTCGAAGAAGAAAAAAAAAGTTACAAGGACCCACGTAGAAATTTAACATGAATTATTGGACAACTGTATGGCACAAAGCAAGGAAGACAACCTGTCTACAACGGGCACCTCCAAAGAAAAAACCTAAAACGAAACGGTCACAAACTACGGTCAGACTGCCCGTAAATCTCTGTTTATAAAACCCTTAAACTCCTCTCATTTCTTCCTCCCACTTAAAAAAACAGAAGTACTCTTTCTTTTTCTCTCAGTCTTTAGCGTTTCTGCAAGCTCTTTTTTTTTTCACTTTCTCCTCATCCTCCTTGAGAGATCTCGCAGAGACCTAAATTCTAACGAAATGGAATCAACATTGAAGATGGGAGTGTTCATTGCAATGATCTTCATGGTCATGGCTGCTTCATCAGTCCAGAACGTTGCAGCTGCTGATGCACCTGCACCAAGTCCTACTTCTGATGCTACTTCTTTTGTTCCTGCTGTTTTCGCTTCGTTAACAGCTCTTGTTTTTGGATTACTTTTCTAGATCATCATCAACCCAACTTTATTAGTTAGGAAAAGATATATCTTTCTTTCTCTATCTCTATCTCTCTTCTTTTCTCACTCATTTACTCATTTTTCATTTATATCTCCACTGAAGATTTGATCTTGGTAGATTTGAAGATTTGGAAGGGGTTTCGGTTGAAGATGAGGATGTGGGTGTCTTTCATTTAATTTTTTTTAAAAATATGATTTATTTGATGGGGCTTTTTGGTATTGGATTTCATGGGAGTTGTTGTTTTGGGTGTGGTTTGTGTATGATGATGATGAGGAATGGAGTATGATGTATTATATTATGACGATTATGATGGTGATGGATGATATGTAATTCGTGTTATTTAGTAATAAAATCTTATTTTATTTAATTATGGATCTTGAATTTCTTTTTAATCTTGTCAATCAAAATTATTATCCTTGGAGTTCCATAAACAATGTACAATGTATTGCTCCTCATCAAGCTATGGCAGATCTGTTTGATGAATGCCTGAGCGAATATTTTTAATTAAAGCTGCAATGGTGTATTCACTGGTTTAACACCATCCAACTTGGTTCTGCACAGAAGATCAGTCACATATTTGCGCTGAGTTAAAACTATATCTGATCCTTGTCTGAGAACTTCTACTCCCAAAAAGAAAGACAAATCACCCATGTCTTTAATTGCAAAGGCTTCACTAAGGTCTGCAATCAGTTTGGTAAGCATATTGGGATCTGACCCTGTAACTATTATATCATCAACATACACCAAGACATAAATAGTGTAAGATGCAGACAACAGCACAAACAGAGAACTGTCAGCAATTGAGGCCTTAAACCCGAGATGCAACAAGTGATTGGTGAGTTTCGAAAACCAAGCACGGGGAGCTTGTTTAAGGCCGTACAGCGACTTGTGCAGCTTACAACACATGATTCGGATAATTTTGGTCTACATATCCCGGTGGTTGCTTCATGAAAACCTCTTCCTCCAAATGGCCGTGTAAGAATGCATTTTCAACATCTAACTGCCTCAGTTGCCAACCATTCATCACAGCAATTGATAACACAAGTCTTATAGTACATGGTTTGACAACAGGACTAAAAGTTTCTCCGTAATCAACACCTGCCTGTTGATTGAATCCTTTTGCCACCAAGCGTGCTTTGCGTCTTTCGATACTGCCATCCGGGTTTTGCTTAACACGAAAAACCCATTTCGAACCTACTACATTCATGCCAGGCTCATATTTAACCAACGTGTACGTACCATTTTGAATAAGAGCATTGATCTGATCATCCATAGGTTTCCGCCACTTAGGATCTTTGTTTGCAGCAGAAAAGCATGTCGGCTCCATGAAGTCAGACTCAGGTAGAGGATGCTTTGTTGCAGTCAAGCACAATTTATTAATAGGCTTTGAGATGCCAGCCTTAGCTCTTGTAACCATTTGATGAGAAACTGCAACTTGCTGCATGGGCTGTTCAACTTCCTGCTGAACATTGGTTTGTATCTGCTGAGCTTGGTTTAAAGAGCTGCCTGAGGACATCTGAGAACTTTGATGAGCAGTTGGTGATGAAGTAGACAGTGCAGGATCTGAGTTAGTAGGTGAAGCCCTACAGATAGGTGACTGCAGAGTACCAGTTTCTGGAGCTGCTGAGAAACTCCTGTTTCTAAAAGGATGAGAAAACAATACACTAGTACAAGAGGGTTTTATACCTGAACAAGACGGCGGCAGCTGCTGTGGAATAGGCATGAAAGGGAATGATCTCTCTTCAAAACGAACATGACGACTAATATAAATTCTATTTGTTTCACGATGAAGACACATGTAACCTTTGTGAGCATTGCTATAACCTATAAAAACACACGGAAGAGAACGTGGCTCAAGTTTATTTTTGTTGTATTGACGAAGGCAGGGATATGCTAAGCACCCAAAAACTCTTAGAAAGGTGTAATCTGGTTGCTTATTAAATAGGAGTTGAAGAGGAGATGTATTTTCAGTTTTGGATTTAGGTAGCCTGTTAATGAGATAACAAGCTGTAGAGAATGCATCAGCCCAAAAGATCTGTGGCATGTGTGCATGAAACAAAAGAGCCAAACCAGACTCGGTTATATGACGTATACGACGTTCTGCAAGTCCATTCTGAGAAGAAGTATGTGGGCAAGAAAACCTATGTTGGATTCCAGAGTCATTCAGATAAGAAGTGAATTTTTTGTATTCAAGAGCATTATCAGATTGAAAAACCTTAATTCTTAGTTCAGTAAGATTTTCTATTTGTTTTCGAAAGTAAATAAATGTTTGTAAAGCATCAGAACGTTGGACAAGAGGATAAATCCATGTAAAATGTGAATAAACATCCATAAATAGAATATAATAACGAAATCCAAGTCTAGATAACTTGGGTGAAACCCAGATATCAGAGACTATCAAGCTTAACGGCTTGTCATAAACAGTTTTGCTAAGGGAGAAAGGTAGTTTCCTGCTCTTACTAACATGGCAGGAGTGACAGAAATCAAATTTATTACTTAAAACTGGAAATGAATATTGCTGACAAACTTTGGAGACCGTACGCAACAAAGGACGACCTAGTCGTTGGTGCCACAGTGGTAGAGTAGAGGAGACATGTGCTTGCGGCTTTATTGAAGGTGCTAGCATGTCTATACCCGAGAAAACATAGATACCATTCCTATTCATCCCTCGCAGCAGTGTTGCCCCCGTTTGCTTGTCCTTCACAACAAAGTAAGAAGTATGAAACTCAATAAAATCCATCATTATCCTTGCAGAATTGAGTAACTGACAGTAGGTTTATTTTTATTTCTGGAACATGATAAATGTTGTTCAAAGCGAAACATCTTGACTTATAGAGGAAAGAGGCATTACCAACATTGGCAATGTTGAGTGCATTACCATTACCAACGTGAACTTGCTCAGTTCCATCATATTCATGAGGAATAGTGAGATTCCTCAAATCTGCAGTAAGATGATTAGTAGCCCCCGTGTCTGTGACCCAACCATTATCATTCTGACTACCTGGTAAAGCAATGTAAGCAGCAGACTGTCGTTGATTGTCATTACTTTTGTCATAAGGAAACCAGCAACGATTTGCAGTGTGATTCCTCTTCTTACATATTTGACAGACTTGATCTCCCTGATTACCTATTGACTGCTGCTGTGAGTTGTTGTTTCTTGGGTTGCTGTTGTTGTTCCTCCTGTTGTTCTGATTGTTATGGTACTGATATTGAAAGCCATTGTTGTTGAAACGTCTTTGATCAGGCTTGCTACTGGCAGCAGCAACATTAGCCAGAGGTTGCTGCAAAGACTGTAACTGTTGTTCTAACCGCATATCAAAGGTTAGTAAATGAGTATAGAAGCTATCTATAGTCAAATTTTCAGCAGTGCTCAATGAAGTTACAATTGGGTCATATGATTGATTTAGACCATTACTTATGGCCTGTTTCTTCTCATCGTCTGAAACTGTGCATCCAGATGCAGTAAGCTGCTCAAATAAGCTTTTAGCTTCTTGCAAAAATTGTTTAAGAGTTTTGTTACCTTTCTGTAGTGAATGAAGTTGTCGTTTTAGATTCACCTGATGTGCAAGTGTTTTTGGCGTAAAATGGCTCTCAAGCTTATCCCAAACTTTTTTAGCCGTATCCAGTCCACCAACCTCAGCTAGCACTTCAGGTGTTAGAGTCGAGTTCAGCCATCCAACCAACAGAGAATCACAAGCCTCATGTTCTGTAAATTCTGGATTGATTTCGTCACTGTCAGGTAAGGTTCTAGCAGGTGTTTCTTTAGTTCCATCAATGAAACCAGTGAGGCCATAACCTTTTAGAATAGGTTTGAACTGTGTCTTCCAAAGAAGATGATTTGTTTCTGTGTGTTTGAGAGTTACCAGGTGATGAATCTGGATTTGTCTAAGGCTAGATGTTGAAACCATTAGTGATGTTGTAGGGTTTTGTTGTGTAGTTGTTTTTGTTTTTGTTTTTGTTTCTGCGGAAGCGTTGGATCGACAAGCTGATACCAACTTAGAACACTGTTTTTGGTAGAATATCTCCCACACAAACCTTGTGGAGATTAAACTCTTATTTATACTAGAGATTAGGTTACAGAGTTTTGATAAACACAAATATCGTTACTGACTCTTAGAACGAGTTTATTGCTAACAATAAAAGGAACGACTATCTTGCCTATAGACTAGCTAACTTACTGACTGACCGAGCAGAGAGTCTTGAGGAAGACTCTCTGTTGTATGGTTGACACTGCCTGAAGTCCTAAAATTAAACCCTATTGAGTAGAATCAGTCAATTGACATCAATTTGGTGCCTATGATGAAAAGAACAGAGTTCTGAGTTCTGTACATTTCCATGAATACAGTATGTTTGATTCATAGAAAAAAGAACAGAATGTAGTTTGTTCGAAAGTTTGGAAAAAGTTAATGCATTTTCGACCGTTGGTGTGATAAACAAGTCTATCAGGTAAACATTTTAGATGGTCTAGATGGAATTTGAAAATAGGGTTTGCAGTCATAGTTTCCAAACTGGTTGGTCATATTAGAACCACCAAACCAACTGGCTTGAGATATTTTTGTGTAGTCTGTAATTCTGTATGATAGTGACGGTGTAACAGAAGAAGAAAGGAAGAACGTGGTAGGGTTGTATATGATACTACTAAATTAATTAGCGTATCTTGTTAATTAACTCGTCTAATATCATATTGGCCTTCGACACGTGTTAGGTTTATTGGTGCCAATGGTTTAGCTGCAGCACATGGGTGGGGTGGGTTGTCGAACAAAGGCTTTGTTTGGAAGCAAAATGCATCCTCGAGTGACATGGGGACCACAGGAAAGGCTGGCATGCTGCGTGTATACTTTTTGTTTGTTTTTTCTTCTCTTTGAAGCATTCTCTCCAAAACAAAATAATACTGTAGGTTGGTCCAGATTAATAGCAATGCAGTTTTAGGGCTCAAATGGAGAGTTATCATGAAAATTTTACATCACCAATTCGGTGGGAAATTTGTCGGTTTCATTTAGACAGTTGTTACGTGTCAATGTATTGACAGTACTTGTGTAACGCCTACCCACGCGAGCTGCATCTCACAATTATTCTGTTTTTTTCGCTGATGATACCACCGGGCTGGAGTTTGATTCTTTTAAGGTAAAACCAGAGTTAGAAACCTAGATAATCCTTGTAACTCTGGTTTTACCTTCCAAACAAGAGATCAAGCAAAATTTTAAGCTTAAATATGGAAAACCTACTTGAGGGTCTGTGATTTCCTCATTTTATAATAGTTATACTTCAGATGAATTGACGGACCGGTTTTCATTTACCTTTAGAACATATCGGGAATCATTGTGCGTTACTCCTGCTCTCTGAAACACAACAAAATTGTAAAATAGAAAACTATGTATTCACCCTCAAAGGTGGAAATGGGCATTCTATGAATTGGTAATACTATTCTGCAACTTTACAGGACTACACTATGCATTCTACTGAAAATAATGAGGACGAAGATAGATGGACTACAAATAATAGATTACAGACATTCTACTAGTACAAGTAGGCACTTCAAGTGATCACTCTCCAGCTTCAATTCAGTAGAGAACCACAAGAGCCAACTACAAGGAACATGAACATCCAAGATACCCTGTACAGTTAGGTCCAAAATTACACATACCACCTGCCGAGCCTAAACCTGTGCCGAATCTGACCGTAGGAGTTGCTTATCGGCAAAATGAAGAAGCCTCCTTAGTCTTAGAACCATATCACAGTGGAACGGAAGTGCGGAGCGACGATCCAGGTAAGCTGGGCTCACTGTCATCCATGAAAGAGCATGAAGCTCGGCTGCTAAGGACTCAAGAATCAAATGTGTCTCTATTTCATGGTCCCTAGAATCTGAACTCAGATTTCTGCTATGCTTAGTAGTTCCTCCTTTAGCCATCTTTTCTTGGATCATGTTGGTACCACCATAGTAATCTATAAGACTGACAGATAAAATGGATGGCCACTCTTCTTTCATGGTACTCTGCAAATCTGACCTGATAGAAGGAACTGCTTTAGAGACTACAAAACCGGTTGACAGAGCAATCGCAGAACCTTTGCTGTGTAAAAGATGGGCAAGGGGTGGGGATTCAGAGGTTAGGCATGTCGGAAGCTGTAGAGGTGTAGAAGGCAGAAAACGCATACTGGGGGAGGGAATTAGAACATAGGATGACGACGCAGACCCAAGAGATTTTACAGGGTTGACACCCTCCAAGTAGCTATTAGGCAAATCTGCTCCACTACCACCACCTTGTGCTCCAGTTCCTCCTGCACAGTTGAAAATTTTAATTTGTGAGTAAACGAGCTTAAAATACCCTGCACATCTTTTATTGGCGTGTACACTAGACATAATTCAGTTGCAATTTCACAAGGAAAATAATTGTTTTTTTATTCTTTCATATGTAGAAAAATAGAACTTTGCTAGGGCCATATCTTTCCTTGAAATGGTTCAAGATGAGGTGTCCTCCCCCCTAAGTTGAAACTTATTTCGAACTCCACAGAGTAGGTCTACGGTGAGTACAAGAGTTTGGTCATTATCCAAGATATGAAAAACCAATCATAACCAGGGCACTCATACTTTTATACAAGAACGAAAAATTCTAGAAAGAAAACTTTAATATTCGTCCAGGAGATACTTTTATGCTTAAGAAACCATTGATTATTGTATATACTAACTACGGGAGAAAATATGACACACGTAAGCACAGGCTAACCCTTAAAATTTTTGATTAATATGAACCACGTGCAGCAATTGAACCAAAAAATACCTGTGAAAGATGCATCGGCCTGGAGGATCAGATGAAGGGAATGATCAATTGAAACTCCTACCAAGCTAATACTCTGTACTGACTGAAAGATCCCCCTTGAGCTGTCAATTACAGCTTGTCCTCCCATAAGTTGCTTTCTTGTATTGGTTTGCCCTAAACCACCTTTTATGAAGCTGGAAGATTTTGTTTGGGGACTGTACATGGAAGAGCTCGGTGAAGAAGGTAATGTTCTCTCTTGAATCATACTAATCTCTTGTTGATGCAACGAACTCCCGTTACTACTTGCAGACACACCATCAGGCAAAGCATGGCGTAGTTGCAGAGGCCACTTCTTAACTTCATTCCCACCAACTGTGTATATGGCTTTTTGCCACTCTACATGTAATAACAACACATACCAATCAGAAATCAGAAGAGACAAATAACAAACTGCCAAATTAGAAGAAAGGATGAATAGCAGTAAATTTGAAAAGATTGCTGTACCTTGACGTTCAAGCTCATAAAAGCATCCAATGCGTGTAATCACAATATCTCTAGGCTTGATGGCTCCAATATCAGAGGAAGGACAAGATAGTATCTGGCAACCTTGCTGCAAGACTTGAACAAAAATGCATTGGAGACCTTTGGTGTCTTGACGACTACTGATACCACCAAATGGAAATATATGACTGTCAAGCAATTCTCCTCTAGAATCTGTCCAAACACAAACAAGCCAACGCCAATCCTCTGTCCACCCATAACAACAATGAAGACTTGGAGTCTTTGGATGGCTAGGTCCAAAACCATCAGCCTCGGACCCAAGCAGTAAAGGACTAACTCCTGCAGAGTCAGCACACCCTGATGAAGTTGAAGTCTGCATAAAGACGCCACTATTCTCGTCAGCAGATGACCGCAAAGACTCTGTTACTCCATTACCAAGAACTGTCGGTGAAATCCCCAGCTCGATAGATCCAGGCTCTGCCAGTATAAAGAGTGGTTCGAATGCATATTTCAGACAAGCATCGGGAATAGAATTGTCTCCAGACCTGATCGGATCACAGCTTAATACTCCTATCCTTGATGTTTGCCAAGAATTATCCCACGATCTCGAGCTAGCATCAAGCTCGCCCTCTCTTGTTAGGGAGGATCCTGAAATTCGAGGAGTAACACAGTCTTTCCACATTCCCTGAATAGGAGGAGAACTAATTTGCATCAGTGCAGATTGAGATCTACCTGCGGTGCTAGACAATGATTGAGCGCCACTACCCGGTGAACGTGCTACACGTCGAGCTTTATTGTAAACGGTGAAAGCAATCTCTTTCAGAAGGACGAGTTCATTTAGCGCTGGGCTGCTGATCCTAAGGATGGATTCAACGGTTACAATTTGCAGGACCAGTTTAGGGATGCTGAACCCTGAAAGTGCTAAAACATTTGATATTGAGGTTTCATCTGCAGCTGGTGAGCAACTTAGAGCTTTGCCAACTTGGCTTCGAAAAAGGGATCTCCTCTCCTTCTCTAAAGAAAGGCTGATTGATCCAAGAGCAGTGGAAGACTCCACCAGAGTTTGCAAAACAGCAACAGGCTCAGGAAAGGGGCAAACCACATATATAACCTGTTCCACAGAGCTTGATTTCAGGTCAAACTTGAATTTTCGTAGGTAAAAGAGCATATTAATTGAAATAATATTAGTATAGGTTGGTTACTCATCCTCCTGGGCCTGACTCCAAATACGGAGTATCCGGTGGTTTCTCAATAATTATCTTAGATCCTCACTTTGTAGCCCAGTTTTTCTGATTTCACATGGACGGAACCATTCTGTTCTAAGTTTTCTATCGAGGAAAATGGAGACTAGGTGATTTAAGCTATTTCAATGAAGGCCTAAACCAGCTAGTTCTAACAATGCCAGAAAAATAAAAAAGGAAAACGAAACATCAACAATTACAGCTAAGAATTAAAACTTAACAGTTAACACCTTCCTTTAGAATTATCCTGATAAATACAAAATCAACTTATGTAAATAGGGAAAAGGAACATCACACTTACAGTGGTAGGACAAGTATTGCCTTCTTTCTGATGTATTGTAGAATTCAAACCGATTCTAAGAGTCTTTATAACATCCGAAAGAGATTTAAGGAAGCTCTTTACATCCCAACCACTGGATAAAGCTAAGAGATAATCACTTATTGAGCCCATAAAAGATGTGCCACCACTTTCTATCTTCATAGATTGAGGGCAATCAATTAGAACGAACCCTGATGATGATAACTTCCCGGAGCCTGAATCCATCTGGCCTATATTTTGAGGCGAATGAGTGCCCAGTTTGCAAGATTCATACACTGAAAAGAGAGACTAGTAAGAGTTCGGATGCACAAGTGTTTCAGTTGGACCCTCACATCAGAAGCAAAGTAGGTGAAACGATGCAAAATTACGCCGAAATTGAGATATAAAAAATAACACTAATAAAACAAAAAGTATAAACATATAAAAGAAAACAGGAGAGAAATTCAACTATCACAAAGACTTCAATGGGACAAGATTTTCATTTTATTTTAGTTTTGTGCCCAAAGTCCAACTTAAGTTATACCGAACAACCACGGTTTCAGTTATCAGATATATCCTAGAAATCTAATGGCTCGGAACCGGCCCGAGTTAAGAGTGTGAATAAACACAAATAACCTGAACCGTCAGTATCTCCCTTCAAGGCAATAGATTAGTACTACTTTGATGACAGAAACACAAATAAACCCATGTGATGCTCCTACTTTGATGACAGGAACTAAAAATCTTGGTTTTGTTTCGGATGTATTTATACAATTATGATGAAATTCGGATATTTTGGAGTGGATCAACTAGACCAGACGGGAATTTAATTGCACAGTTCACAAATTAGAGAATTCAACTGTCAATAGCTTTACACATCCAACTACGTGGGTTTGGCACGCAACAGACTAGGGTTTGTCATTGACTCTAATAGCTTTCGGCCAAAACATCCAGCAAATGAGGTTTTATAGTGAAATCAAGATGTACAGTTACTACAGTACCGATATATCTAATTTCTCATATGATACTGTTCCCAAACATTAGAAATAGAGAAGCCAATCCAATAACATACTCACCAGTTCCCAACTGCAAAAAGAAATCAGCAGCAGCAGATGTAAGGAAACCAATGTCCGGACAGATAACAGAGTAGGTCATCTGCAAAACAACAAAGACTTTGCATCATAACCAAATTGTAAATAATTTAAGATCATCAACATTAAATTGTTGAGAAACTTACAGGCTTAGGTAGAGCATACGGTTCAAGAGGAGCCTTTTCCCATAGCTGTAGGGAGCTTGTGGATGTCTTCAGCCAATCATCCTGATACCTATTATAACAAATTTTATATTCGTGCTTATCCAATCTCGATATATATTTTTATTAAAACCATGAGTAAGATACGTGTCACAAATTATGTAGACCATTAGAATACTAAACATGGTGCAGATCATTTTTTGTACAATCTTCTGATACAAACATTATTATCTTTGTCACTTGTCATCAATTTTCAAAACCTTTTTTTGCATTTTTTGTGCTTCCTTACAACCAGCACGTGTTCCAGCAGATCATTTTGGTCACAAAAATCACAAAAAGGAAACCAAACCAGTACCAGGATTTCCTATTACCAGTATTGCCATGCATTGGATCTACTTGAAAACAAATGAGCTCAGAATAGTTATACATACCCAACAAGTATAGCAGGCAATGGAAGCACAAAAAGAGTTGGCCGGAGACGAGACTGCTGCTCTGATTCCAAATTGCTTGTTTCTTGGTTCAACCTCCTTTGGCTTCCCTCATCCATTCTGGTCCCATCCATGCTACTAGGCACTGGAAACAATCACCAAAGATATGTTGATACAACTATATTTCACAAATGCATCCAATTTCACAAAAGGAAAGATTACCTTTCAGGGAAGAAGTAGAACCACCAGATGACTGACTTGGACTGATAGGCTCTCCACCAGCCAGAGTTATAGAGTTTATCGAGTCTCTTGCTTCACCTACAACTGAATCTACAATGTATCCATCACCTACAGCAGCCGTATCAACTGACTGAGTACGACCTTTGCACCAATCCATTACAGTTAATGGACCATCCAAGTTCCCAAAAGCAGATTTTAGAGCTACTTTTATGTCTGATTGCAGCAAACTAATTACAGAGGATGGATGTACCTGTTGCAAGAAACTTTTCTGCATTAGCAAGTTTTGGAGCCAATAACGGAAAAAGTACTCCTTATCAGGAGTTAGAATTTGTTTTATCCTGTCTAAAGAGTTTGACCATAGTCAACTCGTTCATGAATAAACAACTAAGTTGATGTTTTGGCAGCCAAATCTCTAACCAATACATAATCTGAGCTTTTTGCAGCTTTAGCGCTTGCTACCTATTGCAAAGAACCTTTTGAAAAGGTCACACGAGGCAAAAGATTAACTTCAGGTCTAGCTCAGATAAGAATGCAACTAATGCAAGTAACAGAGCAGATTAAGCACCGCGGATCTATATGGAAAGCTCAGAGCCTTTTCCCTAAGAATTAGATTAGTATTTAAAAATGCACAAAATAGAAGTGGCAACAGATCAGTATCAGCTGCTTACACTGGCTGAAATCGGATCAAGTAGCTCAACACCAGCAATGTCCAGAGAATGGCCTGTGGCCAAAAGCCCACCACAACCTGCATGTACCATGGATGGGCCACAAGAGAATCCACGTCTACATTGTTCTTGTAATGCTAGCCAGCCATAAGCACCATCACCGCAGTCAGAATCTAGGGACACATCGACCAATGAAGTAGCTTGTTGGACAAGCAAAGGAATGCTGTCCAGAAGTTCTTGAAGAGGTTGCGTTAGCCCATACATAACCGTGCCTTCCTCATTAAAGGTATTATGGCCAAAAGATGGAGTATTTTCAATACTAGGAGAACGTGTAGGTTTTGCGCCTTTAGGAACTCCAACCGAGCGCCAAACCCCAACTGGTGCACTAACAGGCCCATCAAGCATCCCTGTGTCTAAGTTGCCTACTATTCTGACAGGTACAGAGTCTTTCTTTTTTACTTCGTATATGCTTGACATCTTGTCAGACGGAAAATTTTGGTTACCTCGAAGCTGATCTGAGACGGTTGTCCCTCCAGTTGACCTGCTATTCAGTCCAGCGAATCCAGAATTACAAGAAGACAATAGCATATGCCTTGTCCTGCACATAGATGCCTGGAACAGGAAACATTCAACTTCGGTAGCTAACATGGTCTTCAAACGAAAAAGCGAATGTGCAACTTCAACTGTAACATCAGCTTTTTTCATCTCGAGAGATTTGACTGGAGTTGTAGAATTGGAACCAGAAAAAGGTGCAACTCCCTCACAAGAAGCAATGCTATTGTTACAAGAAATTAATTTTTTATCACGTTCTCGTTTCCAACTTGTGATTTGAGTGTAGTATTTTTTAGGGTTAAGTATATTGTTCCTAACTGAACCAGCTTTTGCATTTAAACTGCCGGGTTTCTCGTCTGGCGCATTTAACCGAGGAGGAGGCATTACACCATATATGTAACAATTAGTGCTTGAGTATGAACTTTCCATGTTTTTAGATCCAGGGATGTATGGACTACTGAAGATCGATGAAGACATCTCACTGGAAACTGTTTCAACTGCTCTATATTCTGAAGCAAATGTCAACATGGCTTCAGCTTTTGATAGATGCTCAAATTCACCACTAATGGGTGGCGCTAAATAGTTGCTTGTTGGATCTGATAACCGAGAATCCTTTGTAGAATCTTGAGTTTGGACAGCAAAGTCTTCTGTAGCTGATGGTGGAGGTGGATTAAGACCATCAAAAGAAGAAAACCCAGAAACAGGTAAAAGCATCTGATCTGTATCCATTCCACCTATACAAGGACTACTGATTATCTCAGTACAATCCATCATTGAAAATACAAGGGCTTGGGAATCTGCAATTCCTGGGAGCTACAAAACAACAACAGATACAAAATTGTGGTCAAAAATAATCAAGCCTTAAAATATATATCACGCGTAACAAGCTTTGAAGGTGCCATCCACGAGCGTAAAAAGTAGAAACAAAACAAAGTGATATCACAAGATTATAAGTTTAATAGCGACTTGGCTTCTTAACAACAAAAAAAAATAAATGTGCATCACATAAATAGTTAGATTGATGAAATAGATGGATAGACCTAAGCCCATTTGGCGTGTTGCATAAAAATAAAACGGCAGTACTGGTAATAGTTATAGTGCCCATGCGTCAATTAGAAAAACACAAGAAGTATCATCAGAAGTCACGGCAAGGAGATCACCTCACCAAAAGGCAGTGTATCACTCTCAAACAAGTCGCTGAAATCTCCAAATTCAGAAATAAGTATGTGAATATCCAGTCCCCCACTTTTGTCATTGTCATCCCAATCCCAGAGACATCTAAAAGGCTCATTCGCTTCTAGAGGACTCAAGTCAGATTTATACGCCTCTGTGGTTGCATCTATGACAGTCCCTGGACCACCAAATGATTCTGTAACACCTAGCCGAGGACGCTTTGACACCTAAAATAAACACATGCTCCGGCAGCATTACTGGCTTGATTACTGGCAATCATTATAGATATGGAAAGACAAAATAAATAAAAACAAAAAAGGACTAAATTAAATTGTTAAATGCAGGTCGAAAAACAAAGAAGATCTTGATTTAACAATTCCACACAGCAACTAGCTTAAATCTGTCAACCCATCAAGTGGACAACTATTGTTTACTTTAAGAAGAAAAAAAAACACCCTCAAAAACAAGGAGTGGTTCAGTAGCCTTCAAAATAAAAATAAATTTCATGAGAATGACTTGCTAAGAAGTTGTAAATAAGGCCTATAATAGCCGAAGAAAATAATAACCTAGTAATTTCTTTGCGCAAAAACTAGTCTAAATAATAACCTGATACTTAGAATAGATATAATGGTTACAGAAATTAATGATCTGCAAATAGAGTTCAATTTTTTGCCAGCATACACATAATAATGAATATTGAAAAACGGAAACGAAAGACTCATAATCTACCGCAAGCGCCAATCAGCATATTAACAAGAAAACCACAAAGCCGGTTTACCTGTTTGTAATCATTCTCAAACTGATCAACAGAAGAGAAACCGGACTGCCAACAAGTCAGAGAGTCAGCATCTGCTTCGAGGTCACCAACTGCAGAGGTCATTTTATCATCACTATCACTAGATGTGCTACTAATGCTGCTGATGCTACTAGAATTACTGTCGCTACTACTGTCGTAGTTATGTTGTGATCCATCTACAAATTCGAGCCTACCAGCGCTTTCGATTCCCAAACTAGAATGACAACAATGTTAAGAACTCAGAAAGTAACAGAAACTTTTCATTTCCGTACTAGAAAAAATAAATATTTACCATAAAAAAAAATCATTTAACCGCGTCCCAACCTGCTAGATGCATAATTATCACCGGCACATATATGTGTATGTTAATTGTCTATAAGATATATAGTTACTAGTTTTAAGCGCGTGCATCTCGTGCATCACTATTAGTTGGGACGAATCCTACTATCACCAAGTTCCACCATCTCATCGAAAATATACTATAAAAGGAAAAGGAACATACACTGGTTGACCATTAAAACATGGGTACTATTATCCTAGATTAACGCCAGTAGAAGCACGGAGCAAAGTTGATACACATTATAAACTAACACATCTAAGAATCCGTTAAATTTGTCATTTTAAACACTGTTTCTATAAATGTATGTGCGGTAGACCCAATCACATTCTGATATAATTAAAATTGAGCAGTGAGAATGTACTTTACGAGACTTACCAGTTCATAGCGAAAGACGAACCGAACTGTGATGCGCCACCCCAGTTCTGTAGCCAGAGTCTGCAGTCCATATAACCCATGTTATCCAAGTTACTAAATTAATGCTCTTTTACACTGCAAAAAAAAAGTAGACGTACCTTTTTAGGGAAGATCTAGCAGACACTGTACGCACAACGGGTACCAACACAGCCTCAGAAGGATAAATAAATGTTCCTTCAGGAGCTCGAAAATTATCTCCTGAAGATTGCTTCTCATCGCCCTTTTCAGCTTCGGTTCCATGGCAGCCAAGGGTAACCTCAACATAACAACTTTGCCCCCTCAGCTGGCACCCAGAAGCTTGAGCAGCATGAAGAGGTACACCGAGAACCGAGAACCCATTCAAAGCCTTGTTCTTGCTGGAACTGTTAAACAATGTGAAAAGGAAATGAAGACAATGGGTTAACATATACCAAGCCTCAGCTTTTAAACTCTTCTTTGTGGTAAATAGGAAACACTTTTGATGTCGTATCTCCATATGGCTTCTCCATTTGAACTATCTAAAGCCAGAAATTTTTGTGAAGCCAATCAAAAACCAGCTTTATACCTTAAGTACACTTGCTTCACAAGATCACTAGGACAGCACCCTGTAACTCCACCTCGCATTCCATGAGGAGCAACAATAACTGCCAAAAGTGCAATTGCCAACATGTGATCAGACTTGCAGAGAAATATTGCATACTCATGATCATACAACCAAGAGCATTGCCGTCTTATGATAGCGAAAAAGCTAGAAAGTAAGAACTTCTAGTAAAAACCTGTTATGAGGTAAATTTGTCTCTGCAGAACTTGTCACTCTAAAAGAGACGGGGAACAACATTTCCCAGAAACAAACTGATACTTATAATGAGTGTGAAAGAGTGCCTACCAGGGAATCTTTCTGCGTAGTTACTAGAAGAGCGGCGTTTTACAACCCTCTCCATGTCATGACCAGAAAGCGTCCGGATATGCCTAGATATCCAAATTACATAGAGTTTTCTGTTATTTTATGAGCAGAAGGATTCAACAAATAAAAGATAGAATAAACTTCCTGGAAATACGAACTTTGCAGATATTATGACATGCACAAAGATAGCTTCCTCGGTGGCAGCAAAGATGAATTCCAATGTAGGGTGAACTCTCCTGAAAACATAAATGAGTTTTGAAAAGTTATAAACATAAAACCATGCCTAGTTCACTTAAAGACGAGCTAATTGATAAGGCTTTTCACTACAAGAAGGATCAAATCTTTTAACGCTATGAAGTGCAATGCATGTATTCCTTTGCTGAAATTCTAACAGTAACGTTAACACATTAGTAAAGCACTCACTGTAATAATGCATGTTTGAAAGATAGTTGATATTATGTTGCTGTGTTATATTGACAATGATCATTGGTGTCAAAAGGCGGGAGTATTTTAAGAATTATCTCAATTGTTAGAATGGTTACAGAGTAACAAGCCATGATGTTTCTGTCGTATTTGTAATTTCCTAAACTAAACCTACTTTATTAAGGTGACAGTTCAGAACTTAAAGTGGAACTTTGCAAATGAGTCGTAGAAGCAGCAGACAGAAGATGCACTTTTGCATTTTGATACCAAGAGAATAAAGTTATGCACGGCAGTATTATAATACCTAACCACTGAACACCGATAAAATAAAGAAATAAGCACCAGTCCATTTGAAAATACAAAGCAGTGAACAAATGATGAACCCAAAAATACAAGAGCAATAAATTTCATTATTAGATGTCTATGATCTAAAAACCTGAAAGTCTTTCCACTTTGTGAAAAAGGATGGCATCTTGCAAATACATCTCCATATCTCTGGTAGGACATCCCTCTTAAAGCTCTGCAATTAAAGGAAGAAGCATTTTCACTTTTGACTTTTGTAACAATCCCAAAATTTTACAAAAACAACCAAAATAAAAATCCGAACCTCTCAATACAGTTACGTAGAGCCTGTGATAAAGCTGCTGCAACCTCCTCAGAGTCTCCAGGGGACAACCAAAGACCAGAGCTGACAACTTTACATAAACAACACAATACATGATGTTATGGTTTGACATAATAATTGTGAAGGATGTTATGCAGCAAACTTTCACCAAGCCAATTATAACAACAAGTACATGAGACCAATACCCTATAGAATTTAAGATGTGACATTTAGTAGATCAACATCCCAAAGTTATCCATTCTACTGATGCGAGAAAACATCATGGAAAGTACCTCTTAGTTTAGATACTGCAGTCTGAGCAGCTTCAACAACTGATGAATGACGCCCGGAAAGGAAAAGCCAGAGCTTGATTTTGTCATCTATGATGCAGAAAAGGTATAAGACAAGCAGGTTTCCGGAAGCAGTAATAGTAGATCATAAATTTTACAAAAAAATGATTACCAGGATTATGAATTCCCTGAGATGGATCCCATGGGCCAACAAAAGAGTTTGTCCAAGTGCTAAGAAATCCTTCTTTCTGCAGCTGTACATGGGCTGAAAGTACCAACGATGTAGCAGCATCTTTCTGTTCACCTTTAGCACTGCAAAAATCACGAGAGATGAACATTCAACAAAACAATGAGAATGATAGCCTCAACTTTTTCTTCTTACCAATCAGTTAAATAAGAAACTAAGAAAAGAGATAGTGTATCAACCCTTTTTCGGGGATCAGGTCAGATTCCAAAGGGAGAAACTGGAACCAGGAAATGTGATGTAAGCTTCCCTGCACAAGTAAACAGTAACGTACGAGTTAAGATATAGTACACTATGTCCAGCTTAAGCCATTCCAAAAATTTAACCGAATTTTGGAAGAACTCTTGTTCAGTTCACTACGACCTTGAGGAGGGAAATTTCATTGGAAATACAGCCACGGATCTGTCATGGATGGGCTAAGACTAATATGGATTAAATAAAAACTTGTTACTGGTTAGGTTTATTGACAGTTGAATACCATGAGTACAATTTTGAAACCAGAAAAACATGAATCAACAAAAAAAAGACATGGTTTTAGGAATTAATAAAAAGGTAATTCACGAAGAAAAACAAAGAAAAAAATCTCATTGTAATTACCAGACCGAGAAGGTATATAATGCCCGCGTTTGATATTTTTATCGTTTTTAAATGGTAAAAGGGCCAAATATTAAACACAAAAAAAGTCATTTGTGCGATTGCTTAGCTTAGACATATACATACATATATTAAAGAAGTACTCAAACAAATTAATTAATCAATCAAGACATTATAGCACTGAAAAAAGTTTTAGATTTCCCAATTTGGCTTTAAATAGTTTCCCCACCACATTTATGAATTGCAACTGCTGCACAGACAAAAGTCTAATTTAAAAAAGGTGGCCACATGAATATGATTCATGTCTTTCCTTCAAAAACACTAAAATGAGCAATGACTGATCTAAACATACTATGAAATTGAAGTAGTATAAAAGAGTTGAGGAGAATACAATTTTGAAGACATTCGTCCACATTACTTGATAACACCAGTTCTCTCTTCTTAAAAAGGCTCCTCAAGACATCTAATTTGTCAAATAGAACATATACAAAAGCCCCAAACAACGGCACCTGCAAATGGTTTATAAACATGTTTATGAAATTTGAATAATGTAGATCAAACAGAAAGACTTCGGCCCATATGTGATAATACAAGTAATGACACGCACTGAATTTACAGTTTTAAGAGAATAATAAAAGAAAGCATTTTCATAAATGAGAAAAAAAGAAAACGTTCTCGACCATCTAATGACATAAAAACCTCAAGGGGTTCTTTTGTGATACTTTTATCTACAGCTAAATCCTAGCCTGAGTCAAGTTTTTTCAATGTCTCTGAAGAGGGAAGCCTGATAGAGATAAATTCCATTAGCTTACATAAACTTATAACAAATACACTAGAAAATGTCTAAAGAAGACTAATTTGGAAATTCCTACCGTTGCTGTGTCAGACTACTACCATGTGTCCTAGATTCCTTGTTACCGGCACACCTAAATGATCTTTAACCAAGCTCCCAAAGGAACTGGTATAAGATAGCCGACCCCATAATATTAAAGCTTCTCTACAAAGCTAGTAGTCTTGATCCTCATATGTAGATATTTTTTTTAGTCTACAATCTAAAGATTTTAAACCATAAAAGACATCCACAAGAACCAATACTCCTTCCACGAGATTTTTGTGCTGAATTTGCATTAAATTTTTGCTACATTATGAAGATATAGTAAGTCCGTTAATTCGCCAATCGCTCAAAATATCACTTAAGGTACACGCAAGGTAAACTCATTATATCCTTTCCGTTTATACGCCCAGCATATCAGTCTATAAGCTTCATCTTAAGATATCAATCATCCAATATCCTATGCAAATTGACTACTTCACTATGGAGTCACTTGCAGTCCCATCATCACTATGGACATTCTCAGAGTTTGCTCGCTTGTTTCCATCAGCATACCTCTTAATTATCCTTAATATGAAGGAGGTAAAAGAAAATAATACGTCCACCCATATTCTGTTCTCCAAAATTTTAAGATCACCAGTAAAAATCTTTTTTCTCGACCTAAAACTCCTCAACAACTACAGCCACTTAATGTCCGGTTGCACTATAGATCACCCATCATCAATAACGAAAACCTAAATTTAGCCATCCCAAATGACAATTGAACTTTTTAACTATGTTGATCAGAAAAGGTAACCCCTCAATCCCAGAATCATAAGCTTACTCATTGTTGGGGATTACCTAATAATAACATTAGAAGATCACTAACTAAATTAAAATCATCTTTCAGTAAACCCAAAAATCAGAATCAATTTGATAAACCCTAGAAATCACTTCAAATAACTTTGAAATTAACTTCGGATTACAAGAAACCAACCTTTGATAAAATTTGGAACTTTCCTTCAACCCGAGATCGTATCCTGCAACATGCATGAATTCATAAAATCCTAAGATATTTTTTCAATCAATTTAACGCAAAAAAATAAAATGAAATAAAATCAACTTTGCAGTTAGATCTTACCTTGATTGCCTATGGAAACTAACAACTTGATTTTTTACACTTTCTCCGATCAAGGGCTTTCAAACTTTCTTCTCACAGTCTCACTTTATAAGTTTCTTTTCTACTCCGTTTTTCTTTGGATTTTCTTGTTTATTTTCACTGCATCTTCAAACAGAGAAGAAATGGTGCCGACTGTTCGGCCCTACTGCCTGGTTAAACTTAATTATGGGCTGGGCTATCCGGATAACTGGATCCAATGAATTGGTCTCACTGGCAGCCAATCCGATTTTTTGGGCATCTACTAGGTCATTTTAAAGTAATTTTCCCCTTATTTATGTATTTTGCTCAATGGCCAAAGTGTCTCATTCTTAATTAGTTAAGTTAACGATTAAGTTAAGTTAATTAATTGTTTGTTTCTACAAGTTAAGTTAATTAATTCTTGAAGAAGAAGAGTTTGTGCAAAAAAACAAAATTAAAAAAAAAAATCGAAAACTAGGTTTTGAAATTCTTGTAATCAAAATGAGTGATTTGAAAGCAATTTTGAGGAATGCCGAGCTTTAATCTTTGTAACAATCAAGTGATGAGTGATTTATAAAAATGAAACTTTAAATGGTAGATCGGCAGAGTAGTTATAGGTTCGGCTAGTAAAACAGAAATATAGATAGTGGGCATCGTTTTTAATTGAGTTTTGGACTAGGTCCGTTTAGGAAAACAGAAGTACGGGGAGACGAACATCCTCCTTAATGGTGTGTGGACTTGGTTCGGCTTAGAAAACTCAAGAACAACTAGCCGAATTTTTATTTCGTGTTTTACAGAGTTATGTTCGGCAATGTCGAGACCACCATTTTCCAAGCAGAACCTAAGATAAATCAGAACAACATTTACACTTTGGCTAGGATTTTTTTTTTCGTATTAGCCGAACACACATTTACGGAAAGTTCGGCTAGGAAACTAGAAAGTTTATCTGAGAATTTTTTTTCCCAAAATAACCGAATTGTTCTTCATGTTCATCAGGTTCGGCTAGTTCGACTAGAGTACTTTCACGAAATTTCTAGCCGAAATTCTTTCTACAACTTCAATATTTATGATTACTACTCAATTTATCAATCATTTTTTTTGGTTAAAGAATTTTGATTAAATTAGATTTTTATAAGATTAGGTTTAGGTGGTTATTGGGTTAGTTATAAATAAAATTTGAGTAAAAGGTAAGTTAGTCATTTCTTCACTTTATGACACCCCTTATAAGTGTTGTGCAGATATCCTAAGCACTTCATAGTCCCACAAAAATGAGTATCATCTAAAAAATAGTTCTCCGCTTATGGATGGATTTCATATTTTGGTGAATAGGCATGTTAATGGATTTTGAATATCCATCATCCCATCGAGTCTGTACCAAAAATTTTGGACATTATTCGAAGTTTCGGATATTGAATAATTTTGATAGTATCCATATGGTATTGGATCATTTTAGAATATTACACGAAGTTTCGGATATTATATGATACGTCTTTATCTCATAAGATGATTTTTTTATCAGATATGTATACGGGAATATACTATCCTAATAGATTTGATATCTGATAACATAAATATATGTATATAAAACTATTATTGTAAGTTAAAAAATTACCCAATTTTTTATATGCGTTCGATGATCTTATTTGAAAATTAATGAATATATGGTAAATTCATCAAAGTTAGCATGGTGTTACGATTTTGGAATCACGAGAAAAAGAAGTGATTAAACACACAAAATTGTATTGGATTTTTTTTTATTTCTTATATACTTTTTGGATAATTGTTGGAATTGATCTTAACGGATCCAAATACGGAAATGAGTCTCTATTGTCCAAAGAATAATTATCGGGTATGCATATCTGGTAAAAAAAAGTTAACGTATTTGGATACCATACATCCATTATTCATTCTGTTAAGTACCGCTAACAACCCTATTTTTTACATTTATGTCCAATTCAAAATAAGCAGGTGAAAACTCAATACAATGTATATCAACTAATTTCACATTCTTGCAAGATATTCATACAACATTAAAGATAACAGCGGCCGTGAACCCGTTTTCTGATTTGCTCTATTAAAATTACTAACTATTTGGTTATGTTTAAACATGAACAACTAAGTTAATATTTACAGCTATATTATTTATATTACTTTGAGCAACTAAGTTACTTGTTGCCCATACACCCATTTCAGATAAGACAGTGGCAGTCAAACCAGATTCATTCGCCTGGACATTGTCAAAGTGTCTACCACAACTAGATTTCCGAATATACCAAGTAGTGAAACTTACCACCGTAAAAGCATTCATGTCAATTTGAACATGTGCAGTGTTGGTGTTAGACCATTGCTCGGTTGAACCCACCAAGCGTTGGTATGTCAAGTTTGGTTGTCATATTTAGTATCAAAACTCAATTAGAGTCGCTTGATTAAATGTACTAGAGACCAACATTGTTTAGGCTAGGAATGTTGAGACATACAAGTATTACTCTGAAGACGTGAAGATGTATCGACTACAACGAAGACATCATCCTTCCACTTGGGGTATTGTGATACTGACTTGACTTGTTTCCATTCTTATTGTCGCTTTCAAGTCGTTTAAGATTGAAAATATAACATGCGAGGTTATATTTAATACTCTAGTATTAGACTTGATCATTTTAGTATGGTCAAAGTGTCAAGGATGAATATTTGATTACGAAGTATAACGTTTATCTTTTGAACTTCGTAAATGTGACATCGACATAATCTATGTAAATCGTTACTTGATTGTATATCGGATATAGGTGTAAGTTCATCCTAGGAAACTATGTTTGATTACATATGTTTAAAGGAAGTACATATGCGAAACTTGTTTCGTAATCGAAAGGAAATCAATAGGCGTTTTGGTTCGATTTTATTCGAAGATCTATTGAATGACCAATTCAAACCTAGGTAATAACTTTGGCGGAAACCGATCTTGACTTATGTTGAGAACCTTGGTAGAACCGATCCTTACCATATTTTGGGATAAATGGTAAAACCGATCCTAGTTATTGTTGGGAGTCAAGGTAAAACCGATCCCTACCTATATTTGGAGACTAGATAGAACCGATTTTGACCTATGTTAGGAGTCATGGTAGAACCGGTTCCAAGAGCAAAACTGATCCTTCATATTCATATATTACTTTACGATTTTGTGTGAGTTTGAAATTTAGGTTTGCTAATTAGGAAAGTTCCAGATGTCGACATAATTTGGACATGAGTATATGTTAGAGCATAGCTCGGTTGAACCCACCAAGCGTTGGTATGTCAAGTTTGGTTGTCATATTTTAGTGAATCAAAACTCATTTAAAGAGTCTCTTGATTATTTACTAGAGTCAACTTCGTATAGGTTAGCTTGAAAATATTAGGATATGAGACATTACAAGTATTACTTGAAGAATGTGAAGAAGTAAAGAGCTACAACGACGACATCATTCTTCCTCTTGAGGTTAGTAATATTTGGCTTGAATTGTTTCATTCCTAACGTATCTTTCAAGTCGTGCATATTGAAAACATAACTGCGAAGCTATGAATGATTATACTCTAGTTAGACATAGTATTAAGGAATTACAATACGAAGTATAACGTCTATCTTTTGAACTTCGTATATAAGACATTGGCATAATCGTATGAATGCTATTGTGATTATGTGTATGGGTATGGGTGAATATTTCGTCCTAGGAAACAATGTTTTACATTCATTTAAAGGAAGTACAATTCATAAACTTGTTTTATGAATCGAAAGGGAAATCACTAGGCTTATTGGTATTGTTATTCATTGCAAATCTTTGGATTACCAATATGTGTGTTTAGTATAACCGCTCATAACTTGTTTATGTATCTTGGTAAAACTATTCACAAGGCCTGACTTTTGTATTGGTATGACTTTTATTAGTGAAACTGATCCCTAAGTAATCAACTGAGATGGTATGATCGATATTTGTAATTGGTGTGACCATTCCTAGTCATTGGGTAACCGATCCTAGAACTTGGTTGGGACTAATCACAAGATGTGTAATCGATCCTTATAGTAGGTTAACAAGTTTTAGTAATTGGTGTGACCGATCCTATAACTTGTGCAACCGATCACAAGTAAGTACCATAAATAAGTGGTAACCGATCCTGGTACTTAGTTAACAATATTTTGGAAACTAATGTGACCGATCCTAGTAGCCACTTGGAGGTAGAACCGAAACTTGTTTTGGTAGAACCGTTAAACCCATGAATGGTGATTGAATGTTTTTTATCAATCACATAGTTCTTGGAAATCAGATGAACCAATTCTAAACTCGTTTGGAAGTATGGCAAATCGGTTCCAAGATTGTAAATATGAAAAGGGATTTACAAAGTAAAGATGTCGACATACTTTGAACATGTGCAGTAACTCTTATCTTTTATTGTTCAAAGATATTCCTCAATAACTAAAGGAGAATCTCGGATCGAAATAAATTGAGAATCTTTTAATTAAGGCTTTTAGTTTTATATGCTTTTAATTTCCAGCAATTAAAATGCATATCTTTAGAAAATATAAATTGGTAATGTGCATTTACTAATTGGAGATTTTCTACTGGGATTTCGCTCAATATTTGGACAAAGCATTTCCAGAAATTATGGATACCGGATTTGGAAATATATTGCATATCTTGAGAATATTTTCGGTTTTGGAAATTCCTTGGTATCCAAACTTCCTTGGTCAATAAATATTGAAGTTTGCATTTCAAGCAAACTAATCCTCAGAGCCAGCAAAACTACCTAGTTGTGTTGTTACTGGTGGAGCCGTCTATTCGGAGAGGAAAGTAACCTAATTAGGCGAAATCTCTTACGACCGCTCATTTCAAAGACTTCTTTGGGATTGGGAAGCTCTACGAGTACCGTTGGTGGGAAACAAGATAATTGTAGTTTATTATTAGTTTTTGATTGATTTGATTAACTAACGGTTGTTGAACTTTGATTGCACCTAGTTTGTTTATGCTTGAGAATCTTCTCTTCTGATATAAGATTTAATCAAACTAGATCGAAGTTTCGACGGGGAACTTTAGACTGTTTGTAAATCTAAAGACGTCTTGTAATAATCCATTGTTAACAGACTCCGTTCTGTGTGTGATTGATCACAAGAGATTCAAGTTGATTGTGTGCAGGTGTTTATTGAAGATTTAAGAAGATTTGAAGACGAAGAAGATTTCTGATTTGGGTTCATAATCTTTGGTGTGCACAAAACTTGATCGGCTGGGGATCCAAATATAATCGGTTTATCTTTGTCATAATATTGATTGATTATTTGAGTAGATCGGCATCAGTACGTTTCTTTGTGATTCGAAGTATTGATTGCAAAGTCTTGACAATTACTTTGGTAGTTGTTATTGGATAGATCTAAGAACCTGACAAAGGAGTTTATTGGGATTAACGGAAGAGCCTTTTGTCAAACTCATATCACATTGTTTGAAAAGAGTTGTTACCGAACAAATTTGTTGTTCCTTTACTGTTTGGAATACGAACCAAAGGAATTGTTCCAAGTGCGTGACTTATTGCAAGTTGGAGACGCAGGGATACAGACGGAACTAGGTGAACTATAGGTTTAGTTGCTTGGTCTCAACTATACGAAGTTGATTTAGATTTTGTATAGCGGCTTAATCCTGAGAGTATTCAATTTTGGACAAGGTCCCGGGGTTTTTCTGCATTTGCGGTTTCCTCGTTAACAAAATCTTGTTGTGTCTTTTAATTTTCTATTTCCGCAATTATGATTGTTTTTATTATAATTAGAAGTAAAATACACAAACGTTAATTCCTATTTACTTGATAGCAATCCTATTGTGTTTGGTTAAGTCTGAACCTATTATCAAGTAAACATACTTCGTTGTTGTATTGTCTCGATCTTGTATCCATAGTCAATCACACAAGTTATCTTGTTGTCGTATTGTCTCGATCTCATATCCATAGACGATCACAGGAAGTGTGAACCGATTAAATGTATTGTCTCGACTCAGTCCATAGATAATCACTTTCGGAGAAAGGACTTATATGTGGAAAAAAGTTTTAGATTGAGGTATATTTGAGTACCCTCGTCTTTTCAGTATAATTCTTATCTTTTATCGTCCAAATATATTCCTTGGTATTAAAGGTGATCTCGATCCGAAATATTAAAAATATTTTAATTAAGATTTTTGATTATAAGCTTTTGATTTTCCAGCAAATCAAAACCTATCTCTTGGAAAGTTATATTAGTTAGTGGGAATTGAATAAATATCCCTTGTTTTGATGGGCTTCACAAATATCCTTATCACACAATAAATATATCCCTCTCCATCTATAAACTCATCATGGGTCCATTAAGGTTTTGCTTCTTTCCATATTTACCCATTCTCTTTCAATAAGGCTTTGAAGAAAATCGTTTTTGCATTTTCATTATTCCAGATCTAAACTTTCTTTCTTTTTCTTCTCTCCTGATAACAACCGCCACTACCATCACCGTCGCTCTAACATTTTTTCGTCGTCGTTAAGAAATTTATATTAGTCAATGAAAGTAAATGATTTTTCGACCGTGTTTCATAAATCTCAAGTTGATAATGATGGTGGATGTGGTGGCAGTGGTGGAGGAAGATATCAACTATCAGATCTGTGTCTTTCTCGATTGAGAGGGAGATGAAGATTTTCGTTTGAAATCATATTTCATTTTCAATCATCATCAACAATTTATATTTTTTCTCCCTTTATTATGATTTAAGTATCAGTTAAACATTCGGAGATTAACAAATATGATTTCTAAGTTTCGAATTTGGGAATTTTGGGTTGATACAGAAATCAAAACCATAGGAATTCCACGGACATAAAGCGACTGGATCAGGTTAGTATAAAAAACCCTAAAAATCTCCATTTGATTTGAATCTCGCATAACTTGGATGTGATGTTATGATGAACTACAAATTAAATATCTGTAACATAGGTATTTATTATTGGATTTCAGTATTAATAGTATTATGTATCATGTTTTTTCCAAATTCGGCGGTGGTAGTGGTGTTTTTTAATAAATAATGGTGGTTCTGGATGCTTGTGGTGATGTTGGTGGTGGAGTTTGAGTGTGATTGTGGTGGAGATTGGGTGTGATTTTGGTTGCATTTGTTGATGGTGTTCCAGGTATAACAATTGTCCTTTTAGTGAACCTACTTACTTAGTTTTTACGGGATCAACTATTGTTGTTTATCCAATTTATGGGATCAACTGCTATTGTTAACCCAATTTCTTATGGGATCAACTACGGTTGTTGATCCATTTATGGGATCAACTTCTGTTGTTGACCTAATTTTTTATGGGATCAACTACTGTTGTTGATCCTTTCAACTCCTATTGTGGACAATATTTCCTTGGATGAGTATAATCATGCTTGTAGTTTAAATCATGTAAATTTCTTCCAATGTCGAACTTGTGGTGCAATGGTAGCATGACTGACTCCATGTCAGATGATGTGTGTTCGACTCACGCCAAGTTCACTCCATTTACATGGATCAACTTTCATTGTTGATCCAATTTAGGGGATCAACTACCATTGTTGATCCGCTAAATTGGATAAACTTCTACTGTTGATCCTTTTTTTTTGGATCAACTACCATTTTTGATCCCCTAAATTGGATCAACTTCTACTGTTGGTTATATTTTTATTTGGATCAACTATTGTTGTTGATACAAAAATATTTGAACTAGTGGTGGCGACGGTGGCGGTGGTGGTGGCGGCGACGACGGACTAGTGGTGGTGGAGGACTGGTGGTGGTGTAATGGTGGTGGTGAAGGAGTGGTGGTGGAATATTAGTGGTGGTGACGGTTGGTAGGTGGTGGTGGAATGGTAGTTGAATGTTGGTGGTGGTGGAGCTATTGGTGGTGGTGAAGTGGTAGTGGAAGAAATTTGTTCCATTTTGAAATAAAGAAAAATATTATATGGGTGAGGGTATTAAGGTAATCTAATTTTAAATAGATAAGGTTATTAAAAAGTAGGGATATATTTATTGTTGTATAAGGATATATTTGTAGGGTGTTAAAACTAGGAATATATAACTAATATACCCTATTAGTTAAGCGCTAAACTAATATTAGATATTTTCTAATGAGAGATTCCATAATTACAGGTTGGATATTAATTGGAAATAGGAAAACCGAAATTAGGTATTAGGTACTTATTGCCTGGCAATAAGTACCGAAATTAGGTACTTATTGGATATCTTGAGAATATTTTCGGTTTTGGAATTTTCTTGTTGTCCAAACAACCTTGGTCTAAATAGTTGAGTATGCACTTCTAGCAAACTATCCTAAGAGCCAGGAAAATTTCACTTGTGTTGTTTCTGGTGGAGCCGTCTATCCGAATAAGAAAGACCCTAATTATGCGAAATATTTTGCACCGCTCGTTTAAAGATTTTTGTGTGATCAACAAGTTCTACGAGTACCGTTGGTGAGAAACTAGATAATTGCATTATTATTTTAGTTTTTGATTATTGATTTGATTGACTAACGGTTGTTGAAACTTTGATTGCACCGAGTTTGATTATTCTTGAGAGCCTTCTCTTATGACGTAAGGGTCACTTAAAATAGATCAAAGTATTGACGGGATCTTTAGAACTGTTTTAAATCTAAAGAACTTGTGATTATCCATTGTTAACAGACTCTGTTAAGTATGAGATTGATCATAAGTAGATTCAAGTTTGTGTTGTGCAGGTACATAAGAAGGCAATTGAAGATTTGAGGACAATAAGATTTTTCTTATTGGTTTTCGTATCTCGTGATTTGTGCACACATCTTGATCGGCCGGGGTGCGAGTTAGATTAGATTTTTCTTATCATAAAGTCTTTTAGATCGACAACTATCATTTGGTGGTATTCTTCAATATCTGAATATGATAATTGTGAGGCCGATCTAAGTTGGTTATTTGGACTGATCTTACCCAACAAATGAGTTACTTGTTTAAACGAAAGAGCCTTTGTCATAACTCAATGAATATTTTTCTAAAAGATTATTGGAAGATGATCAAAAGAAGTTGAGTGCTTAAGACTTTACATCGGTAAAGCAACTCAAGATTGATTTTATGTCTTGGGATTCACGTGCGTGGCCGGTAGGTCGTATGCGCAGGGATATTAAAGGAACTAATTAGTAACTAGGGGTAGTTTACTTGGTCTCAACTATACGAAGTTGGTATTGTACTTTGTGCAGCGGCTTAATTTTGAGAGTCTACAAAACTGGACTAGGTCCCGGGGGTTTTCTGCATTTGCGGTTTCCTCGTTAACAAAATCTTGTTTGTGTTATTTACTTTTATTTTCCGCAATTATAATTAAAAGTCAATACACTTGTGTGTTAATCCTAATCACTTGAATTTTGAAAAGACGAGGGTACCCAAATACACCAAAATCTTTTTGTTTACAACCTATAATCCTCTTACCGAAAGTGATAGTTTATGGACAGAGTCGAAACAATACAAAAAATCGGTATTCACACTTTGTGTAATTGTCTATGGATACTAGATCGAGACAATACGACTACCAAAGTGTGATACTTGATAATAGGTTCAGACTTAAGCAAACTCCATAGGATCACTATCAAGTATATCGGAGTTAATGTTTGTGTATTTTACTTTTAATTATAATAAGCAATTATAATTGCGGAAATAGAAAAGTAAAAGACACAACAATATTTTGTTAACGAGGAAAACAGCATGTGCAGAAAAACTCCGGGACCTGGTCCAGAATTGAATACTCTCAGAATTAAGCCGCTATACAAAATCTACACCAACTTCGTATAGTTGAGACCAAGCAACTACCCCTAGTTCACTTAGTTTCCTCAGTATCCCTGCGCTTCCGACTTTGAAGGTCGCGCACTGGGACAATTCCTTTGGATCATATTCCAAACAGTAAATAAACAACAAATCTGTTTGGTAACAACTCTATTGATTATTTCAAGATAAAGATATCTCAAGTCATATGCAAAGGCTCTTCCGTTTAATCTAATAAAATCCTTTGTCTGGTTAGATCAATCTATCCAATAACTACAAAAGTAGTTAAGTTTATATTCACACTCAATCAAACTAAATCTCAAAGAGATATATTGAGAATGCCGATTTCCCGCAACTAATCAATCGAATAAATCCGATTCTAGTTGGATCTCAGACGATCAAGGTTTGTGCACACACAAAAATATGATAACTAAATAAGAAATCATCTTCGTCTTCAAATCTTCTTTAATCTTCAATAAAAACCTGCACAACACCACTTGAATCACTTGTGATCAATCACGCGCAGAACGGAGTCTGTTAACAATGGATTATCACAAGATGTCTTTAGATCTACAAACACTTCTAAAGATCTCGTCGATACTTCGATCTAGTTTGAGTGAATCTTATATCAGAAAAGAAGATTCTCAAGAATAAATAAACTAGGAATCAAAGTTCCAACAACCGTTAGTCAATCAAATCAATCGAAAACTAATAACATTGTAATTATCTAGTTTCCCGCCAACGGTACTCGTAGAGCTTCTTGATCCCACAGAAGTCTTTAAACGAGCGGTCGTAAGAGATTTCACCTAATTATGATACTTTCCTCTCCGATTAGACGGCTCCACCAGAAACAACAAGAATGAAATTTGCCTGGCTCTTAGGATGGTTTGCTAGAAATGCAAACTTAGGTATTTATATACCAAGGATGTTTGGACACCAAGGAATTTCCAAAACCGAAAATATTCTCAAGATATGCAACGAATGCCAAAATCGGTTTTCCTAATTCCAATAAATGCTTGTCCAAAGTTTCCAAAATCTCTCAATAGAAAATTTCCAATTAGTAAATGCACATTACTAATTTTTATTCTCAGGAGATATGCATTTAATTGCTGGTAATTAAAGCATATACAACCAAAAACCTTAATTAAAAGATTCCCAATTTATTTTGGCACAGGATCTACTTGAGTGTTGATGGTGGATTTCATTTGAGGCTAAAATTGTAAAAGCCAAAATTACGCGCTGACATCCTGCAAAGGATAAAGCCACTAATAAAATGATGAATACTTCTTCACTTCGCTAATTCATCCAGGTTGGAGCATGTAGCAACAATCTCTTATACCCTGTGAATTTATAGCGTTATCAATTAATACATGACTAGCCTTGTATTTCATGTTCCGCTGAACTCTCATTATTAGTGCGGCTTGACGACTGAGTGTTGCTCTCAGCAGAGTAACATGAATCTCCAAACGTTGATAATGAGGTATGCACGAAATAATCGTACATGCTACATCTCTCGGTGTGTTATACTAGCCCGATTAAACATATTTGAATTTGGACTGTCCATATCAGTCTCATAAACAATCACGACCGCACGATTTAACCAGCCTAGACGATCCTCGGCAGGAGCAGGCTACTACATTAATGACCACCAGCAGGCCCACTTATGCCATGGTCGGTCGAATACCTACCATGCCTCCCAAACTACCACCGAACACCAGCCTGAAGTTGGATGTCCAGACTGGTATGGAGCAGCTTGGAGGAATCGTAAAAACAAAGGTCGCCTATGGCAGTCTCAAGTTCATCACGTCCGTCCAACTTCACCGGCGTGGTTGGACGGCGTGGATCAGCCCAAAGCCGGTCGAACAAGCGCCGTGGTGTACACCGGCGGACCTTCTTCCTACATGCATGACCGACTCTTCCTTAACCTGACCAGATTGCAATATACGTTTGTCCGAAGTTGTGTCAGCGTGAAGAATTGAGGGTTGCAGGAAATGCCATTAAAGGTCCCAAATTGATCACGACCATCCAATTTCACCGGCATGATTGGATGGCTTAGATCGGACTCATAGCCACCAAGCAGGTATTGGCGCGTTCACCAACGCCCCAACGTGGGCCCCGCATGGTCGACCTCCCCAAAAGAGAAGCGTGGCTTGCCAATTCGTCCAGCCAAAGCAGCGTGGACGTGAAATCCTAATTAGGGTTTGCGACACATCACATGTGTCGCAAATCAGTCTCAACCATCCATCTTCGCAGGCATAGATGGAGGGTGTAAATGTAGATTCAAAGGGCCCAGAGCATGTCAACACAATCACCGTGGGCCCGCCTACATACATGATTAATCGGTCAAGACCAACTATGGTTGGTCGTCTCGATTCGTGCACCCAAACTAGGCATGGCCACGCGTTTTCAACTGCAAATCGATCTCGACCACTCAACTTTGCCGGACAAATTGAGTGGCTTAGATCACATATTCACGGAACAGTAAGGTACGGACGTGTACACCGGTCTGCCAACTGCACGCCTGACTGATCGTCCAAGACCGACCATGGTTGAACGTCTCGAAACGCGCGCCCGAAGTAGGCACGACGTGCGGTCTTCAATTCCTTTGCGGCATGGGATTTCTGTCGCAAATCAATCTCAGCCGCTCCTCTTTGCCAGACAAATTGAGTGGCTTAGATCGCATCTCCATGAGACAGTGAGGTACAGACACCTACACCAGCATGCCGTCTACACGCATTCCCAATCGGCCCTGCCAAAAACGTGTCCCATGCTTGGATTCGACCAAGCTAAAGGTTGGTGTTCGAGCACCTCCTAAACCCTAATCCTACAGTCGCAGATGTGGGTCGCAAGCCATATCGTCCGTCCAACTTCACCAGCTTGGTCGGACAGCCTAAGACAGGAGTTAGGCGACCAGTGAGGCATAACCACGATCACCGTCCACCATTCTTCCACACAAAGTGATCGGCCAAGTCAGGACTTACATGTACAACCTCCAAACGATCACTCGGAGATGGCTGGACATGATGTTATTTTAAGATGCTTAATCCGCGACTTACTCCATTAAGCCTTAAAACAGCAATGCTTCACACATGCTGAATATATTTGATGCATTACCTGCATAAAATACACACGATACTTCACAAGTATCGACTTCCTATATAATTTAGTTATTTAATCTAGCATCACATGCTACTTTTTGTGGGTCCCACGATCCACACATTCGAGACATCAAACATGTCACAAACTGGGGGATACTTACTGGGGTATTGGTCTGGCGGTTTACAGCGTGCAGCACACAACGCGCCATCACAAGAACATGTCAGGAAGACATGGACGGTTAGTGATGATGGGAGAAGTGGGCAAGACTGATCGTGTGACACTAACACATGCAACTCCACTACTCCATCACTCCACTTTCTCCACTTCCCATGAGAGACGTGGGTTAGGATCTAAATAGGTTCTCCTCCCTATTTCCAAGACAGAACGAGACAACAGAAACCAAGTGTTGATACAACCGTATCCAAACACCAGAACTGATAGCTTATATTCTGCAAGCCAGTTCAGCTTTCTGATACAAGTCATACACATGCAACACATCCACAATCTCAACACCTTCTTCGCTTCCCTCCCTAAGATCAACCCCATCTCCTTCACTTTTTGACCGAAGCAAGTCTGGAACGGCCATTTCTTGGTTTAAGCCAGAGTTGTACATATTGATTTCTCGAATCACAAGCACTCCCGTGCAGTGCATTTGTTTAGGGTTTAGATTCATTTCTCATCCACACACCCCAAATTACCAAAACCAGCAGAAATAGTTTTCACCTATAACCAATTGGCGACCACAGTGGGAGATTAATCTCTCGGTTGCAAAATTGAATTCTCAATATTCATTCCAACCTTCTCAATTTTGGGGATAGATCTTGGTTTCGATTCAATCATTAACCTATTCATCTTCAGTTTTCATCTCACGATGTATCTTCACCCGCTAGATTCTTCGGAAACCATAAATGATTCAGATATCATGGGAAGTGTGGCTAGAATGTTGGAGGATGTCCTGGCAAATCAAGCTGGTATCGCTAGAAGGCAGAGCGAAACCTTCCGCTTTTTGAATGATATAGCATCTCAATTACAATAAAGATCGGCAAACATTTACCCAGACAATGCAAGAAATGCTGAATCCTTATCTAAAATTCATGCCTTTACCAGTGGAGATACAGAGAGAGCGCACAGCCACATGGGACTCAAGAAAGACGAACAACATGGTCCAGCTGACAACAGAGACTCGAGACAACTCCATAGAAGAAAAGACTTGTCTGGGATGCCACAACATCTGTCGGATAAAGAAAAGGAGCATGTATCTTACGGAGCCTTGCTGGAAGATTTGTATCTCAAGACTCTTGCCGAAGCTCAGAAGACTGCCCAATCCACAACGACCTTTCAACCAAGTGAAGAAATGCTGGAGGAAGGAGAGATCAATCAAGTAACACGTGAGTACAGAGGATGGGAGCGTGCAATTCATTCACCCAGCAGTGATATTACGACGCCTTCCGCATTCCGTCACCCGGTCAAGCGATCCGCGGATATGATCACACACACCGGTCTTCCAACTCCGTCTCCGAAGCGTGCTTCACATCAAAGCCACATAGAGATGTCACGAAGTCCACTAGCACAAGAACAGCTAGACTCAAGGTACCTGCATTTCCCGTTCCCAATGAAAAAGATTTTGGAGATGTTGGAGGCGTGGGTATGAAACGGAGAGGTGGAGATGCCTCCTGTATGGCGTCCACCGACCGATCAAGAAATAATGGATCCGAGATATTGTCATTATCACCAGTTCCTTCACCACCCTACCAGTGAATGCAACGCCTTGAAACGCATTATTCAGAAGAAGCTTAATTCAGGAGAGTAGCTTTCCCTCTCTGAAAATTAGTACGGACGATTTCCTTGGAGAGGTTGCTCGGGAAGATTCAGTTTCGTGCAAATGAGGCTCCAAAGAGCAAGTAAGTTCTATCAAACAATTTTACGACAAAGATAGTTTTAGAATTTACTGGGGACTTGACATCCCCACACACAGAGAAAGAGATTTGATGATCAAACATCATGTTTGTTTCCTTTTCACACGATGTTTACAATTTCATGTGACATGTATAATCATTCGTAACCAAGATGCAAATTCTATTTAGAATAATCTCTTTCAGAAAATCAATTGTTCACAAAACTATCTCAAAAACCAATTCAAAATTCAACCACCTATTAGTTCAAAACCTGAAATCAAATTGTGAAAGGAAACCTCACAATCACTCAAAAGCATCTAAAGAAAGAAGACAAGTAGGCGGCACGAATCCTTCAAGGAAAGTCCTTCAGCAGCAACTCATCCTTCTGAGCAAGAGCAGCTTTCATCCTTTGGAGTGCGGCCTGTTTCAACTTCAACTCCTTAGACAACTTTTCAACCTCTTCTTCCTGACGAGCAATACAGTCTGCAGAAGGAGCTTCGTCTTGCAATTTCTGAAGCTCCTGGATTTCAGAGAACCCTTTGAAGAACCAAGGAGCGTTGAAGTCGTACTGCACAAACACGTCCCGATGGCACTTCCGGTCTTCAATCACCTCCTCAGAAACACTCGACCGGTCGTGACGCTCATCCCGTGAATGGAGAATAAAGCTTCTTGGACGCGATTGACCAATGCAAGGCGATTTTTGAGCTTCGTAGTGGTAGCAATGTGGTCGTGCTTCTTCCATATCACCGTGTATAACTCCTCGAACTGAGCCGGCACACTGAATCCTCCAACCAACACATGACCTGCATGAGAGTATCAAAGGGAGGATCGAAGATAGCCCCAGGAACAATAGGTTGCCTTGCCAATACTTCATCAAGAACCTTGCCAGCTGCAAGAGGCCTTTCAGAAGAAGTCACCATGACTGCCTTATCAATGGGAACCTTCTCAGGAAGATCTTCAAAGGGATCCGCCTCAGCATTAGCAGATGTTGCCTCTCCTACATTCCTCCGGATGTCAACTTCACTCTGAATGCTGATTTCCGTCACGACCTCGTCTACAAGCTCACTGAGGTTACCACTTGGGGAGGCATTTCGTTCAGTCGAGCTTGCACCATCTTTGTCATTATCTTGAAGAGGATCAGTATCACCAGACCTCTCCTTAAAAGCATCGTCAGACTTCTCATGAAGACCAGCATCGCCAGACTTCTCATGAAGACCAGCATCGCCAGACTTCTCGTTATGACTACGAGCCAGTCTTGCGAAAGCATTTTCTTTCGAGATTCCCTGATCGCCAACAAAGGATTACATTTAGTGAAAGTTGCTCAGGAAGAACGAAACCAAGGGATCAAACAGAAAGAAATTTAAAATACCTGCATATTGGAGGAATTGAGGATCACCAAACCACATGCCTGCTTCTTAGACCTCACTCCTGCTTGGGGACTGCAGTCTTCAGCTCTGGTTCTTTTACTTGGGAGTGGTTTCAACCGAAAGTGCTCCTTCAAAACGTCAGAAGATGGTTCGCCGCGGGAATCTGTCACAACCTCCTCCGAGAATTTCTGAAAGGTTAACAATTGCTCCCTCCAAAATTCCTTATACCTGTCGTTTACCGCTGGTTTTCTTTTGATAGGCCAGAAAGGAAGACTCTGCACTGACGAAGATGTATCGGCATTAAGAATGTCCGGGAAAAGTTCTTTTGAAGTCTTCAACGGACGAAGAAATGGAACACCCTGGTCAAATCCCATTTTTCGAGCATCCCTGTCAATATTGTACGGAGTCACAATAAATTCTTCGTCAAATAAAGACGGGACATATCCCGGAGTGCAGCTTCGCAAGTAAATGAGTTCTCCTAGACTTGCGGTTTCAGCATCAGTACGCAACACGGCATCAGGAACAGTAGCAAAAGTCTTTGGCTGAATAATGGAAGGGTCGATCGGCCCCCATGGACGAAAATATATGGAGGACACATTGTCGAAGATTTTTTTTAAAGATCGCATACCAATAATGATTTTTTTTAAAGTGCAACGAAGGTTATGATTAATACCATCATAATCCTATCATTAACTTCACATTCCACAAAAAGGTGATACATAAATTCAAGATGCTTACCATACAAACCACACATAACCTCTTGATATTGCGTAAATCTAAATTCAAGATGCTTACCATACAAACCACACATAACCTTTTGATATTGCGTAAATCTAAACAACCAAATTTTGGTGGGAACACAGTTGTGCATACACTTCCACATAAAATACTGAATTATAGGTGGTTATTTACACTTCTAAAAGAGATCCCAAGTTATATTGAGATTATTTTTAATTGGGTTTTTAACAAGGTAATCATCTAAGATCACTTTATTGGGTGACTTAACATAAAAACAACCATTTGGTGAAAGTTTCCATATAAGTTTATCATCTCCATACATGGGAATCCTTATTTCAATGACATCAATAGCAATGTTCTGAACAAAAAGAGCATTCAGAGTATTTACATTCCAAGTTTTGCTTGTGTCATCTACAAGTTGATTGATAAAAGACATATTGGCAGATACAAATTGAGAAGAAGGTGGGCCTTGGCATCTAGGAATCCAGTTGTCCTTCCAAATAATAACATAATTTCCAGTACCTATTTCTCACATATAATGTCTTTTAACAGTTTTTAATCCTTTACAAATACCATTCCACGCCCAATATTCATGTTTTGGCATCACCTCAAGAAGAGGGTTTAAGTTTTCAAAATATTTGGACTTCAAAAAATTTTCCCATGGAGCATTTGGTTTCTCTATCATTCACCAAGCAAGTTTAGCCAAAAAGGCTTGGTTAAGAAAATTAGTCCTCATGATATTTCAATCCCTTGAAATCCTAGGAAGAACATTATCATTCCACCTTTTGGGATACTTGCCTTTCACATTTTCTTTCTCCCCCACCCAAAATTCTTCTGAATTGAATCCATATTGGGTTATTTGGTTTTTGGTACTCAGGTTTTGACCAAAACTTGGGTTTGGTCTAACATTTTTCCAGCCTTTGCATTTGGTACTTGGACCGGACGTTGACTCGCGTTGACCAGTTAAGTCATGGTGTGTCAAACTTTTAGTTAACTAAATCTATAATTACATAAATATATTTGTCTTTGGTACCAATTAATAACCATGTCCTTAACCCATCATACACATGGACAATCCAGATTGCATCTCTACCCGTTTAAAAATAACGACTCAGATTATAAAAGTTTTTCTTTCTCACCTCTCACTTAACCGACATATTCATTAAAACCATCTGCAACTCATTTTTATTCTTCAACACCTTTACATACAGACAAAACCCTAAAAATTAAAACCATCTTGATCTCCTTTGTACTCGAATTTGTTTTCTTCTATTTGTTTTACCTAATTCCTAAATAAATCCTAATCCTTTTCCATTCGGTCAAAATCCATGATTATGATTTACCTGTTCAAGGAGATCTGATTTAGAATGTTTTAATTCGACCAGGTTATGGAAAGAAGGTTAGTAAAGTTCTGAAGAACAGACTTATGCCAATCACAGTGGATTCAAAAGCAGGTAAACTGGATTTTATTTTGAATCATTTGATTCAGACTTATGTAATATAAATTGGTGGAGATTTAAAGAAAAAATTGACGTTGAAGGTTTTCTTAAAATTGGTTAATGGGTTTTAATGTGGCCTGATTGAATTGTAGTGGGTTATGATCAAAATTTGATTTGAACCAAAAATTGAAGAATTCAAAACTCAACTTAGGGTTAGGGGGAAATTAAAAAAACACAATGAATCTAATGCCATGAATAAAGCTTTTTGTTAATTTTTATATAAGAAATTAAAGCTTTTTGTTGTTGGTGGTAGTTTTCTTTAATCGCATACATGATTTTTATGGGTTGACATTTTTGTTCATGATGTTATCAGTTCAAGGAGCCTCAATAATTATTTGTGGTCTTACTTGCTATTTTTCTGCGTGACCATATTAGAATATGAGTGGTGATTCGGGGTTTTTGGGTGTGTGATGATTCTATAACTAAAACCTTGAGTATTGTTATTTTTGTACATTCCCAAATTAGAAGATGAGTTGTGATTCTTTTCTTCTTCTTTTGATTAGAAAGATGGGTTGTGATTATAAAATATTGAAAAGAACAAGTTGTTCTTCTATGTCAAGTGTAGAGACTCAACCAAGCCAACTAACAACCATTCTAACGGTGTTGATTAATTATATTCTATTTATATTTTTAATTATCATGCATTAAACATAAGTCAAAACTTAGCGGGTCAACATTGATGTTGATGGTGGATTTTTGATAAAGGCTAAAATCGTAAAATCATAATTTTGCATATTTCTGACACGACTTCAGACATGTATTGAAAAAACGAGGGTACTGAAAAAGTGGGGGTACAACAACCACACCCAATATTTCGCTTAGCAATCTGTATGGACAAACTCCATTATACTTTCTAGAGAATCAACCAGACAGTCAAACTCAATCTAGATAAAAAGTATATCAAAGAGTTTATATCTCAATCTCTCGATTTGATATATACTCGAGCAAATAGAAATCTGCGAGTCTTCATCAAATACTAGAGAGATAATTTGGATGGTACCAAAGACCAATATCCAAGTGTCAATCAATTAAAATCAACAACCAAAAGGTCGGATATTCTAATTGATTGAACAACGCACAACCTGTGATATTTCAATTATATAACAAAATATAATGCGGAAAAGAAATAACACAGACACCAGAATTTTGTTAACGAGGAAACCGCAAATGCAGAAAAACCCCGGGACCTAGTCCAGATTGAACACACACTCTATTAAGCCACTACAGACACTAGCCTACTCCAAACTAACTTCGGTCTGGACTGTAGCTGAATCCCAATCAATCTCACACTGATCCAAGGTACAGTTATGCTCATACGTCTCTGATCCCAGCAGGATGCTACGTACTTGATTCCCTTAGCTGATCTCACCCACAACTAAGAGTTGCTACTACCAAAAGTCGAAGACTTTAATAAAAAAATTTGTATCACACAGGAAGTCAACGGTAATAGATAAATCTGTCTCCCACGAATATACCTATGAGTTTTGTTCCTTATTTTGATAAATCAAGGTGAACAGGAACCAATTGATAAACCATACTTATATTCCCGAAGAACAGCCTAGTATTATCAATCACCTCACAATAATCCTAATCGACGCAGCGAAAAAAGATATTGTGGAATCACAAACGATGAGACGAAGTGTTTGTGATTACTTTTCTATCTTGCCTATCAGAGATGTAAATCTCGAGCCAATTATTATAATCGTACTCGTAATGATAGAAGATGCAAGATCAGATCACACAACTACAAGAAAAGTGGTATCGGTCTGGCTTCACAATCCCAATAAAGTCTTTAAGTCGTTAACCTGGTTTTAGAAGAAGAAACCAAAGGTTAAATGAGAATCGACTCTAGATATGCAACTAGTATCACACGTAAGGTGTGGGGATTAGGTTTCCCAGTTGCTAGAGTTATCATTTATATAGTCTTTCAAATCAGGGTTTGCAATCAATGTTAGATTGGTAACAAAGCATTCAATATTCACCATTATATGCAAACCTGATTAGATTTAAGTTAATATTTCTCAACCGTTGGATCGAAAACTTAGCTTGTTACACACAAATGAAATGTCCAATTTTGGGTTTATGTAGCCGTTCCCAAACATTAACATTTGTTGGTTCAACAGTAGTTAACCAAATGGTTAGCCATATGATCACTTTCATATCCACCATATTCTTCTTCACCATAACTAGTTCAAATGAACTAGTTAGAGAGTTGTTCAATTGCTTAGATCTTATGTAACTACACAAGACACAATCGAAGCAAAAACGGTTTGATTCACTCGAATCGGTTCATGAACTTTATAGCCACGGTTTGCAAAAGCATTCCTTAGTTTAAATAAACATGAGTTCAAGAACAACCGATTTTAGATATAACATGCTCAAGTTCGTGGACTGGGTTCGCGGACTTAAGCTCACAGAAGGAGTTCACAAACTCCACCAGAAATTCTCGGGTCGAGAACTTCCGCCAGTTCGCGGACTTGGCTCACGCCACATTCCGTTTCTGTTGATCAACAAAGTTCACAAACTTTGGTTCAAGGGATAAGGACTTATACATATATGTGTTTCCACAACAATGCTTATATCCTACCAATGGTTATGTAATCTAAACTCTCATTTCAATGATTGAAACATTCTAAGAGGACGTTATATAGCCGTTATTCACATACCATTTTTCATCAGAGCAATTTCCAAAGTGATTGAAACAAAACATGACATTCGTCACTAGGTAAAGATAAATTTGGTAAAAGCAAAAGCTTACCAACACATATTTCGAGAAATAGATAGGCGAGTTAAAGTCGGCTCGAAATACCAAATGTGTATAATGAAAGTCTATACATCAGCACGACTTTTGTCTCAAGAGTAGGAGATAGAATAGATAGACTTTTGAGTGACAGATAAGTTCAAGTCTCCACATACCTTTTAGTCGATGAAGATCCACCAGTTCCATAAGTAGTCCTTCGTCTTGTATGATGATTTCCATGGAGTCTTGAGCTTAACTACACTTTCTATCCTAGTCCGAGACCTTTAGATATGTAGGCTAGAAATCAAGACTTATAGTTTTGATCACTAACATTGACAAACATGCTTGAGATAGCAACGCATGCGAGTTCGACCGAGCAATGCTCTAACAGGTACCCAAATATACCTCAATCTAAAACTTTTCCACCTATAAGTCCTTTCTCCGAAAGTGATTGTCTATGGACTGAGTCTAGACAATACAACTAATCGGTTCACACTTCGTGTGATCGTCTATGGATACGAGATCGAGACAATACGGCAACAAGATAACTTGTGTGATTGACTATGGATACAAGATCGAGACAATACAACAATGAAGTATGTTTACTTGATAAAAGGTTCAGACTTAATCAAACACAATAGGATTGCTATCAAGTAAATAGGAATTAACGTTTGTGTATTTTACTTCTAATTATAATTGCGGAAATAGAAAAGTAAAAGACACATCAAGATTTTGTTAACGAGGAAACCTCAAATGCAGAAAAACCCCGGGACCTTGTCCAAAATTGAATACTCTCATGATTAATCCGCTATACAAAATCTAAACCAACTTCGTATAGTTGAGACCAAGCAACTAAACCTATAGTTCACCTAGTTCCGTCTGTATCCCTGCGCCTCCAACTTGTAATAAGTCGCGCACTTGGAACAATTCCTTTGGTTCGTATTCCAAACATTAAAGGAACAACAAATCTGTTCGGTAACAACTCTTTTCAAACAAGTGATATGAGTTTGACAAAAGGCTCTTCCGTTTATCCCAAAAAACTCCTTTGTCGGGTCCTTCGATCTATCTTTTCAACAACTACCAAAGTAATTGTTAAGATTATGCAATCAATACTTCGAATCACAAAGAAACGTATTGATTTCGATCTACTCAACTAATCAATTAAATCTATCATAAAGGTAAACCGATTATAGTTGGATCCTTTTCCAGCCGAAACAAGTTTTGTGCACACCAAAGATTATGAACCCAAATATCTTCTTTGTCTTCAAATCTTCTTTGATCTTCAATAAACACCTGCACACAATCAACTTGAATCTCTTGTGATAAATCACACACTGAACGGAGTCTGTTAACAAAGGATTATCACAAGACGTCTTTAGATCTACAAACAGTCTAAAGATCCCCGTCGAAACTTCGATCTAGTTTGAGTGAATCTTATATCAGAAGAGAAGATTCTCAAGCATAAACAAACTAAGTGCAATCATATTTCAACAACCGTTAGTCAATCAAATCAGTCGACAACTAATAATAAACATCAATTATCTAGTTTCCCACCAACGGTACTCGTAGATCTTCCCAATCCCAAAGAAGTCTTTAAAACGAGCGGTCGTAAGAGATTTCTCCTAATTAGGTTACTTTCCTCTCTGAATAGACGGCTCCACCAGTAACAACACAACTAGGTAGTTTTGCTGGCTCTGAGGATTAGTTTGCTTGAAATGCAAACTTCAATATTTATAGACCAAGGAATTTCCAAAACCGAAAAATATTCTCAAGATATGCAATATATTTCCAAATTCGGTTTTCATAATTCCTGGAAATGCTTTGTCCAATTAATGACCGAAATCTCATAGAAAATCTCCAACTAGTAAATGCACATTACTAATTTTTATTTTCTAAAGATATGCATTTTAATTGCTGGAAATTAAAAGCATATAAAACTAAAAACCTTAATTAGATGATTCTCAATTTATTTCGATCTGGGATTCTCCTTTAGCTATTAAGGAATATCTTTGAACTAAAAGATAAGAGTTACTGCACATGTTAAAAGTATGTCGACATCTTTACTTTGTAAATCCTTTTTCATATTTACAATCTTGGAACCGATTTGCCACACTTCCAAACGAGTTTAGAATTGGTTCATCTGACTTCCAAGAACTATGTGATTGATTATCCTATCAAATCACAAATCATGCATGGTTTTCACGGTTCTACCAAAACAAGTTTCGGTTCTACCTCCATGTGGGTACTAGAATTAGTCACGCTAGTTACCAAAACTTGGTTGACTATGTACTAGGATCGGTTCCCACATATATATGGTATCTAACTTGTATTTGTTGCACATGTTCATAGGATTGGTTCCCCGATTACTAAAAACTTGTTGCACCTATTACAAGGATCGGTTCCCCTTTTGTGATCGGCTGCACCTTTACTAGGATCAGTCCCCCAATGTCTAGAGTTGGTCATACCAATTACAACAAACCGATCATACCATCTCAGGTGATTACTTAAGATCCGTTTCACTAATAAAAGTCATACCAATACAAAAGTCAGGCCTTGTGAATAGTTTTACCAAGATACATAAACAAGTTATGAGTGGTTATACTAAACACACATATTGGTAATCCAAAGATTTGCAATGAATAACAATACCAATAAGCCTAGGGATTTCCCTTTCGATCCATAAAACAAGTTTATGAATTTACTTCTTTTAAACGAATGTAAAAAATTGTTTCCTAGGACGAAATCTTCATCCATACCCATACATAATCACAATAGCATTCATACGATTATGTCGATTTCTTATATACGAAGTTCAAAAGATAAGCGTTATACTTCGTATTGTATTCCTTAATACTATGTCTAATTAAAGTATAATCATTCACAGCTTCGCAGTTATGTTTCCAATATGCATGACTTGAAAGATACGTTAGGGAATGAAACAGTTCAAGTCAAATATTACTAACCTCAAGTGGAAGGATGATGTCGTTGTTGTAGCTCCTTACTTCTTCACATTCTTCAAGTCTTCACATAATACTTGTAATGTCTCATATCCTAATACTTACAAGCTAACTTATACGAAGTTGACTCTAGTAAACAATCAAGCGACTCTTTAAATGAGTTTTGGTTCACTAAAATATGAAAACCAAACTTGACATACCAACGTTTGGTGAGTTCAACCGAGCTGTACTTTAACATGTATTATTAAATTCATATTTTAGAATTCAGACGTGAAATCTCATGTCATAATCTCCGACTGAGCGTACATTCTCTCAGAGCAGTCATGAATATGTGATACTAAAGTCTCTCAGCTAAGCTTTCAATACTTCGCATATTTCATCGACACTTATATATAAAACCGATAGTGATCGGACGGCTCCTAGACATATTACATGCTAGTATAGAGCGTTAACGTCTTCAGGATGTCACAATGTTCCCTGACTATATAGAATACATATGTATAAAATCTCAATGATTGGACGACTCACAGATATATTGCATGCTAGTATAGAGCAATTCATAGATTAATTCTAGCGCAACATTCATCAATTGAATTCCTAGCAAATAATCTATTTTATCTCATTACTCTGTTTCATGGATTATTCTCAGCTGAATTACATGGACTAGTGATAAATATTCACTTTTTGGGCATTTATACCAGTGCCGAGTAAGCCCTGAGAAAATGGTGCGAGTGTACTTAATACTAATGCACGAACGAGCACCCAAATGCATAAACGGGCATTAAAAAATATGGACGAACGAGGAAACCTATGCAAAATAGGGAAATAAAATAAACAAAAGGCGCACGGGACCGGGGCCACCGGACGGCCATGCCTTGGCCATGGACCTTGTTTGAGCAATTATTATTTCTTCTCTCATCTCATGAAACTCCCTCGTTTGAGCAAAAAACCTTGTTTTTCCATATTTCTCAAATATTGCTCAATCTACCAAAAAGCCAAAAGTCAAATGGTCACGCGACCATCCAGGCTTCTCACAAAAAATATTAAAATATTCTTATTTTAGTATTCTTAAAATATTTGTCGCACGAGCAAAGTTCTACTTTCTCATTCAAGCAAAATCGAGAGTTTCGGTCAAGATCAAACTCTTCTGAAAATATAAAATATTGCTCGAACGCGCACCATAAAATGTCAAAATTCTCATAATTGAGTCACGGACAATATGGTGATACGGGTATGCTACCTTGACCGACCAAGGTCGTCCCTTTGTCTTGCAGAAGCCGGTCCCACACCCTATTATGATTTTGACCAGATTAATCTTTCATAATTCATATTAGGTTCAAACTCTTTCCAAGCAACTTGGAATTTGATTAATCGAATATCAGTTGGTCCCACAACCACCAAGGGATTTTTCATACCCCTTGGTCGGTCCACCTCTCTTCATAATTAGTTTTTACAATGTAATGCTCAGACGAACACTATTTTAATAATGATTAAACGAGTATTTAATCATCATTTCACCAACTGATCTACAAAAAACTTTGGTGCATGCTCATTCGAGCACCTGGGCGCTACATGGTCGGGCCATCATCCCATGTATCCGGTCCCTCTCTCACTCATTGGTTGGTCTTCAGTAAATCATTAATTGATCAAAAATTAGGGTTTCAAACCAAATGCTCTGCAAAGCATAATTCTGAGCAAGTTCAAGCATTAACAATTTTATCCTAATTAAATATACAATATTCGGTCCAGCTACTAGTATTTTTAATTAAAATTTTATTTGGTCCCGCTACCAATAATTCATGAATCAAGCAATATTGGTCAAACGAGCAATATTTGTTTAAACTAGCAATATTTATTTTTCTTAAGTTAGCAAAATACAAGACCAACTGGGTTTAGAACTCATTAATTCAACTATCAGTTGCTCGACCGAGCAATATTTCTCATGTTGATTCAACTATCAACATTTGAGGATTCTATTGATCCAACAATCAATATTCTAATTTAATGTTTGGTCACATTTTTGCTCGACTGAGCGACATGGTTTGAACGAACGACCATCTAATATTTTTGATTCCTACTTTGTTATTCGATCACTCATGATATATTAGATCAGAAATGAGCATTCTTTATGATTCAACGATATCTTTGATTTTCCGTCGAATACTCGACATATCAAAATAAGTCCTTGATTGAGCAATCTCATCGGACGATCTAAATTACTAAAATATCATTATTACCTCTACTGGTAAAATGATTTATCACAATTCATCACGACTCAACGTATTTCCATCATTGTGTCTCAGCAAACACCTTATGCTCAATCAATGAGTCTCAGAGCATACCACATTCGTTCATTATGCAAGACTCATCAAGGCTAAGACTCATCGTCTTGTCAAGTCAACAGCTGACTAATTAAATACACGTCTACCTTGCAAACTCCAAATTCATGAGACATCAATCACGTCACATGGGGGGATATTCACTAGGATTTCGGTCTGGCGGCCTACGACACGTGTGTACACCCACGATGAGAAATGTGAGTAAGTCGTGCAAGAAGTTGAGGGAGTTAGCAAAGTATTGTATATGGACAATCAACCAAGTCTCCACACGACATGGAACTGGTTTAACCACGATTTCCCACTTTTCCACTCTTTCACTTGTAGATGGGGCAAAACGAGTTGTTGGTTTTTACGGAATTGAGGAGATGACCGTGCGAAGGAAACTCTTTGAACCGAGCGAACTGTCAAACCTCACACAGATGCACTATAAGAAGGAGTGCTTTGAATTCGAGAGATCAATCTGTAGTAATCCGGCCTAAACCAAGACAATGGCCGTTCCAGAGTAAATTCGGTCACAAGAGAGGATGGGTCGATCTGTAGGAGGGAAGCTGAGAAATGTATGAGATCAATGGTAATCGAGATTGTAGGTGCTTTGTATATTCTTCGTAAGAAAGTTCTGAATGATTGAATTTTCTCAGTTGAGAGCGATTGCTCAGACGATGAGTTCGTGTAGACGGAAGATTGTCTGTATGAACTTGTCGAGAAATTCTTGTTTTTTTCAATCATGATTCAAAGACTTATTTATATTGCTGGAATTGTAAACACCTTGATCCCATGAAGTGTGATAATTGCTGGAGTCAAAGAGTGGGAAGTGGGAAATCGTGTCAAAACTAGTTACTCATCATGCAGAGACTTGGTTGATTTTCCATCCACTACTTTGCTAACTCCTCCAACTGATTGCACGACTTGCTCACATTCTCGTCGTGTGTATGAACACACGTGCCATAGCCGCCAGACCAAAACCCTAGTTAATATTCCCCCATGTGACACGATTGATGTCTCGTGGTTTTAGTTAGTCAGTTGCTGACTTCATGGGACGATGAGTCCATGTTTTGATGAGTTGAACGTGATTTAAAAATGTTCTGAAACTCACGAAGTGAACATGTCTGTTGAGACAGAGGTATAATTCTCGAATAAATGTTGATAGCTAAAGTGAACAAATATTGTTCATTTGATAAGTCGTTGAATATTGATAGCTAAACCAATATTTCTTGATGCCAGCAAATGTTGCTCATCTGACCAAATATTGCTCGTTTGATGAATTACTGAAAATTGATAGTTGAACCAATATTCTTTAGTGCGAACAAATATTGTTCATCTGAGCAAATGTTGCTCATTTGATGAATTGTTGAATATTGATAGTTTAACCAATATTCCTTAGTCTGAGCAAATATTGCTCGTCTGAGCAAATGTTGCTCATTTGATGAAGTATTGGTAGCATGACCAAATAAATATTAAATTAAAATACTGGCGACCGAACCAAGTATAATTAATTAGAGTGTTGATCATGGGATCAACATAAAATTTAGTGTTTGAATCTGGAATTATGAACCTTGGACTCAAAACCCTAATTTTGATCAATTGCTGAATTAATGATTAATTGATGATTTATTGAAAATTATTTATGAAATAAAAGAAGGACCGGCTACATGGTACGATGAATCGATCATGTAGCGCCCAGATGCTCAAGTGAGCAAAATATCAAAGTTTCTTGAAGACCAGTTGGTGAAAGGATGATTAAATGCTGGTTTAATCATTTGTTAAAATAATGCTCTTCTGAGCCTTAGGTGATAAAACCTAATTAATTATGAAGATATGAGGGACCGACCAAGGGGTCATGAAACTGGCCCTGGGTGGTTATGGGATCGACTGACGATCATTTCATGAAGTTCCAAATTGTTTGGAAGAGTTTGCACCTAATATGAACAAATTAGGTCAAATGATGAAAATATATGGGACCGGCCTCTTGCAATCCAAAGAGCCAACCTTGTTCGGTCAAGGTAATATGCTCATGTCATCAAAGTGTTCGCGTCTCAGTCCTGAGAATTTTGATATTTTATGATATGCGTTTGAGCAATCATTTTGAGAAAGTATGAAGAAATCAAGGATTTTTGCTGAAACTGAGAAAACTTCATGAGATGAAGAAAAATAATAATAAGAATGAAGGAATCATGAAGTGTGGGACCGGATATGGCCAAGGCATGGTCGTCCGGCCGGCCAAAGAGCCCGGTCCCAAAACACTTTTTCTAATTTTATAATATTTTTCACGGTGATTTTAGGTAGGGCTGTCAATGGGTCTGGGTCCTCCCGGGTACCACTAGACCCGGACCCTACTTATAAATGACGGGTCCGGTTCATGAATTTGTGGACTCAGAACCTGACCCATTTAAAGACATGGGTACCCGTCGGTTCCGGGTACCCGTTGGGTATTAAGAAAACTATGAAAAAAATCTTAAAAACTCAAATTCTTTCTCTTTTTAGCTTAAATATAAATTGTTTTTGTAAAAGTTTATTATTACTTCTTAATTAATGTACTAAATAAAGATTAAATGTAAGAAAAAAAAAAAAAAAAAAAAATCAAAGCCAAAACTAACAAAATGCTTATAATTTTTCTAAAAAGATGAATAAAAGGATGAATAACCGGGTACCCGACGGGTATTACCCGTTTGGACCCGTTAAGATTCGGGTCCAATCGGGTAATTACCCGTCGGGTCCTAAGTTGTTAATGGGTCCAACATTAGGACCTTGACATCCCTAATTTCAGGAAAATATCATAAAATCAAGGAGTTTGTTGAAATCAAGGAGTTTTCATGAGATGAGGAAAACATAAAAAATAATAATAATAAAATAAAGGGAGTGTGGGACCGGCTAAGGCATGACCGGCCGGCTAGGGCCCGGTCCCACGAGTTTCCCTAATTTTATATTATTTTTCATGAAGTGAAGAAAATATCATGAAATTAAGGAGTTTTGTTGAAATCAAGGAGTTTCCTTGAATTGAAGGAGTTTCCATGAGATGAAGGAAACATAAATAATAATAATAATTATAATAAATTATTGCCTGCTGACTTGCTAGTGTATAATTGGGAGAATGGTAAGGATACTTGCCTAGATATTACAGGTGTCTCTCCTTTCACGTGTGACATCCGTTACTTCACACCTGGACAAGCAATTGCTAAATCAGTCCTTCGAAAGTGTAACAAGTATCTTGCCACATGCGAGATTCATGGGTACAGTTTGGGCATTATTGCATTCACTACTTTAGGCGAACTAGGAGAAGATACTATCACCTTCTTGAAGAGATTGAAGCACTGTCTTGCTAACAACAATGTAATAATAATAATAATAATAATAAACCGGCTAATTGTACAACACTACTCCAAGAGGTCGGATCTCATTGTCTTGCAATTGCTCAGTGGGTCGAATTTTGTTATGCTAAACCGGCTCGACTATACTATAATGATTTCATCCTATCCTCGGCTAAGGGAGTGCAACAAGGTGACCCCCTTGGTCCCTTGCTCTCCGCGCTTACTCTTCATCCTGTTGTATTGAGCATCTCCTCCAAGTGCAAGTTAGACTTAAATGCGTGGTACCTCGACGACGGCACCATTATTTGTGATACGTTGGAAGTCTCCAAGGCCTTGGCTATAATTCAATCTGAAGGTGTCCGCAGGGGTCTTCACCTCAACATCACCAAAACCGAGTTATTTTGTCCTACACCAGACCCACAGAGTTTAATTCCAGGCGTTTTTCCGGACAACATTAGTCGACCCTCAACTGGTGTCAAACTCTTAGGTGGTCCGGTCAGCCTAGATTTACAATTTATCAAGGAAATGGTGATGCAGAGAGTTACTAAAACCATCAATCTCATGTCAGTCGTCAAGAAGCTCAAGGATCCGCAAAGCGAACTATTATTATTGCGCAATTGAAGGACACCTCTACTACCATCTCAAGCCCAACATACCAGCAAGCCTTAGCAGCCTACATCCAAGTTTGTGGTCTTACCTCTTCCTCACATAGCTTTGACGATACAGCCCCTCAATCTATGCACTCTCTGGCTGTTTTATACTTCGAAGCAGTGAAGAAACGGATACCCACAACCTTTCATATGAGTGTACGTGACAGTGTGTTATGGCAGTGTAACAAGCTTAAGCACGCCCAAGATTATTTACTTTCCATACCCATTGCTGGTTTGAATCAAACCCTTGGACCCCGTCAGTTCAGAAGTGTTCTCAGCTACCGCCTTGGCATTCCGCTGTTTCCCGAAGGCAGTCATTGTTCAAGTTGTAACAAGGAGATGGACATATTTGGAGACCATGCCCTACATTGTGCTAGCTACGTCGGACTTAAATTCCGGCATAATCTAGTACGTGACGTTTTTATGGATATATGTATCAAAGCCGGTGTCGCATCACGTAAAGAAGCCGCCTTAGGTTTTCTTTCTGATGGGAATGCTGCTTTGAGGCCTGCCGACCTAGTGGTATACAACTAGGAAAACGGGAGAGATACATGCTTAGATGTCACAGGCGTTTCTCCCTTCACTGGGGATATTCGTTCTTTCACTCCGGGTCAAGCTCTCTCTAGGGCGATTCTCCGTAAACGCAACAAATATTTAGAGAAGTGTGAGTCTCATGGTTATGGCTTTCATATTCTTGCTTTCACTACATTAGGTGAACTAAGTGAGGACACAGTGGCTTTTTTAAAGAGGTTAAAGAACTGTCTCTCTCACAATGACGCAAATTGTGGCACTGACAGTTTTCTTTTTCATCGTTTAGGTATTGTTATTCAAAAGGGTGTTGGTGCCCAGCTTGTAGCTAGGTTACCAACACATTTCTTGTAATGTTACTCTTTTTCCTATTTTCAATAAAAGCCCTCAGAGGTACGTTTTCATAATAATAATAATAATAATAATAATAATAATAGGCATTCTTGCATTCATTACTTTAGGCGAACTAGGCGAAGATACTATCACCTTCTTGAAGAGATTGAAGCATTGTCTTGCTAACAACAATGTAATTTGTGATAATGGTAGCTTTTTGTTTCATAGAATGCGCATTGCAATTCAAAAGGGTGTTGGTGCCCAGTTGGTGGTTAGACTACCAACAAATTCTGTATAATAAATAAATAATAATAATAATAATAATAATAATAATAATAATAATAATAATATTAAAATAAGGGTGTGTGGGACCGGCTTGGGAATGACCGGCCGGCTAGGGTCCGGTCCCACGAGTTTCCCTAATTTTATACTCCCTCCGTTCCATTTTAGATGATGTTTTAGGGTTATTTTCTTGTTCCACATTACTTGAAAGTTTTCATATATTCCCACAAAACTATTAATAATACCCTAACACCTTGTCTTGAAACTATAAGTTTATTTTAAAATCCACTAATAACAATTAATGTTTGAAGACTTTTATTATGGGTATAGTTGGAAAATATTCATATCTCTCTCTCCATTTCTTAATGTACGTGAAAACTCCTAGAATGTCATCTAAAGTGGAACGGAGGGAGTATTATTTTTCATGGGTTGAAGAAAATTTCATGAATTTAAGGAGTTTTCATGAAACAAAGGATATTTGCTCAAATGAAGAGATTTTCATGAGATCAGGAAAAATAATAAAAATATGATAAAATATAAAGTTGGACGTGGGACTGGCCGCGGCACGACCGACAGACCGGTGGGCGCAGTCTCCCAGCGCCATGATTAATATTTTATTGTTTATTATTTTCTTCCTATTTTGCATAGGTTTATGGCTTCCTTCGTATTTTGGAATGCTCGTTCGTGCATTCAGGTGCTCGTTAGTGCATTATTGCTGAGTACACTTGCACCATTTTGGTCGGGGCTTATTCGACAGTGCTCAGATGCCCGTGTGTTGAATATTTATTACTAACCCATGGAATTCTGCTGGAAAGAACTATGAATTGAAGTAACGAAATATTACGAAAAACCTAAAATATTTTCCAGGGATTCAGTTAATGAATCTAATGATTTAGGAATAATTAATTGAAAGCTCTATACTAGTACGATCGTCTAGGAGCATTAATTCAGGAATTGAGTGATATGAGCTTGTTGAAGCATCATATTTCTTTTATATAGTCATGGAAAACATTGTTACATCCTGAAGACGTTATTGCTCTATACTAGCAGACAAGCCGTCTAGGAGACGTCCAATCTTTCGATTCTATATAGAAGTATTTACTGAAATTGCTCAGTATTTATGAGATATGTCGTTGCCTCAGTTGAGAGACTACACATCTACATATACTCTGAGAGACAGTATTCTCAGTCAGAGATTCTGGCGGCATGAGCTTTCATGCTTTCGATAAGAGACATGAGCCTCAATACCCATCTGATTGCTGGATCAGGAGTATGTAGAATTATGGGTTTATGATTTTAGCCTTTGTCGAAAATCCACCATCTACATCACTCCAGCAACCACCACACTTACTGGGATCAATGTGTCTACTATTCTTGCAATATAAATAAGTTTCTGAATCCACGATTGAACAACAACAATTTTCGACACACAAAAAATTATCGCTAAATCGATCAAAACTTATCTCATCCAAACTCAACAGTTCACAAAACTTGTAGAAACCTTCAACACATACACAATCCTCGATCATCATTGATCTCACACACACTTCTCAACTCCCCTCCTATAAATCGACCCTTATCCCTCTTTGTGATCGAATTGACTCTGGAATGGCCATTGTCTTGGTTTAGTCCGGAGTCCTACAGATTGATCTCTCAAACTCAAAGCACTCCCGTGCAGTGCATCTGTTTGAAAAAGGTTTAAGCAATTTGCTCGGTCGAGGAGTCCCTGCCCGCACAGTCATCTCTTCACTTTCCTAAAAAACCAGCAAATCGTTTTCACTCGTCAAAAACGGGTCAACGTATAGTCCAAGTACCAAATGCAAAGGCTGGACAAATGTTAGACCAAAACCTGAGTACGAAAAACCAAATAACCCATCCATATTATATGTTATCGTTTTCGGCATTGGAAAACATCTAGATGGTGATTGACCATGGTACCCAAAACAGGATAGTTTAGGATTGGTCTTATCTGGAGATGCTAGAATCCAAGGATCTAGTCTTCCTTCACAAGTATCCAGAAGATAACTAAAGGATCTAGCTTTGCGTTTATGAGAAGGTCGTGATGTCCCATATAGCTACGCGAGACGCATTTTTGAGCTAGCAGGTTGTTAGCCATCGAATTTTACTATATCTCATAATTCATATTTTCTAGAATAACCATCAAAACAAACATATGTCACAAAATCAAATAACCAACATATATTCTTTTCTTTAAAGTAATCTAATCTCTTTGCTTCTGAGAATCTTACCGACCCAATTAAGCTTTTTGTTTTTGTTGTTGGTGATCTGCCATTGATGATATTATATGAAGTTTTCCTCTTATACTTGAATCAAAAAGACCCCTTTTAAACTAGTTTTATTAGTTGGTCTGTCATTGCTCAAAAATCGTGTTGATTAGTTATTTTGAGAATCTCATAATCAACCAATTTGTTTATCAACCCAAAATCAATATGCCTCATTTGAATCTAGAAGACCCTATCTAACTTAAATCTTATTTTGAAATATGAACAACAAAATTATGGTATGTTTCATGATTATGTTAAGGTTATTTGAAAAAATAACCAAACTGTCGGTTTCTTAGAAATCTTATACTTAAAATGTTTCATCAAAACCAAATTCACTAGAAACCTAGAAAGTTAAACTCCAATAACAACATTTAGTCCCAATAATTTCTTAAAACTTGAATAAAAAATCAAACAATGGTTTTCTGTAAATTAGTTTCAAATAAAAAGATTTTTTTTTTCTTTCCAAAAATCAACATTATGAAGATTGATTTTAAATATTTATTTTCTATTTGGTTTATATGATGATTATCAAACAAGAAGTACGTTTCAAAAACAAAAAATCAAAGCAAGAAGTTAAAGGTTTATTAGCTCTTTGATAACTATTCGAAAAGAAGAAGACATGGAAAAGTAATTTTACGGAGAAAAACTTAAACTAGAAAGAGAAACTTAAACATGGGGTATATTATTCTGTAATTAGGAGATCTGGTGACATCCAACGGCTAGCAACCTGCTATCTTATAAAGGCGTCTCAGGCAGCTGCGGGATAACACGACTCTTTTGAAAAAGCAGAGGAACCCCAAGGTATTTTTCCTACAAAGACATTCTTGTAAGTTGCAAAGTGTTGGAAAAAAAAATTTCACATTAGGTGGCACTTTTGAACTTAAAGCCATTGCTGATGTATCAAATTTAACCAGCAATGCTATATGACCAGCTATCTAATAGCCGAGTAACAACTATGCTGATGTAGTCATTCATGTGGTATCTGACGTAGTGGAGAAGTCGTTTTACCTTCACTTGTCATGTAAAGAAAGAAAATAATCTTCACTGTCAAACAAATGAAGAACTTTGGTTACAAATCTCTCATCAATCATTCTCTAAAAAATGCCAATCTAATTGGAGCAGTTTTTAAAAGTTTATGAATTATAATGATGTAATGAGAAATATCAAAAATAAATAAATAATCAGGTTTTTAGAAATAGCATAAGATCACAGTTCGAAATAAATTTTCATTGTTTTGTATCTTTACGTATACTTTTCTTTCAATCTGTTAGAGCACTGCTCGGTCGAACTCGCAAGCGTTGCTATCTCAAGATTGTTTGTCAAGTTTAGGTGATCAAAACTATAAGTCTTGATTTCTAGTCTACTTCTAGCATGTATTGGATTGGGATAGAATGTGTAGTTGAGCTTTAGACTTCACGACGTTCATCGATTGGAGACGAAGATCTACTGAGGAGATCTTGGAGGAACTTCATCAACAAAAGGTATATGGAGACTATAACTTATCTATCACTCAGAAGTCTATTCTATTCTATCTTCTATTGAGACTAAGTCGTATAACTATAAAGACTTTTACATTATACACATTTGTATTTCGAGCTGAGTTTAACTCGCTTATATCTTTCTCAAAATATGTGCTGGAAAGCTTTTTGCTTTAGCTACATTCATCATTATTCTTGACAAATTTAGTTGGAAGCAATTTATTTTTTGGAAACTAAATACTGAGTCAAAAGATGATCATGTGAAAATTTCCTTGAAACATCTTACATGATTTGTGTGAGACAATCATTTGATGTAGACTCAGAATGTTTCGTATTGATCATTCGATCACTTGAAAATTACTTATAAGCTAATAGTTTGTGTGAGACATCTATTGTCGTCTTCTAAGGATGTTTCAATGATTGAAATGGGAGTTTAGAACAATTAACCATTGTCTGGATATAACACAGTTTGTAATATGATTTAGGTACGGGAACCAAGTTTGCATACCAGTATGTGAACGGTTTTAACTGTTAAAGTCCTGGAACCAAGTTTGCATACCAGTATGCGAACGGTTATACCTGAGTTAGGTCCGGAACGAAAGTATGCATACCGGTTTGCGAACTGTCGGACATGACCAAAGTACGGAACTTAAGTTTCCGTACCCGTTTGCAAACTGAGTTGGTTTAAGTTTTAAAATCGGTTAAGTATGATTCCATACTCATGGACAAATATATTTATAAATTAATGAATGCAATCTTTGCAAATTGTGGCTAAATGTTCATGAATTGATTCTCTTGAATCAATCCGATTTTGCTTCAATTGTGTCTTGTATGCTTCTATGAGAATATAAACAATTAAACAACTCTATGAGTAACACAATTGGATTCATTTTATTATCATTTGATCTAGAATTGTTATATGAATGTGGTTAATACAAAAGTGTTCATATGGCTAACTTCGGTTAACTATTGTTGAGCCAACTCAATATACACGTTTAGGTACGGTTACTGATATCTAAATAGAGGTATATTTCATTTGTGTGTAACAAGCTAAGACCATCTAACAGTGGAGAGATATTGCTTTGGTTTTAAGCAAACTTAGCTTGAATCTTAAATCAGGTTTTCATCTAATGGTGAATATTGATTGCTTTGTTTCTAAGCTATCAAACCCTGATTTGAAGACTATATAAGGGAGAACTCTAGCAACTGGAAAACCTAATCCCCACACCTTCTGTATGATACTAGTTACGTACTAGAGTCGATTCTCATTTAACCTAGGTTTTTCCTAAAACCATTATAGGTTAACGACTTGAAGACTTCATTGGGATTCTGAAGCCAGACCCAACTATTTTCTCTGTAGTTACGTGTTCTGATCTTACTTGTTCTATCGTATTGAGTACTATCTTCTCTAAGATTGGCTCGAGATTTATCTCCGATGGGTAATATATAAAAAGTAATCACAAAGCTCTTCGTCTCATTCTTTGTGATTCCACAATAACTTCTTCTACTACTATATAGTTAAGTTATAGTGAGGTGATTGATATTTCTAGGATGTTCTTCGGGAATATAAGACCGGATTATTAATTGGTTCCTGTTCACCTTGATTTATCAAAAGACGGAAAAAAAACTTCATAGGTATTTCTGTGGGAGGCAAATTTATCTATCAAAATAGACTTTTCTGTGGGAGACAAATTTGTTTATAAAGTCTTCGACTTTGGGTCATAGCAACTCTTAGTTGTGGGTGAGATCAGCTAAGGGAATTTAGTGCGTAGAGTCTTGCTGGGATTCAGAGGCGTAAGGACCGTAACTGTACCTTAATCGGTGTGAGACTTGGTTAGGGCTCAACCACATTCCAGTCCGAAGTTAACTTGTAGTAGGCTAGTGTCTGCAGCGGCTTAATACAGTGTGGTGTTCAAATCTGGACTAGGTCCAGGGGTTTTTCTGCATTTGCGGTTTCCTCGTTAACAAAACTTCTGGTGTCAGTGTTATTTCTATCCGCATTATATTTGTTTATATAATTGAAATGTCACAGGTTGTGCGTAGTTCAATCAATTGGTAAATCCAACCTTTGGTTGTTGATTGACACTTGAACATTGGTCTTTGGTACCGTTCAAGTTATTTCTCATAATAATCAGGCTCGTGGATTTCTATCTGTTCGATTGCAGATTGTATTGAGATATTGAGATATAACTCTTGGATATATTTCCTTGATTGAGTCTGACTGTCTAGTTTATTCTCATGAGATTATATTGGAGTTAGTCCATATAGATTGTCGAACGAAATATCGGGTGTGGTTGTTAGACCCCCGCTTTTTCACAATCAAATCTTAAAATTTTCATCTCTACTTATACTTTTCGCATTCAATTAAATATTAAAAATTATAGTGGTCACTTTAATAAATATTTTAGTTTAATCAAAGCTTAATTAAGTAATGATTTTATTTAAATTATGTTAATGATGGCGCTATACCATCTAAGATGATCAAATTGCTTTGTTATGTTCTTTTTGGTAACAAATAACTATTAATGGTAGAAGATGGCCAACAACAGGGAAGTTAGGGTTTTAGTAAAACAATAGATAGAAATAGGTTTGCTTGAATGTAGACTTGTTTTAGCATTTTTATTTAATCTCCTAACATTGTATTTAGTAACAAAAATAATCTAGTTTTATCTCAATTGAGAAAAATCAGATGATTTGTATAGAGAAAGTAACGACGGTAAAGAAATGGTCCTCCTTTCCCAACCGGAGATAAAACTTCGCAAGTTTATGTTTCTTATTGTGTGACTTGGCAAAGATAAAAGTCCCCTCTTTCTTCCACGTAATCAACCACGTCACAAACACTGTTGTTCAACTATCATTGAACGGGTCATATAGCAAAATTAAAATCTAATTTCTTTATAGGAAAATTTATTAAATTGTTCAATAATGTTGGCCAGATTCCTAGCATCCTTATTTCTTGCCTTAATGAAAATTAAACAATCATCAACGAAGAACAAACGAGTTATATAGGAGGTAAGACTTGGTAACCTCAAAGCCATGAATGAGACCATCATATCCAGTTTTATTTACCTTGGTTAATTGGGGGCCTCGACCAATTTATACCCACTCCAAATATTATAAGGAGGTTCCAAAATGTAGTGAAAATACTATTTTACCCTTCACTAATGATAAATATTAAAATCCTATTAACCCTTAGCCCTAAGTCCCAAATTCATTTCCATTTCTAAACCAGAAAAATCAGACTCCCCCCCCCCTCTCTCTCTTATCCTCCATTGAAAACTCCAATAAAAAAAAAATTCTTCACCCGATTCGTCGTCGTAATTGTCGATTCGAAAACTTTAATCAACGGTTAACTTCTTCTACCAACATGGATCGTACTAAGAAGTGCAATAGAGTTACTATTGAGAACCCTAATCTAGTCGAAGCAGTAAGAGAAAATGTTTATGTGAGAACCAAGCACAAATCAAATCAGGCCGAATCGAAAGAAGATGTGGCCCCAACTAGAAAGTAAGTGAACTAAAATCCACTAATCTACTTGTTGTTTGCGTTATTTTTAGTGTATTGATTGTAAAATTTGGTTTTTAATCGAAAAATGACAGTTACAAAAAGAGATTCGTTATCGCTAATAGCATAAACCCTAACATTTTTTCATATACATGTATATACTATGAAAAATCGTTAGGGTATATGATGAAGCAGATAACGACCCTATTTCTAGTTTGTCTGCTTTTTATCCCTAGATTAGAGTCGTCATTTTATTATAGAATCAATTAACGATCCTCGTATGACGACCTCTTTTTTTAAATATAACGACTCTATATGTTGAATTTTCCCTAGATTAGAATCGCCGTTGTATTATAGAATAAATTGACGATCCTTGATCGACGAATTCTTTTTAAACAATAACGACTCTAGACTAGCCGTTGGGTCATTAAAAACTATAAAAGAACATATTTCCCTTTCAAACTTATCCACCCATCACTTTCAAACTTCCAAATTCATTCACATGTCCCTTTCAAACTTCCAAAAATGGCTACTCCATTCAATAACCAAGAAGATGTTGCTATCTTTAGAGCATGAATTACAGTCACGACACACGATTATGAGAGACATCACTATGTTCATATTAACCATGACGAAACCGGAGATCCGTACCATAACATGGATCTAACATCCAACGCTTGGTGGAAACGTGTATTTACGATTTTCAAAGCATTAAATGGAAATCGTTATAGAAGAATACTCCAACACATTAGGGAAAGATACAATTATGTATTCAACGAATGCGTTGCGTTGAGAGAAAAAAAGAAACTTCGGAAAGACGCTATTCCCAACAAAGATGTAGGGGATAGAGTAAATTTGTCAATCAATCTGTTGTTTATTTTTGGTTATTATTTGGGATGATGCTAACTTATAAATACTTTTGTTTTTCCAGTGGGTGATGGCTACCCACCCATACGAATTTAAGTATGGCAAAACGTTTTGGCACGCGAACTGCTATCGTCTCTTGGGGGAAAGTACCTGGCCATTCACCGCATATGCTTAAGTGTTCAAGTGCGATGTAGTGAACTATGTCATTTTTTTTATAATAGATGTATCCTTTTATCGATTCAACAAAAAGAGTTCACGAGTTCAATAACAAATAATTCCGAACAAGAGTCGTCAACATATAAAGATATATACCATGACCACTTCGTGAGTTACATGTACACAGAGTTTTTGGTTATAAAGTCGTCTAGGTATAAACACAGAAAAATAACGACCCTTCCTAATCCAAGCTAGTTAGAGTCGTCAAGGGTAACATATTACCCTGACGATTTTTCATAACTTGGAAATGTTGCAGGTTTGGGTCGTCATTTGTGGTGTCAATATAATGACGACTTTGTAGAGTCGTTTATGTACTCACCCATCGACATTGACGACTCTTTCACTGTGTTGTTACATAGAGTCTACGATTCGACCACTCATAGCACCATTTAGACAATTTGAAGAGTATAAGAAGTTTACCGGAGTATTTTGAGCTTCAGATTCTTTAGATTGAGGATTGGTTTCTTCGTTTTGATCAATGGGATCTTCATTAACACCCCCATTTTGAGCTTCCTCTTTTAACATCTCTTCATCATATATCCAATCCATAAGAGAATCTAAGAGAATCTAAGATAATCTTATTATCTACACAATCATGTTTGTTATTTGAACCTTCCCCAACATCATTTCCCCCACTTAAATCACTCATTTCTAAAAACTCAACTCACAAAAACCCTTTTTTTTCCTTTCCAATTTTAATTCTAAAATTCGATTTTAATCTAATCACACTAATCATTCATGGGCAGCTTAAACATTACATAAACTAGAACACCGTTGTTACGATAGGGAGGGCCGACCGAAGAAAAATAAAACGTCCCTGAAATGAGACTGAAAAAAAAAATTGTGATCCTGAAGATGAATACAACTAATTTACTTTTCTCTCTAATGGATAATACGTACCATAATGACACGACATTGTTGTAAAAATATCCTATGAGTGCCGGGTGGTGGTGGGGTCAGATGACACTTGCCACGGAGGGAGGACAACAAAACTTTAGACATCAGGCATAGGCTTTAGTATGTAAAGTGTGGCTTCTTGAGCTTCCTTCTTTCCCCGGACTACTCGTCAGGTCAACAGCTCCCAGCCACATAGTATCAGCATACCTATGGACACCTGGTGCGTCACCAAATAGTCTTGGTAAAGAAGAGTGTATGCTTCACATATTGCACCTTGGACGAAATCCTAAACAGCACTTTCACTTACCGAACAGTCCAATCTGTCTCTCCTCCGCAACATTCAACGCATGCTAACGGTGTCCAAAGCTTACAAAAAAAAAACATTTACTCCAAAGGTTACATCATCTTAACCATTCACAATTTCCACTCGGTTGTCTCGACTCCTGTCCCCATACTCTCTTCTTCTTCTTCTTCTGCAACTGCACCACTACCCCGTTCTCCGGGCTTCAATTTCTTAACTATTATTTTCGAGTTCTAATTTCAGATAATCTTTATGATTATGCGTTCCATTTCTTATTTCATAATCAGGTTTGGTATTTTTATTTTCTGGGAGGATTATATGTATTTTATTAACATTTTGACTGTGAATATTGGTATGGGACCGAGAACCCGACCCGGACTATTATCTTCTTGACCAGAAATTCTTAAAGCTTCAGGCAACTATCTGTTATTATTCTTTTGAATCAAATTTTTTATTCGGAACGACGTAGAGATCTAATCTCTCAATTGAGGGAATTGGTGTAAGGAAGAGAATATGCTATCCTTTTTCGTTGAAAGTATTGTGCGCACAATTGATTGGTGAACTAAAAATACGGCGGAGATTTTGATTAAGATTGCTTTGTGTATGGTGTATTTGGTGGTGGTGGTTCCGGTCATGGTATTGGTGGTGAAGGAATCAATGGTGTTGGTGGTGAAAGAACGACATTGAGTATTGATTAATGTTTAATTGAAGATTCGTGCGCAAAATCGGGAGTTAAAAACACGCTGGGTTAATTTGGTTAGTTGAGTGGTGGTGGTGGTGGATATGGCGACAATGGTAGAGAGGAGGAGGAGAGTCATGCTAGAGATCAAAGATTACAGTGGAGAGGTGGAATTAATTAGGGTAGATTAGCTATTTAGCTTAGAATTTTGATGATGATTGGGGTATGATGATTTGGAGGTGGTGCTTGTAACTGAAGAGGCGGTGGTTCTGGAATCATGGAAGAGGATAACAAATGTGGTGGTGAAGGAACGCCAGAGTATTTTGGTTAATGTTTGGACTCGAAGTTTCCGGCGTAAATAGAATTGTAAGTTAAAAACATCGGAGGAGGTGGTGGAGTCGCTGGTGGTGGCGGAGCTGTTGCGGTTCTGTTGGAAGAAACCGAACCTCAGGTGATGGTGTTGGAGGCGACGGCAGTAACGGCTGTGGTCCGGCGCTGCTGGTGGGGAGGAGCTATCGGTGACGATGGGATTGTCTCTCAACTGAAGAAGGTAACTGATTCAACTGAAGAGAAACGAAAGAGATGCGAGGAGGGCTATTTTCGTCCATGTAAAAAGTAACGAAATAAAAAAGCCACGGAATTTAGTGGCGCTACTGGTGGCGACGATGGAGGTGATGGTGTTGGAGTCGTCGGTGGTGACCTTGATTGGAGAAAAATGGCGCTGCTGGTGGTGGAGGAGCTATGTTTTTTTTTTTTTTTTGCGAGAAAACACCTTAACTATATCAACTTAAAAGAGAATTACAAATATTCAAAAAGGGTTCCTTTCTAACCAAGTTGTCCAAAAAAAAAAAAGGAGGATAAGTGACTCATACATCTTTAATACAATACTTCATCTTTAATACAATACTTCCTAGCTCGACATGCAAGTCGATCAGCTATCTTGTTTTTTGTACGATTAATATAAAAAACCTTAAAAGTACTACTACTTGAGAATAAAGATTTTCAGTCCACCAAGATATCCAAGCATCTCTACTCGACACGAACATTGGCTCCATTGATAAAATCCACAACTTGAAGACAGTCACTGGTGAACACAATCCAAAGTCCAATCCAAAGTCCAAACGAGATTGAATTATTGCACCTGCATTATTCACAAAATCATGCCAACACCCATGTTAAAATTCTTGAAAGAATCATCAACAAATAGAAAATGATCCACAAGTTCAATAGGGATTTTAACATCCATAATAGCCTTCCGAATCTTTATGGGAGGAGCAATGTAAGTGTTTATCGTTCTTTTCACATCTAGAATGATATTATCCATATTAATAGAGGCTTTACTGAAAACCACATCACATCTACATTTCCATATATACCACATAATAGTTGCACCTATACTTAGCCAATTAACTGCAAAAGGGGATAATCCTAATCTCATCAAACCATTCTAGAAAATAATCTTCAACACAATCCAGATCAAAGTTAACTAGATGTTGAAGTGATAAACCAAACCAAACATGAGGAGCTATCGGTAATGTCTCCTCTAAATTGAAGAAAGAATAGAGAAAAGAAAGAGATGAAGGAGGGCTATTTTTGTCCCGTGGAAAAAGTGACGAAAAAAAGAAAAGCTACGGAATTCAATCTTTTTCATGAAAATTGAAATGTTTTTTTTTGTTAGGTTTCATTTGACAAAAAAGTGGCCAAAAAAATGGCCATAAAAAAGACTCCCTCCCTTCGAGCTCTCCGGTCGGTCGGCCCAAATATTTGTATAAAGGGTTATTGAAATTAGGTTTTAGTGACCTTTTTTGTCTTCTAGTGGAAGGATGTGCCCAATTAAGCCATGTTTATTTAGGTTCCTAGACGGAGATTCCATACAAAGATTTAGTAAGTGTGGGTACAGGGGTGTCCATGTCTTAAACCCCTCATAAGTGGAAACAGTTAGAGACACATTCTCCAGTCACTTTACCCCAAGCAACAGAAAAAACTAATTTTGAGTAATCAAGAACATAATATACTAAACATATGTTGTGGGGTTGTTTTTCGTAGAAAAATCTAACCCATCTAATATGTCATGTTTTTTTTTGAAAAGGAAGGATATATTAAAAAGGAAAAGATATGTACAAAAAAATACAAAAGATCAGGAAGATCTAATATGTCCTGTCGCATTTCCTTTCCTTGACTATTTTGACATTCATAGAAAACTCATGTAGCATGAGATTAATATCCTGGCTAAATTGGGGCCTATCAAATTTTCCTTCCCACATCACCAAATTACTATAAGCATCCAAACTTCTAAAAAATACTAATTTACCCCACATTAATTCCTAAAACAATCTCATATAAATACTAATCCTTACCATTTTCAGTAAATCCAAAATCAAAAATTCCTAAACCTAAAAAAACTTTCTATTTTCATCATAAACTTTCCAAATTCTCAAAACCCTAATAAAAAAAAATCATCCTCTTCTCCGACGATCTTCGATCCAACCAAGAAAAAGGTAAATCTCCATCAATCCATTCTATGATTTGCATTTCTTCATTGATTACATGTTTAAAAATCTCTGATTAACCCAGAATCGGTTTATATGATGATTAACATCAACCGATTCTGTGTTTTGGTTTCCGTCATGAAGAGCATGCACAAAATCGGTTTATATGATGATTAACATTGACCGATTTTAGGGTTAGAAACGAAACCATCACCAGAATCGGTTTATCAGTGCTTTGGTATAATCCGATTCTGGGTAATTTTTTAGTTTAATTATGCGATCCCGTAATCGGGTTTTTATATGCCTGATAATTTACCAATTATGTTGACTCTTCAAATTCCTTTTCATAATCGGATTTTATTTATGTACCACATAAACCGATTGCAAATGTTTGACACTCCGGTATGTTATTGAAGTAAGAATTACATATGTATAATTATGTACCGATTCTTGACTTTTTTTTTTTTTGATTTTTTTATATATAGATATGAACTTCTCACACCTAGCGTTTTACTCTCGAGAGTTCACATTGGAGGACATTCTTAGGAAACCACAACGAGTGCCAGAAAGAAGCCTCTACAAGTTTGCTTATGGGCGTGAGACCAATCTTGAACAAGCCCTCATATTGATTGACAAGCTTGCACTAGAGGAGCTTTATGAGGTCATCATGCTCGTTAGGATGAGGAGAAACATCATTAGAGCTGAGAGGAAGGTCCATGCAGAAATGGAAGGTATGTGGGAACAAATGGCTCAAGTACAAGCTGCTGCTCCTGATGGTGCTGATGCTGGTGCTGGTGTTCCTGTTGATGGTGGTGCTGCAAATGCTCTCGGTGGTGCTGCTGCTGCTGATGTTGATGATCTTGCTCTTTAAGTTTTTAAGTTTTAGATATTAAAAGTTTAAGATTATCAGACTTGTGGTTGCTTTAAATTCTTAACACTATTTTTGAATTTTTTATTTTGGATGATCTTTGTGTTGAACTTAATGCACTTGAAGTTTTAATTATAATTATGTGTTGTTGCTCAATAATTCTTGCATGACATGCCCACAATCGGTCTAATCGATATGTCAACATAAACCGATTGTGCAAGCTATATTTCGTGTATGTTTTTCAAGCTAGAATCAGATCTCATATGCAAATATATAAACCGATTGTGCAAGCCATTCTTCCTGGATGTTTTTTTATCCAAGCTAGAATCAGATCACATATGGAAATATATAAACCGATTGGTGTCGGTGAAAATTCAAAATGTCTTTAATCGGTTTACGTTGGTCGCAAAAAAGTCCGATTCCTTGTGGCATACAAACACAATCGGGGTTTAAAGTCCTTCTAAAAGACCGATTAATTCAAATTATTTCACGTTTTTCAAGAAAAATAGTCGTTTGGGACTTTCTCTATAAATAGAGACCTCACCCTTGGACCTCATTTTCCCCAAAATCGATCATTTTATTCCCCCTCACTCCATATACTCCACAACTACTCATTTCATACATCCACATACAAGAAATGGCTTCATTTGATTCAATCGAAGATTTGGCAATCACCAAAGCATGGTATGCGGAAAATCGACTTAGACGTCAATCCTCCGAAAGGGTGGATTCCACAACCTTTTGGGCTAGGGTACACAACAAATTTAGCCAAGAGTTTGGGAATCCTAACACAAGAAGTGTTCAACAAGTGCATGCTAGGCACCAAGTCATCGAAAACGCGATACTTGCTTTTTTAGCTCTCCAACCTCAGATTATTAACACTCGCCCCTTCACCTTGTCCATTGCACAATTGGTGAGTATTTTTTTGGTTTGGTTTACGTAACCCATGTTGTTTTATCTTCCAATGAAACACCACTAACATGTAAGTTTGTTTTTGTAGCACGAAGTCGTGAAAACGCGCTACTTGGAGGAAAACGGGGAAGCATTCGCTTTCGATGCAAGCTATCACTTCTTGGAGGAAAGAATCCCGGAGGATAACCCAGACTACTTGGATGCTGTATCGTCTTCTTCGGAGGAGGAAGATTGATGGCTTTAGAAGTTTTTGTATAGGTTTTGTAGGTAGACCTCTATGTAAACCCTCACGAGACTATAACTCGTCCACTAGGGTCGCCTAGGGGTTTAAAGGCTTGATGCATGTGCTAAATGCATCCTACAATAATAATGCAATGAATGAAAATTGGTAATGAAAGGAAACAATCGGTTTATATATGTCATATTTAAAATCCGATTCTAGGAATCCGTTTATAAAACATGTCAACGCTAAACGATTATTGATGTCCTCTGTTAATTCGTAAACACCAATCCAGAATCGGTTTACAAGTGAATGAACGTAAACCGATTCTGGGCACTGTTTACGAAAAAAAATCAAAATGTTGGTGTTTTGATGAACTCTCTAACATTAGTTAATCTCACATCCAAAACAAAATTAATCTCTAATACGATTAATTAATGCTAATTAATCAGGAGTGAAATAGGTAGTTTGGTAATTATTTTGATAAGGGGTGGTGTAAAGTGATTTCTAATGACCTTTTTTTGTCATCTAGCTATAGGCCCCAATTAAGTGGTATAGGCCCAATTTAGCCGGATTAATATCAAGTGCAAGAACATACATATCCCTCACTGAAGGCCCACATTTGCCTCTATTCTAATATAGAGGCACACAACTCATAATGTCCCGATTGCAAATGTAATTCTTCTGTTTATTCAAAACATGCAATTTCTAGTTTTTAAACGCCCTTAATCTGGCCCCCAAGGTTGCCCAGGCCTGATGATGTCGCCCACGAATGGTAATTAGCTACGGCTATTCAAGCAGAAAACCTACTCCAGTACCAATGTCGTTCCCAAACAGTATGCATTGATTCAAGAGGAACCCCTTTTGTTTCCGGCAGGAAAACAGCAACAAATCCGGTCATCATCGCGATCCATACAGCATAAAACAAGAAGATAGCGAATTTAAAATGGCATAGCATCGTTAAGAATGTTTGAGCTAAAACAAATGTTGTCAGGAAGTTAACTGCGACGCTTATGCTTTGCCCTGCTAGTCTAATATTCATCGGGAAAATCTCGCTAGGTATAAGCCATGAAAGCGGTCCCCATGACCAACCAAAACCAGCCGCATATATACACATCAGAATTAGTACCAAAATAGTCGATGTTCGAGACAATGGTTGGTCCCCAGAGATCCCTAATTCTGCCCCTAAAAGGCATGCCAAGGCCACCTTCAACAAAACACGAAATACACACATAAAAATCTCTACAATTTGGGAAGGAAATAAAGGAGTGACATTAGTACTACTCAGTAAATATAGTAATAAGTTCAAGTGTAGACAATATGCAGGTTTTGCCAACTGATTCAAACTTAAACCAGTCTGAATTCAAGGGGCTCGGCGAATCATGAGATGGTGAATTTCACCTTGCATGAACAAACTTGAGAGATGAAACTCACCTGGCAGATAATCATCTGAATCCCACCTTGCATGAACAAAACTCGGCGTCCATATCGATCAACTATAAACATTGATATTGTTATCGAAATAAAATTAACCACACCAAGAATAATTGCTCCAATCAAGGCCGAGTCATTTCCAAATCCTATGGACTGAAATAAAACCGGAGCGTAAAAGGCAATAACATTAATTCCCGTGAGCTGTTGAAAGAATGGAATTGCAATCGACATTACAAGGTGGGGTCGATACTGTCTCTCAAATATAGTCTTAAACGGTTCTTTATAAACCTCTTTTGTAGCTTCACTTGCAACAATGAGTTGATTCAGCTCAGCTTCAACATTAGAGTTGACTCCTCGGACTTTTAGTAGAGCTTGTTGAGCCTGGACTACTTTACCACGGTCAACTAGACTACTTGGTGTGTCAGTCACTAAAAGTGCACCGAGTGTCATGAAAGCAGCCGGTGCTGCAGCAAGCCCCAAGGAAAGTCGCCAACCCCAGGAGCCGAGTCGTGTGGCACCAAAGTTTATGACAGTAGCCACAATAACACCTATGCCTATGAATAGCTGGAAGCTAGAACTGAATGCACCGCGCCATTTTGGTGGGGCCATTTCTGATATGTAAACCGGAGTTGCCTTCAGTCATGCAATGTTTTGCTGAAGTTAGTATTTTTGACAAGAAAACATTGGTTATAGAGCCCAACAAAAATTAGGCTCTCATTTTGCCTTGGGAAAAGCTTAGAACAGATCGGAATTACCTGGTTTGTGAAACCAACACCAAAACCTAGCAGGATCCGTCCCAATATGAGCATCGCTATGTTGACGGCAGCACCGTTAATAGCAACCCCGATCAAGAAGGTAATTCCACCAAGCACCATTGTAGCTTTACGACCCATAACTTTAGTAACTCGGCTAGCCACAAGGGACGAGGCAAGCCCAGCTATGTACAATGAAGAAGTGAACAGAGTTAGAACCTCACAATCATAGACACAGTACGTATTTCCCGTAGTTTCGGCCATTTTCCTCAGCACCACGGGAAAGAACTTGCGTAGGAATGGCTCCATCGTCGTCACACCACCTGTAACTCCAGAATATTTAGTTTAAGTTTACTATTTCTTGTTCAAAAATAATATTATCAATTACAAGGCAAAAGTTAGGTAGGTGGTGTTTGTTTTTCACAGTTTGAAGAACCGGTATATTGTATGAGTAGTTAAACTTATGTTCACAGATAAATAACGTAACTCTAGGAGAGTACAACTTGATGATTTTGTTACAGTTTTTCTTTCTTTCTCTCAATGTAAGGTGTATGGTATATAAAGCCTAAGGTAGCAGAATTCTAATTAAGTTTGTTTCTTTAAAAGGAAAATTTGGGCTAATTTCAAACATCATCATTCCATTTTCCTTTTTTAGGAACATATATGTGGCCTATCTCAACAAGCAAGCACCAAAAAATGTAGTAGGGCCAAAGTGTTGTATGTCATCAATTCCATATGAGTAAGTTGGTTAGGGTTTGGTAGATGGTCGCTTTCAATACTTTCTGGTATCCCATATTACTTACTCATATGGTCCCAAGATTCTAAAGCGAAATAATACACATTACTTATAATAGGATTTACTTTTCTGAGGTTTTTCCTGCCATAACTTCTTCATGTTAAGACTTCCGGGTAACTACAAGCATAATGTTTAGTGACTGGGACTTGAGAACATTTCCTATGAATTGTTTTCAACATCTTAGACATTTTAACAAACGAAGAAAAATCTAACTGATTTTTCTTAGCTACGTACATTTGAAATGTTGGGTAAGTCATTTCTTGGACATTCTGATTTCGAGATTGAAATGGCTTCGTAAAAAATTCAAAAAAAAAGAAGGAAAAAAAAAGAAGAAGAAGAAGAAGAAAAAGAGATAAAGAATTACTGTTAGCGCATCATCCCATCGAGTTTTTTTTCATCAGTTCTAGAAAAGTAGAACGTAACTTCTCAGCTGACAATATAAATGGGATATGTGCCTACCACAGGCCATAAAATCTTTTCGCTTATTGTACTTGTTCTTTAACACACCTATGTTCGAAGGATTTATATGAAGACCCCTACATTTTGACTGTACAGAGGACTCAAATGTTAACAATGTAAGCATAGATCTTCTCAAATTTCTGAGTATCATAGACTCGGAATTCAGATATTAGTTTCAAGAGGAGATGATTTGACAAAGTCAAGTAGTTAACCCATGTTTATAATCTCAAGTCTCAACTGCAATGATAATATATATACTCTATTCTAGAGAAGCAATTTTCGCCTTACAATAAAAGTAGGTTAAGGTAGTAATAATCTAAAAGAGAAAACAAGTATAAATTAGGAAATTCATCTCACCTGAAATTCCAATATCATAACCAAATATTAAACCACAAGAAGCAGCAACAATACAAGTGAGAATCATGGACGCCGTTACCTTGCCGCTGGGCTTCATCCTAATGTTACTGCTAATGCCATTTCCTATACCACTCTCCATTGCTCTCTGAGGAAGAAATTCAGACAGGATTATGACTCGTGAAACTATACGAAACCTTTTGTATGCAAAAAAGAGTTTGGTTTCATTGCATGATTTATGGGTAGGTAGAGATAATGTGATCATTTATGAAAGAACCAAAGAGATAAGAACCGGAATTGATAAATGATGCTTAAAAGTAAAATGCAGTCAATACAGTCTCAAAATCAGTCAATTTATAATATCATGATGATGATGGTACCAAGACTCGATGAAACCTTATACATGGTTGTACACTCTGACAACCACTGGGGTATTGGGGAGTTGTATGTTCACATGCAAAAACAAAAGTGAAAGGTAACTGAGTATTTTATTAGATCTTCCATCTTTTTTACAAGTTCCCAAACCAGTCAGTTGCATAAACCCCAGATGCTGATTTCACAAAACTTTTGGATCTTGTGAAACTGATAAATTGGTTAGTAATGTACTGCCGTGCAGGGGCCATATCATTAAAACTACACCGTAGCCATAAAAAGACTGATCATTACATGCAACAGCCATATATGCGCCACAAGCATTACGAGGTACTCTAATTAGCACATAATGTGCTAATATCTAACCCAATTACAACTTTGATGATCGAAATACAAACAATTGACCATAAATGATCGATCATATACATATCTATATGTTTATTTCCCTAATATTTTAGAGGTTTCTTCCAGAAATATGTATGCTTAGATTCTCGTGGAATTCCTTTAGTTTCAGGCAAGAGGCAAACAACAGAAGTGGTCATGATGGCAGTCCAACTAGACTAAAACAAGAAAATGGTGTATGACAAAGCTGTGACAACAATGTTTGAGAGAAAATGAATGTAACTGAGAAGTGAACTGAAATGATACATTTTTTCCACTTGGTCAGATTTTTGCGGGACATACTTCAGTTGGTAAACATTATAAACTAACACGCTAGGAGTCCACTAAACACATAAGCATGAAAGCAATAGATATTTGTCAAATTTATAGCCGTTTCAGCAAATGCATGTGTAATAGATCCCATCTACCACAAGATAACATTTCATTCTGATAAAATAAAAACTGAGTTGTGAAAATACATTTTACAGGACTAACCAGTTCACGGCGGAAGAGGAACCACAAGTGGTGTCATTATGTCATCTATGAATCCATTGAAGTAGATAAGCATCATATAAATGATAAATCTATCATTTTAGAGACCGTCTTAGTTTTAAAATGCACGTGTAATAAACCCAATCCCATAAAAAAATTCATTTTGATACAATTAAAAGTGAGCAGTGAGAATGATACTTCACGAGACTCACCAGTTCATAGAGAAAGACGAACCGAACTTTGATTCCAAACGCAGTTGGGTAGCCAGAGTCTGCAGTCCATTTGGTAGCTAGAGTCTGCAGTCCATATAACTGATGTTAACCAAGTTATTAAAATTAGTGTTCTTTTACCCTGCTAAAAAGTAGACATGCCTTTTTAGAGAAGATCCAGAAGACATTGTATGCACGATGAGTGGGACAAATAAATGTTCCTCCGGAAGCTTGCAAATTATCTACTGAAGATTTCTTCTTATCACCCTTTCCAGCTTCGGCTCCATGGCAGCCAACGGTAACCTCAACATAACAACCCCCCACCAACCCACCCCCCCAGCTGGCACCCAGAAGTCCGAGCAACACCAAGAGGTACCCATTCAAAGCCGTGTACTTGCTGGAACTGTAAACATGTGAAGAGGTCCAAAAGGAGATGAAGAGAAAGGGTTAATTAAACATATACCAAGCGTCAGTTTTTAAACTCTTCTTTGCTGGTAAGTAGGAAATTCTTTTGATGTTGTATCTCCATAAAGATAACTGATAACATGGAATGGCTCCTCCAATTTTAACTATCTAAAGCCAGAAAAACAAATGAAGCCAATCTAAAACCAGCTTTATACCTTAAGTACACTTGCTTCACAAGATCATTAGGACAGTACCCCGTAACTCCACCTCGACTTCCACGAGGGGCAACAACAATTGCCAAAAGTGCAATTATCAGACTTGCAGAGGAATGTTGCATACTCATGATCATACCACCAAGAATATTGCTGTATTACAATAGTCAAAAACCCCAAAAGCTAGAAAGTTAGAACTTCTAGTAAAAACCTGTCATGAGATAAATTTATCTCTGCTGAACTTGTCACTCTAAAAGAAAGCAACCTTTAGTGAAATTGGAACTTTCCTTCAATTCGAGATTGTATCCTGCAACATGCATGAAAGTTTTTAATCAAAAAACCCTAAGATTTTTACAGTTAATTTAACGCAAAAAAAAATAATCAATAGTTAGAATCTTACTTTGATTATCTACGGAATTGATTCATACACTTTCTTTGATCAAGAGTTTCCAAACTTTATTCTGTCAGTCTCACTTTTCAAATCTCTTTTCCACTCCGCTATGCATTCGGGTTTTCTTCTTCATTTTCACTGCATCGGTGCATCCTGAAACTGAGAGAAAATAGAGTGTTGGGCCTACTGACTGGTTATTGTCATGGGCTGCAACTCCTGTGTGTATTAGTCAGAGTCCTGCCCTCATTTGAGGACTCCCGACTAATCAGTTTTATTCTTTGTCGGGGTTTGATACACAGAAAACTTGCAAGTTTTATGCTCTTAAATTGGCCGAGAGCCTCTTTAAATGCTACAATCTTTGTTGGTCTCCTGTATTTGTATTTACATGCTGTGTTTTAAGTTGATAAGGAGAAACAAAATTCCTTGAAAGCAGGAACCACCGCATAACACTAATCATTGTTTGAACTCCAGGCCCGTCAAAACGAGTAACATAAATTTGATTTGTTATTCAACTTGAACTCTTTGGACAAATCAAACATACCAGCGACTGTCACTTATCATGTGAAATTGATTGGAAAAAAAGAAAGAAAAAGGAATGACTTTGTCTTTCGATGACTCTGAATGAAACTTTTTTTATTTATTTGAACAACTCAGAAATGTAGTCTGAAACTGTCAAGTTGGAACCAATATAAACCAGACGCAATACAACAAACATCCCCATACCTTTTCCATGAAGTACATCTTCCTTAACAAACTGTAACTAAAATCCCAAAACACAAATAAGGAATGTTATGATTTAAGGCAACTTCCTCTTCTTCTACTGGACATGCATTCTCCATCCTATTGTATACTACATTTATACTTTTGTACAGAGAACTGACTTACATAACTTGTATCAGAAATAAACCATATTATAAATTAAGATCTTGATCGACGACAGTCTAACTACTTGATTAACATAATATTTTGAAGAGTTGAGGAATTTTCATGGGTTGTAATTTAAAGGCCATCAAAGTAACCTCCAAAGGTAATATGAGCTCTTGTGAGAGGAACACCTCTTGCTGCTGCAATTGCATGATTCAGTTTAGTTGCACGGTGAACCACTTGCTTAATCCTCTGCAAAACCCACAACAATATTATAAATGGGTGTTAGTTAAATCTTTTTTACAAGGCATCTGAAATTCAACAAGTCTGTTAAAATTTGAACATGTAAAAAAAATAAATGAAGTGAATTTTCACAAACCTTGTCTTCTGCATAAATCTGGATTCTGTATTTTTGATTCTGCTGATGATGTTTTTGTTTTTTCCTGCTTCCTATAATGAAAATACAGATAGTAGCTGCAGTAATTCCTAAAGAGCAAAGAGCTCCAATTCCAGTTATTCTCCACTTCCAAATTTGCAAGCCACCACCATTATTACTTTTTTCTAAGTTTCTTTCATCTTTTGAATCCAAATAATCCTTCACCGCCTCTTGATCACCAATTTTCTTATTTTCTATGATCTCTTCTTTATCCTCAAACTGAATTGCTCCTGATTCAATTGCAGGTGGTGCCTTGATTCCCCTAGACACAGACTTTGGGGAGTCTAATTTCATGTCGACGAATTCGTTCTCCTTCATTTTCTTAAAGAAGACTTGTGAAATTGTATCTTGATCTTCTCCAACTAGTACCAATTTTGGAGTCTTGATCTCAACAATAGGAACCTTAATCATCTCTTTCACTATTAGTTGTTCCTCCTCTGGTTTCTTCTTCACCTCCTTTTTTTGTTCCAATTGAATAGTAACCGGAGCAAGTCGATTATTATTCATATCCTTGTTGACAACTGATTTCTTCGGTGATGGACATATGAAGTAATCATCAAAACCTGAATCAATTGTTAATACCTTCTTATTGTTATGATGAGTATCATTTACATGATGAATATGATTTAACTCGAAAAACCCATCATCAGAAAGTACTTCCCATTCATCTAAATCCATTTGGTTTGTATGTTTCTCCATGATGATCAGTAAGAAGAAGAGTGGAAATGAAAAAGGGTTTCGGAAAGTAGTTTCAGAAGATGAGCATGAAGTAGTAATCAGAGCTGAGTGTTATATATATACGGTGATATTTTTGTTTTCCTGGTATAATAGAGATTAGAGCAGCAGGCGCCCTTATTATGTCTTGTTGCTCATAAGAGTGTGCTGTGCTGTGCTGTGCTGTGTAATTAAAAGAGATTGGAACGAAGAAGAAAAGTGAACTTATCCAATCAAATAGTGACAAAAGTAGAATAAGTCCACGAACGAGACGAACTTCTGACCTTTTTTGCGATATTTTATTTGTTTACTTTTACTGTTTTCTTCTGTTAATTCCTTAATCCTTACTCTTTCTTCTTCTTTTTTTTGCCTGTACTCATTTGTTTTTCACTATCTTTTCCTTTTAGTTGATTTTCAGATTTTGTTTGCATAGTTAGATCTTCCATAATTAATTCACTGCAGGTGTTGCCGCGCATTTAGTTTATTAGCTAGTCATTTTTCGTGTACAGATGAGAAGTGCACTCATTCTTACCCGAGAACAATGATTAATACTAACGATTTTTTTTTTTCGTTTTACTGTGAAGAAGACTATATGCACAGCAATGACACCATTCTTTGCTGATGAGGAGGATTCTGAATTAATGGGAGTTTTGGATTGTTTCCGGAACAAAATTGAAACCTTCTTTTGATACGATTTTCATGTGGGCTCAGCTTCACGTGGAATAGAATCCTAGATGCAAACATTTTCAGTGCAGAAGCATTCACAGGTCGGTCAATAATACATATCACACGTATTTGATACATTATTTATTCCCATGTGGCACTGAACATTTTTTCCTTCCGATTTAACTCGATTGTTTATTTTTTAAGCAACTGATCTATGAGAGTGACTCTGATGAATACGAGAGATAGGTGTTCGTGAGGAACATAACAAAGAAAGAAGAAAAAAAAGACTCCTGTGAATCTAAAACTAAATAATGGGAAAAGAAAGCAAGGTGGGGAAATGTCGGTTGCTTGTGTAGGATGCTAGGTATCATATAGTGATGATGGACTCTAGATGCGGGGAGGGCTTAAAAGTCTGAAGGGAAAACTTGAAAGGGAAAGCCAAGTTTGGGGGTATCCGATGAAAAGTCCTTCAAGGGTTCACGATTCAAATACAGACTACTACTACGGCAGAATAGCAGTCTTCCACTTCCACGTTTATTTTGTTACCAAAAATTCTAAGGTTTCAAGGATGAAATGAGGAGTGTTTCCCAAATCTCCTGTTACATCATTCCTTCTACAAAATTTAACAGCTTTGTCTACTAATCCATTTAAGTCACGGCAAATGTGTTTAAATTTGAAAGAAGCAAAAGAGTTTGAAAGAGATAAGCAATCTTCTAAAATAGTGGAACTAAACCAGCTAGTCTGGTTGGAACTTTTATTTAAAAAGGAGATAACGTTTTTAGCATCTCTAATCACAACTATTTTTGGTGAAGTTCTGCTGCTTGAGCCATCTAACTGCTTCAAATGCCGCCAAGCTTTCTGCCTCCTCAACGTCTCTTGCTAGCCCTACAATTGTTCTGCACCACTGATAGCTCCCTGCTGAATCTGTTAAGATTAACCCAATACCAGACTTGTTAGTGTCTGTGTCAAAGGAAGCATCAAAATACACAACTTTACAGTCATGTGATATGTTTTCTGGAAGTACAGGTTCAACTACATTATTCTCAGAGTGCTGTTGTTGTAGCACATTGCTATTGCTATTGGCTATGGAATTTAGAGTTTCCATAGCTGTTTTACAAGCAGTCCTTGACACAGCAAATTGATTAACTTGTTTCTCTTGGAACACACTGCAACATCGCTCTTTCCATATACTCCAAGCAGTCGTAAAGATGTAACAAATCTGATCTTGAGAGTAGTTCCCGTTTAACCATTTCTTTATCCAGTCAGAAATTGAGATATTAAAAACTGAATCTGAAAGGACTAAATTACCATAAGGAACCCTAGACCAGACCGATATAGAAAAGCTACAGTTGAGGATAATATGCTCTATTGTTTCATCATGATTGTTGTTACACATGTTGCATGAAGTATTCTGGTTAGAAAAGTAATTGACTAGCCTACATTTCGATGGAATAATGTTCTCGATGCATTTCCAAATAAATATCTGAACTTTAGGCATTACAGGAGTACTCCATATCTTTTTATAAATATGAGTCATAGGGTTTTGAGTATCACTGTTGTGATTACTAGTGATAACCCTGTAAACTGATTTCACAGTGAGAGAGCCATTCTTAGTGAAAGGCCAAATAAGTCTATCCTGACCTGATATAGGAATTCTAGTTCTCAATATTATTTGGATGTTTTCATGAGTGAAAAAGACTCCACTAAGTTGGAGTTCCAAGAATGAGTGTCTTAATCAATGAAGCTAGCAACAGTGTGATTGGGGTTAGGGTAAGAGATACAATCCGGAGTAGAAACATTTGCTATCCAATTATCGTTGAAAGAATTAATTTGAGTACCAATTCTAACTTCCCAAACAGAATGTTTTTTAATTACAAAGGTCTTTTTCCACGGCATCAGAGATGTCAGGTGGTACAATTTCCTCATAACGAAAATTCAAATTATCATCTTTAGCCTTTTTAGCCAGGAGATGAGCTACATTATTACTAAGTCTGGGTACAGACTTGCAAAACCAAAAATTCCTATTCTTAAATTTAGTTCTGATTTGCAAAATAATTCCTTGATTAAACCAGTGAACCTACAACTCTTTTTCATTAATAGATTGAGCTATATTTTCACAATCTACCTCCCCATTTAGATATACCTCCACTGCTACACGTATAAGGAATTCAGTTATACACACAACAAGTGTACGTACTGTACATGAGTTGTTTCTTACATACAAATACGAAAGTAACGTGGACGTCTGCAAAATTTCATTTAATAGGTCTCAAATAATTAAGATAGCCCTCAAACTAGGCAGGATAACAAACTCATATTCGTATGGATATACATTTCCTCTTGTAAAGGGAAGTAACGTTTCAGGAATGTGGAATACATTAGTATATCTAACACGCTAATTAACACTTAGCAGCGTATGATCAATTTTTGTACTTAACTGAATGCAAGAGTTACAAAAATGCAGATAATAGTATTTGAAAAGAGAGAAAAAAATCGTACGTGGATTATTATGTCAGAAACTGGAAACCATTTCCATGGTAACTATCTATTTTTATTTTTATTGAACTTATTGATCATTGAATATTATTACCGGCTCCATTCAAGGCTTCCACTACATTCTTGTTGTTTCCCACAAAATACTTTTTGTATCTTTTAGACAATGGTCTATTTTATCACTTTCTGCAGAGCCAAAGCTTCACCTTGCTTTCCGTCTATGGCTTCTCCCGAGTCTCCCCATGATCCTTTGTAATCACCTGCACAATTTCTGTTGATTAGTCATAGTAAAAGTGTCTTAATCAAAGGATGCATCAAAGTTTATCTTTTCAAGTTCAAAAGAAGGTGGTTTCCAACTTATTTCTTGAAGAACAGTTGGCACATTCCTTTCGGTATCTTTTTTGAGAAAATTTTTCCATTCACTGATCTTCTCTTTTCTTTGAGAAATCAACTTGGTGGGTTTGACTTTAGCCCTGTCAAACACAAAATATCTTTGCTTCCAAATTGTCCACATTGTCAACAAATAAATCTAAAAAAAAACTGATGATCAGGGCTATGATTAGAGAAATCAACTCGGTGGGGTTGACTTTAGCCCTGTCAAACACAAAATATCTCTGCTTCCAATTCGTCCACATTGTCAACAAATAAATCTTAAAACAGACCGATGATTAGGGTTATGATAAGAGTTATGATTAAACAAGTTAATAAACCATTCAAAGAAATTTACATTGATGACAGAGTTAGAAATATTAGAATCAAGAGCAAACCAAATTATATTTATACTGGGGCAATCTGAAAACAAATGCTGCAAGGTTTCAGGGTGATCATAAACTAAACCGGCAATGTTATAATTAAGCAACATTAACCCATTTCAAGACCGTGAATGTTGTTTTGATGAACTTTTGTGTATGCGCGAGTCTATTGAATTTGGAATAACTAAAACTAATAGGATTTTTTGCTTTTGTTTTGTTTTTCTGTTATCCGTTTGCATCTCTCTATTGCACAAGATCATGTGAGTGACATCCATATGACTTTTGTTATTAAAAAGAGGTACAAGAAAAAGTTTAAATTAGTAATGGATTTGGAGATCTTGTTTATCTGTTAAGTGTGTTGTTAATAATGGTAATGTGTTTGAAAGAAATGTTTGCAACGGGACTTGTGACTTGAAAGTGGATAATATTAGTTAACTAAAGTTGTTCATAATTAGTTGGATGTTATCATGTAAATTGAATACAAAGTATAAATATAATGAGTCATTAGTAATGTATTTTAAGTAGTATTTTTATTTTATATCAACAAATAAAAGTAGTATTTGCAGTTTAACATATGCATGCGTGCAATATTATTTGTATCTAATTGTTAAACGCACGAGTCTGATATTATGCAAGTTTTTTTGTTGATTTATAAGTGTTCCACTGGATATATTTCTGGATTCAATAAAGATCAGTAATCTACGTGTTTCTATTTCATTTTTTTTAGTCAAGTCAGATTCTTTTTGTTAATTATTCTTACTTATGCGCAAGCAAAACCACACATATTGTTTGAGTTATAAAACTATAGAGGTGTATTTGTACAACATGATTTAAAGAGAAAACTTGAACTGTTGGATTCGGAATTTATGTTGGTTTAGCTGAATCTTTTACAAAGTTCCTTTTTTCCTAAGTTTTTATTTGAAACTATTTGGGTTTTTTAATTTATATTCATGATTCATTATTTATGTTTTTCTTTCCCGATAAAAGGTTACTTATTAATTCAATTGTGATGCTCTTTTTTTTTGGTCTGATTGTTCATGAAATGACGAGGGCACCCAGTACACCAAAATATTTTCAATATACACTTATAGAGACAAACCTGGTAAAATCTTACATAAACAATTATTGACAAAAGATCATTTCAGCGAGTTATTACGAGATAAATGAAACCATCTTTTGGCATTTACAATTATGCTTATGACTTACGTGAACAGTTGGTGTAACGCGTTGTTACTTTTTTCTTGATTCCGAGTTCTGAATGTGTCTTGTTTGATCAATAAGTTCTTTATTTTACAGTTATGCCATTTTTGTTCTTGTCTTTTTTGATGTATGGATGAAAATGTAACCGAGGCTAATATAGTTCATGGGAACTCTATTGGACTTGGATTACCAGAGCATCTGATTCTTCACAAATCGTGAAGAACCAATTTTCCGTAGAGGGCCCCATACTAGTGTCCACAGTTGACTGCTTTTCATCTAACTCGTTATCAAAACCCCAACAAGAAGGAAACGAAAAAGCAGAAGACATTTATTAGATACGACATATACATAGGTTGTCGATCAAGAATAACATGACAATAGAATTTACTCAAGAGTAAGTCCACGAACGAGATGAACTTCTGAATATTTTTTTCGATATTTGTTTACTTTTACTGTTTTCTTTTGTTAACTTTAATTCCTTACGTTATTTATTTTTTATTTTTTTTTATTTGCTAGTACTCATTTGTTTTTTACTATCTTTTCCTCTTAGTTGATTCTCGATACCTTTTGGTATGTTAACTGAGTCTTTTCTAGGTCTTCCTTTACCTTTATTCTGACTCATTGTATCGATAGGTTGGATCACATTAAATACAGATTGTTAAATCTTACCGTGCTTGCATGCTCTGATACCAATTTAGATAACGAGGGTGTCTTATTTATTACTTGTCTTCTGACAATAGAATATTTTATCGACTTTGATAGTCATTTAGGTCGAGCCCCTCTTATGGTCTTAAATCTTGACCTTTGGACTTTATATTTTCGAGTTGGATTCTTCCAGTGAACTGGAAAGGAAGTTCTCCGATTTGATATCTAACTTTCTTTCTCCACGACTTCTGTTGGGCCTTATGGTTGGATTTAGTCCTTGAGTTTTGTTTATCAGTCATGATGGTAGTTAGTCCATTAGTCCTTCAATATACGATGTTTGATTTATGGGTCTTTTGAATTCGAATTTTGTTTGTCAACTTGATGGAGGTCAGTTTTTAGTCTTTCAGTCTATGTTGTTTGACTTCTGGGTCTTTTGACCTCGAATTTTTTTTATCAACCCGATGTAGGCCAGTCTTGTTTGACTTTGCTTTATTTTACTCTTATTTCTTGAGTTTTGTCCTGGATCTGTAATACTTTCTAGGTTGAGTATTTTTATTTATTTATTTTTCATTTTTTTCGACTTTTTAAGTCTTAGATATTTTTAGGACGTTTAGCAGTTCAACCATTTTATTTTTTAATTGCTCAATTAGCTTAGTCACCTTCGCCAATTATGGATGCTTTGCAACTCGTTTGATTCTTCACTTTCTTGCAGTTTTCCCCCTTTTAATGTGAGCTAGAGAATATCAAAGCCCCATCCTTCATAGCCGTCAGATCTTCCTACATTAATTCTTAATCATCAGATCTAGGAATAGTCCTAAAAAGATTCCCATCACAAAAGATTTCTGCCACAATTTTTTTTTTGTCACGAACTATTGTTCTCTGCCGTTGGATCATTAGATTTCCTCTTTTTTATTAACTTGTTAGATTTTAAAAGAGTGGTATAAAGAATTTTAACAGGGACATAGGAGTAGATGCCCTTTTTATATAAAAATATTTGTAGCCCATTTTGTGGTTTTTATGTATTAGAAACCCACCATTAAGATACTAAGAGCGTCCACAATGGATGACTAAACCCAAATATACGGTCCAAATACATGACGTAGTGGAAGAGAGTAAAGATCAAAAACCAGACTAAACCCAAATTCTAGACTATATTTGGTCTGGGACCAAGACGAAAACCAAATTTGGTCGAGCCGAGATTAAAAATCCGTCTGGCGTGGGGTATAATAACCGTTTGGAGTGGGGCGTAAGTATAAAGTGCGCCTGATGGTTTCAAAATGGTGGGGATCACATTATATGTGAGCCTGATGGTGGGGATCACATTATATGTGATCCTGAATAAAATGGGGCGGACATTATATGTGAGCCTGATGGTGGGGCGGATATTATATGTGCGTCTGGATCAGGCGGGGTATAATGTACGCTCGACCAAATTTTACTCGTACACCGTAGCGTAGCAATACGGACTAAACCCAAAATTTAATCCTTTTTTTGGTATTTGGTCTTTGGTTTTGATCGTACAACTGCAGTTGCTCTAAATATATAAAGCCCAAAATTATCAATAATAAGTATTAGATTACATATTTAACCTTTAACTAAATAGGATAATTAATTCGGAATTTCTGTTTTTGAAAAGTCAAACAAAATAAAATTAAAAGATCTCATATAGTTATCCCGTATGAAAATTGCAATTATCACGAGTTGGGATAACTGGAATTATCATATATCCCAATGTGCTATCCAAATAAATCCTAGAAAAACAAGGAAAAAAGGAAAATAAAAAACAGGAATCAGTGATGAATTCTACGGGTTAAAAGACTTTACTGATCCACTTTATCGTGAAAAATATAGTTATCCCCTATGTGAAAATCGTAATTATCACGAGCTGCGAAAATTTCAATTATCACATATTCTAGTACACTATCAGAACAAATCCTAGAAAAAAAAAGGGAAAAGAAATCAAGAATCGGTGATCAGTACTTTGGGTTAAATGACTTTATTGATCACTCCTCAGAACCGTCACTGAATTCCAGTACAAATTAATCATAATTCATATGAAGCAAAGAATGTAGATTACATTTATATATAAATAAAAAACTTGATTCGCAAAAGAAAAGAAATTCTAGAACCCCTGAATTCCTATTTATGGTTGAACGCTGGATTAGTTTCCCAATCCAACTCCATGCAAGTAGTTGTACGTACCTTATTCAAAATTAGCCATGTTGCTTGTGGATTGGTTAGAAAGAAGCAAATTAAGATTTTGTTCTTGGACTTGATAGTGATGACAAAGGGCTAATTAAGATCTTGTTCTTAGGTTTTTTTTTTTGTTGGATCGATTCTTAGTTTTTTTTTTTAGTTTAACGATCTCATCTACAATCAGAACGCCACCGTCTCGGTTCTCTTGAGCCATTTGCTTTCTTTAACCCTTTGAGATGCACAGTTTTGTTGATTAGACGTAAAAGATTCTTCATCCGTGTCTAGCTAGGTCCAATCAAATCAATAAGTTTTTATGTTGTTTTTCATCTTTTTTAATAAGCTTAGCTTTGGATTGTCTTCCGGGAGATAGAGAAAGAAGGATGATGATTTTGGAGAACGAGATTTTACTGAGTATGGATGTTTTAGTGGAGTTCTTTCTTCTTTTGTTTGACAAAGGGGAGACATTATTAAATAGACTCAGCGACAATTGTGGATGACCCATTCACCCACAAAGCAGATTAATTGACCGAAAAAGAGAGGTTAACCGAATGGACCTGAAATAATGGTAATAAGATAATTGACCGAAGGTAATGATATAATTAACATAAGTAATATAATTTCAATCTAAACTAGTAATCTCAACCGTACATCTTAAATTTTGGACTACAAATATATACTATCTTAATGATGGGTTTTTAAAAAAGAGAGGAACCAAACATGGGTTCCTCAGAAATTTCAACATTAAAAAATGTCATATCTTTAAAAGTGTACTTGAGATTTTTATGATATATATTTTGCCCTTTAAATTCCCTACGCTAAGAGCTTCTCCAATGGTGGATGTTGAATATTTCATATGTGACATCACTTCTAAGACATCTTTGAGTATAAAATCCTAAATATTAGGAAAAAGAAAGTTTTATCTCCAACCCATAAAGTTTTCTATTATTTGTTTACTTATTTGTAGGCGTATAATTGGTTAAAATCATTTCCATTTTTATTTTTTGTTGACTTTTATTAACAAAAGTGTGACTAGGATGGGAAGACATCCTCTAAGTGAATGTCTAACTTTTTTTTTGCCACATCATCTTCACATCAATAGGTTGGAGATGATTTTTTATAAATATTGTTGTGGATTCTATGTTGATTAAGATTTTTTCCTTCACACACACTCCACTAGAGAGGCTCTAAGAGATTTTTATGGATTTTATATATTTTGAAAGCCCTTTAAATTATCTACGCAACAAGCATAAATAATGATGTCAAATTAACTTTTTTGTTTTCAACTTTTTTTATGTTTTTCCAAATTTTTGTATGTTTTCCTCTTAAAAATTAGATACTGTTTAAAAATAAATTGAAAAAGTCCAAAAAAAAATTTGATGGATTCCCGAGTACATAATGAAAAACAACGAACAATTTTCAGGTGAAAAGTATAACATATGGTGTCGAAGCACCACCAATCTATTTGTAAAGTAGAAAAAAATAGTATCGCCCACGTGCAATGCACCTGCTCACTATTTGTATATATAGTGGTTGTACGGGGCTTGTACTAAGGTTCCAAAAGAAAAGAAAAAAAGAAGAATCAAAAAAATGAAAACATACCACGTTACGTAACATCTCAAAACTCAACCAAAGAGGCATACTAGAGGAAGATTAATTTTTTCTTGCAAAATAAGCTGACAACTATTTAATCTTCTGCGAAGAAGGTGAAGATAGTTTTAGATGGAGGATCCAATAAGAATTCTGTCATTTTGTCCCCAGTCTTGGTCACGTTCCCTGCTTCATCTAAAGCTTGAACATCAATCAATTCTTTCATCGCCGATTTTATAGTTTGGGGATAAGGAGAATCCGGGAAATCGTAGACATCTTTTATGCCCATAACTAGCATTATAAGTACTGTGACAAACGTAACATTCGTCCTTGCACATTCAGAATACGAGCGAGACAGCATTGCTTCACTGTAGGGATACATTCGATAACAGATGCCACCATGTCTTGATCGACCTGCAAGCTGACGTCGGACATTTTCTGAAGCTCCTGAAATGCGTGTCTTGACTAAAAAATCAATACCCTCAGTTTCATCGTATATATATATTGCTTCTGCACTCCAGAATCGACAATGTAAAGTATATTATCGATGACCAGAGAAGCCTCAGCAGTACTAGGAGCCAGAACAACCTTCCTAAATCCAGTAGGAGGTCTACCATAAACCTTTGTTTGCATCTCATTTGGAACGGGAACATCGTACACAGGCACGATTAATAGCTTTGGTATAATATTTCTTAGCCCTCGCATTCTCTCATGTAAAGACTTGCAAGCATGACTAACATCTTCTTGATCCGCCAAGAAGACAAGAACATCACCCTCTGGTTTGGTTAGATGGATCTGTAGAACTTTAATCAATGAACTGTCTAACTAATCGCTTATTGGTTCTAAAGGATACTCATCAAGAACCCTGAACGGTACTATTGGTTTATGGAGGAACACATTAGCTAAGAAATAGTTGGCTAACATATCTGCTTTTTCTCTAATTTGGGATGTTACAATACATTTTAGGCTAGGTCTTCGGAGGATGAGTGACTTGAGTAAACAGCAAAGAGTGTCGCTAACTAGTGTTCTCCCATGAGCATCATCCACAACGATGACAGAATACTGAGAAGAATTCCATGAGTCGTGTATTGGATTTTAGTATCCGGTCCTGTGCAATCATCACACTTAACAGTGTATCCCACTTTTTCACCCAAAGTAGAACCGAATTCTTTGGCTACTCTTTTGGCTGCCAACAATGTTTCAACTCTTCGAGGTTGAGCACACACAAATTTACCTCTAGTGGTATAATCGGCTTCAGCTAGATACTGTGTTAATTGAGTTGTTTTCCCACATCCCACTTCTCCGTAGACAACTAGAACTGGATTATCCTTGACGGCTTCAACTAAATTTTCCTTCCATCTGTATATCGGAAAGATTCTTCTTTGTTCTGGGATAGACAGTTGCACCCTTTGTTCGCAAGTAATTCGGTTATGCACATCTTCATCTTCTGTAGTTGGGTAATACTTTATTTTATGAACGTTCGTCTTACTCTCTTGATTCCCCTTTGTAACCTCATCATCTTCATAATCAACTAAACGACTTGCTTTAATAAATTTTTCGTCATCTGTATGTATGAAAATAAAAAGTCGATCCAGAAATAAATCTGGCATATGAATAACATTCAGTTTACCTTGAATTCATTAACATTCTTAGATTCTATACCAATATCAGCAATAGACTGAGATAATGCTTTATTATTGCCAATATAACCTTGAGATTCGAGTTCGATACACACCCTAGATACCATAGAAAGGTACCGGAGTTTTTTCAAGTTATCTACTGTTTCATCAGCTATAGGCGCCATAGCATGCAATGATACAACTAGCTAGCTAGTAAACCAAATACCGTTTATTGGAGAAAACGTCCGAGGCTTTTTTTTTTTTGTAAAACAATTTCCACAATCCAATATAAAGTACTGGCGGAGCCACAAGAAAGAGGTATGCAAATTGCTCAAGTCTCCTTTGGTGTACGTATAGAACGACAGAAGCGTTGACAGATAATAATGGATTCAGGTATTTCTCCTAATTGTCATGAGGTTCGATCTTTTCAGTTTTTTATTTTCGCTTTTGGCAAAGGTTAAGTAGGATAACTATATTTTTTATTCTCTTTTTGGTTTCCCTGAGTGAAGGCAGTGAATTCCCATTATTTGCCGGAGAAACTGAAACATCTAAGCGGACGAGGGATTTAATTTCCAAAAGGACAGATCTCGAGTCTTACAAAGATATGTATGGTATGGCCGCTTCACTCTGTTAAAAAGTTATAATGTTTGGATATTGCTGTTATTGATCGAATTGTTGACGTGTGTGTGTTCTCCCACAGGAATAGCAGCAGTATTTTATGAGTCTTTATCTTCCCAGCAACAGCTGCTGCTGCAAGAGCACGATGTCGTAGAAAATATATGGAACAAATTAGATGATGATACCATAGTGTCAATACTGGAGTATCTCACAAAAGTGGAAGTTATGAGTTGCCTATTGGTTTGTAAGCGATGGCTAATGTTTATCCTTGCTAATCCTATTTCAAATGGTCCGTTTAATAAGAAGCGTAGTCCATGGTTTTTATTGTCTCACAACTCCTCATCAACCACCGGGATTCTTTATGACTCGGAAGTTTCTCTTTGGCGACGAACCTATTGGAGTGTACCCGGCGATTCTTCACCAATTGTCGAGAAAAATAATAAACTAACTCCAGTTGCTGCTTCCACTGGGGTGATCTGCTTTCGATATGGATCAGTTCACGGAACCACTAGTAGTGCTTGTCCTCTGCTTGTGTTGAATCCACTAAATGGGATGATGGATATATTACCCCAGCTAAACACTGATCCTCATCTCAATATTAGAGGAATTGCAATGCACGAGTACATAGCATTTGTATTCTATGGTAATTGGCCTAATTTGGGTCTCAAGTGTTTCTCAATGTCAAATGATTTTTGTGATCAAGGCCTACAAGAAAACTTGGTTTGAGCAACCAAAATCTTAGCAAGAGCCCAAAAGTTTGGTCGCTTTAACAGTCAAGCAACCAAAATTCCGACTACCATAAGTTTTGGCGGTTGCTAACCTGTTACCGCTACTTCTTAGCTACCAAATAATGTTTTTGGTTGTTCAAGTACTTTTTCCAAGTTCTGTATAGCGAGTGCCATAGTAGGTTAGTAGCTATTTACGTCAAGCGACCACAGACTAGCAAGTCAAAATAAATTTTGGTCGGTCAAACCTGTCTCAGCAACCAAGTTTAGAATCACCAAATCAGAAGATATCACGAGCATGTAGCTAGCTTAGCTCATTGGTTGGACAATTTACTAATCATCCTGCATAAGGGTTCGAAAAAAACAATGAATTTAATCCAATAGATATACACCCAATCGTAATTCAAATTCTCCCTTAAACAATTGTTTGTGTCAAGTTACACTTAATCCAACTTACAGCTGAATTCAATCGACACTTATGTTCAAAATCCGAGAAACACTAATAAAAACTCAAAATTCACACTAGTACAAGTCATTTATTCTATCACTCAACACACTGCCAGATTTGTGTAGATAATGACTTGCTTGCAAGCATTATTGCTTCTCCCCACTTTCTTCTCCTCCAACAACTTTTTGTAGCTCCGTTTGAAACTGCTCATATTAATGCAAAACAGAAAGACAAGGGTCATTACGCATACATCAAGTTAAAATATGAAAACACAACAGATAACAGAAGCAGAAATAAGAACTAGGAGAGAGTGACGCACCTCAAGTTGGTCGGAAGGCTTTTTTGAAGCTCTCGCTGCAATTGAATTACTTCTGATTCAGGTCCAGACCTTTAAGCAGAAATGAATACTAGTTATGCCTTGTGAGTATATACAGATTATGCAAGATGGTGACTATAGCAAGATTCGTAAAATGGGAATGCGCATATACTAGTGACAAGCAAGGTGCTGAGAAGACCGCAGGTTTTGCCAATCAAGAAAGAAAATAAAAAGAAAAAGAAATGTCGGTCTGCATAAATGATCTAGCAGAACCAATCTTCGAACTTTTGTAAAGACCCGACATTAGATTCATGGTTTACGGCAACTAGGTGAATACAAAACATTTATGATTGAACTCCTTGTCTTGTTAAATACGTTGTATTTTAAAGATGAATCTGTTGGATATGGGTCAGGTCGGTGATGGAGGTTTTTAGATAACTCTCACCAAACTTAGTCGGTGGATCAAAGATTGGGATAAACCCAATTTTAGTCGGTTATGAGTTAGGATTAGGATTAAGAGTTTTATGATAACTCTTAATTGGTTTACTTGATCCTAAATTCTAGGAACTTTGTGGACAAGTTATGAAACCCTAGTCTTGTAGGCTAAGTAATGTACCTATATAAATAGCCTAGTAGAGAACCTAGAAAATTACACCAAAAAAATTCTTCTTTCTCTCTTAGGGTTTATATGTTTTCTCCCAAACGATAATATATAAATCTCTTGTTTTTCCCGAGGATTCAACCTCGTTAAATTCTTGTCTCTTTTATCTTCTTTAGTTTGTGTTCTTTACAATATTTGGAGTACCATTGTGTAGCTGTGCAAATCGCTTCCGCAGGGTTTTAGCGCAACAATTGGCATCAATAGCTCGGGTTAGGTTCTTGGAATTTTCGGTATTCATAATATTGCAGCGGGAGTATTTTTTTCTGAAGTTGTTTGAGGTAATTCTGATCTCAAAGTTTAGTTTTTTATCTATATTTGGTTGTTTGTGAACAATGGTTGACGGGAAAGATCCAGTTGATCTGAAAGATCCTTTAGGAGAACATTCGGAGTCCACAAGTAAAGATAAAGAAACAAAACAAGAAATACTGCATTCTCATAGATCACAACTGAAGGTTGAAAAGTTCACCGGAACCAATAACTTTGGTTTATGGAGAACAGACGTAATGGATGCTCTTGTTCATCTTGACCTAGAAGAAGCTCTAGAAGGTCGTCCAGCGGAGATGTCTGACAAGCAGTGGAACAAGATGAATAAATTATGTCTGGGTTCGATTCGTGGGTGTTTAGCAACATCAGTAAGAGTTAATTATCAACACGAGACTTCAGCTAAGGATCTCTGGGAAAATCTAGAGAAGGAGTACCTTGTGAAGAACGTGGCTAATAGGATACATCTTAAGAGAAATTTGTATCGCTATAAAATGAAGAAAGGTGCAACTCTGACAGAGCACCTGGATTCATATAATAAACTTCTTGCTGAGTTAGTTAACTATGATGAGAAGATCAACGACGAGGAACAAGCTTTATGTCTGATAAACTCTCTTCCTGAAAGGTATGAACCCGTGATTAAGGCTTTAATGCATGGCAAGGATAAGATGACATACGCTGAGGTCACTACAGCATTGCGTAGTGAGGAGTTCAGGAAGATGGACCGTGAAGACCTGTTAAGTGAAGCTAACAGTGACTTGCTTCTTGCAAGAGGTCGTTCAACAGACAGGAGAAAGAAGAATGGTGATCGTGGCAAAGTGATAGGGCGTTCAAAGTCAAGAGCGCGTCTGCATAAGGATGAATGTGCATGGTGTCATGACTTTAGCCATTGAACAGGCATGTATTTTATTTTAAGACACCATGCCTGTTCAATTTGGGGATTAATCAAAGTTTTTTTTTCTTTTTTTTTTTAATTTTTTGATGTCGTCCTTTTTGGTGCTTTAAGCTTTGTTTAATTCTCTTTTACATTTGTTTTTGGGTTGGATTGGATCCTCCATTAACCTTCTTTTTTTCTTCTTTTTTATGTAACTTTCTTCCTTGTTAAAGAAAGGAAGAACCCTAAATCCTTTGTTTCATGGATTTTTTTCTGTCAATTTCATGTATACCCTTGCTGTAAGTTTTGGTTGTTGGGTGATTTCGTTGATAGTTGTTTTCAGAAATGACTAGAAATAGAGTTTTTTTTTCTTTTCTTTTTTTATTCTCTTGATGTCATCTATTTTTCATGCTTTATTTAATTCTATCTTACATTTGTGTTTGGGTTGGATGGAATCTTCCATTAACCTTGTTTTTTTTTTAATATATTTTTTATATTTTTTTGTTCTTTGTAACTATGTCATGTACCTTTCTTATAAAGGAAGAACCCTAATTTCCTTTGATTTACCTTACGTTTCATGCATTATTATTTTTTTTTCTTCTATGAAGTTCATTTATGCCCTTGTTAGTTTTGGGTGTTGGTAAACTTGTGAAGTTTTAGCTTGTTGAGTGATTTTCCTGATTTTTGTTTTCAGAAATGGTTAGAAGTAGAGGTGGTCTCGCGAAACAAGTTTCGCGTGGTGATCCCATGACCACTCCGCAGTACTCTTCCTCCCCCCAACATGAGAAAAGGATCCAGCTAATATGCGATTTGTAAACGGTAACAATATTTCTTCCCCTTTCTTGTAGTTCCTCCCTTATTTTGTTTATCGTCCCATTTCATTTGTTATCCATATCTAATCTTTTTGTCTATGGGTTACTGCAGCTATTGGTGGTCCATCTTTAAATATATCAAAGTCGAGAAAGCGACCTGCTGCAGCACTAACAACTCCTCAAAGGCCATTAAAGAGAAGGCAGCCAATGATAGATACCGCATTACAAGCAGCCAGTCGTCAAAGGCCCCAAAGTTTAATTCAAGCAAAACGATCATTGTTGTTGGATGATGCAGAACATGTTAGACGACAATCATCTGTTCCACCACATAATGATTAGTATCTCAATTTTAAGAAACTGTGAAAAGCTATATTTTTGGTGAAGTTAGGAGTGTTTCTTAATTTTCATTTTTATATTTAATTGTTGGATGCATCTGAGAAATCAAGGGCTGCGCGGAAGGCACAAGCTCTGAACCATACCAATGGTACAGAGAGTTTCGCTAGAAAAGCGTATGATAGGGTAAGTTCTAAATTATTCATTGATGTATTTTCCTTGTTCTTCATGTGTTAATTTCTTTTAACGGTGGTAAACTCACAAGTTATATTTTATTAGGCGCGCAAAAATCTCTCGATTGATCCACTCAGTATGTTCATGGTAACCCACAAAGCAAGGAAGCTTGGTAAACTATGTCAATATTGGCAGGTACAAATCTCCTTCACTCACTAGTAATAAATTTGAATAATGCTTGAGACTTAGGTCTAAATGTGAACTAAGCATCCCAAGCTACACGGTCCAGATTTGCAGCATGTGCCATTTGTTACTGTTGGTCTGATAGCAATGTTTAGCTCAAATTTGTGTAGCTTTTTAGCTATGCATTTCTTACTGTTGGTATGATTCATTCTCCGTAGGACTTTGATTAGCAGATTTGCAATCTTTAATATGAATCCGTTTGGAGATGGTCGCAGAAACTTTATCTTTTTAGGCAATAAAATGAACCTGCAAAGAAAAGAGAAACTGCACATATAATAGACGCATGCCTTTTCACTTGTTTAAGTTCTCTTCAACTTGTAACAGACTCACAGACATGCCACTTATTTGGGTCACTGACTCATAGCATATTTTCTAGGAAAGATGGATGCACAAACTTTCTGTAACATGTTCAACCTGTTTGTATGATACCAATATTTTTGAGCAACTCAGGAAGATAGGGTTATTGCGCGTAGTTTTCCATTTTCAGGATCCATTAATTCTTTGTTCATTGATGTTTTAAATGCCTGCATGCTTTTGTGTTGTCAAACTATGATTTGTTCTGAACTATTTTTTTTATGCAGATTTTGGGTTCTTTGATGATACATAGAAACCTTATTTAGGATAGTATTTGATCCATTCATCTTTTACTTTTTTACTCTAGTTACTGCATTTTGAATGAAAATTCTGCTTATTCTATTACTGTTGTTTTGTTTTGTTGTCTTTTCTTCATTTTCTTCATAGTAGCTACATATGCTTGAATTTCGAATTAGTTGCTTGTTTTTACAACTTGTGCAGACAGAGATGAACCAGATTAGTGAGCAGGTTCGTCGAGGTGAAGTCAACTACACACCTGAGGAAATATATGCGATGGTTGTTGATCCACGTCGTATAGGGGCTAAGCGTGCTCGTAAGTCAAAAGTTGCTGCTCGTTTCAGTTTATATGAGAAAAATGAAGCACAGATGGTTGCTCTCTAAGAACAATTGGACTCTGAAAAGAAGAAAGTTGCGAAGCAAGACAAAGAAATCTCAAAGCTTCAAAGGAGGGAGCGTAATCCCAGATAGTACTTGAATGAGGTTTTGCAGACGCTTGGTTGTCAACCTGCGCCAGATGATTTAGAAGATGAGTCCCAAGATGAACGTGAACGTGAAGTTGATGATGAATTTACTTGGGATGATGTGCAAGAAGATGAGAACAACTATGCTGGGGACGATGATGATTTGCAAGAAGATGAGAACAACTATGCGGCGGACAATGATGATTTGCAAGTAGATGGATGTGCTGTTGTCTGGGGAGGATGAATAGGCTGAATGTTGAATGTGCAGGTTTATTTTGATGAACATACAGGTCCATTGCCTTCACTCGCACCTTTTGTTACTTTTTTGTTTGGACATGTGTGTTTTTTGTTCTTTTCGGGGATGGCTTGCAAACAAGTTGGTTAACTTGATGGTTTTTATTTTTTTGTAACAAGTTATTTTGCTTGGGTGGAGATACTGAAATACATACCACGTGTAATTAAGGAATGGTTTTTATAATTGGAAGTGGATAATTATAATTATAATATTTTAATTAGTAATTACCTCAAGTATTAATTTTTAAATTATAATTAATCTTCGGATTTTCTAAACCAGGAGCGACCAACTTCAGGCCATGTATATGTATTTTAAATGCTCTTGGGTTGCTTGGTCTAGCTATGAAGCAATTAACTGTGTATTTTAATTGCTTAAAGGGTACTTGGTCTAGCTTAGAAGCGATCAGTATTTCACTCTCTAGTTTTGGTTGGTCTATCTATGAAGCGATCGGCGTTTCACTTGCTTAAGTATGGTTGGTCTATCTATGAAGCGATCGAAGTTTCACTTGCTCAAGTATGGTGGGTCTAACTCTAAAGCGATGGTTATTTTGCTCGTTCAAAGGAGGTCGATCTAGCTATGAAGCAATTATGATTTTTCTTGCTTTAGGTGGGTCGGTCTAGCTATGAAGCAAGCAGCAAAGAAGACGCTACATGATAGTTGGTTTCTTACTAAAGCAAGTGCCTAGCTGCTCTAGACCTATAGAGATCCCACCTTTTGCAACTGAAGAGTGAGAGACAAATTAAGTCGCTATAAGAGTTAGAGCGACTCAATATGGGCTTTTGCAACCAAAACTGCCTGGTCGTTTAATCCAGTTTTTCTTGTAGTCACATTATTGGAAAGATCTGCCATTGACGCGAGAGATAATAGTGGAAGAAACTCTATCGGAGTTGGATCGTGCTCTTCTCTGGGTACAAATCAGTATAGACACGCTTGTCAGTGGGACGACAATAGGTAATAATATGACCTTTTTTTGATCCCGTATTGCCATAGGGTTTAAGGTATGTTCGGACGGGGTTTTAATCCCGCCCTGGTGGTGAGCATGCCACCTCAGACGACCATGAGTGTTGCGGCCATCATAACCCGCCGGCGTGGCCTGACCGCCTCAGCGTCCTTGTTGGAACCAAGGAGAACACTCTTCGGCTCAACCTGCCGATTGATCAGGTCGGCTTTCCCGTCTCGTAGTGTTAGTCCGTCTCGTTTAAGCAATGATCCGTCTCGATTTTTAGACCGTATGCAATTGTTAAGTCTATTCCACTTCCCCGATGACGCCCCTACCAAGTACACCCCTAACCGATGATGTCCAATCCGGAATAGCGGGCCCGGGCATAGCCAGCAGGCGACTATTCGAGTCGGACCGGACATCATCACTTGTCGGCTAGTCGTTTTCGTTATCGGGGCAAGCTGATCCGCCAACAAGGGATTGAATGCCCTTGCTTGCAGAATCTATCCCCATGTAGATCGAAGAAAAGAAAACAAAGAAAACAAAAACTTCTAAATTTTTACCGATTCAGATGAAGATTATTGTATTGATCAGCAATAATCCGAATTAGTGATCGTTTTTGACTATATGTGATGTTCAAGATCATTGTACTAATCTGCAGTGATCCATGCCCCATCTCGATTGACTTTACGTGATCGGTAAAGATCATTGTACTAATCTGCAATGATCTAGGACAAATTTTGGTAAACTTTTTTTACAAAAGCATGGGAAGATTAATCAGCTTTGACACCCAAATCGGGACGTATTTTATGTCCCGTTGCTTAGCATCACCGCGTCTCTTTGGGAGAGACATGGTAAAGTGTGATGAAAGGGTTTTCATGGTAGGCATAGGGGATCCGGATCCACACGTCAACTACAGCCGTAAATTCAGCCAGCTGAGTATCTGGGAGATAGATATGGACAAGATAGAGTTGAAACCGGACTCGTTAGTATTATCTGAAAAGTACGACTTCCCACACAAAGATTATTACATCAAGCCACAGCGTATTTGTTGTGCTTGTTGTGGGCACTACATAATGATATGTTTAGAGTCGAATTTGACGACTGATTTAAATAAGGCCATGATGTACGATTCAAAAGAGAATAAATGGGCTTTTCTACCTAATCACATGGGTAAGGAAGGTGATTGGTCGGGACTGGTGGTCACATCCGTTTATGCTTTTGAACGGGACATCCGTGCTCTTCTTGTGTAACTAGTATCTCACAGATTTAACCCCAATGCGCTCTATGCATTATTATTAGTACTAGCTATTATTATTATTATCACAAAATTGGTTAAAAAGATCAAAATCAACAATTCCTGAGTGAAATTGACGGTTAGATTTTGATACTGTTTAAATGGACAAAAATGTAAAAATAGGCAGGATGTAACCAGTTTCATCGTGCCCATTTTCAAAATATTTTTTCTTATTTTCAATTTACACAGGATGTATCCAGTTTCATCCTTGCTATTTTTTAAATTTAAGCTAGGATGAAACCAGTTTCATCATTACTATTTTTTTTTCTGGCCATTTCACCCAAACTATTTTTTACTCGTCCATTTGAACCGTGATTTAAAAATATTTGGACAAATGACCCATTTTCCGTGTTATTATTGGAGTTCTAATGACTACATTATACATTATTTTGGAGCAAGGATACCCTTTATTTTTTGTTTGTTTCAGGCATCTCTTGGTTTGGTCCTATGACGTAGATATATAATATAGTAGAAATAACTTTTTGTCTTTTATAATTTGGCGCTAGAAACAGTTGGATTTCTATAATTTGTGACTTTTAGTCTCATAATAATCGGATTTTTGTATTTTTTTCACCTTTTATATTTCTTCGATTTTTATACATCTGCAACTTGTTGATAGGTTTCTTCTCTCTATTTATCAAGTTTCGTTTCCGAAGATAGATGTATGCGGAAGTTTTTATGTGAGCAAGCTCGCCGGAAGTTGATCTTAAGAGCAGTTAACATCTATGATGTCTCCGTGGAAGTTTGAAAAGAACCACAAGGCCAGAAGCTAGCAGCTCAAACCTTGTTAAGAATTTCAAGTCCCTTGAGGACCTCCGTTAGGTAGAGTTTTGAGTTACAAGTTCACTTCATCTTTATTTCCAACGTTTAGGCAACAAATTCGAGAGTTTATCGACACTCCGATGAAAAGCTCAGATCTGGCTGAATCTTGGTTCAGATCTCACTGCAAGAACCTCATTTGCTGACCCAGAACAGTTAACTCCTCGACGAGTGACGTACCAAGAGTCGACTTATTTTTTTTTTCTAACAAAAACCCATTTTGGATATACTTCCATTTGTTGGAAATTTTGGGTTAAACAAGAGGATGAAAACAGAAATTGAAAACGGTGTACCCCTGACTTCAAGGCTCTTTCGATTCTTTTAGACAATAATTCGACCTTTCCCAATAAATTTGGCGAGTACAAATGGTCTCTCGAATTATGCCTTCAGGATTCAATGAAGCCCTAACACCGTAATCGAATTCAAGGATTGTACTTCCTTGACCCGACCAAGAAACACACTGTATAAGGTTCTGATGATGCTTTTTAGAGAAGAAGAAAACAGATTGTTTTTGATGTGTTGGAATGGGAGAACATCTTCACTACTTATAGTGATATTCATGCCTGTTGGTAGTGTCGTTTCATCACCAACAGACGCATCCAAAAGCCATTAATGGTGGCTTATGGGAAGAGACGCGTCTGTTCAATTTTGAATGGAAACTTCTAGGTTTTACAAAGTAAAACCAGAAAAAAATTCCACGAGCCTTAAAAGTATCCAACATTCTCCCCCTATTTTCAAAAAATGAGAAAAACACAAATAAATAAAAAATCAGAGTGGCTGCATCACTAAAGTGACTGCCTACGTACCCGAGTGGGATCAAGCCAACGTAGTTCACGCTTAGTTTGGGAAATAAGCATCATCGTTGAAACCAATACATAAATGATAGGTATATTTTGGATTTGAACCTTCACTTAGTGTAAGAAATTCAAAGCCTTATCGAGGTTCAATGGTGAAACTAGTCTTGAACCAAGTACCCCAAATGATAAAACCGGAATTTCAACACATATTGATTTCTGAGAATAGTGTGTTCTGTAGCTCGCACATTAATGGCCATGTGCTTAAATCCTGGATTCATGAGTCTTCTTTAGAGAACGGTCTTCTTCTCTTAGGAAACGGCCTGATTTCCATACTCATATAGGTAAGTCTCGAAGGTATTTCTGCGAGGCACCTTGTGATAAAAGTTAGACTTATTAAGGATTTTCATCCATCCTGTTTTCTTGCAGAAAACCAGCACTAATTAGAAATGGGAAGTTTTGTATTAGTGCTCCATAATCACCTCCATAACTTGTGGTACCACATTGAACCTTGTTTATCCTTTCCAAAACATAGGTTGGGTTTCTGCTATGGGCGATCAAACTTCATTCACAAACCTTAGTCCCATTTCATTACACTTTATTGAAACCACTGCCTTTGGTAGACTTTTTATAAATGGGTCTGCCAAGTTCTTACTTGTTTCAATATAGTTTACTGCAACTACTCCTCTTTTGAGTATTTGTCTTACCATTTGATGTCTAAGACTTGCATGTCTTGACTTTCCATTATAAGTCTTGTTAGATACATTATAAATAGTTGCTTGATTATCACAATTAATCAAGACCGCTGGACATGGCTTCTTCCAAAATGGGATTTCAACAAGTAAGTTTCTAAGCCATTCCGCATCCTTACATGCATCGGTTAACGCTATCAATTCTGACAACATTGTTGAGTCATAAATACAGGTCTGCTTCTTGGAACTCCAAGACACAGCATCACCTCCTAATGTAAATATCCATCCACCAGTCGACTTGGATTTGGATTCTACATTGTTCCAGGTAGCATCACTGTATCCTTCTAATACAGCGGGATAGCCATTATAATGCAAATCATAGTCAATGGTTCCTTTCAAGTAAGCCAAAACTCTTGAAACCGCTTTCCAGTGTTCAACTCCTGGGTTACTTGAGAAACGACATAGCAATCCCACGGCATGAGCTATGTCCGGTCTTGTGCAATGCATAGCATACATAAGACTTCCAATAATACTAGAATACTCAAGTGGTGCATGAGTACGCCCAGTGTTCTTCATTAACTTTATAGTAGGTTCTAAAGGAGTAGGGGCTGGTTTGTCATCAAAATGACCATACTTCTTGAGAAATTTCTCAATGTAATGAGATTGGGTTAAAACCAACTCATCTCCCTTTCTTAGGATTTTGATTCCCAAGATCACATCAGCCTCCCCTAAGTCCTTCATATCAAAGTTAGAGTTAAGAAACTTCTTTGTTTCTTCCACACGAGATATGTCAGATCCAAAAATAAGCATATCATCAACGTACAAACAGAGAATCACACATCCAGAACTATCATGCTTACTATAGATACATTTATCAGCATCATTTACAACAAAACCATGTGACAAAGCTACTTTGTCAAACTTCTCATGCCATTGCATGGAGCTTGCTTCAAGCCATAAAGAGATTTTACCAACTTGCAAACCTTCTTTTCTTGGCCTGGCAATACGAAACCTTCGGGTTGTTCCATATATATCTCTTCTTCTAAATCACCATTTAGAAAGGCGGTTTTGACATCCATTTGATGTATAATTAACTTCTGTGTAGAGGCAAGTGCAATTAAACAACGAATAGATGAGATGCGAGCAACAAGAGCATATGTATCAAAATAGTCAATTCCATGTCGTTGTTTATAACCCTTAGCAACTAGTCTGGCTTTGAACTTATCAATGGAACCGTCTGCATTCATTTTTCTCTTGAATACCCATTTACATCATATAGGCTTTACGCTAGGAGGTAAATCACAATATATCCAAGTACCATTAGACAAAAGTGAATGCTTTTCATCATTGATAGACTCTTTCAAGAAAATAGCATCTCTGGAACTCATTGCCTCGGCATAAGTTTTAGGGTCATCATCCACATGCATTACATATCTAGTCATACTAAGAGTTTCATTCTTACTACCTTCTACAAGATATTGTACCCATTCTGGACCAAAGATTTTCTCTTTCCTTGCTCTCTTACTTCTTCTAGGTTCGATATCTTCTATACTTTCAGAAATATCTTCTATGTTAGGAGAAGAATGTTCATCATTGTTATTAGTCTCTATATATTCTAGACTAGGTAACAATGGGTTTCCTATGGGTTGCATTTGGGAACTATTCTTATTCAAGTTCTCAAAAAATTCCACATCTACAGATTCTATAATCTCAAAAGTGTTAAGGATTAAAAATCTGTAAGTAATACTGTTAAGTGAATAACCTACAAAAGCACATTTATACGCCCTATTTCCTAACTTAGGTCTTTTAGGATCAGGCCTCCTAACATATGCTAAGAAACCCCAAACTTTAAGTCTTCTCAAATTTGGTTTCCTATTAAACCACAATTCATAGGGAGAAACATTCTTCTTTTTCAAAGGAATTCTATTCAAAATATAGCATGCAGATAACATAACTCCGCGTAGCGGCAAACCTTGAAAATATCCAATACCATTTTTGTCCTGTATCACCAAGCGCAGTTACATTTACTTCTCTGTCACTTTGTCGTCTTCTGTAACTACCGCCTCAGAAAAGTGAAAGCCAGTATTGCAAAGACAAAACCAGTCTTGAGCCTGTCAAATCAGAAGAGGAAAAGTACTGGGAAGCTTTTACTACTAATCATTTGTCGGATCTAGCTTGGTCCCAGTAAGAATCCCATTGGTTATATGGAGATAAGAAAGACTTGCACCGGGTGATATATGCATAACTCTTCCGCTACTGCCCACCCAAGTACAAAATGTTTCATCCCATAAACTTTTGTACAATAAGAATTTAGGCAAGATTAAGGTCAATTAGCTTGCTAAAGAATGCCAGGTGGTGAAATGACTTCATGTTAGGGATTTTTTTTTGAAGGTCAAAACAGAAAACAAAACCAACAAAAAAAGAACATTACATGATATGAGAATTCTCATCTAACAGATGAGCAGTTAAAGAAGGAGGGAGAGGCCATATTTCAGAAACATGATTTAATCTAGCAAACGCTGCTAAGTTTTGAGCCAAAACATTAGCGTCTTTCTAATGAAGCTGAATTTACCATGATAGGAAGGGGAAGAGTCGGTCCGAGTCGAGCTCTACAACTCGGCGATCGAAACAGTGACTTTTTTATTCAGATTTTTCTTGATTTCTACAATTCTTTAACATTAATTCAGGTGTTAGTGAGAGTAAATTCTTAACTGTTTTCTTCAAATTCCCTTCTTTAATCTGTCTTAAAACCAAAAATGATGGAGGAAAACTCAAATTCTCGATCGAAATCTGAGATTTCAAATTTTTTTGTTCCAATGAATCTTTGTCCATCAGTGTTTATTCCTGATGAGATTATCGATGAGAGTGTTAATGGATGGAGGTTCAGCTTGATTGGAAGGCTTGAATTTGTCAAATTAAAGATATCAGCTGCAGAAACAATTTTAAGGAAGCAATGGACTCTTACAGGTAACTGTCAATTCATTCCTATTGGAAAGGGTTTTTTCATTATCAAACTAGAGAACAAGGTGGATATGAAATTTGTTTATGAGGGTTTCTGGGAGGTTGAAACTCAGTATCTGAAACTTCGATATTGGGAACGTGATTTTAATCCAGAACAACAAAAATCTACAAGTGCTTTTGTATGGATGTTATTCTCTGGTATTAGTTTTGAATATTGGAGAGAAGACATTCTTATGTCTATGGGCAGGGATATTGGCAGACCAACTCGTATTGATCCTACAACTCTGAAAAAAGAAATAGGATATTATGCTAGCATTTTGGTGGAAATTGATCTTGCAAATGAAGTTCCAAATAAAGTAGCAGTTGAATCGAAGTACTGTAAATTTGAACAGGAAATTAGAATATCCAAACTACCTAAATTCTGTAGTAAGTGAAAAATTGTGGGTCACTTGGTAACTGAGTGCAGAGTTGCAAGGAAAGAACATAATCAAGGAGAGAAGAATAGCAAATTACAGAAACCTCAATGGAGATACACTCCAAAAAAAGTCACAATTCAGAGCTCGGGTGGATTTGATGTTTGTTTTCCATCTAGTTCAAGCTTGGAGGCAGGTAAAGACTATGTTGAAGAAGAAGTTGATGCATTAATTCCTCCTATTCAGATTACTACTCCTTCCCTTAATAAGGAGAAAGGTTTTACTGGTCTTCTAGAGTCACCAAATGATTTTCCCACTTTATCCGTGAACAAAATTATTGATGTAGGTGCAAGTGTGCAGTCACTACACTCTATTATTGAGATACCACCTAACACAATAGTTCTAGAGCAATTGAATAGTAATGAAGATGAGTCAAATACTGGAGCAAAGACAAATAATGCTTTAACAACTCAAGTTTTATCAAATACAAATGTTGAAGTAATAAATTCAGATGGATGGAAGCATGTAATTGGTTCTAACTTCAAAAAAGGGAATAACATCTCCAATTCAGGTAAAAGTTTTGCTTCTCCCAGTAAATTTCAAGCTTTAATTGAGGTTGCTGAAAAACAGGATCAAATTTTATCCAAAGTAATTAGCAAACTTGTTGAAGGGAAAAATGTTAAGGGAGTTCCTAATGTTATCACCAGGAAGCAAGCAAGTACTTCAGTTAAGTCAAGTGTTAGTGTCGGAGGAACTAATACCTCTCAGTTACTCTTTCTCAATGAAATTTTTATATTGGAATATCAGAGGCTTGAAAAGAATTCAAGCCAAAGATAAACTGAGGAATTTAGTAAAAAAATTTAGTCCTTCATTATTATGGGTAGCTGAACCAAAAATAAAAGTTTCTAGTAGTGGAATTAAGTGTTTGAATCTAGCTGGAATGAGCAAAATGATTATTCATAATTCTAGTGATACTTCAAAAGGCAACATATGGCTTTTTTGGAATTCATCTTTATCTAGACCTGTTGTGGTATCTTCTTCAAGTCAAGCTATTACTGTTAAGGTTGGAGATGCGATGGCAACTGGAATTCATACAGCATGTCTTACTGTGGACAAACGGGAATTATGGGAAGAGTTGATTGATATTAGTCAAATGAACTACCCCTGGATTATAATTGGGGATTTCAATGTAGTGTTGAGTTATGATGAAAAATTTGGAGGTAGAAGACCACTAAGAGTGTCAATGCAGGATTTCAGAGATTGTTTAGAGTCATGCAATCTAATTCAAGCTACAAGAACTGAAATCAAATTTTCTTGGTGCAACAATAGGGCTGAAAAAAAAAGAATTCTATGTGATCTTGATAAAGCCTTCTATAATCTTAAATGGCTGGAGAAATTTGATGGTTGGTTTTATAGAGTGGGTGTCAGAGGCACATCAGATCATGGTCCACTTTTTGGTTCTGTTGTTAATACAATTAAGCCTGTGAATGCTCCTTTCAGATATCAACAGATTTGGAATTTTCATCCTGGTTTTCTTGAAGTAATTAGGGAAGCTTGGAATGAAGAAATTTCAGGTAATCCAACTTTTTCTTTCTTGAATAAATTGAAAAGACTAAAACAAATATTAAAGGAGTGGAATTTGGAGGTATTTGGTGATCTCAGAATAAAAGTGAAAACTACAGAAGATGAAGTACTTGCAACTTCCTTGTTATCCGATGCAGATCCTGAAAATATTGAACTGCTTAATAATCTGGTTACAGCAAGGGGAAAACATGAAATTGCTTCCTATCAGTATAATGAGTTAATGAGAGCTACGTCTAGAGTAAAATGGATAAAGTAAGGTAGTGATAATACAATTTTTTTCATACTACAATAAAGCTAAGGCAATCTCAAAAAAATATTAAAGAGCTGGAAAGTACAGAGGGCAATGTGGTTACAGAGCAAGAACAAATTTCAAATATTTTGGTAGCACATTACACAGTGAAATTTAAGCACCAGAATGTTACAATTCATGAGGAGATAATGGGAGTAATACCAAAGATTTTAAATGATGAAGACAATAAATTTCTTGATGTTGTTCCTACTACAATGGAGATTAAAGAAACTGTTTTTGGCATGAATGCAAATAGTGCTCCAGGTTTAGATAGATTTCCTGGTTATTTCTATAAGTTTGCATGGGAAATCATTGGAGAGGAATTAGTTGAAGCAATTCAATACTGTTGGAAGCGCAGATTCATTCCTAAAGGTTTAAACTCTAACTTTCTATTTCTTCTTCCCAAAATTCAGGATGCAAGAAGAGCAGAGCAATATAGACCAATTGGCTTAGCAAATTTCAATTTCAAGATCTTCACCAGAATTATTACTATTAGAGTAAGTACTTTTCTTGAGAGATTAATATCTTCTCAACAAGGTGCTTTTATTAAAGGGAGAAATATCCATGATAAAATTGTGTTAGCCTCTGAAATGATCAACGAACTAAATATAAAAAGAAGAGGAGGAAATGTTGGTCTAAAACTGGATATAACTCAAGCATTTGATTCTTTGAGTTGGGAATTTTTGTTTGAAGTGCTTAGAAGATTTGGGTTCTCTGAAATTGGAATCAGTTGGATAAGAAAAATATTTGAGTCTCCAATGATCTATGTTCTTGTAAATGGTGGCCCTTGTGGTTTTTTTGGTGTTGGAAAGGGTCTTAGACAAGGTGATCCTTTGTCACCTATGTTATTCATTCTTGTAGAAGAAGTACTTAGCAGAAATTTATCACAATTGGTGCAGGAGGGCAAGATACAAGCAATGGTAACTAGAGGTAACTGCCAACCTTCACATTTAATGTTTGCTGATGATATATTCATATTATGCAATGGCCATAAGAAATATTTGGATAATTTGATGAGTTTGTTAAGAAAATATCAACTGGCATCAGGTCAAGTTGTGAATAGAAACAAAAGCAAATGTTTTGTAGGGGGAGCTTCCAATACAAAAAGAAATGGAATTGCTGATTATCTGCAAATGGTACTTTCAGAATTACCTGATACTTACTTGGGTGTTATATTGAATCCTGGTAGAGTGAAGACATATCAAGTTTTGGGATGGTAGAGTTAATGCAAAAGATGTTAGCTGGATGGATGGGCAGGCTATTAGCCTTTTCTGAAAGATTAAATTTGGTAAAACATGTGCTATGCAGCATACCCATATACAATATGGAAGTCTACAAATGACCCAAATCAGTTATAAAAGAATGTGAAAAAATTATCAGAAATTTTTTGTGGTCTGGTGACCCTACTGTCAAAAAATTAATCACCGTCAAATGGGATGAAGTGAATGCTCCAACTATTGAAGGTGGCTTGGGATTAAGGAGACTTGAGGTGATGAATAAGGCTATGTTAATGAAACTTTTATGGAAAATTGAAACAGAAGAGGTGGAATGGATTCAATTTATGAGAGCAAAGTATAAAAACAAGAAGAATGAATGGACATCAGCTTACAAACAATCATCTGTTTGGCCAGGGATTAAATGGGTTATAGCTGAGGTGAATGAAGGCAAAAGATGGATAGTGGGTGATGGAAAATCAATTTATGTATGGCAAGACAAATGGATCAAGGACTATGCCTTAATTGAGAGACATGCAACAGATCAATATGTTCAGATGAATATAGAACCCAAAGTAGCTGACTTGATAGTCAATGGTGTATGGCAAATTCCAGAGCAAATGTTCAATTATTTTGAAAGAAATGAAGTATCAGTAATTGGTGGTGGTCCTGACAAACTGATATGGGAGAAAGATCTTAATGGCAAATTTTCTGTTGCTAATGCAGCTCAGCAGATAAGAATGAAATATCCAGTGCAGTCTTGGGCAAAACAAGTGTGGGATCCATGTATACACCCCTATACATCTACCAATCTATGGAAAATTCTGAGAGGTGCTTGTTCCACTGAGGAGTCTGTAATAAAAAAAGGTTTTATGACAGTATCAAAATGTTATTTGTGTGGCAATGCACAAGATACAATGGCTCATATACAATGGGAGTGTAAATTTAGCATAATGGCACTGGTTGGGAGGTATATTCTGCTGTCCTAATCCTTCATCCTTTGAGGATATTCTGAAATATGCTAAGGGTAAAAGTGGTGCAATCCATGAAGTCTTGTATAACCGTGCTTTCAAGGTGATGGTGGAACTCTGACATATAAGAAATAAAAAGATTTATGAGAATGAAGAGCCTAATATTGAAAAATTCAAGCAGAGGATATGTTGTATACAAAGGAGTGTGGGATAAGAATGAAAGGCACCAAATGGGGAAATATGTATGATCTCAGAATATTACTTCATTTTGGAATTACAGGAATTAAGACTCACGTGACAGAAGTTAAACAATGTTTCTTTAAACTTCCTGCAAGATGACAAGTTTTGATATGTTGTGAAGGAGCATCACAGGGTAATCCTGGGAATGAAGGTTTGGGGTTTGTGGCAATAAATGATCAAGGTGGATGCTTGGGAGAAGCTTCTGGAGAATTGGGAGTAGCAACAAATTATTCGGCAGAAGTAATGGCCTTAGTAGTTGCTGGTGAATGGGCTGTGAAGAAAAGGTATGACAATGTTTGCTTCAGTCTTGATTCTAAAGTTGTTTTACTGGCATTCAGCAATGATAAAATACCCTGGTTTGTTATGAATAGATGGAACAATATTAGAAGGCATATATCAAGGATCACATTCATACATTCATACACGGAGATTAATTTTAGTGATGATAAAATGGCTAAGCATGGAGTTTTACTTGCAAGAGGTACTGTTATGTATTATGAAGACAAACAAACTTTTCTGAATCAGTTGGAAAGTGAATATGGTATGTACTTTAGATTTAGCTCTTGAAGGGACATATTGTATAGCTGCTCTGTTCTGCAAATACAGAGTAGTTTGGGTTTTTATTACTTTTTTGTTTTAAATTGGGCTTACTTGATGGGCCCAGTTCTTTGTATTGAGTCTCTGCCTTAAAAATGGTTGGGCTTACTTGTAAGTTGTATTTTTGTTTCCTTTGGTAATAAAATTTCATGATTTAGAAAAAAAAAGAGTTAAACCAAGAGATTTATCTCTGATATTGTTGATGATGTTTCTGATACGCCAAGGGATTTCAAAGTTTTTGTACCTCAAACAATTGATGACAGTTAAAGAATCACCTTCAAGAATGATGTTTCCGAAGTCTTTACTGATTGCCAAATCAATTCTAATAAGCGCTCCATTAGCTTCAATTTCAATTGGACTGCTAAACTCCAAAGCCTTTGATTGTCCACCTTGGTACCCAGATTGGCCGTCTCTAGCAATAACAACACACACATAACCCTTGTAGCCAGCAACCCCGTCAAAGGTTACCTTAAGTATCTCTTGAGGAGGTGGAGACCATTCAATATTTACAGAGTCCAACATTTCTTATTTAGTTGGCAAAATGATAAATTGTTGACTCTCCATGTTCAGATTAAACCAGTACAGAGCTTCATGGATGACAGATAAAACATTTATAGAGCCACCATTAAAGATGGTGTTGTTTCTCAGTTTCTAAATGGCCCAGAATAGACACTCACATATCTTTAAAGAAGTGAAATCACCATTCTCAGTTAACCAACTAGCTATGTGATCAGTAATGGAGGCAGCAGGGGACTCACCAGTTCTGAGACTCATTGGAGAGGCAAACAAAATGGCTTGTATGGCGTGGCATTGGAGAAAGAGATGGTCTTTAGATTCTACTTCTTTATGGAATAATCTACAATCTTCATTGATACCTTTTATAAATTTATTCATTCTTTTACCAACAGCCAGCCCATTCTTCATTAATCTCCATAAGAAAGTCTGAATTTTCGGGGGAAGAACTTAACCCTCCAGAATTTCTTCCAAGGAAAGCCATCATTAGAGTTGTATGAGGAAGAAGACGGTAATCTACTGTGGAAGGTTCTTAGGAAGGATTTAGAGGAGAATTTCCCATTAGGATGATGGGTCTATATGAACTTATCCTTTGTGTTCTCCACTTGATCTCTTGGAATGTAGATTTCCAAGATTTTGTCCACTTCATAGGGATTGAAAAGTTGTCTGAGTTTATCTTCATCCCATGTATTAGGTGATTTAGAATCAAATCTTGTATCGTGGTTGGAGTAGTACCCATAATATTTGTCTTTTCGGGCTTATGTGAATGCAAATCTGGGATCCATGGGTCATCCCAAATCTTTATTTGTTCTCCATTCTCCACTGTCAAACAACACCCATCTCTCATATCTTCTCTAACCAACAACATACCAGACCAAGTTGAGGAGCATTTGTTTGGCTTCTTTACATTCCAAAAGTTGTCATTCTTAAGATACTTTACTCGCATCATTTGACACCATAAGCAGTCATCACTTTCCAAAAAATTCCATGTGAGTTTTGCTATCATTACTCTGTTAAGTTGCCGAACCAACCATTTTCCTTTGGGACTTCAAACTGTTTCCAGTTGATGAAATGCAGCTTCTTAGTATCTCTAGTATGTGGCAGGCTCGGAAACCTACAATAAATATACTACAAGTGTACAATGTTAACTAGTAGATAATGGAAAATACAGGTCGTTCCCATGAGGAGTGTGAAATACTACTACTGGCTAATATGAAGAATCACTAATCGACAATATAATGTTTTTGGGAGTTTTTTAAAATATAGACAAAATGAAATAATGAATAATAAAGACGTAGCCCAAATGCGATAGTGTTAAGGATCCAGGGATCCGTTGTAGGCAAAGTACTTATATTCAATCACAAGGGGTCTCAAATTTACTCATCATGTAGAGTGCCAAACCTAATTACTCATACATGGAAGATATTGCATTTACAAATCAATGATAAGAATCATAAAAATGAATTATTTGTTCTCACCTAAAATTAGAATTTCAAAGCAGTAATCATACATGGCATGAAGAGTCAAGGAAAATTCATAATTCAATTTGTTGCGAAGGTTCAACGAGTTTTTCTACTAATCCAAGCACTAATCATACATGGCATGAAGAGTCAAGGAAAATTCATAATTCAATTTATTATGAAGGTTCAGCGAGTTTTTCTACTAATCCAACAATGAATTATACATGACATAGCACATGAAAAATCTAGCTAGAAAGTTAAACATTGATAGAGAGACATAAATATTGACATTAAGTTTAAGTGGTAGAAACCTTTGTTTATGAACACAAAGAAATTATCCTACAAGTTCATCCTTTCACCCAAACATGAAATTAGCTAGTCATGACTTTCTCAAAAACCATAAATAAATCTCAAGCAAAATCAATAGCTAATCACAACCGAAATTGAAACAAAACGTTAAATCCTAATTTCATGTTCACGGCTTTGTGCCGCGCCATCCTCCCCTCTTTCTGTTTGAACCATTTTTTAGGGACCATGGTTTTGGGGGGACCATGGTCTTATTAGGCCAACCTCCCTATACTTATAAGGGGTGTCCTAAAGTTAGGTAAATACACATTTACCCTTTACTTTAATTTAAATTAAAACTAACCTAATAACTATATAAATCTAATCATATATATCTAATCTAAATGAATCTATTAACCAAAATCAAAATAAAAAACAGTGGGGAATCGAAATTTTTTAGTTTTGAAAAAAAATTTGTCCTCTTCTTCTTCTCTCTTTCCTTGACGTTCCTCGTTCGAATGAAAAATAAGTATTAACCATCAAATGAGTTGAAAATGGAAGTTGCAGAGAGAAGTTCGGCTAGGAATTATGTGAAAAACTTTGTCGAACTAACCGAACCTAATGAAAATGATGAACATGAAGAACAGTTTGGCTATTTCGCAAAAAAAAATTCCCAACCGAACCTTAGTTCGGTTATGTCGCAAAAAACATTTCCCAACCGCACCCTCATAGTTCGGTTAGTAGCAAAAAACATTTTCCAACTGAACCCTAATAGTTCGGTTAGTTGCAAAAACATTTCCCAACCGAACCTTAGTTCGGTTATTTCGCAAAGATATTTCCCAACATAATAACAGTTCGTTTACGTTGGAAAAAACATTTCCTAACCGAACTAAGGGTTCGGTTAAGTCGCAAAAAATATTTCCCAACCGAAACCTAATAGTTCGGTTAGCAGCAAAAAACATTTCCCAACTGAATATAATAGTTCGGTTAGTTGCAAAAAACATTTCCTAACTGAACTTTAGTTCGGTTATTTCGCTAAATATTTCCCAACCGAACCATAATTCGGTTACGTCGCGAAAAACATTTCCTTAGTTCGGTTGCGCCACAAAAAATATTTCCCAAACGAACCTTTGTTCAATTTTTTTTAATTTAATCTTGCATTAATCATTTAGTTTAGTTTAATTTCTTTTTAGTTTAATTTTTTTTTGATTTAATCTTGCACTAATCACTAATTATGTTAACCTAATGATATAACTAATCATTACACTAACTTAATTGAAATGGATAATTTTGGTATTAATATAAATATTTAGATAACGGGTGACCTAGATTTACTTCTAATGTCTTATCCAAAATAAAACCATGGTCCCCAAAAAAAGGCTGGTCCACAAAAAACCGTTCTTCTGTTTCGAGAAGTTAGACCTAACGACTTTCTGCAAGGCTCAGTCCACCACCTGACTTCCAAATCCAGGCCCACTAACACTTTCTATTTCCAACTGTCTTGGCCGATTACAAACAGCTTCTCTGAGTTGAACCTTATAAAGAACGATTTTTTAGGGATCATGGTTTTTTTGAGGGGACCATGGTGTTATTAGGCTTCCCTCTAGTTATAAGGGGTGTCCTAAAGCATTGAAATGACTAACCTATCCTTAACCTAATTTAATTTAAAACCAACCCAATAACCACACATATATATATATATAACCACCACCTCCTCCCACCACCACCTCCCACCATCGCCGATTACCACCACCACCTCCTCCGATTATCACCACCACCAACCACCGATTACCACCACCACCACCGCCCACCACCGCCGATTACCACCACCACCACCTCCGATTATCACCACCACCAACCACCGATTACCACCACCACCTCCGATTACCACCACCACTATATATATATATATATATAAACATTAATAAAGATATTCTCACAAACCCATTACTTGTCATTCGTTTTTGGTTGAATAAATGAGAAGTAATCATTAAAATGAGTTGAAAATGGAAGTTGCAGAGAGGTTTAATGGAGGAGTTTTTTTCTGAGAAAAGTTCGGTTATCACGAATTAAATTTTTCTTAACCGAACTCAGAGTTCGGTTGATTCGCAAAAGAATACGTTTAACCGAACTCCTTGTGTTAGAACAACACAAGTCCATAAGTTCGGTTCCTTTGCAAAATAAGGATATCACCGAACTTTAGTTTACGAAAATAATGAGAAGTCCACAAGTTCGGTTCGTTCGCAAAAATGTTAAGTTTTTTTTGTAACCGAACTCTACCTTTGAAACTTCGTAACCGAACTCTACCTAATTCGCCAAGAAATAAATTTCGTAATAAGCGAACGTTTGCCTAATTGCATATATGCATATATAAGCCCAGTTCGGTTGATTAGCAAAATATGTTGAAGTTTGCGAACCAACCGAACTTCTAACACTAGGTTACTTTTAACCCGCAGTTCGGTTGGGAACTTGGTTGCGTTGAAATTTGCGAACTAACCGAACACACGAGATGTACCCAAATAAATTGTTAAGTTCAAAGTTCGGTTACCTACCATTTTATCCTAGGTAACCGAACATTACACTGTACGACCCAAACCTCCATTAACGAGCGAGTTCGGTAACCTGCGTGTTTGGAAAATGTAACCGAACTACACTTTCAGGTGTGTTGGGTTACATGTTCTTGACATATGGTAACCGAACTGACCCAAATCTACATAAAAAATTTCATTTTTTTTGAAAGTTTGGAACAATTCAACCAACATTATCTAAGTTTGAAGCATACCTGGGTACCCAAATACCCTTCCTCCGGTTGTGGTTGGTAAAATCCATCGTTTTTCATGTTTTCCTTCTTCATCTTCTCTAACTTTACTCTTTAAATAATTTTACTTATTTAAAAAAAAACATCTGATTTTTTAATCTCACTAATTATCTTTAACTTAATCATCTCACTAATCATTACACTATCTATTATTAACACTAACTAATCATCATCCAAAATTAATCAGAAGGGTAATTTAGGTATTAATATAAATATGTAGATAAGTTGTGACCTAGATTTACTTCTAATGTCTTTACCCAAAATAAAATCATGGTCCGAAAAAATCGTTCCAACTAAATCTCGTCATTACCGGATAGACCAACTCCGGCAAATGCTCCCAAGCTCCAGACTCAGTCAACTTGGACCAAACGGCCCAATTCTATAATACTCAAACACAGCCACATCCGTCTGATGACTCCAGTTCAAACCAAAAAGAGCCGAAAAAAACCCCAAATCCTTTGTTGTTGCAGTAATTAACACTTCGAACGACTGGGACTCCATTATACAGCTCCATGACTCTTGTAGTCGATAAGCTTTCTATTCTTCTCTTGATGCCAGCAGGTTCAATCCACCACCGACTGAACTTACTTCAAATTCCTCTCTGTTCCAATTACGACGACCTCCGTCACGTTGCTTCCCTGACTGCAAAACAAACTGATGAACCACAACTTTACTCGAGCCAGGACCCCTCTCCAGTCACATTCATGCTACCAAGCTGCAGACGAACCATCAGTTTTAACACGTACCTACATTACCTACATCCAGCTACAACACCCTGACTTCATCTGCATCAATTCTTTCTTTTCTCCATCGAATGCGCAGGGAATAATTAACCCCAGTTCAGACCATCAATTAACACGATGTACTCCTTCCAACTCCGGCTGCTTACTAAAACATTCACTTTTCATTTACTGCCCGTCTAGCCACCACCAACAGTCTCCCTTAATCTCCTTGTTGCTTTCTTTCGGCCAATAACGACAACAGCAGCATCATTGAAACAATACACACCAGCTTGAGACAAAACCCCAAGATCTGTTGATGCTAAAATCCATCGCAAAGAGCTGCTGTAGCGAACACCATCTTCCCCTCCTAACTAAACTGATTACAAGCAATTCAATCTCCAACTACAGCCAACATTTCCATTCACGGCTGTTGTTGATGCAGTAATCAACATCCCCATTTCTAATCAAACCCATTCTCGATCCATAACAAGAAACCCCACTGATCCATTTATGTTGCTTTGTAGCTCTAAGAGTTAGATTTCCTTGAAGATTAATTTCATCTTCTTTACTACGAACCTTTGACACCACAGATGATGAGAATCATCAAGACCTTTTGCTGCTGTAAGAAACATTAGTGCCGCAAGATATCAGGTTCAATTTTAGGCTCCTGGTGGACACTCAAGATGATGAGAAGAATTAACACAAAAGGGGTTTAGTTAGTGTACACCCAAGTAGCACGTACTCCCATGGTCACTCAAACGGATTAAGAAGTGGTACTCTTTAGGCGCACAACAATATATGGTCTAATCTAGACTCTAGTGGTTTACACCATGTCATTTGGTGGACAAACAAAACTCTTGGTTTTCCACTTTGTTTTCTCTTCTCCATGAGCTACTTTTGGTGCTGCCCATATATAAAAACAGAAAGTCTTAATGGATCGCGAAAAAAAAACGAGAAAAAAAGAAACCACCCCCAAATCTTCTCACAAATATTGCTGTTCACCGTGGGTCCACCCGGATTCACCAAAAAAAAAATGGGTCTAGAGGTTTTAACGTTGTTCAAAAACAAGGTCTGGTTAGAAGGGCTGATATAAAAATACCAGGCCAGCCACATTCGACTATTTTCGTCGTAAACACACATTAGCTTCTATTTAGCAGTTTATTCTTCTAAGGCTAAGTCATATGGGCTAATTTTAACTGTTAGATTAGCAATTAAGTGTTGCAATTAAAAAAAATGTGGCATATTTGTTAACACTAATTCTCTCTCCTGACATTTGCTCGCATTTGAACTAGCAGCGAGATAATAGTGTTGAATGGTTCAGCGCCACAAAAATTACCTTTTCGCCGAATGGTTTACCGCTGGGCGATTTATTTTTTGATCCGACGACTGAGATTTAAAGCGCTGAACCAAACATCGCTGGGTGGTGGTCCAAGCTGACGTGGACTATTAATCTAACTGCTAGATTAACACGCCCACGGTACTTAGGAGGTAGTCCTAGCTGACGTGGACTGCTAATCTAGCTGCTAGACTAGCACACCGTAGGACTAAACCTAATGATCGAATTCAGTTGTATTTTCTACAAAAGGCTTAAAATAATATTATTTGCCAAATAATGAGGCCTAGCTAATATAATTATGGGTATCAATAAGACCAAGTACAGATTTGATCAGTTCAGTTCTGCTAGCATGAGTGTGGAAGTTTCTCTTCCAACCAGCTAATTTGATGTTAAATTTATGCGTCAGGAAGTCATAAGAAGCATTCTGATTTGGTGGCTTCAGCAGATATTCCATATATCTGTTATTTATACCCATTGTTGGACTCCCAACATTTGTGCAGTATCAACTCTCTTATTTGTAGTGACACCTTTACCGAAATAGATAGAAGGTTTCTGCATATTCACACTCTGACCTGACCGGGCTGCATAAGTTCTTAAAGCCATTTGAAGAGTATCCACAGTTTTGTTGTCCATAGTGCCAAATAACAACAAATCGTCCTCGAACATCAGATGATAGACCATAAGGGATTTTTTTGCAGATTTTGTATCCATTATACAACTCACTCTGCTCCATGGATCTCATTAACCACGAAAAACCTTGTGAACAAAGGATAATTAAATATGGGTACAACGGGCATCCCTGTCGCAATCCTCTCACACTAGTTAAATAGCCTTTAGCTTGATCGTTAACCACTATAGAGAAAGACGCCGTGGCTATACAGTTCATAATGAGATCATAAGACTTTCCTATAATACCAAAGGTCCTAAGGCAGTGACTTAAAAACCTCCAACTGACTCTATCATACACTTTACTAATATAAATTTTCAAAGCAAAAGCATTAATGACAGATTTAGAGTTGGACATTTGTGAAGGATTTCTTTGGCTGCTACTATGTTATCTATAATTAACCTGCCAGAGATGAAAAAGATTATGATGTATCCACTAATTTTTCTAAATGCCCTTAAGTCTTTGGGCTATGATCTTAGTAACTACTTTATATAACACATTAGTAAGATCTATAAGCCTGAATTCAGAGGGGAGAGTAGGATGTTTAACTTTAGGAATCAAAACTATATTAGTATTATTCATAACTGCTGTCAGAGAAGCTTTCGAGAAGCAATTTTTAATGGTTTGAAAAACATCATTCCCAGTAACATCCCAACATCTTTTGTAGAAAATAGGCGACATTCTGTCGGGGCTTGGAGACTTTAGATTCGTCATTTTCTTAATGATATTCCATATGTCTTCATTCGACGGAATGACAGAGATATCTTCATTACTTCTGCTATCAATTTTTGCGAGGCTTGAAACTGGATATTTTGGTTATCTTCATTGTTATCTCTTCTGAATAAAGTATGGAAGTGGTTTACCAGATATGAACCAATCTCATCAGTGTTAGTGATCCACTTCTCATCAGGAGATTTAAGAGCTGAGATATGATTCTTTCTTCTTCTCTACAGAACCGCAAGATGGAAAATATTGGTATTTTATCCATGTTAGGTATCCAATTCACTTTGCACAATTTCTCATAATAAGATTCAGAGAGTCAATTTTAATAATTAACTCTTTTTATTCACTTCTGGTATCTATAATATGAGCCTCAGATTGTGAAAAACGGGGGTCTAACAACCTCACCTAATATTTCGTTTACGCAATATGTATGGAAAAACTCCAATATAATTCCAAGAGAATCAACTAGACAGTCAGACTCAATCAATGGAAATATATCCAAGAGTTGTATCTCTGTTTCACAATGTAATCAGCAAATCAAACAGATAGAAAACCGCGAGCCTGATTATTATGTGAAACAACTTGAACAGTACCAAAGACAAATGTTCAAGTGTCAATCAATTTATATCAACAACCAAAGGTTGGATTATCTAATTTATTGAACTACCGCATAACCTGAGATATTTCAATTATATAGAAAATATAATGCGGAAAAGAAATAACACAGACACCAGAATTTTGTTAACGAGGAAACTGTAAACGCAGAAAAACCCCGGGACCTAGTCCAGATTTGAACACCACACTGTATTAAGCCGCTACAGACTCTAGCCTACTACAAGTTAACTTCGGAATGGAATGTAGTTGAGAATAACCAATCTCACTCTGATTAGGGTACAATCGCGTTCCTTATGCCTATGGATCCCAGCAGGACTCTTACGCACTTGATTCCCTTAGCTGATCTCACCCAAAACTAAGAGTTCCTACGACCCAAAGTCGAAGACTTGATAGACCAATCTGTCTCACACAGAAAAGTCTATTGAATAGATAAATCTGTCTCCCACGGAAATACCTTCGAGTTTTGTTCCTGTTTTGATAAATCCAGGTGAACATGAACCAATTAATACACCATACTTATATTCCCGAAGAACAATCTAGCAATATCAATCACCTCACAATAATCTAAATCGTATGATGGAGAAACTAGATATTGTGGAATCTCGAACGATAAGACGAAGGTGTTTGTGATTACTTTTTTTATCTTGCCTATCAGAGATTAAATCTCGAGCAAATCTTACAAGATAGTACTCAGACGATAGAATCGTGAAAGATCAGAACACGCAACCACAAAGTAAATAGTTGGGTCTGGCTTCACAATCCCAATGAAGTCTCTGAAGTCGTTAACCTACAATCTCGAAGAAACCTAAGGTTAAAGGAGAATCGACTCTAGTTTATGCAACTAGTAACACAAAAGAGGTGTGTGGAAGGTTTCCCAGTTGCTAGAGTTCTCTTTTATATCGTTTTCAAATCAGGGTTTGCAATCCAAGTTACCTTCGTAACAAAGCATTCAATATTCACCGTTAGATGAAAAACCTGATTCAACCAAGCTAATATCTTTCAACCGTTAGATCGAACTTAGCTTGTTACACACAAATGAAATGTACCCTCATTTAGGTTTATGTAACCGTACCCAAACGTGTACACCATGTTGGCTCACAAATAGTTAACCGAAGTTAGCCATATGATTACTCTCATATCAACCTTATTGATCTTAACTATAACTAGTTTAAATGACTCAAATGAAACTAGTTACAGAGCCGTTCAATTGATATATTCTCATAGAAGTATACAAGAACACAATTGAAGCAAAATCGGTTTGATTCACTCGAATCAATATATGAACATTATAGCCACGGTTTGCAGAGATTGCATTCCTTGTTTTATAAATGTTTAAGTTCATGTACACAACCGATTTTAGAACGTAACCAACTCAAGTATGCAAACGGGTACGCATACTTAAGTAGCCGGACTGAGTTTGGTTACGCCAGTATGCGTACGGGTGAGCATACCAAATTACATTACAAATTCCAGTAGAAATTCACGAACGTGAGACTTCCGCCAGTATGCGTACGAGTACGCATACTTGCGCAGACATCCAACAACCGCAAGTACGTGTACGGGTACGCATACTTCGGGATCCCGATTTTGGACTTATACACAAATGCGATAACATATTATGTATATATCCAAACATGGTTACATGATTCTAAACTCTTTATTTCAATCATTGAAACTTTCTTAGAGGATGACAATAGTCGTTTTCACACACTATTAGCATCAAAGCAATTTTCAAGATATTGTAATAATCATAACGAAACATTCCAAGATTACACCAAATGATTGTATCACACAAACCATGTAAGATGTTACTCGGATATTTTCACATGATATAAGATGAACTTGGTCGAAACGAAAGCTTTCCAACACATATTTCGAGAAATTTGTAAGCGAGATAAACTCATCTCGAAATCTCAAATGTGTGTATAGATTACTATATCGTGATATGACTTATGTCTCAATATAGAAGATAAAGTAGAAATAGACTTTCCAAGTGATAGATGAGTTTCAGTCTCCACATACCTTTTGTCGATGAAGTTCCACAAGCTCCCCTTAGTAGTTATTCGTCTTCAAATGATGAACGCCGTGAAGTCTAAGCTCAACTACACAATATATTTCCTAGTCCGAGACATCTATAAATAGGCTAGAAATCAAGACTTATAGTTTTGATCACTAATATTGACAAACATGCTTGAGATAGCAACGCATGCGAGTTCGACCGAGCAGTTCTCTAACACATTTGATATTTCGAGCTAAGATTAACTCGCTTACATTTTTCTCGAAATATGCGTTGGTAAGCTTTCGCTTTAACCAATTTCATTTTATATTCTTGATGAAATTTAAAAGATAATCATGTGAAAATCGCCTGGTAACATCTTACATGATTTGTGTGAGATAGTCATTTGATGTAGACTCGGAATGTTTCGTACTGATCATTCGATCACTTGAAAATTGCTTTAAAGCTAATAGTTTGCGTGAGACAACTATTTTCATCTTCCGAGAATGTTTCAGTGGTTGAAATGAGACTTTAAAACAATTGGATATAAGCACAGTAAAAGCACTTGCATATGTGTAATCCAAGTCCGGGAACCATGGTATGCATACCTGTATGCGTACTGTTTGGTTTAGTCAAGGTCTGGGAACTCATTACGCATACCGATACGCGTATTGGCGTGAGGTTCAAGTTCTGGGACTTTACTGAGTTTGTGGTATGCGTACCAATTCGCTTATTGGCGAATCCAAACTCAGTCCGGCCACTAAGGTGTGCGTACCTATTTACATACTTGAGTGGATTATGTTCTAAAATAGGTTTGTTCATGAACTAATACATTTATATATTAAGGAATGCAATCTTTTCCAAATCGTGGCTATAATGTTCATGACTTGATTCGAGTGAATCAAAATACATTTTGGTTCAATTGTGTCTTGTATACCTCTATGAGAATATAAATAATTGAACAACTCTAGAACTAGTTTCATTTGAGTCATTTGAACTAGTTATGGTTAAGATGAATAAGGTTGATATGAAAGTGTTCATATGGATAACTTCGGTTAACTATTGTTGAGCTAACAAAGGTGCACACGTTTAGGTACGGTTACTCACATCTAAATAAAGTCACTTTTCATTTGTGTGTAACAAGTTAAGTTCGATCTAACGGTTGAAAGATATTAGCTTGAGTGTAATCAGGTTTTCATCTAACGATGAATATTGAATGCTTTGTTACCAAGGTAACATTGATTGCAAACCCTAATTTGAAGACTATATAAAGGAGAACTCTACCAACTGGGAAACCTAATCCCTACACCTCTTGTGTGGTACAAGTTGCGACTAGAGTTGATTCTCCTTTAACCTTAGGTTTTTTCCAAAAACATGTAGGTTAACGACTAGAAGATTTCATTGGGATTGTGAAGCCAGACCCAACTATTCTATCGTGATTGAGTACTATCTTCTCTAAGATTGGCTCGATATTTAATCTCCGATAGGCAAGATAAAAAGTAGTCACAAACATCTTCGTCTCATCGTTTGTGATTCCACAATACTTGTTTCGCTACCATACGATTAAAATTATTTTGAGGTGATTGATATTTCTTGTCTGTTCTTCGGGAATATACAGTTCACCTTGATTTATCAAAAGACGAAACAAAACTCGTAGGTTTATCTGTGGGAGACAGATTTATCTATTCAATAGACTTTTCTGTGTGAGACGGATTGGTTTATCAAGTCTTCGACTTTGGGTCGTAGCAACTCTTAGTTGTGGGTGAGATCAACTAAGGGAATCAAGTGCGTAGAGTCCGGTTGGGATTCAGAGACGTAAGGAGCGCAACTATACCTTGATCAGCGTGATATTGGTTAGGACTCAACGACATTCCATTCCGAAGTTAACTTGGAGTAGGCTAGTATCTGTAGCGGCTTAATACAGTGTAGTGTTCAAATCTGGACTAGGTCCCTAGGGTTTTTTGCATTTACGGTTTCCTCGTTAACAAAACTTCTAGTGTCTGTGTTATTTCTTTTCCGCATTATATTTGTTTATATAATGAAATATCACAGGTTGCGCATAAGTTCAATCAATTGTGAATCCAATCTTTGATTGTTGATTATATTGATTGACACTGGAACATTGGTCTTTGGTACTGTTCAAGTTGTTTCACATAATAATCAGTTTCGCGGGTTTCTATCTGTTTGATTTGCTGATTACATTGTGAAAAATAGATATAACTTTTTGATATACATTTCTCAAGATTGAGTCTGGCTGTCTAGTTGATTCTCTTGAAAGTATGTTGGAGTTAGTCCATACAGATTGCTAAGCGAAATATTGGGTGTGGTTGTTAGAACCCCACTTTTCAATTGGTATCGGAGCAGGCAAACACGTGTAAGACCTTATTAGTCTATGTTTGTAATGATCTGACTCTATGGACAGAAGTGTTATCTCTATAAACGTACCACCAGTCTTCGATGCCTCGAATTACTTATGGTGGAGATTTTTTATGCGTACTTTTTTTCAAGCGCGAGATTTTCAGTCATGGATTTATGTTGTTAATGGATACTTTCCTCAGGTTGTTACAGTAGGCGATGTAACTGTTCCAAAGGATATGGGTGATTGTGATGTTGTCTAGATTCTTGCTGCAAAGCAAAATTCTGACGAATTTAATGCAATCATCCATGCCATTACCCTAGATCTTCAGCACCATGTGACTACGTGCACTCAGTCTAAAGATGCTTGGGATATCTTAGAAACCATATTTGAAGGGAATACCTTTGAAAAAGAAGCTAGGCTTCAAAACCTAAATTCTGAATGGGAAAACTTTCGTATGGCATATGAAGATTCTTTTGATGAGTTTAATCACAAAGTGTCTGAAATTGTTAATGCATCTTTTGCATTGGGTAAGACTATTCCTAAAAAGGATATTGTGATGAAAATTCTCAGACCATTGCCATCTAGATACGATTCTAAGAAACATGCCATCGTTGAAGGATATAACCTTGATGCGCTTTCCATAAATACTCTTGTTTGGAAGTTAAATATTTTTGATCATGATCATGTATCCAAAAAGTAAAAGTGTTCGCATCTCTGAAGATGATCTTTCTGAGACTGATTCATCAGATGATGATCTTGACAAGTCAGTCTCTTTAATCACAAGACTGTTTAGAGATCTTCTTTTGAAGAAAAGTAAACGGTTCAACAGAGATAAACCCAAGTCATCAATTAAACCTCATAATCGTGTTCCTCTTAAAAATAGGGATACTAACAATACTGATGACGAGGATATGCCACAGTGCTTCAAGTGTAAAGGTTTTGGTCATTTTTCAAATGAGTGTCCAAATCGTAGAAAATACACTGGAAACAAAGGTCTTGCTGCAACTCTTGATGAAATGTCTGATCATTATGATTCTAATGAAGACGAAAAATCAAGTGTTGCACTCTTCAGTGAAATTATTGATTTTGATAATTGTAGAAATACGTTCATCAACCTCGATATTCTTCCAGGAGAAACTTCAACCACCTTGGAGGATAAATGGATTTCTCTTTGCCTAATGGAAATTCTATTTCTAATTTTTCAGGTTCTACCGTGTGTCTAGTAGCTTGCACATCTATGACGTCGGAACCATCCTCTCTATTGACATGTTCTTATTGTACTCTCAAGGGTCATGAACTCTCCAATTGTTTCAAGTACAAACATAAGATAAGATATGTCGATAAAATTCAAATAAGAGCAAATCGATTAGTAAACAAGCTCAAGTTTATTCAGAAGTCGTCGGAGGTATGTAATCTCATCTATTCCCCGAAGAAGTTAATTTCCAAAGAAAAAATTAGACCACTAGAGAAAAGAATGCGGTCTAAACAGTCTGTGAAACAGGGTTCTAATAATTCCATTCAAGAAAGTTATGGTGGACAGATTATTGTTCACCCCAGCACAACTTAGATGTGTTGGTTGCGTATCTTGTCTCATGTGCCTGATTCAGAAGAGACAAGGGTTTGTTTGCACACTTCAAGCTTTAGGAAAAGAGAAAAAGAATTTTTCATGTTTTGTTTATTCTTTTTGGTAATGTTTTCACCGTTTTGGAATTCTTCCATCTTTTCATATCTAACTGATATTGAAAGGGATTCACTCTGTTGATCAATAAAAGAGGGTTAATATCGACAATTCTGTCTTCTTTAGGGTTGTGAGTTGTGCGTACGTGAATCCCTTTTTAGTATAAAGGTTCTATGACCCTACATTCTTTTTTCCTTCCCTGAAAACTCTTTTTAACACAAGATTGCTTGTTGAGTCTGATTTGTGAATTTCTCTCACAATCTCATACTGGTATGGAGAAACCAAGCATTATGTCTTCTGATGGAAAAGATGTTAATATGATTGTTAATTTATCAATCATGAAGGAAAAAGATAAATCTCATGTACCTTCAACTGTGAAAAGAAAAAAGGAGGAATGTGAGAAAACCAAAAGTTGTTCCTTCTAATCTACAACAGTTTTCTGGGGTTCTTAAAGAGTTGAAGGAAACAAGCAAGGAGATTCAGGAAATAAAGGCTATTATGTTGAGGACTCTTGAAATTCAGAATGCTCTGGTTCGAAATTAGTCTAGAAGGTTTATTGGAATTGACTCATTTCTTTATGAACCTTACGTTCCTATGCCCGTTAACGACAAGGAGTTCGGGGATGATAAAGAATTTTTTAGAGGCCTCATTGTCTAGGAAACTTCTTATGAGAATTTATTCTTGTGTTTTAAGAAGGATAACTAGGGTTTGGAATAGCCATTATTGTAAGTACAACATAACTATTGCCAACGATTTTCATCTTGCAATGTTTTTAGATTTATTTATTTAAATTCTAACGTTTATTTGGAAGATGATTTTGCAGTATTAATCTTTTTGGTTTTATATATTGCAACTTGTTATGGTAGATATGTGTTTGCGTCCATGAACTATGGTTGTCCCATATATGTCAAAAGTTTAGTCTTTCATATGTCATTATGCAAATATTGATAAAAGATTGAATGAACTTTTGACAACAAAAGTTAAGCCTATTATGTCATTATGCAAATATTGATGGAAGATAAGATGAACTTTTGTCTACAAAGATTAAGTCTATCATATGTCTCTACTAGAACTTCACCAGTGCCGTAACCGCACGGCCTCCTTAGTAAGTAAAAAAAATATGTCAATTTTAATTTTTGACATTTTTTTTGTTGGCTCTATATAAAATGACAATTATTTTCCATGTTTTTTAATTGTTATGTTTTCTTTTTGAGAATCGCTGGGTTGACCTAAATATTTTTCTCGAAAAAATCACCGGGCGAAACATGTAGTGAGACCAACTGAAAACCTTTACTATCCCTATGATCGATGGGTTTTTCAGGGGTTGTTTTTCGGAATAAATTGTGGTCAGCCTGTACAATAGTTTCTTTTGTATTAATAACCATCTTATTATCACATTAAGAAAATCAACCACAACTTCCATAATAAATGTTACTTATGTCTTAACGGCATAGAATAAACATTATTGCCATTAACGCACTGAGCACCTGCACTACCATCACAAGAACCACTCATCACCACTACCTTTTCCACCACAAACAATATCTTCGCCGGTGGTAGGCTTTTAAGGATGTAAGAAAATAAGAGCAAAGAGGAAGCCTACTTGTTAACCGCAAGTGCACGGTGTCGATTGTAGCTTGTGCAAATACGGGTCGAATCCACAGGGACTAGGGTGTGAGTTGAAGTTTCCTAAGCTAATTCTCTAAGCAGTGAACTAACTAAACAAGGATATGAAAACTAACAGAATTAAACAAGACACTAACAGGACATGAAACAGCAAATATTGAACAAACTAAACAGTGATGGATTTTTGGATGAAAGTGAGTTTTGGAAACTAGGGCTTGAATTCCCCTCTTCACCTAAGCTAAGTCCTCCAACTATGTTCTTATCCCTTGTTAGTTATCAGTGAGCTTTTAGGCTCACTGATTAACTAGATGACAATTGCGGTTCAAAGCCGGCTGTTCATCTAAGGGTTGGTCTAGAAAGATTACTAAGAACACTAAGATGAATCTAATCCTAGTAGTAGTTGGGGCTCTCACACTGCAACTACCCGCAGAGAAGCTTGCTTAGTGTTTTAACAACCTAAAAGGATATTCAATCCTAGACAGTTCAAGCACAACAAGATCAGAGCATGGATGGGACAAATACAATTGAAATTTACAAAATAATTTAAACTAAGAACTAACCCTTGAGGCACTGGCTATTCCAGTCCTCTTGGGTGAAGCACTGGCTAGCCCAGACATATCTTCAACACAACACCCATAACCCATATTTATACCCAAATTAATCATTTAGGGTTTACAGAGAAAATCCCAAAATCCCCAAGTTACACAGTTGAAATTAGGGTTCGACTTTACGTAATTTGACGTGAAAAATCACTCAAGAAGGTCGACCCATTTCTTCTCTGACTCTCCTGCTCCTCACCATGCCTTCCAATTGCGTTTCTAACTCGACCTATTCTATTGATTTATTACCTAGGGTTTCAGAGAGAAATCAGGGAAGAAATCGAGAGAATAGATGGCTATAAGTTTAGGGGAATGATGGGTTTCGGTGAGGGATAGCCATGATGGCTTTTGGTGGTTGATTGTGGTGGTTGAGGCAGTGGAGTTGGCGGAGTTGGTGGTGAAGGTGAGGCTGTTGCAGACGGAGTGGAGAAGATGGAGGTGGAGTCGATGGAATTAGGGATAGGGGTGTGTTTGGTTCTGCGGGTATAGGTGTTAGGTGTTTGGGTGTTGAGCGGTTGCATCAAGTCTCGATGATTCGCGAAGCTGAGCCGTGGGATGCGGAAATGATAGATTGATCTAACGGCTACAAGTGAAGAGGATGGTATCGACCGTCGGATGCCTGATACAACGAAAATGACGGATCAAGATGGAGTTAGGTGCTGTAGTGTTAGACAGGAGCTTCAGACTTTGATGTACTGGCGATGCTGCGACCATTGGATTCAGATGTGATCCAATCTGACGGCTGACGAAGGAGACGGTTATGGATATTGGAAATGGGTTTGGGTAAGGGTTTTTGGCCTTGGGTATGCCAAGCCCGTATCTTCTTTAAGAACAATTCTTCCTTGTTAAGCCCATTTCTAGCCTTTTGGTCTTGTGCACAACATTCCTCGCGGCTTCCTTGCGTGATTCCTATCGGCTTCCACCACTTTTCTGCTCTTTTTGCTCCGTAATTCATCCAAACTTTATTTACAACCTAAAAATGCAAAATTAATTAATAAAAATATTTATTCTTGAAAACAATGAAAATACAGAATATGGGATAAAATGTAGAATTAATGCACAAAAGATGAGTTAAATGCCAAGAAAAATATATAGAAATATGCACTTTTTAGCACTCATCAAATACCCCCAAACCTGAATTTTACTTGTCCTCAAGTAAAACAAAACTAAGGAAATCCTACCTATACCACTGTCGATGGTCTCTCGATTGCACTTAGCGAATGCAATAAGCCTTTTAAACCACTAAGTGTCCCTAGTGGACGAGTTGAAGTCTCGTGAAGGTTTGCTTAGAACGTACCTACAAAGTTCTAGGACAAAATATAAGCTCAGATTCTATGAAATGTGACATGTGCAAGACAGTAGAAGCTCACAGCAAAATGGAGATGTCAATCTAGCTATCCAAGGCACAATCCTAGCACTGATAACAAATAAAGACATGTGATAAGAGTGTAAAGTGTATCTACACATGTGTAAAGAAAGATCGGATGTTATGACTACTAATTACCAAGAGATAGTTTCTCAGGCTAAGAACCGAGGTCGAAATCTAGCTAGCTGTCCGGACTTTACGAGAATTGTGAATGAGTTGGAGGTATTTCACAATTACTCGCGTTGTACATCAATGGCATACACCCTTCCTTGCTTATAACCCAAAAACACAAAAGATGACTCTTTACATGACTCTTATTTACATTGACTACTCTCTTTTATTTTTGGAACAAGAGAGGATGGAATTGATAAATACCTGATTTTTTTTTTTTTTTTTTTTTTTTTGATTTTTTTTTCTGAATATATACATCATTTTTTTTTTTTTGAACATGGTAACACTTTTGATACATATACAAAAGGAAACAAAAAATTACATGACTCTTAGCAAGAGGTAGCCCCTTTTGATGCACCCAGTTAAATTCGATGGTTGTCTTTCTTAATGTAACCTCCACCTTCTATCCCAACCAACCAAAGAACAAGCTAGTCAAGTTTCGTTCAGTATTCTAAAGTGATTGGCAATCGTGACTTCCGATAGAACACCTCAAGGATGAGGCTATACATGTATTGGTAGATCGTGCACGTGCAAGTTTCTTATCACTATGTGAATTGTGCTAGAATCAGGGTGCCTAAATATCTAGACTAAGAATCCTTATGTTTACATACATGCACAAGAGTCAACATTTCAAGGTAAATGAGCTCCATTTTTATGTTTTTTTTTTCAATTTTTCAATTTTTTTTTCAATTTTTTCAATTTTTTTGATTTTTTTGATTTTTTTTCAGAAAGAAAGAGTTCTGTTTTTTCGATTATAGCATGTTATCAATGTATCTACTTTTCACCCACAAACCTAAACTAAACATTGTCCTCAATGTTTCAAAAGATAAACATGATTATAACACATACCATGAGAACGATGCTAAGTGTAGAAAAAGGAAAGAAATTACCGGATATTGGCGAAAGCAAGTTTTGAACTCCATTATTCAAGGCAAAACCCAACATATTTCAGTTAAGAGTCACATTGGATTAGCAAAATATGTACAAAAGAAACAAAAGATTTAACTAAGAAACTATCTACTAGATTCTATACAAGAAAATTTGGTTTTTAAAGGGATTGGACTTTTTGGGAAAAATTTGATTTTGTCGGGAGACATTTGGTTTTGATGGGAAAAAGAAAAATTTTGGTTTTTAGAGAAACATTTGGAAAACTTTGGTTTTTATGGGAGAAAAACATTTGGTTTTTAATGGGTTCTGAAAAGAAAAATTTGGTTTTAAAATCGGGAGCAAGCCCACATTGGTGGAAGAATGCACAGCCCACAACTTGTGTGAAGTGAAGCCCAACGAATTAGTTTGAATTGAGCCCAGCAAAAGGTTTTGAAAAAGAAGAGGTCCAACTGTTTGGGTTCAGGAGCCCAGAAGTTCAGTTTCAGTTTGGTTTTGGGCTAACAGAATAGCCAAAATTCGAGGCCCAGTTGGGCTTAAAAATTGTTTTTCCAATTTTAATTTGGATCAAGCCCAGAGTTCAGAAATTCAAATTTCAGGGTTGAAACCCACAGTTCGGAAACAAAATAAGCCCACAGTTCAGCTTAAATACAGGCCCACAGTTTAGTTAAACTACAAGCCCAGCATTCAGTCTTAAAATTACAAGCCCAAAAATTGGGTTTACTGATGGGTTTAGGCTTACTAGTTAGCACAGCCCAGCTGCTCAGTAATTGCAGTTGCACAACCCAGTTGGGATTGGTTCACAGCAACAACAACTTCAGCAAGAGCACCAGAGGCTCATCAGCAACAGCAAGAAGAAGAAGAAGAAGAAGCAGTAGGAGGCAGCAAGACAGAAGCAGCAGCAACACAGAAAACAGCAGCAACAGTAGGAGGCAGCAAGACAGCAGCAGCAGCAACACAGAAAACAGCAGCAGCACCAGAGGATGGCTATAGCAAAAGCAGGAGTTGACAGCAGCAGCAGCATCAGTTCAGCCACAACACAGAAGCAAGTAGCACCAGCAGCAAGTAGTTCAGTGCAGCAGCAACGGGAAGAAGAAGAAAGAGTAGCAGCACAGCTGCAGCAACAACAGCAAGAGCACCAGAGGCTCAGCACCAGCAGCAGCAACTCCACAGCAACAGAAGACAAACAGCAGCAGCATCAACTACCTGACACTCATTGTGTGTGATCAGTACACAGAAAAGGCAGGGAAAAAAAGGAAAACTGCATAAAGCAGTGCAGTTTGCAGCTGTAGTTGTCAAGGCCAAGATGCTTGACAGATAATATGCAGCTACAGATGCAGATGGGGATGCAGATGCAATGAATGATGCAGATGCAGTGAATGGAATGCAGATGCAGTGATGCAATGATGCAATATGCTTACATCTAAGCTAAAGATGCATCTAAAGACACTAAGGTTAAGTTAGAGACACTAAGGCTAAGTTAGAGACACTAAGACCAAGTTAAAGTTGCAGCTAAAAAGCTAAAAACACTAAAAGAGCTAAAACAGTTATACTAAGTTAAGGTTACAGCTAAGGTTACAGCTAAGTTTGAAAACAGAAAAGCAAGAGCACAATTTTTTTTTTTTTTTTTTTTCTTTTCTCAACTACACAGCACCAGTCCGCGGCAGCGGCGCCAAAAACTTGGTAGGCTTTTAAGGATGTAAGAAAATAAGAGCAAAGAGGAAGCCTACTTGTTAACCGCAAGTGCACGGTGTCGATTGTAGCTTGTGCAAATACGGGTCGAATCCACAGGGACTAGGGTGTGAGTTGAAGTTTCCTAAGCTAATTCTCTAAGCAGTGAACTAACTAAACAAGGATATGAAAACTAACAGAATTAAACAAGACACTAACAGAACATGAAACAGCAAATATTGAACAAACTAAACAGTGATGGATTTTTGGATGAAAGTGAGTTTTGGAAACTAGGGCTTGAATTCCCCTCTTCACCTAAGCTAAGTCCTCCAACTATGATCTTATCCCTTGTTAGTTATCAGTGAGCTTCTAGGCTCACTGATTAACTAGATGACAGTTGCGGTTCAAACCCGGCTGTTCATCTAAGGGTTGGTCTAGAAAGATTACTAAGAACACTAAGATGAATCTAATCCTAGTATTAGTTGGGGCTCTCACACTGCAACTACCCGCAGAGAAGCTTGCTTAGTGTTTTAACAACCTAAAAGGATATTCAATCCTAGACAGTTCAAGCACAACAAGAGCAGAGCATGGATGGGACAAATACAATTGAAATTTACAAAATAATTTAAACTAAGAACTAACCCTTGAGGCACTGGCTATTCCAGTCCTCTTGGGTGAAGCACTGGCTAGCCCAGGCATATATTCAACACAACACCCACAACCCATATTTATACCCAAATTAATCAATTAGGGTTTACAGAGAAAATTCCCAAATCCCCAAATTACACAGTTGAAATTAGGGTTCGACTTTACCTAATTTGACGTGACAAATCACTCAAGAAGGTCGACCCATTTTCTTCTCTGACTCTCCTGCTCCTCTCCATGCCTTCCAATTGCGTTTCTAACTCGACCTATTCTATTGATTTCTTACCTAGGGTTTCAGAGAGAAATCAGGGAAGAAATCGAGAGAATAGATGGCTAGAAGTTTAGGGGAATGATGGGTTTCGGTGAGGGATAGCCATGATGGCTTTTGGTGGTTGATTGTGGTGGTTGAGGCAGTGGAGTTGGCGGAGTTGGTGGTGAAGGTGAGGCTGTTGCAGACGAAGTGGAGAAGATGGAGGTGGAGTCGATGGAATTAAGGATAGGGGTGTGTTTGGTTCTGCGGGTATAGGTGTTAGGTGTTTGGGTGTTGAGCGGTTGCATCAAGTCTCGATGATTCGCGAAGCTGAGCCGTGGGATGCGGAAATGATAGATTGATCTAACGGTTACAAGTGAAGAGGCTGATATCGACCGTCGGATGCCTGATACAACGAAAATGACGGCTCAAGATGGAGTTAGGTGCTGTAGTGTTAGACAGGAGCTTCAAACTTTGATGTACTGGCGATGCTGCGACCATTGGATTCAGATGTGATCCAATCTGACGGCTGACGAAGGAGACGGGTATGGATATTGGAAATGGGTTTGGGTAAGGGTTTTGGGCCTTGGGTATGCCAAGCCCATATCTTCTTTAAGAACAATTCTTCCTTGTTAAGCCCATTTCTAGCCTTTTGGTCTTGTGCACAACATTCCTCGCGGCTTCCTTGCGTGATTCCTATCGGCTTCCACCACTTTTCTGCTCTTTTTGTTCCGTAATTCATCCAAACTTTATTTACAACCTAAAAATGCAAAATTAATTAATAAAAATATTTATTCTTGAAAACAATGAAAATACAGAATATGGGATAAAATGTAGAATTAATGCACAAAAGATGAGTTAAATGCCAAGAAAAATATATAGAAATATGCACTTTTTAGCACTCATCAGCCGGCTCCATGCACCACCACTCACAAAGACCACCCCGATCATCCGTAATGATTATTAACAAATTTATTATTTATTTAATGAAAATGTATTTCATTTATAATGAGAGATTAGTAAAATATCTATTATGTGAAATTAATGATATAATAATGATGTAAACAACCACAACCATTGATATATCTTTTCCCTAAACAAATCTCAGCCACTCTTTATCTTGCCTAACTTGTCCAAATGCAAAATTTAGATTAATATGCAAAAAATATAATTTTACAGTTTTGTTGGTATGTATGCAGAATAAAACATTATTTAGAGTTTACATGTAAATAATTTTTTAGATGTCAAAAAGGGTTGGGGTCCAGCTTGTCGCTCGACTACCGATCAACTCAGTGTAAACGTTTGTTCTTTTGTTTTCTAATAAAGCCTTCTAAGGCATCTTTTTATGAAAATTATTTTTTTTCAATTATAACCGCGCTTTATATTGGTTTGGTATCTAACTTTCAGAATAAGCTTGGTTTCCTTATAGTCCTCAACCGTTCATTTTCTTTCCTGTCCCGACCCGACAAATATCTGGCCCATAATATTTATTTTAACTTTAAAAAATTAAAAAAATAAAAGAAAAATAAATTTAGGAACTAACATCAAACAAAAAAATAACCAAGGGTAACTAAGTAATTTATCTACCTTAGGACACCATTTCTCATCCCACCACCACTACTTCTTCCAGCATCACCACCATTAACGTCATCACTCAACCATTCTCACGTCCAACACCCACCACAATTATCCCCACCGCTGATCCACCACCCCGCCCTCCATCACAACCAATATTAATATCCACTGATTCAATATAATATAAATTTATCATGTACTATATTAGTGAAAGTATTATTTTAAATTTTAAAAAATAAAAAAATAAAATAAAATAAAATAAAATAAAAACTAATATCAAATAAAGAAATAAACCGAGGTAATTAACTTAGTAATTTATCTACCTTAGGACACATTTCTCATCCCACTACCACTACTTCTTCAGCACCATTACCATTAACATCATCACTCCACCATTCTCACATCCAACACCCACCGATATTATCGCCACCGCTGATCCACCACCCCCCACCCCCCTCACCATCACAACCAATATTAATATCCATTGATTCAATATAATATAAATTTATTATATACTGTAATAACGAATGTATTATTTTAATTTTTTTTATAAAAAGAAGTAATATCAAATAAAAAAATAAACCAAGGGTAACTAAGTAATTTATCTACCTTAGGACACCTTTCTCATCCCACTACCACTACTTCTTCCACCACTACCACCACCATTAACGTCATTGCTCCACCATTCTCACCAACAACCACCACCATTATCCCCACAGTTGATCCACCACCCCTACCCACCATCACAACCACCATTAATGTCTATTGATTTAATATAACATAAATTTATTATGTACTATATTAATGAAAGCATATTTATTTGATTAATTAAACAAACATTTATTGTGAAATACTAATAGAATATTTATTATTGAAATTTAATTAAACTGATCATTTTACAGCCGTAGATTTAGCTTTTCCTACCACTAATTCTTCCAGCACCACCACTATTAACGTCATCACTCCACCATTCACACATCCGACACCCACCGCCATTATCCCCATCGGTGATCCACCATCCCCGCCCACCATCACAACCAATATTAATGTCCACTGATTTAATATAAAACAAATTTATTATGTATTGTATGAACAGAAGTATTATTTTAAATTTAAAAAAAAAATAATATCAAATAAAAAAATTAACCAAGGGTAACTAAGTAATTTATCTACCTTAGTACATCTTTCTCATCCCACTATCACTACTTCTTCCACCACCACCATTAACGACATTACTCCACCATTCTCATAAACACCATAATCACCACCGTTGATCCACCATCCCCACCCACCATCACAACCACCATTAATGTTTACTGATTTAATATAAGATAAATTGATTATGTTATTTGATTAATTAAACAAACATTTATTGTGAAATACTAATGAAATATTTATTATTGAAATTTAATTAAACTGATCATTTTATATCCGTAGATTTAGCTTTTCCTACCACTAATTCTTCCAGCACCACCACCATCAATGTCATCACTCCACCATTCTCACATCCGACACCCACCGCCATTATCCCTATCGGTGATCCACCACCCCGCCCACCATCACAACCAATATTAATGTCCATTGATTTAATATAAAATAAATTTATTATGTATTGTATTATCGAAAGTATTATTTTGAATTTTAAAAAAAAAGTAATATCAAATAAAAAAATTAACCAAGGGTAACTAAGTAATTTATCTACCTTAGTACATCTTTCTCATCCCACTATCACTACTTCTTCCACCACCACCATTAACGTCATTACTCCACCATTCTCACCAACACCCACCACCATTATCCCCACTGTTGATCCACCACTCCCACCCACCATCACAACCACCATTAATATTTACTGATTTAATATAAGATAAATTGATTATGTATTGTATTAATGAAAGCATATTTATTTGATTAATTAAACAAACATTTATTATGAAATACTAATAGAACATTTATTATTGATATTTAATTAAACTCATCATTTTACAACCGTAGATTTAGCTTTCCCTAGGAAAAATCTGGACCACTCTTTAACTTGCCTAAGTTGTCCAAACTATATGCTTTATAAGGGAGATGCAAATATTGATGAAAAATAGAATGAATCTTTGAATATTCCGCAGTATTGGTCTTTCCCTGATACAAAAATTAAACTCCCATTTCAATTATTGAAACATTCTTAGAAGACTACAACAGCTGTCTCACCCAAACTATTAGCTTCAGAGCAATTTTCAAGTGATCGATAGATCAATACGAAACTTTCTGAGTCTACATCAAATGATTGTCTCACACAAATTATGTAAGATCTTACCAGGCGATTTTTACATAATCATCTTTTGACTTTCGTCAAGAATATAAGATGAACTTGGTTAAAGCGAAAGCTTACCAACACATATTTCGAGAAATATGTAAGCGAGTTAAACTCAGCTCGAAATATCAATTGTGTATAATCGAAGTCAATATAGCTATACGACTTTTGTCTCAAATAGGAGATAAAGTAGATAGACTTTTGAGTGATAGATGAGTTCAAGTCTCTACATACCTTTTGTTGATGAAGTTCCACAAGCTCCACTTAGTAGTTCTTCGTCTTCAATCGATGAACGTCGTTGTTAGAGCATAGCTCGGTTGAACCCATCAAGCGTTGGTATGTCAAGTTTGGTTGTCATATTTTAGTGAATCAAAACTCATTTAAAGAGTCGCTCGATTATGTACTAGAGTCAACTTCGTCTCGGTTAGCTTGATAGTATTAGGATATGAGACATTACAAGTATTGCGAAGACTTGAAGAAGTGAAGAAGTAAGAAGCTACAACGACAACATCATCCTTCTACTTGAGGTTAGTGATATTTGACTTGAACTGTTTCATTCCCTAATGTATCTTTCAAGTCATGATTATTGAAAACAAAACTGCGAAGCATGAACACTCTAGATAGACATATTATTAAGGAATACAATACGAGGTTTATTGCTTAACCATTAAACTTTGAAGATAAGACATCGACATAATCCTTTAAATGCTATTATGATTATGTATGGGTATGAGGTGAGGATTTCATCCTAGGAAATAATGTTTTACATGTGTTTTTAAGGAAGTAAGTTCATAAACTTGTTTATGAATCGAAAAGGAAATCGCCAGGCGTTATTGGGATTGTTATTCATTGCATATCTTGTGAACATCCAATACGTGTGATTTAGTATAACCGCTCACGACTTGTTTGTGTTCTTGGTAACAGTATTCACAAAGGCCTGACTTATGTATTGGTACGACTTTTATTAGTGAAACCGATCTTAAGTAATCACCTGAGATGGCATGATCGAGTTTGTGATTTGTTGAACCGAATCTGGGTAAAGGGGAACCGATCCTATGAAGAGGTGCAACACATCACAAAGGGGAATCGATCCTTGTATGAGGTGAAACAAGGTTTATAGCAGAAAGGGGAACTGATCCTATGAACACGTGCAACACGTTTTTAGGCAAAGGGGAACCGATCCTATGGACATGTGCAACACATATAAGTTAGATACCATATATATGTGGGGAACCGATCCTAGTACCTAGTCAACCGATTTTTAGAAAGCTAGTGTGACTATGCACAATACTTACATGGAGGTAGAACCGAAACTTGTTTTCGTAGAACCGTTAAACCCGTGATTTGTGATTGAGTGTTTCTTAATCAATCGCATAGTTCTTGAAAGTCAGATGAACCAATTCTAAACTTGTTTGGAAGTGTGGCAAATTGGTTTCAAGGTTGTAAGTATGAAAGAGGACTTTCAAAGTAATTGTGTCGGCATATTTTGAGCACGTACAATAATGTTTGTCTTTTATTGTTCAAAGTTATTCCTTAATAGTTACAGGAAGAAAATCCCAGGATCGAAATATAAATAAGTCAAGATTCATTTATTTAAGGATGTTAATTTTATTTTAGGAAAATGAGAATTAGTAATGTGCATTTACTAGTTGAGATTTTCCAAAGAGATTTTCGGTCATTATTTTGGACAGAGCATTTCCAGGAATTATGGAAACCGAATTTGGAATATATTGAACATATTTGAGAATATTTTTGGTTTTGGAAATTCCTTGGTGTCCAAACTTCCTTGTCTATAAATACTTGAAGTTTGCATTTCTAGCAAACTAATCCTTCGTGACAACAAACTTCCTCGATTGTGTTATTACTGGTGTAGCCGCCTATTCGGAGAGGAGGGTAACCTAATTAGGAGAAATCTCTTACGGCCGCTCAGTTTAAAGTCTTCTTTGGGATTGGAAGCTCAACGAGTACCGTTGGTGGGAAACTAGATAATTGCGGCTTATCTTGTGTTTTCGATTGATTTGATTGACTAACGGTGGTTGAACTTTGATTGAACCTAGTTTGTTTATGCTTGAGAATCTTCTCTTCTGATATAAGATTCACTCAAACTAGATCGAAGTTTCGACAGGGATCTTTAGACTGTTGTTAGTGCTAAAGACGATCTTGTGATAATCCACTGTTAACAGACTCCGTTCTGTGCGTGATTGATCACAAGAGATTCAAGTTGTTGTGTGCAGGCGTTTATTGAAGATCTAAGAAGATTTGAAGACAAAGAAGATATTGAAGATTTATGATTTGGGGTTCATAATCTTTGGTGTGCACAATACTTGTTTCGGTATAAGAGGAGCCAACTATAATCGGTTTATCCTTGTGGTAGATTGGATTGATTATCGGCATCAATACAATTCTTTGTGATTAAAAGTATTGATTGCAAAATCTTAACAATTACTTCAGTAGTTGATAATAAGATAGATCTAAGAACCCGACGAAGGAGTTTATTGAGATAAACAGAAGAGCCTTTGTCGAAATCACATCACTTGGTTGAAGAGAGTTGATACCAAGCAGATTTGTTGTTCCTTTACTGTTTGGAATACGAACCAAAGGAATTGTTCCAAGTACGTGACTTATTCATAAGTTGGAGGCGTGGGAATACAGACGGAACTAGGTGAACTATAGGTTTAGTAGCTTGGTCTCAACTATACGAAGTTGGTTTAATTTTGTGTAGCGGCTTAATCCTGAGAGTATTCAGTTCTGGACAAGGTCCCGGGGTTTTTCTGCATTTGCGGTTTCCTCGTTAACAAAATCTTGTTGTGTCATTTACTTTATATTTCCGCATTATAATTGTTTTATTATAATTAAAGTAAATTAAACAAACGTTAATTCCTATTGACTTGATAAGCAATCCTATTGTGTTTGGTTAAGTCCGAACCTTTTTTTATCAAGTAAACATACTTCGTTGTTGTATTATCTCGATCTCGTGTCCATAGACGATCACACGAAGTGTGAACCGATTAGTTGCATTGTCTCGACTCAGTCCATAGACAACCACTTTTGGAGAAAGGACTTATACGTAGGAAAAGTTTTAGCTTGAGGTATATTTGGGTACCCTTGCCTTTTCAGCAATTAAAGCATATCCTCTGGAAAATATTATTAGTATGCGTGCTAAACTAATAATAGAAGTTTGCTAAGGGATTTTCTAGAGATATGGCTTGGTAATTAATTGGAAATAGGAAAGCTGAAATTAGGTATACTTTAATGAATATCTTGTGAATATTTTCGGTTTTGGAATTTCCTTGTTGTCCAAAAAACCTTGGTTTATAAATACTTGAGTTTGCATTTCTTGCAAACTTTCCTAAGAGCCATGCAAACTTCATTCGTGTTGTTTCTGGTGGAGCCGTCTATCTGGAGAGGAAAGTACCCTAATTAGGCGAAATCTCTTACGACGGCTCGTTTAAATACTTTTGTGGGATCAAGAAGCTCTACGAGTACCGTTGGTGGGAAACAAGATAATTGCATTGTTATTTTAGTTTTCAATTATTGATTTGATTGACTAACGGTTGCTGAAACTTTGATTGCACCTTGTTTATTTATTCTTGAGAACCTTTTCTTATAATATAAGGTTCAATCAAACTAGATCAAAGTAACGAGGGGATCTTTAGAACCATTTTCGATCTAAAGACATCTTGTGATAGTCCATTGCTAACATACTCCGTTTTGTGTGTAGTTGATCACAAGAGGATTCAAGTTGTGTTGTGCTGGTTATTAAGAAGACAATCGAAGATTTGGAGACAAATAAGATTTTCTTATTATGAATTCAGTGCACGAACCTTGATAGGCTGTGACCCAACTAGAATCATGTTTATCCTTGATAGACTTGATTGGCTAGTTGCATGAGATCGACATCACTTTATAGTTACTCTTCGAGTTTTATATTGTTTGATTGCAATTTGCAAATCTAGAAATTGGTTATTTTGGTAACCAAATTTTAGACTGATATAACCAGACAAAGGATTTTGTTAGATTAAACAGAAGATCCTTTGTCAACGACTCATATATCTTATTACCAAATATAGAATAGAGTGGTTCCCAAATAACTTTATTATTTACTGTTTGGAATACGATCAAAAGGATTGGTGATTCACGTGCGTGAGTCTTGAAGTCGAAGGCGCAGGGATTCTGATGAAACTAAGTATCTAGGGGTAGTCTACTTGGTCTCAACTATACGAAGTTGGTATTAGCTTTTGTATAGCGGCTTAATTCTGAGAGTATTCAAAAATGGACTAGCTAGGTCCCGGGGTTTTTCTGCATTTGCGGTTTCCTCGTAACAAAATCTTGCAGTGTCACTTACTCTATTTCCGCATTATAATTGTTATTATAATTAAGTAAATTACACACATATGTTAACCCAAGTCACTTGATATTGATCTTATAGTGTTTCGATTTTATACCGTACCTATTATCAAGTGTGAACACTGTGTTGTTGTATTGTCTCGATCTCGTATTCATAGACGATCACACAAAGTGTATACAATAGTTGTTATATTGTCTCAACTTTGTCCATAGACGGTCGCACTTGGTATCAGACTTATAAGTTGATATTTAAAATATTGTGGAGATTGTGGGTACCCTCGTCTTTTCAAATAGGTTCCAACTCAACTTTTCTTTTATCAATATGTCATCCAGAAAATGATTTCAGGGTTAAAGTAAAGAACTTGTGTCCAAGAGGAATGATTTGAAATCTCAAATCAATTTATCCTTGGATATGCTCAATATGAATACATATTGGCTCAGTCTAAAATTATCTTGCATAATCTGAGAGGAGAACTATGTGAGTTAACTGACATTTCTAAAGACTTGAAAGAACTAAATGATCCCATCATTAACGAGTTCTTCAACAATGAGTAGGAATTCTCCGCTCAGGATATCAAAAATAACCTAATGCGTTATTAGAAAACTTCTTGTGAGAATTTATTTTTACTTTTTAGAAGGATAACAAAGGTTTGGTAGCATAAATTGTGATTACACAAGCTATTTCCAACGATTTTCATCATGCATGTTTTAAGATTTATTTATTTAAATTCTAGAGTTTTTGGAAGATGAATTTGCAGTATGTAATCATTATTGGATTAATATACTGCAAAGTCTTATGACATATATGTGTCCTTTAATTTTTGTAAATTGAAATGATATCTCATATATGCTCAGAAGTTAACTCTATTATGTTTTCTATAAACTGAAAATTAAGCAAAATTTTTGAGAAATTTTCTCGCTGTATCGATCTACTCGTGATCACACTTATGTGTTATTAATTACTGCACTTTTTACTCTGTAAGATTTTCTTATGTTGAGTCATACCGACTAAAATTATCTCCTTGTTCGTAACTGGTGTTGAGATTATAATTTAAGTCGATGTTCATGATACAAATAAAAAAACCCGACAAACTCCTTATTTTTCATCAAAGTAAGGTCACTTATGTTGTTCTCTTGGGAATGACATCAAATGTGGGAGAGTTCTTAAATGAATTTGTGCTTAATTGTTATATCTTTGTGGGGCGTGTGGCCATGAATTTTAAAGGGGATACTTGTATCTTAAATCCCTAGATGAGCGCTAAGTATTTTTACTATGTGATATCATCTAAATAAATTTGATATAACAAAAGACGGTGAGTGTTCAGACATCATCTCATCCATTAGGCATTTTTACTTGTTGATTCATGAGATTGTGTAGTCTAATATACAGATGTTTGTATGCTCTTTAAAAGCTTTGGGTGTATTAAGTTATCTTTTAGTTAATATAGCGCAATCTTTCAGATCAATAGCATTCAAAGATGCTACAAACAAAAATGCTAAAGTTGCAGAGATGATTACCAATGGGTCTTGGAATCTACAGCTATCTGATCAACCTAATGAGGAGGTAAAAGCAAAATTGTTAGATCTCCTAAATTTGATTGGTTCTCCTCCTTCTCTGTGGAATGATTTAGACTATATCAGTTACAAGCTTGCATCCAGCCATACATCTAAGGAAGGCTATAAATGGCTCATGCAAAGGGGATATTGGCCCAGATTTCAAGCAAGTATGGAATACGAAAGTTCCACCAAAAGCTCAATTGTTAGTTTGGCTTGCAATTCGGAGTGCAATTTCAACAATAGATAACCTAAACAGGAGAGGTGCACAAGAACTCATTCAAAGACTAAATACTACAATGGCACACTGGATCATGCAAAAAACTAGCAAAAAGATCTAGTACATTACTTCTTTCGCAATAAGTTGGGCCTTATGGAACCAACCGAATAGGAGAGTGATGGCAAAGAAAAGGAGTCGAAATCAAGATACTACTATGTCAATGGGAGAGCTACATTCATGGTTCAAAATATCAGTTTCATCGATTTGCTTTTTAACTGGAACGTTATTTTTCATTCCGGTTAACTATAGAATTGTATTGAGACCCATTTTATGGGCTTGTAAATTTGGCCAACGGTTGTTGCTGTTCAGTTTTTCTTTTAATAAAATTTTACCCCTTTTAAGTCAAAAAAAAGAAAAAAAAAAAAATCTTTCAGGTCAAGAGGCGGATTTTCTGCAGCTTCCTTTACTGGATGGGGGACCTCCGGACCTTAGCTTTTCATCTTCAGTTCTTCACTAATGGTGCTAGTAAACACGAGGAAGGGATAAGCATTTATGGTCTGATACCCTGATTGATTTACTGATACTCTGATTGATTTAATACGCGTGTCTCTCCCGAAAAGCTAAACAGCTAACGTGGAAAAAGAATCAACAGTAGTAGGGGGTCTAGGGGGTTGTTACGGCTAGCTGTTTTTTCATTTCCAGCTACATTATCAGCTGGGGCCACAAAGAACCACCGGTTTCGTTCTTTGAAACCGGTTTGAGCAAATAACAGGAAATAATTAACGAAGGGTAATTACCAAATTTACTAGTATGTATACACAAACCAGAGTGTGTAACAAAAAATAATTTAGTATTCAATTGACTTGGCACATTTCACAAACCAGAGCAATTTCACGAACTAAAACGTTCTTGCAGGCGTCCGGCGTCCCGATCAAATATCATGGGAGTTGTAGAGTGGTGTACCGGTCTAGTAGTAGTACTGCAATGAAAGACATACAGCGTGTACCTTGTACATTGGACATAGAAGACGTACACTTGCGTTATTGAATTCTCTATTTCAGCGAGCACTAGTGCAGAGTATACATTAATACATGTAGGAATTACCAATAGGTACTATTATGTTAGTCTTAGTTAATGGCAGGTCTACCCACTAAAGTCCAGTAATTAGAGGTCCATAATAAAAAGAAAAAGAGGAAATTGGACCAAATTTTTTATCCCCTGATCCGGTACACGTGCGGGATGTCATAATCCACTTTTAAAAATACCCAAACTACCCATTCCCTGATAGTACATATATATTTCTTTAAAAAAAATCACCATTTTTTCCAAATCCGAGATCCGCTCTCCTCCTCTCTTTCTGCTTCTGCTCAAATTTTGCTTCTGCTTTTGGATTACGAGCTAGAGTTTTTCTGAAGATCTCTTTGAAGATTTACAGGTATGTTATGTAATATCTTTTTCTGCTGCTGTTGTTTGTTTTTTTCGACTGAATCTGTGAAGATCGGATTGTTTTGATTACGTTTTCACTTTCTTGTTTCGTTTTTTGTTTGTTTTTTGCGTTTATTTTTGTTTTGGTTTGTTTTTGATGAATCTTGATCGTAATTATTCAATTTTTTGGTTAGATTATGATGTTTTTAACATATTTGAACTTTCGATTTGATTATCTTGTTGTTTTCGCTTTTGTATTTTATCAAAATCGTGCTTGTTTGTTGTTTCAGGGGTATTATCCAACAGTACATATGTTGCATACTGATACAAATTGCTTTTGATTCTGTTTTGTTCTTAGTGTTATCACTTGTTGTTGTTTGATTCATAAGTACATATCTTCGATACTGAAATAAGACTCTCTCGATTATGTTATTTTGATAGATTCTTTACATACAATTATTTTTTAGTTCATGAATCAGCAGTACATATGTGGCATACTGATACAAACTGTTTTTTTGTCTAATCGTTGTGGTGTTTGATTAAGATTTTGATCTCCATGTTTGATTTCTTGATTATTTACTAGATCTAGATGAATAATCACGTTTTTGGTTCATTTCGTTATTAGCTTTGATCATACTAGTTCCATTTTGTTGTTTTTAGATTTGTTTTTTTGTATGAAACAACAGTACGTATATCCTGTATTGACAGAAACCTAGCTTATTTTGAATGAAGAAGAACAAGATGGTGCATCGTTATGATTTACGAGGAGAATATTTGTTTTATGTTTCCAGGTATGCTTTCTAATCATCTTGTTTGATTATTTTGTTCGGTTTTTCTTCTTTTGATTTGTTTTTTTGATTGTATTCTGATAATCAAATCGATTTGATTGACGCTTTTATGGTTTTTAGGTTTGTTACAGTTGTTTTTCGTGTATGAATTGACAGTACATATATGGCGTACTGATACAAAACTCTTCTAATTTTGTTTTATTTGAAGTTTTTCCAATTTTTTTGGTTCGATCCATGAGTATGTATGTATAATACTGATAGGAAGTGCTATTTGCTATGTTTTTGCTCCTTTTTTAGTCTTACCCTTCAGTACTTATGTGAAATACTGTAACATGTCTTTCGATTCTCTTATTTTTCATAGATCTGTCACCTGTTGTTGTCATACTGTTGATTTGTAGTTCATGAATCTTCAGTACATATATCGCATACTGATAGGAAGTACTCCTTATTATGTTTGATTCAGTACGTATATGAAATACTGAAATAGATGCTCTTTGTTACGTTTGATTCAGTACTGGAATTGGATATGGAGATGATCTGGAGCTGCAGTTCATAACTTATTGCAAGAAATGACAGATTTTGAATGATAGGAACAGGAGTTGTTGTTGGTTCAGATTTGCAAGCTTGTGAAATTGGTGGTGGTCTTGATGAAGTTACAAATTGGTTGTGATGTGTGTTTGAAAGAAGGTGTGCTGCAAATGGATTTGGAGGAACATAGAAGGTTGGGTTGCTGATGTAAACTGAAGATACATATGAGATAGAGGAGGAATTCCTTCATTCAGGTATTACTCTGTTTCACAGAAGAAAAGAAAGTATAGAAAACCTTTCATTCTGGATCATCTTAATGATGTTTTTTGTGACCGCATAGATGGTACTGATGAGCTTGGTAACATTACTCATAAACTTAGTTCACTCATTTTCTCGGTAAGTGCTGTAATTTCTTCTTTTACATTTAAAAATAAGTGGTGCTCAGTATCTGTTTTCAGTACTGCAACTTAGGAATTGACTAATGCGTGCTTTTTTTAACTACTGATGCATATTTCAATAAATCATTTTAATCCCTTTTTAGGAAAGTATTTACCTGATTGGTAAGTAAATCAGGACTAGAAATTGTAAGTGATTTGAAGACAAATCAGAAAAAAGTGTTTTGTTTGCCATTAGCAAAGCTGGCCTGAATTTGGCTACTGAATTTACCATTACATGCATTCCTTATGGTACTTCTTACTTTGCAAATTATTGAGACTGTTTAGACATATTGCTTTGTAGGGTTGTTTTCCATTGTGGATTAAAACAACTAAAATAAGAATGCGAAAAAGAAAGAGGAGTGGATGGGAGAGTCTCAATGCTTTTATTATTTTTTGCATTTGATAGTTTCAAGAGCTATCTCATCCAAGTAGGGCTGCAAGTAATGAGAGAAAGTCAAGTCATCCCATGGCTGCTGTACTGGTGGATTACGAAGGTTTAAACTCTATTAAACCAGTCCCTCAGGTCATGGTAACACAGACGAAAAACTGCTTTTCTAAAGGAGCTTAATTTATACAAATGGGCATCAGTTGCGTAAGATCTTCCACTTAGTTTCTTTTCCGCATATAGATTTATGAATCATGTGATAGATATTCTTTCAAAATATATTTTCATTTTTGTATTTTGTGATAGATCCATGTGCACCTAACTGATGCACCTAGCTATATATGGATTCCTTTGCTATGCCATAGTTTTTGCTAAATGCCGATTCCACTTTCCACTATGGATCCTAGCATCAAATTTGATATATTCTTTTGCATTGATAATTAGGTACAAGACACTAACCTCTTTTTCAAACTTTTCGTGTTGATGGAGGACATGGTACTATCTTACATAATGCAGTGGCTCAAGGTATGCTTAGTTAGTATTTCTACAGTCTTCATGTAGTTTTAAGTAATATTCCTTCTCACATAATTTTTGTCAAATAGAAAATGGGAAGAACTTAATTTGAATTTGCTATCCATTTGCATTTTGCTAATTTCGGTTTTTATATCTATAGAGATATATACTGCATGTTGTTATCTATAAGTGGGAAGTGTATGGACTTAGAGAAATTCAAACTGCCGAAAAAACTGAATTCTAACCTGCAGTAGGCGATCACTAGAAGTATGGAAACACCATTCCACAACAAAAGTTTTCCTTGATTACCTTCGACGAATCGCATCTAAACATTTCCATCGATTTTAAATTGTAAATATTTTCTACATATATTAAAATACCCTTACTGCACTGACTGTTTTTGCTCCTTTACAGATGACTTTGGTGTGCTTGGGGTGTTGACATACATACCCAACATTCAAACAAGGAAAAAAGATGACGAGAAGCAGCAGAAGATGCCTGAACTAAATCAGTTATACATAATGGTTGACTGCAGATGTGCTGGTGCTGCAATAAAGTAAAGTGAATTGAGGAGTACTCAGATTCCTAAGTAGTGTAGCAGATATGTACTCATATTTGTAAGCATTGTGGCAGATATGTACTTAAATTTGTAAACAGTGTAGCAGATATGTACTCAAATCTATGGTCCTTTATATGTTTTAATTAGATTTGGACCTCCAGATAAATAAAATTCCGATTTGGTAGAAGTATGTTATTTCACACGTACTTAAACAGTGGGGTATATTAATCATTTCCATGTTTTCAAATAACTTTGGACCTTAGAATAAGAGTAAAATCTAGTTGGACCCTGCTATAAATAACCTTATCGGCTTAGGACCAAACAAGAAATTTTCGTTAATACATACCAAATTAATATGTAATTGAGGGTTTTCCACACAGTAAGAATTCGGTGCGGTGTCAAAGTTGACATCTGAGTGTTTCTGCATGCAAACCACACAGCTCGTAGTACTCTGCTCTGTCAGAGAATCAACTAACAAAACAAAAACAACCGAGAAATTCGAAAAAAAAAACTCTGCCCTGTCACTGTGTCTAAGCCAGTAGCTTTTGCTTTTTAGTGTGTTTAATTAAGCGGATTAAGACATCCTGAATGATATTTTATATGCTTAGATGGTGACATCTGCTAGTGGACTCCATACTTTAAGATTGGGGTGGTGAGTTTGCCACGACTGCACAGTATCTAAACCAAGAGGAAGTATTTAGTAATTTGTGGAACCATTACAACAGTCTAGGTTGGGAACTAATCCATGAGCACCGGAGATTTGTTCCGTTGCAGGTAATGTTAGGTTGCTTATACCCTACTAAAATGGATCATTTTAGAAGCCTAACATTAACATGGCTTAGATATGGCTTAGTGAAAACTACAGTGAGACCCATTCTCCCAGATCTTTCCACTGTCAAACCTACCGACAAAAAACTTCAAGCACGCACCCATTTTTTCCGTGAAAATTTCTCCCACACCCAGAATTTCTAAAATTGTTTCTTTCATTATTCTTCTTCGTTTTTTCTTTCATGACTCCCCTTTATCAAGAGAAAAAGGGGATCTGAGGTGATGGAAAAAGATGAGTATGAATTCTGATCCGGGGGTTTGAATCGGTGAAGATTTTGAGCTGAATTTTATGTCGTCAGTGGACATATTGATGGACTGAGAATGGGTTTTGATTGAGACTTCTGGTAACACAAAATCAAGGGATTTTGGCATCTGCCATCGACTGAAATTGGGTTTCTGTATGTGGTCTGAAATTTGGGTTGAGGTGCAATCTTGAATGAGGAATACACAGCAATATCAAGGGATTTCTGGGGTCTTGTTGGCGTTGATGAAGGAAACAAATAAGTTGTCGTCGGATCTGGTATAACTGGTGATGCTTTAGTAATTGATGGGTTTGGATTTGTGAAGAGAATTGCAGTTGGTAATGGTGAAAGGCTGAATTGGTGCTGTTGGGTTAATCAGCAGCTGGTGATGATTTGGTTTGGTGTCGGATCGAACTCAAGTTCAGTTAATGAGAGAAGCGAGGAGATGATAATGAAGACGAGACAACTTATTTTTGATTTGGTATGAACTGAAGTTGAAGATTACAACAACAACATCAGTTGAATTTTGTGGGTTTTGAAATTAAATGAAGGAGCAACAAACTGTAGGGTTTGGATTCAATTTATGTTGGTCGATTGAAGGCAAGCAGTGATGTTTTGAGTGATTGCTGGAGTCGCAGAATAGCTGAAGTAAACTAGTGTTGCAGTCATGGTTTCTTGTGGTGGCTGTGACCGCGAACTATAGAAGTTTGCTGTGATCCATTTTGGGGTTTTTATTTGTAATCCAAGATTGAGTTTATTGGTAGTTTTTCTTGAGATAGTGAGGACTTCGTAGTTTTGTACCTTGGTTGCTAGAATATGAATTTAGAAGATCAGGTGGGAGAAATAAATAGAAGGGTTTTTGTTAATGGAGATGATGATTATGGTGTTAATTGGTGTCCTTAAAATTGATAAGAAAGATGGGGATTACAGAAGCAACTCTTGTAGATGTTCATGGCAGCAGCTCCTGCTAGATGGTGTTATATGTGATTAAATGAGATCTCGTGTTTGTGTTGTCAACAACATGGAGGTGCAACCAGCTGTGGCCGAGACAATGTATGGAGATGTTGTTATGACTGCATAACATGTTATAAAGTCGTGCATTTGGAATGGTGGTTGCTGTCATGATTGAGCTATGAAAAAAATGGATTGATGAATGGATCAGTGAAGTGAGTTAGGAATGGTGGTGTTGATGTTGATTTCAATGGATTGTGCATTTAAAAGAAGATGGAGCTAAAAGGATGCTGCAGCGGGGAGACGGAAGTGCAAATGGGTTTGGTGTGCGTGTGACGTGCATTTAAAAGAAAATGGAGGTGTGAGTAGTGATGCATAACAGGTTATGCATCTACAAAATTAGTTGCACAACTTGTTATGCATTCTCGAAATTGGTTGCATAACACGTTCTGCAGATTTTTTTCCGCATAAATTTTTATGCAGTCCAGAAAACGGTTGCATAACACGTTATGCAACTACTTTTTTCTTAGTATTGAAACCAACAAAAAATAAGGTTGCATAACTTGTCATGCACCTACAATAATATCTACATAACATGTTATGCAGTCGTGAAAATGGATGCATAACAGGTTATGCATCCGAAAATATGACTGCATAATGCATTATTCATCGAGAAACTTGTTGCAAAATCTTTTATGCATCGAGAAAATAGATGCATAACCTGATATGCATCCGTAAATATGGATGCATACTGCATTATGCATCAATTTTTTTTTACGTACGCACTAAAATCAACCAAAAGAATGGTTACATAACTTGTTATAGATGCATAACTTTGTTATCCAAATGCATAATTTGTTATGCAGTGGAGAAAATGGTTGCATAATTCGTTATGCGTCTGCAGAGTGTGTTATGCATCTTTTTTGGTGGCTGCATAATAGTCATGTATCCGACGTAATTTCATAGAGTCATTCGATCTGAATGCTACATGAAGAACATAAGCCAGATGATGGAACGGGGAGACCTAGGATGTAGAAGATCATAACATGAGTGATTCGGCAGATTTGGATTCCTATATATCCACTCATGTGGTACTTCATCATACGATTCATATAAGATCCATCTGTCTAGATATCATTATATACATCCAGAAAGCCGTATGCTTTGGAAGAAGCTTGTACAGTTTGGGAAGGGGTTTTGATTGATCAAAAAGAAGAATCTACTTCAACCGATATGCCCTTAGGCACGGCCATACATAACATAGAAATCACACTTGGAAAGGGTGGACAATTAGCTAAGTTTTCGAAAATTTTGCCTAAAATGATCATCACCTCCGATTTTTTCGTGAAAAACAAAAATTTGATATTCTTGTTTGTACTCGTTGCGTAGCTCTCTTAAAAAGATTTCCAACGATATAAAATTTGTAAAATTTCCAGGCGCGGATTTTTAGATATGTTATATCCAAGTTGCGTTGTCAATTATACCCTTGATGCATAACCCGTTATGAGGATGCATAATCCGTCATACAGACATTTTTAATAATTTCATATAATTATGGGTGTCACGAAAATAATTATGGGTGTCACAGTACCCAAAATTAATTGTGGGTCTGACAATGAGAATATTTTTTTTTTGTGTCTCCCCCTAATTTTCCCTATGGCTTATCGTAAGAAACCTGTTTTAAGTCGAGCGGGATTTTGAATGAGCTCCATAATGTAATGAGATAAAATAAATTTCTTTTTTCTTTCTTTCTTTTCTTGACAAAAAAAGGCAAATCTGTTATATAGATTTTCACTTAACAAAAAAGTGACAAAAAAAAATAAATATCAAAGTTACATGGACATATGCATTATTCTTTATTTATTTTTTTGATAAGAAGACTTTTTATTTATTTATAAAGGAAGTGTTCATTACATAAGATGGGATCTAATCTCTGATTAGTCCTTTCTAGGAATCTAGTTCTTTCATAAGTATTCATATTTTCAGTAGAGAAGAAAGATATCTTCCTAGTTCTAACTTCCTTAGCAAGTCTATCTTCAAAATCTAAAAACTTCCTAGCTTTATACAGAAAAAAAATCGAATTACATATATAGGCTGAAAATTTGCATCTATTGATGCTTCTTTGAGCTCTCCATGGTTGATCTTCAGAACTAATATCTCCATTCATTATCTTCATTAAAGTCTGGCAGTCATTTATGAAGCAACAATTCTTCAGATTTAGATCCTTCATCCATGTAAGAGCTTTCAATAATGCTTTTGCTTCAGCATCTAATGGGCAGGAAGCCCATTCTCTGCCAGCTCTGCACTGTCTCCTGTTTCGTGCTTTGTCCAAAATAGAGATTGCATAACCCATTGAAAAGTCAGCTTCTAAGAAGGATGCATCAAAGTGAATGAACCAGTCATATTCATGTCTTGTTCCTATATCATAGTTCACATTTCTGCCAAAAACAGGGTTCATGCTGGTATTGTTATCTCTAGTAGGCACAAGGGTCTGGTAGGATGTTTTAATGACATCAATAAGCTTCTGTGGTAATGGCACAATATTATCAAAGTTCACACTGTTTCTGAATTCAAATAGACCAAACAATATAAGAGATTTTACCATGGTGAACTTTAAAAAGACTATTGTTCATCCAGAACTTGAACCAGCTCAAAATATCCTGATTTCCTTGGAATTTATAAATATCATTCAAGTTAAAAGCATTCCAGATTGTTTTAGAAAAAATACAATTCACAAACAGATGAAGCTCATCCTCAGCAGCATTAGAATCACACAACAGGCAATAAGGCTTAACATCTTTGATATATCTAAACATTTTACAACCTAGAGCAAGAGCACCAGAAACCACCTTCCGACAAAACATGTTTACTTTAGGTCTAACATTCAAATTCCAAATTTGCTTCCTAAATTTAGCGTCATCCTTGTCAATATGCAGTTTAGTAATAAAATTATAAGCAGACTTAGTAGTTAGCTCTCAAGTTTTAGTGGAATTCCATCTAATCCTATCATGCATACTGAGGTTAATGGAGATAGCATAAACAAAATTATGAAGAGAAGAATGAATATACTTTAAAATCATATTAATGTTCCAGGTTCCATCTCTATTAATCAATTCACTAACAGTTGTAGGCATATTATTATCAGTAACTATAGGGATGAGAGGAGTAGTTTGATTAGGCAACCAAAGATTTGTCCAAATATTTGTGTCCCTTCCATTATTGACTTGCCAGACACTATTCTCTTTAACAATTTCTAAGCCTTTCCTGATACTAGACCAAATCCAGGAGCTTTTATATATTCTAACTTTCCTTAAAGGGTTATGATCTTTAAAATATTTGTGCTTTAAATTTTTTGCCCACAATTGATCCTGGTTATGAATAAGTCTCCAATCCAATTTAATAATTAAAGCCAGATTATGTTTATGAGGAATTCTAATTCCTAAACCTCCTAAATGAATGTCTTTGGTGATACTAGGCCGAGCCTTCGGGTAGTAACATTTCTTTTTATTCTTTTTTTGCCACCAGAAATCTCTTTGAACCTTGTCTAGACTATCAAGAGTTTTTTTTTGGGAAATACAGACATTGCATTTGATGATTAGGATAATCACTAAGCACATTCTTAATAAGAACAGTACGACCAGCATGATTAAACATTTTTCTAATCCAACCTTGAAGCGCAGCATAATACTTATTAATCAGAGGTTCAAAGCTATTGGTTTTATTTTTATCAAAGAATAAAGGAGTTCCAAGGTATTTATCATTCTTAGATATTTTCCTAACCTTAAAGATTCTAGAAATTATCTTACAATGTTTATTATGAACTTTAGGAGAGAAATAAATCCCAGAATGTTGAAAGTTTATAACCTGAGCAGTCATTTCTCCAAAAGTGTTAAGAGTGTTAAGAATGTTAAGAATATTTTTAGCTTCATTCAGATTGGCTTTCGAAAAAAGAAAAAAATCATCAGCAAAGAACAAATGAGAGACTGAGGGTGCAGTTTTAGCGACTTTGATCCCTGAAACTAAATTATCTTTTTCAGCTTTCAAGAGAAGTTTCGAGAGCACTTCCATACAAATGATAAACAGGTAAGGAGATAGTGGATCTCCTTGCCTGAGACCCCTAGTAACAAAAAAAAATTCACTAGGCACACCATTTAAAAGCACAAAGAAAGAAGTTGTAGTAATGCATTGCAAAATAAGTTGACACCACTCACTGCAGAAACCAAAGGATAGAAGGGTTTGATTTAGAAAGTCCCATTCAATTGTATCAAACACTTTGGAAAGGTCTATTTTAAGAGCCATATTTCCATTTTTGTTTTTCGATGTTTTCATAGAATGCAAAATTTCATGCACTACAATAATGTTGTCAGTTATTTGACGACCAGGAATGAAAGCAGGCTGGTTTTGAGAGATAAGCTTAGAGAGTAAAGGCTTTATCCCATTAGTTAAAATTTTAGAAATTATTTTATACGTTATATTGCTAAGGCTGATAGGACGGAAATCGCTAGGAGTAGAGGGATTATGGACTTTAGGAATCAGAGTGATATAAGTGTAGTCTTTTAGCAAATAATTTTTCTTGAAAAAATCTTGAACAAGATTGATGATATCAGTCTTGACTATATCCCAGTGTTCTTTAAAGAAACCTGGCGGGAAGCCGTCAGGGCCTGGGGAGCCCCACAAATTCATATTAAAGAGCGTATTTTTAATTTTCAGTTTCATCAGGAACCTTGGTGAGCATAATATTATCATTATCATCAATGCATGGATCAATTAAGGAGCTGAGAAGATCAAGATGTTTAGCTTTAACAGAAGTACTAATAGATTTAAAGTGCTTTATCAACATATTATGAATTTGTAAATTATCCTCAATCCACAGGTCAGTTTCATCCCTAAGAGTGTGGATATGATTAACACGCCTTCTATTATTAGCAGTTTGGTGAAAGAAATTTGTGTTTCTATCAAAATCTTTGATAAACTTATCTTTAGAGAGATGATTCCAATAATCATACTCTCTGTTGTACCAGATATCCTGATTATTCTGGGTATCTTTAATTTCAAGCATAGGTAGAGGGTTAATGGAGTGAAGAAACTCCATTTTCTTGTTCAGCTTCTCAATGTTCTGAAAGATGTTTCCAAAGACATTTTTGTTCCAGTCAGAAAGCGTATAGGATAAGTTTTTAAGATTTTTTTTGAATTTTGTAAGCAAAGGAACCATTAATATTACAGTTCCAATTATTAGCAACAATGTCTTTGAAGCCTTCATGACTGAGCCAAGTTCTAATAATTTTAAAAGGTTTTTGAATAAAGTGTTTTATTGGTTTACAAGTTAAAAGTATTGGCGTATGATCAGAGCCTACTCTAGGCAAATGACTGACATTAGCATCAGGAAACATAGTAGACCAACAAGAAGAATAAATCACTCTATCAATACGTTCTTTTATATTTTCATGCTCTTCCCAATTATTAGACCAAGTAAAAGGTATCCCTTGATATCTAAGATCCGTAAGACCTAAAGATTGAATGTTCTCATGAATAAACTTATTAATATGAGCATTATTATTATTTCCACCCTATTTGTCATTAACATGCAAAATAAAGTTTAGGTCACCTACAATAATCCAAGGGATGCTAGGATTCAGATTATGAAAATGCTTAATTTTATCCCACTGAAGTTTTTTCCCAGTGTCATTCAAAGAGCCATGCATGCAAATAACGTGGACATATCCATTACAACGTTCCTATTATAGACTAAAATTGATAAACATAAACCAGAAAACACTTCAGAATGCAATCCTCAATTATAAAGTAAATACTTTTCTGTTATAATGAGTTATTTAGTGCTTCTCGAAAAGTTATTGTAAAGTCCATCATTTCTCTCCCTCCACAAACTTCACCAAATAGCAAACGGCAAGACCGACCAAATTTTCTTGATCATGTTTTTTCCTTTCTTGGCACCCGATTCCCAAATGCTACTTCTAACATTACTTGCAAAAGTCCAACTAACACTGAAACTATTAAAGAAATGAGTCTATACCTCAAACGCAGTTTCACATTGTGAGAATAAGTGCTCGTTGGCTTCCGTAGAGTTCCCACACCGTAAAAATTTCGAATCCCGAATTAAACCTGCATTAAAAAGATAATCAAGTATAGGTGTTTCATTGTAACACAAAGTACACACTAAAAAGGAAACCATTAATGAGACTTTAGAATTCCATGGTTGTTTGTCAGGGAAGGATAGTAGGCCCTCAGTTTTCATAGTTGATAAGAGTTAGCTACCCGAAAATCCATCATCATATCTCTAGATTCAAGCGTCTTCATGAGAAGACAGAATAGTTGAAGAGTCGCCAATCAATTACAACAACAAAATAACCTCTAGTAGCTCCCGCCCTTTCAAATTTTTTGTAAACTGAAAGTCTCGTGCACCATTAACAGAAATCATATGTTTCACCACAGTTAAGTTCTGCTTAGACAAATGAAAAAGAGCATGAGCACGTAACCGCAGTGGGAAAGTGAGAAAAATATCGGTGTTAGTTGGGATACAACTAGGGACGGATCGCTTGTACTCGGATGGGAGAGTATGCTGGACGGTTATACCAGATATTGGTCTCACATGAGACAAGGAACGTCTACATTATACCGAGGCATTTTCAGCAAAATTGGCTCCAGATTTAGCAGAAAACTCTACAATTAAGCGTGCTCAGGCAAGAGTAATCCAGGGATGGGTGACCTCCCGGGAAGTTTTCGTTGGATTACCGCGGATATGCCCGTTGAAAACCCCACACTGCCGGATAACCACAATGGCTAAGTGGGGACAATATCGGTGGAGATTCGGGTCATTACAATGAATTTCACCTGAACCAATCTGCATTTAGGTGGATGGACACCCAATCCACCTCTCGGCGAACCAGACGTGGACGCGGATGAGACATCCAAAATCCGTTAGACGCCTATCCATCCACCATTTTTGTTCACTATAATTAGGAATACGATTATCACAATAGAATCACCAATATCATAATTTCTTTTCCTCTCACGACTTAACCTATTAATCGTTTTTTGCCCAACTTATGCAAGATCACTACTTGAATTGATGATATGTACCAGTTATTGTTGACATTAACTTCACTTAAAAAAATTAAGTTATGAAATTCTTATCCACTTAATAAATATGTAGCATGGATTATGTTATAATTTCTCAAAATTTTCAATATTGATCTGTATCTTTGTATATTTCCAAATATTACAATTGAGAAAGTTAATGGGGTTTGAGTTTGAATTCAATAAATTGATTTGTACGTTTAGTGTTTAATTAGAATCTTGATCGTAGAACATGCAGCCGACGCATTAGAATTATAGAGTAATCAAAGACCGTTAAAATTTTGTAAACTGACTTTTTTCTATTTTGCCAAACACCTTAACCATCAGTTGAGTTAATTATTGTCAAACTTTGTCGTCCTTTTCCATCTTCTCCCATGTATTTGAATTTATTTTTCTTTAATTATTTTTGTTGATTAATATGAGAGTTTCTGTGAAATCTCTTTATTGTTATTGCAATTGAACCACACATCCTCATAGATTTATTATTCGGATGGCAAATCTTCCGAGAAATAGGCTAGACGTGGATGAAAGTTCAAAATACATCATTTGGATGGGCAGAACCCGAATGCCACCAAATCCACATCATAATTTACCATAGAAGTTAGGGATGAGCAGTAGTGGAATCTGTGGATTCGGTATCTCCCACGTCTGGTCCGTCTAAATGACGGGTGTTAGATTTTCATTTGCATATGATCCCTTACCCGCATATTTGATATTTTTTGATGGATGCGGATGGATTCGCGTATTTGTATCTATAATTTTTTTTAAGAAAGATGACAGCAAAACTAAATAAAAATATATCTTAGTTCGTGATTTATAACATCCTAAATCATCCTTAGATAAATGTTCGTATATGTTTAACTAATTTCAAAAAACTTAATAAATTGCCAGACAAAAGATCCCACTCGTGTAAACCCTCTCCGCCACTCCTCAATTTCTTGTTTGATATAGATTGGCACTAATAAAACTAGTTTCTCACCCGTGCGACGCACGCGCCTATTTTTCGTTTAGGAATATTAAGTGCTTCTTATAAAAATGGGTAGTAAAAAATTTAAAACAAAATAAGCTAGTACTTTAGTTAGTGCGCAAGAAAATAAAATGAACAAAAAATGGCTAAAGCAAATATAAGTCCCTAGGGAAACAACGCAATGAAAAGAAATTGTTAGATTTTTTTCACATCCTCTTTATCCTGGTCATTAATATTCTTTTCTAATAAGAAATGGTCGCTTTATTTGATGTAGAGCAAGTTCCATTTTCCGTTTGTCTTGGTAAATTGCAACTCATATTGTATTATTTTTTTGTATTAAGTAAGTATTTTTCTATAGTATACGTACAATGGTTTGGTTGACGGCCTCGAACATTTGCATCCAACACAATGTAATTGATTATCCATGCGTACGATTTTCCCCTTACATTTGCATCAGTTCATGTAATACAAATCCTCTCCTTCAACCAACCTAAATAATTTATTGTGTTTTTCCCAGATTGTTAATAGAGCTCGATACAACTCAACGATCCAAAAGTACGTGAGATACAAAAATAGATTACCTTGTTATTGGTTGTATCAAGTTGGAAACAATTTATAATAGCTTGGTATTCTTAAAAATAAGCAAGAAATATACCCGAAATTCGTTAAAAATAGCTTGGTATTCTTACATTTAAGTACATCCAATGAGGCGTAGAGTCTAAACTAAAATTGAACAGTTTTGAATTTTACCAGCAACCAAGACAATCCAAAAACACTGTGTCACTTAATATATGCCTATTAATTGAGTTCATCAGAAAAACATTCAACAAAAGTAAAAAAGCATATTATAACTCTCTCGTAAGAGCATCTCCAATAGAGTTTGGGTCTCTTAAAAAATTGGTACCACATAAGATTTTAGATACTCTAATATAAAAAATCCTCTCGAATGGCTGTTGGATGGTTAAAAATTAGTATGAGTTGACGGTTTGAGTTTGGATTAGAGTATCCAAATTTATATACTCCCATCCATACCCACATCATATCTTTTTTCTATTTAAAATTATTTTGGCCCACATTTTAAATTAAGTAATCTATAACTAAATGACAATTGTATTAAAATAGATATAGATACAACTACCACTGGAGATGCTTATCAAAACAAAATTTTGAATATACATATGTCAACTAAATGCCTAAATTTTAGGTTTCCACGTAGGATATATACTAATACACCGTTGGAGATGCTCTAAGACAACCAATCCTACAGTAGCAAGTGCTTCCGCTCAGGTCCAAACTCATCACGCAATCGTAAGTACCTATATAAGTACCTCATCGGTTCATTAGTTTTACCCTATCCATTCAAATTGGCTTCACGATACGATATGTACAGTAATATCGTTGCCTTGCAGCACATGTGTTTTTACCTTCCAATCACATAAGGAACACCATTATTCTCCATTTAAATTTCCATCAGTATAATTTCACTTCGTACATGCAAACAATTTTTTCCTAGCATGTAGAGGCCATTCTCAATTTTTATAGAAGACATTAGCAATTGATGAGACGATTACTTAATTATACCCATGTTTTCAGAAATGAGGTCTTTTAGCAAATTAAGGAAGTTGAAAAACAAATATAATATTTAGACTCGACAAATTGCTACTCCATAATTAGGGAATGTGTCACACGGAAATCTAAGATCACATTTCTTAATATTCAACTCTGCTCAAACACAACAAAAAGATACGTAAGATAAATAACATACTTAAATACAATTGCATATACAAAAGCACAGAAAGGTAAATCACAAACTCCTAATTATCTATGCTCAAAAAAACAAAAATAGATACATACCGAGCTTAAATGCAATTGAAACATAAAGAAGGAAAAAAAAAACCCTCCTACCTAATTGTAAAATGCTCGATTATTTTTGGTTCCACATCCCATCAAACTCCGAGCTGCCCTTGGAGTCCAAATCAATGTACAATCTCTTTCAGAATCTCCTCTTTGTTCTATAATTAACTTATTTTTCAACAAATCCATCAGAAACAAATAAGAAATATATACAATTCAGCAATTGTATATACAATTATCAACTTATAAATTGGGTATACAATTCAGCAATGCTATAAACTCAACTTATACTTGAACCAAGGCTTTTGTATCTCCTTCTCACGAATGTTCTCTGCGCAGTCCACGATTTACCTTTGTTTTTTTGGATCCCCTCTTGGTTTTCTAGGAACTTCTTCTAGCCGTAATCTTCCTACATGCAATCAATAAAAGATAAAACCAAAATTTACAGCATAATTCATCTCCCGCGACAGTCTTAATTTTTTCTAAACTAATACGCGGAGAACGACGGTTGTTGAATCTTGAATGATTGTTATGACCAAAACATGTTATTAAAGATCCAATAGATTTTTTCATTGAGATCTAGTCATGATGGTTGATTGATTGCTTGCAATGTTAAAAGAGTCTTAGAAACAGAGTGATCATGAGATAAAAAAAAATAAGAAAAGAGAAAAGCATGGTTACGATACCCTATTCGAATGTCACCAGCAACCTACAAAACAAATTGAACGAAAAATTCTAAGAATACTCAAAAAGCATGCAATTGATTTCACGGTCAAGGAGAAACGAATAAATGAGATATATCAGTATATGTGTGGATTTAAAATTAATACCCTAGAAAAAACAACTAATGTTATCCGCATATTTCACCTCAGCTTAGTACTCAAGCTTTCGTTGCCGCAACAATTAAGCCAGAGCCAATTGATTATACAGTACATGTGGATTAAAAACCAAAATAGATCAGACAACAAATATTAACCTAGAAAAAAATTTAAATCGCAAGAAACAGAGGAAAACAAAAAGAAAACCAACAAACCCTTAAGAGAAAACTTTTGCTCGTAGAATTATATAAAAAGTCATCAAATCCGAGAATTTCGTATAAACGGAAATAGTACCAATGAAATATCTAAAATTTTATGCGATATTCATAATTTTTGAGAGTCTTTGTTTATTTGGATAGTCGCACATTTTTGTCGGTTTTTTCATCCAAATATATACATTATGCACATTGCCAATCGTTTAGGAATATAATTATTTTCTTTTCTTTTACGGAATTTTCTATTATTAAAAAAAACTGTTTACTGGAAAAAATATCCTCGTTTAGAGAAACAATAATTCTATTGAACCCACTAAACTAACCCACCGTCAAACCCACCGCATACGTGGCAAGATTTTTTCATTTTTCTTTATTTTTTCTTTCTTGTTGACGTGTTCGGATAGTTACTCCCTCTTTTACCACGAACACCAGAGGAGAAACAAATCTGAATGGCGTAGGCTTCCCATTTTCTATACTTCTCAATTATAATGTGCTCGGTTTTTGATTCAATAGATGGAAGAAACCAGAAGCCAGAATTTCTCCCGTTGTTCGTTTCATCCAATTTCATGGTTAAAAAGAAGTTCAAAAAAAAAAATCTTCTATTTATCATTCAAAATTTCAATCATCAGATCCATGAAACCAAGGTATTTAGTCTTAAACAGATGAGTGCTGCATCGAAATTCAAGAGTTTAATATTCAATTTTAAAATTGAATCCCGTGAATTTACTATTCTTTAATTGACTTACCATTGAATTTGATGGACGATTATTTTGTTCAGGGTTTTGAAAATTGGAATGAGCTACAGGAATCGGAGAAGGAAACGGAGAGGTTTTATCTTAGACAATTGCACCTTGTATTAGTTCCTATTTATTTAATACAGTAAGTGAAATGGTTTCTTTTATGTGAGAAACAACTACAGTAGTACCATGAAATTGGATTCCTTGTTATTGGCCATAACAAAACAATTTAGCTGTGAGACCATGAAGACTAATCAATGGGCCTGTTAGCTTGTTTGCTCGGTGACTAGATTAAAGAAATGGTGGTGATTGTGATGGCTGTATGGGCAGTGTTTCAGGTGCTAATGGAGACTTCAAGGGTTCTGCAACCAGTGATGAAGAAATGGCGCTGTATATGACGCTATGTATACATGAAAGAAGAGGAGTTTGTATGGGGTTGAGCTGTTGTCGGTGATGGTGCTGTGAAGAAAATACAAATGAAATTGGTGTTCACTGTGGTCAGTCTCGACAGCAACGAGGTGATGCCTATGATAGTTGCTAATTGGAGGCAGTGGTGAAATTGATTATTGGCAGTGATTGGTTCTATTGAAATGAATTGTTATCAAATGTATACAGACAGAGTTCGTCCACGACCATGGTGCAGTCAGCGAAAACACGGAGCTGGTAAATCTGCAAACGTCAGTGAAGAAGAAAGATAGGAAATGGGTTCGAGCAGTCGATGAAGTTGAGATACCTAAGATGGCTGATTTGAATGAGTGGAAGATGGTTGAAGTAGTTCTGTATGTGGGGTTTCTTGGTTGGAAATGAATGGCAGAATGTCTGAGATGATTGCAAGCGGAAGTGGAGAATGGTCTATATAGCTGGTGCTGGTTGTGAAGATGTGATTCTAGGCTGAGCAGTGCAGGCAGCGGTTGATGTTACAGGAAGTGGAGATGTATGTTTTTGGAGTAGGATGGTGTGAACTGGGGTTTATCATTGGCTGTGCAATCATCCACTGGCGAAGAAGTATTTCAGGGTGCTCTTTTGTGCTACTCCTTTAGGTGAATACCACCTCTTTTGAAATATTATTTGCAATGCTGGCTGGTGAAAAACTTCTTCCAAGCTATAGAGCTGAAAGGTCTTGATTGTATGTTGCGTGGAAGTTAGCATTTTTTTTTTGACAATGTTAACTACAAAGACCCACTGTTGTAAGACTTCATATGTATGAAATGTTATGTTTAAGAATTTTCTTCTAACTTTCCATTATTGTTTTAACATAACCACTGAAGGCAGAACCTAAAAGTACCTTATGCTTCTGGAAAAAAGGAAGAAAATGCACCTTGTTGAGACTGATAAAGTCCAAATACAAATAAACTAATGCATTCAGGGTCACACTGTGACCATCTTTATTCAAAATATGATTCATAAAATTGTTAAAAATAGAACTTCCAAATAGAACTAATGTTGCCTTCGGATAAATCCTCCATTGCCTTCTTGTAAGCTGGTACCCTGGTACGTTGGTGCGGAACTCTCAAAGTACGGACTTCTCCATGGTTGAGGTACTCCAAATGCAGTCGATACACTTTCAAACTGTCCAGAGAGTCCTCCTGGTGCAGGTGCAGCATTCCCATAATGAACATAAGGTGTTCCATATGCGCTGCTAATGTTTCCATAAGATAAAATTTATGATGTCGGGAACTGCATCGTGGAATTTCCTATGTTTCTTACTCTTTGGAGTTCAGCTAAGTGTTGTAAACATAAAAAAATAAATAAGAATATGTCAGGCTTCACCAAATTAAACCAACGGAACATAAGCAGGGAGAAACAATAGGTATGCAACTGTACCAACTCAACAAAAGGCCATACAAATTATTGCCAGGAAGTAAACATAGTCATATTAGCTATCCACCAGCTCTTACCAAAGTCACATTTTAGATACTCTGACAAACTATTATGGCACAAACATCTACCGCCAGGAATTGTACGGTTTTAAACCATCAATTCAACCAACTAAATACTTTTCAGTAGGTTTCAAGCAAAGAAATCTTTTAAGGCTTACCAGTAACTGGTTGTACTCTCCCCTATGAAGATTACTGATTTCAGCTCCGCCCAATGACTGAAATGCACCCGCTATGTTTTGTTGATTCGAGATTTCTTTAGTGGTCTAACAAATAAACATCGAATGGTAAAATAACTTAAGACAAACATATTGAATACTTTCACGAGATTAAAGCATAAATAGTCAAAATGAATCAAAAACTCACAGTGATGTTTGCCTTCTTACTACTCGTTTTTCTTTTCTTCGATAGCTGAATATTACTTACCAGGCTTTGTTGACTCGATATTTGTTCATTGGTCTAACAAATGCACATCAAAGTTCAATAACATCAGACTAATAAATTGGACACGTTCAGGACACTGAAACATAAATAGAATAAGAAAAGGATAAGTAACTTACGTTGACGTTTTCTTTTGTCACTTTTCTTTTGTATTGATTAGGTTTCAAACGGTTAGTACAAGGCCTACCTTTTGCACTTGCTTGAGGAGGATTACTTATTTTTATAGTTTCATTCCCTTGATCAGAGTTGTTTATTTCTGCTTCGATACCAGATCCCTTTTCCGGTGTTTCTACCAATTGTTCACGTATCCATTTCTTTATATTACTGCACTTATCACCATCCTTTGAAACTACATCTGCAAGTTCCGCAAAATAATCACATAACTCCTTGTAACGTTTCTCTGCTGGAGTCAAATGTCAACTATCAGAATTTATTGGCACCTTTGTGTGTAACAACCTCACATCTTTTCTCCATCTTCTTAGTATGTAATTGTCTGGGATTAGTAAAACATCATTACAAAGTAACACACATATCACATGCGTGCAAAGTATTCCTCGAAATTCAAATCTATGACAACTACACTCGACTTTGCATTCATTTTTTTGAAACCATACCTTAAATATAACCTTTTTCATCGACCAGTCAATATCGGGATCAAGTTCCGGTTCAGATTCGGATTCAGATTCTTCAGTTGGTGCAGTATTTTCCATATCAAGTGAAGTAATTTTTTCGTTTGATGCAACCAATTCATCATCATCATCATCATCATCAACTTCTTCTTCATCCTCTCGTGGTTTTTGATAGTAAATTTCTTCTTGTATGTCATATCTTTGAACCATGACTCCATCTTTTATTTCATCTTGAGTACCAATTATCTCGCAATACATTTTCTGTATCAATCGATTGCGAAACTCTTTAAACTTCGCATGAGTGTATACTTTTTGAATTTGTTTCTCCATTTTATACGAAGTTGAGGTTGGAATGATTGTTGAAAATGATCTAGCATCTGCCTTAAGCTCCTTTTACATTTTGTATCTCAGTGCATTATCAAATTTTTCAACAAATTGCTTCAAAGACGTTCTTGAATGAACATACCCGTCAAAAAATGCATTCATACTTTCAGATCGCTGTGTAGTCGACATCCCAGCCCAAAAAGTGGTCTTGACAAAACAAGGCACCCATCGGTGTTTCTCCTTATATAATTTATTAAACCATTTATTTTGTTTCAAGCTCTCATACTTTTGCAACATGTCACTCAAATGTTGTTCAAATTCAGCTGGACATTGTGTATCATAAACAACTTTTTTCATCCTACATTTAATCTTTAAGTAATTTTCATACCTCCTTAACTTTTCAGGTATTTTTTTCATGATGTGCCATAAACACCAACGATGTTTGGTATCCTTGAAAACTCTCTCAACTACCCATTTCATCGAGCTATATTGGTCTGTAATTATACCTTGTGGAGCGATTTTATTCATACAATCGAGCCATGATCTGAATAACCAAGCAAAAGTTTCCTTTTCCTCATTAGAAAGCAATCCACAACCAAATAAAATTGACTGCCCATGATGATTAACCCCGAAAAATGGAGCAAAAGGCATTTCATACTTGTTTGTCAAGTATGTTGTGTCAAACGTGAAAATTTCACCAAATTCTTTGTAGGATTCTCTACATCTATTATCAGCCCAAAACACATTCTTCAAACAACCTGTTTCGTCAATGTCCATTCTGTAAAAGAAATTTGGATCCCTATTTTGCATGTTTGTAAAGTGATTCAGAAGTGCTGTAGCATCTCCTTCGCCAAGTTCTAATTTTTTTTCTCTAGCAACCATATTCCTCAGTGTTTTTTCATTATAAGGGAGGCTTTCGTATCCACCACCTTCAACCGCTAATGCACCATAGATCTTATTCATCCTGATTCCTGCTTTGTCGTTCACCAAAACTTTCTTCTTTGTAGCTGTGTTGATCCTTTTGTGGCCTCTTAAATATCGAGATTTCGATGGACTATTTAAATGGTTATGTTCAAGAGTAAAAACGCTTATCATCCATTTTTCACCTTCACATAATCTCGCTGAAATTTTTGCTTTGCAGTTAGTTCTTTGTGTTGGAGGAAGATTTACCGGAGAGTCCGACACTGAATGATTCTTCCCTTCTTTCGTACAAGAATAAGTTACAAAGTTTAATGCTCCATGATGATCCCTCTTGCATGTTCGTTTCTTACAAGAAAATCCTGTCTTGAATGAATAACTAATGTAGAACTCAAATAAGTCATCAGCATTGTTAAATTTCATGCCAAGTTTTGGCAAGACAATCTGATCACCTTGGTCATTGTCATCATTCAATGCACTATTATGTTGTTCAAATTCCTCACTCGCCGATTGAGATTCACCCATGGCTGCATATAAAACAACACATGCATACAATTGGGTTATATTTATGAACAAAATGATGCTCAGATATTCTCAAGCAAAAGAGTAAAAAGTAACCTAACCAAATCAGGTATATTAAGATGTGTGATTAACAAGTGAAACATAAGTTCATTAGGTTTAAATTAAATAAGAAGTTTATCTCAAATAAGAAACAAGAACAACGAAAGGAACTGTTCCTACTCAAACATCTTCCATGGTATGAGCGGCAGCGGTTACAAGCTTCCAGCAGTTGGAAACCGAAAAAAATATGTAGAGATGAGACATCTAATCATATCTATATCATTAGATGCAAGATTACTGCTTGTATACGGAGGCCTTACTACATGAAAATTGAATCCGAAATAATTAGACTAGAGCTGCACAGAATCACGTTGATGTGATTTGTGATGCCCTAATTAATGAGATAGGTAAATGAATTTTATGTAATATCCCGGTGTGTATCAATATTCTAAACAAATCATATATATACTAGAATAATTATGTTTCTAAGGATAGATAGAAAATCTTATGGAGGTTCCCCAACAACAAAAGGATAGTCTAATCCCCAACTGGATTCTCTACGTCTAAGGAACCAAGCTGCAAATCGAAAAGTAATTTCAAGATACAAAGGGTTTGCATATAGATTACCTAGTGATATTTTCGTTCTTCTTTAATGGTAGTTCGTATTCTTATTCAAGTTCTTCTTTAGATTTTGTTCTTTGGCGCCTACTAGAGATTTTTTAAGATCTGATTTTGGTGTTTTACCAAAATTAAAAACCAAAATAAAAAAGAAATTTACAACCACGTCAACAAGAAAGAGAAAAAGATAAAAAGGGAAAAAGTCTTGCCACGTATGCGGTGGGTTAAATTAGTGGGTTCAATAGAATTATTCTTTTCAAAAATATAAACCTCCATTATTACCATGTTTTCTCGATATAATATATTAGTTTAGTATAAAAATATTGAGCCTAAACCCAAAAAATCTCCAAAAAATAAAGTAATTTTTTCTTAGGAAATAATTTCATTGTATTTTGATATTCACATTTATTTTGATAACATACTCCAAGATTTTCTTTCTTGTTATTTCATATTCTCATTCCTTTTTTTTGCTGCTGATTACGATTTTTTTTCCTTTGAAAATAATATTCCTAATGATTTTGTATTATTCCAATATTTTCTTTCCAGTTATTTTGATATATCTTTCAAAATCATATTCACATTCCTTTTTTTGTGGTTCTGATTACGATTTGTTTTCCTTTGGAAATCATATTCCTAATGATTTTACATTATTTTTATCTGTAAAGGAAATCGTTTTTTTATTTTTATTTTTTTGCTGATAACATTTTTTTCCCTCTGGAAATCATACTCCTAATGATTTTGTATTATTTTTATCTGTACAGGATTAACAAACCTTTTACTCGATTCATACGGGCCAACCACAAATCAGGTATTTTCTTTTAATCGGTGATTTAAATATTTTCATTTAATCAGGTATATGCTTATGATTTTTTTTAGGTATTTCATTCCAACTGAAAGTGTAATTGCAAGTATTTTCTTTTACCCGTAGTTTGGAGTTGTAATTAACGGATTTTATTGTAAAAACTGTAAATGGACATTGGACATTGGATTTTTTTTTTATTCGTATGATTGATTTAATTTTACGATGAAATCACGATGAACATTGCATATTTTATTTTATTTTGTTATGATGAAATCGTTTTATTTTGGTAATGTTGAGGTTGTGTATATTTGTTTTGATATGTTTCTAAGATTAAATAAGATTTAGTAAATTTAAGAAATTATTTTCTAAAATGTGATTGGCCAGATAATATTTTGTGGGTCCAAAAGATTCTATTAAAATTTTATTGGCTGAAATTTAGAATGGTGGGGTCAGAATCAACCAGAAGCTACGATTAACCACAGAGCTCGAAAAACTCTGTGTTTATATAAAGAAGAATATAAACCTGAACTTTTCATAGATGAATACTACTGAATTACATTATCAGACTTCACAATATCTTAAATAATTTTAAACATACTCTTAATCTAGCGGGTGTAGATGGCCAATGGATTTCTAGTCTTGCATCTGCACCCAATTCAATATTTAATAGGTTTTAAGGGAGTCAGGTTGGCGGGTTGGAGGGTTGGACCACCCAGGCCCGTCCCTCAGTCTAGAAGTCCAATCCCAACGGGACTTATTGAAAAAGCCAAGCTTGGAAGCCCAACACGGTTTCTTATGGAAGCCTATAACCCAATACATGTGCGAGCCACATTTGTCTTCTCAGGATATATATTACGGTAACTTATCATGTTGCCTTTGTCACTGTCCTACACAAGTAGATATCGAGTTTTCAGTCAGTGCATAAGAGCTCTCTCTTGAGCATAATATATAGATACATGAGCAGTACAGAAAAGCTAATAGTGGGATTTAAGTTCCAATAAACATATATATCACATGCTGTATATACGTGATTTAGTAACTGTTATTAAAAATTGTGTGACAATGTTGAGAAAATATAGTTAAAAAGGGTCTTCAAGTCGGAATACATGCGGATTAAGAGAGAAATCATAGTGTTATACTTGCAGGATTTGACAAAGGCTCAAAATAAACTATCCTGTCCTACTTGAGTCCTTTCAGTTAATTTTCCCAGCAAGGGGGAAAAAGATCGTCGGTACATACTAGTTAACCGTAGGCCGTAGGCGTCCATATTTACTAGTGGTGTAACGACTCCCGGCTATCTCCGACATGGCCCTTGTTTCAGAAGTATGCATATTTACTAGTGGGAGACACAGATTTTTTTTAGACACGACTCTTTAAGATTTTAGCTTATATGATTATTTTTTTGTTTTTTGTTATGATACAATCTTTAATGGCAACGGCAAGATGAAACTTAGTTTATATAAAGACAACTCTCTTTATTGATGTTTAGAAAATCTCTCAAAACTAAACACAAGCTCTAATCTTGCTCATATGATCAATCACAACTTTGGTGATCATATATATATAGAACTATGAATTCCTTTTCCTAGTCCTATTACCTTATTACATGTCATTCCTTTTCTTAGAACTAGATGTCTTCTAATTCCCTTAGGATTACATCAATTTCCTAATCTTGTCCTAACCAGCTTGTTAGTGACTTCTATGTTGAAGTTTAACCAACATTCTCCCCGTTAAGCTTCAACCTTACCCGTGACATATCTTGTACTCCAGTCAGTTGTCTCATTTCTTCAAACTTGATCCGAGCTAATGCCTTTGTCAATATATCTGCTTTCTGCTCAGTTCCAGGTATGTGTTCTACGTTAATGACCTCCTTCTCGATGCATTCTCGTATGAAATGATACCTTTTGTGAATGTGTTTCTTCTTCCCATGAAACAATGGATTTTTAGTGAGTGCAATTGCAGACTTATTATCAATATTGATGAGAACTTTTTCAGGTTCTCTTCCTTTGATTTCACCCAACAGTTCTTGAAGCCATATTGATTGTTTAGCTGCTTCTGTTGCAGCCATAAACTCAGCTTCACAGGATGAGAGGGCTACAGTGTCTTGCTTCTGTGAACACCATGTAATAGGTGCTTCTCCTAGATAAAATATATGACCAGTTGTACTTTTTCCATCATCTTGGTCAATATTATGACTGCTGTCACTATACCCAACAATTCCTTTTGATCCTCCTCGACCATACTTTAATCCATAGCCGATTGTTCCTCTTAGATATCTCAATATCTGCTTTATTACATCACTATGAGACTTGCGTGGACTCTGCATATAACGGCTTGCTACTCCCACAAAGAAAGCCAAGTCTGGTCTTGTGTGTAACAAGTATCTAAGGCATCCAACATTTCTTCTATAACTCGTTGGATCAATCTCAGCTTCTTCTTGTGCCTTTGAAACTTTAAGTCCAAACTCCATTGGTATCTTAGTTGGATTACAAGTTTCAAGTCCTGCTTCTTTCAGAATTCTCCTTGCATAAGTTTCTTGTTTAATCTGAATCCCATCTACTCCTTGATGGACTTCTATGCCAAGTTAATAAGTGAGTTTTCCGAGGTATGACATCTCAAACTTTGATGACATTTCTCTCTTGAACTCATTGATCACCTTAAGGGAGTTGCCAGTCAAAAATAGATCATCTACATAGACTGCAATCACAAGAAGCGTTCCCTTTTCTTCTCTTCTGTATATTGATGTTTCTTTAGAGCACTTAACAAATCTGATTTCTCTTAAGATTTGATCTAACTTTGTATTCCAGGATCGAGGAGCTTGTCTTAGACCATTCAGAGATTTTGATAACTTATAAACCTTATGCTCTTGTCCTTTTACTTCAAAACCTTCTGGTTGTTCAACATACACATCTTCTCGCAATTCACCATGTAAGAATGCTGTCTTAACGTCTAAGTGGTGAATTTACCATGAGTTTGATGCTGCTTCTGCTATTAAGAGACGAATTGTCTCTAGTCTAGCAACTGGTGCGAAAACTTCATCAAAGTCTATGCCTGATTCTTGAACGTATCCCTTAGCTACAAGTCTTGCCTTATATTTGTTGACAGTACCATCAGCATTCCGTTTTATTTTTAAGATCCACTTAAGACCAATCACTTTTACCCCACCTGGCTTATCAACTAGAAACCAAGTCTTGTTTCTGTTGATTGAAATAATTTCTTCTCTACATGCTTGTGTCCATTTAGTCGAGACCTTTGCTTCCTGAAAATTCCTCGGTTCATCATTAACAGAAAGTAGCATTATCTCACATTCTTCTGCAGCTTGAAGAACATAATCCTCCAGATACTGTGGCTTTTGTATCTGTCTTGTTGATTTTCGCAGTGGAATGGGTTGAGTTATTTCATCGATCTCTTCTTCTTCTTCTTCTTCTTCTACTTCTTCGTTATTCTCAGTGTTTTCATTATTCTCTTCTTCTTCTTGATTAACATCATTGTTTCCATTGGTATTGATGATTATGGGTCCTTCGCCTTCATCAATTACTTGACCCCATCTCATGTGAAACATTCCTGGATCCCTACTTGGTCCATTATTAGTTTCTTTCCAGTTCCAGTTTGCTTTTTCATCGAATACCACATCTCGACTCACTATTACTCTTTTCGTTGTTGGATTGAATAATCTGTAAGCTTTGGATCCAGGCTCAATTCCTAGATGCACAAGAGTCTAAGATCGATCATCCAGTTTCTTAAGAGTTGCAGAATCAACTTTTGCGTATGCTTTGCAACCAAACACTCTTAAATGATCTATGTTTGGTTTTCTCTTTCGCAAACTTTCATATGGAGTCATGTCTTTCAGAGCTTTCGTAGGTATCCTGTTTATCAGGTATGTGGAGTGTCGTACAGCTTCTCCCCATAGATAATTAGGTACCTGCATAACCTTTAAAGAACTTCTTGTCATCTCCATTAGAGTCATGTTTCTCCTCTCCACCACTCCGTTTTGTTGTGGTGTATATGGTGTTGTGAGTTGCCTTTTGATTCCATTTGACTCACAGAACTTGTTGAACTCTAAGGAAGTGAACTCTCCTCCTCTATCAGTTCTAAGCATTTTGACCTCCTCTTTTAACTCTTTTTCAATCAGATTTCTGAAAGCTTTGAATATGTCAAATGCTTCACTCTTTTCTTTCATAAGAATATACCACATATATCTTGAGAAGTCATCTATAATAACAAATATGTATTTGTTATTTGCAAGGGTTTGTGGTGTAATACGACCACATAAATCAACATGAAGAAGCTCTAATGGCTTTGAGGCTCTGAATGTTGTTGCTTTTGGAAAACGTTGACGCGTTTGTTTCCCAACTAAACATGATTCTCAGATTTTTGCTTCATCATTTATCTGTGGTAGTCCTCGAACCATCTTGTTTTGAGACATTGCCTTTAAAGTTCTAAAGCTTATGTGTCCTAACCTTGCGTGCCACTTCCATGTCTGATCTTCCAGTCTCATATTCAGACACAATGGCCTTCCAATCATGAGACTTATCTTGTAGAGTCTATTCTGTGAGCGTGAGACTCTAAAAAGTCTTCCACTTGGGTCATGAACTGTTAGATAATCTTGTCGCATTCTAACATCACATCCAACTTCTGTAGCTTGTCCTAAACTTAGAATGTTGCTTTGTAAGTTTGGGATGAAGTATATGTTTGTGACAAGCTTCTGTTTTCCGGTCTTGCTATGAAATAGAATTGATCTTTTCCCTTCAATTTCTACAGAAAATCCATCCCCAAACTTCACTTGTCCTTTGATTTTCTCATTGAGTTCAGAAAAGTAGTGTCTCTTACCAGTCATGTGATTGCTGGCTCCATTATCTAAATACCAGATTCCTTCTTCTCCATCCTTTGATTCGTAGTTCTTTGGTATTAGTTTCCCTTCGTTTAAGAATACAACTTCGTGCATGAAAAGAGTTGTATCTGCTTCCCTTGTTTCATTCTTGTTTGTTTCTTCCATCTTTTGTATTCTTTCAGGGCATACAGAGGAGAAGTGTCCTGGTTTATCACATCTGTAACAAATAATGTTTGATCTATCCTTCTTTTCTTTCCCTTGGTTTTGATCATTCTGACTTGTTGTTCTATCTTGTGAGTTAAACCTTCCTCCCCTTCCTCGGACTCTGTTTCCTCTACCACCTCTTCCACGACCTCTTCCTCTTGTCACAGAGTTTTGTTGGTAAGAGTTTGTGTACAAGAGTTTTCCTTGAGTTTCTCCATTGTTTTCTTCATCAAGGATTATTTCTTCATATGCTTTCAATCTTCCAATTCTATCTTCATAGCTAGTCTTCTTTAAATCTAAGACTTGTTCGAGAGAATCTATGATATGAATATACTTGGATCTTGGTAAACTATTGAGAAACTTCTTTACCAGTTTATCTTCATCAATGGATTGTCCAAGTGACGCAGCTTTTGAGGCTATCTCTGATAGCTTTCCTGCAAAGCTATCCATAGTATCAGTGTCTTTCATCTTCACTCTTTCGAATTCAGACATTAAGGTTTGCAGACGGGTTTCTTTTACTCGATCAGCTCCGAGATTACGTGCCTTTATTGCATCCCAAATTTTCTTTGAAGTTTCCTGTTCACCAACTTGTAGAACAAGACATTCTGGTATTGCTTGAAAGAGTAATCCAATGGCAACATTGTTTTTTTCTGGGTCCAATGTACCAGGATCAATTGTTTCCCAAACTTTGTAGATTTTCATCAGTACCTTCATTCTCATGGCCCATATTGTGTAGTTTGTGGCGTTGAGGATTGGAACTTGTATTGACGGTGGCGTGAACTGTTTTGCACCCACAATGGTGGTTTCGTTTTCCATGGCTCAGAAACAATCTCTGATACCAATTAATGGCAACTGCAAGATGAAACTTAGCTTATATAAAGACAACTCTCTTTATTGATGTTTAGAAAATCTCTCAAAACTAAACACAAGCTCTAATCTTGTTCATATGATCAACCACAACTTTGGTGATCATATATATATAGAACTATGAATTCCTTTTCCTAGTCCTATTACCTTATTACATGTCATTCCTTTTCTTAGAACTAGATGACTTCTAATTCCCTTAGGATTACATCAATTTCCTAATCTTATCCTAACCAGCTTGTTAGTGACTTCTATGTTGAAGTTTAACCAACAATCTGCAGGGTAGCTTATATGATTTATTTACATTGCCGATCTTTGTAGGAACCTCTCTAATATTATTCTACGGGAGGCAGTTTCTACCCAATAAGTTTTCTCATTGTACCAAGAGGCAATCTTTCATTGCTTAATTAGTTTGTCTACTCCAATGGCTATAGTTACTTAGACAAGTTGTATCCAAGGAAGAGAGAATCTAAATCTATGGTAACAAATGTCTACGTGATTACCTGCACCCCCATAGTGACACAGATAACTCTTCTTTTGTCTTACCAAACTTTGCTTATTCGGTTTCCGAGACATTCATAAGCTTAAGATATACCATCTTAAAGTGCACTCATATGTTAACGTTCCATAGGTCTCTCGTCTGTGAGTGTGACTTCATTCACCCATGAAAGTGGAAAGTGTGATTACCCTCATAAGGCCAGCCCCCTTGCATGAAGGTTCCCTGCTAATGCAGTACTTACCTAATGTTTTAAGTAGTTCTCCTTTAACCAACTTCTGCCTCTTTGTTATATGTGGGGTGTAGGTCCAAATATTTGAGTAGAATGGAATTTTGGCGAGAGGATCTGTTTTGTGAAATAGACTTTGGTTATTTTATTTTACATTTTTGTACAGTTACTTGTGTGAAAATTACAAAAATAATAACCTACAAGAATGTTCTAGACCATAGATCCAACGGCAGTTGAGTTCATTTTAATCTGTGAGAGTTTACAAAAATCAACGGCTGAGAAAACTTCTAAAACCCTTTGGCCGTTGTTCTCTATATATATATATATATAGACTACAGTTAGTGAAAACCAGCAGAGTTCAGAGGGAAGTAGAGATTCTAAGTAAGTGAGAGAGTTTGAGAGAGTATTTTAAGTGTGGCTAATCTTTTCTTCTCGTTTTCTCAAGAATCTCAACTCCAAAATGTGTAACTCTCCAAAGAAATCTTCATTCTCACACAATAGACAGATCAGGTATGTACGTATATATATATCTCTCTGAAATGCTTTAGAATTTTTACTTCTCTTTGCTTTTTCCATGAAGATTTTAATCGATTTTCGTTTTTGTGTATAACTATGAAGGGTAGCAAAAATCAACGAAAGAAAGCTCAACAAGAAGTTGAATCATGTTTATCCAGTGGCTTTGAGCTCATGTGGGTAGAATCTCTTATATGTAAAAACTTTCCGATCTATGTCTTCTTCTCAGTTTCTGATATAGATCTCTGATTTTTTCTCTTCGAATATTTGTAGGTGCAGATGTAACTGAACGTGAAAAGAAATCTGATCAGCTGCTTATAGGTAATCTATCTTATATGAAAATTATCTAAAACATGAAGTTATAATCTAAGAGATTAATCGATTTTCCTCTGCTCTGATTGGTCCACAGATGGTGTTTCTCGATTATCACTGGTAAACAAAAAAGGGTAAATTAATAAAGTAACCAACTTCAACACCCCTAATTAATAAACCGGCCGTTTTCTCAAAATGTTTTATAAACTGGCCTTTCCGTTATTTATTTCATACGGTCCCACCAAGATGGTCCAACAAGTTGACTTAGTCAATTTCTATACTTAAAATGACCACCATATCCTTCATCTAACCCTTGTATCTTCTCTTTGGTTTTTACATTGTCGAGAGTCTATTTTGAAAAAAATTCTAAAGCCAGGAACGAAGAAGCAGCGACCTTCATCTTCTGATTTTAGTTAGAGTTTGCAACAAATGGGATGAACCACCAGAAGATTTTCTTTGTCTCAACTGTTCTTAGTCTCTCCCTTTCTCTCAATTGTTCTTAGTCTCTCTCTTTCTCTCAACTGTTCGTAATCCTTGTTAATTCAGTTAGTTGTATTTTTTGATAATACTTTAATTGAATTGATTCAGTTTGAGACAATGTGTTTGTGTTAATTCATCATATGCATGTTCGTTTGGATCTAATTTCAACAATTAGGGTTCTGGATGTTGCATTGGGGATTCCTTAATTAGGGTTCTTCAGAAATTAGGGGATTGCGTTAATTAGGATTTTTAATTTTATCAATTAAATGGGTACTGCTGCCATCATGATTAACAGTGGTTGATAAGAAAATCATTTGGGTTTGAATCAATAACAATTTGGTTGGATTTTGGATGAGTTTTGTTGCTGGTATGGTAAGCTTTTAATTGGGTATTTGATTTCAATTATTGTTGCAGAGATTTGATTTTCATGCACATAAGAATTGATTAGAGTTTAGTTATGTTGATTTCAAAGGGATTTGATTTCAATTGTTCACTTGTAACAGGGAAGAGATGGGGTCTGCTAAATTAAACAAGGAATAGATGAAGAGGCTCAGTTATGTATGTGCATGTGTTGAAGGCATTGATTTTACAGAGAAGTTGCGCTGTTGTTGTTCTAGTGGAGTTGCAGATGGAGTTGTAGGTGGTTTCTGGGTTGGCAAGAGTTATAGAAATGGAGATGGTGGTTAAGTTACAGATGCAGTTTTGTGGATTCAGCTACATATGAGCATTTGAAGTCAACATGGGGTCTGGTAGCTATGGTTTATACTTTATGAAGATATTAGAGGTGAGGATTTGTTGCAGCTGTTGTTCAAGAGGTGATGTTGCAGGTACTCTGGTGTTGCTGAGTATGGAGAAGGGAAGGAAGATGTGGAAAAATTTACAAATCCCATGGTTGTTTTACACACTCAACATGTATGTAGAAATGCCTACATAATGATGTTCTTCACTTGGTACGAGTCACTGAGTTGGCTCGAAAACGACTCATGTTATTAACTCGACCTAGTCAATCCATGTGAGGGTCTAACTGTCTTTTACTGAGTAGGATAACTGACACATAAGCATTTAACTGATGTTACCCGTTTTATTCAAAAAACGGGACGGAAAAAGTCAGACTCGGCCAGTTTGTAAAACAATTCAAAAAAACGGCCAGTTTCTTAATTATGACCCAAAAAGTTGATTACTTTATTAAAAAGCCAACAAAAAAATCTTGGTCTCTTATTTACTTTGCTTTATATATATATATATATATGTTCATATAATTTTTATGTCTCTTATATTCAAATATTTATTTATCACATCAGGTCAAGATTAATGGAGATTGGAACTCAGAAGCAAAAGGAAATAATGAGCCAGAGTTACAGTCAGTACTAATATCTCCTCCTCCTGCTTCTTGTTCTTCAAGATATAATCACATGCGCATGTTAGCCTTTACAGTTACATATGCTTATGACTTACTGAACACGACTTCCTTCTCTTGATTTACGAGTTCTGAGTTTGTTTTGATCGATGAGCTCTGATCAGTTTTGTTTTGTCCTTTTAATGTAGGGATGAGATTGTTCATGGGAACACCATTGTACCTTGGTTTCCGGTGCCTCGTCTGATTCTTCCCAAATCAGGAACAACCACTCTACCACAAAAGGCCCCACTCTGTCCCATGTTGACTGCGTCCCAGCCGTCGCGTTCTCAAAAGCCTGCCGAGAAGGAAAAACAGAAGAAGTTCATTGGATACTACATCTGTAAAAGTTGTCGATCAATAATAGCACGACAAGATGAATTCACCCAACACCCTCACATCAAAAATTCTTTCATATTGCACACTCGTCCAACACAGTTGTGCTTGTGGAGTTTGGGTTTCTTAACTACGGTGGCAACAACTGCGGTCAACAATTGGGAATAACATTAACCGGAGAAGAAGGTGAAGTTGATTGGGTGATCTTAAGCAATCAAGTTGAAGGAAAACTCGAATTAGAATTCTAGGTTAAGTTTCTTGTTTATCTACTGGGTGATCAGCACAGAAGTACGTAGAAGTAAGGTTTAGGTTTACTTTCTGTTGTCTATCTGATGAACCTGGGCCTTGCCCATTTTATTATATATGCTTTCGGTTATTCTGAGTTTGAGATCTTTAGACTGGGTGATGTTTAGACCCTTTATCCGGAACTGATCAATCTTTACTAAATAATTTCAAACTGAAACTCCTGTTTACGTATATTCTGTTTGATGCTGGTCGAAACGCTCCCTATAATTAAGCTAACCTTATTACACAATTTATTTTCTTTCAAACTACGAGAGTATAACCAGTTGCAATGTTACATCCTGTATTGTACTAATGTGTAAACGAAACAATGTGTATTCCGTACAGAACGAATCATGAAGGGTATTTCCTGGAAAACCCCTACAAAATAGAGGCCTTTAGAGCAACTCCAAATGTGTATTCCCCAATTTTAATCCAAAACCGTCAGTGAAAACCCTACATTCTGTTCATTTTGAAGAAGAGTCTGATAAATAGCAGATTTGTAAAGTTTCTCTCACATGCTGCTAATTTAAGCCTAACCATCTTTGAGTGCTTGGATCTCTGTTTGGTCTTACCTTTTTTTTTTGGATCGGTTGTTGGACTCCGCTATTTATACTTACATGCTATGCTGAGAGTTTGTTTATAACCAGAGAAACAAATAAAATTAGTTCCAAAGAAGGAACCACCCACATAAGTCTATAATCATTATATTTGGACTCCATGCCCGTCAAAACGAGTTGCAAAAATTTTTGTCAAGATTTTAAGACGAATCAAGTACATATGCACGACCTGTTGTCACTTTCTATGTCAAAGTTGATTCGAAAATAGAGAAAGAAAAAAAAACACTTTCAATGTTTGGATGACTCTTGAATGAAACTTGTTTTACTTATTAAACAACTCGGAATGTAGTCTCAACTCTGAATTCTACCAAACGCAATAAAACATGGGAATATCCTCCAGAAATACACATGATCCTCCCTCTTACATATACTTTAATGTACAGATCTTAACATAACTTGGTATCAGAAATGAACCATACTAGTATAAATTAAGATCTTGATCGACGACAGCATAATATTGTGAAGAATTGAGGAATTTTTATGGGTTGTAAAGAAAATTGGGTAACACAGGTTTTGGTTTCTCACACAACAGTGTGAAGGTTGATGATTTTATTATGTATATATACTGATTGTTGTTACATAACAAGAGTAAAGATCCTAATACTATAAATATATCAAAGGAATTAAATATAATTACAACATATTCTTAATCACATATAATCTTCTCTGGATGCATTGATCTTCTTTCCATATTCTTCTTTGCATGACATCAATCACGTATTATCTTGCATGTACTAATCTTCCTTCTATGTTTAGATGGCATGTACTAATATTCTTTCCATGTTTAGATCATTGAGTAATGGTAGTGATTGATATTATCTTTCTTTCTGTAAATATGTATATGTGAACAAATTTATCAAGGGACTGATAAATCTAATACCCCCCCCTCAAGTTGGAGCGGGAGAGCCTGAATGGATGCCCAACTTGCCAACCAGCCGCCCAAATTGTTGTGCTCCTAGTGGCTTGGTGAAAACGTCAACGAGTTGATCAGAAGATGGGAGATATTTTGGAAAAATCAACCCGTTCAGTAACTTCTCACGAACAAAGTAAAAATCAATTTCTATGTGTTTCGTACGTTCGTGGAAAACAGGATTTTGGGCAATGTGAATTGCAGCTTGATTATCACAGGAGATGGTGATAGGTAAAGGACAGGGAATATGCAAGTCCTTGAAAAGATAACGTAACCATAGAAGTTCAGCCGTAAGATTATCCATGGCACGATATTCAGCTTCAGCGGAAGAGCGAGCAACAGTGGGTTGTTTCTTTGATTTCCATGAAATAGGACTAGAACCTATGGAAACAAAATAACCTGTAGTAGATCGTCTAGTAATTGGACATCCTGCCCAATCCGAATCAGTGTATCCATGTAATGAGAGTACACTGGAAGAAGAGAGAAAAATACCATGTCCAATTGTACCTTTGAGATAACGAAGGACACGGTGAGCAGCATCAAGATGAGTTGTACGTGGATGCTGCATAAATTGACTTAAGTAATTGACCGCGTATGTAATATCAGGACGAGTGACAGTGAGATATAAAAGGCGACCAATTAGACGACGAAAATAGCTTGGATCAGTTAAAGCTTTTCCATCTGTAGGGAGCAATTTAATATGCGTGTCCATGGGAAAAGATGAAACACGAGCTCCAGTGAGACCTGAGTCTTTTAGAATATCTAGGAAATATTTTCTTTGACAGAGAAAAATACCTTTAGAAGATCGAAAGACTTCAATTCCTAAGAAATATTGTAAGCGACCTATATCCTTAATGGAAAAATGAGAGGCAAGACGTGATTTAAGAGAACAAATGAAGTTATCATCTGTGTCAGTGATGATGATATCGTCAACATAGACAAGAACGAAAATAGAGGTAGAACCCCGATGATATGTGAAGAGAGAATTATCACATAGAGATTTTGTAAAGCCTTCAGCTAACAAAACCGAAGAAAGTTTGGCAAACCATTGAGAGATTTATTAAGGCGAAAAACTTTAGACTCACCTTTGCAAGCTAAACCAGGAGGTATTTTCATGTAAATTTCTTCATACAAATCTCCTTGAAGAAATGCATTGTTGACATCCAACTGATGGAGAGACCAACCTTTGATTGCTGCAATTGACAATAAAACACGAACAGTGACAAGCTTAGCGACAGGTGCAAAAGTATCATAATAATCAATACCTTCTTGTTGAGTGTAACCATTTGCAACAAGTCGAGCCTTGTAACGTTCAATGGTGCCATCAGAATTAAACTTGATTTTGAATACCCACTTGCATCCAATTGCCGTCTTACCAGGTGGTAAATCAACCTCAACCCAAGTATTATTTGCTTGTAAAGCAAGGATTTCTTTGGCCATAACTGCGCGCCATTTAGGACATTGAATGGCTTGGGAAAAGGATTTTGGTTCAGATGTGAGGACAACAACAGCCGAAAAATATGAGTTGGATTGAAAGTATCAAATGATAGATAATCAGTCATGGGGTGGACTGATGTAGAGGGACAGCTTGTTGCAGCACAATGATAGTCCTTCAAGTATCTAGGCGGATTCTTGGAACGAATTGGCCTAGGATTCACAACTGGTGTTGGCAGCACAGAAGAGGTTGAAGTCTCAGAAGGATGAGACGAGATTACAGTACGTGAAGAATCAATACGTAATGATGATGGTGCATGAGATACCACAACTGGTGTGGCATAAGTGTCTGTTGAACTTTGTTTAGAAAACTCGTCAGAGTTAGGAAAAACACGTGGAGCTGATGATGTAGTGGAGGGGTCCAGAGTGGAAGAACCACGTGGAGTTGGAGATACGGTAGAGGACTCCTGAGTATGGGAACCAATTGGAGCCGTAGAGATTGGATGAGGTGGAATCCCAGAATGAGAGAAATCCTGAGTTTCAGGATTGGTAGGTCTGGGAACTGACAGACGTGAACTGTCAGGGGAGAATAAGGCGAAGATGGAGATGAAAAAATTGGATCGAAATCAATGTACTCAGATTGTTGAACAGGTACAGAAAAGGTGGGATTGAGTTTGTTCACAGCATCATGAAAAGGAAAAGTATTCCCATGAAATACAACGTCTCTGGACGTGTATATGGATTTTGATTCTAGATCATAAATAGAGTATCCCTTTTGACCATAAGGATAACCAATGAAGATGCCAGGCTTGGCACGTTGATCGAATTTGTGAGAAATTCGAGTGTTTCTTGCAAAACAAAGACATCCAATTACACGCAAGGATGAATAATCTGGCTGTTTATGCAGGAGCATTTCATGTGGAGTATTATGAGACAACACATGAGTTGGTAACTTGTTGATAATATAAGTAGCATAAAGTACACATTCACCCCAAAAACGAAGTGGAAGATTATCCTGAAAACGCAATGCTCTAGCTACATTGAGCAAATGGCGGTGTTTTCTTTCAACAGTGCCATTTTTTTGCGGAGTATACACACAATTAGTTTGATGTAAGATTCCTTGTTGGTGAAACCATGATTGTAGTTCATTGGATTTGAACTCGGATCCATTATCAGACCGGAAAGTCTGGAGTTGAGGGATAATCAACGAATTGATACCAGATGAAATGGTAGAGATCTTTCGACCAAACTGTTTGACAACAAAGTTGAAAAAATAATGAAGATATTTTAAAGTTTCTGACTTGGATTTCATCAAAAATACCCAAGTGCAGCGCGAATAATCATCCACAATTGTCAAAAAATATTTAGCACCAGTCAGAGAGGGAGTTGAGAACGGTCCCCATATGTCAGCATGAATCAATTGGAATGGATGTTTAGACAAAGAAATACTTTTATTAGACATGAGACGAGTCTGTTTAGCCTTAGGGCACACATCGCAACCATGACTACAAGAAGAACTAATGAAAGGGAAATTACGAGATAAAAACTTAAAGCAATCCACACTCGGATGTCCTAGACGACAATGCCATGTATCAACAGGCTTATTTGCAGCTAATGATAAGGAAAATGGTTGGAAAAAAAAGTGATATAGGCCTGCCACATGCTTACTCCATCCAATCACTTTGTTGGTTTGACGATCCTGAAACACACAAGATTCGTGTGAGAACTGAACATAGCAATTAGATGTGCTGGTTAGTTTGGTAACGGAGATTAAGTTGAACTTAAAACTCGGAATATGAAATACATTTAGCAATTGAACATGAGGAGATAAATTCACAGTGCCAATGTGTGTCACAAATGTATGTGTACCATCTGGTAGCTGAACAGTGAGTGGTTTATTAACCACAAGATGAGAAGAAAAAAGATACAAGGAAGAACAAATATGATGGGTTGCCCCACTATCAATAATCCAAATATCATTAGAACAGGAAAGAGACATACCATCAAAATGAGCATATGGTGCTACATCAGTGCGATCATTATCAGCTTCAAGTAGAGATAACAGGCGTGCATACTGGGAAGCACTTATAGCTGGTGCAACAGCCGGGGTTTGAGTGATAGCAGCGACCATAGAAGGTTCTGAATCCCTTGGCTTGGGCAAGTCTTTTGGGTACCCGTTAAGCTTCCAACAGGTCTGCTTAGTGTGACCGTGTTTGTTACAGTGGTCACAGAAGGGCCGCTGTCGTTTGTTGTTTCCAGGATTTTGAAAAGGCCTTGACTGACGAGGATCGAAGCTGCGAAAGACATTCAGGGCAGCAGAGTCCACAGAAGGAATGGAAGAAGAATTGAGTCCTTGCTGTTCTTCTTCCTGCCTGACATGGTTATATATCTTCGCAGGTGTTGGCATGGGTTACATAAGAAGTATTTGACTACGTAGGGCTGAAAAACTATCATGCAAACCCTGTAAAAACTCCATGGAGCGATCCTGACTGTGATGACTCATATAGTTCTTACCTGCTCCGCATATACAAGGTTCAATGGGTCGAAAAGCATCTAATTGTTCCCAGAGTGATTTGAGCCGGGTATAATACATAGCAACACTCAGATTCTCTTGTTTCAACAAAGCAATAGATTGTTTGATAGCATATAACTTTGACGCATTATGATGAGAAAAACGAGATTTGATTTCTAACCATTGTTCATATGCCGAGGGGAAGTTCTGAGTACTTGAACGGATTTCTGGATCCACGGAATTAGAGATCCAGCTACCTACTAAGTCATCACATCTCGTCCAGTGAGCGAGATCTGATGCATTAGTTATCTTTTTTACCGTTCCATCAATGTATCCTAGTTTGCCTTTTGCACTTAGTGCCTTCATTATACCTCGACTCCAGGTGCAGTGGTTTTCACTTGTGAGCAAGGGAGAATAAATGACTGATGTGGGATTATCAGAAGGATGCACATAATAGGGACTGGTAGGAGATAAATCAGTATCCTTCTCTGGAATGACAGTCGAAGGGGGAGATTGATCGCCTCCGTTAATCATGATGATGATGTTGTAGGGGAAAAAAAAATTTAACCTAGCTCTATATTACCATAAAGAAAATTGGGTAACACAGGTTTTGGTTTCTCACACAACAGTGTGAAGGTTGATGATTTTATTATGTATATATACTGATTGTTGTTACATAACAAGAGTAAAGATCCTAATACTATAAATATATCAAAGGAATTAAATATAATTACAACATATTCTTAATCACATATAATCTTCTCTGCATGCATTGATCTTCTTTCGATATTCTTCTTTGCATGACATCAATCACGTATTATCTTGCATGTACTAATCTTCCTTCTATGTTTAGATTGTATGTACTAATCTTCTTTCCATGTTTAAATCATTGAGTAATGGTAGTGATTGATATTATCTTTCTTTCTGTAAATATGTATACGTGAACAAATTTATCAAGGGACTGATAAATCTAATAGGTTGTAATTTAAAGACCACCAAAGTAAACCTCCAATGGTAATATGAGCTCTTGTGAGAGGAACACCATTGCATGATTCAGTTTGGTTGCTTGGTGAACCACTTGCTTAATCCTCTGCAAAACCCACAACAGATTTTAAATGGGTGTTAGATAAATCTCTGAATGTTTTTTTACAAGGCATCTGAAATTCAACAAGTCTGTCAAAAAATTCAACAAGTCTGTCAAAATTTGTAAAAAAACAATGAAGAGATGAGTACATGAAGTGAATTTTCACAAACCTTGTCTTCTGCATAAATCTGGATTCTGTATGTTTGATTCTGCTGATGATGTTTTTGTTTGTTTTTTTTTTCTTCTGCTTCCTATATAATGAAAGTACAGATAGTAGCTGCAATAATTCCTAAAGAACAAACCACAACTAAATTCTTCTTCCAAATTTCTTTGATCTTTTTCATTTTCTGACTCCGAATAATTCTTCGCCGCCTGTTGATCGTCAAATTGAATTGCTCCTTATTAAATGGGTGGTGCCTTGATCCCCCTAGACACACACTTTGGGGAGTCTAATTTCATGTCGACGAATTCCTTCTCCTTCATTTTCTTAAAGAAGACTTGTGAAACTGTATCTTGATCTTCTCCGACTAGTACCAATTTTGGAGACTAATTGGAGTTTTGATCACAACAATAGGAACTCTGCATCTCTTTTACTACTATTTGTTCCTCCTCTGTTTCTGTCTCCTCCTTTTTTTTTGTTTTTTGTTCCAATTGAATAGTACTAACTGGGACAAGCTGATTATTCATATCCACAACTGATTTTTATGGTGATGGACATATGAAGTAAAGTAATCATCAAAACCTGAATCAACTGTTCATACCTTCTTATTATGATCATTATCATTTACATTGTGATGATGTAATTCGAAAAACCCATCATCAGAAAGAACTCCCCATTCATCTAAATCCATTTGGTTGGAATGTTTCTCCATGATCAGTAATTAGAAGAAGGGAAATGAAAAGGTTTTGTTTTGAGAAGTAATATTAGAAGATGAGCATGAAGTAGTAATCATAGCTGAGAGTGTTGAATTATTAAATTTCTAAAGAGGACTATCATGGAGTTTTATACCCTGTGATTTTTGTATCGGTGATATTTTTTCATCCTTACTTTTCTTTTTAGATGATTTCCAGATTTTGTTTGCTAAGTTGCAGATCTTATTTAATTAATTCACTGAAGGTGTTGCTGCGCATTCATTTTCCAGGTTTAACTTGACATTTTCTATACGCATAGGATATATAACAAGTTCAAATGAACCTGGATGACTGGATGCAGACCGTTATGTGCTTCGACGCCACTGGTGAACCACAATCCAAAGGCGTAATTTCTATTGTTTTTGTTTTAAATCACGATCAAGCAGCATTTAGTTTAGCTAGTCATTTTTCGTGTATAGATAAGTGCACCCATTTCTTACCCGAGAACAATGGTTTGTAGTTGTACTAACGATTTTTTTCCGTTTTACAATGAAGTCTACTGTCTATACAAGTCATGACAATGACACCATTGTTCGCTGATGATTATACTGAATTAATGGAGTTTTGGATTGTCCAGAAATAAAATTCAAACCTTCTTTTGATACGGTTTTCATGTGGGCTCAGCTTCACGTGGAATGGAATCGTAGATGCAAAGAAGCATTCACAACTTGCAGGTTGCTCAATGATACATATCACACGTATTTGATATACTCCGTATTAAGTCGAAGCATAAGACTGGCTTCTCAGTCAGGAAGTAGAGCTTGCTCCACTTGTGGACCATCAAAGAAGGATAGACAGCCAGAATTTAATCGAATGTTTGACTGTTCACGTTCATGAATGGCTCTCCCCTCTCTCCTCTCTCTCCCCCTCCCCTGAGATTTTTCCCCTCTCGGTAACGACTATTTTCTACAGTTTTTTTTCTGTCCCATTCTTCCAACATCTCTTTAACGGCCTCTCTAGCCGCCGATCCCAAATTCTTTGCCGGAAATCTCCAATCTTTCTCTGCAAATGATACTTCTCATCTAATCTCAAGCTCAATCCATGAACACTACTCACAAGCCTCACATTTGCAACTGCAATTGCATCAATTACACAACACAAATCACAAATACGACTCAAATCACAAAAAGCTCAAAAATCACTTACAATACACAAATCACTGAATTCATAACTTACAATCCGAAGAATCACACAGGAATGAATGCCCAAACCATCAAAGGCTATTCTGGCATATCTCACGATTATTATGGCACAAAAGCTTTTCTGGGTTATTTTACAAAAACACATACCCAATCTAGCCTATCTCAGCTTCTTTCAGTCTTACTGGAACATTCTTATCAAAAACAACTTGCCACTAAACTCCCATTGCCTAAATTTAAATTACCCTGTTCAAGCTCTCAAAGCCTGATTTTTATCCTAGCAATGGAAGGAGTTTTTTTGAGACAGAAATCTCAACCAGTTAGTCTGAGATTCTCTAGTTGCAAAGCTCATTGGGAAATCAGCTGGATTTCTACACCTCCTTCCCCTGGTATGTATCAGTGTACTATCTTGGCTAATTTGGCTAAACCTTCTGGAGGTGAGTACTTGACTCTCTTAGTGTTTGTTTCTCTACCCTCTACTCCTAATTTGATCTATGTACAATTTACCAATAACATATGCTCTCTATTGCCTGCTAGTACTACCAAGTCCCTTAAACCTGACTATTGCTTGAACCTTGTTAGCACTCATGATCCTTTTTATTGGGATTATTGTTTCTTTCTTAACATGCTTTTAACTAGGAATCAACTACATTGCACTACCTTTTCTTTAAATAGAAATAAAAACTTAAACATAGTACTACAAATTTCCAAAGTATGCATAAAACATTTCCATAAACAGGGTAACATCATTTTTTTCGGCATCAAACTAAAAGAACAGATTTCAGAATGTCTGGTATTACTAATTTCAGCATGTGCAGCTTGCCAAATCCTACCTATTTAGTCTGCTTTTGTCCCCCCAGACTCAAGTGCAACATCTCTCACAGCTCTGGCCATCACTGCCTTATACAACCTCTCTACAGCCCTTGCATCTGCTTCAGGAGGCAAAGTGTCATCAGTCGGCAACTCAGGAAGCTGGGGCTCCTCACCTCGCATAGCACTAGCCTTTGCAGAACTGTAGATTTGACCCACAATCCTAGAATCAACTACAGGAGTTACATGCTCATCTCGAGGAACTTCAAGTGGATGTGTGTCTTCTCCTGCACCAGTCTGAGACACCTCGGCCACATCCTGAGCCATCTTCCTGAGAGTGGGAGCAAGAATGAACAAATTGGGAAATGTGATCTGACCTGGTTCAGGTGGCATTATAGCTTTGATCTGAATCTGATCCTTGGCAGGATCGAGTATTTGAGCAGAAAAGAAGCCCTGCTGAGTCCCCCCCACAGAAAATCTGCTCATCATCTACCAATACAATGCCTTCCTTTATCACCCGGCGACCCTTTGTGGGGTGCAGAGCAAAAACAACCCACCCATCTTTTACACCCACAAGTTCTCCATTCTGAATTCGGCCTTGCTCGACCTGTTGCGGTGGTCTCCCTCGCCTGGCAGTTGCATACACAGCCCTTTCCCCCATTGCCTGCTCTCCCACCTCTAAAACCAGACACCCTACTACCAGAACCTGCTCTCCCATACATTGCATCAGAAGTATAATGCAACTCATGCATATTATACCCATAAAAACCTTCACTTATCCTTGCAGTCTCAACCTACAAAATTCAATTATCAGGCTGCAAACATCACTCAAATTGATTAAATGCATGGAAGTTAAAACCTCACCCAAGAACTTCTTGATTTACAAAGAATTTTACCTGCTTTATCTGAGGGATTTCAACAGTCTGCTCTATCTGAGGCTCAACTTCGGAAACTCTCTGCTTCTCATGCTCATCTCTCGGGGGTCGCATATTTGCATCCATCTTCCCTTTGCCTGGAGATTTAAACGCGGAGATTACTCTAGAAATGTTGTTCAACAGAAGGATTACACAGGAACACTCTTTTTCTCTCAGCGAAAACTGATCAAGAAACTGATTGAAATTATCATCTCAACGGTTTTAATCAACTTAAGAAGAGCAACAACCTCTCAATCACAACCGTCAAAAATCCTCGGGAGTTACCAGACTTGCAGCATTAACTTCCGGTCTTGCAACTTGAGGCGCATGATCAAGCCTACTGGCATCATTGTTTGGCCTACTACAAGAAAAGACCCACCATTGGCTCATGCAAAGCGGCAACAGACACCTGGCAAGAATTCTCCTTCCACGTCAAAGGGCCAGATTTTGAGTAATTGGATCTGCAACATTCCCACCCGACAAGCCCAGATACAAAAACTACCTCAAACTTTCGAAATGACTCAGACACTTTTAACCACTCAGATACAAGAGTTTCGAAATGACTCAGACACCTTTAACCATTCAAATCCTTCCAGACGCAAGTACAAGGACCATTTCAACTGAAATACCAAGGATCAATTCAAAGACAATCTCTTCAGCAAAGAGAAAGAACAAATCCAACTTGCGTCACCATTTCAAAATTCAGCTAGACATGTCGTTCTCAGTCATTATGAAGACTACACAATTACCATCTACTACCCCCAATGGGAAGGACAAGGTAAGACTCTAAACATCTTAAATAACATTTTTATTGTCCTTGTATGCAGGCACATGAGCCAGAACCCATTAGTCACGAGAGCCAGCAACAACTATCACCAACTGAACTACAAAGTGATATCCACACCAACATATCAGTACTTATCAGAACCAGTTTGGACTAACTTGAGTACAACCTACAACTATGTTCCAAAGACCAACATTACTGACATTTGCAAGAATCATTTTCAAATTAAAGCTTGGGTGGATGCCCCAAAATACCACAGCTGGCCTGCCTTATTAGAATACACTTTGGTAAATATACCTACTGGTTCTTATTCGTTTACTACCCACAAATGGCTTCCTCATCAAATCCCTCCAACCCAACCATTGAAATTCTTGTTGATCAGATGAACAAAACCCTCAATATGCCTGAAGTAGATCTTTATCCTAAGGTTTTCTTAAACCCTAACAACATTAGAGCCAAGCAACCTTTAGATTGGAAATGGTGTTTTATTGGAAAACTATGCAGCAATATCTGTTATGAAACATCCAGAATCAGTACATTCATCAACAACAACTGGGAATTTAATGTTAGAGTTGAACTTGATATTTGGAATAGAAGAAGGAATTTTTTCATCCTCGGACTCACTCATGAAGATGATTACTCAACACTGAGGAACGGAGGCACCAGAGGAGTTTTTGACAAGCTTATGGTTCTTGTTGGTATTTCCCTTGGAGGCCCAGACTTAATTCATGAAGAACAATTTACTAAGGTAATGGTTTTGCTGCTCATCAAAAGAATCCCATCACACATCATACCAAATATCAAAAATATTCTACAACCTGTTGGAGTTTTTCAAACTGCCAAGAAACCTTATGGAAGAGACAGATTTGAAAAAAAATTTAGAAGTTAAACTTACCATTGATGTTACCAAACCTTTGAAGTTTGGTATTGAAGCTTTTGAAACCCCAACTATCTCTCATTGGCTGGAGTTTGCTTATGCTCTCAATGGAATCAAATTCTGCAAAGTTTGTAGAATATTATATCATCCATCCCCACCCTGCCCCATCCCACCCACACATTCAAAATCCCACTACTCAAATCACAAAAGCCTTCAAACACCTCAATCTCTCCCACCACCCCAAACTGCCTACCAAAAATCCGTTCAAGAAGGAAGAAATGTCATTCATAGAGGATAGTCTGATGCTGCTCAAGTCTTTGAAATCAAGATGAGGAATGCAAAACAGAAAGAATTGGGAAAAACAATTGCTAAATTTGCTCCCTCATCTTCAAAACACCTCACTTTTGGAGCCTCTGCTAGAGCTGATCCCAACTCCCCACATCCGGATGTCATTTCCAGCCAAATAAGGCACAGAAAACTTGAGCTCTCAAAGAAAATCTCCACCAACTACAGGAATCACCAAGCTAAAACAAAGATCAAGGAAGCAGCTATAGCTAAAAATCCTTCAAACATTAATGCCAACCAATCTCTGGACACCACTGGTATCTTTCCAATCATCCCTTCCCAAACCATCATAACTCTATCTCAAATCAAGGAAAGAATGGATGCTGAAACTGTCCAGTTCAAAAAGAAGGCCTGGAAAGCTAGAAAGATAATTCACGCCTTCCCTGAATAAGATTCACCCTCTGATGATGACAGTATTAAGGATTTGGACAAGCAGAAAGTCATGCCAAAAAGGAAGCAATCAACTCAGGGTGCAGAGCCTATGGAAACCAATGAAACTGACAACAGCAAAACATTCAAAGAATGCCCAGAAAACTATGCTGAACCTCTGGCTTCAAGCTTTCCCCTTATGACTAATGGTGCTTCTGGATCATCAACACCAACCCCTGAGGTAATTTCCTTCTCTATCTTCTATCTTGGATTAAACTGCAACCAACATTTAATTTCATCATACTGTTACATCATAAGCTACTATGATCCTATAGCTAGGAGACCAACCTCTAAATACCCCCCTGTATCCTGTTTTTGGCAATTCTTTACTTCTATAGCCTGGAACTGCCAAGGTCTAGGGCAAAAATATACTAAGAATTATCTTAATGATATGATGACCAAATTTAATCCTGATATCTGCTTCATATCTGAAACCAAACAGAAACATGGTAAACTTTTAAATTCTATGAAACAACTTAATATCCAAATTTTTTGGCATGTTAATCCTGGTGGGGCTAGTGGTACAACTGGTGGATTAGTAATGATATGGAAGAACAATCTTGATGTTGAGATTCTAGAATGTTCTTTTAACCATATCAATGCTAAAATACAGCCTATTAGTGGCCCTCCCTGGCTCTTCACTGGTTATTATGGTAATTCTAATAATACTAAGTGTAAACTAAATTCTTGGAAATTTTTGGAGTATACTGCTTCCAAGAACTCCCTCCCTTGGTTGGTTATTGGTGATTTCAACTTTATTTTACATGATTTTGAAAAATACAGTACCCAACCACTGAACAATGCTGAAGCTAATATTTTTAGTAACAAGATTATTGATCTGGATCTAAATGATTTAGGCAGCACTGGCTGCTCTTTCACTTGGACAAATAAGAGAAGTGGGCCTGCTCTCACTGAGCAGAGATTGGATAGAGGATTAGCCACTGAGTCCTGGCTCCTCCTATATCCAAACTCTACTATCACTAATCTGTTAGCTATTGGATCTGATCACCATCCCATTTTACTTAACACTAATCCGCACTGGAGTACTGGTAAAATCCCTTTCAAGTTCTTTGGTCCTTGTCTAGACCATAAGGATTGTAAGGATATCATTTTTGAATGTTGGCAGAAGAACTTATCTGGTTCTAGCGCTTTTTCTAATTGCTAGAAAACTCAAAGAGGTCAAGCTGAAACTCAAAATCTGGAACAAAGAAGTTTATGGCAACATAAAGACAAACATTGAAGAGTGTAAGCAACATCTGCATTGTCTACAAGAAAACTACTTCAATCAGGACAGAAGTAAAGCCTTACAAACTGCAATGAAAGTTCTCAGAGAATGGCAAGACATTGAAGAAAATTTTTGGAAAATCAAAAGCAGAGACCAATATATCAAATTGGGAGATAAGAATACAAGTTATTTCCACAGAACTACAAAAAGCAGATTAAGGAGGAACAAGATAGATACCATCCAAGATAGTTCTGGAAACTGGATTGAAAACTACCAGGACATAAAGCAATGCTTCACCAACCACTTCTCAAAAATGGATACTTCAGAATCCCCTTCTATGAATACTGAAATCCTTAACCTCATTCCTACAGTCATAACCACTGAAGATAACAAAAATCTCAATAGAATTCCTGAAGGTAGTGAGGTCAAAGCTATTCTATTCAGCATGGCCAAATATAAAGCTCCAGGACCAGATGGCTTCCCACCTAACTTCTTCCAAGCGAATTGGGACATTATAGGAGAGGACCTAGTTAAAATGGTCCAACATTTCTTCAAGTCAGGATACCTTCTCAAAGAAATGAACTCAACCTTCATATCCTTGATACCCAAAATTGATAACCCTACTAGTCCCAGCCATTTCAGACCCATTAGCCTCTGCAACACCACTTACAAAATCATATCCAAACTGCTAGCCTAAAGAATGAAACCATACCTCAACAAAATCATATCTCCCTACCAATCTTCCTTCATACCAGGAAGACAAATAGCTGATAATATAGCCATTTCCCATGAAATTATTCACCACATGAGAACCAGAAGAAGTCTTAAAGGCGAAGTATGGGGATCAAGATTGATATGGCTAAAGCCTTTGACAGAGTGGACTGGAAGTTTCTGAATACAATTATGGTCAAAATTGGCTTCAACTCTGAATGGAGAAACAAGATTATGCAATGAATATCCACTACTTATACTGCCGTCCTTCTAAATGGATCCCCTGAAAAATTGTTCAACCCTACTAGAGGACTCAGGCAAGGAGACCCCTGTCTCCTTACCTGTTTCTTTTCTGCATGGAGGCTTTATCCAGAACCTTATCTCATGCTGAAGAGTTGGGTCTCATCTCTGGAGTAAAAATTTGTAGAAATGCCCCATCCATAAATCATCTTCTCTTTGATGATGATTGTATGGTTTTCTGTAAGGCAAATACTATTGAAGCACAGAATCTCAAGGATATCCTCAACATTTTTGGAGATACTTCTGGCCAACTCATCAACTTCAGCAAATCAGGAGTCTTCTTCAGCAAGGAAACTGATCCAGCTCTTATGCCTATTATCTGCAAGCTGCTTGGAGTTCAAATTCTACCTACAAATGACAAGTATCTAGGCTCTCCTTTATTTACCCATAAAAGCAAGATCCAATCTTTCAAACCAGGAGTGGATAAGATGAAGAGAAACCTGTCTAGCTGGAAGAATTCCCCACTGAACCCAGCTGGATGAGAAGTTATAAAAAAATCTGTCACCTCTACAGCGAGCATCTATCGAATGAATTGTTTCAGAATCCCAAAGAAAACCTGTCAAGATATGAACAAACTACAAAGAGATTTCTTCTAGGGAAAGAACCTGGAAAACCCCACAGGTTACTACCCAAAAGCCTGGACAGCCATTTGCAAACCTAAGGAGCTTGGTGGATTAGGTTTCATGAATATGGAGCTTTTCAACAGTGCCATGATAACAAAAATAGGATGGAGATTGGAGCAGGACAAGGATTCTCTCTGGTACCAACTGATGAATGCCAAATATTTATTGGGAAGAAATGTTCTCAGCATGAACACTAAAGCTAAATATGGAGACTCTTGGATATGGAAAGGGGTTTTATAAGGTATTCAGAACATTCAGCAACACTGTAAATGGAGAATAGGAAATGGCAACACAATAAAAATTTGGGAGGACTTCTGGATACCTACTTCAACTGACAAACTCATCAAACCTGCTAACTGCCCCAATGATAGGGAATGGAATATTCAGCTCATTCAGCAAATCTTTAGCTCTGACACTGCTCAAGTCATCACTAATCTTGATATTCAACCATAGAAGAAGACAGTATTCACTGGAAACTCAACAGCACAGGAAAATTCTCTGTTAAAGCTCTATACAAAGCCAAAATAGAGAATCTCTATAGAAATGATCAAAAAACAAGAGACTGGAGAGCTATATGGAATTTGGAAGTAGCACCAGCTGTCAAAATTTTTATCTGGAAATGTGCTCATGAAATTCTGCCAACTAATGCCAAAACTGCAAGCGTTCTCCACTATATTGATCACATATGCAAATTATGCAATTGTGGGGAGGAAACTATGACACACATGTTCCTCAACTGCCCTGCTGCCACTGAAGTCTGACAACAAATGTTAGGTGGAAATCATGGCTTATTTGATCACCATACTGTTTTCATGGACTGGTTTAATGACTGGTTTAACAATGCGAACATCAGTCATAATGTCTTCATATATGCAACCACTTGTTGGTTCATTTGGAAGGCTAGATGTGATCTAGTTTTCCAAAACATCTCTCCTAATGATAAGAATACTACTCTCAGCATTCAACAACATCTCTGTGATCATAACAGAATTCACAAGTTACATTGCCATGCCTTGAATACTCAGGGGCATATCATTGAGAATGAATCCCATATAGCTACTCCTGGAACTATTGTTGGGATCCAATAACACAAGCATAGCTTTGGTTTCTTAATCAAAATCTGTACTATTCAGGATCCCAACACTTATCAGTTTTTCTCTGCACTAACTATTACTGATTTTGCAGGAAACTATGTTGATAGCAGAGGACACACAGGACAGTGGGGAACAGAAGGAGGCACAGGAGGAGCATACTTAGCCTTTCAATGGGCAGAGAAAAAGGATCACATGAACATAGAAATACATGCTGAAACAAGTGAAATTCTGGAGCACTTCAACACTCTCTACATCCAAGCAATTAAAGGAAGATTCAGTAGAAACTACCACAAGGAAAAACAGACATCGAATGAAGAATCCCTATTACATATCAAACCTGTAACTTTTGTTTTATCGGGTCTTAAATTGTTACATATAAGCCAAAATCTCCAAGCTTTGAATTTGGCTATAACTTGTAAGAACCTTAGCAGTGGGTCTAATGTTTGTCTAAACAATGACCACACTTGCATTATTAGCAATCCAAATCCTTAGGCTCCGCCTAAGTTCTCTTAAAAAAAAAAAGATATACTCCGTATTAGATAATCCCATGTGGCACCAAACATTTTTCCCTTCCGATTTAACTCGGTTGTTTATCTTTTTAGAATCTTATTATTGGGGTCGTAAGGGATGGGACTTTGGGGACTTAAATTACTAAGTGGAACCCAAATGTTATAGGGGAGATCAGATTTATGTAAAAGTTCAAAAATACCCACAATCATTTTCACTTATTACCCTTCTACATTTCCATTAACTAACAAATTTAATAAAAAAATTTAAAAAATAAACTGAAAAATTATTAAATTAAAAAAAAAACTGAAATTCATTAAAAGAAAGAAAAAAAAACGTCTCCCTCATCAACCCATTTCTATCTTCTTCTTATCCTCACTTTCTTTTTTTTTTCTTCTTCTTCTTCTTCTTCTTCTTCTTCTTCTATTCTTCGTTTTTCAACGATTAATCGTCGATTCAAAAAATATTTGTCGTCGATTAAATTCATTGTATAAAACCATGAAACCTAAGGAAAATCTAGGTCAATCTTCGTCGAATCCACCCCCTTCTGAAGCAGAGAAACCAACTCCATCAAATGAAGATGAAACTGAAGATCAAGAAGAAGTGAATGAAGGAGATGCACCAGCCATCGAGACTCCTGATATGACAACAATAAGGTATGAATTGAAAAACTCACTCTTTATTTAAGCGTTTTGTTGATTACTCAGTAGGTTTCGAAAAATTTAGGGCTGAAAAAACAGTTTCTGAAAATGCTTACGGCTGGGAGTTCTTGTGTTCCCAGCCGTAAATAGGTATCACGGTTGGGATTTATTATTTTCCCAGCTGTTTATATGTTACACGGTTGGGATATCTAAGAACTCCCAGCTGTTTTTAAGCTTTACGGTTGGGATATCTAAGAACTCCCAGCCGTAAAGTAGTCGATGCATACGAGATGGAGAAATCATATCCGCAACAAGTTGTATACGGCTAGCTTATTCCTAGCCGTATATTCTCCTGTGTTCGAACTTTTTTCAGCGGTAGTTTAGTTTACGTCTCGGTCTTTCTATCCGTAACTTTGTTTCCTGACCATGATATTTAGTTTCCTAGCCGTTTATAAATTACGGCTTGGAATTTCCTAGCCGTATATGGTACTATGCTGAATATTAAACAACTGTATTTACACGTATAGGTTTTCCTATCTGTTATTTTTTTTTCGGGTAGGTCGATTACTAAATTTCCCATCCGTAATTCTTGTTGCGTCTTGGACTATCCAATTTTCCTAGCCGTTTTGAGTGTCACGGTTTGGTTGTGTAGGAATTTCCCAGCCGTTTTTGCTTATCTACTTTTGGTTTTTGGACTTGTTTGTCTTTGAACAGAGGAAAAGAAAAGAAAAAGAAAAGATCACAAGAAGTAACACCTCTTAGTGACCCGAATCCACAACCTCGTCACGCAAAACCATTGGGTGAAAACGCAAGGAATGCAAGTGGAGTTGTGACTGCTGGAGAAATGAAGGTGGAGGAGATGGAGTTGGAGTTGGAGTTACTGGAGGAATTGAATTTGTTGTTACTTGAGGAACTGAAGTTGGAGTTGATGGAGGAAATGAAGGTGTACTTGTTGTTACTGGAGGAACTGAAGTTGGCACTTCTAGTGGTGCTGCTATTGATAAAGATAAATTCCTAGTTGAGGAGGACAAGAAGGAGGGAAAGAAGAAGTATCCACCAAAATTAAAGGCAAGAGAAGTAATTGATGCTATGGTGCCTTTACCCCCCCCCCTCCCCCCGGGAGGAATGGGAGACCTTGGGGGTGCTCCAAGAGATCGTTCCGTCTTGATTGGTTACCCGTCTTCATGGGTTGCTAGGTTTTGTGGCACAAAGGTAATAAATCAAATTACATATATGTTATTTTCATTTTATTATAAATTATTAATTGTAACAACCAATTTTTATTTTTTTGGTTCCCGGATAAAGCGGTCCCTAAACTAAAGCACCAACAAGGAAAGTTTTGGCCGTTGGACAAAGAGCATCCAGATGTGGTAGCTTTGGTAAAAGCTTCGGGGTTATGGTTTGGAATCGAGGCTTTGCAGAAGACATATGATGTTGTGATAGTTTGTGGTTTTAGAGAAAGATTCTGGACCGAAACTATGACTTTTCATCTCCCGTTCGGCGAGATGACTATCACTCTGGATGATGCAAAGGAAATCACCGGTGAAAAAGCGGGGGTCTAACAACACCACCCAATATTTCGCTTAGCAATCTGTATGGACAAACTCCAATATACTTTTTATGATAATTAACTAGACAGTCAGACTCAATCAATAAAAGATATATCAAAGAGTTTATATCTCAATCTCTCGGTTTGATCTTTACTAAAGCAAATAGAAATCTGCGAGTCTTTATCAAAGAGAGATAACTTGGACGGTACCAAATACCAATGTCCAAGGATCAATCAATATCAATCAACAACCAAAGGTTGGATTTCCAATTGATGATCACGAACGCACAATCTGTATTATTTCAATTATATAAAGTATAATGCGGAAAAGAAATAACACAGACACCATAAATTTTGTTAACGAGGAAACCGCAAATGCAGAAAAACCCCGAGACCTAGTACAGATTGAATACACACTGTATTAATCCGCTACAGACACTAGCCTACTCCAAGCTAACTTCGGACTGGACTATAGTTGAACCCCAATCAGTCTCTTACCGATCCAAGGTACAGTTGTACTCCTACGCCTCTGATCCCAGCAGGATACTCCGCACTTGATTCCCTTAACTGATCTTACCCACAACCAAGAGTTGCTGCAACCCAAAATCACAGACTTGATAATAAACAGATCTGTCTCACACAGAAAAGTCTATCAAAGGATAAATCTGTCTCCTACAGATAAACCCTAGGTTTTGTTCCGTCTTAAGATATAAAATCAAGGTGAACATGAACCAATTGATAATCCAGTCTTATATTCCCAAAGAACAGCCTAGATTAATCAATCACCTCACTACAATCCTTCCTGACTATACAGGCGGTTTGTCGAGGAATCAAAAACAGTGAGACGAAGATGTTTGTGACTTCTTTATCTTTCCTATCGGATAACTCTCACGATCTCAAGCCAATCAATCGATTGTACTCGTACGATAGAAGATGCAAGATCAGATCACACAACTACGATAAAAGTAGTACGGTCTGGCTTCACAATCCCAATGAAAGTCTTTAAGTCGCTAACCTGGTTTTAGAGAAGAAAACCAAAGGTTAAAGGAGAATCGACTCTAGCGAGCGCACTAGTATCACACAGACGTGTGGGGATTAGTTTTGCACAATGCTATATGTCTCCTTTATATAGCCTTCAAATCAGGGTTTTGCCTTAGTTACAAAGCAATACTTATTCACCGTTAGATGAAAACCTGATTTAGATTCAAGCTAATATTTCTCAACTGTTAGATCAAATACTTAGTTTGTCACACACACTTTGGTAAACGTTTACTGGGTTCGTGAAAACCATGGCCAAACGTGTACGTGTATGTTGGTTCAACATAGTAACCCAAAAGGTTAACCATATGAGCATTTGATATTAACCTTGTTCTTCTTCACCATAACTAGTTCAATTGACTCAAATAAACTAGTTAAAGAGTTGTTCAATTGCTATGAGATCTTATGTAACTACACAAGACACAATTGAAACAAAGATGATTCGATTCGATTGAATCGGCTCATGAACATTATAGCCACGGTTTGCATAAAGCATTTCTTAGTAATTTAATGTTTCATGTTCAGAGCACATCTTTAGATCATAACCTCTTAAGTTCACAAACAAGTTCGCGGACTTAAGTTAATCGGTTGAGTTTTCCAAACTCAGCAGAAATTCTCGGAAAGAGAACTTCCGCTAGTTCGTGGACTGTGTTCGCGGACTGAGTTCGCAGACTTAGTACACAAACGAGTTTTGGAAAATCCAGCATAAATTCTCGGTCGAGAACTTCCGACAGTTCGCGGACTTGGCAAGCCAATTCTACAATCCTTCCGATTTCTCTTGATTAACAAAGTTCGAAAACTTCGGTTCAAGGAATACATTGTTATGTAATCTAAACTCTCATTTCAATCATTGAGATATTCTCAGAGGACGCTATGTAGCCATTATTCACAGACCGATTCACGTCAGAGCAATTCTCAAAGTGATTGAAACTTTCCATGACTTTCGTCACTAGGTGAAGATAAACTTGATCAAAGCGAAACGCTTTACCAACACATGATTTCGAGAAAAGGATAAGCAATGAATGCTCAGCTCGAAATGTCAAATGTGTATGATCTAGTCTATATAGCATACGACTTTTGTCTCATAAGAAGTAGGAGATAGAATAGATAGACTTTTGAGTGATAGATAAGTTCAAGTCTCCACATACCTTTTTGTTGATGAAGTTTCACGGTTCCTTGTATAGGTCTTCGTCGTTGTATGATGAATCGCCATGAAGTCCTTGAGCTCAACTACACTTTTCTTTCATAGTCCGAGACTTAGCTATGTAGGCTAGAAATCAAGACTCATATTTTTGATCACTGACATTGACAAACATGCTTGAGATAAAAACACATGCGAGGTTGACCGAGCTATGCTCTAACAACTGGTCTTGCTTTGGAAGGAAAGGTTGTGTTTGAGGGTTTCAAAAATTCTATGCCTTTTGATCAGCTTTGTGTCATGGCGAAGGACTGTTTTGGGTGGGGCAAAGATGGATCCGCCCCTAAAGCTAAAAGGAAATTTAGTGCACCGGATGAACTTAGTGAAACAATTAATATGGCAAGGGAGATTAATTTGGTTTGTCTGTAGGATAAGTTTGGGGATTCTAAAAGCAAGAATGATAGTGGAGTGGTGGTGGTGATGGACGTAGAAAGATCTAGACATACGGCTATAGCTTACTTGTTGCACGCTCTTGGGACCGTCTTTTTCCCCGATTTCTCAGGAAAAAAGGTAAATGCTTGTTATTTGCAGTGGTTGAAGACTCTCAGTCTCGATCCGGAAATAAACAAGGTACCTAGGTACTCATGGGCCACCGCTCTCCTTGCTAGTATGTTGGACAGTCTTTGCAAAGCTTCTAGGTGGAACGAAACACAAATTACGGGATGTGTTGCTCTTATCCAGGTATCTTTTTGTTTTAATATAACAAATGTTTATTTATTTTTACTTTTATATATTGGTTTATATGTGATATCTTATTTATAATATTTTTTTCCGTAGTCATGGGCTTACGACCATTTTAAATGCTTGAGGCCTTCTCGGAATACAACATGGCCTCTAGAGAAACCTACAAGAGGAAGATACCCATTTGGAGGTACCCAACACAAGGCTAAAGAGATGGAAATGGTCGAAATAAGGAAAAAGTTGGATCCTTTGACAATCGATGATGTGTCTTTTGATCCATATTTGAAACTTGATGAGGATGGAGAAGATGAAGTTGGTGATAGAGTATTTTCTAATGTGGCGACTTATATGGGACCTTTGTTTCATTCAACTGGGTTCGTCATTTTAGATCCTCGTAGAACGCTCCGCCAAATCGGTATTGTTCAGAAAATTGTACCTGAAGAAACTCCTTTTAAATCGAGCGTAGACAACTCCCAATTTAAGGACAAAGATGTCAGATTGAACTATGAAACATCACCGTTGATCGAGCATTGGAATGCTCGTTCCCAAGAAGTAAACCAAATGAGTAGAAGACTGCTTGAAGCTTCTCATGGGACTTCCGAAGCGGATGCGAATTGCATGGAATGGTATCAAGAGTGGGCTCATACTTATGTGGAAAATTTGAATCCGGATATGCAGAGACATTTCAAGAATGCAGAGAAAGAGAGTCCAAAATCAAAGACATCAATGATTGAACAAGAAGATTGGGAGAAGATGGTGGTATGTACACTACTAATTATGTTTGTATATGTTGTTTTTTTAATTATCTATGAATAATTAGAGTATGTGTGTTTGATATGAAAAAAATAGGTCGAACGATTTAATTGGGTGGTCAATGACATCACCCGTATGATTAATTTGGGTGAGAACTTAACGGTACCTGAACAAAGATTACTCTGCAATCGAGTTAAAGGCTTAATAATCCTTGAGAAAGAAGGTTTATATGCTTGTGAAGAGGACTGACCAAGGAAAACTAAAAGGGATAGGTCTCCTTCTTATAGCGACCACTCAGACACTCCCCCCCTGAGCAATTTCAATCTAAGCAAGGAAAAGGCGGTCGAGGTGGTAGAGGTGAAAAAGGCGGTTGTGGTCGAGGTGAAAAAGGTGGTCGTGCTGGAACAAGTGCTCGAGGTGGACATGGTGGAGGTAAAAAGACTCCAATTCAAGGTGGCAGCGGTCGAGATAAAAAGTCTAGAGTTGTAGAAAAAGTTGTGGAACATGAGCAAGAGGACGATTTGGATGCGTTTATGTGCTCGTCTTCGCAGGAGATATCAAGTGAAAGTGAATGACTATTTACTCACTTTTTATTATTTTCACTTCGTGGATCTTTTATTATCTAAGACTTTACTATTTTTGTTGTTTTGTTATGGATTTGGATGGATGAATTTTTATAAATTTGGATGTATAAATGAATGTTGGTATTTCCATTTGTCTAATCTAAGAAAACTGAGGAAAAAAAATCAAGATTTACTAAATTTTTGTGCACTTCGGCTAGGTCGATGCTTCACATAACCTATCCGAAAATGCATATAATTCTTGTCAAATAAACTTGCACAGAATTTCGGTTAGAAATTCCTGACCGTTAAAGAAAAACCGGTTAGGAAAAGCAACCGTAACTTTGTTACGGTTGGGAAATACCTAGACGTGTATTTCTCTGGAGACTCATAAACAAAATGAGTCTTGGTTACGGCTACATATCCGGGCCGTGTATCGTAGTTGCGGTTAGAACTCCAAACCGTAATTCTGACATAAATTTGCAACTCTGATTTACGGCTGGGTCGAAATTTCAAGTTCCTGACCGTAGAATAAAACGGTTAGGAAAACCATCCGTAATCTGCGTTACGGTTGGGATTACCTAGCCGTGTATCATACTGATAACCAAAAAAGAAAATAGCTCCTGGTTACGGCTATATATCCAGGCCGTAATTCTGACAGAAATTCACAACTATTATTTACGGCCAGAAATTCCTAGCCGTAAATTTGACAAACCACAAACCCTGCAGGTTTATACAGAATTACGGCTGGGTCTACCCTTCGTTTTCCTAGCCGTAAATACCTATAATTTTGAATACCACATCATATCGGCTAGTTTTTTGAATTTTGAAAAATAGATCTGTTTGAATACTGATCTATAGAAGGTTCTAGATGTTCAACCACTTATTTAAACTTGAAATAACTCCACCTCCATATAACCACCCATTCCAAATCAAAATCACACCTTCTACATCAATAATCTCCACAAAACTCGTGCAAACTCAATGCAATGTACTCAAAGGATAAACCCAACATTACTTTGGAAGAAGACTTATCTCTTTTGAAAAAAATTTGTACTATGCTATCCAAAGAGGGGAGAAGAACGAAGGAAAGGTGGTTTACCAAGTAAATCGTATTGGAGTAAGATTTTTGAGAATTTTTGTTGTGAAACAGGTAACACTAACAACCGCGATGGGGTTGAATTGTATCTTCGATTTTCAGACATACGCCAAAAAGTGGAAGAATATACGGCTTTACGTCGTATGTGCAACCAACTTCGACTTAGAGGTGAGACTGATGGAGAAGTCGAAGCTCAAGCTAAGAAGGAACAAAGAAAATGGAAAGGTTATAATTTCAACTTGGAAGCTCAATACGCCATCATCAAAGACTTCTTAATACATCGAAAGGGATGTTATTAAGACCAAATTTGTAATGGGGATCTATTAAGTATGTAATGGGTTTTATTGTGGTCTAATTAATGAAAGTATTACTAATTTTCAATCATAGTATGTATTCATGTTGATAATCAAAATTTCGAAGCTTACATATTCCATTACGGACGGGAAATATAAGAATTCCCAGTCGTAACAAATACTCAGGAGATTCTGGGTAGAATAACGGCTAGAAGTTCTTAACTTCCCATCCGTTTGTATAGTTTACGGCTGGGAATTCCTCATATCCTAACAGTAATATATGATTTACGGCTGGTTCGACACATTTCTCATCCGTAACAGGTGAAATTTTCAGATTTTTCTCTGATTTTTAACGGATTTGAATCGATAAAATTGATGTTGGGATTTGATTATATTTATCTGCAGAATGGTCCAAGAGGACTTGGGAGGCACACAGTTCCAGTCCTAGAATAGGTATTCTCAAAAAAGTTGGTTTTAAAATTCTGTTACAAGCAAAATCTAGGTTCTGTGGAAGATTATCAGTTTGAGACTTAGGCAGGAAAGTAGGTACATCTAATTTGTTTTCATGAATATAATCATTAGTACCATTACACGCTTTCCTAAAGCCAGAAACAGGTATATCATGTTCATTTTCATAGAACAAATCATCAAGCCCCAGTTCATAATTATCATCATCCAAAACCTTTGTGTCATGCATAAGAGAATAAGAGGGAGCAACATATTGTGTTCTAGGCAGGACATCAGATGCATTTAAGTTACATTCATTTTGAAGCTCAAAAATATCACTATGCAGTCTAGTTTTTCCCAAGTCAGAAAAAAATAGTGCTCTATCATGCTCACAGTCATTGAACAAATCAATAAACCCCAATTCAGTATCATCAGCATCATTCAAAACTTTAGTCTCATGCATAGGCAATTCAAAAGAGACGTCATATTTTGACCTAGGCAGAGAATCAGACACATCAATTATAGTTTCATGCATAAGATCATTTGTGTCAACAGACAATTCAACCTTTTCTAAGTCGAATACAAGGTGTATGTCATGCTCTTTTTCACAGGTCAGTTGCTCAGGCTCCAGATCAGTATCCACATCACAAGTATATGCATATGGAATACTAGAAGAAACATCATTCATGAAGGTCGAGGCAGAGAAGCCTAATGTCTCTGAAACCAAAGGTTCCATAAAATTTTCAGAATAAACGTGTTTTTCTAACATAACATCATCATCATCATCATAACAAGAATGCAATGTTCTATTCAAACCCATAGTGTCTCTAGTCCACTCATTTACCTCTAGATTAGGTTCATATTCAATATTAGTTTCATGAGTAGAAACATAGACACTATTTTCAAAATTTACCTCATTAGGAATGACAAACATCTCATCATGAAATTCCTCCCTTCCCTCCTTTTGTAAATGAAGCAGATTCATTTCTAAAAATGCATTAAGTTGTTCAATGGAAGGAGGGTCTTCAACAGAGGATATCCTCATTTCAGATGCATATTCAATACATGATTGTGCATGAGGTTCACTAACAAATGGACATTCAGAAGTTTGTCCATATGGATTACCTTGGAGATGGTTGTTAGTCCATGCAACATTTGGGTCATCTATGTATTCTAGGTCACAAGTCTGCAAATAGGGTTTTTTTTCATACATTTGATAGAAAGAATTAACATGGTCTTCCCTATATTGCCTAAAAGCATGTGTTTCAGGATAGTGCTCAGTTAAATGACTTGTGCAGCCACAGACGACACAAACGGAAAGTTCAACTAGCCTAGATGGCATAGACGTGATATATTTATCATATACATGCATCTCTAAAGCAGTGATTTGAGCTTCTAACTGACCAAAAAGTTATGAACGTATGAGTTGGGCATTATGAAAATGTTCATTTTCACCCTGTGGCGAATGATACATGTGCGAATAATCATTAGGGTCCAAGTATTGAGGCTCGGGACTATGAAAATGTCCATAAAAATCTCTATAATTATTAACATCATGGTTTATGGGAGGCTCATAATGTGAAGCATGCTCGTAAGCAAGTTCTCTGATTGATTTCTCATCCCTATCGGCTGACCAAAATCCAGACAAAAAAAAGTTATGAATGCTTCTACCAATTCTTAAACAGAATGATGCAAACAAATATATAAACTACTAAGACTAAACACGATAAGCTAAACACGCAGTATAATTATTACTAGTATAGAAAAAAGACAAAAAGCCAAAACTATTTATTTATTTATTTTACGATGTTGCTGCTGTAAACAAAAAAAAATAGAGCTCCGACGTCTATATATCCTGAAATTGGATCTTTATTGGGCTATGGTAATAAAAATGTGGTCAACTAACGAGCGGCCAACTCGTATTTATTAACAAGATATATAACACAATTGTTAAACCCAATACCCAACCATTCAGGCTAAGCAACTACAAAGCAGAGACATCCTATTTGTTGTAGTGTTTAAGAAACATACCTCTGATGCGCATCCGGGAGAAGGCTACTTGGAACTGCATGTTCCTTCTTTTCTTTTAAGTCTCTGTGTTTTTACCTTTTTGTGGTAATTTCTTCAACTACAAACAACTCCAGCAACATACTACAGCAGCTTGGTGAGTACCTGATAAGCTCAAAAGAATCGTTTAGTACGCAGAAATATGTAAATAAAACAAAGATATATGTACACTAACCTATTACTTCCAATAGTTTATGAGATAGTATATTTACATAAAAACAATTGGCGATTAAGTATTTGCAAACAGAACTATCAGACGTGAAATTGAACTGACTATGAAAGACTAATTATATTTTATGCAATCACTATGACCATTTTAGACAAGTAATTACAGACAAGCTTTAAGTGCATGAACAAAATGTTGACAAGACACCACTAAGGAAACATAAAATGATTTGTGCATGAAAAGATTACAACAACTAACGAGCACTTGACTTAAACTACAGGATTGTAAAACAAATATGCAGCTAAGAATCCTAAATGCAGGTGATCATGACAACAACATTGAAAGAAATTTAACTAGATGCAAATGCAAAACAACAGGATGTAAGATATGTATCAGGTGGGTTACACTAAGATACACTATAATAGCAAAAAAACAATTATCTAACAAATATATACAAACAGTATACTAAAAAACAGTAAAGCTGCGCTACAGATTCAACTACACCGCTACCGAGTCCCCGGCAGTGGCGCCAAAAACTTGGTAGGTCGGGAAAGATGCCTACAATGATAATTGTAAGTGCACAATGCCTTATTGTGTGTAGTTCAAATACAGATTGATCCTCGGAGACTTGGAGGGTGTAAAGTTGAAGTTAAAGTCTTCCTATACTGATTCTAACAAGAGTAACAAAACTATTTTGGTTGTGTCGATACGACAAATATATTTGACAGTAACAGAAATGGTAAATCAAGATGCAAGGCAAGATATAAATAGAACAAATGATGATGAGGGTACTAGGGCAGTTGAGTCCACCACTAACTTATTCTCTTAATGATACTAACCTTGTCCTTATAACTGATAACATGGGAGATGTCAATCTTCTGTATATCTAAGATGACTATAATGTGAATAATCTAATCGCAACTAAGGTATCTTCCCTAAGCATTAACTGTCTGTTTAAGGCACAACTAATCGAATGGTCAATATATGTGATGAAGCATGAGCTGCAGTTCTAAAAAACAGGATAATTCTAACTACAATGGATGCATGACATACACTGTGAAAGTAAAGTGTTGAAGCCCCTAAGATGGAATTCTATTCTAAATCATTTAAGCACAACAAGATTATTATCAAGAGCATGAATAACAAGCAATATTGAGTAATGTAGAACATGATAAACAAATTGCAAACATTATTATTAAACTAGACAATTGACCCGGCTAGACTGGATGATCTGATACAGAGAAACAAGCTCCTATTTATACACATTACTCCCAATCCTTCTTCAATTCGAAAATTAATAAGAACCCAACTCACCAACAATAATCCATTGACTTTCTCTGCCTTAAATTTCTCTGCAACTTCATTGTATCGATGTTCCCCAATTGTACAACTAACCCTAACTTTACCTCTCTAAATCTTATCTTCTAGGGTTACTGTTCTTGATAAGAATATAGATAAGATAGAGAGAGATGGAGAATTAGGAGTTAATGGTGGCGCTAATGATGGTGGAGATGCTGGAACTGTAAAATGGAAGTGAAGGGGAAATGAATATGGTGATGGTTCTGTTCGGTGGGGAAAGAAAAGAATAGGAGGCTTGGGTGTTGGGCGAGAGCATCAGATGCTGACGTCCTGAAGGATGAGCTGTTGGATGATAAACAGTTTCAACAAATCTGACGGCTCGGGTGTACGAACGGGTTTGGATCTTGGGTATGGATTTGGGTTAGGGTCTTATCACTTCTTCCAAGCCCAATTCATCTTGTTAGCCCACTGCTTGAGTAGCTCTTGCAAGCGGCTTGCGGAACGAGTGCAAGCAGATTGCGGAAGCTCTTAACGCGTTATTCCTTCGCGCTTCACGGCCTTCTCGCGGGAGCCTTGCATGGTCTCTCTTCCGTATTTTCTAGCTACCATTCCTATGCTCTTTTGGCTTCTAAAAATCATCCAAGCTTTATTTAGTACCTAAAAACACAAAGTTAATTTGTAAAAGTATTTATTCTTGAAAACAATTAAAATACAGAATTTGGGATAATATATGATTTTAAAGCACAAAAGATGAGTTAATGCCAATAAAAAGGTGTAGAAATATGCACTATTTGGCACTCATCAAATAACCCCAAACCTGAATTTTACTTGTCCTCAAGTGAAACAGAAATTAAGAAATCCTAACTATACCACTGTCGCTGGTCTCTCGAATTCATTTAGCGTATGCACTAAGCCTTTAAACCCCTAGGTGTCCCTAATGGACGAGTTGTAGTCTCGTGAGGGTTTACCAGAGGTGTACCCACAAAACCTTCTCCACTTCATAGCGTAATCGAGTCCAAAGCATCCAAGGAGCTATGAGGACATAAAGTTTCTGCATGCTAGTAATAAGAAGTTAGAAATACCAAAAACGCATTCTCATCCTTAAGAGTTGAGCGAGAAGTAACCACACCATATGAAAGAATTCGGGTTCGAGAGTGATCACAAGCCTTGACTTCTACCTCACCAATAGGGTTTTATGATAATTGCGCTCAAAAAGACCGTTTTTTTTAGTTTCTCATGTGTGTAGGCAGGAATAAAGAGTGAAATCCTGCACACGTTGAATGGTGGGAAGGAAAACCTTCCGAAATAATTTTTGGAGACTCCACAAAATTGTGGGAATAAGAATCTTTTTCTGATGATCTCTAAGAAAGGAAATCAATCATTAGCAAGGATGAGAGTACTCACTTACCTTCACATCCGATCGGCAATCAGCACCACTCTCACAACATCCACAGAAACGTCTTCGTCTTCGGTCTTCAAATGTTGATGATGAACTTATGAACTTCGTAGAACCTTGACAATTTCTGCTCTTCAAATTCTTGTTGCTTGAATTTTCCTCTAGTTTTTCTTCTTTACCATGGTGTTTATTTCTGGCAACTAAAAACCCTGGTGTGTAATTTCTTTTATTAAAATTTTATAAAAAAATAATTAAACAAAACTAAAAATAAACTACAATGATATGATTTTTTTTAATAATATTTTTTGACAATAAAATACAACCTGAAAATATAACAGCAAAATAAATAATGAAACTACCAAAGCCATGGATGAAGGACTTTATCACTCAATTCTTCACAACCTGTATTGTCTTGATTTCATAAACTTCACTAATTCTCATCTTCTTCTATTTTCTTTGCTCTTGTACTGTATGTAGAATTATGCTCTTTGTACTGTATCTTCACTTTGAATATGAACTTTTTACTTTTCCTTGAATTGTTGCATATAAACCTCAGACTATTTCAATCTTTCTTCATAGAATCTGACGTTGCTTTGCTCGTTGATGATAATGTGGTTCTATGGATCGGTTGATGTTGTCGAGAGAGATAGAATGGTGCTAACTGCAAATCAAACTACAAGAAGGAGTTTTCATCTTTAGACGTCATCCTCACGATTGACAGAATTAGCACCCAGGAGATCAAAAATAGCGTTGAAAGTGGTGCGAAGTTGGGTAGATCACCACTCCTACCCGAAATTTACGTACGGTGACACACACTCTAAAAGGACTTTTTAGATAGTCACAAAAAATGAAGGTTGGTGCCTCTCTTGATGTGAAATTAGGTAGTCTCCACTAAGGGTGATCACGACTCTACCACCAAATATCTTTGTAGCACCTAATTTGCCCACCGACATGGTTAAATCCAACTTTAACGCTCTAACAACTAAGAAACCCGATTGTGTTCTCCAATATTTCCAAGTTCAGTTATTTCGGCCAGACTCTCTATGTAAACACAGCTAGAAACATGCTAGTGACTCTAAAATCTCTAAAAGTTTGAGGTTTTATGCAAGTATTTACAAAGATTTTATTTATTTTTATTTTATATTTTTAAGGTGCAAAAGACTAAAAACTTTATATGCAAAATACTCCCCCACACCTAAAGCTAACATTGTCCTCAATGTTTCTGAAGATGATAAGAATTGAAATAGAAACATACCATGAGAACCATGTTGATTAGAGAAAATGGAAGAGCTTACCGGATGTCGGAGAAAGCAAGATAAGGGATTCATTATTCACGGATAGAATCCAACGGTAACTAGTTGATGTCACATTGGAATAGCACACATATATACAAGAAGATTTAGAAATTACCTACTGGATTATACAATGATGACTCACCATACACCAATAATCGAAATAGTTGAGGATCAACCCAAAAGACGGAATGCAGAAATTTTAACAGCCTCACACAATTATAATAAGACAGGAATGCAAGTGACACTACAAAACAAAATGAGCTACCCCTAAACCTGGATTTTTCAACGGAATTTTGGACACAAAATCTCGCAGTTTTGGAGGTTCATCATGCACAAGGTCTAGTTCAAAATGGCCTTGGTCAGGAATGAGCATAGATACAAATTCCAACTGTGTCTCCTCAAACGTATCATATTTATTTGCATAATAGTCCAAGAGGACTTGGGAGGCACACAGTTCTAGTCCTAGATTAGGTATTCTCAAAAAAGTAGGTTTTAAAATTATGTTACAAGCAAAATCTAGGTTCTGTGGAAGATTATCAGTTTGAGACTTAGGCAGGAAAGTAGGTACATCTAAGTTTCATGCATATAATCATTAGTACCATTACACACTCTCCTAAAGCCAGAAACAGGTGTATCATGTTCATTTTCATAGAACAAATCATCAAGCCCCAGTTCATAATTATCATCATCCAAAACCTTTCCGTCATGCATAAGAGAATCAGAGGGAGCAACATACTGTGTTCTAGGCAGGAAATCAGATGCATTTAAGTTACATTCATTTTAGGCTCAAAAATATCACTATGCAGTCTAGTTTTTCCCAAGTCAGAAACAAATAGTGCTCTATCATGCACACAGTCATTGAACAAATCAGCAAACCCCAATTCAGTATCATCAACATCATTCAAAACTTTAGTCTCATGCATAGGCAATTCAAAAGAGACATCATAATGTGACCTAGGCAGAGAATCAGACACATCAATTATAGTTTCATGCATACGATCATTTGTGTCAACAGACAATTCAACCTTTTCTAAATCGGATACAAGGTGTATGTCATGCTCTTTTTCACATGTCAGTTGCTCAGGCTACAGGTCAGTATCAACATCACAAGTATATGCATATGGAATACTAGAAGAAACATCATTCATGAAGGTCGAGGCAGAGAAGCCTAATGTCTCTGAAAACAAAGGTTCCATAAAATTTTCAGAATAAACATGTTCTTTTAACATAACATCATCATCATCATCATAACAAGAATGCAATGTTCTATTCAAACCCATAATATCTTTAATCCACTCATTTACCTCTAGGTTAGGTTCATACTCAATATTAGTTTCCTGAATAGAAACATAAACACTATTTTCAAAATTTACCTCATTAGGAATGTCAAACATCTCATCATGAAATTCCTCCCTTCCCTCCTTTTGTAAATGAAGCATATTCATTTCTAAAAATGTATTAAGTTGTTCAATGGAAGGAGAGTCTTCAACAGAGGATATCCTCATTTCAGATGCATATTCAATACATGATTGTGCATGAGGTTCACTAACAAATGGACATTCAGAAGTTTGTCCATATGAATTACCTTGGAGATGGTTGTTAGTCCATGCAACATTTGGGTCATCTATGTGTTCTAGGTTACAAGTCTGCAAATAGGGTTTTTTCATACATTTGATAGAAAGAATTAACATGGTCTTCCCTATATTGCCTAAAAGCATGTGTTTCAGGGTAGTGCTCAGTTTAATGACTTGTGCATCCACAGACGACGCAAACGGAAAGTTCAACTTGCCTAGATGGCATAGACGTGAAATATTTATCATATACATGCATCTCTAAAGCAGTGGTTTGAGCTTCTAACTGATCCAAAATTGATGAACGCGTGAGTTGGGCATTATGAAAATGTTCATTATCACCTTGTGGCGAATGATACATGTGTGAATAATCATTAGGGTCCAAGTATTGAGGCTCGGGACTATGAAAATGTCCATAACATTCCCTATAATTATTAACATCATGGTTTATGGGAGGCTCATAATGTGAAGCATCCTCATAAGCAAGTTCTCTGATTGATTTCTCATTGCTATCGGCTGACCAAATTCCAGACATTTTCTTTTTTAGAAAGCAAAAAAAAAAAAAAAGTTATGAATGCTTCTACCAATTCTTAAACAGAATGATGCAAACAAATGTATAAACTACTAAAACTAAACACGATAGGATAAACACGCAGTATAATCATTACTAGTAAAGAAAAAGACAAAAGACAAAACTATTTATTTATTTATTTTACGATGTTGCTGCTGTAAAGAAAAAAGATAGAGCTTCGACGTCTATATATCCTGAAATTGGATCTCTATTGGTCTATGGTAATAAAAATGTGGTCAACTAACGAGGGGCCAACTCGAATTTGTTAACAAGGTATATAACACAATTGTTAAACCCAGTACCCAACCATTCAGGCTAAGCAACTACAAAGCAGAGACATCCTATTTGTTGTAATGTTTAAGAAACTTACTGATAGGTGTCTTAAACACCTTGATTTCATATCTATTGTTTATACTTTCTTTGCTATTTTTATTGTAAAATATGTATCTTATGTTTACTTTTGAGTATTTAGGTACTTTGGAGTCATTTGGAGCAAATGAAGGAGAAAACGTCCATTTGGATCGTAAAGGCAAAAAAGATCAATTCCCAGTCGATACTTGGAGCAGGCTAATGTTTCCCAAAAAGGAGTGAAGGATGAACTGTCAGTTTTCTGAGACTGACAAGCTAAATAGTACATGAATATCCCTTATCAGAGTTCTGGGTGCCTGTGGTACTCCTTATCATTACCACACCCTAGAATTCAGAAGAGAAATCATTTCTCAATCATTTGGTTTCTAACAGAGTAGTGTGTGGCTGAGTCTAGGGTTGCTGTTTAGCTAAAACCAGATGAAGAAATTTAAGATAATGAAAGCCTGGGATGGAAGAAATCGGAATGAGGGTATGAGTCTGCTGGAGAAATTGGTGGGATTAGGGATTGAATCTATCAAGGAGTTGAAGAATAGAGCTCAACAGATCGAGAAGATGTTATGATTTTTTGCTCAGAAAAATCGGTTGAGGAATCTGGTGATGATTGTGATGAATTTCAGAGATTGGCTTTGCTAGTGCTGCCGTTGAGTACAAGAGGAAGAAATCTGACATGGGTTTGATTCAGATCGATGAAAGGTGGTTTTTATAATGAATTTAGGGTTCTTTCTTGTAGCTGTTGTGATGAATTTATGAAGTGGGTTTTCCTTACCGGGTACATTATTTATATGTCCCTACTTTTGACACCCAATAAATATATCCTTATACAAAAATAAATATGTCCCTACTTTTTAATAACCTTATCCATTTAAAATTAGATTACATTAATACCCTCACCCATATAATATTTTTCTTTATTCAAATGAAACAAATTTTTCCTCTACCACTTCACCATTACCATTAGCACCGCCACCACCAACATTCAACTACCATTCCACCACCACCACCACTCCTTCACCACCACCATTACACCACCACCAGTCCTCCACCACCACTAGTCCGTCGCCGCCACCATCACTAGTCCATCGCCACCACCACCGTCGTCGCCACCGCCACCACCGCCGCCGGCACCACTGGTTCAGATATTTTTGTATCAACAATAGTAGTTGATCCCGATAAAAATAGGTACAACAGTAGAAGTTGATCCAATTTAGGGGACCAACAATGGTAGTTGATCAAAAAAAAAGGGATCAACAGTAGAAGTTGATCCATGTAACTGGAAGAACTTGGCGTGATTCGAACACGCATCATCTGACATGGAGTCAGTCATGCTACCATTGCACCACAAGTTCAACATTTGAAGAAATTTGCATGATTTAAACTACAACCAAGGAAATATTGTCCACAATAGGAGTTGAAAGGATCAACAACAGTAGTTGATCCCATAAAAAATTGGGTCAACAACAGGAGTTGATCCCATAAAAAATGGGGTCAACAATAACAGTTGATCCCATAAATTGGATCAACAACAGTAGTTTCCCCATAAAAATTGAAGTCCAAAAATATTTTTTTCACAATGAAGATGGCCTCTCACTTCACGATTCAGCCGAATAACCACAACAATGAACAAACATGCATTTTGCAAAGTAAGATATCACCATGAGTAACTACTACCAACATGCATTATCTCCCCATAATAGCTTAGAATTCAACATATATTTCTATGCAAATTTTACCAGCTCTTAACGCTCCTTAAGCAAGGCAGACAGCAGGAGGAAGGCCAAACTTTCCTAAGTATTTTCAAACAACTTGGTGAAACAATTTACCAAGCTAGTGAACACCACACTTACTACTCCACCTAACAAACCTAGTATCAGGTACAAAAGAAGTTTTGCATAACAAAAAAAATTCAAGTTCTTAGACAATAAAAATCCATATCACATACCGTCGGGAATAAAAAAGATATATTATAGATGTTCTAAGAAAGTAATGAACCAAAATGCACATTATATCGTCAGATTCTTCTACTTAGCTTGAACAACATGAAAATTTGCAAAGAAAGAATTATCACAAAGCTGCAAAGTAAGCATAAATCCAACTCAAACAAGAAACAATTCAATTTGATGATTACCATAAATCCACCACCATCACCTCCACTAGAAACAACATACAACATCACCATTTGAACAAGCACCAATACTAGTGTTGCAAAACATCCACCACCGATGCTGCACATACTACAGACGCCACTACTACTTTCACGGCAGCCACACCTTCCACCACCATTACCACTACAACACCAATAAACCACAAATCAACTAAAATTATCGAAGATTACAAACTGATTTTGCTGAATTTAATTAAATCAAAATCATAAGAAGTGTAAACTAGATTAAACATTAAATTGATTGTTTACCTTTCGATTTACCCTTCATGTCGATTAGCACCAGATCTAAAAACTAATGAAATAGAAATTATAAAACCTGAATCGGAAGTTTACTGGTTTAAACATAACCATTAAAATCTGAATCTTAACTCGAAATTATGAACTCGAACACAAAAGAAAGATCTTTGAATCTGGTTTCAAATCTCGGGTGAAATCTAACATATAAATCACAATGGATCTACTGTAATTGTGGCGGTGGTAACATCGGTTATGGTACTGGTCGTGTGGAGGATATCGAGATGGTGGTGGTGCCGACGACATAGATGGTGGGAGAGACTTGTGTCGAGTGTTTTTCATAGAAACAAAGAAGAAGGATATTTGTTAATATGTGGGGAGGGTAAATATGGAATCAAAAAAATATTAATGGACCCCTGATGGGCCTATAGATGGAGAAGGATATATTTATTGTGTGATAAGGATATTTTTGAAGTCCGTCAAAAGTAAGGACAATAATTCAATTTCCACTTCCTTAAATCCGTGTTTGAAACGAGAAACAAAAGAAGACCCTAGTTTTCTGCCATTGATTCATGGCTGCATATGGAGAATCAGAAGAACATAGTTTGTTATAGGGTGTGTTTGGTGGTTCAGATTCTAGAAATGAAGATGGGTCTTGTTTGAAGAGTGATGTTGCAGGTGGGATATGAACGATATGAACTGAGTGATGCAGAATGGTGCTGAGAAGAGCCTGAGCTATGAATTAGTGGTAACTGAAGAATTGGTGTTTAATCTGTGTTGGTGTGTAGGGGGTTGTTTCAGTGTTGCTTCCAGAGCAGGTGCTGGAGGATTGCAGGTGGCCTGAGGTGAGATAGAAATTGCAAATGATGATGATGTTATTCATTGAAGTGGGAAGAGACAAGTGGTGATTATGAGTTGCAGCTGAAGAACTGATGTTTGTTGTATGAATGGCTTGGTCAAGAAGGAGTTTGTAATGATTCTCAGCTGGAGTAGTTGGTGCTGAGATAATGGAGCTAGTGATTGCAACTGCAGATGGTTATGAAGCAGTATTGCGAAGTTAGATGAATGCAAGAAGGGTTACAGGTCCTGTTGGTTTCTAGAGTTGCAGTTAAAGCCCGGTGGTGAAGTGTTGTTGCTTTGAATGGACAGAGAAGGAAATGATTCAGGTGGTGTGTTGGTGTTGCCACAGATAAGAAGAAATGGTAGATGCTGGTGGTGAGAAAGCTTGAAGCTGAGATAGATGTATGTTAGGGTTTGAATCAAGCTACAGTCAAGCCAAGATATTATAATGGATAGCAGGTTGCAAGAAGGTGCAGGTAGAGTAGTATGTGTTACAGTTGTAGCTGTTGCTGCCATGGACAGTGACTGTATTGATGTGCAGTGAGATGATCTGGCAATGGATTGGCTTTGTGCCGAGATTTTAAAGTTGGAGCTATTGTTGATGCTATTTGAGCTCATAGAGGAGATGACTGGAGAGCCAAAGTGCTGGAGGTTTGATACTTGATTGAAACTACAGCAGGGAATGATAGCATTTATAGTGCAGGGAATTGGTAGGATGGTGATGCTGCAATGGACTGGTAAATGAAGAAAACAGAATTGAGATGATAGTACTACAGTTGAAGGTGTTGGTGCTGAAATATGGCAGTGGAGTTGCAGTTCAAGAAGCAGTTGTGAAGGGAACCAGCTTGATACAGTTGAAGCAATGCAGTTAAAGATGAGATGCTGCTGGTCTGGGATTGCAGGTCATAATGAATTACAGTGGTGATTGTGGATTGTGCTGTTGCAGAATGAAGCAGTGAGTGATGTTGTTGGATTGTAAATGGAAATGAGGGAACTGAAGGAAAGTGGAGCAGCAGAAGTTAGTCATGATCATGCGCAATGAAGATGCAACATTGGCTTGGCCTTTGCAAAAATGGCAGAGGCTATGGCCTGGCAACTCAGCCCATTCAGACAAGTTAACAGCTGACTCGTTTCTGACTCAGTTCAGACTGAATCATTTCCCTGACTCGGTGACTTTGACTGAGTTGACCTGTCTGACCGGTGACCGGGTGGACTTCGCCGGTTACCTGAGCTACTTCCCGGTGACTTCTCTGGCCATTTTCCGGTCATTTTACCAGTTTTCCGGCGATGACTTTTGGAGAATATTTTCTACATGGGTATTTTCACATATGGGCTTGGTGGACATCTTTGTATTGGACTTTGGAGATTGGACCTAATTTTAGAAGTTGGAGAAAAGCTACAAAAGGAATAAGTCTTCTACTTTTTTGGGGGGATCACGTATTTTTCTACTTGGAGTATCGGAGAGCGGCGACTAGGGTTTGCTTTCATTTTGTTTTCATCATTTTCATTTGATTATTGATTACGATGAACTCCATAGCTATGAGTAGCTAAATACAATTATTGGTTATGGGATAATAAGTTGATTTCATCAAACATGCTATGTGATTCAATGAATTAATTTTGCCTCAACTTTATTGCTTATGGTTCATTGCTTATAATGTTTTATGATTTGAATGCTAGTTTGGTTAAGTCCGGAATCAATTAGATTAGTCTTCATCTCAATTGCTAGATTAGGGTTATTATACGAAAAAGTGTTAATTCCTGATTGCAAGTAGCATAGTGCAATTATTACTTGTAGTGATACATCTCTTTAATTGCATATGAATCATAACCTTTGTTAAAATGAATTAGTGCTTTTACACGTTCATTTGCTTTGATTAGTCTTATTCCATAAAACTTAAAGCTTATAGGGAGTTAAACTTAATTGTGCTTTTACACTTTAGGTTGCTTTCTAGTAAGAATTCACATATGCATCTTTTAATGTGGTTGTGATGAAATCGGGGAATTAGCGGGATATACTTGCGATCAAGGTATCCTAAGACTTTTAGTAAATGAGAGATTAAAATTCCAATTCTAGTCATTGATGAAAATACATGTTTGTGAATGATACTATCCCGTGACCAATATCTTCCTCTTATTGATTATTTTCATATTTAATTGCTTTCAATTTATTTTTATTGCATTGATAAACAAAATCCCCCCTTGGTTACTTAAGAATCTGAAAATTGCATAGCAACAATTGCCTCTCTGTGGAAACGAACTCTTTCTTATCACATACTTCATTTATTTTAGTTAGATAAGAAAGTGAAATTATTTTTGACGCATACGACTGCGATCACTTGATTCCGGTGCGCATCCTGGAGAAGGCTACTTGGAACTCCATGTTCCTTCTTTTCGTTTAAGTCTCTGTGTTTTTACCTTTTTGTGGTAATTTCTTTAACTACAAACAACTCCAGCAACATACTACAACAGCTTGGTGAGTACCTGATAAGCTCAAAAGAACCGTTTAGTACCCAGAAATATGTAAATAAAACAAAGATATATGTACACTAACCTATTACTGCCAATAGTTTATGAGATAGTATATATTTACATAGAAATAATAGGCGATTAAGTATTTGCAAACAGAACTATCAGACGTGAAATTGAACTGACTATGAAAGACTAATTGTATTTTATGCAATCACTATGACTATTTTAGACAAGTATTTACAGACAAGCTTTAAGTGCATGAACAAAATGTTGACAAGACGCCACTAAGGAAATATAAAATAATTTTTGCATGAAAAGATTACAACAACTACCGAGCACTTGACTTAAACTACAGGATTATAAAACAAATATGCAGCTAAGAATCCTAGATGCAGGTGATCATGACAGCAACACTGAAAAGAAATTTAATTAGATACAAATGCAAAACAACAGGATGTAAGATATGTAACAGGTGGGTTACACTAAGATACACTATAATAGCAGAAAAACAATAATCTAACAAATATATATACAAACATTAAACTAAAAACCAGTAAATCCACACTACAGATTCAACTACACCGCTACCGAGTCCCAGGCAGCGGCGCCAAAAACTTGGTAGGTCGGGAAAGATGCCTACAATGATAACTGCAAGTGCACAATACCTTATTATGTGTAGTGCAAATACAGGTCGATCCTCAGAGACTTGGAGGGTGTAAAGTTGAAGTTAAAGTCTTCCTATACTGATTCGAACAAGAGTAACAAAACGATTTTGGTTGTGTCAATACGACAAAGATATTTGATAGCAACAGAAATGGTAAAGCAAGATGCAAGGCAAGATGTAAATAGAACAAATGATGATGAGGGTACTAGGGAAGTTGAGTCCACCACTAACTTATTCTCCTAATGATACTAACCTTGTCCTTATAACTGATAACAGGGGAGCTGTCAATCTTCTGTATATCTAAGATGAATATAATGTGAATAATCCAATCGCAACTAAGGTATCTTCCTTAAGCATTAATTGTCTATTTAAGGCACAGCTAATCAAAAGGTCAATATATGTGATGAAGCATGAGTTTCAATTCTACAACACAGGATAATTCTAACTACAATGGATGCATGACATACACTGTGAAAGTAAAGTGTTGAAGCCCCTAAGATGAAATTCTATTCTAAATCATTTAAGCACAACAAGATTATTATCAAGAGCATGAATAACAAGCAATAAGCTAGGGTTTCATCTCAACCCTAGCAGAGTAATTTAGAACATGATAACCAAATTGCAAATAATGTTATTAAACTAGACAATTGACCCGGCTAGACTGGATGATCTGATACAGAGAAACAAGCTCCTATTTATACACAATTACTCTCAATCCTTCTTCAATTCGAAAATTCATAAGAACCCAACTCACCATCAATACTCCATTGACTTTCTCTGCCTTCAATTTCTCTGCAACTTCATTGAATCGATGTTCCCCAATTGTACAGCTAACCCTAACTCAACCTCTCTAAATATTATCTTGTAGGGTTACCGTTCTTGATAAGAATAGAGATAAGATAGAGAGAGATGGAGAATTAGGAGTTAATGGTGGCGTTAATGATGGTGAAGCTGTGTTCAGTGTACGGAGGAGAAGGGGTCATGGAGATGCTGGAACTATAAATAGAAGTGAAGGGAAAATGAATGTGGTGATGGTTCTGTTCGGTGGGGGAAGAAAAGAATAGGAGGCTTGGGTGTTGGGCGAGAGCATCAGATGTTGATGTCCTGAAGGATGAGTTGTTGGATGATAAACAGTTTCAACAAATCTGACGGTCGGGTGTACGAACGGGTTTGGATCTTGGGTATGGATTTGGGTTAGGGTCTTATCACTTCTTCCAAGCCCAATTCATCTTGTTAGCCCACTGTTTAAGTAGCTATTGCAAGCGGCTGTCGGAATGAGTGCAAGTGGATTGCGGAAGCTCTTTACACGTTATTCCTTCGCGCTTCACGGCCTTATCGCGGGAGCCTTGCTTTGTCTCTCTTCTGTATTCTCTAGCTACCATTCCTATGCTCTTTTGGCTTCTCAAATCATCCAAGCTTTATTTAGTACCTAAAAACACAAAGTTAATTAGTAAAAGTATTTATTCTTGAAAACAACGAAAATACAGAATTTGGGATAATATATGATTTTAAAGCACAAAAGATGAGTTAAATGCCAATAAAAAGGTGTAGAAATATGCACTATTTGGCACTCATCAGAAACACAAAAAATAAATAAACAAAAGTTTATGTGAATCTAAAACTAAATAATGGGAAAGGAAAGCAAGGTGGGGAAATCGGTGATGCATATTTTCGTATCGGAAATTATACTTAAGAAGTGGAAAGAGTATATGCATATGTTAGAATAGAGATGAAGATGCATATGTTTCCTTATTAAAACGGGATAAAACGAACCTACACAATATTGTGATCATTTCAATGGTTAAATTCTACCTCTCGACTCAATCTGATTATTGATCTTCGTCTGTAGATTGTTCAATTCTTAATTCAGTTGATGATTATTGAGTTATCTCTATGTCGGTGACCATAACTTAGTAGGAGAGAGAAACGGAGAAAGATAATTCTTACTTTTTTGAGTTAGAATGAATCATACGTGTTAGTTTAAAAAGTGAGCCTTTAAGGGCTTATATACAGTTGGTTTGGCGAGTGACTCACGCCAAACACGTTAACACAGAGGGACCACTTATGCCTAGATGGGGGTATATCATGATCCACTCAGACTTACTTCATTAGTATAATCTCTCGACCTGTGATCTCAATGTCTCTCGATCTTTAGGTCTTGATCCTGACAACTTTGGTCTTATCTTCACTTCTTTCTCCAGAACTCGCATCTTCCACGTATTGTTATATAATGTGGCGTGTCACGTCCTATGTGAAGTATGTTTCTTCACATCGTGCTCGACGTGAGGACTTATTACTTGATGTCGACGTGAGCTCCTTCTTAGCTCCAGTTGTCAGTTGCTGGTAGATGTTATATTTTGTCAGCCACATATTGGCCCTCAATTTATTTAAAATGTAGCCGTTAGACTGTATTTTATTTAAACTTTGGTTTATCTTATTTTTTTTACACCTTTTCAGTTCTTCTAAAAGATGTATTTTTTGCCAACTTAGCTTTGGATAAGCTTTAACAGCTCATCGATATGATAGCTTTAACACCACATCGAGATGGTATTTTTTAATAGATATGTGATATAACCTAGGTATCGGATCTTAGGCTTTTGCTCAGACTGAGGATAACTATGGTGGTCGAGTATTCCTCTCTTTTTCCCCAAAAAGATGAGTATCTTTTAATGAAGATACTAGCTAGTGATCTAGGTGATATCCTTTCACTTTTTTTGATCACGCGACACATGCCAAGTTTTGGTATTATATTCTCTGCAGGAATATTAGTCGCTAATTTTTTGGAGAGATAATAAAGTTACGGTTACTAATTATGAGCACTGGTTTTCACTTGCTTTCATAGATCAAAGAGTTTTTAAGTTGGTGTTATTCACTTCTTTTTTGAAATCGAATTTTTTAAGTGGGGTGCTCTTCACCTCTTTTTGGAAATCGAAGAGGTTCCTCTTATTTTAATCAGTTAGTGGTGCATGATCCGTATTTTTTGGTCGTCGTTATAGTTATTTTAAGATTTAAAGTTAGGTAGTGGAGATAGTGTACCCGGCTAAGGGGGTCACGTCTTTTGACTTTCCTCTTCCTCTTTATAAAGATCTTTCAAGATCTGTAAAAAGTTTTTTTACAGGTTTGCTTGCGTCTTTACTTCAGTAGTTTTTGAATCCAAAGTTTGATTTAGAGGTTTTCAAACTTTTTCCTTTGATTTTCATCCTCTTTTGAAGCTCTTTTCCGAAAAAAAAAGAAGAAGATATCTCCATAGTTTTCTCACCATTCATTTGTAGATCCAAATTGAATCCATTAATCCTGCTTTTTCAATATTCATATTATAAAATATGACACTCAACATCAGTGTTACTCACTGATTTCTGATGTCGAATATTGTATTCTCGTTGATTTATTGTTACAATCTTTTGATGATGTATGTAAGGTGAAAAAGCGGGGGTATAACAACCATACCCAATAATTCATTCGACAATCTGTATGGACTAACTCCAGCATTATTCCGAGAGCACCAGCTTATAAAGCGAGCTCAACCAAAAAATATATCAAAGAGTTATATCTCTTTTTCTCAAATCAATCAGTAAATCAAACAAATAGAAATCTATGAGCCTGATTGATGTGAGAAATACTTGGACGGTACCAAAGGCTAATGTCCAAGTTCAATCAATTTATATCCAACAAACAAAGGTCGGATTTACCAATAGATTGAACTACGCACAACATGTAATATTTCAATTATATAAAAATATAATGCGGAAAAGAAATTACACATACACCATAAATTTTGTTAACGAGGAAACCGCAAATGCAGAAAAACCCCGAAGCCTGGTCCAGATTTGAACACCACAATGTATTAAGCCGCTACAGACACTAGCCTACTACAAGTTAACTTCGGACTGGAATGTAGTTGAGCCCTAACCAAGTCTCACACTGATTAAGGTACAGTCGCATTCCTGACGCCTCTAGAACCACGTCGGATTCTGCGCACTTGATTCCCTTAGCTGATCTCACCCATAACTAAGAGTTGCACCGACCCAAGGTCGAAGAATTAAAAAACAAATTTGTCTCCCACAGATAAGTCTATTCTGATAGATAAATCTGTCTCCCGCAGAAGTATCTACGAAGTTTTGTTCCGTCTTATGATAAGTCAAGGTGAACAGGAACCAATTGATAATCCGGTCTTATACTCCCGAAGAGAAGCCTAGAAATATCAATCACCTCACAATAACTTAACTATATTGTAGTACATGAAGTTACTGCGGAACCACAAAGTCTGACACGAAGAACTTTGTGATTACTTTTTATATCTTACCTATCGGAGATAAATCTCGAGCAAATCTTATAGAAGATAGTAATTAATACGATAGAACAAGTAAGATCAGAATATGAAACTACAGAGAAAATAGTTGGATCTGGCTTCAAGAATCCCAAATGAAGTCTTCAAATCGTTAACCTAATATAGTTTTGGAAAAACCTAGGTTAAAGGAGAATCGACTCTAGTCGCAACTAGCACACAGAAAAGTGTCGGGATTAGATTTTCCAGTTGCTAGAGTTCTCCCTTATATAGTCTTTCAAATCAGGGTTTGCTTTCAATCAATGCTAAGATAACTTAGTAACAAAGCATTCAGTATTCATCGTTAGAACAAATCCTAATTTAAGATTCAAGCTAAGTCTGCTTAGAAATAAAAAAAAATAATTTCCATCGTTAGATGGTCTTTGCTTGTTACAAACAAATGAAATATACCTTCATTTAGATATAGGTAACCGTACCTAAACGTGTATATTGAGTTGGCTCAATAACAGTTACCCGAAGTTAGCCATATGAACACTTTTGTCTCAACCACATTCATCTAACAATTCTAGATCAAATATGATGATCAATCAATCAGGAAAGATAATCAAATGAATTTAATTATGTTTCAAATAGAGTTGTTCAATTGTTCACTATCTCATAGAAATATATATGAACCAATTGAAAGAGAATCGGATTGGTTCGTAATCGTACAAAGTACTTATACAAGAAGCAATTCATGAACCACGGTTTGCAAAGATTGCATTCCTTAATTCATAAATGTTTTAGTTCATGAGTACGATAAATATACTTAACCGGTTTTAGAACTTAACCACTGTGTTCTCTAACCAGGTACGCAAACACCGGCTCCGGACCTTGGCCTTATCCATCCATTAGCGTACTAGGTATGCGACTTCCCGGACCCAACTAAGGTAGAACAGTTCGCATACTAGGTACGGAAACAAGGTTCCCGTACCTTAACAGTTAAAACCGTTTGTATACTGGGAACGCAAACTAAGTTCCCGGACCTGAATCACTACAAAACAGTTCGCATACTAGGTATGCATACCGTGTTGTATCCAGACATGGTTAATTGCTCTAAACTCTTATTTCAATCATTGAAACATCCTTAGAAGACGACAATAGTTGTCTCACAAAAACTATTAGCTTCAAGTAATTTTCAAGTGGTCGAATGATCAATACGAAAATTTCGAAGTCGACATCAAATGATTGTCTCACACAAATCATGTAAGATGTTTCAAGGCAATTTCCACATGATCATCTTTTGACTTAATATTTCGTTTCCAATAAATGAATTGTTTCCAACTAAACTCTTTAAGAATAATGATGAACATAGTTAAAGAAAAAAGCTTTCAACTCGTATTTCGAGAAATAGATAAGCGAGATAAACAAGGCTCAAAATATCAAATGTGTATAATATAAAAGTCTACATATCTATACGACTTAGTCTCATTAGGAGATATAATAAAATAAACTTCTGAGTGATGGATAAGTTTTAATCTCCACATACCTTTTGTTGATGAAGTTCCTCCAAGCTCTCCTCAGTAGATCTTCGTCTTCAATCGATGAACGCCATGAAATCTAAAACTCAACTACACATTCTATCCTAATCCGAGACATAGCTATAAGTATACTAGAAATGAAGACTATAGTTTTGATCAACTAAACTTGACAAACAATATTGAGATAGCAACGCTTGCGAGTTCGACCGAGCAGTGCTCTAACAATCTCCCCCTTTGTCAATTTTACTAACAAAACTATCAATACATATGGATTACAAAATAAATAAACTTTGTAGCTTCTCTTCCACCATGCTTGAATTCCTTGGCTCTTCAACATTCCTTGAATTCTTCGCTACTGCAAGTACTCCAGCGATTCTGAACGTGTTCAACTCAGCATCATTGTTGTTGAAGATCCGTAGCCATAACAATAATATAACAGATGTTCTCAATTATTGTTATATACAGTGTCATAGTATTATAACACAGCATCAAAGTACAATTGCATCACAACTTTGATAATAATATTATGGTGATATGTATCTGTTGATGGTGGTTTTTAGCTTAGGGTTAAAATCGTAAAACCATACATCTGACATGACGTCACTATGACCACTAGCACATTTATTGAATCAAACATCATGCCTACGTAAGAATTACCAGGGTACCTTTTTTTATACATGTGTCATGTTCCACGGCAGAACCCTTAGTATTGACCGACATCATCTTCGTACATACCAAACCCTAATTCTCACGCCACCGTGCCAATGTCAAACCATGCCATCCACGTCTTCGCGCCAAGGCATGCCAACCATGCCAGCCGCACCATCGTGCCAATGGCAAACCATGCCAGCCACGTCTTCGCGCCAAGGCATGCCAACCATGCCAGTCGCGCCACCGTGCCAATGGAAAACCATGCCAGCCACGTCTCCGCGCCAAGGCATGCCAACCATGCCAGCCGCACCACTGTGCCAATGGAATTCCATGCCAGCCACATCTCCGCGCCAAGGAATGCCAACCATGCTAGCCGCACCACTGTTCCAATGGCAAACCATACCAGCCACGTCTTCGCGCCAAGGCATGCCAACCATGCCATGTGCACCACTGCGCCAATGGCATGCCATGTGCACCACTGCGCCAATGGCATGCCATGCCAGCCACGTCTCTGCACCAAGTCATGCCAACCATTCCAGTCGAACCACTGTGCCAATGGCATGCCATGCCAGCCACGTCTCCGCGCCAAGGCATTCCAACCATGTTAGCCACACCACTATGCCAATGGCATGATGGCCATGCCACATGTGCCAATGGCGTGCCAGCCACCTTGTTGTGCCATACCATGCCGGCCTTCCCTTCACGGCTGCAAAAAACGAAGGCGTGCGATGATCAACGACCACCCTTCCATCTTAGATGCAAATCTTATTCGTCCAAGGTCACCAACCAACGCATGGTAACCTTTGGCCCAAAACCCTAGTTTGGCCGCGCCTAAGCCGCGCCAAGGCATGCCGACCATGCCACATGTGCCAATGGCATGCCGCGCCATCCACCTTGCCATGCCATGCCGGCCTTCCCTTCATGGCTGCTAAAACGAATGCGTACAACAATCAACGACCACCCTTCCATCTTAGATACAAATCTTAGCCGTCCAAGGTCGCCAAACAATGCATGGTAACCTTTGGCCCAAAACCCTAGTTTTGGCCACGCCAAACCGCGCCAAGGCATGCCATGCCACATGTGCCAATGGCATGCCAACCACCTTGTCGCGCCAAACCATGCAGGCCTTCCCTATGTGGCTACCAAAACGAAGGCGTGCGGCGATCAACGGCCACCCTTCCATCTTAGATGCAAATCTTAGCCGTCCAAGGTCGCCAAACAACGCATGGTAACCTTTGGCCCAAAACCCTAGTTTTGTCCACGCCAAACCGCGCCAAGGCATGCCATGCCACATGTGCCAATGGCATGCCAACCACCTTGCCGCGCCATACCATGCCGGCCTTCCCTATGCGGATCTACCAAAACGAAGGCGTGCGACGATCAACGACCACCCTTCCATCTTAGATGCAAATCTTAGCCGTCCAAGGTCGTCAAACAACGAATGGTAACCTTTGACCCAAAACCCTAGTTTTGGCCACGCCAAGGCATGCCACGCCACATGTGCCAATGGCATGCCAACCATCTTACCGCGCCATATCATGCCGGCCTTCCCTATGCGGCTACCAAAACGAAGGCATGCGACGATCAACGGCCACCCTTCCATCTTAGATGCAAATCTTAGCCGTCCAAGGACGCCAAACAACGCATGGTAACCTTTGGCCCAAAACCCTAGTTTTGGCCACGCCAAACCGCGCCAAGGCATGCCATGCCACATGTGCCAATGGCATGCCAACCACCTTGCCGTGCCATACCATGCCGGCCTTCCCTATGCAGATCTACCAAAACGAAGGCGTGCGACGATCAACGACCACCCTTCCATCTTAGATGCAAATCTTAGCCGTCCAAGGTCGTCAAACAACGAATGGTAACCTTTTACCCAAAACCCTAGTTTTGGCCACGCCAAGGCATGCCATGCCACATGTGCCAATGGCATGCCAACCACCTTACCGCGCCATACCATGTCGGCCTTCCCTATGCGGCTACCAAAACGAAGGCGTGCGACGATCAACGACCACCCTTCCATCTTAGATGCAAATCTTAGCCGTCCAAGGTCGCCAAACAACGCATGGTAACCTTTGGCCCAAAACCCTAGTTTTGGCCACGCCAAAATGCGCCAAGGCATGCCATGCCACATGTTCCAATGGCATGCCAACCACCTTGTTGCGTCATACCATGCCGGCCTTCCATATGCGGATACCAAAACGAAGGCGTGCGACTATCAACGACCACCCTTCAATCCTAGATGAAAATCCTAGACGTCCAAGGTCGCCAAACAACGCACGGTAACCTTTGGCCCAAAACCCTAGTTTTGGCCACGCCAAACCGCGCCAAGGCATGCCATGCCACATGTGCCAATGGCATGCCAACCACCTTGTTGCGCCATACCATTCCGGCCTTCCCTATGCGGCTACCAAAACGAAGGCCTGCAACAATTAACGACCACTCTTTCATCTAAGGTGCAGATCTTAGCCGTCCAAGGTTACCAGCTAACACATGACAACCTTTGGCCCTAGTTTGGTTGCGCCTAAACAAAGCCAAAACCCTAACTTTTGGCCGCGCCTAAACTAGTCCATATTAAGCCATACTGATCATGCTTTCATGTCACTGGCTACCAAACGAAGGGTTACAATAATCAATGCCTACCTTTCCTCTTAAGATGCAAAATCTCGACCGTCGAAGGTCACCACCAAGCCGGCAAGTCTCCCAAGCTCAACTTGCCAGACAACAACAACGTGCTACATGTTTTCCATGAAAACACTCGAGACATCAACGCATGTCACAAATTGGGGGATGCTCATTGGGTATTGGTCTGGCGGTTTACAGCGTGCGGCGTACACTACGCCCATTATAAGAAAGTGTCATAAGGATGAGGCGGTTAGTAAATACAGGGAGTAATGGTAAAACGCTTTCTTTTATGGAACATCAATTCCAGGCGTTACCGGTTACCACCTCCTCCCATTTACTCACCCGTTTTCCATTTCTTAATGAGACCAGGGTACGTTTCACTTCGACTTGTATAAATAGGCATTACTTATTTACACCGAACGACAAGTTCAGGTCAGGAGCATACAACACTCAGAAAATATTTGCTAGCTTTCCATCTGTTAGCTTCCCACTTTCTGATACAAGTCGTGAAACAACTACTCTTCCAGAATCAACTATTCTGGTCTCAACACTCTCTTCGCTTCCCTCCCCAAAACCAACCCTTCTCCTTCACTTTGTGACCGAAGCAAGTATGGAACGACCATTTCTTGGTTTAGGCCGGATTTGTACAGATTGATCTCTCGAATCTAAAGTACTCCCTTGCAGTATATTGTTTAGGGTTTAAACTCGTTTCTCACCCATACACCCGAAATTACCAAAATCAATAGAAATTGTTTTCACCCACAAACAATATCACTCCCCCTTACATAATGATCCGCAAACCATATGTATATAGTGTGAACTACTAAATAATTCTTCCCCTTTTTGTCAATATAAATTGGCAAAGGTACAAGAACTACGAGATCATAATGAAATTCTCAAAGAGATAATTCATGACTAAAAGAGAACATATCAACTTTGTTTCGATTGTTTCACATAGTCGTAACTTAGTGTATTCATCAAGGAGTTTATAAAGATACAAGATAACTCCTACAATATTCCACAGCCGCACTCCCCACAAAGATTTGGCAATTAAGAACTCTCCCCCATAAAATGTCATTTCCGAAAGAAAAACAAGAGCGACCTTACTTTCACAAGAAAATAAGGATTTATTTGAATAATAAAAAAACACATGGATTTGTATCCAGTAAACTCGAATAAATTAACCACAAGAGACCTTATAAATTAATTTAATTGTAAATGCTCAACATAAAAAAAACTTACGTAGCCATACAGTACTTTCACATAAAGTGGATCAGGGAAAGATCAATACTGCGAAATTTTTCAAAAGTTCATTCTATTTTGTATCAATATTTTCATAATGACACAATAGACATAACTTTTAAGCATATATGAGATAATCATAGTTCAGGGACGTAAACACACATATCCCATAAAATATTTTTGAAATATATAAAACCAATAAAGATTAATACTGCAAAATCATCTTCCAAATAACTTAGAATTTAAATAAATAAATCTAAAAACATTACAAGATGAAAATCGTTGGCAATAGCTATGTGTAATCACAGTATTTGCTATTCCAAACCCTAGTTATCCTTCTTAAAACACAAGAATAAATTCTCATAAGAAGTTTCCTAGACATTAAGATTCTTGAAAAATTCTTTATCGTCCCCAAACTCCTTGTCGTCAACAGACATTGGAACATAAGGTTCATGAAGAAAGGAGTCAATTCCAATAAACCCTCTTGACTGATGTCGAACCAGGGCCTTCTGAATTTCAAGAGATCTTAGAACAATAGCCTTCATTTGATGCATCTCCATCCTTGTTGCTTTCAACTCTTCAAGAGCACTAATTACTTCTAAATATTTGAGGGGTTAGCCCTTGGTTTCTTCATATATTTCCTTTTTTCTCTTCAAAGTTGTAGAGGAATGGGATTTACCTTTTTCCTTTACGATTGAGGGCTTAAAAATCATGTTAACATCTTTTCCATCAGAAGATATAATGCTTGGAGTCTCCATTCAAATATGGGATTGTGAGAGAAATACACAAAACTATCTCCACAAGCAATCTTTTGATAAAAAGAGTTTTCAGGGAAGGAAAAAGAACGTAAGGTTACATAAACTATATACAGAGTAAGTAGGATTCATGTACGAACAAATCTTAACCCTAAAAAAGGTAAAATTTTCAATTTTAACCCTCTTTTAATGATCAAATAGGGTAAGCCTTTTCTATACATTTGAGGATATGAAAATGTCAACAGAATTCCAGGAAAAAAAATCTTTTCCTAAAACCCGATTGTGCATAACTGTTCTCTCTTTGAATTCGGGCACATGAGACAAGATGCACCTTCAACACAATTAGGTTATCTTGGGGTGAACAATAATATGTTCACCATGTGATTCCTGTATGGAATCCTCATTTCCCTTTTTTCATAGGTCGTTTAGACCTAGTTCTTTTCTATAAAGGCCTAACTTTTTCTTTAGAAATTAACTTCTTCGGAGATGAGTTAAATTTACATACCTCATATGGATTCGACTTCTATACAAGTTTGAGCTTGTTTGTTAATCGATTTGCTCTTCGTTGAAGTTTGTTGACATATCTTACTTTATGCTTGTACTTGAAACAATTAGAGATTTTATGACCCTCTAATAATACAATAAGAACATGTCAATGTGGAGGATGGTTCAGGTACCATAGCCGAGCATGCTGCTAAACAAATTGAAGTACCTGAAACATGTGAGATAGAATTTTCAGTAGAAATAGTAAAATCCATTTTATCCTCCAAAGTGGTCGAAGAAGTTTCTCTAGGTAGAATATCAAGATTGATATACGTATTACTAAAATTATCAAAATTAATATTTTCGCCAAGGAGTGCAACACTTGATTTTTCATCTTCATTTGAATCATAATGATCAGACATTTCATCAAGAGTTGCAGCAAGACCTTTGTTTCCAGTTGTATTTTCTACGATTTGGACACTCATTAGCAAAATGACCAAAACCTTTACACTTGAAGCACTGAGGCATATCCTTATCATCAGTATCGACAGTGTCCCTGTTTTTAGGAGGAGCACAATCATGAGGTTTAACTAATGATCTGGGTTTATATCTGGTGAACCGTTTATTTCTCTTCAAACTAAAATCTCTAAATTGTATTGTGATCAAAGAAACTGAGTTGTCAAGATCTTCATTTGATGAATCAGTCTCAATAGGATCAACCACAGAGTTTCCAACACTTTTACTTTTTGTTAGAACACTGCTCGATTGAACCCACTAGCGTTGGTATGTCAAGTTAGTTGTCAATTTTAGATTCCAAAATGCATTCTTGATTTAGCATACTAAAGATAGTTTCGGACTAGATTAGGTCTAAGAAGTTAAATCGAAGCTATCCTTAAAGGATGAAGATTGAAGATTGAAGACTACAAGAAGACATCAACAAGTACTTCATCAACATAGGTATGTGATTGATTTCATTTGGATTCTTGTTCAATTCTACCTTTCTAAGGATGTTACTCCACGACAATTTAGAAAACTCTTGAGAGACAGGAAAAAGAGTTTTTCTAAAGTTACATTATCTCCAAATAATGATGTACAATGCTATAATTGTCGTGGTTTCGGGCATCTTTCTTCAGTATGTCCTAGTTGGAGCCGTAGACAATCGGCATATGCAGCAGATTTTCCTACTCTTGATGATGGACCTGAATATTATAATCCTCAAGATCTCGCAGGCGAGGTAGCATTAGCTTCTGAAAAAATTCTTTCGGATACTGATTCTGATTCTGACGAAGAAGTGTTCCATGTGGATCCAGTTGCTAATAATCTTCTTAAGGAATGTCATCAAAAACTCTCGGAAGCTGAAAGCACCATTTTCAGTGAGAAAGTTAAATATGACAGACTTCGTAGTCGGAATAAATACTTGCAAGACCAACTTGATTCTAGTGGTACAAGAGATTATCTCAATGAAATACGAAAGCTTAAAGAAGAAATTGTCGAACGTCGAGATCGGGAAATTATTCTTCAAGCTAAGGTAGATAACTTGGAGAACGTTGAGATGAACTTGTTATTGGATTCGGAACGAGAAGATCTCAAAGCTCAATGTGAATCATCCAAGAATGATCTAGTTATTGCGCTTGAGAAGGTCAAAAGTTTGGAAGAAGAAAACTCAAGCTTAAAAGAGAGTTTTTCTAGAAATAGCAGCTCAGATAAATTAATCTCAATATTGGGAGCATGTATAATTCATCGTGATACACGAGGATTGGGCTATGAAGGAATAGACGCTCCTAGTATTTGCAAAGAGGTAAAATTTGTCAAAGCTAAATATTCTTCTCAACCAAAACCTTCCACGATTGAAAAAAGTAAAGTATCTCTACCAACTACGGATGGCGAAAAGAATAAATTCTGCCAAGCTCCAAAGAAAGCACATACACATTCAGGTAATACTAAACATAACTTTTTCCATTATACTAAACATTGTTTTTATTGTGGAAAACCAGGTCACTTGCAAAGGAATTGCAGATTTCTTAAACGAGATAATACCAGATCTGATTATGTAAGGATGACAAGATCTGATGTTCCAAACTGGAGAAAAACTGAGTCTCATAATATCAGTTCTTTCAGTATTCCCCCCAAGAAGTTTCATAATTATATTGGGGAGAAAAAGAAATATGTTGCTCCAAAAGCTGCTCAGAAATGGGTACAAAAGAAGACCAATAAAGCAACGAGTACAATTAAGAATGATCTCCCAGACAAGAGTTCGACAAGGGATAACATCTTAAAAAAGGTATGGAGCAGTTATTGAAAGTTTCAAGGAAGTTTTTAAATTCCTAGATTCCATGTTTGATGTTGTTTTAAATACCTGTGGTGAGCAAGATTTTGTTCACCTCAACACAACCTAATTGTTGGAAGTGCATCCTCACCAAGAAGCCCTAGTAAATGCGGTAAGGATTGTAAAAGAATTGGGGCGAACATATTGTGTTTGGTAATTTCTGAATATGTGGAACAATTTATTGTTTCGAGCTGAGTCTAACTCGCTTATATATTTCTCAAAATATGTGTTGGTAAGCTTTCGCTTCAACCAAGATCATCTTTACCTAGTGACGAAAGTCTTGATATGTTTCAATCACCTTGAAAATTTCTTTGACGAGAAATGGCGTAACAACTATATAACGTCCTCTAAGAATGTTTCAATGATTGGAATGAGAATTTAGATTACGTAATGATGAGTGCCAAATATTGTATATATTTATCCTTTTTTGTTGGCATTTTAACTCATCTTTTGCGCATTAATTCTACATTTTATCCCATATTCTGTATTTTCATTGTTTTCAAGAATAAATATTTTTCTTACTTAATTTTGCATTTTTAGGTAATAAATAAAGTTCGGATGAGTCGCGGAGCGAAAAGAGCAGAAAAGTAGTGAAAAGCCGGGAGAAATTACGCAAGGAAGCCGCGAAGAATGGTGCGCACAACCTCATTTTCTACACACAAAAGCGCCTCCGTTCTCAGCCATCAGATCAGTTCTCGGGAGCATCCGACGGTCGCTTCTTCATAGATCATCAAAATCGGAAGTCTCTGCCAAGCACCACAGCGCTGAAATTCCAAGCCTTCAGATTAGATGGTAGTTGAATCCAACGGTCGCTCCCTTGCTGTGCATCAAAGTTTGATATCTCCGCCTTACACTACAGCACCTAACTCCATCTGGTGCCGTTAACTTCGTTGCACCTCAGAATCCGACGGTCTCTTCACACATCCTTCCATCTATCCGTTCGATTCCACTCAGATCCAATGATCCAACATCTAAGCTTCGCAAATATCGAACTTGAAGTCTCTGCCTCACACCATAGCAACACATACCCTATTCCCAACCAAACAACCCCTAATCCTAATCCCATCGAGCTCTTCCTTCTCATCTTCCCAAAACCAGTTCACCACAAACACCCGACAGTTGCAGAGCCTGCAACTCCACCACCTCCACTCTCTGCCGCTGTCGCTTACACCACCACCACACCACACCGTACATCACCACTCCATCCCAAGTCTCTCCCTTGTCTCGTTTCTAGCATCTAACTAGGTGCTACAAGCTAGAACAGTGAGAAGCTAGGGTTTCACCAACAGCGAGGAGAAGACACAATTGAGGGCTGGAAAAGCTTCAGAAGAGCAGAGGGGACATACCCAAAGCATGGGTCGAAGCCAATTTACACATGGGTATGTCGAATTCGATTTTCCCCAAAAGTTAGGGTCTGCAAATTTAGGGTTTTGTGAAATTAGGATTTTTTGTGTAAGCTATAAAAGGGAATCTGTAGAGAATGAAAAACTGGTTCTTGGACTAGCCAAGTTTCCACCCAATTTGGGTTAGGTTAATTTCAATTGTTCCTGCACTGTTAATTGTTCCTGTTAATTTGCACTTTCAACTGTTAATCTCTTGCCATTGTTAATGTTGCTTTGTTACTTTCTTGTTACTGTTAAATGTGCTTTTGTTAATGCACTGTTAATGTTAATGTGTTAAATATCATGTTAGGTTAAATTAATCACTGTTAGTATTTCAATGTTGTTCAATGTTAGTTCAGTTAGTTGTGATCATGTTTGTTGTTGCTCAATTCACTGTCATGTTTAAATTCACTGTCATTTGAAGGAATGCTAGGCTAGATACATCTGTGAAGCTTTGAACTAATTGTGCAATGGCAAGAAATCAGTGCTCATAGCAAGCTGATTTTCTTGCCATTCTTGTTGTATGCTTAGGTTGTAGTATTGGTTGTGCATTGGGAGAAACTAGTGCTTATAGCAAGCTAGTTCTCTTCCATTCTTTTAGTATACCTCCTGTTTGCCTGTATGGCCTTAGTATTGCTTCATGTCAGTTTCTCCACAACCCTGCCCTTGGCCTTAGGTCTTGGTTCATTCTTGTGTTGTTTTCTGTTGCTTTGCTTTGTTTTGCTTTTGTTCACTGATTGTTTTGTTTTGTTTGTTTAGTTTTCTTTCATTGCTCTGCATTGTTTGTTTCCCCTGCTGTTACTCCTTTTCTGTTACTTGTGCTACATTGCATTCTCTGTCACCTGTGCATCTATTTCTCCTGCACCTGCTACCCTTGCTGTGCAGCTCTTGTTCTGCTGCAGCTGTTGCTGCCACTTCTTTCTCTTGCTTCTGCTGCAGCTCCACTGCTGTTTCCACCCCTAGCCCACAGTTCACTCAGTCCAGCCACAGCTCACTTCACTCCTGAGCCCAAGTCCAATTTAGTGAAACCAAAGGCTAAAGGCCTAACCAATTGAGCCCAAGCTCAGTTCATTTTATTTTTGACAAACCCACTAAGCCCAATTCATTCAAAGGGCATTCAAACCCATTAGTACTCAAAGCCCAATTTAAGCCAAAAGGCTTCTAAGCCCAAAGCAAACTAGAAACCCAATTAGCTAAAACACTTCCGAAACACACCCAATCTCTGTGGATCGACCCGTACTTGCACGAGCTACAACTGACGACCGTGCACTTGCGGTATTACTGTAGGCCCCCGTTTTTATCACGCTTCATTTTTTTACACCTTTCGGGACCTACCAAGTTTTTGGCGCCGCTGCCGGGGATTGGTGCTGTGTTTTATCTGTGTTTTTCTTAGCTATTTTGCATTTCATTTCATAGCATTTGCATCTGCATCTGCTTCATTTCATTTGCTATTGGACCTGCTGTTCTGAACCTGTTTTTCCTCTGCTGGGACGCCACCAAGGAAAAGAACCAAAACCCAACTGGGTTTTTGCAACAATATCAGAGCAGCTGGGCTGTGCTAAAAAGGTAAGCCTAAACCCATTCATTGAGAGAACCCAACCTGTGGGCTTCCAAATTTCTTTAATTGTGGGCTTGTAATAATTAACCCAATTTTTTTGGGCTTTTTATTTTTCTATTTTGGGTTTGTAATAATTTATTTTTGGGCTTGTTGTTTAATTTGTGGGCTTGTATTTATTTTGTGTGGGCTTGTTTAAATTTTTCCATTGGACTTGTATTTTGGACTCTGGGTTTAAACCCAGCTGATAACCGATTGTGGGCCGCAGCCTTCCTTCCATTTCATTAGAGGCTTGCACAGGGGCTTGCTCCCATTCAAAAACCAAATTTTATTTTCTTAAAAAAAAAAAAAAAAAAAAAAAAAAAAATTACTTTTCTCCTATTTTAAACCAAATTTTTTCTTTCTCCCATCTTAAACCAAAAGTTTTCTACTTTGCTCCCATTTTAACAACCAAATTTTTTCTTCTTTATCCCATTAAAACCAAACTTGCTCCCAAATTTTAAAAAAACCAAATTTTCAAATGTCTCCCACCAAAACCAAATTTTTCCCAAAAATCCAAACCCATTAAAAACCAAATTTTGGGCTTTGTAACATAGTTACTTAGCTTTTGAGCCAATCATGTCTGGATTTTGGTCTGCTCCTGGGGATGGAAATAAAACTCTTAGAGAACTTGCTTATGGGCATGTGCCACGTTATGAACCTTCCACGGACCATGATGTCAATAGTCATAGGAATTATTATGGACATTTTCAAAGTCTCGAGCCGCAATACATGAACCCTAATGACTATTCATACATGCATCATTCATCGCAACGTGAAAATGAACATTTTGCTAGTGCCTCACTCACACAATCATCACTTATGGATCAAATAGAAGCTCGAATCACAGCTTTAGAAATGCAATCACATGAGGAATCTTTCACATCTAATTTTCTTAGGCAACCTGAAATCTATGCATGTCCCGCATGTGGTAGTTTAGACCACCCTGTTGAGCATTGTCATATTTTGCATAATTTTAGGCAATCTAGAGAAAATCCAATGTATGAAACGCCCATAAATTGTGAGAATGGTAGTCATTGGGACCATAATCAATCCTTTGAGGGTTGCGATCAATTTTTATAAACCTAATGACCATGCACACATGTACCATCACCACAATTTGAACATGAAGAATTTTGTACTCCCATGAATTTAGACTCCACCACAGAAGCTTTCAGACTTAGTGAGCAAAACTTCGATAGATCTACATCACGAATTCAGGCATATTTAGATCAGATTTTGCTTCACCTACAAAAGGAGGAAATTCATGAGGAAATGTATGTTGTCCCTAATGAAGTGTCTAGTCCCATTCATGTAAATGATGTTGAATATGAACCTAATTTAGAGGAACATGAATCGACTAACGACACCACCACTTTTAATGAGGACCAATATGCATGCTACCATGATGATGATTATGATTATGATGATATGTTAGAAGAACATGAAAATATTGTGGAACCTGTTGGTTCAATAACATATGGCTTCTCGCCCTCGACCTTCATGAATGTTGTTTTTTCTGATACTCATTGTAATTCATATGATTTTGATATTGACATGGGATTCGTACAATTATTCTGTGAAGATGATGACATAGGAATAGTTGAATCTTCTGTAGACACTAATATGCATGAAAATATATTTGATGTGTCTGATTCTCTACCTAGGTCACATTGTGATATTTCTCCTGATTTGCCGATACATGAGAATAAATCTGTTGATGATGTTGATGATTCTGAGTGTGAACTTGCTAAACTGATTGATGATTGTGAGCATGATGTGACATGTGTAGATGATTTAGGAGATTTTGATTTGATTGATAATGACGTGCCTATTCTTCTACCTAAGTCACAATCTGATGGCCTTCCACCCAACCTAGATTTGGTTTGTACCAATATTGTAAAACCAATTTTTCTGAAAATTCCTAATCTAGGTTTGGAACTGTGTGCTTCCCAAGTCCTTTGGACTATTTTGCTTCAAATATAACATTTGAGCCACAGTTGGAAATGCATCTTTGCCCTAGCACAGTCATTTCGAGCTAGACCTTTTGCATGATGAACCCCCGAAACTGCGCGATTTTGTTTTCAAAATTATATCTTCTGTAAAATCCAGGTTTGGGGGTAGCTCATTTTGTTTCACAGTTTCACTTGCGTTTCTTTCCTGTTATATGTGTGAAGCTGTTGAAATGTCTACACTTTGTCTTTTGGGTTGATCCTCAACTCTTTAGATTGTTAGTGTATGGTGAATTTTTTTGTATATAATCCAGTAGATAAAATTTTAAAAACCCTTTTGTTCCTTTTGTATATATTTTGCTAATCCAATATGATCTCGGCTGAAATATGTTGGATTTTTGCCTTGAATAACGGAGTTTTAATTCTGCTTTCGCCGAAATCGGGTATTCTCTCTCCTTTTACTCTACTCAGCATGTCCCTTTCCATATGTTGCATTTTAATTCTTTCCATATTTTGAAACATTGAGGACAATGTTTAGTTTAGGTTTGGGGGTATAGAGTAGATGCCACGATAATATGCTATAATTAAAAACGAACTCCTTCTTCTTTTTGAAAAAATTAAAAAAAAAAAAAAAAAAAAAATTAAAAAATGAAAAATCATAAAAAAATGGAGCTCATTTACCTTGAAATGTTGACTCTTGTGCAAATATGTATTTTTATTAGGAGTCTTAGTCTAGATATTTAGGCACCCTGATTCTAGCACAATTCACATAGTGATAAGAAATTTGCACGCGCACGATCTACCAATACATGTATGGCCTCGATCTTCAAGGTGTTGGATAGGAAGTTACGATTGCCAATCACTTTAGAATACTGAACGAAACTTGACTAGCTTGTTCTTTGGTTGGTTGGGATAGAAGGTGGAGGTTACATTAAGAAAAACAACCATCGAATTTAACTGGGTGCATCAAAAAGGGCTACCTCTTGCAAAGTGTCATGTAATTTTTGTTTCCTTTTGTATATTATCAAAAGTGTTTCCGTTCAAAAAAAAAAAAAAAAAAAAAAAAAAAAAACGATGTATATATTCAAAAAAAAAAAAAAAAAAAAAAAAATATCAGAAAAATAAAAAAAAAAAAAAAATCAAGTATTTATCAATTCCATCATCTCTTGTTCCAAAATAAAAAGAGATTTGTCAATGTAAATAAGAGTCATGTAAATAGTCATTTTGTTGTTTCATTGTAATAAGCAAGGAAGGGTGTATGCCATTGATGTACAACGCGAGAAATTGTGAAATACCTCCAACTCATTCACAATTCTCGTAAAGTCCGGACAGCTAGCTAGATTTCGACCTCAGTTCTTAGCCTGAGAAACTATCTCTTGGTGATTAGTAGTCATAACTTCAGATCTTTCTTTACACATGTGTAGATACACTTTACACTCTTATCACATGTCTTTTTGTTATCAGTGCTAGGATTGTGCCTTCGATAGCTAGATTGACATCTCCATTTTGCTGTGAGCTTAAACTGTTTTGCACATGTCACATTTGATGGAATATGAGCTTATATTTTGTCCTTAGGTTTTGTAGGCACACCTCTGGTAAACCTTCACGAGACTTCAACTCGTCCACTAGGGACACTTAGTGGTTTAAAAGGCTTAGTGCATACGCTAAATGCTTCGAGAGACCAGCGACAGTGGTATAGTAGGATTTCCTTAGTTTGTTTTACTTGAGGACAAGTAAAATTCAGGTTTGGGGGTATTTGATGAGTGCCAAATATTGTATATATTTATCCTTTTTGTTGGCATTTAACTCATCTTTTGCGCATTAATTCTACATTTTATCCCATATTCTGTATTTTCATTGTTTCAAGAATAAATATTTTTCTTACTTAATTTTGCATTTTTAGGTAATAAATAAAGTTCGGATGAGTCGCGGAGCGAAAAGAGCAGAAAAGTAGTGAAAAGCCGGGAGAAATTACGCAAGGAAGCCGCGAAGAATGGTGCGCACAACCTCATTTTCTACACACAAAAAGCGCCTCGTTCTCAGCCATCAGATCAGTTCTCGGAGCATCCGACGGTCGCTCTTCATAGATCATCAAAATCGGAAGTCTCTGCCAAGCACCACAGCGCTGAAATTCCAAGCCTTCAGATTAGATGGTAGTTGAATCCAACGGTCGCTCCTTGCTGTCATCAATTTGATATCTCCGCCTTACACTACAGCACCTAACTCCATCTGGTGCCGTTAACTTCGTTGCACCTCAGAATCCGACGGTCGCTTCACACATCCTTCCATCTATCCGTTCGATTCCACTCAGATCCAATGATCCAACATCTAAGCTTCGCAAATATCGAACTTGAAGTCTCTGCCTCACACCATAGCAACACATACCCTATTCCCAACCAAACAACCCCTAATCCTAATCCCATCGAGCTCTTCCTTCTCATCTTCCCAAAACCAGTTCACCACAAACACCCGACAGTTGCAGAGCCTGCAACTCCACCACCTCCACTCTCTGCCGCTGTCGCTTACACCACCACCACACCACATCGTACATCACCACTCCATCCCAAGTCTCTCCCTTGTCTCGTTTCTAGCATCTAACTAGGTGCTACAAGCTAGAACAGTGAGAAGCTAGGGTTTCACCAACAGCGAGGAGAAGACACAATTGAGGGCTGGAAAAGCTTCAGAAGAGCAGAGGGGACATACCCAAAGCATGGGTCGAAGCCAATTTACACATGGGTATGTCGAATTCGATTTTCCCCAAAAGTTAGGGTCTGCAAATTTAGGGTTTTGTGAAATTAGGATTTTTTGTGTAAGCTATAAAAGGGAATCTGTAGAGAATGAAAAACTTGTTCTTGGACTAGCCAAGTTTCCACCCAATTTGGGTTAGGTTAATTTCAATTGTTCCTGCACTGTTAATTGTTCCTGTTAATTTTCACTTTCAACTGTTAATCTCTTGCCATTGTTAATGTTGCTTTGTTACTTTCTTGTTACTGTTAAATGTGCTTTTGTTAATGCACTGTTAATGTTAATGTGTTAAATATCATGTTAGGTTAAATTAATCACTGTTAGTATTTCAATGTTGTTTAATGTTAGTTCAGTTAGTTGTGATCATGTTTGTTGTTGCTCCTGTCACTGTCATGTTTAACTTCACTGTCATTTGAAGGAATGCTAGGCTAGATACATCTGTGAAGCTTTGAACTAATTGTGCAATGGCAAGAAATCAGTGCTCATAGCAAGCTGATTTTCTTGCCATTCTTGTTGTATGCTTAGGTTGTAGTATTGGTTGTGCATTGGGAGAAACTAGTGCTTATAGCAAGCTAGTTCTCTTCCATTCTTTTAGTATACCTCCTGTTTGCCTGTATGCTGCCTTAGTATTGCTTCATGTCAGTTTCTCCACAACCCTGCCCTTGGCCTTAGGTCTTGGTTCATTCTTGTGTTGTTTTCTGTTGCTTTTGCTTTGTTTTGCTTTTGTTCACTGATTGTTTTGTTTTTGCTGTTTAGTTTTTCTTTCATTGCTCTGCATTGTTTGTTTCCCCTGCTGTTACTCCTTTTCTGTTACTTGTGCTACATTGCATTCTCTGTCACCTGTGCATCTATTTCTCCTGCACCTGCTACCCTTGCTGTGCAGCTCTTGTTCTGCTGCAGCTGTTGCTGCCACTTCTTTCTCTTGCTTCTGCTGCAGCTCCACTGCTGTTTCCACCCCTAGCCCACAGTTCACTCAGTCCAGCCACAGCTCACTTCACTCCTGAGCCCAAGTCCAATTTAGTGAAACCAAAGGCTAAAGGCCTAACCAATTGAGCCCAAGCTCAGTTCATTTTATTTTTGACAAACCCACTAAGCCCAATTCATTCAAAGGGCATTCAAACCCATTAGTACTCAAAGCCCAATTTAAGCCAAAAGGCTTCTAAGCCCAAAGCAAACTAGAAACCCAATTAGCTAAAACACTTCCGAAACACACCCAATCTCTGTGGATCGACCCGTACTTGCACGAGCTACAACTGACGACCGTGCACTTGCGGTATTACTGTAGGCCCCCGTTTTTATCACGCTTCATTTTTTTACACCTTTCGGGACCTACCACGTAACCAATGATGGACATAAGCATTTTTGTGGAAACACATTTATGTATAAGTCTTATTCCTTGAACCGAAGTTCTCGAACTTTGTTGATCAAGAGAACAGAAGTATGGAAAGTGACAAGTCCGCGAACTCAGTCCGCGAACTGCCGAAGTTCTCAAAGCCGCGAATTTTTGCTGGAGTTAACAAACTAGTGCGTGAAGCTAAGTACGCGAACCCAGTCCGCGAACTGGCGAAGTTCTCAAACCCGAGAATTTTTGTTAGAGTTTGTAAACTTTGCCCGGTAACTTAAGTCCGTGAACTAAGTCTGCAAACTTGAGTTGGTTATATCTAAATACGATTTTTCGTGAACTTATATTTATATAAACTAAGGAGTGTAAGTTTGCAAACCGTGACTATAAAGTTCATGAATTGATTCGAGTGAATCAAAATCGTTTTTGCTTCAATTGTGTCTTGTGTAGTTACATAAGATTTCCTTGCAATTGAACAACTCTCTAACAAGTTCATTTGAGTCATTTGAACTAGTTATGGTTAAGATGAATATGGTTAGATAACACGTGTATGAGTCTTAATTACCTAACTTGATTTGTGATTGGAATTCTTAAATATAAAAGGTTAGAAGCAATTATCAAAGCCATGGATGTTTGTTTTTATTGTCGAAGAATCTTTTTCATACTCTTATGTTATCCATTTTTGGTGTAAATCCTTATGGAAAAGATTATTCTTCCTTCTAAGCATATCAATTCTTGTTCATACAAGTTTGTATCTTAGAAAAGATGATCACAATATTTGATCTTCATGATTACATATTATGTATTATTACCATGAGATAGTTTTTGATTGTTCAGTAACTTGACCTCATAAGAGACTTTCAATGATTGGTTCTTAGTTCGTATCTCCTTGTGGGTAAAATCCAATACATAAACCCTTATCTCTGGAGTAAGGTCACTCTTGTTGTTCTTTCGGGAATGACATCTAATGGGGGAGAGTTCTTTTGAACTTGTGCTTAATGGTCATATCTTGAGGGGTGTGCGGCTGTAGAATTTTAGAGGGGTTATCTTGTACTTTAAAACTCCTTGATGAATGTTGTTAGCTTTGGCTATATGATTGCATCTAAATAAGATGATGAGTGTTTCTTTCTCCCAGTCATGAAATGTCTCTTACGGAAATTTCATTATGATCCCGTTCTTGTACCTTTGCCAATTTTATTGACAAAAAGGGGGAGAATTAATATGTAGTTCACACTACAAATACATATGGTTTTCGGATCATTGTGTAAGGGGGAGTGGTTTTCATGTGAGATGGAGTATTGACTAAGGGGGAGTGATACATATCACCGTAGTATTATGTCAAAGTTGTGATACAATGAAACTTTGATACTGTGTAATAATATTATGATGGATCTTCAACGAGTACAGGATGAACACATGTAGATTTGAAGAACCAAGGAAATCAAGATTGTCGTTTTTATTTTTAACAAGTACAAGCCATATGTAAAGTGGTTTTGTCACTAAAATTGACAAAGGGGGAGATTGTTAGACCACTGCTCGGTTGAACCCACTAGCGTTGGTATGTCAAGTTAGTTGTCAATTTTAGTTGCTAAAATGCATTCTTGATTTAGCATACTAAAGATAGTTTTGGAGTAGATTAGGTCTAAGAAGTTGAGTCGAAACTATCCTTAAAGGATGAAGATTGAAGATTGAAGATTGATTTCATTTGGATTCTTGTTCAATTCTACCTTTTTAATTTATCAAGATATATGCTCACTCTATGGAACAATTCCGATGACGGTAAATGTACATTTATGTATATATACTTGAGCTTATTTGATTCATGACCTTGGAGACAATAACTTTTATCCTTTTAAAGAATCTCATGTTATAGTGAATGAGCATATGAATTCAACGAGCCAAGAATCACTCAATTCCGAGTTATAACGATGAAGTTATGAGTGATTTATTGAAGTAACAATTGTAACTGTTGTTGTAATTGTTACAGTTCGTTAGTGGGAAACAATCCGTGGACTGTTTGTAATAGTACACGGAATTGGGCCCAATTACGTGACTAAAAGGAATTTTTGGTCAAGTTGGTGATGTTTCCTTATCTAGACAAGATGGCCATTGGTCCAAACATATTTGATTACCATATTAAAGTGTTTGTGTTTCCTGCCTAAGTTAAAATGTGATTTATTCACATAAATATAATTTTTGCTAATTAGTTATTTATTTAATTATTTTGGCAAGAGTTGTAACTTAGGAAAGACTCCCATATTTAGGAGAGTCTTGAAAAAAGAAGATAGTCAAAACCCTTGCTTAGCTTCTAAGCTACCTTTTTTACTATAAATAAAGGGTTCACGAGTTTACACGTTTTTATCCCCTTTGAAAAATTGGTGTAAGCTTTGAAGTTGTTTTCCACGTCTTCTGTTCTTCGTGAACAAGAGTGAGATAAAAGTCTTTGTATTGGGGATTACAAAGCCGAGTTGGATTTAATCTTCGTGATTGATCATACAACTTGTAATCTAGGTTTTTCACCTCTTGACTATTCTAAGGTTTTCTATTTTGATATAAAACCATTCAAGAGTTGTTGATCATAAACCCTAGGTTTTGATAGATTTCAGTTTCCGATCGTATACCAACACTTGTTAGTTGAAATCGGAGACTAGAAAGAAAAACTTCTATTGAGGCGTATCATAAAAATCCTTGAGAAGTTTTAAACAAGATATCTCTAGATTTATTCTAGTTGTTCTTGTTGTAGAATTATTAGGGTTTTCTTAACTTGGAAATTGATATTTGGAATCGCCCAAGTTCACTTACGAAAATCATGTTCACAGTCTCCTTGTGTGTATGTATACTGATTGTAAGATAAAACCCTAATCTACAAGTTTGTTTTGATATTACTTTTACCTAGTAATTGTTTTTATCAAAATAAACACAAGATTTTCAAAACCTTGATTTACATCTAAAGGGAAATCAAACCGGTGTTTTGTGCAAACAAAATATCAAACATATCAATCGTATTGGTGTATATTCTAAAGAGAACTTTGGGTTCTGCTAGAAGATTTGTGTGAAGAGTTCCTAAAGAGAATCGGTATTCTGCTAGGAGTTTTACAGGTGCTGTAGAAGGTATTACATCTAGTCCGAATAGGTAGTAGGAAATTGGTGTAACAGCTTATAATCAGTGTGTGTTTATTCTGGAATGGGTCCCGGGGTTTTTCTGCTTTTGCGGTTTCCTCGTTAACAAAATTCTGGTGTCTGTGTTATTTCTTTTCCGCATTATATTTTATTTATATAATAGAAATATCACAGGTTGTGCGTTAAGATCAATCAGTTCTTGTATCCGGCCTTTGGGTTGTTGAGTGAATTGATTGACACTTGAACATTGGTCTTTGGTACCGTTCAAGTTAATCCTCTTATATTCACTCGGGCTCGCAAATTCCTATTTGTTGATTGCGTATTGAATCAAGATATAGAGATATAAAACTCTTCGTTATACTTTGTATATATTGAGTCTAACTGTCTAGTTGATTATCTTGAAAGTATATTGGAGTTTGTTTATTCATATTGCCAAACGAAATATTGGGTGTGGTTGTTAGACCCCCGCTTTTTCAATTGGTATCAGAGCAGGCAAACACGCTAAGACCTCATAAGTCTGTATTTGTAGAAATCTGATTCTATGGACAGAGGTGATATCTCTATAAACGTACCGCCAGAATTCGATGGCACGAACTATTTATGATGGAAAATTGCTATGCGTTCTTTCATTCAAGCGCGAGATTTTAAATCATGGGTTCGTATTGTCAATGGTTATGATCCTCCATCAGTTACAATAGACGGTGTAACTGTTGAAAAGGATATTGGTGATTATGATGATCTTCAGCACCACGTTACTACGTTGTAATAAGTATAAAGATGCTTGGGATATCTTAGAAACCGTTTTCGAAGGGAATGTCACAGAGAAAGAAGCAAGGCTTCAAAATCTAGCTTTTGACTGGGAAAACATTCGCATGTCTGATGATGAAACCTTTGATGAGTTTAACCAAAGACTTTGTCAAATAGTTAACTCCTCATTTTCGTTAGGAAAAACTATTCCGGAGAAAGATATTGTGTACAAAATTCTCAGGTCTCTACCATCAAGATACGAGTCTAAGAAACATGCCATTGAAGAAGGAAACGATGTTTCTACACTCTCCATAAATACTCTTGATGGAACGTTAAAGATATTTGATAATGAACACGCAAGAAAAGAGGTGATTTCTCTTAAAGCTGCAAAAAATTCTGAATCCTCTAAGGATAAATCTAGTTCGCCAGATACTAAGGATGTTACTCCACGACAATTTAGAAAACTCTTGAGAGAAAGGAAAAAGAGTTTTTCTACAGTTACAACATCTCCAAATAATGATGTACAATGTTATAACTGTCGTGGTTTCGGGCATCTTTCTTCAGTATGTCCTAGTTGGAGCCGTAGACAATCGGCATATGCAGCAGATTTGCCTACTCTTGATGATGGACCTGAATATTATAATCCCAAGAGCTCGCAGGCGAGGTTGCATTAGCTTCTGAAAAAATTCTTTCGGATACTGATTCTGATTTTGACGAAGAAGTGTTCCATGTGGATCCAGTTGCTAATAATCTTCTTAAGGAATGTCATCAAAAACTCTCGTAAGATGAAAGCACCATTTTCAGTGAGAAAGTTAAATATGACAGACTTCGTAGTCGGAATAAATACTTGCAAGACCAACTTGATTCTAGTGGTACAAGATATTTTCTCAACGAAATACGAAAGCTTAAAGAAGAAATAGCCGAAGGTCGTGATTGGGAAATTATTCTTCAAGCTAAGCTAGATAACTTGGAGAACGTTGAGATGAACTTGTTATTGGATTCGGAACGAGAAGATCTGAAAGCTCAATGGGAATCATCCAAGAATGATCTGGTTATTGCGCTTGAGAAGGTCAAAAGTTTGGAAGAAGAAAACTCAAGTTTAAAAGAGAGTTTGTCTAGAAATAGCAGCTCAGATAAATTAACCTCGATACTGGGAGCATGTAGAATTCATCGTGATACACGAGGATTGGGCTATGAAGGAATAAACGCTCCTAGTATTTCCAAAGAGGTAAAATTTGTCAAAGCTAAATATTCTTGTCAACCAAAACCTTCCACGATTGACAAAAGTAAAGTATCTCTACCAACTACGGATGGCGAAAAGAAGAAATCCTGCCATGCTCCAAAGCAAGCACATACACATTCAGGTAATACCAAACATAACTTTTTCCATTATACTAAACATTGTTTTTATTGTGGAAAACCAGGTCACTTGCAAAGGAATTGCAGATTTCTTAAACGAGATAATACTAGATCTGATTCTGTAAGGATGACAAGATCTGATGTTCTAAACTGGAGAAAAACTGAGTCTCATAATATCAGTTCCCAATCTTCATCAGCCATACGAATCTTCATCAACCATACGAAGGTTTTCCCAATCGTAATTTAGGTTTTTAAGCCTAGCTTCCTTCTCAGAGGTATTCCCTTCAAATACGGTTTCTAAGATATCCCAAGCATATTTAGACCGAGTGCACGTAGTGACATGGTGCTTAAGATCTGGGGTAATGGCATGGATGATAACATTTAAACCGTCAGAATTTTGTTTTTGTGCAGTCAGAGATATCGACAGGCAGTCAGACTCATACTCACCAATATCCTTTGGAACAGTTACACTGTCTACTGTAACCATTAGAGGATTATAACCATTAACAACACGAACCCATGATTAAAAATCACATTCTTGAATAAAGGCGCGCGTAGAAATTTTCCATCATAAGTAATTTGATCCATCGAAGACTGGCGGTACGTTTATAGAGATAGCACTTCTGTCCATAGAGTCAGATTGCTACAAACACAGACTTATAAGGTCTTAGTGTGTTTGCATGCTCTGATACTAATTGAAAATGTGGGGGTATAACCACGCCCAATAATTCGTTCGAAAATTTGTATGGACTAACTCCAATATTATTCCGAGAGCACCAGCTTATAAAGCGAGCTCAACCAAGAAAGATATCAAAGAGTTATATATCTTTTTCTCAAATCAATCAGCAAATCAAATAGATAGATTTCTATGAGCCTGATTGATGTGAGAAATACTTGGATGGTACCAAAGACCAATCTCCAAGTGCCAATCAATTTATATCCAACAAACAAAGGTCGGATTTACCAATTGATTGAACTACGCACAACCTGTGATATTTCAATTATATAAAAATATAACGCGGAAAAGAAATAACACAGACTCCAGAAAATTTGTTTACGAGGAAACCGCAAATGCGGAAAAACCCCGGGACCTAGTCCAGATTTGAACACCACACTGTATTAAGACGCTACAGTTACTAGCCCACTACAAGTTAACTTCGGACTGGAATGTAGTTGAGCCCTAACCAAATCTCACACCGATTAAGGTACAGTCGCGTTCCTTACGCCTCTAGAACCACGCTGGATTCTGCGCACTTGATTCCCTTAGCTGATCTCAACCACGACTAAGAGTTGCTACGAACCAAAGTCGAAGACTTATAAACAAATCTGCCTCCCACAGATAAGTCTATTCTGATAGATAAATCTGTCTCCCACAGAAGTACCTACGAAGTTTTGTTCCGTCTTATGATAAATCAAGGTGAACATGCACCAATTGATAATCCGGTCTTATACTCCCGAAGAACAGCCTAGAAATATCAGTCACCTCACAATAACTTAACTATATGGTAGTAGAACAAGTTATTGTGGAACCACAAAGTATGAGACGAAGAACTTTGTGATTACTTTTTATATCTTACCTATCACAGAAAAATCTCAAGCAAATCTTAGAGAAGATGGTACTCAATACGATAGAACAAGTAAGATCAGATTACGCAACTACAGAGAAAACGGTTGGATTTGGCTTCACGAATACCAAATGAAATCTTCAAATCGTTAACCTAATATGGTTTTGGGAAAACCTAGGTTAAAGGTGTTAGAGAATTGCTCGGTCAACCTCACATGCGTTGTTATCTCATGCATGTTTATCAATGTTAGTGATCAAAACTATGAGTCTTGATTTCTAGCCTACATAGCTAAGTCTCGGACTAGGATAGAAAAGTGTAGTGCTCAAGGACTTCATGGCGATTCATCATACAACAACGAAGATCTACTCAAGGAACCGTGGAAATTCATAAAAAAAAAAGGTATGTGGAGACTTGAACTTATTTATCACTCAAAAGTCTATCTCTTCTATCTCCTACTTCTTATGAGACAAAAGTCGTATGCTATATAGACTGGATCATATACATTTGATATTTCGAGCCGAGTATATCTCGCCTATCTATATCTCGAAATCATGTGTTGGTAAAGCGTTTCGCTTTGATCAAGTTTATCTTCACCTAGTGACGAAAGTCATGAAAAGTTTCAATTACTTTGAGAATTGCTCTGACGTGAAAAGGTCATTGAATAACGGCTATATAACGTCCTCTGATAATGTCTCAATGATTGGAATGAGAGTTTAAATTACATAACCATGTATTCCTTAATCCTAAGTTTTTGAACTTTGTTGATTGAGAGAAACCGGAGGAATTGGCTTTGCAAAGTCCGCGAACCCAGTCCGAAAACTGACGGAAGTTCTCGTACCGAGAAATTCTGCTGGGATTTTCCAAAAACTCGTTTTTGTGTAAGTCCGCGAACTCAGTCCGCGAACCTAGTCTGCGAACTGGCGAAAGTCTCTTTGCCGAGATTTTCTGCATAGTTTGGAAAACTCCACCGGTTGTCTTAAGTCCGCGAACTTGTTTTTGAGCTTAAGTGGTTATGATCTAAATATGTGCTCTGAACATGAAACTTAAATTACTAAGGAATGTTTTATGTAAACCGTGGCTATAAAATTCATGAGCCGATTCAATCGAATCGAATCATCTTTGTTTCAATTGTGTCTTGTGTAGTTACATAAGATCTCATAGCAATTTAAAAACTCTTTAACTAGTTCATTTGAGTCAATTGAACTAGTTATGGTGAAGAAGAACAAGGTTAATATGAAATGCTCATATGGTTAACCTTTTGGGTTACTATGTTGAACCAACATACACGTACACGTTTGGGCATGGTTTTCGCAAAACCAGTAAACGTCTACCCAAGTGTGTGTGACAAGCTAAGTTTTCGATCTAACGGTTTAGAAATATTAGCTTGAATCTAAATCAGGTTTTCATCTAACGGTGAATATGGATTGCTTTGTAACTAAGGCAAAACCCTGATTTGAAGGTCATATAAAGAGGACATCTAGCATTGTGCAAAACTAATCCCCACACGTCTGTGTGATACTAGTGCGCTCGCTAGAGTCGATTCTTCTTTAACCTTTGGTTTTCTTCTCTAAAACCAGGTTAACGACTTAAAGACTTCATTGGGATTGTGAAGCCAGACCGATACTACTTTTATCGTAGTTGTGTGATCTAATCTTGAGTCTTCTATCGTACGAGTACAATCGATTGATTGGCTTGAGATCGTGAGAGTTATCCGATAGGCAAGATAAAGAGGCCACAAACATCTTCGTCTCACTGTTTGTGATTCCTCGACAAACCGCCTGTCTAGTCAGGAAGGATTGTAGAGAGGTGATTGATCAATATAGGTTGTTCTTCGGGAATATAAGATCGGATAATCAATTGGTTCCTGTTCACCTTGATATCATATCTTAATATGGAGCAAAACCTAGGGTTTATCTGTGGGAGACAAATTTATACTTTGATAGACTTTTCTGTGTGAAACAGATTTGTTTATTATCAAGTCTGCGATTTTGGGTTGCAGCAACTCTTGGTTGTGGGTGAGATCAGCTAAGGGAATCAAGTGCGCAGTATCCTTCTAGGATCAGAGGCGTAGGAGTACAACTGTACCTTGGATCGGTGGGAGACTAATTGGGGTTCAACTATAGTCCAGTCCGAAGTTGTCTTGGAGTAGGCTATTGTATGTAGCGACTTAATACAGTGTGTATTCAATCTGGACTAGGTCCTGGGGTTTTTCTGCATTTGCGATTTCCTCGTCAATAAAACTTTTGGTGTTTGTGTTATTTCTTTTCCGCATTATATTTTATATAATTGAAATAATACAGGTTGTGCGTTCGTGATCATCAATTGGAAATCCAACCTTTGGTTGTTGATTGATATTGATTGATCCTTGGACATTGGTCTTTGGTACCGTCCAAGTTATCTCTCTTTGATAAAGACTCGCAGATTTCTATTTGCTAGAGTAAAGATCAAATCGAGAGATTGAGATATAAATTCTTTGATATATATTTTTATTGATTGAGTCTGAATGTCTAGTTGATTCTCATAAAAAGTATATTGGAGTTTGTCCATACAGATTGCTAAGCAAAATATTGGGTGGTGTTGTTAGACCCCCGCTTTTTCAATTGGTATCAGAGCAGGAAAACACGTTAAAGACCTCAAAAGTCTGTGTTTGTGGCGATCTGACTATATGGACCGTAAAATCTCAATTGACGCTTCACCAGGTGTAAAAAACAACCGCAAGAAAAGGTCTGACAAACTGATGTCTCTTCAAAAAGGGTTGGATGAACAAATCCGGATCAACTATGGTCTTGTTGCAGAAATTGCAGTTCTTAAGGATTTGATATCTGGTAAAACTCCCTTTGAGAATTTGAAGAATCTCAGTTGTTCCTCTCTCAAAAAATGTCATAAGTCAGATAGTAATCAACGACAGGATGTTGATAAAACTGATATGACAAGGAACCTGTCAGACAATCTTCAAAGCATAGGCTCATGTTGTGATCCATCCGATCATATACAACAAGCATGTATGTCTTTTCAAAAGACTCTTAACGTTGCTAGTAATCTTTGTAAGAAAGTTAAACAACTGTATGATTATCTAAAAGTTCATACAACACTACCGGGAAAATCTAAATCGAGAAATACTAGTATGGGTGCCTTTGCTTTAAGATCTACATCTCCCTTTCAATGGTTTCTTGATAGTGGATGTAGTCGACACATGACAGGAGACCTTATGTGGTTTGTTTCGTCTGTTGACTATGAAGGAGGCCCTGTAACGTTCGGAGATGGAAGTTGTTGCTACATCAACAAAAAGGGAACGATCAAGCTACCCGGTGTTCCAGAAATCCATGATGTGGTATACGTTAAAGGTATGACTGCTAATCTTCTTTCTATTACTCAAATTTGCGACAAGGGCCATCGAGTTATCTTCAATGCGAATGGATGTGACATTGTTGACAAATCTGGGAAAGTGATTTTCCAAGGAACTCGTGGTAAAAACAATTGTTATCTTCTTGATACTCAGTTTAGCAACCTCTGCAATTTGACTAAGGTGGAATCTACACAGCTTTGGCATGAGCGTTTTGGTCACATCAATTATCGCCTTCTAACTAAGATCATTAACAAAGAACTTGTTAGAGGCATTCCCAAAATTTATGCAAAGATTGAAGGTGTATGTGGTGCCTGTCAAAAGGGTAAGCAAACAAAAGTTCACCACAAATCATCTCGAGATATCCTCACTGTAGATGGCGGATGCTCGACGAAGGGTAGAATTGTAAAACTATACTCCAGATTCGGCTATCGGATGAGTATTGAGGCTCATGTCTCTCATCAAAGCATGAAAGCTCATGCCATAAAATCTCTGAATGAGAAGGCTGTCTCTCATAGTACATGTAGATGTGTAGTCTCTCAGCTGAGGCCACGACACATCTCATGAATACTGAGCAATTTCAGTAATTACTCCGGATCCGGCAATCAGATGAGTATCGAGACTCATGTCTCTATGCATGAAAGCTCATGCCACCTCTGATGGAGAAAGTATCTCAGAGAAGATGTAGATGTGTAGTCTCTCAGCTGAGGCCACGACACATCTCATATAGTATAGAATCGAAAGATTGGGCGTCTCCTAGACAGCATGTCTGCTAGTATAGAGCGACAACTTCTTCGGGATGTAACCAAGTTTTCCCCGACTATGCAAGAGGAATATGACACTCCAGCAAGTTCATATTGCTCAACCCTCAGATAATTAATGCTCCTAGACAGGAAGCCCTTCTAGTATAGAGCCAGCAATTAATTATCTTAAATCGTCTGAATATCCAGCAATATTCTACGAGCTATCGCCTGAATATCCAGCAATATTCTACGAATCATCAATCAATCGCCTGAATATCCAGCAATATTCTACGATTCCTCGTTATATTTCGTTACTTCAATCTGTGGTTCTTCCCAACAGAATTCCACAGGTTAGTAATAAATATTCAACGAAACAGGCATCTGAGCATCGAATAAGCCCTGACAAAAATGGTGCAAGTGTAATTAACGGACAATGCACAGACCAGCATTTTGAATGCACGAACGAGCATTTCAAAAATACGAACGAACGAGGAACCTATGCAAAATAGGAAGGGAAAATAATAATAATAAAATATTAAGCAAAAGCGCCAGGAGACTAGGCTCACCAGCCGGCCAGTCATGCCGTGACTAGTCCCGCGTCCAATTTTATATTTTATCATATTTTTACTATCTTCACGATCTCATGAAAATCCTCTTGTTCGAGCAAATTTCCTTTATTTCAAAGAAATTATCTAAATCGCATGATTTTATCAAAAATAATAAAATTAGGGAAAGGTGTCGCGGGACCGAGCACCAGCCGGCCATGTCTTGGCCATGGCTATTCCTTCTCAAATTATGAAAATTCTTTGATTTTATGAATTTTCCCTAAAATTACCTAATTTCATGTATTTTCTCTAAACTCATGGAAAATATTAAAAAATTAAGAAAACTTGTGGGATCGGGCTCTAGCCGGCCGGCCATGCCCTAGCCGGTCCCACACGCCCATTATTTTATTATTATTTTGTAGTTGCAGGAAATCCTACACTACACCCCTCAAAAGATTTCATTAACATTCAACTCATTTTTGGATTAACAATCTTAATTTTATTGATGAATCTTTGAAAAATCTTACAAGAAAAGATAAAGGAATCAAAAATAACCACTGCTCTAGATTTTCTCTCTCCTATTTACTTGCTTCTTACTCAAAAAAGATCTCTCTCCTTTCCTTTACAACTGAATGGCTATTTATAGGAAATTACATAGTGGATGACAGCTAATCTGTCCTTTATTTTCGGATATGGTTTGCGACATTCTCGCAACCTTACAGATACCAATCTCGCAAACTTCCTTATTTTCACAGGATTGTCACACTTTTCTCATGATTTGGCTGATGTCGTTTATTATGTCGTTTCTGAAGTTGTTCTGCGACACTGTCGTGTTGTGTTGTTAATAATTTCGCTGAGATATTATTGCTGCGAGATTCTGATCCTACATCTTGCCTCTTCTCATATCTTCTCTGCGAAGCAAAGAACGATGTGAGAAATGTCGCAGCTATCCATCACTTCATATTCTGTATTTATCATACATATCCTTTCTCCCATCTGTTTCTTGACACGTCTTCTGTAACCGCTGCTTTTCAACCGCTCACGTCTTTTCTCATTAATTGTGTTTATCTTCTCGAAAATCTCCTCTATATATACTCTTCTTTTTCTTCCTTTTCTTCTTTTTTACTCTCTTTTTCATCTTCTCTGCAACTTCATTATTTTCTCCGTAAATTCCTCTGCTGTAATTTTTCTTCTATCTTCCTTCTTCAATCTTCTTAACTCTTCGTCCATTCCCATTCTGTTCCCTCTGTAGATCTTTACTATTCGTAGTTTTCTTCTTTTTTAATTTTTACGAATTAATCTTCCTGTTGGTGTATTCCATGGATTCATCGAGGTTAGTTTTCTTTTTTCTTTCTTATGGGTTTTGCTGAAATTGATATTGCTTACTGCCTTATTTGATGTTGTTTATGTGATTCCCATACATTAATCGAACCTTTGGAAGTAGATGATTATGAAATTCCTCGTCCTGCTGACAGTGATTATGATTATGAAAGTGGTGGAGAGAATAATCTTTTGGAAGATGAAAAAGAGATCCCTTCTAAGGAAGCAACTGCTGGTGCTAATCAAGATGGAAGCGAAAAAGAAATCCCTTCTAAAGAAGTAATTGCTGGCGATAATCAAGATGGCGGCGAAAAAGAAGTCCCTTCTAAAGAAGTAATTGCTGGCGATAATTAAGATGGCGGCGAAAAAGAAGTCCCTCTCGAAGAAATTATTGTTGGTGAAGATCAGAATCGAAATGAAGAAAAGGATGGCGATAATGAGAACATTGACGAAGAGTTTCTTATCTAGTTCTATCTTCTTGAATTGTTTTATCCTTATTATTTCTTGCGAATAATATTCTTCAACCAACTTTGGAATTAATTTTCTCTTTTAGTATTTTGCTGGCGAGAAAGATAATGCCTCTTGTTTACTGATTCTCATACTTGCCTCTCATTATCTTTCTTGCGAGAAATGATCTGTTATGAATACTTATAAATATTTTGTTTTTTCATGTGGTCTTATTTTGCCTTTCTAATTAAAGGTCTTATTATGCCACCTCTTATCATTGCGACAAAATCGCAGGACGTCTTTGCATTTTCATGCAAAAACCCATTGATCTTGCCTTAACTTTTTATTTTGTATTATTGCCTCTTCAGGATTGTTGCGACAATATGACAGGCCTAAATATTCTTGCGAAAATAAAGCCACATGACATTGTCATCGTGCGACGAAATCGCAGGACGTCTTCGCACTTTCATGCGAAAACCCATTGATCTCGTCTTATCTTTCTCTTTAGTATTATTGCTTCTTCAGGATTGTCGCACAAATATGATAAGCCTTAATACCCTTGTGATTAAAAAGCCTCATGATATTTGCGTCTTAAGACACTTATCAGCTCCCTAATGGAGGGTGCTGCCCTTATCTCCCCCCTGGTTGCCCCTTCAAGGAGGCGTACCTCTACTATACAAGGTTGGCTCCTCCCATCCGGTCTCAACAACAACCAGTTGTTTTTGCAGCCTCTTATCCCTTTTACCTATAGGGTTTATGGTTACGAGACTGCACCCTAAGTGGGGTTTTCTTCGGGCCGAGTGAAGTATAAGCCAAGACTTGTCAAGAATGGCAAGGTACGCTCCAGACGCCCCTGGAACTCTTGACTCAACCGTGTACCTCGGCGCCTTGGTCAGATTCTGCACTCCTTGGGAGATTCCTTATTACCTCAGTCGCCCAACCTAAGTCATATGCTTAAGCTGAGAATCCAAGGTGCCTCTCCTGGATGGGATTTATTGACCCCAAATCTCCATGACTCAGGTTCCGGGGGAGGTGTAGCCTTTCCCCGAGCCATGCAACAGGTACCCCCTTAAATGACGTAGTTTAGGTCTTACATTTTCCTCTTGCGAAATTTTATTCACGAACTAGGGTGTACGCCATAAAGGTTCGCCCCTTTCTCTTTTGTCATTGTTCTCTGATTATCTATGCGAAAGTTTCGCATATTATGATCTTGTTTTGATATGAATAATCTCGCAACTATTCTTTCATTGAATGTTTATTCGCAATCGTTTTGTTGCGTCATACGTAACTTCTCAAAACTTCTTATGGATAATATCCCTTTAAGTACAATCTATTTCATGGTCTATCAAGTCTATGACCAACATCTCTACCTTCTGGATCCATTAATTTATAAGCTCCTGTCCCAACTATCTCCTTAATGATGTAAGGTCCATCCCATTTTTTCGCTAACTTTCCACCATTTTCTCGCTGATATATTGGTGTATCTCGCAGAACTAAATCTCATGGTTGAAATTCGCGTACTTTGACACGTTTATTATATTCTCGGGCTAATCTTCGCTGATAATTCTTCATATGTTGTAAATATCTTTCTCTTTTTTCTTCTAACTCATCAAGTTTGCTTAAGATCAAACCCGCACTAAGATTTTTCTCCCAAGCTTCTCTCTTTGTCGTCGGAATAACAACTTCTGTTGGTAACACCGCTTCAACTCCGTATGTTAAACAAAAAGGTGACATTCCAGTAGCTTCTCTCCTAGTTGTGTTATAATCCCATACTGCATTATGTACTTGTTCGCACCATGCTCTGTGATGTCCTTCTAATTTTTTCTTTTAATATATCTGCAATTGTTTTGTTTGTTGCCTCTTCCTGTCCATTAGCTTGTGGATACAAAGGAGTAGACTTTCCACATTTTATCCTGAACGCATTAAGTAACATTTCTATGTTCTGTCCTTCAAACTGTTTCCCATTATCAGATACCAACTGCGCGGGAATTCCGAATCTGTAAATGATATTTTCGAATATGAATGTAAAGATATCTTTGTCGCGAATATGTTGTACTGCCTTTACTTCTGTCCATTTTGTGAAATAATATGTTGCGACTATTAAGTATCTTCTTTGTCCAGATCCTGGTAAAAATGGCCCCACAATATCTAAGCCCCACTTTCCAAAAGGCCATACACTGGTTGAAGATGACAATGGTGCTCCAGGTGCATGTATTTTCTTTCCGTGCCGCTGAAAATCTTCGCAACGTCTTGATATTTGTTTTGCATCTTCGTGCATGTATGGCCAGTAATAGCCTTGCATTTTTACTCTATGTGCCAAAGATCTTCCCCCGCTATGATTGCCAGCATCCCCACTATGTAACATTTTTAGCACCTTTTCTCCTTCTTCTCGTGTCAAACATCTGAGTGATGGTCCATTAAAGGATTTTCGGTATAGCAGCCCATCTCTTAATTCATAATTTGTTGCGCGGCTTTTTAACTTGTGTGCTTCCAATTTGTTTCTTGGTGTTTCTCCTTTCGCTAAATATACATGAAGCTCTGTTCTCCAATATGCGATATTGTTCGTTTGTTCTTCTTCTCCACCTTCCATCATCATTACGTTCACTTCTTATTCTTCTTTATTGATTGATGGTGATAGAAGTGTCTGTATTTTTATGCATCTCGCAGTTGGATCTGTCATCATGCTTGAGATGAAAGCAAAAGCGTCTGCGAGTCTGTTATCCTTCCTTGAAATGTGCCTCCAGAATCAGTTGAAGTTATCCCAACTATTACTGATCCTGACATTTCTAGTGATGAGGAGAAGAGCGCTGATCAAGCCTTTCCTGATGAACAAGAACGTGTCCCTCCACGACATCTATGGGTTCAAAGGAATCATGACCCCAACAGTATCATTGGGGGAAGGGATTTTACAACCAAAACAAGGGGTCAACTTCAAAATATATGTAATTTTGGTTGTTATCTTTCACAGGTGGAACCAAGGAATATTGATGAAGCTCTGAAAGATCCTTTTTGGGTCAATGCGATGCATGAAGAGTTAAATCAATTTGAAAGACAAGATGTCTGGGAATGTGTACCTTGTCCTCCAAATGTCAATATTGTCGGTACCAAATGGATATTCAAGAACAAGTCTGATGAATTTGGCACAATTGTCAGAAATAAATCTAGACTTGTCGCTCAAGGATATTCACAGATTGAAGGAATCGATTTTGACGAAACCTTTGCTCATGTGGCACGTCTTGAGTCTATTCGAATTTTATTGGCCCATGCCTGCTTTCTCAAGGTTAAGTTGTTTCAGATGGACATAAAATCATCATTCCTGAATGGAATTTTAAAAGAGGAAGTCTTTGTCGCTCAACCTAAGGGATTCGAAAATCCTGATTTCCCAGATAATGTGTTGAAGCTCAAGAAGGCATTATATGGATTGAAGCAAGCACCAAGAGACTGGTTTGAGAAACCTATTACCTCTCTTATTAGAAAAGTATTTTCAAGAGGAGGCGCTGATAAAACATTGTTTACCAAATGGAGTGGGAAAGATGTTGTAATTGCTCAAATCTATGTAGATGATATCATCTATGGATCAACTTCTGAGAAATTCGCAAAAGACTTTCAAGTCTCTCTTGCTAAAGAATTTTAAATGAGAAATGTTAGTGAATTAAGATACTTCTTAGGATTATAGATTCAACAACATAAGGAGGGAATTTACTTATCCCAGGAGAAGTACGCACGAAATCTTGTGTCAAGATTCGTCTCCTAAGCTGACTCCCATGCCTACTACTGGTAAATTACACAGGAATGAGAAAGGAGCAAAAGTGGATCAAATACTATATTGATCCATTATAGGTAACCTTTTGTATCTTACAACTACTAGACCTGATATTTCCTTTAGTGTTGGTTGTTGTGCCAGATTTCAGGCGGATCCAAGAGAATCTCATCTTGCAGATTCAAAAAGAATCATACGATATATAAATCACATTGTTGGGGTATGGTATCTCATACACTTTTGATACTAATACTGACCTTTCTGCTTATTCTGATGTTGATTGGGCAGGATGTGTAGAAGACAGAAAAAGTACATCAGGGGGCTTCTACTATGTGGGTCTCAATCTTGTAGCATGGCATAGCAAGAAGCAAAACTCCCAATCCCTGTCTACATGTGAAGCAGAATACATTGCTTTCGGATCATGTTGTACTCAACTCCTATGGATGAAACAAATGCTTGCTGATTATGGAGTTGATACTGGAATAGTGAAGATCTTTTGTGATAACTCCAGTGCGATTCGAATTACTGAGAATCCTGTTGAGCACTCAAGAACAAAGCACATTGACATAAGATACCATTTTATTCGTGATCTTTATGAAAATGGTATGGAATTTGTGCCTTCCAAACAACAATTGGCTGATATTCTCACCAAACCCTTAGACACTGCAACTTTTCAACACATGCGGCAGTCTATTGGTGTTGTTTTGGTTCATTAAATCGTTTCGATAACTCTTGCCCCTATGCTTATTCTTATCTTTTGGGAAATATAGTCTGAAACTCCAGTAGGTACGTTCCAAGTTCAGTTTCTGTAGGATTGTTGTCATTTTTTTTAGTATCTCTTTTGTGCTTCAAAATTCTTCTTTTCTTTCGAAATTAAGGTCGCTCTTGTTGTTCTTTCGGAAATGACATCAAATGGGGGAGAGTTCTTTTGAACTTGTGCTTAATGGTAATATCTTGCGGGGTGTGCGGCTGTGGAATTTTATAGGGGTTATCTTGTATCTTAAAAATCCTTGATGAGTGCATTTAGCTTCGGATTTATGATTGCATCTAAATTAAGTTGGTATGTATTTTTCTTTTAGTCTATGAAATGTCTCTTGTGGAAATTTCATTATGATCCCGTTCTTGTACCTTTGCCAATTTTATTGACAAAAAGGGGGAGAAATAATGTAGTTCACACTACAAATACATATGGTTTTCGGATCATTGTGTAAGGGGGAGTAGTTTCCATAATCGAGATGGAGTATTGACTAGGGGGAGTGATACATATCACCATAGTATTATTGTTAAAGTTGTGATGCAATTGGACTTTGATGTTACATAATAATATTATGTCACTGTATAATAATGATCGAGAATCTCGATTTCTCTCATTGTTATAGCTATGGATCTTCAACAACGGTGATGCTAAACTTACAACCTTTGGGATCATTGGAGTACTTGGAAGGACGAAGATTTCAGGGAACGTTGAAGATTAGACTATGGAATAGGAGCCACTAAAGTTTATCTTTTTTGTATTCCATATATATTAATAGTTTTGTCACTAAAATTGACAAAGGGGGAGATTGTTAGAGCATTGCTCGGTCGACCTCGCATACTTTGCTATTTCAAGCATGTTTGTCAATGTTAGTGATCAAAACTATGAGTCTTCATTTCTAGCCTACATAGCTAAGTCTCGGACTAGGATAGAAAAGTGTAGTTGAGCTCAAGGACTTCATGGCGATTCATCATACAACGACAAAGATCTACTCAAGGAACCGTGGAACTTCATTAACAAAAAGGTATGTGGAGACTTGAACTTATCTATCACTCAAAAGTCTATCTCTTCTATCTCCTACTTCTTATGAGACAAAAGTCGTATGCTATATAGACTGGATCATACACATTTGATATTTCGAGCCGAGTATATCTCGCCTATCTATATCTCGAAATCATGTGTTGGTAAAGCGTTTTGCTTTGATCAAGTTTATCTTCACCTAGTGACGAAAGTCATGAAAGTTTCAATTACTTTGAGAATTGCTCTGACGTGAAATGGTCTGTGAGTCCGAAGTTTTCGACCTTTGTTGATTGAGAGAAACCGGAGGAATTGGCTTTGCCAAGTCCGCGAACCCAGTCTGCGAACTGACAAAAGTTCTCGTACCAAGAAATTCTGCTGGGGTTTTCCAAAAACTCGTTTGCATGTAAGTCCGCGAACTCAGTCCGCAAACCTAGTCTGCGAACTGGCGAAAGTCTCTTTGCGAGATTTTCTGCTGAGTTTGGAAAACTCCACCGGTTGTCTTAAGTCTGCGAACTTGTTTGTGAGCTTAAGTGGTTATGATCTAAAGATGTGCTCTGAACATGAAACTTATATTACTAAGGAATGCTTTATGCAAACCGTGGCTATAAAGTTAATGAGCCGATTCAATCGAATCAAATCATCTTTGTTTCAATTGTGTCTTGTGTAGTTACATAAGATCTCATAGCAATTGAACAACTCTTTAACTAGTTCATTTGAGTCAATTGAACTAGTTATGGTGAAGAAGAACAAGGTTAATATAAAATGCTCATATGGTTAACCTTTTGGGTTACTATGTTTAACCAACATACACGTACACGTTTGGGCATGGTTTTCGAAAACTTAGTAAACGTATACCCAAGTGTGTGTGACAAGCTAAGTTTTCGATCTAACGTTTGAGAAATATTAGCTTGAATCTAAATCAGGTTTTCATCTAACGGTGAATATGGATTGCTTTGTAACTAAGGAAAAACCCTGATTTGAAGGCTATATAAAGGAGACATATATCATTGTGCAAAACTAATCCCCACACGTCTGTGTGATACTAGTGCGCTCGCTAGAGTCGATTCTCCTTTAACCTTTGGTTTTCTTCTCTAAAACCAGGTTAACGACTTAAAGACTTCATTGGGATTGTGAAGCCAGACCGATACTATATTTATCATAGTTGTGTGATCTGATCTTGCATCTTCTATCGTACGAGTACAATCGATTGATTGTCTTGAGGTCGTGAGAGTTCTCCGATAGGAAAGATAAAGAAGTCACAAACATCTTCGTCTCACTGTTTGTGATTCCTCGACAAACCGCCTATGTAGTCAGGAAGGATTGTAGAGAGGTGATTGATTAATCTAGGTTGTTCTTCGGGAATATAATATAAGACCGGATTATCAATTGGTTCCTGTTCACCTTGATTTCATATCTTAAGACGGAACAAAACCTAGGATTTATCTGTGGGAGACAGATTTATCCTTTGATAGACTTTTTTCTGTGAGACAGATTTGCTTATTATCAAGTCTGCGACTTTGGGTTGCAGCAACTCTTGGTTGTGGGTGAGATCAGCTAAGGGAATCAAGTGCGCAGTATCCTGCTGGGATCAGAGGCGTATGAGTACAACTGTACCTTGGATCGGTGGGAGACTGATTCGGGTTCAACTATAGTCCAGTCCGAAGTTATCTTGGAGTAGGCTAGTGTCTGTAGCGGCTTAATATTGTGTGTATTCAATCTGGACTAGGTCCCGGGGGTTTTCTGCATTTGCGGTTTCCTCGTTAACAAAACTTCTGGTGTCTGTGTTATTTCTTTTCCGCATTATATTTTATATAATTGAAGTAATACAGGTTGTGCGTTCGTGATCATCAATTGGAAATCCAACCTTTGGTTGTTGATTGATATTGATTGATCCTTGGACATTGGTCTTTGGTACCGTCCAAGTTATCTCTCTTTGATAAAGACTCGCAGATCTCTATTTGCTTGAGTAAAGATCAAATCGAGAGATTGAGATATAAACTCTTTGATATATCTTTTCATTGATTGAGTCTGACTGTCTAGTTAATTCTCATAAAAAGTATATTGGAGTTTGTCCATACAGATTGCTAAGCGAAATATTGGGTGGTGTTGTTAGACCCCCGCTTTTTCAAAAGGAGAATCTGAAAAGGCGGGGGTCTAACAACCACACCCAATATTTCGTTTAGGCAATCTGTATGGACAAAATCCAACATAATTACAAGAGAATCAACTAGACAGTCAGACTAAATCAATGGAAATATATCCAAGAGTTGTGTCTCTGTTTATCAGTGTAATTAGCAAATCAAACATATAGAATCCGTGAGCCTGATTATTATGAGAAACAACTTGAATGGTACCACAGACCAATGTTCAAGTGTCAATCAGTATATATCAACAACCAAAGGTTGGATTATCTAATTGATTGAACTACGCACAACCTGTGATATTTCAATTATTTAAACAAATATAATGCAGAAAAGAAATAACACCAACACCAAAAAATTTGTTAACGAGGAAACCGCAAATGTCAAAAAAAAACTCGGGACCTAGTCCAGATTTGAACACCATATTGTATTAAGACGCTACCGACACTAGCCTACTGCAAGTTAACTTCGGAATGGAATGTAGTTGTGCACTAACCAACCTCACAATGATCAAGGTACATACGCTTTCCTTACGCCTCTGAATCCCAACAAGACTCTAGGCACTTTATTCCCTTAGCTGATCTCACCCACAACTAAGAGTTGCTACGACCCAAAGTCGAAGACTTGATAAACAAATTTGTATCACACAGAAAAGTCTATTCAATAGATAAATCTGTCTCCCACAGAAATACCTATGAGTTTTGTTCCGTCTGTTGATAAATCAATGTGAACGGGAACCAATTGATACACCAGACTTATATTCCCGAAGAACAGCCTAGTAATATCAATCACCTCACAATAATCTTAATTGAATGGTAGCGAAACAAGATATTGTGGAATCACAAATGATGAGACGAAGATGTTTGTGACTACTTTTTATCTTGCCTATCGGAGATTAAATCTCGAGCAAATCTTAGAGAAGATAGTACTCATTATAATAGAACAAAGCAAGATCAGAACACGCAACTACAGAGAAAATAGTTGGGTATGGCTTCAGAATCCCAATGAAGTTTTAAGTCGTTAACCTATAATGGATTTAGGAAAAACCTAGGTGTTGATGGTGGTTTTTAGCTTAGGGTTAAAATCATAAAACCTTGCATCTGATGTGACGTCACTCTGCAAGGAAACGGTGCCGCGAGTACTAACATCTCCACCGACATATTTATTGAGCCGCTCAATATACTTTTATCCATAACACTCTGTAAATTTCGGCACCTCGCCAATGCAAGACCTACAGAGTAATTTCCTGTGTTATGTTCCCCAGCAGAACCCTTAAATCGGTATGGCATGACGGATTTATATTCACTCGCAACAGAGTAGCATGAACCTCCAAGTACCAAAGTTAAAGCCATCGCACAAAATGCTCAGACGGAAAGCACACTGCATTCTGTAGATAAGGATTTTTTGTGTGGAAACATACAAAATACAGCTAATTATTGTGATAACTCACAAATAACTCATAAACCCGACTAATTTGCAAAACTAGGGTTTCGCGCCCCTCGCAGTATACTAGACCCCGTTGGTCGAAACTATGCTTAGCCAAACTAGGCAACCAAACTCGCCACGCGCACTAGAAGAGTGGCCGCGCCCTAGCTTGACGTCCCCCTACTTTCATTGACCAATTAGGTTTCTCCAAACCTGTCGCAGCCTCAAAATAGGTCGCCATACTAAGTCGGCTTCCCAAAAGCGCCAACTTCCCAAAACGCGCCAACATGCCGCATGCGCATGCCGCACATGCCATACGCTCATGCCACACGCGCATGCCAAATGTGCATGTTGCACGCGCACGCCACACGCGCATGCCAAACGCGCCACTGCCAATTAAAGATAGCCATGATCGACGCCTACCTTATCTCCTGAGATGCAATCTCATCCATCCAAGTTCGCCACCAAACTAACATGGATTGTGGCAACTTTTGAGCGACATGACGCCAAACCCTAAACTAGCACGTCGCTATGCCACGGCTACTGGCACGCCACCATGCCACATCTACTAGCACGTCGCTATGCCGCGGATACTGGCACGCCACCATGCCACAGCTACTAGCACGTCGCTATGCCACGGCTACTGGCATGCCACCGTGCCACAGCTACTAGCACGTCGCTGTGCCACGGCTACTGGCATGCCACCGTGCCATAGCTACTACCACGTCGCTATGTCATGGCCACTGACATGCTACCATGCCACACATAGCAACCTGCTACACGTTTTCCGCGAAAACACTCGAGACCTCAAAACATGTCACAAACTGGGGGATACTCATCAGGGTATTGGTCTGGCGGTTTACAGCGTGCGGCGTGCAATGCGCCCGTTACAAGAAAGTGTCATGAAGTATAGCAATTAGTGGTGGTAAAAATAACGGTGTAACCAATTTATTTCCTTCATCATGGAAGCATAATGACTGACGGTTACACGAATTCACTTCCCTCATCATGGAAGCATAACGCCTTACGGTTACACGTTACTCTTTTTTTCCACCACTCAAACGTTTTCACTTCCTAAGAAACTAGGGTACGTTTTGTTACGACTTGTATAAATAGGTCTCACCTATTTCCACCAAACAACAAGTTTTGGTCAGGAGAATAACACCACATCCAGAAATCACCTGGTAGCTTTCCATTCAGCTCACCGGTTCAATTTTCTGATACAAGTCACAAAAACGCCCACACTTCCAGAATCAACTATTCTGGTCTCATCACTTTCTTCGCTTCCCTCCCTAAGACCAACCCTTCTCCTTCACTTTGTGACCGAAGCAAGCCTGGAACGGCCATTTCTTGGTTTAGGCCAGGATTGTACAAATTGATCCCTCGAATCAAAAGTACTCCGGTGCAGTACATTATTTAGGGTTTAGACTCGTTTCTCACCCACACACACAAGATTACCAAAATCGTCAGAAACAGTTTGCACCCTGATCGTTGTCGTATGCGTCAAAAATAAATTACTTTCTCACTACTCAAAATATAAAATATAGCAAGGGTAAGAAATAATCGTTCCCACAGAGAGGATCTAGGTTGTCAAGTTGTTTCGGTTTCCTATATAAACAAGGGGGATTTCTGATTTTTAAGTAAAGGAAAATAAACTAAAAACAAATAATGAAATAAACAAGCAAATCAATAAGATGAATATATTGGTCAAGGATTAGTTATCATTCACAAACATGAATTTGTAACAATAACTAGAATTGATATTTAATCTCAACTTTTATCAAGAGTCTTAGGATACCTTGATAGCAAGAATATCCCGCTAATTTCCTCTTGTCATCAACAAACACATTAAAAGATGCGAAAGTGAATTCTTCATAGAAAGCAACATAAAGTGTAAAAGCACAATTAAGTTGAACTCCCTAAGAGCACTAAGTTCTATGAAATAAGACTAATCAATGCAAACGAACGTGTAAAAGCACTAATCCGTTTTAACAAAGGTTATGATCCACTTGTGATTACTAGGATGTATCACTACAAGCAATACTCACAATTATGCTACTTACAATCAGGAATTATCACTTTTGCGTATAATAACCCTAATCTAGCAATAGAGATGAAAACTAATTTAATCGATTCGCGACTCGACTCGACTAAACATGCATTCAAATCATATAACAATATTAAAAGTGAATCATAAGCAACAAAAATGGAGACAAAACTAATTCATTGCATAAATATCATGGCTGGAACTCCAACTTATTCCTTAACCAAAAGAGAATTATCTAAACATGTGAGTGGATTTCATAAAAATAAGGAAAATAAAACCTATCATGTTTCTAAACCCTAGAACAAAGTAGAAGACTCCCCCCAATGGAGAGATTTTAGAGAAAGAGTTTTCTATTTATATGCTTCTCCAATTTCCAAAAGGATACTCTTTCCAAAAGTAGGTCAAATCTTCTCGAAACCCGTCTCCAATTTGTCCACCAAGCCCATGTATTAAAACATCTCTTCTGGAAATTCTGGGTCCAAAACTGGTCGCCGGAGTTGATGACGTCATCACCGAAATCCGGTCATCGGCGCCGGAGTACGGCCATCGGGAAATTTGCTCTGGCCGCCTGATATATCTGAAACTGTCACAAGGGAATCATATACTTCCAGCAACTCAACTCTCCTTCTCTGCAGTCCATACATTCAAAAAATCATCTAAGCCAATTCCTTGTTCTTGCGGAAACGTGCCCAAAAGCGCGACTCCAAACTCATACATCCAGCCGTCAACTTTCGCACCTGACTCGTTCTACCTTTATGATTGACTCAAACTTTATGATTCATGCTCTAATCTCAGAAATCCAGCATCTCGGCCTATGCTTACTGGCTCGCCATTATTGCTGCGTTTCTGCACAGTTTCTGCAGTTTTGGTTGCAATGTCATTCAACCACACTTCCCTGTAATTCCAACTGCACCCTGCTATTGCAACTAACACCAGCATTCCATGTTGCTCAATCATCTAAATCTCAACACAGCAGCACCTCAACCATTAGTTGTAATTTCCAGCAGCATCAGCATCTCAATTTCTTCTTGGCATCGCAGCTGAAACACCTGCTACATATTCATGCCTTCACTGCCACAGGACTTCAAATCATTACCCAGCATCACTTGCACACTGCATCTCAATCCAACCTCATGTAAGTCAGGTTCAACACCACAGGCACCCTCAATACCATTACCAGACCACTGTCATTCCATATCAGCAGTTGCACCACCAGTTTGCATCTTCTCAGCTTCTTTACTGCCTCCATAACCAACAACAGCATAGCAACCTCCCCCTTTTCAGCTCCACACAACAACAAGCATTAGTATCAGTCCCTTGCATACAACCACGACTGCCCTCATCTTGACTCCAACTGTATCAGATTCACTTCCTTGAGCCCACACCCAGCAGCATAACTGCAACTGCATTTTTGCCTGAATTCCATCAAAACCCACTGGCAGCACCAACAGTCTCAATCTCTAATACCTCAAGCCATCAAACCCTTGTAAAATCCATGGCAACAAACACAATTCTTCCTGCAAACTCCAACTGTTGTAGCTCCTTGCAAACCCTTCCCTAACCATCTTTGCTTTATCAGTCCATCACCACTATTTTCTGCAGCATCATTGAGCCACAGACTAGCCATTCCACCTGCAATCTCAACATCAACTCAGTAGCAATTCAAACAATTCCAGCTTCTTCTCAATCTGAGCCAAACCCAGCTTTAAGTTCACCAATAATTCTTCATTCCTTCTCCGTCTCTTCTTCGATTCAACCAAAAACCCATCATTTCAGATCTTCGGAGACTCAATTTGAAACCCATTTTGTAGTTTCAACAGTTGAACTGCTGCTCTTCCCTCCGACAATTTCATATACCAGCAAACCGATCTTCTTTCGATTCATTACAAACCCATTAATCACCTTCTTATCCTGATTTCTCGATCCCCATTTCCTCTGCCAGTCGATGCTCTCGATTTTTCTGATCTAATGGTGCCGCCATAACTTACTTCACTTCTCTCTGAATTTCAGACGAGAATGATTGATAGATGATTTCTCCCAACTCGAGTGATTCAAACACAAACTCGTTCTCTATCTCAAAAGCAGACCCCATTTTCTCTTCTTGAACAAACCCTTACAAATCTCATACCCTGATCGATCCTCTATTCTCGTCTCTTCTAACCCTCTCTAATCAAAGACCTCAGTTGTTAGATATCGACAGCAAACCAATCATCTAACCAATCCCATAATCATTCCATCTCAAACTGGCTTCAGATATCCTCCATTTCTTCATGTTTCCACCTATAGCTCTGTCTATTTCTGAGCTCCAAAACCCCTCTCATCTTTCTCACTGATTCGCCCATCAACATAATAATCTATTTCTGCATATGAACCTGTCTGAACTTGGGAAATGACGCAATCGAATTCAGGGTTGGGTGTAAAACTGAAATGATGGTTGGGTGTAAGGAAACTGAGATGGATATTGGCACCGTCCCAGTTGATAAGTGATAGACACATTTTTGTGTCTAATTTGTCCTTAATGTCCGTATTGTTGGAACTCTATTTTTGTACTAATATTGTGTTTTTATGTATTTTTAGGAAATAAACATTTTTGGAAAATTTGGCTCGAAAAGTTGATTTTGGCACCCGGAGGACAAGTGTTATTCGGACTCTCGCTTTTGGATAAGGGGTAACCTAATTACTAAGGGACACCCCCAAGTCACCCCCAAGGCAGCTGATATTCGCACCCCTACTCTGGATAGGGGGCTACCAGTTTCTTCCCCATTTGAAACGATTTTGGCGGGAATATTGCATGCAGACGCTGCAGATTTTGGAGTTGAATTCTCGGGCTGTTTTAACGAGATTCAATCGATGTAAATGATTGGGCTGGGCCTGAATACACTAGACCGGATTAGTATGGTCAATTTGATCGAGCAAAATGGGCCAGCAAAGCCGTGGGATGAAGATAAAGCTAAACAGGGAAGAGAAGATAATATCGATTCTGTTTGATTCTAACTTGGAATTTACGTGGCCAATTAGTTAGAGAATATCTTGTCTTTGATTGTTGCTCTATCTTAGGAAGTTTTACAACCAACAGACGCGTGAAGAGCGAAATTTGGAAGAAATATATCCGAGAATATTTTCTTCATCAATGCCGAGTAATGGAGGATTATATGAAGTTATGGCGAGATATTTCGGTGTTGTTGGGTTATAAATAGTTGCTGAGGTATCCTAGTGAAGGTTGTCGAGAGTTTGGGGAAGCTTTGGAGGCTACAGAGTGAAGAAAAATCGAGTTGCAGAGCCACCATTTCTGCTGCTGCAACTCAAGAACACGAAGAACATTAGACAATCAGAGGCAGTCGTTCATACTACAGTAACAACGACTGTCACTTGAGGGTCGTAGTATTCTGTATACTACAGCACTTTTCATATATCGTTCTTTGTAACGGTGTTTGCAACAATTATAAACGTTGCAAACACCTGATTTTCATTATTATCTCCATTTCATCATTTGTGCACCTCTTTTGAGCAATGGAAAATTCCTTTGAGTGTGTTTCCAATATGCGGAGTTAGAACCCATCACTGGGACGATGGAGGAGGCCGAGCTTCATACATGGGTAATTTTGTTAATTCTTTTTAATACTTTTGCATTAAAAATTAATTGAAATATGATTTAATTAAATTGGTTGTTATTTGATTAGATGGGTCATGCTTAGCTTAGGTGATTTGATGTTCCATGCTTAACATTTACAATCAATGTTTTGATAATCTACTTTGGCAAATTAAGAGTCCATATATGTTTTGAGCGATTATTGTTGAGAATAAATCATTGAGCCCTATGTTATGAAGATTGGCCGAATCATTAGTCCCAGTACCTCTCTACCAATTTGTCAATATTTTTGTATATAATTTTTATAAATCTAAAAATCCTTCACCTTCACAAGTCTTAGAGTTCGAACCTTCATTACTACAACCACATTAAATCTTAAATCATTTTGGCACCGCCAACGCGGAATTGTGTTTAGGTAGAATTTTTTTTTTTTAGATTTATTTTTCTTTGTTCTTTTTTACGTTCTTTGGGTATTTGTCTATGTGATACAGGTTTTGAGGCTTGGATCGAAAAGAAAAAGAAGAAGAAGAAGAAGTTGTCAAATATTTTTGGCGATTTCATAAAGACTAGGAGAAAAGCTTAAAGCAAAAAGAGCGGAAAGAAGACGAAGGACTTTTTTTATTATTATTTTTTTAGATTTTTTTTTTATTATTATTAAATTTTTTTTAGAAACTGTAATTAAAGTTTTTATTTTTGTAATCTTTTATTTTTGGACATTTTTTTTTCCGGACATTGAACATTGGACATTATTTTTAAAAACCTACGGAAGGGTTATAAACTAAAAAAAAAAAAAACAAATTGTTTGCAGGGAAGGACGACGATTACTATATCGTCTCGGCCCCTCGGGTTCGCATACTGACACCGGAGTCAGTGGCCCGAGTCGACTACAGCGGTTCTTCGCCCGTCTGGTACGGAAGGTAAACTTCTAAACACCCGTGAATCTCCTGCAAGCGGGTTTACTGTTTGCCTTAAGGTGAATATATGCTGAGGACTTGAATACGGCTGTTTTAAATTCCTAGTAAAGGGCAAGGCCTGGGCAATACAAGATAAGGGTTTGGATTTCATCACCGTTCTCTTCTTGCCCGCCTTAGGAAAACGAAACCAAACGCGATCCTAAGCCTAAAATTTTGACTAGAACGAGACCTATAGGGTAACGAGCTTAATAGGAAACTCGTTCGAAAAATATTGGTTGCTTTTTAAGCACACTTCAAAGTTCATGATGGTTTCTGTGAGTTGAATGCGTGACTGCGCCGCCTTCTAATGCGGTGAGGCCTTGGGTATCAAAGCTCTACTAAGCTTCCCTCGCCTCGATTCAACTTACTTTGACTCGGATTGATTCCAGAGGGGTTTGCTCAAATTGCAACGAATTCCCTTTCGAAAGATAGAAGCTGGTCTAGAAACAATCTAAGTGGAGCCATCATGCTTTTTGTTTGCTAGAATTTATAGGTTTGATTTGGTCGAGTCAGCCTTGTTTGTGATTGTGTAGAATTCCTTTGTAGTTTGTGTTTCCTCGGTGATGAATCCTTATCAGGAGACGCCACCTGAGATGACGTTACGAGAATATATGTCTAGAAATTCTCGTTATCAAGAGACGTCTTCGGAAATGACTCTTGGTGAATATATGCGTGGGCAGCGATATATGGATACTCCAACTTTTATTGAGGAATCACCTCTAACGATCTATGAGAAATATTATAAACATAGACCATGTAGTTGGGAACAAAGCTTGAGAATTCGTGAATATCAAAAATTATATTGTGATGATGATGAGGAGGAGGATGGTGATGATGATTATAATGATATTTCTAGTTCAAATCCAAATAATTTTAATAATTATTTACCTATTCAAAAGGACGAGGATTTGACTAGAAATACCCCCGTTTTAGACGATGATTACGAAACCGATGATGGTTTAGAGGAACCAGTTTATCTTGAGAGTACTGTTTTCGAGTCAAACGATTTAGAAACAATAGTCTTAGATGAACTCGTAGAGATTAGCGTGGATGAACCTGACTTAGAAAAATCAATCGCCCACTTTCAGGAATCTGATGACCTAGAAATTAGGGAGATTATGACCAGTCTACCTAGAGACGCCGAAAACTCTAAGTTTGGGGGTGATTATCATTCTCCATGTTCTTTAACTCTTACAAAAATCCCTCACGTGGGACTTGACATCAATGCCTCAACCATATTACAAGACTATCTTCGTACTCGTTTTCCCGAACTTAATAATATTCAACACGAGTCTCAACTGTTAGAAACCCATCCTCTGGTTGATGAGGTTAGCCCAGGCAATAATACCAAGATTGACTTTGTTTTCCCACCAAAAACTTTTCTACCAATTGTGGGAACATATAAATTTCAGATGTGTCAATTATTAAGTTTTGAGACTAAACCTAATTACTTTAGGAGATAGGGTCGACACATCTGTTTAAGGAAGACCACCACTCTCTTTGTGGTCAGCTGTGTAAGTCAAATATGATTGACTTTAAGGATCCCCAGTTATTCAGGTTGTAATTATTTTTAATTGAGTTTTTCCAGACTTTTAAACCTGAACTGTTGGATCTTAGCTATGAGGAAGTGCATCCAATGAAAATATTCTATCAAGATCCTTTCATAGAACCTGAACCTGAACCACAATGGGACATAGGTATCTTAATCAGGAAACTAGATAAGGGTATGCAGTACATGTTCATTTCCTTGGCTTGTTGCAGATTCCTTTTACTTGTGATAGCTCTTTTTGGTTTCGATAACCCACAATTATTTCGGCTATTGTTATATGATTCAAGGTGATTAAACCTTTCTTAGTCTGGCTGAAGACTATAAACTTAGCACTTCTTGGGAGGTAACCCAATCTCATGCAACCCGGTAATATCCTTCCTGAACTCTTTTTCTTCAAATAGTAACCGTTTCTCCTTGTTCATGCTTTTAATTTCATCTTTAGAACATTGAGGACAATGTTAGATTTAAGTTTGGGGGTATGGGAGAAACTTTTTAGTTACAATAAATAAGCTTCAGAGACTAGAAATTTATGCTTATTAAGGATTGCACTAACTAATCTAAGTGGATGGAAGCATCTTGGTTGTAGGAGTTGAGGAACCAATCTGATTAGATGGAAACATCTATAGAGTCTATTCATAAAAGCACAGAGCTCAGGTGTTAGAAATAACATGATAGTTGAACCATATCTCGTTGAGTCCTTTTCATTTCTTTTTTTTTTATTTTATTCATTTTAAACTATGTTTCTCTAAGTGATTAGGTGGGGCACACGATTCAAGTTGTTACCACTGCTAGGGTGAATTAGAGTGTATGAGTTACTAAAAAAAAAAAAAAAGACCGGACCAATTAGACCAATCGGAATAAGTATTAAAACTTGGATAGAAATATGTGTGTGTCCTCCCTGTTTCCGTCGCCTAAGCAAGCGTGGAATGCAGGACCCGTGGGAACTATCGTGTAATCTGCTGACAAGAAGCATGCGCTTGGATCAAAAAGATTTATTCATGCCGTTAAGTTAAAAAAAAATGGTTATTGTTATGTGTAGTCAACTTCTGGTTCCCTTGTATTTGCCAGTTTGTTGATCTAGATTTAGGTTATTGACCACTGGTTCCCTTGTATTTGCCAGTTGTGTTGATATTAGTCAGATCGGTATCTCAATCCATTAGGATAGGTTCATTCTGGCAGTGGCCTTCAGACAGATATGTGAAACATCAATCATTTGGTTAACATCAAAACCATCTACATTTTTCTATTTCCATCTCCTCTTTCTATCCATATGATTAGTTTGACTCCGAATATGATGTCCATAGTGCAACTATCTGAGTAGAGCTCTGTCACTTTATATGAATTTTAGTATGCTTGAGTGCAAACTCGTGTACAACAATTGGAATTTCGCATCAGGGTACTTCCTCCTATAGTCAATGATTGTACGCCAACCAAGGAGATTTTTTAGTGCCTTCCAAGGTTCTGCGTAGATAGCTAGGGTCTGGAGTAATGGTTTTGTGGGCACACCTCTGATAAACCCTCCCGAGATTAACTCGGTTTTATTTATTTTTTATTAGTTTTGTTCGAGGACTAGCAAATAATAAGTTTGGGGGTATTTGATAGACACATTTTTGTATCTAATTTGTCTTCAATGTCCGTATTGATGGAACTCTATTTTTGTACTAATATTGTGTTTTTATGTATTTTTAAGAAATAAACATTTTTGGAAAATTCGGCTCGAAAAGTTGATTTTGGCACCCGGAGGACAAGTGTTATTCGGACTCTCTCTTTTGGATAAGGGGTAACCTAATTACTAAGGGACACCCCCAGGTCACCCCCAAGGCAACTGCTATTCGCACCCCTACTCTGGATAGGGGGCTACCAGTTTCTTCCCCATTTGAAACGATATTGGCGGGAATATTGCATGCAGACGCTGCAGATTTTGGAGTTGAATTCTCGGGCTATTTTAACGAGATTCAATCGCTGTAAATGATTGGGCTGGGCCTGAATACACTAGACCGGATTAGTATGGTCAATTTGATCGAGCAAAATGGGCCATCAAAGCCGTGGGATGAAGATAAAGCTAAACAGGGAAGAGAAGATAATATCGATCCTATTTGATTCTAACTTGGAATTTACGTGGCCAATTAGTTAGAGAATATCTTGTCTTTGATTGTTGCTCTATCTTAGGAAGTTTTACAACCAACAGACGCGTGAAGAGCGAAATTTGGAAGAAATATATCCGAGAATATTTTCTTCATCAATGTCGAGTAATGGAGGATTATATGAAGTTATGGCGAGATATTTCGGTGTTGTTGGGTTATAAATAGTTGTTGAGGTATCCTAGTGAAGGTTGTCGAGAGTTTGGGGAAGCTTTGGAGGCTACAGAGTGAAGAAAAATCGAGTTGCAGAGCCACCATTTTTGCTGCTGCAACTCAAGAACACGAAGAACATTAGACAATCAGAGGCAGTCGTTCATACTACAGTAACAATGATTGTCACTTGAGGGTCGTAGTATTCTGTATACTACAACACTTTTCATTTATCGTTCTTTGTAACGGTGTTTGCAACAATTATAAACGTTGCAAACACCCGATTTTCATTATTATCTCCATTTCATCATTTGTACACCTCTTTTGAGCAATGAAAAATTTCTTTGAGCGTGTTTCCAATATGCGGAGTTAGAACCCATCACTGGGACGATAGAGGAGGCCGAGCTTCATACATGGGTAATTTTGTTAATTCTTTTTAAGACTTTTGCATTAAAAATTAATTGAAATATGATTTAATTAAATTGGTTGTTATTTGATTAGATGGGTCATGCTTAGCTTAGGTGATTTGATGTTCCATGCTTAACATTTACAATCAATGTTTTGAGAATCTACTTTGGCATATTAAGAGTCCATATATGTTTTGAGCGATTATTGTTGAGAATAAATCATTGAGCCCTATGTTATGAAGATTGGCCGAATCATTAGTCCCAGTACCTCTCTACCAATTTGTCAATATTTCTTGTATATAATTTTTATAAATCTAAAAATCCTTCACCTTCACAAGTCTTAGAGTTCGAACCTTCATTACTACAACCACGAAAAATCATAAATCAATAAGGGCAGCCAAGTGAGGTGGCCTTCTTTATTTTCTACTTCAAATACAATTGAGCAACGAATTGAGTATGTATTTCACGTCTTTCGCTTAAATGACTCCAAAACACCTGTATAACTCAAAAGTAAACATAAGATTCATAATTTACAAGAAAAACTGGCAAAGAAAGCATAAACAATAGATAAATATTAAGGTGTTTTAGACACCTATCAAATTCCCCCACACTTAGACTTTGCTAGTCCTCGAGCAAATCAAACAAAATAATTATAAAAATAATACATACAACTCCGTCTCGTCGAGGCTACGGTTACTCTTAGCATGAATAACAGGCCTTTAAACCCCTAAGTGTCCCTAGTGGACGAGTATTAGTCTCGTGAAGGTTTACAAGAGGTATACCTACAAAACCTATATTTCTAACTCCAGCCACCTGTGAAAATTTAAGAATAACACTAAATATTTTTATTAATTGGCATACTATCAATGATTATAAGAGGATGTACCCATATTCAAATCCAATTCATAAATAAATTAGTAATATAGCTTTATTCGGAAAGTTGAACACAACCACAATACTTAGAATCTAATCAACCACAATCACAAGAAAAGATTAAGAAGATGGATATAAAAAGTAGATGGTGGCGAACTGTTGACTAAGGTGAACGATGTTTCCCATATCTGTCTGAAGGTCACTACCAAAACAAACCTAAAAATCCTATTGGATTGAGCTACTAGTCTTAATTCTAATATCAACACAGCTAGCATATACAAGGGAACCAGCGGTCGACAAACTTAATTCTAGATCAATTCACTGGCATATACAAGGGAACCGGTAATCGATTTTATTCAATACAATAATAATATTATTATTTATTTATTTTGACATCATGATTGGATCTTGTGGATCCAAGCGCATGTTTCTTGTCAGCAGATTACATGATAGTTCCCTTGGATCCTGCACTCCACGCTTGCTTAGGCGACGGAGACAGGAGGAACACACACATATTGCTTTATCCAAGTGTCATATTTATTCCTTTTTGGTCAATTGGTCGGTCTCTTTTTTTCTTCTTTTTTTTTTGTAGTAACTCAATCACTCTATTTCATCCTAGCAGTGATAACAATTCGATGTTCGCGCCCCACCAATTCACTTAGAGAAACAATAGATAAATATGGAAAAATAAAAATAGAACGTGATATGGTGACGTCTCCGAGATATGGTGACAACTAACATGTTATTTATTCTTATATTTTGTTCGTTTTCATATGAATAGACTCTACTAATGGGTTCCTCAACTCCTACAACCACGATGTTTTCATTAGTGTAAGGTACAAGTTGCTAGACTTAGGAGTTTATCATTTTTTATTTATTTTTTTTCTTATCAACACAAGGGAAAACTAACAAGGCTAGAAAAAACTCTATATGAGAACACACCCCCACACTTAAACTTTACATTGTCCTCAATGTAATTTGAATCGTCCAAAGAAAGTCAAGGTGGGAAATCTTATAACATGATATATATACACAATAAGCAAATAAAATGCATAATAAAAAATAATACTCCAACTCATAGCTATTTCTGAACAATAGAGGATAAACACTAAACAAGCTATTTAGTTGGCATCTAATCTCAACTCATCCAATATATATACCTCATCGTCAAGAAAAAATTCCATCTACTTAGAAAGGCTAGTGTTTATTCTAAATTGTTCAAAAATATCTAAAAATTGGAGTTTTGATATGTAAATATCCAAAATAAGAAAATAAAGATAAAAGACTTGAAAAATAAAAAGATAGAGATAGATACACAAAACCAGTGGGTTGCCTCCCGCTTAGCGCTTGGTTTAAAGTCGTCAGCCCGACTTGCAAGATGAATTCCCCATGCACCAACAATCTGAAAAGTTGGGGATCCACCCATAGAATCTGTTTTGCAAACACTAGCTTCGCACAAATATTAGTAATATAAAACAGAAACGAAACTATTTACCGATAAAAGTTTCCCCCACACTTATTCTTGTCCACACTTGGGAGTGTATAAAGAATATAGAAATCGGGTACTTCCACGGTTTCTTGTTCCAAGACCTGCATAGTATGAGAATCAAGTATCTCTAATGGCGGAAATCGAGAAACAAAGGCATTCAACAATATTCTCGAAGCACATACATTCAAACCAATAAGAGGTAAAGGAGAAGAAACAATAGGCAAAGGGTTAGACAAACCTTGCACAATCTCTTGTAGCACGGAATCCTCTTCATCCTTGAAAAATTCAAGTGAACTATTCACCTCTTGTATATCATGGTCCTTTATCAAACCTTGCAACCATTCTTCGTCCGTTTCTGCCTTAACCAAAATCTCGGCATCAACATCTTCATTACAATCCAGCTCAATTGGGTCTTCCACAATATTGGTCATAATGGTCACATTCTCAACATACTCGTCATCATTAGGCTCAAACTCTTTTGCGGCTGCAAATTTCGCTATAAGGAACTTTTTTAGAAGACTCAAAAATGCATCATCCTCAAGATCCACCCTTTGAATAGGCTCTTGATCATTATTAAGATCAATGCTTGAGTAATTTACACAAGTGTCAACATATTCCTCTTCGTCTTCATTTTGATCCCAAAAAGATTCTGTTGTACACTTTTGGGAAATGTCACCATGAGTTGGTTCAAGCGATGTATCTTCATAATCATCATCACTCTCATAGTTAACATAAGATTGGTTCTCGCTGAATTTAGTGTTCCTAATGTCAATCTCATCCTTCTGAATAGGTGAATGATCATTATTAAGATCAAGAGTTGACGTAGCTACACAATTATCAACGAAAGACCCCAAAGGTTGGCCCTTTTCAACATTAGCATCAATTAAATATTCATCACAAACCATAGGCACATTAGAATAGTTATTGTTTTTAAAGCAAAGTTCTTCCTCATACCTTTCTTCTTTGATTTGATCAATACCTCTTTGTAAGTTAGCAATACCTTCACGAAGTTCTTGGAGTTGCTCTTCTGTAGCCTCTTTATCTTTTTGGAACTCTTGTTGTACAAAGTTGGAAACTTTTTCTAGAAAGTCAGAGACTTTTTGTTCGCGAGCATAAGAATCCTCCCATCCTTGTCGTTGTTCACACACATACCCGCCATAAGGTTGTTGAGTAAAACCATAAGGATCCATGGAATATTGGTCATAGCCAATGAATTGGTTTTGATTATACCCCTGGAATTGTTGGAAGTTGTAATGTTGTTGAGATTGTTGGAAATCGTATCCATTGTTCCAATATGCTCCATCCATGAGAATAAGTACCTGAAACACGATTCTCAAAACAAGGTTAAAAACCAGAAAATAAAACAAAACTAAAAACAAGAAAATAAAAAACCAAAAACAAGTGACAACCGCCCAAAATTTGATCGTTGTCGTATGCGTCAAAAATAAATTACTTTATCACTACTCAAAATATAAAATATAGCAAGGGTAAGAAAGGATCGTTCCCACAGAGAGGATCTAGGTTGTCAAGTTGTTTCGGTTTCCTATATAAACAAGGGGGGATTTCTGATTTTTAAGTAAAGGAAAATAAACTAAAAACAAATAATGAAATAAACAAGCAAATCAATAAGATGAATATATTGGTCAAGGATTAGTTATCATTCACAAACATGAATTTGTAACAATAACTAGAATTGATATTTAATCTCAACTTTTATCAAAAGTCTTAGGATACCTTAATAACAAGAATATCCCGCTAATTTCCTCTTGTCATCAACAAACACATTAAAAGATGCGAAAGTGAATTCTTCATAGAAAGCAACCTAAAGTGTAAAAGCACAATTAAGTTTAACTCCCTAAGAGCACTAAGTTCTATGAAATAAGACTAATCAATGCAAACGAACGTGTAAAAGCACTAATCCGTTTTAACAAAGGTTATGATCCACTTGTGATTACTAGGATGTATCACTACAAGCAATACTCACAATTATGCTACTTGCAATCAGGAATTATCACTTTTGCGTATAATAACCTTAATCTAGCAATAGAGATGAAAACTAATTAAATCGATTCGCGACTCGACTAAACATGCATTCAAATCATATAACAATATTAAAAGTGAATCATAAGCAACAAAAATGGAGACAAAACTAATTCATTGCATAAATATCATGGCTGGAACTCCAACTTATTCCTTAACCAAAAGAGAATTATCTAAACATGTGAGTGGAGTTCATAACAAGAAGGAAAATAAAACCTATCATGTTTCTAAACCCTAGAACAAAGTAGAAGACTCCCCCGATGGAGAGATTTTAGAGAAAGAGTTTTCTATTTATATGCTTCTCCAATTCCCAAAATGATACTCTTTCCAAAAGTAGGTCAAATCTTCTCGAAACCCGTCTCAAATTTGTCCACCAAGCCCATGTATTAAAACATCTATTCTGGAAATTCTGGGTCCAAAACTGGTCGCCGGAGTTGATGACGTCATCACCGAAATCCGGTCATCGGCGTCGGAGCCCGGGCACCGGGAAATTTGCTCTGGCCGCCTGATATATCTGAAACTGTCACAAGGGAATCATATACTTCCAGCAACTCAACTCTGCTTCTCTGCAGTCCATACATTCAAAGAAATCATCTAAGCCAATTCCTTGTTTTTACGGAAATGTGCCCAAAAGCGCGACTCCAAACTCATACATCCAGCCGTCAACTTTCGCATCTGACTCGTTCTACCTTTATGATTGACTCAAACTTTATGATTCATGCTCTAATCTCAGAAATCCAGCATCTCTGCCTATGCTCACTGGCTCGCCATTATTGCTGCGTTTCTGCACAGTTTCTGCAGTTTTGGTTGCAATGTCATTCAACCAAACTTCCCTGTAATTCCAACTGCACCCTGCTATTGCAACTAACACCAGCATTCCCTGTTGCTCAACCATCTAAATCTCAACACAGCAGCACCTCAACCATTAGTTGTAATTTCCAGCAGCATCAGCATCTCAATTTCTTCTTGGCATCGCAGCTGAAACACCTGCTACATATTCATGCCTTCACTGCCACAGGACTTCAAATCATTCCCCAGCATCACTTGCACACTGCATCTCAAGCCAACCTCCTGTAAGTCAGGTTCAACACCACAAGCACCCTCAATACCATTACCAGACCACTGTCATTCCATATCAGCAACTGCACCACCAGTTTGCATCTTCTCAGCTTCTTTACTGCCTCCATAACCAACAGCAGCATAGCAACCTCCCTCTTTTCAACTCCACACAACAACAAGCATTAGTATCAGTCCCTTGCATACAACCACGACTGCCCTCATCTTGACTCCAACTGTATCAGATTCACTTCCTTGAGCCCACACCCAGCAGCATAACTGCAACTGCATTTTTGCCTGAATTCCATCAAAACCCACTGGCAGCACCAACAGTCTCAATCTCTGATACCTCAAGCCATCAAACCCTTGTAAAATCCATGGCAACAAACACAATTCTTCCTGCAAACTCCAACTGTTGTAGCTCCTTGCAAACCCTTCCCTAACCATCTTTGCTTTATCAGTCCATCACCACTATTTTCTGCAGCATCATTGAGCCACAGACTAGCCATTCCACCTGCAATCTCAACAACAACTCAGTAGCAGTTCAAACAATTCCAGCTTCTTCTCAATCTGAGCCAAACCCAGCTTTAAGTTCACCACTAATTATTCATTCCTTCTCCGTCTCTTCTTCGATTCAACCAAAAACCCATCATTTCAGATCTTCCGGAGACTCAATTTGAAACCCATTTTGCAGTTTCAGCAGTTGAATTGCTGCTCTTCCCTCCGACAATTTCAGATACCAGCAAACCGATCTTCTTTCGATTCATTACAAACCCATTAATCACCTCCTTCTCCTGATTTCTCGATCCCCATTTCCTCTGCCAGTCGATGCTCTCGATTTCTCTGATCTAATGGTGCCGCCATAACTTACTTCACTTCTCTCTAAATTTCAGACGAGAATGATTGATAGATGATTTCTCTCAACTCGAGTGATTCAAACACAAACTCGTTCTCTATCTCAGAAGCAGACCCCCTTTTCTCTTCTTGAACAAACCCTTACAAATCTCATACCCTGATCGATCCTCTATTCTCGTCTCTTCTAACCCTCTCTAATCAAAGACCTCATCTGTTAGATTTCGACAACAAACCCATCATCTAACCAATCCCATAATCATTCCATCTCAAACTGGCTTCAAATATCCTCCATTTCTTCATGTTTCCACCTACAGCTCTGTCTATTTCTGAGCTCCAAAACCCCTCTCATCTTTCTCACTGATTCGCCCATCAGCACAATAATCTATTTCTGCATATGAACCTGTCTGAACTTGGGGAAATAACGCAATCAAATTCAGGGTTGGGTGTAAAACTGAAATGATGGTTGGGTGTAAGGAAACTGAGATGGATATTGGCACCGTCCCAGTTGATAAGGGCAGCCAAGTGAGGTGGCCTTCTTTATTTTCTGCTTCAAATACAATTGAGCAACGAATTGAGCATGTATTTCACGTCTTTCGCTTAAATGACTCCAAAACACCTGTATAACTCAAAAGTAAACATAAGATACATAATTTACAAGAAAAACTCGCAAAGAAAGCATAAACAATAGATAAACATTAAGGTGTTTTAGACACCTATCACACCCACAAACACTAGGTTAAAGGAGAATCGACTATAGTCGCAACTAGTATCACACAGAAGGTGTGGGGATTAGGTTTCCCAGTTGCTAGAGTTCTCCCTTATATAGTCTTCAAACCAGGGTTTGCAGTCAATGTTACCTTGGTAACAAAGCATTCAATATTCACCGTTAGATGAAAACCTTATTAGACTCAAGCTAATATCTTTCAACGTTAGATCGAACTTAGCTTGTTACACACAAATGAAAAGTGACTTCATTTAGATATGAGTAACCGTACTTAAACGTGTACACCTTGTTGGCTCAACAATAGTTAACCGAAGTTAACCATATGAACACTTTCATATCAACCTTGTTCATTTTAACACAACTAGTTCAAATGACTCAAATAAAACTAGTTATAGAGTTGTTCAATTATTTATATTCTCATAGAAGTATACAAGACATAATTGAAGGAAAATTGATTTTGATTCACTCGAATCAATTCATGAACATTATAGCCACGGTTTGCAAAAGATTGCATTCCTTAATTTATAAATGTATTAGTTCATGAGAAAACCAATTTTAGAATATAACCCACTCAAGTATGCAAACGGGTACGCATACCTAAGTATCCAGACTTGGTATGGGTTTGCCAATATGCGAATGGGTACGCATACTATCGTACACCACCAAACTGAATTGAATTCCCGGACTTGAACTTACGCCGATACGCATACGGGTATGCATACTAAGTTCCCGTACTTCAACTAACAAACCAGTACGCCTATGGGTATGCATACTATGGTTCCCAGACTTGGAATAACTTGCAACAGTTAGCATATAAGTACGCATACTATGATATATCCAATTAATGGTTAATTGTTCCAAACACCCATGTCAATCATTGAAACATTCTTAGAAGACGGTAATAGCTGTCTCACACAAACTATTATCTTCAAAGCAATTTTCAAGTGATCGAATGATCAATACGAAACATTCTGAGTCTACACCAAATGACAGTATCACACAAATAATATAAGATGTTACCAGGCGATTTTCACATGATCATCTTTTGACTTTCGTCAATAATATAAGATGAACTTGGTTAAATCGAAAGCTTACCAACACATATTTCGAGAAATATGTAAGCGAGTTAAACTCAGCTTGAAATATCAAATGTGTATAATCGAAGTCTATATAGCTATACGAATTTTGTCTCAAATAGGAGATAGAGTAGATAGACTTTTGAGTGATAGATGACTACAAGTCTCCACATACCTTTTGTTGATGAAGTTCCACAAGCTCCCCGTAGCAGTTCTTCGTCTTCAATCGATGAACGTCGTGAGGTATGAAGCTCAACTACACTTTATATCCTAATCCAAGACTTACCTATAAGTAGACTAGAAATCAAGACTTATAGTTTTGGAAACTAAGCTTGATATAGAAACGCTTGCGAGTTCGACCGAGCAGTGCTCTAACAGAATCGACTCTAGTCGCAACTAGGACACAGGAAAGTGCCGGGATTATATTTTCCAGTTGCTAGAGTTCTCCCTTATATAGTCTTTTAAATCAGGGTTTGCTTTCAATCAAAGTTAAGATAGCTTAGTAACAAAGTATTCAATATTCACCGTTGGATGAAATCATGATTTAAGATTCAAGCTAAGTCTGCTCAAAAATAAAGCAATTAATCTCCACCATTAGATAGTCTTAGCTTGTTACACACAAATGAAATATACCTTCATTTAGATATGGGTAACCATACCTCAACGTGTATATTGAATTGGCTCAATAACAGTTAACCGAAGTTAGCCATATGAACATTATTGTCTTAACCACATTCATATAACACTTCTAGATCAAATATGATGATCAATAAATCATGAAAGATAACTGTGTTTCAAATAGAGTTGTTCAATTTTTCACTATCTCATAGAAATATATATGAACCAATTGGGAAAAAATCAGATTGATTTGTAGTCGTACAAAGTACTTATACAAGAATAAATTCATGAACTTGCATTCCTTAATTCATAAATGTTTTAGTTCATGAGTATGAGAAACATACTTAACCGATTTTAGTACTTAACCACTATGTTCGCTAACCAGGTATGCAAACAACAGCTCCGAACCTTGGCCTTGTCCATCTGTTCGCATACAATGTAAGCGACCAGTAATCCCAGACCCAACTCAGGTAGAACCGTCCGCATACTAGGTACACAAATAAAGTTCCCAGACCTGAATCACTATAAAACAGTTCGCATACTAGGTATGCATACCGTGTTGTATCCATACATGGTTAATTGTTCTAAACTCCCATTTAAATCATTGAAACATCCTTAGAAGATGACAATAACTGTCTGACACAAACTATTAGCTTCAAGTAATTTTCAAGTGATCGAATGATCAATACGAAACTTTCGAAGTCGACATCAAATGATTGTCTCACACAAATCATGTAAGATGTTTCAAGGCAATTTTCACATGATCATCTTTTAACTTAATATTTATTTTCCAACAAATAAATATTTTCCAACTAAACTCGTCAAGAATAATGATGAACATAGTTAAAGCAAAAATCTTTGAACTCGTATTTCGAGAAATATATAAGCGAGATAAACTCAGCTCGAATTATCAAATGTGTATAATATAGAAGTCTATATAGCTTACGACTTAGTCTCATTAGGAGATAGAATAGAATAGACTTCTGAGTGATAGATAAGTTTTAATCTCCACATACCTTTTGTTGATGAAGTTCCTCCATGCCTCCTCAGTAGATCTTCGTCTTCAACCGATGAACGTCGTGAAGTCTAAAGCTCAACTACACATTTTATCCTAATCCGAGACATAGTTATAAGTAGACTAGAAATCAATACTATAGTTTTGATCAACTAAACTTGACAAACAAGCTTGAGACAACGCTTGCGAGTTCGACCGAGCACCGGTCTAACATAAGGTATTAGAGTTATCTTTTACCTTTTCAAACGGTGGGGGAATTTCTTCAACAAGATTTAAAGCTCACAATCTTTTTAGTAAGTGTGGCGATGAAGAACTTTTTGATCCCCCTTTTCTTTTTCTATTTTCTTTCTTATATATATCTTTGCAACATTTATGTTGTTTTTCTTATTTCTTTTCAAACGGGAGAAGGTTTATTTTAGAGAAGGGAAGATTCATTATAACTCGTTCTTCTTCATGATCGGTGATAAGATTAGAAGATACGGTACCGTATGAATTTCCTTTGTTTGTTTTAATAACCAAAGTTACCCGTGACTTTCAGTTTTGGTCAAGCCATTGCTATCCAGAATTTATTGATACAAATAGGTGGAACTCATGCTCTAATTCTCTTGTTTAATATGTATCGAGAAGCAGGTGTTGAGTCACTTGCTTCTTCAAAATTTTAGTGTGTACAAGCTAAGTTTTCTTTAGGATTAGATGGGGAGTGATAGATGATTTCCCACCTCCTTCTCTTAAGTTTTAGAATTCATTGATCTTATTGATTTTCTTACTTGGTTTCTACCTCATATTATCCTTTTGAAGTTTTTGGACAAGTTAACGATCTACCTTATTTGTTCGAGACATCTTCAGGTCATATTAGATGGGTCTTCAACCCTTGTTGAGCCTTTTTTATCTAGCTCCCCTCAAGGATAAAAAGAGACCGTCCTGTGAATGAGCTATTACTGGCGGTTATCTTATCACTTTGAAGAGTTTCGAGATAAGCTTTGCGTTGTTAAGCCGAGTGTAGAGGTCGTTAGGTCGGTACTGAGATTCTTAGAGCTCGTGTTTGATCGTTATGCATGGAGTTTTCGAAAGCTGAATAACAGTTTTCACGATTTGAGGCTCTTCTCTGTGATGGTTTTTCTAATGGAGACTTTCTCTCTCTTGCTTTAGATCGCGAAGCTTCACCTCCATCTCCTCCTGTTGGTAGTTTAACCACTTTACAGGATAGTCTTTCTTAGTAATGGAGCTACTGAAGTCGAGTCGTGATCCTCCTCATAAGACTTAGTAGTTTCTTAATTTGTATTCTTACTTTACGACATATTTCAATTGTTATCAAGTTCCCTTTTTAATGGAATTTCTTTTTCATTATGATGCATTTATTTTGGATCAACATATTGCACTCTTTTTGCTACTCCTCCAATTTTTAATTTTGAAGGAGTATTATGCTTGGACGTTAATTTTTCAATCAATATTTCTCTGTCTGAGATGATGATCATAGCCTAGATTGTTTGATCTTGTTCTTAGATCTAAATGTGATATGACTTTAATCTTGTATGCCTTACCTTTTTACCTGCAACTGGTACTTTGGATTGGCTGAACTTATTACTTGGCTATGATTTAGGCTTCTTTTATTTGGGTTCGATGTCTTACTCTCGACCTGACTCAGATTATTGGGTTAAGTTGATTTTTTTCCAAAATCTTTTTGTAGATTCTAACTTTTCAATCCTGAAATTAGACTTAGTCTTTTAAAACTTTTGCTTCTTACTTGGTCTTATTTATTCTTTGTCTTCTGACAATAAAATTTTTATCAACCTGGATAGTCATTTAGGTCGAACTTCTCTTATGGTCTTTAACTTTGACTTTGGATTTTAGATTCTCGAGCTGGATTCTTCGAGTAAGTTGAGAAGGAAGTTCTCTTGCTCGATATTGAACTTTCTCTGACCTTTGTTGGGTCTTACAACTGGCTTAGTGGTTACTTCAGACTTTAGCCTGTTTTGTTTTTAGTTTAGTATTATTTTTGAATTTGACAGTATAATATCGATTTGGATATTTTATTCTTGATCTCGAGCTGTATTTTGGTCTTTTTGACCTTCCTCGTATTTTTAGTCAATTCTATTCGACTCTTGAGTTATTCGAATCCGTATATTATATTTAAATTTTGATTCATCGACATGTTTGAAAATTATTTTTAGTTTTAGTTTTTCAATCTATGTTGTTTTATTCTTGGGTCATTCAAACTCTTTTCTTCCTATTTTGGTTGATCGACTTGTTTGAAAACCAAATTCTTGTAATCTCTCAGTCTATGTTGTTTGACTCCTGGATTTTTCGACCTCGAATTTTGTTTTACTGTCCCAACAGGAGGTAATCTTTACTCTTGCAATCTATGATGTTTGACTTTGCTTTGGATTACTCTTATTTGAGTTCGCTTCTCAACCTGTATTGTCTTATACGTTGACACCTTTTTTTTTCTTGGCTTTTCATTTCTTAGATATTTTCAGGTCGTTTTAGCAGTTCGACCATTTTATTTGTAACGACTCCTTTTTGCTTTATCAGCTTTGCCAGTTCTGGCTGCTTTGCAGCCCGCTTTTGATTTTCTTTTCGATCTCTTGATTTGAGGTCACTTACTTTTGTTTGCTTATCTTTTATTTATCTTATCGCCTCTAAGATAGTGGGTCTTACGAGTAGCTTACCCAATCTCTTAGTGATGTGGGCTTCACCGTTATATCAAAGATAACCGAGTCTTATACCCGAATATACCTGGCCATGATATTATTCTATGTCGGTCAGATACTGGTCTGGACCTTAGTTATTGGTCTTAATGTTTGGCATGCTCTCTACCAGGATATAGTCTTTCACTCTCTTTTTAACTTAGCAATGTCGTTGGAATCCTTTAACCATATGACTACAACTTGATACGCCTTAATGACCAACATTTCGAGAATAAAGATTTTAGAACGTTTATGATGAGTGTTGATACTTCACCAGATTTCTGACTTTCTTAATTCGATTTTTATAAGCATTTTATAATTGTAGTAAATGCTTAATCACTTCACTTGATTTTCTGACTTTGTCAATTCGAGCTTTATAAGCATTTTATGATTGTTTTGGTGTTTAATCACTTCATCAAACTTATTGTATTTACTAGTTCGAGTTATAGATAAAGATAGATTAAGCTTGCAAAATTTACACTTTCAATTCAAATAGCTAGAGACAGTCATTACAAACCAGAAATTTTGAAACCTTTTATTTTCCTGCACTTTGGCAGTTCAATTACAGTTTTACCGATAGTACTTTTTGAGATGGGATATATTGTATAGTACCCCAGTTCCTCCCCAAAAAGGTTTTTCAATCTATATGATTCTCTACCTATGGTCCTTCCTAAGTTGCTGAAAGCTTTCCGCGTCTGTACTATGAGCTTCTAAGTAGCATTTCTCTGAGTACAAGGTCACCAGGCTGAAACTCTCTTGGTTTCACAGTCCGCAGGTTTTTTTCTCATGTACCTTTAGTGCTTTCAAATCTGAGTTAAGGCTCTTTCTCTTTTGAGGTTAATTTCCTCCAAGATTTTGAAGATTAGCTCATCATTCAGATTCGAATCCACTACTAGAGTTCGCGCATATGAAATTTTTTAGTTCAGTAGGGAGTACTGCTTCCATACCAAAGGCTAGGGAAAAGGGAGATCCAAGTATAAATATTCTTTTGGTCGACCTGTAAGCCCATAGTACTTCGTGTAGGATGTTATCCCACATGCCCTTAGCTGCAATAATTTCTTTTAAATATTTGATAGCAGAGTTTTTTTGGAGATTTCTGCGTGACCATATTTGGCACCCCCACGTTTTCAGTTATTGTCGTTGTCGATCGAATCTTCAGGTATTCAGACTAATATTTGTACTAGTAATCTAACAAGTGACTTATGATATTTGATACTAAAGTATGGTTACCAACCTAAACATACCAAGGCTTAGTGGGTTCAACCGAGCAATGATCTAACAATCTCCCCCTTTGTCAATTTGAGTGACAAAACTCCATTACATATAGAGAATACACGAACTAAAAGATACAGATATTACATTACATAACATTCTCTTAACTTATTTTTCGTATGCTCTGTTAGAGCATTGCTCAGTCGAACTCGCAAGCGTTGCTATCTCAAGCTTGTTTGTCAAGTGTAGTTGATCAAACTATAGTCTTGATTCTAATATACTTATAGTTATGTCTCGGATTAAGATAAAATGTGTAGTTGAGCTTTATACTTCACGACGTTCATCGATTGAAGATGAAGATCTACTGAGGAGACCTTGGAGGAACTTCATCAACAAAAGGTATGTGGAGATTAAAACTTATCCATCACTCAGAAGTTTATTTTATTCTATATCCTAATGAGACTAAGTCATATAGCTATATAGACTTTTACATTATACACATTTGATATTTCGAGCTGAGTTTATCTCGCTTCTCTATTTCTCGAAATACGAGTTGAAATATTTTTTCTTTAACTATGTTCATCATTATTCTTGACGAGTTTAGTTGGAAACAATTTATTTGTTGGAAACTAAATATTAAGTCAAAAGATGGAAATTTCCTTGAAACATCTTACATGATTTGTGTGAGACAATCATTTGATGTCGACTTGAAAAGTTTCGTATTGATCATTCGATCACTTGGAAATTACTTGAAGCTAATAGTTTGTGTGAGACAGTTACTATCGTCTTCTAAGGATGTTTCAATGATTGAAATTGGAGTTTAGAACAATTAACCATTTCTGGATACTACACGGTATGCATACATAATATGCGAACTGTTCTGTTATGATTCAGGTCCGGGAACTTTGTTTGCATACCTAGTATGAGAACATTTTTGTCTGTAAAGGTCCAGGAACTTTGTTTGCGTACCTAGTATGCGAACGGTTTCACCTGAGTTGGGTCCGGGACGGCTGGCCACGTACCAGGTATGCGAACGGGTGGACATACCAAGGTCCAGAGCTGTTGTTTGCGTACCTAGTTTGCAAACACATGGTTATTATGAGAAACAACTTGAATGGTACCAAAGACCAATGTTCAAGTGTCAATCAATTTCAATCAACAACCAAAGGTTAGATTTACCAATTGATTGAACTACGCACAACCTGTGATATTTCAATTATATAAACAAATATAACGCGGAAAAGAAATAACACAGACACCAGATATTTTTTTTAACAAGGAAACCGAAAATGCAGAAAAACCCCGGGACCTAGTCCAGATTTGAACACCACACTGTATTAAGCCGCTACAGACTCTATCCTACTACAAGTTAACTTCAGATTGGAATGTAGTTGAGCCCTAACCAATCTCGGACTGATTAAGGTATTGTTGCATTCCTTACGCCTCTGAATCCCAGCATGACTCTACACACTTGATTCCCTTAGATGATCTCACCCACAACTAAGAGTTGCTACGACCCAAAGTCGAGGACTTGATCAACAAATTTGTCTCCCACAGAAAAGTCTATTTTGATAGATAAATCTATCTCCCTCAGACATACCTACGAAGTTTGTTCCATATTGTGATAAATCAAGGTGAACAGGAACCAATTGATAACCCGGTCTTATATTCCCGAAGAACAGCCTAGAAATATCAATCACCTCACAATAACTTAACTATATGGTAGTAGAACAAGTTATTGTGGAATCACAAAGAATGAGACAAAGATCTTTGTGATTACTTTTTATATCTTACCTATCAGAGATAAATCTCGAGCAAATCATAGAGAAGATACTACTCAATATGATAGAACAAGTAAGATCAGAACACACAACTACAGAGAAAATAGTTGGGTCTGGCTTCAGAATTCCAATGAAGTCTTTAAGTCGGTAACCTATAATGGTTTTAGGAAAAACTTAGGTTAAAGGAGAATCGACTCTAGTTGCAACTAGTATCACACGGGAGGTGTGGGTATTAGGTTTCCCAGTTGCTAGAGTTCTCCATTATATAGTCTTCAAATCAGGGTTTGATAACTTTGGAACAAAGCAATCAATATTCACTGTTAGATGAAACCTGATTCAAGATTCAAGCTACTAACGGTTGTTGAACCTTCTATTGCACCTAGTTTGATTATTCTTGAGAACCTTCTCTTCTGGCATAGGGTCACTCAAACTAGATCGAAGGATTGACAGGATCTTCAGAACTGCTTCTTGATCTGAAGACAACTTGTGATCATCCATTGTTAACATACTCCGTGCGGTGTATGATCGATCATAAGTGAATCAAATTTTGTGTGCAATTACAATTAAAGGTTTGAAGACAAAAAAAAAAATTATTGGTTCGCATATTGTGATTTTTATGCACACACCTTGATCGGATGGGATCCTACTAAGATGTTATTTATCTTTGGTAGATTTGATCAAGTAGTCGTGTAGATCGGCAACTATCATTTGGTGGTACTCTTCAATATCTGAATCTGATAGCTTGTGAACCTATATCTGATTATTTTGGATCTTGATTGATCTTACCTGACAAAGGAGTTTACTTGTTAAATGGAATATCCTTTGTCAATACTCAACATATCTTTATTTAAATATTAATAGAGTGATTACCAAACAACTTTGTTTCTTTACTGTTTGGAAGACGATCAAAAGGAGTTGAGTGCTTAAGTCTTTACATCGGTAAAGTAACTCAAGATAGTGGTTTCTGTCTTGGGATTCACATGCATTGGCCATGAGGTTGTAGGCGCAGGGATACCGAGGGAACTAAGTAACTAGGGGTAGATTACTTGGTCTCAACTATTCGAATTTGGCTTTGTTCTTTGTATAACAACTTAGTTCTGAGAATATTCAAAACTGGACTAGGTCCCAGGGTTTTTCTACATCTGCATTTTCCTCATTAATAAAATCTTGTTGTGTGATTTACTTTTACTTTCCGCAATTATAATTTTTTAACTATAATTAAAAGTAAATACACTAGTATGTTAATCCAAGGTACTTGATAGTGATCCTATAGTATAAGGGTTTTATACCGTAACTATTATCAAGTGTATACCTTGTTGTTGTATTTTCTCGACTTTTCAAAAGACGATCACACTTGGTATCGGACTTATGCGTTGATATTGAAAAGATTGTGATGTACTTGGGTATCCTCGTCATTTCAACTGCCACACCTGAAAATATTAGAAATGTACAATACAAACAGAGTATAAGACAAAAAAAATTATGAAGTTTCTGTATATAAAATACTTTACCCGCTAATATTCTAAAAAGTTTTAAATACATATCAATAAATTCATCTACCATTCTATCAGTATCAAATTTTAATTTCCTTTCATCTACAATTAGTACTCCACTTGAAATTATTCGATTTTTTTTTTTTGGTTAGAGATCTACAACATAAACAAAGAAAGAGAGAGATAGAAGGTTTATTTTTCCCCACATGAACTCAAAGCAAAATCAATCAAATCTTCAGGGAAAAAAAGACGTGCAAGTTATAGAGCATTTCAACGATACAAGATCCGCCGATTATGTAACAATGGAACTTTTCTGGGACAAAAGTACAAATATTTGGAATTAAATGATAAAAATAGATTGAAAAGTTAAGAAAACTTGGAAAATAAGAAGATCTAGCAACTGAATGAACTCAAAAATACTTAATCTAAAACTAATTTACATTTCTATCTAAGTATTGCAAGAGTACTCTGCTGGCTCTCAGTCTAAGTACTAACTGTATATAGACATATAACCAACTGAAAATGGCGGCCAAAGAGTTTTAGAAAACTTCTCATCCTTTGATTTATTGTTATCCTTTAAGATAGTTAAAGTGAACTCCACCTGTCGTTGGATTTATTAATCAAGAATTTTTTTTAATTAATTTATAACTTTATAAGAATTTCTTTTTATTAAGGCCACTTATGTGTTAATCTTCACCCAAAAAATTGTAAAATATCCAAAGGACGAATAAACAATGTAAATAACAAAAATGACTATAATAAACTAAACCGATAATGTTATAATTATTCCAGGCCTGTGAATATTGTTTAGATGAAGTGTTGTGTATGCGCCAATCTATTGAATTTGGAATAATTAAAACCAACAGGGGAAAAAAAAAAAAGAAAAACATGTTTCTCTGTTATGTATGTGTATATTGCACAAAACCAAGTAAATGACATCAATATGATTTTTGTCATTGAAAACCTGTGGACACAAAAGTTCAAATTAGTTAGTAATAGATATAAAAATCTTGTTTATATGTTATGTCCGTTGTTAATAATATTACAATGCGTTTGAAAGAACTGTTTATGATGGGGCTTGTGACAAGGGTACTTGGAAATGGATAATATTAGTTAAAGTTGTTTATAATTGGTTGTATGTTATCATGTGAATTGATTATAAAGTACAAATATAATGAGTTGTTAATAATGTGTTGATAAGCCCTAAGTGTTTCATTTTATACTCATATTTATATTAGGTAGGGTTCGATATTTTGACTAATGACACTATTTTAATGCTTTGCAGAAAATACAAGTGAAATTATATCATCCGATAAGTAAACGCCTAAGTTGATGCTTAAATGGCGTTTGCCACAAAATGCACCATTGTTTCTCGGCACTGAACAAAGCAAGTGAAAATGTCCGAGCCATATTGTCTATAAGTGGTGCTGTGAACTTTTGTTTATGTGCTTAAGGAACAACGAGCGAGACGTGTCCATTTCATGACCACTTTTGCATCTGTGGTTTATGACACGAATCATGCTTTCCCAAAGAAGAGAAATTCTCATTTCTCAAGATGGAGGCTAATCTATTCATGAGGGGATCCGAATTTCTCCAAGCAGCAGCCGGTGGTGTTCATGTCATCCGACAGAAACGGGTTTATCCGGACAGAGAATAGATATCGGCTAGTGGGCGACGACGTGCTATGGCCTGAATTTGGATGATTCTGCTGGTTAACGGAGGAAGCTACTAGATGGTCCCAAAATAGAACTGGTGGTAGTGCGGCAATGGAGATTGGTTGTAGGTGATGATTCTACGAGTTTATGGCAAAACTTTGGAGTTGGAATGATTGAGCTTAGCAGTAGGTGTTGGCGTTAGTTTAAATAAGGAAGTGGAGATGTCGATTAGTGCAGCAACGATGAAATGAAATAAATTAGTTTCGACTGTAAAGGAAGCTTTGATGCGAATGGGGAAGGAAGAAGTTAATGCAGTGGCTCGAGTTTTAGATGGTTTCGTCCAATATCTCATGTCTGGAAACGACTGGGGTAGCTAGCGTTGTTGGTTAAATTATGCAGCCGGATTTGGGGAAGAGAATGGATGGATGGAGAGGTGTTGTAGATGGACTGAAATTGGTGTTGATCGTGGTGACTATATATGCGAACCTTCGATGTGAATTCTGGTCCGAGGAGTGTTTGACTGTTTTGGGGTAATACTGTTGCTTTCGGAGGTAGAAGTTGAGATGGTCGGGCAGCTTGGGTTTGCTGGTGTTGGCTCGAGTGTGTTATAAAGGAGGGTGCTAGTGAGCTCGGCCAAAGATGATCGTGATTCAGAAGACTTGAGGGGAATAGAAAGTAGCGTTTGCTGTTGGAGTTCGCTAATAATTTGGAAAATGGGTTCTATTTTTCGGACTGGGCTATGTCTTGCTAGGCCCAAAGTGAACTTCTACGCAACACTCAGGAATAAAACTAACAGAACACAGAAAAGAAGAGAGGCCGGTTTGGAGTTCTTTTGGGGAGGTCGACGGCAGCCAGTTTTGGAGGCGCGACGACATACGCCATTTACAGAAAAATAAGGGTTTTCAAGTTCCATCGTCGATTTCGGTTTGCTGAGCTTATGATTTTCTTTATTATTTTTATGGTTTTTGAGAAAGCCATATCTTGCTAGATTCATGTAACTAGGGTTTGATAGTTGAAACCACTTTGAGAATTAGACCACTTTGATTTGATATACATATGGTTTTGAGGCTATTATGATTTGATTAAATTAATTCCATGATTTTATTTATTGATTAAACGATGAATTTCGTTGTTGCTTCACCGGTTCTGTGCAATACAGTAACCTTTGCGCATAATTAATAGGATTGCAAATATATGTGTCTACTTATTTGATATTCCATATGGGGTTAAATCTTTTGATGGGGTATGCTTAGAATAGCCAGGTATTATTTGTGAACCTGTATTTAGTTTCGTATAATTTTCTCGCTAACGCAATTTGATGGTGCATGCTTAGATTTACTCTTTTGATGTGCTATGGTTACGGTGTCCCAACGATATTTGCGACTCTAATACATATAATAGGTGATGTCGATAGAACAGACGATAAATAATTATTCATGAGTTATGTTTCATTTCAGTAACTGGACAGAAATAGTGGTGGATACATTAAACCCTGGTTACCGTCCTTCCCATTGGATTCATTTTGTTACTTTGGCTTATTTTTATTTATTATTCTTTCAAAAATTCAAAAACATCATTTCTTGTTAGTTTATTACAGATATTGATTACAATATTTTCACCGCTCCCTATGGGTTCGACCCGTACTTGCCTCTGTCTACTGGTTAGACACCGTGCGATTGCGGTTATTATATTGGTATTTTCAGAAAATCACATCATATGTTTTAAGTATTATTTGTAGTTTAGCATACGCACACATGCAATATTATTTGTATCTAATTGTTTAATGCTCGAGTCTGATATTTTGCAAGTCTTTTGTTAATTTATCAATGTTCCACTTGATATATTATTCAATAAAACCCAGTAATCTTCATGATTGTGTTTCATTTTTTTTAAAAACCAAATCTGATTATTTTTTGATACTTATCTTACTTATGCACAAGCAAAACCACATATATTGTGTGAGTTTGAGTTACAAAACCGTAGGGGTATATTTGTACAACTTTATTTAATGGGAATACTGGAACTGTTGGATTTGGGATTTCATGATGGTTTACCTGAAGATCTTCTAAAGTTTTCTTTTTCTCGGGATTTTATTTGAAACTACTTGGGTTTTTTAATTTATACCTATGATTTGTGTTTTACTTTTGATAGAAAGTTTGTTACTGATTCAATTACGATGCTCTTTGTTTTTGTTTTCTTTCGTCGTAAGTCCATATACTTAAGTTGTAAAAACAACTAGTATAGCATTCCTTGATATTTTTATCATAGTATAATGACCAAGTCCCAAATACTAGATATAAGTAAACAAACTTTACTTCGTATGTTATGTTTTTAATTAATACTGGCTCGAAAGAACATGAGATAGAAATGGAACAAGACAAGTATGTTGCTACTAACCTCAAATTAAAGGATAATGTCTTCTTTGTTGCCTATATGTCTTCAGGTTCTTTGTGGGTAACAAGAGAAAGTCGCAACATTCTTATATTTCTATTGTAACCTAAAGAAGTTGTCTCTAGTAATCAAATCAAGCGACTCCGAGTTTTGGAACTAAATTTGACAACCAAACTGGACATACCAACAGTTGGTGGGTGTAACCAACCAATGCTCTAACAATTAATGATGGTTGAAATCCTGATAAATTTCTATGTTTTCATGTTTCTTTTGTTAATTTGTTTTTTGTAAAAATTAGGATTTTAAAAAAATTCTTAGCGGAAACTGTGGTAGGGCCATCTTCGTTGTTTTTAATCAGTTTGATACTTTGTTGACCGACCACCTTCCCAGCCTAGGAAGTATAAAAAACATCTTTGGTTTTTTTTCCTTTATCATTCCAGAGCATATGGTTATATATCCATGCCAAAAACAACGACCATTCGTTGTAGACTCGTTCTGATGATTATTTATGCGAATTGAAAAGATTGTTATTCTCGGTGTTTGGATCGTAAAAATTTAACAACTTGGTGATCCCTTTACTGCTTGAATTTATCTCTTTTAATGTACTACTATCATCATCCCAAAATAATCTAAATTACTTCCCCAACGGTACTCGATCTAGCAACTGTTTTGCCTCATCAATCGACTTTTTATTTTTTAAATCTATTAAAGTACTTTGATAACATCGAGTCAAGACCTTTGTTGTCATGTTTATATCATACAACAACAACATCAATATGTATGTACGTACTTAACTTGAATTTGATATTTTGCCATGTTCCACCAGATATATTACTGAATTTAATGAAAAGCAATAACCATCTTGTTTTTTTTGTACTTGTTTATTCTTTTTATAATCATATTTGATTTCCTTTACCTTGATTTTTCTTATTTATCCAAGCGAAATCGCACCTATTGATTTAAATTTGAGTTACCAATTCTTTAGGATATGTTACAACTTGATTTAAAAGAGAAAACTTGTAGTATTATCCAAAGTATTGTTTTTTATTTGAAGTTTTTTTTTCCAACATACAATTTGTTTTACTATTTCAAAAACTAAGTTTCTTTTTTTTTTTTGTTGGCTTGATTGTCGACAATGGTTAGGGTCATGAATAAATTCCAACATTTGTATGATTCTTTTTTGTTACTTTGCTTTTCGTAAAAATTAGTTTTCACAATTTTTTTGAACTGTTGATTTTGTAAGTTGTACATGATTAACATAGCGTTGATTGATGGTTGGTTAGTATATATGAAAATTTGTTTGTCTATAATTATATTTAAATTTGTTGATAATGGCAATGTGGTTGAAAAAACTGTTTGTAATGGTACTTAGGACAAAGGTGTACGAAAATATAGATAGAATTGGCTAGTTATATGTTGTTCATAATTAGTTGGATGCTATCAAACGGATAAATTGTAAGGCATATGTATAATGAATTGTTAGTCTGTGTTGGTAGTTTACCGTATGAACACATAGAGTCTTATTTGTCGTTGATCGTATAATGTTTGAATTTAATATTTTGCAAGTATTATGTTAATTTTTCAATGCTCCACCGAATATATTACCGAATTAAATAAAAATCAGTAATCTTCGTGTTTCTGTTTCATTTTTTCATCATCTCTGATTTTTTTTTACCTTGTTTTTCTTACTAATACAAGCAAAACTGTACACATATACTTTAGTTTGAATTACAAAATTATCTGGGTGTCTTTGTGAAACTTGATCTAAAGGAAGATTTTAAAGTACTAGATTTGGAATTTAATTACTCATTTAGCTGAATATTCTCTTGATATAGGTTTTTTTAAAGTTTTTCTTTGGAAATACTTTAATTTTTTTACTCATATTGATGATTTATGTTTATTTTTACTCGCTTAGTTTTTAATTTAATTACGATGCATTTTAAATTTTACTTCTTTGTTAATGGTTAGGGTCGTGATGGATTTCGAGTTTTTTAATTTTCTTTGTTATTCAACTTTTCGTAAAAATTAGGATTTTGATATTTTTTTTGTTCAGCTATTTATTCTATGAGTAGTACATGGTTAGCATAGTGTTTACTGATAGTTAGTTAACGTCATAAGCTAATAACAGACAGTAACACATACTCATTTTCAGAAAATAAAATGCATTGATGCAATTATGTCTAACTTCAACTATATGTCGGTATACCACTATGCATGCAAATAATACACTTTCTATTTGTTAGTTTTTTGGAAGTTATTTTTTTCAATTTTTAGTTTTTGAAAATTCTTCTCCGAAATTACTATGTCGTTCTTCTTCTACTTCAATAGTTTCTTCTCCTACTGGTGTCATCTCTTCTCCTAATGGTGTCATCTTTACTCTACTGATTCTTTTCCCCCTGTGATCCTGCTCTCACCGCTTTTAACTATTTAACTTTGAGAAATCTAGGTCATCAACTGTTTTGGTTGATGTAGATGCATCTGAAAAAGCAGGGGTACAACAACCACACCCAATATTCGATTAGTAATTTGTATGGACTAATTCCAATATACTTTCAAGAGAATCAACTAGACTGAATCTTAATAAAGTATATCAAAGAGTTATATCTCTCTTTCTCGATCCAATTCTTACTCAAGCAAATAGAAATCTGCGAGTCTAATTGAATACAAGAGAAATCACTTGAACAGTACCAAAAACCAATGTTCAAGGATCAATCAATTTCAATCACTACACCAAATCCAGGATTTTGCAACGTGTAGTTTTTAGGATTTGCAACGGATATTTACGTGGCAGACTTTTATCCGTTGCTTAAAATAAAAAATACGTTGCACTGGGTTTGAATTATTAGATATTAAAAAGAAAACAGGATATGATTGCCATTATCAAAATTATTGAGGGCTTAATTGTCAATTGAAATTGATAATACCCAATTATTTTCCCTTTTCTTCTATTTTCTTTTCTCCCTCTCTCGCTCTCCCAAAACGTTATCTAGTCTCCTCCTCTTTTTCTCTTTTTTCTCTCAACTTAAATCAAACCTAAGTTTCCAGAAATCAAAATCTATGTATCCCAAACCCTAATTGCATGAATCAAAACTCGTCGTTCTTAAACCCAAATCAAATCTAAGTTTCCAGAAATCAAAATCTATTGCTCGTAAACCCTAAAACTCATCTTTCTTAAATCGAAGCCAATCTTTAACTCGAATTGTTGGGGTTAAGAGACTGTATCAAATGGAACAAATCGGAACTTGGTTGTTCCCTGCTATCAATGTTAATGACTCTCTTACAAAGAACAAGGTATAATTTCTCTATCAGATCTTATTCTTTTCTTTTCTTTGATTTCTGATTTTTGTCTGTTTAGATCTACATCTCCATGTTTATTATTTGTTAACCATTATATTGGTTACTTGTTTAGATCTTGGGTTTTTCTGTTTAATTTGGGATTTGATATTCAGGATTTTGTTGTTAAGAAAAACACTTTTAGCTATTTTATTCGGATTTGGTTCTGGATATATGTTTTTCTGTTATTTTATTAAATTCGGATTTAGTCCCGATTTAGTACTATAGGGGATCGTGGGTTGTCTTTGTTCTTACTAATAACAATGCTTTTCTATCCAGAATTGGTATGTTCTGTATTCATCTTTTATTGTGGGTTCTATTTTTAATCTTTATTTTTGTTTGGAGCTCGTGTAAGTGAGACTGAAACCTAATATGTGCTCTGTGCTCCTTAAGCCTCAAATTGTTAAGTGGGTATTCCCTGAAACTAAAACTGGTAAAGTTTCTTCACTTTAAATGTTTCATACTAACGAGTGAATAAAACTCAATCTTTATTGTTAGGTCAAGCTTTTGCTGCGATTGCTTACTGTAAAAGAGACAGCTTTTGGAATTCCAATGAACTTAGAAGCTAGGCGATTTTTTTTTCTTTTTCTAATTCCCTCTTCGTGAATATGTTGTGTGCTCCTAAAGTTCGAAATATCCTGTCTTTCAGGTTTGTTTCCTTGCTATCACCTATCCTTCATTATAAAGTATGAAATCATATCTCTCTTGCCCTTCAGATTATCCTAAGTGTGTGTATTCACTTGCTTTTCATCCTAATTTAGTAATACACTTGGTTAATGTTTTTGTTGCAGTTAGAGGAATAATTTGAGGCCTTAAACTTGAGGAGCAACTAACAAATTCAGAGTACAGAGCACATAACACAGATTAGATCGGTGGGTAGTACACTTGGCCTCAAATCTATAGCGGCCAAGTGTGTTTGAGGCCTAAATATTTTTATTGCGTTTCATCCTAATTTACACTTGGCCTTAATGATTTTACCAAATTTGAGACATTAATGTTTTATTGCGTTAGCGAGTCTTTACATGGTTTGAAAATTTGAGACCTTAATGTTTTTATTGTGTTAGTGAGTCTTTACATGGTTTGACAATTATATAACAAAATATAAGGCGGAAAAGAAATAACACAGACATCGGAAGTTTTGTTAACGAGGAAACCGCAAATGCAGAAAAACCCCGGGACCTATTCCAGATTGAACACACATTGTGTTAAGCCGCTACCGACACTAGCCTACTACAAACTAACTTCGGTCTGGACTGTAGTTGAACCCAAATCAATCTCACACTGATCCAAGGTACAGTTACGCTCCTTACATCTCTGATCCCAGCAGGATACAACGCACTTGAGTCCCTTAGCTGATCTCACCCACAACTAAGAGTTGTTACGACCCAAAGTCGAAGACTTTAATAAAAAAATTTGTATCACACAGAAAAGTCTACGGTAATAGATAAATCTGTCTCCCACAGAAACACTTACGAGTTTTGTTCTGTCTTTTGATAAATCAAGGTGAACATGAACCAATTGATAAGCCGGACTTATATTCCCTAAGAACAGACTAGTATATCAATCACCTCACAATAATCTTAATCGACGCGGCGAAAGAAGATATTGTGGATCACAAACGATGAGACGAAGATGTTTGTGATTACTTTTATATATTGCCTATCGGAGATATCAATCTCAAGCCGATCGTTACGATTGTACTCAATACGATAGAAACAGCAAGATCAGATCACACAACTACAAGAAAGTGGTGTCGGTCTGGATTCACAATCCCAATGAAGTCTTCAAGTCGTTAACCTACAGGGTCTCGGTGGAAACCTAAGGTTAACGGAGAATCAACTCTAGCTTATACAACTAGTATCACACATGAGGTGTGGGTATTAGGTTTCCCAGTTGCTAGAGTTTTCCCTTATATAATCTTTCAAATCAGGGTTTTCAATCAATGTTAGCTTAGTAACAAAACATTCAATATTCACCGTTAGATGAAAACCTGATTAGATTCAAGCTAATATCTTTCAACCGTTAGATCGAAAACTTATCTTGTTACACACAAATGAAATGCACGTTTTAGGTTTGTGTAATCGTACCCAAACATGTACATTTGTTGGTTCAACAGTAGTTAACCAAATGGTTAGCCATATGAGCAATTTCATATTAACCATATTCTTCTTTACCATAACTAGTTCAAATGACTCAAATGTACTAGTTAGAGAGTTGTTCAATTGCTTAGATCTTATAGAAGTATACAAGACACAATCAAAGCAAAAACGATTTGATTCACTCGAATCGATTCATGAACTTTATAGCCACGGTTTGCAAACTTGTATTCCTTAGTTAATATAAGTATAAGTTCACGAATAATCGTTTTTAGAAAATAACCAACCTAATTACGCGGACTTAAGTACCCGGAATAAGTTTGTAAAAGTTTACAAACTCCAGCAGATTTTCTCGGGAAGAGAACCTCCGACAGTACGCGGATTGGGTATGCGGACTGGGTTCGCGGACTCTTGTTCCGGTTTTCCTGAGCAATAAAGTACGCATACTTTGGTTCAAGGAAAAAGGGCTTATACATGTATGTGTTTCCAAACAATGCTTATATCCAACAATGGTTATATAATCTAAACTCTCACTTCAATCATTGAAACATCTTAGAGGACGTTATATAGTTGTTATTCACAAACCATTTTTCGTCAAATCCATTTTCAAGTAATTGAAACATAACATGACTTTATTCACTAGGTAAAGATGAAATTGGCCAAAGAGAAAGCTTACCAACACATATTTCGAGAAATAGATAAGCGAGATAAACTCGGCTCGAAATAGCAAATGTCTATAATCAAAGTCTATATAGCAAAACGATTTTTGTCTCGAGATAAGAGATAAAGTAAATAGACTTTCGATTGATAGATAAGTTCAAGTATCCACATACCTTTTAGTTTATGAAGTTCCACCAGTTCCTTGAGTAGTTCTTCGTCATGTATGATGATCGCCATGGAGTTCTTGAGCTCAACTACACTTTCTATCCTAGTCCGAGACTTAGCTATAGTAGACTAAAAATCAAGACTTATAGTTTTGATCACTAACATTGAAAAACATGCTTGAGATAGCAACCGAGCAGTGCTCTAACAATCTCCCCCTTTGTCAATTTTAGTGACAAAACTATCAATACATATGGAATACAAAAATAGATAAATAAACTTTTGTAGCTCTTCTTCTACATGCCTAATCTTCAACATTACTCGAAATCTTCGTCACTTCCAATTACTCCAGTGATCCCAAAGGTTGTAAGTTTAGCATCATCATTATTGAAAATCCGTAGCTATAACAATGAGAAAACAAGAATTCTCAATCATTGTTATACAGTGTCATAGTATTATTATACAACATCAAAGTTCAATTGTATCACAACTTCGACAATAATACTATGGTTATATGTATCACTCCCCCTTAGTCAATACTCCATCTCACGTGGAAACCACTCCCCCTTACATAATGATCCGAAAACCATATATATTTGTAGTGTGAATTACACATTAATTCTCCCCCTTTTTGTCAATAAAATTGACAAAGGCACGAAACGGGATCCTAATGAAAATTTCCATAGAGACATTTCATGACCAAAAGAAAGCACATATCAACTTATTTAGATGCAATCATATAGCCGAAGCTAAATGCTTTCATCAAGGAGTTTATAAAGATACAAGATAACTCCTATAATATTCCACAGCCACACTCCCCACAAAGATTTGGCAATTAAGCACAAGTTTAATTAAGAACTCTCCCCAATAAAATGTCATTCCCGAAAGAACAACAAGAGCGACCTTAATTCCATAAGAAAAGAAGGATTTCTTTGGACATAACAAATCACATACGAATACGAATTTGAATCCAAAAATACTCAATCAAATTAACCACAAGAGAACCCATGATTAATCTAATCGGAATTGCTCGACATAAGAGCACTTACGGAGCCTCACAGTATATACATAAAATATGGATCAGGGAAGATCAATACTGCGGAATAACCAAGGATTCATTCTATTTTCCATCACTATTTGCACAATGACATATAATAGACATAATCCTTGTAAACAAAAGTTCATCCTATCTTCCATCAATATTTGCATAATGACATAATAGGCTTCAAACTTTTGTAATGTCAAAAGTTCATTCATTGGTTTATCAATACATGCATATCGACATACGAAAGACTTAGCTTTTGACAAAATCATAGTTCACGGACGTAAACACACATATCCCATAACAAATTGCAATATATAAAACCATAAAGATTAATGAAAAAGCGGGGGTCTAACAACACCACCCAATATTTCGCTTAGCAATCTGTATGGACTAACTCCGAAATACTTTGCTAGAGAATCAACTAGACAGTCAGACTCAATCTAGATAAAAGTATCTCAAGAAGTTAATATCTCTCTCTTGTTTTTGATATTACTCAAGCTAATAGAAATCAGCGAGTCCTAATCAAACACAAGGAATACTTGGACGGTACCAAAGACCAATGTCCAAGGATCAATCAATATCAATCAACAACCAAAGCTTGGATTTCCAATTGATGATCACGAACGCACAACCTGTATTATTTCAATTATATAAAATATAATGCGGAAAAAAATAACACAGACACCAGAAATTTTGTTAACGAGGAAACCGCAAATGCAGAAAAACTCCGGGACCTAGTCCAGATTGAATATACATTGTATTAAGCCGCTACAGACACTAGCCTACTCCAAGCTAACTTCGGACTGGACTATAGTTGAACCCCAATCAGTCTCCCATCGATCCAAGGCACAGTTGTACTCCCACGCCTCTGATCCCAGCAGGATACTACGCACTTGATTCCCTTAGCTGATCTCACCCACAACCAAGAGTTGCTGCAACCAAAAATCACAGACTTGATAATAAACAGATCTGTCTCACACAGAAAAGTATATCAAAGAATAAATCTGTTTCCCACAGATAAACCCTAGGTTTTGTTCCGTCTTAAGATATAAAATCAAGGTGAACAGGAACCAATTGATAATCCGGTCTTATATTCCCGAAGAACAACCTAGATTAATCAATCACCTCTCTACAATCCTTCCTGACTACACAGGCGGTTTGTCGAGGAATCACAAACAGTGAGACAAAGATGTTTGTGACTTCTTTATTTTGCCTATCGGAGAACTCTCACGATCTCAAGCCAATCAATCGATTGTACTCGTACGATAGAAGATGCAAGATCAGATCACACAACTACGATAAAAGTAGTATCGGTCTGGCTTCACAATCCCAATGAAGTCTTTAAGTCGTTAACCTGGTTTTAGAGAAGAAAACCAAAGGTTAAAGGAGAATCGACTCTAGCGAGCGCACTAGTATCACACAGACGTGTGGGAATTAGTTTTGCTCAAAGCTAGATGTCTCCTTTATATAGCCTTCAAATCAGGGTTTTGCCTTAGTTACAAAGCAATCCTTATTCATCGTTAGATGAAAACCTGATTTAGATTCAAGCTAATATTTCTCAACAGTTAGATCGGAAACTTAGCTTGTCACACACACTTGAGATATATGTTTACTGGGTTTGTGAAAACCGTGCCCAAACGTGTACGTGTATGTTGGTTCAACATAGTAACCCAAAAGGTCAACCATATGAGCATTTCATATTAACCTTGTTCTTCTTCACCATAACTAGTTCAATTGACTCAAATGAACTAGTTAAAGAGTTGTTCAATTGCTATGAGATCTTATGTAACTACACAAGACAAAATTGAAACAAAGATGATTCGATTCGATTGAATCGGCTCATGAACATTATAGCCATTGTTTGCATAAAGCATTCCTTAGTAATTTAATGTTTCATGTTCAGAGCACATCTTTAGATCGTGACCTCTTAAGTTCACAAACAAGTTCGCGGACTTAAGTTAATCGGTTGAGTTTTCCAAAATCAGCAGAAATTCTAGGAAAGAAAACTTCCGCCAGTTCGCGGACTGGGTTCGCGGACTAAGCACACAAACGATTTTTGGAAAATCTAGCAGAAATTCTCGGTCGAGAACTTCCGACAGTTCCCGGACTGAGTCTGCGGACTGGGTTCGCGGACTTGGCAAGCCAATTCAACAATCCTCCTGATTTATCTTGTTCAACAAAGTTTGAAAACTTCGGTTCAAGGAATACATGGTTATGTAATGTAAACTCTCATTTCAATCATTGAGACATTCTCAGAGGACGCTATGTAGCCGTTATTCACAGACCGATTCACGTCAGAGCAATTCTCAAAGTGATTGAAACTTTTCATGACTTTCGTTACTAGGTGAAGATAAACTTGATCAAAGCGAAACGCTTTACCAACACATGATTTCGAGAAAAAGATAAGCAATTGAAAAAGAGGGGGTCTAACAACACCACCCAATATTCCGCTTAGCAATCTGTATGGACTAACTCCGAAATACTTTGCTAGAGAATCAACTAGATAGTCAGACTCAATCTAGATAAAAGTATCTCAGGGAGTTAATATCTCTCTCTTGATTTGATTTTTACTCAAGCTAAAAACAATAGCGAGTCTTTATCAAATACAAGGAATAACTTGGACGGTATCAAAGACCAATGTCCAAGGATCAATCAATGCCAATCAACAACCAAAGGTTGGATTTCCAATTGATTATCACGAACACACAATCTGTATTATTTCAATTATATAAAATATAATACGGAAAAGAAATAACACAGACACCAGAAATTTTGTTAACGAGGAAACCGCAAATGCAGAAAAGCCCCGGGACCTAGTCCAGATTGAATATACACTGTATTAAGCCGCTACAGACACTAGCCTACTCCAAGCTAACTTCGGACTGGACTATAGTTGAACCCCAATCAGTATCCCACCGATCCAAGGTACAGTTGTACTCCTACGCCTCTGATCCCAGCAGGATACCACGCACTTGATTCCCTTAGCTGATCTCACCCACAACCAAGAGTTGATGCTACCCAAAATCACAGACTTGATAATAAACAGATATGTCTCACACAGAAAAGTCTATCAAAGGATAAATTTGTCTCCCACATATAAACCCTAGGTTTTGTTCCGTCTTAAGATATAAAATCAAGGTGAACATGAACCAATTGATAATCCGATCTTATATTCCCGAAGAAAACCCTAGATTAATCAATCACCTCTCTACAGTCCTTCCTGAATACACAGGTGGTTTGTCGAGGAATCACAAATAGTGAGACGAAGATGTTTGTGACTTCTTTATCTTTCCTATCGGAGAACTCTCACGATATCAAGCCAATCAATCGATTGTACTCGTACGATAGAAGATGCAAGATCAGATCACACAACTACGATAAAAGTAGTATCGGCCTGGCTTCACAATCCCAATGAAGTCTTTAAGTCGTTAACCTGGTTTTAGAGAAGAAAACCAAAGGTTAAAGGAGAATCGACTCTAGCGAGCGCACTAGTATCACACAGACGTGTGGGGATTAGTTTTGCTCAAAGCTAGATGTCTCCTTTATATAGCCTTCAAATCAGGGTTTTTCCTTAGTTACAAAGCAATCCTTATCATCGTTAGATGAAAACCTGATTTAGATTCAAGCTAATATTTCTCAACAGTTAGATCGGAAACTTAGCTTGTCACACACACTTGAGATATACGTTTACTGGGTTTGTGAAAACCGTGCCCAAACGTGTACGTGTATGTTGGTTCAACATAGTAACCCTAAAGGTCAACCATATGAGCATTTCATATTAACCTTGTTATTCTTCACCATAACTAGTTCAATTAACTCAAATGAACTAGTTAAAGAGTTGTTCAATTGCTATGAGATCTTATGTAACTACACAAGACACAATTGAAACAAAGATGATTCGATTCGATTGAATCGACTCATGAAAATTATAGCCACGGTTTGCATAAAGTATTCCTTAGAAATTTTAATGTTTCATGTTCAAAGCACATCTTTAGATCATAACCTCTTAAGTTCACAAACAAGTTCGCGGACTTAAGTTAATCGGTTGAGTTTTCCAAACTCAGCAGAAATTCTCGGAAAGAGAACTTCCGCCAGTTCGCGGACTGGGTTCGCGGAAGGAGCTCGCGGACTTAGCACACAAACGTGTTTTGGAAAATCCAATAGAAGTTCTCGGTCGAGAACTTCCGACAGTTCGCGGACTGAGTCTGCGGACTGGGTTCGCGGACTTGACAAACCAATTCCACAATCCTCCCGATTTCTCTTGATCAACAAAGTTCGAAAACTTCGGTTCAAGGAATACATGGTTATGTAATCTAAACTCTCATTTCAATCATTGAGACATTCTCAGAGGACGCTATGTAGCCGTTATTCACAGACCGATTCACGTCAGAGCAATTCTTAAAGTGATTGAAACTTTTCATGACTTTCGTCACTAGGTGAAGATAAACTTGATCAAAGCGAAACGCTTTTCCAACACACAATTTCGAGATAAAAGATAAGCAATGAATGCTCAGCTCGAAATGTCAAATGTGTATGATCTAGTCTATATAGCATACGACTTTTGTCTCATAAGAAGTAGGAGATAGAATAGATAGACTTTTAAGTGATAGATAAGTTCAAGTCTCCACATACCTTTTTGTTGATGAAGTTCCACGGTTCCTTGTATAGATCTTCGTCGTTGTATGGTGAATCGCCATGAAGTCCTTGAGCTCAACTACACTTTTATATCCTAGTCCGAGACTTAGCTATGTAGGCTAGAAATCAAAACTCATAGTTTTGATCACTAACATTGACAAACATGCTTGAGATAGCAACGCATGCGAGGTCGACCGATCAATGCTCTAACAATCTCCCCCTTTGTCAATTTTAGTGACAAAACTATTAATACATATGGAATACAAAAAATATAAACTTTAGTGGCTCCTATTCAATAGTCTAATCTTCAACGTTCCCTGAAATCTTCGTCCTTCCAAGTACTCCAATGATCCCAAAGGTTGTAAGTTTAGCATCACCGTTGTTGAAGATCCGTAGCTATAACAATTAGAGAAATCGAGATTCTCGATCATCATTATACAATGTCATAGTACTATTATGTAACATCAAAGTTCAATTGCATCACGACTTTAACAATAATACTATGGTGGTATGTATCATCCCCCTTAGTCAATACTCCATCTCGATCATGGAAATCACTCCCCCTTACACAATGATCCGAAAACCATATGTATTTGTAGTGTGAACTACAATATTTCTCCCCCTTTTTGTCAATAAAATTGGCAAAGGTACAAGAACGGGATCATAATGAAATTTCCACAAGAGACATTTCATAGACTAAAAGAAAAATACATACCAACTTAATTTAGATGCAATCATAAAGCCGAAGCTAAATGCATTCATCAAGGAGTTTTATGATAAAAGATAACCCCTATAAAATTCCACAGACGCACACCCCGCAAGATATTACCATTAAGCGCAAGTTCAAAAGAACTCTCCCCCATTTGATGTCATTCCCGAAAGAACAACAAGAGCGACCTTAATTTCGAAAGAAAAGAAGGATTTTTTAATTGGACACCAAAAACCATAGAAATGATTTTCTATATCCAAAGCTCAATTAAATTAATTCACAAGTAAACCCATGATTAATTCAATTGGAATACGCAACTAAATCAAACCACAAAAGTGATCAATTTAATTGAAGGTGCTCAACATAAGTAAACTTACGAAGCTACAACTAAGGTAATCATACGGAGATGACTAACTTAATCGTTCACATACTCAACATAAGGAAAACCTTACGGAATATACGACTACATTAACCAATAGAACATGATTAGTATAGCCGTTCATATACTCAATACAAGAATTTGTGGAATATATGAAAACTCAACTATATAAATTACAAGAGAACATGTAATTAATCTAATTGGAATACAAACAACCAAACTAATCACCGAAGTAATCAATTTAATTATTTTGGGCTCAACATATGAGAACTTATGGAACCCCGACTAAGATCATCATAGAATATGACAACCTTAACCGTACATGTACTCGACATAAGAAAGAAAACTTATGTAGTACAAACTAAATATCCAAACTGGTTGATTAATTTAGTTCCTAATGCTCGACATATAGCATCTTATGGAACAACCAATAAGAAAATCGACTTAGTTGTATCGTGCTCAACATAAGACACATTATGGAGCCTCACGGTAATACAAAAACAATGGATCAATGAAGATCAATACCGTGGAATTCATACAAGGATCTATTCTATCTTTCCGTCACTTTTTGCATAACGACATAATAGACTTTATCCTTGTCACACAAAAGATTTTATCCTATTTTCCATCAAATAAATGACTGCATAGGCATAACTTTTGTATTTGTCAAAAGGACATTTGTCCTTTCATCAATACGAATACCAATTTATGAACGACTTTACTTTAGACAACATATGGGACCTTCAAGTTCACGGACAACAATACATATCCCATAAACAATTGCAATATCACAAAATCATAAAGATTAATACTGCAATAACAATCTTTGCCCTTAGAAGGTAGAACCAATCTTTTTCGCACATATTTATACCAAGAGTGGTTTCCAAAAGCATATAAAAGATTTCCTTAACAAGGAAGAACATACAAAGTCATTGACGACTATGCACCATAGTTCACATGAGATGATTGTGAACACTCAAGAATGTATAACAATGTAAACTACTACCCATTCTCGAAATTCCTTCTTTGTGATTCACCAACATCACTCTTGTAACAGCCAAAAAATAGCTTATAATAGGATTTCTCCAAGAATCCTAGTGCCCAAGTCCAAGAGAATAGAACAAGTGCAACGAAATGGAGCAACCACTAAAAAACAAGAGACACGACAAAGACCAATATTAACTCATCCTAATTCAACAATTCTCATCTCCATTTTGAAGGGAATTCAATAAGGAAGAGAATGCAAAAAGAATGAGGTAAATCCGAGTTCAGACGAAGAAGTTACGGCTAAAACAAGTTTACCGAATATCGACGTCAAGTATGCATACGGGGTTTGCGAACTTAAACCCCTGGATTTTGATTTTAAATGTTGTTATGCATACTTGGTATATGTACCATGTAGTCAAAACATCCCGAACTATTATTTTCAAACCTAAACATTTAAGAACCTTAAAAACAGATCAAGTTAGGTAGAAATGAACGATAAGCAAGATTATTATAAGTATTCTAAGCAAATAAAAGTACAAATCTTGCTCAAGTTTATAGACATAGATTTTTAGATGAATCCAATCGAATTGTACCGCCTTATCGAACATAATCTGTGTGCCCCAATTCTTGTGATTCCCTCACCGTATACAAAGCAGGGCATTCCTTGGTGAGGATGCACTTCCAACACAATCAAGTTGCGTTGGGGTGAACAAAGTCTTTCTCACCACAAGTGACCTTTGGATTATCATGAAAGAGATTACTTTTAGAACCTTTCACATCCAATTCCATTTTTCCAAAAAACTTGTTAAGTTCCAACATCATGGATACTGCCTTTTCCATAGTCATGGAGTTTTATGGAAGATCATTCCTTTTCACACTCAAAACATCATTATCTTTCTTCGGTATCCACTTCTGAGTGCGTTTAGGAACAGCCGGAACCTTCTTCCCATCACTCTCTTCTAGAATTCTTGGAAGATAATTGGATTGACTATTCTTTTGCAAGTTAGTCTTTCTCCAATTGGGAGCATCAAATCTCGTCTTCGTCTTTACGAAGTTATCCTTTTGATAACCATTACGATTATGAAAAGGATTCGTACGACGTTTATAGGAAAATCTAGGTCTATCATATCACTGATTCCTTTGCCTAAATGTTGGAAAATTACAACCTGTAACGTTAAGAGGATCAGTCTTAACGTATGATCTTGGTTTCACAACTTCTTGTGATGCCCAAACAAGAACATCATGAAGTTTCTCATTCCATATACGGAAACGACATCTCCTTTCCAGGTGACCTTTATTTCCGCAATAGTGCAAACATAAGGAATGTTCTTACCTCAATCCGTGTGTGCTAACTTTGGAGGTTGATAAACTTTGCTCTTTTGAACCTTAACTGCCAGAGAAGGTATTTCACTTTTTCCATCAGTGGAAACCTTTTGTTGAAAAGAATCACTAGCCTTGACAAATTTTACCTCTTTGCTAGTACTTGGAGCATCTATTCCCTTATAGCCCGATCCTCGTGTATCACGATGATTTTTACTTGCTCCTAGCATAGTGGTTAATTTGCTTGAACTAGTATTGAACTTTTTCAAGTCATCTTCCAACATCTTGATTTTATCAAGAGCGACAGCTAAATCAGCCTCAAGGCGTTTTTCTCGAGTGAGATAAGCGCTTTCTCTGTCGTCAAAACTTGTTTGCTGGGAGTTAAACCTTGTTTCAAAATTCTGCAAGTTTCTCTTCCAACAAAAAGTACTTTTGATAAAGATTATCACATTCAAGTGACTTCATACATAGGTTTTCCTCAGAATCCTCGAGGAACGATTCGGTAGAACGATTCGAAAAATAAACACCTGCGTAACATCTTCTCAATTTCTTGTTTTCTAGACAGAGAGGAGTCATAAGAGGTGTGACATGAGAGGTTGTAATCTTCTTCATATTCCACGAATCCAAAAACTTAACATACTCTGAGATTTCCTCATCAACATCTCTATCAATATTTGAATCACCTTCATCAGAAAGTTCATCCCACTGTTCTTCTAGGAGAGTTTCCCAATCAACAGTTTTTACATCAAGAGAGTGTTTGGATATTGACTTAGATGTGACAGTTCTCTCAGTTGAATCCAAGCTTTTAGAATCATATGGTAATTTCTGAACTGGTACGTTATTAGAGATAGACTCGTCCATAATCAGATCGCTAAGTTGATCTCACCCACAACCAAGAGTTGCCGCAACCCAAAATCACAGACTTGATAATAAACAGATCTATCTCACACAGGAAAAGTCTATCAAAGGATAAATTTGTCTTCCACAGATAAACCCTAGGTTTTGTTTTGTCTTAAGATATAAAATCAAGGTGAACAGGAACTAATTGATAATCCGGTCTTATATTCCCGAAGAACAGCCTAGATTAATCAATCATCTCTCTACAATCCTTCCTGACTACACAGGCGGTTTGTCGAGGAATCACAAACAGTGAGACGAAGATGTTTGTGACTTCTTTATCTTTCCTATCGGAGAACTCTCACGATCTCAAGCCAATCAATCGATTGTACTCGTACGATAGAAGATGCAAGATCAGATCACACAACTACGAAAAAGTAGTATCGGTCTCCTAATGAAGTCTTTAAGTCGTTAACCTGGTTTTAGAGAAGAAAACCAAAGGTTAAAGGAGAATCGACTCTAGCGAGCGCACTAGTATCACACAAACGTGTGGGGATTAGTTTTGCTCAAAGCTAGATGTCTCCTTTATATAGCCGTCAAATCAGGGTTTTGCCTTAGTTACAAAGCAATCCTTATTCACCGTTAGATGAAAATCTGATTTAGATTCAAGCTAATATTTCTCAACCGTTAGATCGAAAACTTAGCTTGTCACACACATTTGGGTAAACGTTTACTGGGTTTGCGAAAACCTTGCCCAAACGTGTACGTGTATGTTGGTTCAACATAGTAACCCAAAAGGTTAACCATCTGAGCATTTCATATTAACCTTGTTCTTCTTCACCATAGCTAGTTCAATTGACTCAAATGATCTAGTTAAAGAGTTGTTCAATTGCTATGAGATCTTATGTAACTACACAAGACACAATTGAATCAAAGATGATTCGATTCGATTGAATCGGCTCATGAACATTATAGCCACGGTTTGCATAAAGCATTCCTTAGTAATTTAATGTTTCATGTTCAGAGCACATCTTTAGATCATAACCTCTTAAGTTCACAAACAAGTTCGCGGACTTAAGTTAATCGGTTGAGTTTACCAAACTCAACAGAAATTTTCGGATTGAGAACTTCCGCCAGTTTGCGGACTGAGTTTGTGGACTTAGCACACAAACGAGTTTTGGAAAATCCAGCAGAAATTCTCGGTCGAGAACTTCCGACAGTTCGCGGACTGAGTCTGCGGACTGGGTTCGCGGACTTGGCGAACCAATTCCACAATCCTCCCGATTTCTCTTGATCAACGAAATTCGAAAACTTCGGTTCAAGGAATACATGGTTATGTAATCTAAACTCTCATTTAATTATTGAGACATTCTTAGAGGACGTTGTATAGCCGTTATTCTAAGACCGATTCACGTCAGAGCAATTCTCAAAGTGATTGAAACTTTTCATGACTTTCGTCACTAGGTGAAGATAAACTTGATCAAAGCGAAACGCTTTTCGAACACACAATTTCGAGATAAAAGATAAGCAATGAATGCTCAGGTCGAAATGTCAAATGTGTATGATATAGTCTATATAGCATACGAATTTTGTCTCATAAGAAGTAGGAGATAGAATAGATAAACTTTTAAGTGATAGATAAGTTCAAGTCTCCACATACCTTTTTGTTGATGAAGTTCCACGGTTCCTTGAATAGATCTTCGTTGTTGTATGATGAATCGCCATGAAGTCCTTGAGCTCAACTACACTTTTATATCCTAGTCCAAGACTTAGCTATGTAGGCTAGAAACCAAGACTCATAGTTTTGATCACTAACATTGAAAAACATGCTTGAGATAGCAACGCATGCGAGGTCGACCGAGCAATGCTCTAACAACAATGAATGCTCAGATCGAAATGTCAAATGTGTATGATCTAGTCTATATAGCATACGAATTTTGTCTCATAAGAAGTAGGAGATAGAATAGATAGACTTTTGAGTGATAGATAAGTTCAAGTCTCCACATACCTTTTTGTTGATGAAGTTCCACGGTTCCTTGTGTAGATCTTCGTCGTTGTCGTTGAATCGCCATGAAGTCCTTGAGCTCAACTACACTTTTCTATCCTAGTCTGAGACTTAGCTAATAGGCTAGGAATCAAGACTCGTAGTTTTGATCACTAACATTGACAAACATGCTTGAGATAGCAACGCATGCGAGGTTGACCGAGCTATGCTCTAACAATCTCCCCCTTTGTCAATTTTAGTGACAAAACTATTAATACATATGGAATACAAAAAATATAAACTTTAGTGGATCCTATTCCATAGTTTAATCTTCAACGTTCCCTGAAATCTTCGTCGTTCCAAGTACTCCAATGATCCCAAATGTTGTAAGTTTAGCATCACCGTTGTTGAATATCCGTAGCTATAACAATGAGAGAAATCGAGATTCTCGATCATCATTATACAGTGTCATAGTATTATTATGTAACATCAAAGTCCAATTGTATCAGGACTTTAACAATAATACTACGGTGATATGTATCACTCCCCCTTAGTCAATACTCCATCTCGATCATGGAAACCACTCCCCCGTACACAATGATCTGAAAACCTTATGTATTTATAGTGTGAACTACATTATTTCTCCCTCTTTTTGTCAATAAAATTGGCAAAGGTACAAGAACGGGTTCATAATGAAATTTCCACAAGAGACATTTCATGACCAAAAGAAAAATACATACCAACTTAATTTAGATGCAATCTTATAGCCGAAGCTAACAACATTCATCAAGGAGTTTTAAGATACAAGATAACCCCTATAAAATGCCACAGCCGCACACCCCGCAAGATATTATCATTAAGCACAAAAGAAAAGAACTCTCCCTCATTTGATGTCATTCCCAAAGGAACAACAAGAGCGACCTTAATTTCAAAAGAAAAGAAAGATTTTTTATTGGACACCAAAAATCATGGGATGATTTTTCATATCCAAAACTCAACCAAATTAATCACAAATAAACCCATGATTAATTCAATTGGAATATGCAACTAAATGAAACCACAAAAGTGATCAATTTAATTGAAGGTGCTCAAAATAAGTAAACTTACGGAGCTACAACTAAGTCAATCACATGGAAGTGACTAACTTAATCGTTCAAGTACTCAACATAAGGAAAACCTTACGGAATACACGACTACATTAATCAATAGAACATGATAGTGTACCCGTTCATATACTCAACACAAGGAGTTGTGGAATATATGAAAACTCAACTAGACTAATTACAAGAGAACTTATTATTAATCTAATTGGAATACAAACTATCAAACTAATCACCAAAGTAATCAATTTAATTATTTTGGGATCAACAGAAGAGAACTTGTGGAATCCCGAATAAGTTCATCATAGAATATGACAACCTTAACCGCACATGTACTCGACATAAGAAAGAAAACTTATGGAGTACAAACTAAATAATCAAACTGGTTGATTAATTTAGTTCCTAATGCTCGACATATAGCATCTTATGGAACAACCAACAAGCCAATAAGAAAAATCGACTTAGTTGTATCGTGCTCAACATAAAACACACAATGGAGCCTTCATGGTAATACATAACAAAATGGATCGATGAAGATCAATACCGTGGATAACATACAAGGATCTATTCTATCTTCCATCATAACGACATAATAGACTTTATCCTTGTTAAACAAAAGATTTTATCCTATTTTCCATCAAATACATGACTTCATAGGCATAACTTTTGTATTTTTCAAAAATTCATTCGTCCTTCATCAATACGAATACTAATTCATGAACGACTTTACTTTTGACGACAATATGGGACCTTCAAGTTCACGGACGCAAACAATACATATCCCATAAAAATATTGCAATACTTAAAAATCAACCAGATTAATACTGCAATAATCATCATCATCCAAATATTTTTAGAATTTAATACCAATAAACCTAAAAATAAACATAAGAAGATGAAAACAAAAATAGCTATGTGTAGTCACAATCATCGCTATTCATATCACTAGTTATTCTTCCAACTAATCCAAAAAGAAGACATACTAGGCAACAAAACCTCTTATAAATCATTTCATTTACCTTGAAAATTCTTCTCGTATTCCCTATATTCTTCAATCTCATCTTCGATTAGGTCAATCCTTGATTCAAGACTATCCATTTTCTCCTCAAGTATTTTGGAAGAAACTTCAAGTTCTTTTTTCAGAGCACGAACTTGCTCCAAGACGAGATTCATGGTTAAAGAGAGTATATCAAACTGAGAGACAGTAGGGTTCTCATCAGAGGAAGAGACATTTTTGTCATAGCACATCTCATTGTCAGAAGAATCCAAACGAATCTTCTTCGAAGGAAATAGAACCGTCCATACATCACTATCTTTACTCGAAATACTAGATGAGGACATGATAGAGAAGATGAAATGAGAGTGCTGAAGAGATAGAGCTTTAAAAAGGAATACATGTGTAGAAATCCCAGAAACACCCTTTTTACCAAGTCCTAACAGAAGTTGGTTATCCACAAGGCTGAAACCGTTCACGAACAAGACCTAGTAAAACCACAAATAGAAAAGAAAAAAAATTATATTGCCCTCCTCTTGTATATCATGATTCTTGTATAAGAGGAAGAAAACACAAGAATCATTTTTCAACAAGATTACTGAGCATAGGGCCTCCAATCCAAGGTTGGACTGGGATAATCTTTGCAAAGAGAGAAACCACTCATTCCACTAGGTTTCTGCTTATCCATTTGAAAAGGAGAGTTATGAATAACTTTCCTATCCATTGTAATCACAGTTTTAAAAAACTTGACTGCAGATCTTTGCAAATCCTCCACCGTTTTTGAAAACACCTTTTGATGAAAAGTATATTTCCTTTTCTTTTTCTGCATACAATGGTTAGCCGGGAAGGACTGTTTTTGATCTATCGCGCTAAGATGATCCTGAGATTAACTCAAACGAACAGATAGATTTGGTAGAGCCATCTCCGAGAAACTTCTGGAGTTCAACACAAAATCAGGAAAGGTTTGCTGACCCCACTCATAAGACATAGACGGACATGTCATGAAGAAATTATGAGAATGGTTTTCAGCGAAAAGACTGTGAGAGCAATCATAGATTTCCTCAGGACAATAATCAAGAGTATTCATCCATGCTTTAGTTATCTCTCTTACCTCTGTTTCTGGATCTTTCGAAGTGACCTGAACACTTTTATAGCACGTGGGACCAGTTTCATTAGTATGGCTTTTCTGGATATTCTTATCCTTTACATTGACTAACGGAGTTTCTTTTTGAGACTTTATTTTTCTACGTCTGAGTATTTTCTTAAGTTTCTGTATAAACAGAGACAACGTAGAAATAATCAATTCTCACTTTTATCGTTTGTCAATTTAGGACGACAGGTCTTACAATCAGGAGGAGTGACATGATTTCTAGACAATTGATGATCACCTCTTGACATGTATTCGCGATCAAAAATTCTAAGTTTTCCGACAAGTGTGTTTCGCGAAAGAGTATTAAGGTTATTTCCCTCAACGATGACATGTTTTTTGGACTCGTATATGGATGACAGCGATCGGAGGATTTTCATCACAATTTCCTTTTCAGGAATGGTCTTACCCAATGCACATGATGCATTAACAATTTCAGACAATTTGTGATAAAAATTGTCAAACGATTCTTCTTATGCCATATAAAGGTCTTCCCATTCGGAATTAAGGTTTTGAAGCCTAACTTCCTTTTCACTGGGGTTACCTTCAAATACGCTTTCCAAAGTATCCCAAGCTTCTTTAGATGTCGTGCACAAGGCCACATGATGTCGAAGATTTGGGGTAATAGCATGCAGGATGGCGTTCAGCCCGTCGGAGTTTTGCCTTGCAGCAATTAACTCGACACCATTATACATAAGAAATTCTTTAGGTACAAATGCATCTCTTTTCATAACAACGGGAGTTTCATAGCCATTCACAACATAGATCCATAATTGGAAGTCACGCGACTGAAGAAATATGCGCATATCAACTTCCCACCATAGATAGTTTGAGCCATCGAAGACTGTTGGTACGTTTACAGAGATAGCACTTCCGTCCATAGAGTCAGATCGGTACAAACACGGACTTGTTAGGTATTAAACGTGTTTGCATGCTCTGATACCAATTGAAAAAGCGGGGGTCTAACAACACCACCCAATATTTCGCTTAGCAATCTGTATGGACTAACTCCGTAATACTTTGCTAGAGAATCAACTAGACAGTCAGACTCAATCTAGATAAAAGTATCTCAAGGAGTTAATATCTCTCTCTTGTTTTTGATATTACTCAAGCTAACAGAAATCAGCGAGTCCTAATCAAACACAAGGAATACTTGGACGGTACCAAAGACCAATGTCCAAGGATCAATCAATATCAATCAACAACCAAAGGTTGAATTTCCAATTGATTATCGCGAACGCACAACCTGTATTATTTCAATTATATAAAATATAATGCGGAAAAGAAATAACACAGACACCAGAAATTTCGTTAACGAAGAAACCGCAAATGCAGAAAAACCCCGGGACCTAGTCCAGATTGAATACACACTGTATTAAACCGCTACAGACACTAGCCTACTCCAAGCTAACTTCGGACTGGACTATAGTTGAACCCCAATCAGTCTCCCACCGATCCAAGGTACAGTTGTACTCCTACGCCTCTGATCCCAGCAGGATACTGCGCACTTGATTCCCTTAGCTTGTCTCACCCACAACCAAGAGTTGCTGCAACCCAAAATCACAGACTTGATAATAAACAGATCTGTCTCACACAGAAAAGTCTATAAAAGGATAAATCCGTCTCCCACAGATAAACCCTAGGTTTTGTTCCGTCTTAAGATATAAAATCAAGGTGAACAGGAACCAATTGATAATCCAGTCTTATATTCCCGAAGAACAGCCTAGATTAATCAATCACCTCTCTACAATCCTTCCTGACTATACAGGCGGTTTGTCGAGGAATCACAAACAGTGAGACGAAGATGTTTGTGACTTCTTTATCTTGCCTATCGGAGAACTCTCACGATCTCAAGCCAATCAATCGATTGTACTCGTACGATAGAAGATGCAAGATTAGATCACACAACTACGATAAAAGTAGTATCAGTTTGGCTTCACAATCCCAATGAAGTCTTTAAGTTGTTAACCTGGTTTTAGAGAAGAAACCCAAAGGTTAAAGGAGAATCGACTCTAACGAGCGCACTAGTATCACACAGAAGTGTGGGGATTAGTTTTGCTCAAAGCTAGATGTCTCCTTTATATAGCCTTCAAATCAGGGTTTTGCCTTAGTTACAAAGCAATCCTTATTCACTGTTAGATGAAAACCTGATTTAGATTCAAGCTAATATTTCTCAACCGTTAGATCGAAAACTTAGCTTGTCACACACACTTGGGTAAACGTTTACTGGGTTTGCGAAAACCTTTCCCAAACGTGTACGTGTATGTTGGTTCAACATAGTAACCCAAAAGGTTAACCATATGAGCATTTCATATTAACCTTGTTCTTCTACACCATAACTAGTTCAAGACTCAAATGAACTAGTTAAAGAGTTGTTCAATTGCTATGAGATCTTATGTAACTACACAAGACACAATTGAAAACAAAGATGTTTCGATTCGATTGAATCGGATCATGAACATTATAGCCACGGTTTGCATAAAGCATTCCTTAGTAATTTAATGTTTCATGTTCAGATCACATCTTTAGATCATAACCTCTTAAGTTCATAAACAAGTTCGCGGACTTAAGTTAATCGGTTGAGTTTTCCAAACTCAACAGAAATTCTCGGAAAGAGAACTTCCGCCAGTTCGCGGAATGGGTTTGCGGAATAAGCACACAAATGAGTTTTGGAAAATACAACAGAAATTTTCGGTCGAGAACTTCCGACAGTTCGCGGACTGAGTCTGCGGACTTGGCAAGCCAATTCCACAATCCTTCCGATTTCTCTTGATCAACAAAGTTCAAAAACTTTGGTTCAAGGAATACATGATTATGTAATCTAAACTCTCATTTCAATCATTGAGACATTCTCATAGGACACTATGTAGCCGTTATTCACATACCGATTCACGTCAGAGCAATTCTCAAAGTCATTGAAACTTTTCATGACTTTCGTCACTAGGTGAAGATAAACTTGATCAAAGCGAAACGCTTTACCAACACATGATTTCGAGAAAAAGATAAGCAATGAATGCTCAGATCGAAATGTAAAATGTGTATGATCTAGTCTATATAGCATACGACTTTTGTCTCATAAGAAGTAGGAGATAGACTTTTGAGTGATAGATAAGTTCAAGTCTCCACATACCTTTTTTTTGATGAAGTTCCACGGTTCCTTGTGTAGATCTTCGTCGTTGTTGTTGAATCGCTATGAAGTCCTTGAGCTCAACTACACTTTTTTATCCTAGTCTGAGACTTAGCTAATAGGCTAGAAATCAAGACTCATAGTTTTGATCACTAACATTGACAAACATACTTGAGATAGAAACGCATGCGAGGTTGACCGAGCTATGCTCTATCAATTAATACTTCAAAAATCATCTTCTAAACAATTTTAGAATTTAACCAAATAAACCTAAAAATAAGAAAATGTTGGACATAGCTATGTGTAATCACAATAATGGCTATTCCAAACTCTAGTTATTCTTCTAAACAAAACAAGAAAATAAAATGCTCAATAGAAGATTTACTAGACAAATAAAATCAAAGTTCATTGAGAACCTCATACCTTTTAATGAGTCCATCAAATAAGGTATCACTGATTTCCTTTATTCTCTTGACCGTAGACACACCATGTTCGTGAGTTAGAACACTAACTTTACGATCAACAACCCGAGAAAGCTGTCTAGCCATGACGCAGTCCATAATGAGCTTCTTTTAATTCTGCATCAGAACATTCTGATTAGCAAAAATTCTGGCCTGACCATCTAAGAGTTGTTTATTTGCAGTTGAAGATTTGCAAACCCGCCCTTTGAATCGTTCTGAAATCGCATTAAATTCTTGACGGAATCATCAAACCAGGAGTTGTGATCCTTTCTTCAAACATCTTCTTTAGAACCAACTCTTGAATTGATTCACGTCCTTGAGTGTCATCCTCTATATCAAGGTGCATAATCTCTTGAAATTTTGCAGAGTTCTCCATATATTTTTTTAGTTAGGGATGGAAAAACACAATATAGAGTAAATATATATGTGTTTGTAAACAGGAGAAGGGAACTCTTGTTATGGAAACCCTATGAACTCGTAGTAGGAGGACGCGAACTTTTTTGGACCGTCAGCACAGAAACTCAAACAGAAAAATTAGTATACTACATACTTGAGCATTTCTCAATTATTGTCCTTGCACCTCTCAAGTTATAAACAAGGAAAAGAATACCTGGAATCAGGTGGTAGAGTGAGAAATAATCCCACTATGATCATTGAGAAAGGAGTTGTACATATCATCTGATAGTTTGATCTTTGTGTTCTTCGCCTTTCTTCGGTTGACTTTCATCCCAGAAGAGACACAACTTGTATAACATATCCATCAGAAGGTTTTCTCTGAGGACTAAATTTAGGACCTCTTGAGATTAGTTCAAGAGGATCGGGATAGAGAGGAATCCGTTTTCTAGACTTAGACTTACCAGATTTATTCTTATAAACACCGGGGAATGTGTTCATTAGTGGCACAAGAATTTATACCATTGAGATGAATTTGTACCCTGTGATGATTTCTAGAAAAGAGATCATTTTTATAAGATTTCTGGTTTATCATGGGCATGAGATTCACTGCAGAAGTCGACACACTATTTACTCCATTGATAGTAGAAAGAAGCAAATTATGAAGATTCGAGATTTGTTTCCTCCTGGCAAAACAATGAATAACATAGTGATTCTTTTTCCCACAAAATGTACAGGTTCGTGAAGGAGAAGCAATAACTGGCACCTGTTTTAACTTCATAGCTAGATGAGAAGATTGTAAGTCACGTAAATCCTTCTTGACACAACCTTCTTCTGGAGGACATTTCTTCATGTGTTGTAATTCATGAGAATTCGTTGGTACAGAAGAATTTCTCCTTAAGACATAGTTTTCCTTTTCCAAGGATCTGCACTGTTCATGGGCTAGAATAAGATATGCACCTAGTTTATCTTTTTCGACACGAAGTCTGTTCAGGTCTGATGAATGTGTCTCGATCAAATGTTTTTCTCTAATTGAGTCTTCCCTGACAATGTCCTCAAGAACACTAATCTTTTCACGCTGTAGAGTAGTTTCTTGGAGAAGTTTTTCAACATTGTTAGAGAAGGACTCAATGATGTTCTAGAGTTCATGTTCTCGACCAATAGACTTTTCAAATTCATCAATAGGCTCAGCATGATCCTGAAAATCAATAGCCTCGGTAGATTTTTTTGAGATTCTGGTGAGCTCCATTTCAGCTTTTGCCATAGTATCAAATGTCTCATTGGAGGGAGAGATGTCAACATTTAATAGAACAATCTTCCTACTTCGCGATTTGGAAGAATCAACTAAGGAGTAATCCTTTGAGGTATTCCCAATACATTTGGCATAGTTAAAAGCTTTAGAAGACATCTTGGTATGCATATATGCCAGAGAAGAGATTCTGTCCTCAGACTCAGATTGCCATAAACACAGACTTGTAAGGTCTTTAACCTTGTTTGCCTGCTCTGATACCAATTGAAAAAGCGGGGGTACAACAACCATACCCCATATTTCGATTAGCAATCTGTGTGGACTAACTCCAATATACTTTCAAAAGAATCAACTAGACTCAATCTTAATAAAGTATATCAAAGAGTTATATCTCTCTTTCTCGATTCAATTCTTACTCAAGCAAATAGAAATCTGCGAGTCTAATTGAATACAAGAGAAATCACTTGAACGGTACCAAAGACAAATGTTCAAGGATCAATCAATTTCAATCAACAACCAAATTTCAGATTTTCATATTGATTGATTCAAATGCACAACCTGTGATATTTCAATTATATAACAAAATATAATGCGGAAAAGAAATAACACAGACACCAGAAGTTTTGTTAAGGAGGAAACCGCAAATGCAGAAAAACCCCGGGACCTAGTCCAGATTGAACACACACTGTATTTAGCCACTACAGACACTATCCTACTACAAACTAACTTCGGTCCGGACTGTAGTTGAACCTCAATCAATCTCACATTGATCCAAGGTACAGTTGCGCTCCTTACGTCTCTGATCCCATCACGATACTACACACTTGATTCTTAGTTGATCTCACCCACAACTAAGAGTTGATACGACCCAAAGTCGAAGACTTTAATAAATAAATCTGTATCACACAGAAAAGTCTACGGTAATAAATAAATCTGTCTCCCACAGAAATACCTACGAGTTTTGTTCCGTCATTTTGATAAATCAAGGTGAACAGGAACCAATTGATAACCCAAACTTATATTCCCGAAGAACAGCCTAGTATTATCAATCACCTCACTATAATTTTAATCGACGCGGCGAAAGAAGATATTGTGGAATCACAAACGATGTGACGAAGATGTTTGTGATTACTTTTATATCTTGCCTATCGGAGATATCAATCTCAAGCCAATCTTTACGATTGTACTCAATACGATAGAAACAACAAGATCAGATCATACAACTACAAGAAAGTAGTCTCGGTCTAGATTCAAAATCCTAATGAAGTCTTCAAGTCATTAACCTACAGGGTCTCGGTAGAAACCTAAGGTTAAAGGAGAATCGACTCTAGCTTATACAACTAGTATCACACATGCGGTGTGGGGATTAGGTTTCCCAGTTGCTAGAGTTTTCCCTTACATAGTCTTTCAAATCAGGGTTTGCAATCAATGTTAGCTTAGTCACAAAACATTCAATATTCACCGTTAGATGAAAACCTAGATTTAAGCTAATATTTTTCAACCGTTAGATCGAAAACTTAGCTTGTTACACACAAATGAAATGCACGTTTTCGGTTTGTGTAACCGTACGCAAACATGTACATTTGTTGGTTCAACAGTAGTTAACCAAATTGTTAGCCATATGAGCACTTTCATATTAACCATATTCTTTTTTACCATAGCTAGTTCAAATGACTCAAATGAAATAGTTATAGAGTTGTTCAATTGCTTAGATCTTATAGAAGTATACAAGACACAATCGAAGCAAAAACGATTTGATTCACTCGAATCGATTCATGAACTTTATAGCCACGGTTTGCAGACTTGCATTCCTTAGTTAATATAAGTATAAGTTCACGAATAATTGTTTTTAGAAAATAACCAACCTAAGTACGCGGACTTAAGTACCCGGAATAAGTTTGTACAAGTTTATAAACTCCAGCAGATTTTCTCGGGAAGAGAACCTCTGACAGTACGCGGACTGGGTTCGCAGACTCTTGTTCCGGTTTTCCTGAGCAACAAAGTACGCATACTTTGGTTCAAGGAATAAGAACTTATACATGTATGTGTTTCCACACAATGCTTATATCCAACAATGGTTATATAATCTAAACTCTCATTTCAATCATTGAAACATTCTTAGAGGACGTTATATAGTTGTTATTCACAAACCATTTTTCGTCAAAGCCATTTTCAAGTAATTGAAACATAACATGACTTTCGTCACTAGGTAAAGATGAACTTGGCCAAAGCGAAAGCTTACCAACACATATTTTGAGAAATGGATAAGTGAGATAAACTCGGCTCGAAATAGCAAATGTGTATAATCCAAGTCTATATAGCAAAACGACTTTTGTTTCAAGATAGGAGATAGAGTAGATAGAATTTTGAGTGGAAGATAAGTTCAAGTCTCCACATACCTTTTAGTCGATAAAGTTCCACCAGTTCCTTGAGTAGTTCTTCGTCTTGTATGATGATCGCCATGGAGTTCTTGAGCTCAACTACACTTTCTATCCTAGTCCGAGACTTAGCTATAGTAGACTAGAAATCAAGACTTATAGTTTTGATCACTAACATTGACAAACATGCTTGAGATAGCAACACATGCGAGTTAGACCGAGCAGCGCTCTAATAACATCCATTGATGATGTAAATATCATTTTTTGTGGTTTTTGTTTGTATGATTATTTGACCAGAAAACAATAATTATGTAAATCTAGGGTTTACCGTTTTGTTATATGCTTTTATCGAATCAGGTTATTCTTGATTGTGAATCAATCAATGATCAATGACTTTGAATGATTTCTTATCTCTGATTTGCATGTCTTTGAATAAATGAGTTTCCTTCTTTTCTCTCCCTTTTTAATGAATACATTTGTTTTAAGGAAGCAACCTTTTTAATTGATATACCGTAAACAAATGTACATAAATTTTGAGTACTCTAATGAATAAATATACTAAATTAAATATCACAAGTGATGTTGATGAGAACTCTTAACTAAAGAAGCGTACTAACTGCATGTAATTCCAAGAGGAAATCAATGCTTTTCGATAAATAATTTCTTGTTTCGTCTGATCATTTTGATCTTTTAGTCCTCGAGCTCTAATTCTCCATTAAAAAGGAGTAATCAACCCATAAATTTGTAGTTGCACGTAATCGAGAACCATTTATTCAAATATTTTTTCTCCACTTGCTTGTGTAGCAAACCCAACTGTTTGAGGTAATTTAACTAATCAAAGCCAATCTCTTCACTTTAGGGATATAAGTTCGAAGATATATATTTTAGTATATGATCACAAGTAAATCCCTAATATAAGGACAGACGACTTTTTCCCCTGGAAATAAAAGACAACTAAGATTGTCTTTAAAATGGATAACATAGATTATCCCTTGGCTCCACTAATGTTACCCTTGACCTACCCTAAGTATGCAAATTCTTGAATTTCGGACATCAATATATCGTCAATGAACCTCCGAGCATGACAACACAACACTATATATTCCTTGTGCTGAATGATCTTTCTCTTCTCATTACGAATTCGTCACAGACCATTAAATCGTTAGGGTGCAAACATTAAACAATGACATATGCATAATAATATCAGACTACTCAGTTTTTCACTAAAAGCAGCTTGTGAATGATGATCGTACACCATTTTTGAATTGTTGAAATCCGGACGACAAAAATTAAACCACACAAAGACGAAAACTAACCTAAACCTAACCATGCAAGGGCTAAAGGTTCCTACTAACTCTAAAAGTTACTCCCTCCCGTTCAAAATAATAGGTTGATAGGACGGAACCGGCCAATTATTTTGAACCGGAGGGAACAGAAAAAGAATGCACTGGGCACCAACATCTATATGGGCTTCTGGACCATAACTTTATTTTCCTCCGACAAATCGCAGTCTCGCGGATTAACTGAAAGTCGAGCTTCTCCTCCTTTTACTTCTCTTTCTTATTTAAACAGGATAGTATTTAGCGAGAGCTTAGAAAATTTGGGGTTTACTTTGTGTTTCGAAAAAAATAGGGTTCGAATTTAGGTTATGGAGATTGCAGAGAAGAAGGAAGTCGATGAAATCAAGGGTTTGAATTCTCAATCAGAAGCCATATTTGATTCTAATGAAAAATACATCGAAGAGAGAGACAGGCATGCTCATGAGCTCAAAGCTGGTTTACATCCATTGAAGGTTCTCTATTTCTCTCTACGTCTTCATAGTTTGTATGTATTTTTTTTCTAGGTTTTTATTTGTAAAACCGCAAGATTAGGTTCTCAATCTTCATATCATTTCGTTGCTGTAGTGATTCAAAACTGTTCCTTATATGTCTTATTTGAAGCCTATTCATAAGCTTACTTAGATTAGAATCCTGAACTGATTATTTTCCCCTTCTTTTGTTGAGGAGATTTGGCAACTTAAAGTTTTAAGGGATGGCGATATGTTTCATTAGATTTTAAACCCTAATAAGATCTGTTATTTGGGGAACCAGGGGGATAAAGGATTTCTGGTAACGTATGTCCATTTTGAACCATCTGTGATCCGTTTTGAAAGGTTGCGGAGTGGAAATTTGATATTTTCATTGGGTGTCTGTAATCACAAAAATAACTTTGTCAAAATTTTGACAACTAGTGTTGATATATCCCATCTAAAATCTTTGTTGTAGAAGAACAATGAAGAAACCTGTTTAACAACGAAGAAACCTGTTTAAGTTAGTCAGTTTCAACATACCTTTCTGTTGCTCTTTTGAGTTCATTTGATATATCATATTTGCTACTGCTTTGCTTCAAAATTAAGATTGTAGGTTTTCTTATTTGGTTAAGTATGCCAGCTATGGATGAGATTCGTTGCATCTATCTGTTGTGATTCTGAAAAATGAGACACTATCATGGATCACACTCCTAGACATTTGTTTAACTACGAGAAGTTCATTTATTGGGAATTCTTGTTTTAAGCAACAGCTTGTAGTAGGTTTTCCCTTTAGCATGGGAGAGTCGAAATCTTACTAGTTGATGGCTTTAAAGGATTTCAGGATCCTGCTGAAACTAGTCAACTAGTGACCTTATTTAATGTTTGTTGATGATGCTATTTAGATTGAAAGGATGCCATTTAAGATTCTGCATTTTATACCATTCTCTGATATAGAATACTGCATTTCCTTAATGGATCTGGCTACAATGGGTATCCGGCGGACATTCCCAGTACGAGTCCCCAGTTCTTTGCGTGACACCTCACCCATTAATCCAAGAAGCTGTTGTAGGAAAAATATCACCAAACCACTAACTTATCAGTTATATTAATGCCCTTACTTTCCCAACTTTTATACACTTTCCATATGTCGGTCGATCTTTACCTATTTTATTTACTGAAGCTTTTTAGTTTGCAGTTCCTCTTACGGATGAACAGATATATGAGTCCAATGCCAACCCCTTGAAGAAACCAATCAATCAAGAACCGTAATAATTCGCCTAGTTTTCAATCTAAATTTTGTTGTCTTAAACCTAGTTAGGCATGAATTCTGGAAACTCTATATAACTGCGTATGTTTTCGGGCATTGGAAACTTTAGTAATCCGTAAAACCTTATTTAATTTGTGATAGGGCTATCTTCAGTCGTAGATTAGAGCAACGGGTTCATGGATCAACTTTTGATTGTGCACACTTCATGAATAATGGCCTCTCCTAGTAGAGGACCTGTCAAGAAAATTTCGCTGAAATAGAAATTAATAAATCTCAAGACTTTGAAAAAATATTAACTGGAATATGTATTAGGAAACAGCTTTAGGAGTGTGAGGTGTGATTTAAATAAAAGAGGAGTGTGAGGTGTCATTTAGGTTTTCATGTGGCCCATACCGTCATACCTCATCCTAGCCAGACCCTTTATTGAGCTGTCTTGTAGCTTCACTAATGTATCCTCCGTGGTTCATTTCCAGAACAAGTTTGTATTGTGGTACACACGCCGAACACCTGGAGTTCGTACTCAAACATCATACGAGGACAATATAAAGAGAATTGTGGAGTTCAGTACGGTATGCTTCTTGAAATAACAATATTACTGTGAATCTTAGCTTGCCACTAGAAATTGTGATGTTTCCATGGTCGTTTGTGGAGTTTCATCTCTTCTCCGAAATGTGATGCATAATGCGTTCGAAATGTGATGTTTATATTAGGTTGAAGGATTTTGGGTTTGTTATTGCCATTTAGCTCGCCCTTCTTCTTTGCCAAGTCCGACTGACTTGCATCTTTTCAAGGAGGGTATTCGGCCTTTGTGGGAAGTAAGTATTTGCAGCTTATGCAGTTGTCAGTTGCTTCTTAATTCATCCTTTAATATATCTTTACTTCCCTTTTCTTGTTTTCTACTTTCCAAGCTGTCTACGCTCTACAATTATAAAATTGTTATTTTAACTCAAAAGTGTACTGCTCAGCAACTTAAAATTTATGTTCACAGGATTCTGCTAACTGTAATGGTGGAAAGTGGATAATCAGATTCAAGAAGGCTGTCTCGGGTCGCTTTTGGGAGGACTTGGTAAGGGGACACATTAAATTTCTTTTACTATCTCTTTAATGATCCTTGTAAACGGAAGGAAACGTCTAAAGCCTTCGCCATGGACCTATGGTTATGGAGATCTATACTTTGAGCAGTTAAAATACAAGATTATAGGCAGACTTTTTTCTGCTCCATAAGTAAAATTGTAGAGATGAATGGGTCACTGAGTACGAGAAAAATAAAATTGTGGATGTTCCATAACATAGAAATGGTACAGGCTTTTCAGATTTCCAGGAGAACAGCAGATGCTGTTATATGTTACACAAAGCGAACATTATTTTTTATGCGTAAAAAAGTCTATTGGATGTCCCCTGTCGTAATATGGTATAGGCTCTACAGATTTGTTGGACTCCCGTACTAGGAATTCAATGGCAATATGTATTTACGAGCACATGAGTCTGTTGAGTGTATCGGTGTGAGTTCAACATGTATGATATTCCGTTCTTACTTGCTTTAAAAATGATATTAGATGCTGTTATAGAAATGATATTCCGTTCTTACTTGCTTTAAAAAAATGGTGCATATGATAATAACAATTTTGGGTTCAGTTTTAATGCTCAAGTTGTTTGCTTTGCTCGAACGTTTCTGTAGTAAAGAGTTAACCCTTTCTGGGTTCATGAACTTGAAGCTATGGACATGAATGAGGTTAAACATTTGTTTGTCTGGATACATTTGCAGGTTCTAGCATTAGTTGGTGACCAACTTGATTATGGAGAGAACATATGTGGAGCAGTATTGAGCATCCGTTTTAATGAAGACATATTGAGCGTCTGGAACCGCAATGCATCCGACCACCAGGTTAGTAGTAAATACTGTGCTAAACGTTGGCAGCGTTAGGTTTGTGAGTTTTTAAACACGAGGGTAGAATCCCGAAAATTTGGATGTATTTTCAAATCAGGTTATCATTTGAAAACACGATTTTATCTATCCTGTCACTGGTTTATTAGTAAAGCATATATTCAATGTATTGTTGCAGCTCATAAACCAAAAGCAGACTCTTTTTAATTAATGAACTGTATAAACTAGTGTTGGGTTTGGCAGCAGAATAATGCCTGCTCACTGATAACAAAATTTCCCTTTTGTTGGTTTCTACACAGGCTGTGATGGCTCTAAGAGATGCAATCAAGAGACAGCTGAAGCTTCCTCTTGGCTACGTAATGGAGTACAAGGCCCATGACGCTTCTCTGCGCGACAACTCATCGTACAGAAACACCTGGTTGAGAGGATAGAGAGAGAAGAAGGATATTGTCAGGACTTGTGTAATGGATGGTAGAAACCTTGAAATAGCATCGTGGAATTTTAATCTAAAGCACAAGAACAGTGTCCGTTGTGTTTCAGCTAATGAAAGGCATAACACAATTCCAGTGTATCAGGATTAAGGACCTAGAAGCAAATCAAATACTAGGGTTTTATGGAGAAATCCAGAATCGTCCGTTATTGTTGTACTTAAATACTATAGACACTACTTGCCCCTTTCATCTATATTCCGTTCAGATAATGTTGTCGGAAGAAGTGCTTTATCTATCAGTAGTATTTCTCTTACACTTGGTATTATTTCTTTTTTGTTTCTGATCGTAGTGCTATTAATGGTTTTCTCTTGAAGATATTTTTTCCTTTCCTTTTTAGGTGTCACTAGAAATGACCCAAGGAATCGCATACACAAACAGTTATTAACCATGCATTTTATGCTTTGCATCTTAGGTACCAGCAAGAGAGTTCATTCTGAAAACATATCTATTTCTAGTACTGAACTGCTAAACCAATACCAGTAAGCACTTCGGCTTTGATACATCATAATATGACATGATGTTTAACATTGCCTTTCCTTGTACATGGATGCACTTATTTTCTACGCTATCTAGGTGCTGGATAATGCCCATGGCTATGTCAAATTGAAGTAGCTATCAACTACTAAAAAATTTCTTTTTAGAATTATGAAAAGAAGAGGGAATTAACAAGAATACCTTTACTATTTCATCCACAATGAACATAGTGGGTGGTTATCTGTTCACCCACTTCGGTATGCGGGTCAACATTTGTACTCCTTCCCTCACAGTTCCTCTTCTCTCTCCGTTCTCTCTGAGAAGCAATTTTCAGGAACTCGTCTCCTTCATCATTATCATCCATGGAGCCAGAATCTGAAAATCCTAACACCGACGTAGACACCACCACCTGCACCATTAATACCGATAACATCACCGACAATGAAAGCCTCGAAGACAACAAGAATAACAACGGTACAGTCCCTGAATCAGTATCTTCGGACTCAAGTGGTGAAGAATCTCCTTCCAATGTTGTTGTTCAACCTTCTGAAGATCCTATTGCAGAGGTATACTATAATCTCTCTCGATTTTTCCTAAAACATGTCGTCTATAGACTTAAATTTTACTTATTATGAAATTGGATACAGTTATCCTGATTAGGTTTCATTTTTAACTCCATCAGAAAAAATGAAAAAATAAATAAATCATTTTTAACTATGTTTTGGTGATATATTGCCTCAGCATAATGATGGACTGTTAATTTAGTGATTCTATGTATGTTGTTAACTTGAACCCTAACAGGATCCGACTCCAATAATTACGGACGGTGCTGTCCAAGTTGGCCCTAAATTGGCTTCGAATGATAATGGAAAAAGTACTGAAGTTGATCAAATCTATCGAGTATACGATGAGTTAATAGAACCAGAAGTTGGAATGATTTTCGACACTGCAGAGGAGGCATTTGATTTTTACAATGAATATGCTAGAAAGATTGGTTTCCGAGTTAGGATACAAAGAACAAACATGAATAAAGCTCAACGTAATAGAATTCACCGCCAAGTACTAGTTTGTTCATGTGAAGGCACCTACAAAATGATCAGGAAACCTAGAAAAAGAAGAGAAACTAAACGGTTTGGATGTCTAGCTGCATTTGAGATTAAACTTATTACTGGTGATAAGTATGCATTAATAAGGTTCAGTTCGGAGCACACACACGAGCTTGTCCCACCAAAGTTTTCCCATTACTTGAAAACCCCCAGGAAACTCGGCTTCGCCCAGATAGGAATGACTGACAAAACACAGCCTCCTGGGACAAGACCACTTGAACTTACCCTTCCTGAAGCAGCCGGTGTATCTGACCAGAATAGTTTAGAACAGAAAACACCAGCTGGGTTTTCCATTAAGGGTGATGCAGAATCTCTCCTTGGTTATCTCAAGCAAAAGAAGCAGGAAAACAAGCATTTTTTCTACTCTTTTCGAATTAATGAAGATGGTAAGATATGTGGTGTTTTCTTTTGTGATGCAAAATCAAGAAGAGACTACGGGTTATTCGGCGATTCAGTGTGTTTTGATACGACGTTCAAGACAAACAACTTCGATATGGTATGTGTGCCAGTTGTTGGCCTCAGCAATCATGGACTACCCATACTGTTTGGCTGTGGTTTGTTAGATGGTGAATCAACGGATGCTGTGGCATGGTTGTTTATGACTTTTTTGGAGGCTATGGGTGGGAAGAAACCTGAAAGTGTGTTTACAGATCATTCTGCAGCTATTTCAGATGCTGTTGGTCTGGTATTTCCAGAATCTCATCATGGTTTGTGTTTATGGCATATATTTATAAATGCTTCGAAACAGTTGACTAAAGTAGTTAAGGCATCTAAAACATTCGCGCCGCAGTTCAAAGCTTGGATATATGAGCAAGAGACAGTTGAAGAATTTGATCGTAGTTGGAACAAGTTGCTTGAAGATTTTGATCTTAGGGATAATGAATGGTTGCAAGGACTGTATGAGTTGCGAGAGAAGTGGGCGCAAGTTTATAGTCTTGGTCATTTTTCTGCTGCCATGACCACATCAGAGAGGTGTGAGAACATCTGCAAGTTTCTGAAGGCCTTCTTTAGCAATGGTAGTATTCTTCTTCGTGATTTTCTTGATCAATATTCCAAAGCTATGGCTGATCGCTATGAAAAAGAAAGGGAAGCTGAAAAAAAGACACAACTAACAACCCCTAATTGGATCTCTGGCTGGTCTGTAGAGCGCGAAGCATCAAAAGTATACACAAGAGAGATATTTTATGGTTTTCAAGATGCGCTTCAGAAGACCATTGATTTGTCGTTGGAATTGGAAAAGGATGATGGAACAATTCGTACATACAGAGCTACTGAATTGGAAGGTCAAAAAACAATCCACTCACTTGTACATAACATCTCTGAACAATCAGCTTCATGTACTTGTCGAAAATTTGAATTTGATGGAATCCTCTGCCCTCATGCGTTGAAGTTGTTTCGTGACTTACAATATAAGAGTCTACCTCCTCGATACTATTTGAAGAGATGGACCCGAAAAGTTACAGATGAAGATGTTTTTGACCCTTCTGGGGAGTTAATCCTAAGTAACAATGATCCAACCTCAACAGTTCGAAGTCGTTACGATGACTTGACACATATTTCTCAAAGTATCGTGGCCAAGGGTTTGAAGTCAGACGAAATGTTCACTTTGATCAAGTCATTACTCCAAGAAGTGAAATCCAAGGCAGATGCACATATAACTTCCAAGGATGAAAGAAGAGTTGCCATTCAGAAGATAATGCCCAACCCTCATCAGAATCTGGTGTCGAATTTGAATGAGGAAGCGACACAGGTAATTCATAAATGTGGTTATAAAATATGCCATAGTTATTTGATAAGAATTTTTGAATTGTTGATGGTTTTGATTTCAAATGTTATTTGTTGTATTCTTAATGATGTAGGATGTCTTTGGGATGATGCAACAACAACAGCCAGACTATAGCCAAAATGGTTGGCAGTGGATGAATAGGCAAGCCATTCATGCGCACGGCATTCATCCCCAGGGTATTCATCCACAAGATATAATTCCTGGATATAATTTTGCTGGGTCTCAACAGCAAAGGCAATTCCATCCAAACGAATTGTTCATGTCTCAGCAGGTACTATAAATTGTTCATGCAAAGGCAATTTTAACCATTTGTGTCCTTTAACCTGTTTTTTTATTTTGCATTTTGTTTGTGGCATAGGGATCTTCGTCGCAAATCCCACCTCCGGAGATGCCTCATTAACAATTAGTAAGTGGCCTATGAGAATATTAAACAAATGGCTATCGCTTCCTCCCATCTTGTGTTTTATATGAAAAATTGGTAACCATTCCTTAATTTGTGTGTAGTGTTGAAGCAGTTTGAGGACAAAACCATAAACTGGAAGACCTGATCATGGCTACTAAGGATTATGTTGAGTTCGAATCAGTTTGGCAGGTTGCAATAGTTCAACATGTAGATTAGATTGGAGTGATAGACTTTAAGAAGTTTGATTGCGGAGTCAATTTCTTACTTTATTTAAAAACTTTCACGCAGTGTAAAATGGAGCTTTTTGTTCTGATACGAAAAGAATTCATTAAATTAAGAAATTACATCATCCATGTCTTGTGAGAACCAATCCAATTTGGAGGTGAATTATTCCAGTCCTGAGTAAGTTTTTCTTTCCCAGCTACTTTATACTCCCTCCCTCTCCCCCAACGTAGTTGATCACGGGCCCGAGGTGGCTGAGATATCGCCGATCCAGAACTCACCCAAGACGAGACATGGTATATACAGTAAAACTTCTTTAAAATAATAGTTATGGGATCGAAAAAAATTATTGTTTTAGAGAGATTATTATTTTAGCGAGAAGAAATTTAACCTGTGCAAGCCCAATTGGGACTAAAGAATTTTATTATTTTAGAGAGATTATTATTTTAACGAGTACTAGATTTTGTGCCCGTGCTACGCCCGGGCAGCTTCGCAAATTTGGTTCACCAATTCAATCTACAACTACAAATACAATGCATCACTGCCTCTTTCTTTGATTTGGTAAAGCTCGGCTTCGCCTCGCCCAAGTCCCCATTTGATTTGGTAAAGCCCGGCTTCGCCTCGCCCTAGTCCCCATTTGATTTGGTAAAGCTCGGCTTCACCTAGCCCAAATCCTTTAAATTGATTGGAAGTTGTTGCAAACTAACCCTAGTAGAACTTAATAACCCAAATGGGGATGCATCCACGTCGTTCTTGTGGAAGCTTGGCGACCTTCGTATTCATTAGGAAAAATTAACTTGACCATTAGTGGCAATATCATTGGAAAAGCAAGTATCCGTTCATATCCTTTTGGACAGTGAACACATCTTTAATGTATATGTGGTTAACACTTACATTGTCCATTCAGTCAGTGCCAATATCATTGGTCAAGTCCTAAGTATATACATAGTCAAGGCATGTGCATTAAGAATGAAAAGTTAATGCACATGATTTTTTTTTCCCATTCAGTCACTTCTAAGAGATTATGCAACATGGGTTGTTTTTTTTTTCTCTCTCGTAGGTTTTTTTCTTTAATATGAAAATCTAGATTTTGAGAATCTCTTTTCTCCATAGCTTCATGTAATTGCTTAAAATCCTTATTGTACTATTTCTCACGCAACTAACAATATAGGAGAACCATGTTGCATAGTATTAGGAAGACTATAACAGTACCAAAAAAATAACATTCTAAATCACTTCATGTTTTTCTCACGCAACTAACAATATAGGAGAACCATGTTGCATAGTATTAGGAAGACTATAACAGTACCAAAAAAATAACATTCTAAATCACTTCATGTTGCTGACGTTGGTCACCATCGGCGTAATTACTTTATTCTTTCTAGTGACACTGGAATTGATGCAGGGGCAGTAGTGCATCAAGAATATTTTCAGGCATGTCAGTTTGCAAGATCTAAGGTATCTAGAGGGTACATATACACAAAATAATTGAATGGATTGAGTATACATTAGATATACAGGTCTTCAATGAAATCTTCTCAAGACATCAGAAAAAAATGAAAAATAAAGTAAAAGATTTCAGATTAGACAAAGACCAAAAGTATATATAAGAACCCAATTAGTAGCCTAGGACGGAGCACAATGGTGGAATATAAACCTTTCCGCATTACAATTAGTAGAACAGTATGCTGAGATGCCTATATAACCATCATCAATTGTCTTACAAACGTTTATCTTAGGAGATTCCATTTCAGAATGGCCATACACAAAATCCGACTTGAGAGTGTTGCTTTGAAGAAGCTTTCTTCCCTCTTCAAATTTTACTTGCACCCGTTCTCGTTCTTCTTCTGCCTGTGCAGCAGCACCAGCCTGTCAAAGTCGTTCGGTTTTTGAAGTAGACGCACCACTATCCTGTCTCTAAATAGGCGACGTGTCCAGCACCGCCTCTTTTCAAGAACATGATGCTACTGTTCGTAGGATATAACATTAAATACCATGAATATGAAAATAACCATTAAAAATATATAGAGATTGAACATAATCATGGGATTTTAGAAGAGATAAGATGTATCAGAAGACTCAATTTATGGGAAGAAACATTATAATAGGTCGGAGCTCTTTGGCTTATACAATGGCCAATTGCTAATCCAAATAAATCTTTTGAGACGTTGTATCAGAGAAAATCACTTCAACTTCTCCCATTATAAAAAAAAAATTCACACAGTGGCAGTAATGAAACAAACTGCAGGAAGGCAGTTGCGATCTTTTTAATATTTCAATCCAGATAAAATATTCAATCTCTTAGATAATTTTTTTGATCTATGTCTTCTTCATCTAAATCCAAGATCGTTCCCTTTTTCAGTCCTTTAATGCATTTTCAACTTGAGCTATTTGTTCCTGCCACTGCATCAGAATTTTGTGTGTCAATGACAACGAATCCAGACTGCTAAATGTCAAGACGGATTTACATTTCATGTACTTATAGTTGTTGAATTATGGAAAAAATGGATACCTTCTACTTTATATCTGTGATCCTAACTATTATCTTAACTCAAGCAGCCTTCTCTGCCTGCCATTTAAACTCAATCACAAACCCCAGCAAAACTTCCTAGCCATTCCCAGCTTCTTAACTCAATTTGCACCAACTCCAGTTACTGCAACAACACAGACCTAACACCAGACCCGAGTCTTCAATTCTTCCCTGTTCACAATCAATGATACAGCTGCAACACCAACACATCACCAAAACTGTTACTTGCAACTACTAAAATGCACCATAAACAGATCAAATTTCAGTCTCATAACCCGCTTCTCAAATCATGTCCTAAACATACATCTACTTTCATTCTGTAATAGCAACACCAAAGTCTCTTCACTGAGCATTCATATCAAAGCCAACTCCATCAGTTGCACCAAAGTCTCTTCACCTAGCAATTTCAGACTTAATTCTCTGGAGTTTAAATATGGAGGTAAATCCCAAAAAAGTGCCCAGCCATGACTATTGCGTGCTGTAAACTAATCAACAAAGGGAAATTTGCATAATATAAAAAATTCATTCAATTTAATCCAACAATTAGAAAACAAATTTGATATACCTTAATCAATAAGTACGATCACAGTTTTGAAAGAAATCTCCCTCTGTCGTTGTGATTGTAACTCGGGTTACTACTACGCCTTTTTTTCCTCTTACTGCAAGATAAACTGACATTGGAAAATACAGCTACAAAATGTGTAGAATAAAACCTCCCCGTCTCTCCCATTTGGGGATGATAAACACCAAATCCTCCACCATGATTAGCCGCTTCTGTTATACTAAATGAGTTACCAATGTTCGTTTAAAGTTCTCCGTCTATCTATTTAATAATCCATATTTTGGGTACGTGGTGGTTGGTTTCACATTTGTTACATGGTTAGTTAAGATCATTTTCAAGCAATCAGAAATGTAAAAACTACGACGCTGCCGTATTAGTGCATTTAAATCAAGAAAACGACAGTGTTGAAAATAACTTAAACTCAAAATAATTTATGCTACTTCCATAAAGCACTTCACTAAAAAAATGAAAATGAAACAACTATCACTGACCTTTGCAATTGGATATTTATGACCATGCCTATAATATTCTCTGTCATGGATGCAGCCTCCTGGAATCTAACCTTATGCATGATAACCTGCAAACCAGAACATGAAAAACAAAAATGGTATGGTTAATAGATTTATATCAGTAGGAGTTCAGTGGATGTCAAAAAATAGGTGACATCTTCCAACATCATGCATAGTTTAAGCTAGAACCAAACATCACCTCCAGGTTATCTTTATATTTAACGTGTCCATATTGTGTTCATATCTATTGCTTCACCAAGCTTCTGAAGGCAACTTGTTATTCGGTGTCATCTTATAATCCAACTTTCCTATAAAAGCCAACAACAATGTGTAAAAAAAACAAAAGGGAGAAAAAGATGTCCAGAATAAACCAATTTTGATGTACGATGGGAACTCTCCTCGCATACTTCTTCCTACTACATGGAAAACTGGAAAACACAATGAATTTTAATCGAAAAAATCCAAACAGGATCATGCCACAATAAAACGATAAGAAACAAAAGTACCTCCTCGACCATCGCAATTTACATCTGACATCCCTATACTTCCCTATTCCTAATCGGGGAAAACAATGAGAAACAAAAATGCCCACCACGGTAGCCAACAGAACACTTCGGCAAATGAGCATAATATAAGCCAATAGAGATTAGCCGATAAAAATCATGAACAACACAATACCTGCAGAAGAAATACACCGACCACAAACACTTAAAACAAATGTGGACATGCCTCCGAAAATTTAATTTACTACCTTCATCGTTATAATTATCGTCAGACCAAGAAAACTACGACGATGTCGTGCGTATTAGTGCTTGCCTTGGAAACCATGGATACACGCTCCTTGAGAAGAACTGTGCTTCTTGCACATAGTAGGTGGTACCTATATATAAGAATAGAAACCGTAAATGTAAGCGAGTAATCTATATATATAAAAAAAAAAGACACAACAACGTAGCTATATAGCAAATTTTATATAGGACTACTAAAAGGTCAAAAACTACCAACGTCAATGGATGTCCTTTGTGGAAGAAGGACATTAAAGCTGAAAACAGATAACAAACTTCCTCATATCATATTGCAACCCAATGTTGGATACACTTCGGCTTAGGTAATGAAAAAAAGACATAATAACTTGCTTCCTATTAGCTTGGTCTCCATAAGATTTTTTTTTATGTCAATCAACATTAATCTCCGCTGTTTGAGCCGAGATGGGATGACTCAAAATTAAACAAACCCATACTTAAGAATTCAAAAAATAAGTAAACCTTCACTCACAAAATAAAAAACAGAGCGTGTTCAGTAAAACTAAGAACATGCAATTAAAAATCATACCTGATGTGCCTTACTTCTTCAAAACCTAAACACTAAAAATCATAATTTGGACATAAACTGTAAAAATTCATCCCTGAAAATCAAATATCATGAATGTAGAGAAAACCAAAGAAAAAGAAATTAGAGAAATGGAAAATAGGGTTAGGGTTTTGTACCGAACCTTGTCAATGAAAATCGTTGGAAAGCGAAAACCGTCATGGTGGAAACTACGGCAGCCGTTTTTCAGCGAAGAAGAAAAGTAAAATACTCGAAAACCTTGGTTAGCAGGCGGAAAAAGCCTTGTGACATCCGTATTGAAGTCTGTTATTTGATGATGAACATCCATGGTTTGTTGCAGAAGAATGGCAGAGGGAAGGTTTAGGATGAACGAATAGTCTTAAGAGAAAGGACGTCAATGAGAAAGTAAGAGATCCAAACAAAAAATAGGGAGAGAAAGTTTTTAAGAAGAGACGGACGTAGGGTTAGGTTTTTCTTTGTTTTTTTTTTTGTTTTTCCGATAAATACAAAAATTTCTATTTTTTGTGGAAAAAAGCCTTGTCTTTCTCTCCTTTGAAGAAAAGTGAAACAGAGCAATTTTGTGAGTGGTGAAGGTCACCGTTCAACGTGGAGCCTTATGAGCTTAGGATTTTAAAGGAGTTAGATTATTTAAGAAAGTTTTACTGTAGCTGATGCGGTATTTGGCCAATAATCTCGGCTGAGATGGCCGATATTAGGGGGACTTAAAAAAAACTTGGCTAAATTGGGGCCTACTCCAATTAATTTGGACCTACACTACAGGACAAAAAAGGTCATTGGAAGGTAAAAACACCCCTTATCCAATTATTTAAAAAATGACCAACTTACCCCTTGATTAATTAACGTTAATCGGGTGATAAATTGATGTTTAATCAAATTAAACTAGAAATTAACCAATCTTGATTCTTCATCAAAACATGATTTATTTATTTTTGTTTTTTTGTTTTTTTTGGAAAAAACTCGTCCAGAATCGGTGGGTGTTCATGCTCACATAAATCGATCGTAAGAATCCGTTTATAATACTTAAAACATAGACCGATTGTAAAAATCATGAGTTTTTCTGTTTTTCGCCAGAATCGGTATTGTTAATCTGTGCATTTGTTCGACTGTTTTGCTCATAACTTCTTCATCCGATGTCGGAATGACCTCATTCTTTTTGCGTTCAATTCTAAATTTCATGCTCTATAATATAAAGATAAAAATTTCAAGATTTTTGCGAAAATTCAAACACGGTTAATGAATCAGTTGATCTGTGCATCAGCATAAACAGATTGTGGTTAATATTCATCACATCAACCCAGAATCGGTTTATGTAGGTGTACCATATCTACCGATTTTGGGGAACATCAATAACAATCGGTTTATGTGGAGCTTAAATAATCCGATTGTGGGCATAGCAGTTAAGAAATCAAAGGTTGTACAATCGGGTTATGTGGACATACATGTATTCCGATTCTAACCAAAAAAATATACAGAAAAAAACGGTTCTCTTCCATACCAGAATCGGAATAAGTGTACTAATACATAGACCGATTCTGGTTCAATATTTCCAACCAGAATACACATTCAGTATAATCGGTGTCTGTGGGCATGAACAAAATCCGTTTCTAAATAAAATCGGTTCATAAGTACATTGACGTAAACCGATTCTAATAAACCCAGAACACTTTGATTTCGAAAAAATCGAATTTTGAGTGATTGCATGTTGCTAAAACCTAATTTAGGGGATTGGGTTGCTAAAAAAGTACTTGATTCGTGCCATTTCATCTGCTTCTATGACAATCGAAGATAGTTCATATTAGGGAGAAGAAGAGAAGAAGAATCGGTTGGAGATGGAGATGGAAATGAATTTGATTTTGATTTTGATTTAAGTTTTTAGTTTTATGATTTTGATTTTAGTTTTGGTTTTGATTTTAGTTTTTAGTTTTATTATTAGGATTTAATGGAGACAAATTTGTAGTATTAGTATTTGATAAAGGGTAAGTTGGTAGTTTCATCTCTTAATAAAAAAATTTGTCTTATAGTGTAGGCCCAAATTAATTGGCGTAGGCTCCAATTTAGCCAGGTATAAAAACAATAATTAAAAAAAAAATTCTTATTCTAGAGTTTTTAATTGTTTTTCATGTTTTATGAGTTTCATCTCAATTTCATGTCTCATTGTTTCAAGTTCAATAATCGATCATATGACATCAATTCGCTTAGGTTTGAGCTTTGTTTTACATCAAAATCAATAACTCTCTTAGATTTGAGCTTCAAAGCACGAGTGGGTGGATTGTGTTCACTGAACCATTGTGCTTCTGTGTTATTCTCTCGAGCCAAAATTTCAAGGTGCATTTTGGGGTCTAGGAATTCTGGCATCAGAGACCGCTTGCGCTGCTTTCGTGAAGATTTTCTCTTTTTTTACTCAATTTGGACACTTAAACTGCTGGTTTACGATAACTAGTATGAAGAGTCAGATTGAAACCTTAATGGATCAATTAGCAGACTTGGAAGATAAAATTGGCGAAGAGGTACATCATCCGAATGATGCAAATGTTAATGAGAATCCGTTGAACAACATTCAGGCGTTGGACAACTTTGTTGTTAGAATGCAAGACGCGACTAGAAAGAATGTTGATTTGGAGGCCTAAATTAACACTGCCAAGACCATGTTCACAGAATCGTTTAAGGAACTCACTGAGGATATATGTGTCCTAAGAAGGTTTGTGTGCATTGGGAGCGAACAATGCTACCGCTGGTGGTAGTGGTGGTGGGGACTTTACTAAGATGAAAGTTCCAAAATCGGAAGTTTTTTTCCGGTGATTATATGACTTTATGTAGGACATGGAGCAGTATTTCAAAGCAGCCAAAACTATTGAATAACAAAAAGTCACTTTGGTTAGCATGTATATAAAAGGTGGATCTAAGTTGTGGTGGAGGACTCCTACCCATTTGTCTTTATTGCTGGTCGTCCGGGTATCACTACATTCTGGGTAAAATTGCCACAACATAGGTGTTGTTCATGAGGTTGCGACAAACCTCATAAACCAAGCAGCCGATGACATAGTAAATGAGCAAGATGACGACCTTGTTAGTGTTCACACTATAAATTCAGAAGAAAATGCTAGCATGCTTACGAAAAACTGAGATACAAAGTACTATGCCTTCAAATAATAATTTTGTTAATATTGCGAGTTCCGACTATTTGAAAGGAATTCACTGGACAGATTTTCTGAGGAGGAACGTAAAATTTATTTACAAAGTGTAAGAAGCAAAGAATGGGTGTCCTTTCAAAAATTAAACATGGTTGTTTATACTAATTAACACTAACATATTTAATAGGTTAGCCACATATTAAATATGTGGCAATATTCCAATATATTCATCATTGTAGTAGAGGATACTCCATCTTCCCCGTAGGATAGTTTTTAACCTGTTTTGTGTGGTGCTAGGAAGAAAAATACTAAACCAAAACATGGAATTTACTTGAAAGCTTTTGAAAAGAATTTCCGGATAAATAGCTTTACACGAGCTGGTTGATGTAATTTTTGTTTTTTCGATCCTTTTTCATTTCTGCTTCTTTCTTCAGGACGTTCCGGCTTTATGTCCCATACTGTTTATGTTTTTGTTTTCTATTATTGACAAATTTTTTTGATAATAATTTTTTTTATTAAGATGAAGTAGAGGACATTTTGGTGACATCAATCAAAGAGTAGATCATATTCAAAATATAACTGACTATTTTACAAGCTCACCAGCATTCCGAAGACTTAGATTTTTAAAATACATAGCTAAAAAGGTGACACCAACTTTAGCATGACTTTCATAAAAAAAGTCTAAAGATAATTTCCTTAAAGTATAATATCTATGCTTGTTATTCAGTTGCATCTGAATCAGCATTTAGCACCGAAAGTGTGTACTAGTCCAATGGAGAAGATATTTATCATCTGGGACAATTGGGGCATTGCACTGTACGCAAAGCTGGTTACAAAGATCCAATGTACTAGATGATAAACTATGACGGGCCGGAAAATTATGTCTAGCGCGCCAGGGCGCGCAGGCCATAACTTCCCCGATACGCCATAATGATGCTATAATCCGGGTCTTACAACTAGGCAAATGCATGTCCATTTTCTCTTGCAAGCATGCTCGTAAAACATGATGCAACTAACTTATCTTCCACACAGTTCCAACTTAGTCTTGTCCAGGCATAAGACATGCCTTGAACTTACGCATAGGCCATTGCAGGCCTAATACCCCCTCTTCACTTAGCTTAGACATTGTTGAAAGCATGCACTTATCTTGCTCATGCCAAGGGTGCATCAATCAGGCTCATGCCGTACTTTCCTTAGGCTTATGCAAGCTCTGCTAACTTGCATATCGATGTAGATTACTTTCGAGACCATGCCCAAATTGAACGCCTTGATAGGAAGTATGAGCATCCAAGGAATGAAATACAACTTGCCTCATAAAAAATTTCCACAGTCATCTCTTACATCGAACTGCCGAGCCAGATGATATGAGAGGCCAGTATGCCGTAATCATCTCCAAATTAGATGATATGAGCAACAAAGAGGTGGACCTGAAATGCTGCAAATCATTGCAGCTGCCTACGTACCCTTCCCTACTCTAAAGGGATCAATCACTAACCGTAGTTCATCCTTGAAGGGACATAAACTTAAGCCAACTCGTTTGCAAGGCCGTGGCCAAACAATAATGGTAATGGCCTAGTCTGTATAAGACGTTCCGTCAGAATGCATCCAAGTGATGTATATTTGGTCTGCATCATGGCACAGTGATTCCCATGCTTATTATGCTCCATTGGTAAGGCTACACAACTATAAATGAGGCATAAGCATAATTTATATTCTTTCAGCTAAGCTATGAAACTTACTTGGTGCATGGTTCGCATATGCACCTTCAACCAACTACTCCTACCTATATATGTTCAAAGACATTTTTGCAACTTATATTAGGGGGGAAATGACTTCACCAAGTCCCAAGGCCGTGATGGATGCACATTACTACTTGGCCAACTGCAATGTATAATCGTGATGGTTGTACTGAAAAAGCGAGGGTCTAACAACACCACCCAATATTTCGATTAGTAATTTGTATGAAATAACTCCGAAACACTTACTAGAGAATCAACTACACAGTCAGACACAATCTAGATAAAAGTATCTCAAGGAGTTAATATCTCTCTCTTGTTTGATTTACTCAACCTATTGGAAATCAGCGAGTCTATAATCAAACACAAGGAATAACTTGGACGGTACCAAAGATCAATGTCCAAGTATCAACCAATATCAATCAACAACCAAATTTCGTATTTCCAATTGATTGATTCAAACGCACAACCTGTATTATTTCAATTATATAAAAAAATATAATGCGGAAATAGAAATAACACAGACACCAGAATTTTGTTAACGAGGAAACCGCAAATGCAGAAAAACCCCGGGACCTAGTACAAATTGAATACACACTGTATTAAGCCGCTACAGACACTATCCTACTCCAAGCTAACTTCGGACTGCACTATAGTTGAACCCCAATCAGTCTCCCACTGATCCAAGGTACAGTTGTACTCCCTACGCCTCTGATCCCAGCAGGATACTGCGCACTTGATTCCCTTAGCTGATCTCACCCACAACTAAGAGTTGATACGATCCAAAATCGCAGGCTTTAACAATAAACAAATCCGTCTCACACAGACAAGTCTATCAAAGGATTAATCTGTCTCCCACAGAAAAACCCTAAATTTGTTCCGTATTTTGATAATAATCAAGGTGAACATGAACCAATTGATAATCCGGTCTTATATTCCCGAAGAACATCCTAGATTAATCAATCACCTCACAACAATCTTAATTGTATGGTAGCGAAACAAGATGTCGTGGAATCACAAACAATGAGAAAAAGGTGTTTGTGATTACTTTTTATATCTTGCCTATCGGAGAACTCTCACGATCTCAAGACAATAAATATGATTGTACTGTTACAATAGAAGATGCAAGATCAGATCATACAACTACGATAAAAGTAGTATCGGTCTGGCTTCACAATCCCAATTAAGTCTTTAAGTCGTTAACCTGGTTTCAGAAGAAGAAAACCTAAGGTTAAAGGAGAAACGACTCTAGCACGCAAACTAGTATCACACGTAAGGTGTGGGGATTAGTTTTGCAAAAGACTAGATGTCTCCTTTATATAGCCTTTCAAATCAGGGTTTTTCCTTAGTTACAAAGCAATCAATATTCACCGTTAGATGAAAACCTGATTTAGATTCAAGCTAATATTTCTCAACCGTTAGATCGAAGACTTAGCTTGTCATACACAAATGACTGTACGCTTCTAGGTTTGTTAACCACACCCAAACGTGTAGATTGTTGGTTCAACAATAGTCCACCCAAAGAGGTTAACCATATGAGCGTTTCATACCAACCATGTTCTTATTCACCATAACTAGTTCAATTGACTCAAATTAACTAGTTAAGAGAGTTGTTCAATTGCAAGGAAATCTTATGTAACTACACAAAACACAATTGAAGCAAATATGATTTGATTCACTCGAATCGGTTCATGAACTTTAATAGCCACGGTTTGCAAATGCATTCCTTAGTCTTTTAAGATTAAGTTCAGAAATCATCTTTAGATATATAACCTTCTCAAGTTCGCAGACTTAAGACACCGGATAGAGTTTACAAACTCCAGCAAAAACTCTCGGGTTCGAGAACTACGCCGGTTCGCGGACTTGGATCACGCAAGTAGTTTGTCAACTCTAGCAGAAATTCTCGGGTTTGAGAACTTCGGCAGTTCGCGGACTTGGCACTTGCCATTCTTCCGGTTCTCTTGATCAACAAAGTTCGAAAACTTCGGTTCAAGGAATCCATTGGTTATGTAATCTAAACTCTCATTCCAATTATTAAAACATTCTTAGAGGACGTTATATGGTTGTTACATTATTTCTCGTCAAAACAATTTTCAAAGTGATTGAAACATTCATGACTTTCGTCACTAGGTAAAGATAAACTTGGTCGAAGCGAAAAGCTTACCAACACATATTTCGAGATATAGATAGGCGATATATACTCGGATCAAAATATCAAATGTGTATGATCTAGGCTATATATATAGCATACGACTTTTGTCTCAAAGAGTAGGAGATAGAATAGATCGACTTTTGAGTGATAGATAAGTTCAAGTCTCCACATACCTTTTTGTCGAGAAGTTCCACCGGTTCCTTGAGTAGATATTCTACTTTTATGATGAATCGCCATGAATTCCTTGAGCTCAACTACACTTACTATCCTGTCCGAGACTTAGCTATAAGAGACTAGAAATCAAGACTTATAGTTTTGATCACTAACATTGACAAACATGCTTGAGATAGCAACGCATGCGAGTTTGACCGAGCAGTGCTCTAACAATCTCCCCCTTTGTCAATTTTAGTGACGAAACTATCAATACATAAGGAATACAAAAAAGATAATGAAACTTTAGTAGCTCCTATTCCACATGTCTAATCTTCAACATTCCTCGAAATATTCGTCACTTCCAAGTACTCCAATGATCTCAAAGTTTGTAAGTTTAGCACCATCATTGTTGAAGATCCGCAGCTATAAAAATGAGAAAGCATCGGTCTCGATCATTGTTATACAGTGTCATAGTATTATTACACAGTGTCAAAGTCCAATTGTATCACAACTTCAACAATAATACTATGGTGATATGTATCATTCCCCCTTAGTCAATACTCCATCTCACATGAAAACCACTCCCCCTTACACAATGATCCGAAAACCATATGTATTTGTAGTGTGAACTACATATTAATTCTCCCCCTTTTTGTCAATAAAATTGGCAAAGGTACAAGAACGGGATCATAATGAAATTTCCGTAAGAGACATTTCATGACTGAGAGAAAGAAACACATATCATCTTATTTAGATGCAATCATATAACCGAAGCTAACAGCATTCATCAAGGAGTTTAAAGATACAAGATAACCCCTCTAAAATTCCATAGTCGCACACCCCTCAAGATATGGCCATTAAGCACAAGTTCAAAACAACTCTCCCCCATTTGATGTCATTCCCGAAAGAACAACAATGAGCGACCTTAATTTCAAGAGAAACGAAGGATTTTTATTGGACACCAAAACCATGAGAATGATTTTTATATCCAAAACTCAATCAAATTATTCACAAGTAAACCCATGAATAATTTAATCGGAATACATAATCAAATTAAACACAAAAGTGATCAATTTAATTCATTGTGCTCAACATAAGTAAACTTACGGAGCAACGACTAAGATAACCATACAAGAGAGTGATTGGCTTAATCGTTCATATACTCAACACAAGAGAACTTATGGAGTAATAACTAAATAACTAAGAAGATGATTAATTTAGTTCTAAATGCTCATCATAACGTACCTTACGGAACAACCAACCAAGCTAATCAAAAATAATCAACCTAGTTGTATCGTGCTCAACATAAGACACATCACGGAGCCTTCACGGTAATACATCAAGATGGATCAATGAATATCAATACCGTGGAATACACAAGGATTCATTCTTTTGCACAAGCATATACAATAACAATAATCCTTGGATACAAAATATTTTAACCTATCTTCCGTCAAAGATCGACAATATAGGCTTAACTTTTGTATATGTCAAAAGTCTATTCATCCTTAAATCAATACATGAATACCGATCGTGAACGACTTTACTTTTGACAAAATATGGGACAATATAGTTCACGGACGTAAACACCAAAATCCCATAACAAGTTACAATATAATAAATCAAAAATATTGCAAAACATCATCCTCCAAAAAGTTTTAGAATTTTAAACCAAAAAACCTAAAAACAAGAAGATGAAACCAATAGCTATGTGTAGTCACAATCATCGCTATTCAAAGCACTAGTTATTATTCCAACTAAGCCAAAAAGAATACATACTAGGCATAATCAAGAACATATGTTACGCATCTTCTTCCTCATCGGAGACATTCCAAGATGCTTTAATTGCGTTCAGTTCTTCCTCAAGCTCGGGAAACTTCGTTGCAATCAAAGACAATTGTTCTTGAACACACTTCACTCTTGAATCAACCTTACACACACCTTTATGAATCTTGAGAAGAAGGCTCATGGTAGTAGGATCACTAAAATCAAGAGAAGCGATTCTTTGTCGCTTGCAAGCATTTTCCCTTATGCGCCTAAAGGTACACAGACGAACCGGTTTGGGGTCCCCAAGAGAGTTTCCGATTGAATCACACCCACGATCACGACAAATTTGACTAATCAAGCAAGAGTAACCCAACATCTTGACGGGTGAAGTCATCGAAATCATTTGAGAGATAATGAAACCACAACTATCGAGACTTGAAATACCCGAATCAAGAAAATAGACCAATTCCGCAAACTCGTGACTCCACCAAGAATTTTCAATTGTGGAGGGACAAAGATTGGGGATACCAAGTTTTCCAAAATACATCAAAGCAATACTAAGATCATTAGTAGGGAACTTTCCTTGACTCCAAACGACCTTCTTGCCACAAAGCCCAACCGAGATATCATCACAAGATGGACGTTCATCACTTGGTCTAGGAAGTCGTACGTTCCCCAACGATATTTTAGTAATCCTTGAAATTAATTCTCTATCAACAAGAAACCTTTCTCTACCAATCATAGATTTGAATTCCATCTTGTTGTAATCAACATCATGAATATTGGCATAGAAGATCCTTGTAAGAGAATCAAATCCTTGACCAAGACCATCAAAGATATTTCCAAGCTTGAATTCTTTAAAACATACCAAATCCTCTTCATTCCCACTAGAAAAATCCAATTTTTTTTCTAGGATGAATCCTTTTGAAGCAATCTTATCAAACACTCTAACACAAGAATCATCCACAAACCTAATTCTAAGATAGTTTTGGTCAAGGAAGAATTCAAGCTAGAGATTTTTAGGTTTTTAGAATTCCTTTTAGTGATTCTAGAATTCATCATGGGACTTGAAATATGAAAGGATCAAGAGAAAATTACTTACTTGGATTGAATCTTGAACACCCTTTCTTTCAATTTTTCCAATGAAGCTTCAATAGAGGAAACACACAAAACCCTAAAAGTTCACGTACGCGGACGGGTGATGAAGAAGACTAGGGTGCGCGAACTTCTTCTTTATAAGGCCACAAATGGGCTTGGACCCGTTCATGAACCGAGACCCACATAAGAAAGATGGGATTTATTTATCCATTTGCACATTAAAGGTTATACATTCCGTAACAACACACATGTGAACGACAACAGATGCAATAGAAAGCTAAAATTGATGTTTAAACACATTAACAAAACTGTACACAACTCAAACCATTTTCTTGCCCCATTCCAAGATATATACAAATGGGTAATTGCCATCATTGTTACCAAGAGGCATAATGCGCAGGGGAATTATCATGCGACATTTCTGGTTGATAGGTGTGAACAGTCCCTGTAGTATAATCAAAGTAATGATGATAGTCAGGGCAGTTAGAGCTTTCTATCCTTCGTTTGTTCTGGCTATAAGAAGAATACCTCCGATTTCTGGGTTGCACAGTATTAATGGATTTAACACATACAGAACCCTTTTCGGAATAATTCTTAGACTTAACAGATTTAAGTTTTTCTAGTATCACTCGTAAGGTGTGGGGATTAGTTTTGCACAATACTAGATATCTCCTTTATATAGCCTTTGAAATCAGGGTTTTGCCTTAGTTACAAAGCAATCAATATTCACCGTTAGATGAAAACCTGATTTAGATTCAAGCTAATATTTCTCAACCGTTAGATCGAAAACTTAGCTTGTCATACGCAAATGACTGTACGCTTCTAGGTTTGTTAACCACACCCAAATGTGTACATTGTTGGTTCAACAATAGTTAACCCAAAGAGGTTAACCATATGAGGGTTTCATACCAACCATGTTCTTCTTCACCATAACTAGTTCAATTGACTCAAATGAACTAGTTAAGAGAGTTTTTCAATTGCAAGGAAATCTTATGTAACTACACAAGACATAATTGAAGCAAAGATGATTTGATTCACTCGAACCGGTTCATGAACTTTAATAGCCACAGTTTGCAAATGCATTCCTTAGTCTTTTAAGATTAAGTTCAGAAATCATCTTTAGATATATAACCTTCTCAAGTTCGCAGACTAGGTTCGCAGACTTAAGACACCGGATAGAGTTTACAAACTCCAGCAAAAATTCTCGGGTTCGAGATCTACGCCGGTTCGCGGACTGGGTTCGCGGACTTGGCTCATGCAAGTAGTTTGTCAACTCCAGCAGAAATTCTCGGGTTTGAGAACTTCGGCAGTTCGCGGACTGAGTTCGCGGACTTGGCACTTGCCATTCTTCCGGTTCTCTTGATCAACGAAGTTTGAAAACTTCGGTTCAAGGAATCCATTGGTTATGTAATCTAAACTCTCATTACAATCATTCAAACATTCTTAGAGGACGTTATACAGTTGTTACATTATTTCTCGTCAAAGCAATTTTCAAAGTGATTGAAACATTCATGACTTTCGTCACTAGGTAAAGATAAACTTGGTCGAAGCGAAAAGTTTACCAACACATATTTCGATATATAGATAGGCGATATATACTCGGCACGAAATACCAAATGTGTATGATCTAGTTTATATATAGCATACGACTTTTGTCTCAAAGAGTAGGAGATAGAATAGATAGACTTTTGAGTGATACATAAGTTCAAGTCTCCACATACCTTTTTGTCGAGAAGTTCCACCGGTTCCTTGAGTAGATCTTGTATGATGAATCGCCATGAAGTCCTTGAGCTCAACTACACTTACTATCCTGTCCGAGACTTAGCTATAAGAGATTAGAAATCAAGACTTATAGTTTTGATCACTAACATTGACAAACATGCTTGAGATAGCAACACATGCGATTTTGACCGAGCAGTGCTCTGACAATTATGTGTAGAACCATAGATTCAAGAGAGGAGCCACTCTTCTTTAGAGGGATTGTCTTTGATTAAAAAATGTATCATATTATCATTAGAACATACTACATCACATGGAAAACCATGCTTCCAGAGAAGAATGATCCCACCAAACAAACCAATTGAACTAACAAACCAGGAATTTGGGTAACCATATGATCTAATCAACACTTTAGCTTTATCTTCACTAGTTTTTGTTTCAGCCAAAAAGATGATATCAGGGCTATGTTGTTTGATAATCTCAGCAAGATAATCCCTAGTATCTTTAGAGGCAAAGCCTTTAACATTCAATAAGATCTTCATACTAGCAATGGGAAGTAAATTGAAATTGTGGACTAAGAAAAATACTGGCATGCAATAAGATTTACTGAGATGAGATTTAAATTGAGAAAATGAAATGAAAAATACCTGATTATCCACGCCTGAAGATTTGCTTTGGATGCTTTGAGAGTAGTTTTTCTCAGAGACTGTCCCATGATAAGAAGGAAAGGAATTAGGTGATTGAACTTAATCCTCAACAAAATGGGTATTTTCAAAAGAATTTATTTCTTGACTTGAGGAACTCTGGGTTGATTGTGCTTGTTGAAATTGACTAATGAGTTGATGGATTGGTCCTTTAAAACACCTAGAAGGACGAACATCATCTGTATCTATATTTTCAACATTGTAATTATCAAGAGTAACATCAAATTCGCCCACAGGGAGATAATTTCTAATAAGATTTGGATCTATTGCTTCTTCATCATTGATAGGATTGTTATATTGAAAATTTTCTTGACCTAAATACTGATTAGAGGCGTAGAGCATGATATTTGATTGATCCCTATGGGTTACTGGAGAAGATGTTGACTCATGAAATTGAGAATTGCTCGGACCTCCCTATTCCATTCTAATCCCTTTTCCTTGTCTTTGTGTGGAATCATCTTTATCTCTTCCTCTATTAAAGTGGATTTAAATCATACCTTATTGATTACAGCCCAGCGTAGTAGTTGGTTCATCCCGAGTTACTGAGTTGACCATCTGATTAACTAGCTAGATTTGTACATTAGTACATGTCATCATAGGAATAGGGACTTGGGAAGACATATTATGAGAGCTTGCATTTATTGGATTCTCTTCAATGTGCTGATGCTCCGTTATTCCGCACACTTCATTAATTGCATGCATCCGATCAACCATAATATTAGTTGCATTTTCTTGTTATTGATCCATCACATTGTGAGTCCCTTTAACATTTGCTGATTTGACTCCTCTTGTATCCGGATTATTCCATGACGGAGGATCTAAGATTGAGTTTGAAGACAAGTAACCCTTTTGTTGTTGAAGCAAGAAGTTTGTTATTGTTTCACACTCTTCCTCTTGATGATCGATAGTATAACAAAAACCACATAGGTTAAACGGTTGTTTCTCATAGAAGAGCCTTATCAATACCTCTTCACCAACTGCATTTTTCATCAAGAATCCTCTTCTCAACGGGTCTCTGACATCAACAAGAACTCTAACTTTCTGCACTTTGCCTTTAGGAACAATGCAATCTGGAGGATCAAGCTCTTTTACTTCTCCCATGGCTGAAGCTATACTTTTAACAATAGGAGGATTTGCAAACTCAGGTTGCATGTTGTATAATCTTAGCCAGAGAAGTTGTTTCTTCAAATTGACTTTACTCTTTGGAATAAGTGGGTTCCATGGCTGTAAGACGAAAAGATCTCCCTGTATAAACCATGGTCTATGTTTTAGAACCATGTCATACTCCTCCTGAGTTAGAACTTTATCATATAGCAGTCGTCATCTTCCTCTTTTTTGATGTAGATATCTTTACTTTTGCTCCACAGTTTTTTCAGTTCTTTATCCAGTTCAGCGACTGAGTAATCCTTACAGGAGTAAACCTTTCCTAAGAAAGAGAATTTCCATTGACTTGCTCCCTGGATTAATTCCTCAGTACTAAGTATTGGTTTTTTTAGGGCTTCGAGCCTTTCAGACAGGGAAGTTCTTTCCATAACTTGCTGAACTTCATGGATTTGAGGTTCCATGAGAGAGGAAGGGAAAACAGCATGAGGAGAAGATAGAGAAAGAAGAAGAAGAAAAAGAAGAAAGGCAAGCGTGCTTATCATCCTATAGTTGCCTAAAAATTGCATAGTGAATGTGTTACACTTGTACGATTACTTGAGAGTAGGAGAGCCGGATATAGGAGTAGGCTTAGGGTTAATACGGCTGGTTATCTTTGAAAAAGCGGGGGTCTAACAACACCACCCAATATTTCGCTTAGCAATCTGTATGGACAAACCCGAATATGCTTTTAAGAGAATCAACAAGATTCAATCAATTAAAAGTATATCAACGAGTTTATATCTCTCTCTTGATTTGATTTCCTCAAACAGAAACTGTGAGTACTAATCAAATACAAGGAATAAATTGGACGGTACCAAAGACCAATGTCCAAGGATCAATCAATATCAATCAACAACAAAAGGTCGGATTTCCAATTGATGACCACAAACACACAACCTGTATTATTTCAATTATAAAGATAAACAATATAATGCGAAAAATGAAATAACACAGACACCAGAAATTTTGTTAACGAGGAAACCGCAAATGGATAAAAACCCCGGGACCTAGTCCAAATTGAATACACACTGTATTAAGCCGCTACAGATACTAGCCTACTCCAAGATAACTTCGGACTTGACTGTAGTTGAACCCCAATCAGTCTCCCACTGATCCAAGGAATAGTTGTACTCTCTACGCCTCTGATCCCAGCAGGACACTGCGCACTTGATTCCCTTAGCTGATCTCACCCATAACAAAGAGTTGTTGCAACCCAAAATCGCAGACTTGATAATAAACAAATCTGTCTCACACAGAAAATTCTAGTCTATCAAAGGATAAATCTGTCTCCCACAGAAGAACCCTAGGTTTTTGTTCCGTCTTATGATATGAAATCAAGTTGAACAGGAACCAATTGATAATCTGGTCTTATATTCCCGAAGAACAACCTAGATTAATCAATCACCTCACAACAGTCTTACTTGTATAAACAAGAGGACGTCGAGGAATCACAAATAGTGAGACGAAGATGTTTGTGACTTCTTTATCTTGCCTATAGGAGAAATCTCACGATCTCAAGCCAACCAAAAAGATTGTACTCGTACGATAGAAGATGCAAGATCAGATCACACAACTACGATAAAAGTAGTATCGGTATGGCTTCACAATCCCAATGAAGTCTGTAACTCGTTAACCTGGTTTTAGAGAAGAAAATCAAATGTTATAGGAGAATCGACTCTAGCGAGCGCACTAGTATCAGACAGACGTGTGGGGATTAGTTTTGCCCAATGCTAGATGTCTCCTTTATATAGTCTTCAAATTAGGGTTTTGCCTTAGGTACAAAGCAATCAATATTCACCGTTAGATGAAAACCTGATTTAGATTCAAGCTAATATTTCTCAACCGTTAGATCGAAAACTTAGCTTGTCACACACACTTGAGATATACGTTTACTGGGTTTGTGAAAATCGTGCCCAAACGTGTACGTGTATGTTGGTTCAACATAGTAACCCAAAAGGTTAACCATATGAGCATTTCATATTAACCTTGTTCTTCTTCACCATAACTAGTTCAATTGACTCAAATGAACTAGTTAGATAGTTGTTCAATTGCTATGAGATCTTATGTAACTAGACAAGACAAAATTGAAACAAAGATGATTTGATTCGATTTGAATCGGCTCATGAACTTTAGCCACGGTTTGCATATTGCACTCCTTAGTAATTTAAGTTTCATGTTCATAGCACATATTTAGATCATAACCCACTCAAGTTCGCAATCAAGCTCGCGGACTTAAGGCAACCGGCAGAGTTTTCCAAACTCAGCAGAAAATCTCGGCAAAGAAACTTCCGCCAGTTCGCGAACTAAACACGCAAACGAGTTTTTCGAAATCCCAGCAAAAATTCTCGGTAAAAGCCAATTCCTCCGGTTTCTTTCAATCAACAAAGTTCGCAAACTTCGGATTAAGGAATAGGACTTATGCACATATGTGTTACCACACAATCCTTAGATCCATCATTGGTTATATAGACCTAAACTCTCATTCCAACCATTAAAACATTCTTAGAGGACGTTATATAGTTGTTACACTATTTCTCGTCAAAGCGATTTTCAAAGTGATTGAAACATTATGACTTTCGTCACTAGGTGAAGATAAACCTGATCAAAGCGAAACGCTTTACCAACACATGATTTTGAGATATAGATAAGTAGAGTATACTCAACTCGAAATATCAAATGTGTATGATCCAATCTATATAGCATACGAATTTTTTCTCATAAGAAGTAGGAGATAGAATAGATAGACTTTTGAGTGATAGATAAGTTCAAGTCTCCACATACCTTTTTGTTGATGAAGTTCCATGGTTCCTCGAGTAGATCTTCGTCGTTTCATGATGAGTCTCCATGAAGTCCTTGAGCTCAACTACACTTTTCTATCCTAGTCCGAGACTTAGCTATGTAGACTAAAAATCAAGACTCATAGTTTTGATCACTAACATTGACAAACATGCTTGATATAGCAACGCATGCGAGGTTGACAGAGCTATGCTCTAAAAATCTCCCCCTTTGTCAATTTTAGTGACAAAACTATTAATACATATGGAATACAAAAAAGATAAACTTTAGTGGCTCCTATTCCATAGTCTAATCTTCAACGTTCCTTGAAATCTTCGTCCTTCCAGGTACTCCAATGATCCCAAAGGTTGTAAGTTTAGCATCACCGTTGTTCAAGATCCGTAGCTATAACAATGAGATAAATCGAGATTCTCGATCATCATTATACAATGACATAGTATTATTATGTAACATCAAAGTCCAATTGCATCACGACTTTAACAATAATACTACGGTGATATGTATCACTCCCCCTTAGTCAATACTCCATCTCACATGGAAACAACTCCCACTTACACAATGATCCGAAAACCATATGTATATGTAGTAGAACTACACATTAATCCCCTTTTTTGTCAATAAAATTGGCAAAGGTACAAGAACGGGATCCAAATGAAATTTCCGAGAAGAGACGTTTCATAGACTAAAAGAAAAAAATACATACCAACTTAATTTAGATGCAATCATAAAAGCCGAAGCTAAATGCATTCATCAAGGAGTTTTAAGATACAAGATAACCCATATAAAATTCCACAGCCGCACACCCCACAAGATATTACCATTAAGCACAAGTTCAAAAGAACTCTCCCCCATTTGATGTCATTCCTTAAAGAACAACAAGAGCGACCTTAATTTCGAAAGAAAATAAGGATTTTTAAATGGACATTAAAAACCATAGGAATGGTTTTCTATATCCAAAACTCAATCAAATTAATTTCAAGTAAACCCATGATTAATTTAATTGGAATACGCAACTAAATCAAACCACAAAAATGATCAATTTAATTGACTGTGCTCAACATAAGTAAACTTACGGAGCTACGACTAAGGTAATCATACAGAGATGACTAACTTAATCGTTCACATACTCAACATAAGGAAAACCTTACGGAATATACGACTACATTAACCAATAGAACATGATTAGTATAGCCGTTCATATACTCAATACAAGGACTTGTGGAATATATGAATACTCAACTAGACTAATTACAAGAGAACATATAATTAATCTAATTGGAAAACACAACCAAACTAATCACAGAAGTAATCAATTTAATTGTCAATTGTTTTTCTCAACAAAAGAAGACTGTCACGACCGCAAAAATTCGGGCTTCTATTGAGCCGGATTTGACCCAATGGATGAAGTCCAACCCAACTAGCAAGACCGGATTCTTGAGTCATGACTATGGAACAGGCTAATTTTTTTTTTAAGAATAATAATAAAAGAAAATAAAAGTACGAAATGAATAAAGACTGCATAATCTAATTTCTTTCCAAATTGAAGTCCAATAAAAAGGGTTCCAAATAATAATTATTAAAGATGTTCCAAAAGTCATAGAATAAAATAATGGTTTGAAAACTAAACAATGTCTCTTAATAAAATAATTAAAAAGGAAACTAGAAATGATAAAATGATAACCAACAAAAAATACCCAATATCCCTGTGATATCATATAGTAGTGTCTTGCGAGAATACTAACATCTGAGTACTATGCCGTAAGCTTCCAAGTCCGCTTACTGCGCTAACTGCTCCTCAAACTCTGTGGGGAGAGGAAAAGGAATTTGGGGTGAGCAAACCACAACTCAGTAGGAATTTCAAAAAATTAATATAGTGTACCGAAAATTAAACCATGCAGCGAATAAAATAATAAAACTCATACAAGTCAAAATCTTCTGAAATTACTTACTCATTTTACTCACATAAACCAACCTATAATTGTAGGTTCCTAATCTAGTGTCAGAGTTATTCCGGTAACAAACGATAATGTTCCACGAACAGTCTTCCCAAGGTAGCAACCAATGGTGGGATGCCATAAAGGCTTAACATTTCAGCAGCAACAGAGATTGATTTTTTATCCAAAATTCATTTCTTACAAGTACACTCAATTACGTACAAAAACTCAAACACATCCATAATCCCATAAAATATGATCAATGCATTTATATAATATTTATAATAATAAGAAAAATGCATTCACTTCGAAACAGAGACCATCTACATGCCCAGACCATTATCTGAACCTAGTTTCCAATTAAACAGACTCCACTGACTGACAAACAGCCCTGCCTCACATCTCTCACTCAATATGGATTGATTAAAATCATTTAACAAAGCGATGAAAACGAGACAGAATTTGACTACGTATAAAATAACTTGCTGGTAGTGAATAAAAACAGGAGAAGGCGTGAAATCAATGGATATAGGTATTTAATTTAAAGAGGGACCCAGCAGTTAATCAAAAGAAAGATGTATAAATGATCAGTTCCCACAAAGTAATTAAATTCTTTTTGTTTTGTTGTTAAAAGAAAAACAAGTAAGCAAATGAGACAAAAATCATTTCATAAACAAAAAGAAGCCATGTGTTGTGCATCTCCCAAGGAATGGTCCAAGTACTAAACTTATTTTTAAATAAGGAATGAGATTAAAAAGATACAGAGCAGGACAGAAAAATGGTAGTAATGAAGGAGTAGTATTGTCACGGTTTTCGAAACTGAGATGATGTTCAAAAGTGGTAGCAAACGATAGTAATTATGTACATTTCCAAAAGAAATTAGAGTCCACTTCTCTGATACATTTATTTAAAATACAAGTTATTGTGTCAGTGATAAAATTGAAGCAAGTTTACTATTTTTTAAAAGACGTCTCCTTTTTTCTCTTTCCTTCTTTTTTTTTTAAAAAAAAACCTCTGGGTTACACGTTTAGATCCGTAGATGAAAAGAAAAATTGGTGCAGGTAGAGGCAGACATAGTGTATAAAGAATCTTCTTCTTCTTTTAAATTTTTTCTTCCATAAACCAGCAGACCAAATGATTATCATTTTTTTTAAAGGTTTAAACATCAAATCACTGACCGGGTTCAGGAAATTATGAAGTTCGTTTATAAATCAGGCTTACAAGACAAACTTATGGACATCTGACATGTACGAGATGATAATGATGATAGACATAATTTAAAAATATTATAAAATCATGAGAAATATTTTAGTTTTTAATATTACGAGAAACCCCTACCTCATACGCACTCGAAGTGAAAAATTCTGAAATCCTTAGCAGTCCAAGCAAGCAGTAATCCAAGCAGATAAAGTAACAAAACAATTTATTTTTTTTTGTGAAGTAGCAGAGATGGAAAAAGAGGAAGAGAGAGATATGGTTTCTTTTCTTTTTCTAGGGTTTCGGGAAAATGACAAAACAATATATATTAATAACCCTAAAAGTAGATGCAAAAGGGGGAGAAAGACCTTTTCTTCTTATCACACGTATTAAATAGAAAAATCATGGGTACTAATAGATGGTGACCCTACTATTCTATGTGCTAACCATTTCTTTTAGCCACCCCAAAGCACACAACTACTTGTATCAAAAGAGCAAAGATATGTACACCCCACAGTGCACATTTGCTACACCCCATATTTATGGGTCGGATACGGGTTAAATCCCGAATCCAAAATTCCCGGGTTTCACACTATCAACCACTAAAGAAAAAAGAATTTCTCCCGAAATTCAGAATTCTAAGGTACGTTCTTAAAAACTACCTTGCACAGTCGCATCCTCTGTATGCACTTCATCAGTAAATGGTTCAATTTTCCTTGCGTCTGTTGTCTAGGCGCAAATGGTCGCATATCGTTTCTCGGTTGATATGGTTGTTTCTCACGATCATTCTGCCTTGGCACGGTCTGGTATCGATGCTGGTATGCATTCTGATGTTGATAAACTCGTGGCATAGGACAATCTTTGATAAAGTGATCGCTACTGCCACAACGGTGGCACACATAGTTTGCGTATGGTTTAGATGGTAACCCTAAATTAGGACAATCCCTAGCAAAGTGACCCTCTATCCTACAATGATAGCATACCTTTGGTTCAACAATTTTCTCAGCATCATTAATATTCTGACGCTTCTCGTTCCTCTCAGTATCATCAGTACGCTGACGTTTCTGGTTCCTATTTTGATCTCTCGGCTCCCTTTCATTCTGGTTTTTGTTCCAGTCCGCTTCTATAGCTAATGAAGTATCAAGAACATCATTATAAGTGGTGAGGCGACATGGTACTAACCTAACACGGATGGCAGGTTTCAGCGCATCCTGAAGTTTTCTTGCTCTTCGTAACGGCGTATTAACCAAGTTATCTCCAAAACGTTCAAATTCACTGAACTTCTTGTCCAATTGAGAAACTGTCATGTCTCCCTGAGTTAAGGTTGCAAATTCAGCACACATCTGGGCTTTGGCTGTCTCATGGAAATACTTGTCAAGGAACAACGTTTCAAACTCTGCCCAAACAGCAACATTTCGAACTCGTCTTATCTAATCCCACCAATAGTCAGCAGCTCCACTAAAGAGATACGTAGCAAAATGAACCTTGTCATTCTCTTCCACACGTAAAGCTAAGAACTCCTTCTGTATCCCCCATTAACCACCTTTCAGCCTCAAGAGGTTCTTCAGTTCCCTTAAATTCTTTTCTTCCAACCACCTTTAAGAACTTTTCTAAGTCCACTCTACCCTGGAGTTGGGTCTCAACAACCTGTACCAGTGTTCCCAATGTCCCAACAACTCGATCAAGGGTGGCTTCCATGCATTCCCTCCTGTCATCTCCTTCTTCTCCATTTGGTTGAGGACCGTTGGTGTTATCACGTCGAGGAGGCATCTTCAAAATAAAGAGACTCGCGCACTAAGGTTAATATCTAATTCGAATCCTAATTTAACTAATACACTCAAAATTTTATAGTGTAAGGTTTTTAGTTATTTATCCCAACCCCAAATGCAAATTAAAACATCCAAAAATCCGATGAAAACTAAATTAATTTAATTTTCCAAATAAAATAAAAAGAAAAATAACACACTTTTCAAAAAAAAAAAGTTTTGAATCCAAAAGTCGCAATAAAATAAAATAAATCAGAGTGCAAGTTCTTTTTTTTTCTTTAAACAAGACTTTTGAAACTAGTCAGTAGACACGCACAACCCGAGAAAATCGGAACCATGCTCTGATACCAAACTGTCACGCCCGCAAAAATTCGGGCTTCTATTGAGCCGGATTTGACCCAATGGATCAAGTCCAACCCAACTAGCAAGACCGGATTCTTGAGTCATGACTATGGAACAGGCTAATTTTTTTTTTTAAGAATAATAATAAAAGAAAATAAAAGTACGAAATGAATAAAGACTGTATAATCTAATTTCTTTCCAAATTGAAGTCCTATAAAAAGGGTTCCAAATAATAATTATTAAAGATGTTCCAAAAGTCAAAGAATAAATTAATGGTTTGAAAACTAAACAATGTCTCTTAATAAAATAATTAAAAAGGAAACTAGAAATGATAAAAATGATAACCAACAAAAAATACCCAATATTCCTATAATATCATATAGTAGTGTCTTGCGAGAATACTAACATCTGAGTACTATGCCGTAAGCTTCCAAGTCCGCTTACTGCGCTAACTGCTCCTCAAACTCTGTGGGGAGAGGAAAAGGAATTTGGGGTGAGCAAACCACAACTCAGTAGGAATTTCAAAAAATTAATATAGTGTACCGAAAATTAAACCATGCAGCGAATAAAATAATAAAACTCATACAAGTCAAAATCTTCTGAAATTACTTACTCATTTTACTCACATAAACCAACCTATAATTGTAGGTTCCTAATCTAGTGTCAGAGTTATTCCGGTAACAAACGATAATGTTCCACGAACAGTCTTCCCAAGGTAGCAACCAATGGTGGGATGCCATAAAGGCTTAACATTTCAGCAGCAACAGAGATTGATTTTTTATCCAAAATTCATTTCTTACAAGTACACTCAATTACGTACAAAAACTCAAACACATCCATAATCCCATAAAATATCATCAATGCATTTATATAATATTTATAATAATAAGAAAAATGCATTCACTTCGAAACAGAGACCATTTACATGCCCAGACCATTATCTGAACCTAGTTTCCAATTAAACAGACTCCACTGACTGACAAACAGCCCTGCCTCGCATCTCTCACTCAATATGGATTGATTAAAATCATTTAACAAAGCGATGAAAACGAGACATAATTTGACTACGTATAAAATAACTTGCTGGTAGTGAATAAAAACAGGAGAAGGCGTGAAATCAATGGATATAGGTATTTAATTTAAAGAGGGACCCAGCAGTTAATCAAAAGAAAGATGTATAAATGATCAGTTCCCACAAAGTAATTAAATTCTTTTTGTTTTGTTGTTAAAAGAAAAACAAGTAAGCAAATGAGACAAAAATCATTTCAGAAACAAAAAGAAGCCATGTGTTGTGCATCTCCCAAGGAATGGTCCAAGTACTAAACTTCTTTTTAAATAAGGAATGAGATTAAAAAGATACAGAGCTGGACAGAAAAATGGTAGTAATGAAGGAGTAGTATTGTCACGGTTTTCGAAACTGAGATGATGTTCAAAAGTGGTAGCAAACGATAGTAATTATGTATATTTCCAAAAGAAATTAGAGTCCACTTCTCTGATACATTTATTTAAAATACAATTTATTGTGTCCGTGATAAAATTGAAGCAAGTTTACTATTTTTTAAAAGACGTCTCCTTTTTTCTCTTTCCTTCTTTTTTTAAAAAAAAAACCTCTGGGTTACACGTTTAGATCCGTAGATGAAAAGAAAAATTGGTGCAGGTAGAGGCAGACATAGTGTATAAAGAATCTTCTTCTTCTTTTAAATTTTTTCTTCCATAAACCAGCAGACCAAATGATTATCATTTTTTTTAAAGGTTTAAACATCAAATCACTGACCGGGTTCAGGAAATTATGAAGTTCGTTTATAAATCAGGCTTACAAGACAAACTTATGGACATCTGACATGTACGAGATGATAATGATGATAGACATAATTTAAAAATATTATAAAATCATGAGAAATATTTTAGTTTTTAATATTACGAGAAACCCCTACCTCATACGCACTCGAAGTGAAAAATTCTGAAATCCTTAGCAGTCCAAGCAAGCAGTAATCCAAGCAGATAAAGTAACAAAACAATTTTTTTTTTTTTGTGAAGTAGCAGAGATGGAAAAAGAGGAAGAGAGAGATATGGTTTCTTTTCTTTTTCTAGGGTTTTGGGAAAATGACAAAACAATATATATTAATAACCCTAAAAGTAGATGCAAAAGGGGGAGAAAGACCTTTTCTTCTTATCACACGTATTAAATAGAAAAATCATGGGTACTAATAGATGGTGACCCTACTATTCTATGTGCTAACCATTTCTTTTAGCCACCCCAAAGCACACAACTACTTGTATCAAAAGAGCAAAGATATGTACACCCCACAGTGCACATTTGCTACACCCCATATTTATGGGTCGGATACGGGTTAAATCCCGAATCCAAAATTCCCGGGTTTCACACTATCAACCACTAAAGAAAAAAGAATTTCTCCCGAAATTCAGAATTCTAAGGTACGTTCTTAAAAACTACCTTGCACAGTCGCATCCTCTGTATGCACTTCATCAGTAAATGGTTCAATTTTCCTTGCGTCTGTTGTCTAGGCGCAAATGGTCGCATATCGTTTCTCGGTTGATATGGTTGTTTCTCACGATCATTCTGCCTTGGCACGGTCTGGTATCGATGCTGGTATGCATTCTGATGTTGATAAACTCGTGGTATAGGACAATCTTTGATAAAGTGATCGCTACTGCCACAACGGTGGCACACATAGTTTGCGTATGGTTTAGATGGTAACTGATGAGTGCCAAATATTGTATATATTTATCCCTTTTTGTTGGCATTTTAACTCATCTTTTGTGCATTAATTCTACATTTTATCCCATATTCTGTATTTTCATTGTTTTCAAGAATAAATATTTTTATTAATTAATTTTGTATTTCTAGGTTGTAAATAAAGACTAGATGAGTTGCGGAGCGGAATAGAGCAGAAAAGTAGTGAAAAGCCGGGAGGAGTTACGCAAGGAAGCCGCGAAGAACGTTGTGCACAAAACCAAGAGGCTAGGAATGGTCTTGAAGAAGAAGAATTGTCCTTAAAGAAGATATGGGCTTGGCATACCCAAGGCCCAAAACCCTTACTCAAACACATTTCCACTATCCAAGCCCGTCTCGGATTTCAGCCGTCAGATCGAAGCATTTCAGCACCCTACGGTCGCTCCATCATCGCACATCAAACTCCGAAGACCCCGCTTTACATCGCAACGCCCATCTCCATCTTGGGTCGTCCGTTTTGCTACATCCCTTCATCCGACGGTCGCTCCACGCTTACCTCCGTATCACCGTTGGATCCACCTACCATCTTCCCATCCATCGCTCCTTGTCGCAGATCATCAAACCTCGTTGAACCCGCCTAACACCCAAGTATAGAACACCCTATACCCCTAGACAAACGCCCCCTAACCCTAACTCTATCGACTTCTTCTTTCTTCTCCATCTCTTCTTCCTTCCCCCGTCTGCAGAACCCATACCACCACCACTCCCTGCAACTGCCGCGCCATCACCTCTACCTGTCTCACATCATCCCTAAACTACCAACCCATCATCACCCCCTAACTATCTAGCCCCCTATTCCCTCAATCTCTCACGTTTCTTCCCTGAAACCCTAAGCGTGAGAGGTTGATGAAGTAGGTGACCTAGAGATGAAATTGAAGCATGGGAATTACGCAAGGGAAGCAGAAGAAGTATGGGTCGAAGATGGAATTGTCTCATCACAGTTGGTGAGGTAAAAATCCTAAACCCTAGTTCACAGTCAATTTGGGGAAAATCATAAAAACCCTGATTATTGTTGAGAAGAGTAAAGAGATAGAGTGGGTGAAATAGGGTAGGTAATTAAACCCAATTACTGTTTAATTTGGGAATTTGTGTGATTTTGGAAAACCCTAATTTTTGGGGGAATTTGGGGATTGTCTGTAAGCTATAAATAGAGCTGGATGTTGTGTGTTGCAAAAACTTATGCTGGAATAGCCAGTGTCATTTGGTCTGATTTTGGGAGAGCTGGATTAGCCAGTCTCTCCAATCTTTGTGTTGTTCATATTTTACTCTTGTTTTATCCATTGTTAACTGTTACTGTGAGGTTATTGTTGTTGTTTTCTTTTAATTTCAGTTTTACCATGTTTTAGTTTGTCACCTTGCTGAGGAAAAGATGAAGCTTCATGTGAATGCTAGTTAACTGATATGTAGAGAAGAGTTTTGTGGTCTGAAATTGTGCAGGATAATCATAATTTAAGCACTTAGTTAGGCTAGCCTTGTGACTAATGGTGCTGCAGCTCATGCACAGTTGTTGCTAAGCCCTTAGACTAGTTGTACTTTAATCAGACAATTAGTACTTTGGTAAGTATTTTAGCTGTAATTAGGATATCCCATAGGAAGAACAAGAGGCAGAAATTTGAGTCACATTGAAGATTGATTAGCATAAGTTTGAGGTGAAATCAAAAACCTCAGTGCCACTGCCCTATTACCATTTTGTCTCACTGTTTCTACTTCACTATTAACTTAATTTCTCATCTCCACTGCCCTTGGCTTAGGCCTTGGTTTATCTCTTTGTCATTCTTTGTGTCACTGTCACTTTTCCAGTCACTGTCATCACCTAGTAGTTTCTTTGCTGTTTTAGTTTACTTGTTCATTGTTTCACATTTTATCACTTTCACTGTCACCTTCTCACTTTCACTTTGTTCCATTTTGTTTTGCTTTTGTTCTTTGTTTAGTTTCATTGTTCTGTCACCTTCTCATAATACTTTTGTTCTGTTTGCTTTTGTTCATTGTTTTGCTTTTGATGTGTTCACTGTCACCTTCTCACAACACTTTTGTTACTTCAGTTTCAAGTTCTGTCACTTAAAAGCCCATTTGTTCTCTTGCTTGGCTAAAGCCTAGTTCATATCTCAGAAGCCTAGCTCAAGCTAAGGCCCAGATTCATTACAAAGCCCAGTTCAGTCTTGGGTTAATCTAGAAGCCCATTGACACTCAAAGCCCAGTGCACTTCAAAGGCCAAGGCTAGTGCACTTCAAGACCAACTGAGCCCAAGCTCAGTTCACTTCATTGTCAAACAAGCCTATAATCCAAAGGTACCCAAAGCCCAAAAGGCTTCATAGTTAACCAACAAAAATTTAGGAGCCCAAAATAGCTAGAAAACTCCAAAACACTCCCAGTCTCTGTGGATCGACCCGTACTTGCACGAGCTACAACTGACGACCGTGCACTTGCGGTATTACTGTAGGCCCGTTTCATTTCGCTTCAATTTTATACGCTTTCCTGGGTCCACCAAGTTTTTGGCGCCGTTGCCGGGGACTCGGGTTTGTTTCTCTAGTAGTTTTATTAGCTATTTTTGCATTGCACTGCATAGCATTTGCATCTTCATCTGCTTCACTTCATTTGTTGTTGGACCTGCTGTTCTGAACCTGTTTTTCCTCCGCTGGGACGCCACCAAGGAAAAGAACCAAAACCCAACTGAGTTTTTGCAACAATATCAGAGCAGCTGGGCTGTGCTAAAAAGGTAAACCCATTCAGAGAACCCGAATTGTGGGCTTCCAATTTTTAATTGTGGGCTTGTAATATTAAAGCCAATTTTTGGGCTTTTTATTTTCTGTTGGGTTTGTAATTAATTTTTGTGGGCTTGTTTGTTTAATTTGTGGGCTTGTATTTAATTTTTGTGAGCTTGTTTAATTTGGACTGGTATTTTGTATTCTGGGTTTTTAAACCCAGCTGAGCTTGTAACCGATCACGCTAGGTTAACTCGTTAGTGGGCCGAGTACCCAAATTCTAGGCCGAGATTTTGGACTCAGTTTCACCAAACGTTTTCAAACCAGCTGAGCCAAACAAACACAAAACCAACAGTGGGCTTGCTCCCATTCAAAAACCAAATTTTATTTTCTTTTATCCCACCAAAACCAAATTTTTCCCAAAAATCCAAACCCTTTAAAAACCAAATTCTGAGCTTTGTACATTCTTTACTTAGCTTTTGAGCCAATCATGAATAGATCTTTTTCTACAGTTGGGGAGTACAACAAATCCCTTAGAGAACTTGCATATGGACAAACTTCACGTTATGAACCTTCCACGGACCATGATGTCAATAGTCATAGGAATTATTATGGACATTTTCAAAGTCCCGAGCCGCAATACATGAACCCTAATGACTATTCATACATGCATCATTCATCACAACGTGAAAATGAACATTTTGCTAGTGCCTCACTCACACAATCATCATTGATCGATCAATTAAAGCTCGAATCACAGCTTTAGAAATGCAATCACATGAGGAATCTGTCACATCTAATTTTCTTAGGCAACCTGAAATCTATGCATGTCCCGCATGTGGTAGTTTAGACCACCCTGTTGAGAATTGTCATATTTTGCATAATTTTAGGCAATCTAGAGAAAATCCAAGGTATGAAATGCCCATAAATTGTGAGAATGGTAGTCATTGGGACCATAATCAATCCTTTGAGGGTTGCGATCAATATTTTGTAAACCCTAATGACCATGCACACATGTACCATTCACCACAATTTGAACATGAAGAATTTTGTACTCCCATGAATTTAGACTCCACCACAGAAGCTTTAAGACTCAGTAAGCAAAACTTTGATAGATCTACATCACGAATTCATGCATATTTAGATCAGATTTTGCTTCACCTACAAAAGGAGGAAATTCATGAGGAAATGTATGTTGTCCCTAATGAAGTGTCTAGTCCCATTCATGTAAATGATGTTGAATATGAACCTAATTTAGAGGAACATGAATCGACTAATGACACCACCACTGTTAATGAGGACCAATATGCATGCTACCATGATGATGATTATGATGATTATGATGATATGTTAGAAGAACATGAAAATATTGTGGAACCTGTTGGTTCAAAACATATGGCTTCTCGCCCTCGACCTTCATGAATGTTGTTTTTCTAATACTCATTGTAATTCATATGATTTTGATATTGACATGGGATTCGTACAATTATTCTGTGAAGATGAGCATGACATAGGAATAGTTGAATCTTCTGTAGACACTAATGATATGCATGAAAATATATTTGATGTGTCTGATTCTCTACCTAGGTCACATTGTGATATTTCTCCTGATTTGCCGATGCATGAGAATAAATTTGTTGATGATGTTGATGACTCTGATTGTGATCTTGCCAATTTGTTTGATGATTGTGAGCATGTTGTGACACGTGTAGAAGACTTAGGAGATGTTGATGTGATTAGTAATGATGTGCCTATCGTCCTACATAAGTCACAATCTGATGGCCTTCCACCCAACCTAGATTTGGTTTGTACCCATATTGTCAAACCGATTTTTCTGAGAGTCCCTAATCTAGGTTTGGAACTGTGTGCTTCCCAAGTCCTTTGGACTATTTTGCATCTAAGTATAATATCTTTGAGGAACCACAGTTGGAATTAGCATGTTTCCCGTCCCTAGCAAAGTTCATTTCGATTAGACCTTGTGCATGATGAACCCCAAAACTGCGAGATTTTGTTTCCAAAATTTTATCTGTTGAAAAATCCAGGTTTGGGGGTAGCTCATTTTGTTTCACAGCTTCACTTGCATGCCTATCATATTATTATGTTGGTGAAGCTGTTGAAACCTCTACACTTTGTCTTTTGGGTTGATCCTCAACTCTTTAGATTGTTAGTGTATGGTGAATTTTTGTATATAATCCAGTAGATAAAATTTCTTAAAAACCTTTTTGTTCCTTTTGTATATATTTTGCTAATCCAATATGATCTCGGCTGACATATGTTGGATTCTTGCCTTGAATAACGGAGTTCTAATATTGCTTTCGCCGAAATCGGGTATTCTCTTTCCTTTTTCTCTACTCAACATGATCCTCTTCATATGTTGTATTATAATTTTGTTCATATTTTGAAACATTGAGGACAATGTTTAGTTTAGGTTTTGGGGGTGAAAAGTAGATACTTTGATAATATGCCATAATTGAAAACAAGAACTCCTTCTTTTTGAAAAAAAAAAAAAAAAAAAAAAAATAAAAAATTGAAAAAAAAAACATAAAAATGGAGCTCATTTACCTTGAAATGTTGACTCTTGTGCAATATGTAATTATTAGGAGTCTTAGTCTAGATATTTAGGCACCCTGATTCTAGCACAATTCACATAGTGATAAGAAATTTGCACGCGCACGATCTACCAATACATGTATAGCCTCGATCTTCAAGGTGTTTGATAGGAAGTACGATTGCCAATCACTTTAGAATACTGAACGAACTTGACTAGCTTGTTCTTTGGTTGGTTGGGATAGAAGGTGGAGGTTACATTAAGAAAAGCAACCATGAATTTGACGGTGCATCAAAAAGGGCACCTCTTGCTAAGAGTCATGTAATGTTTTTCTTTTGTTCATGTATCAAAAGTACTGTTGTAAAGATCAAAGTTCTTCAAAATTAAAAAAAAAAAAAAAAAAAAAAAAAATATCAAAAAAAAAAAAAAAAAAAAAAAATCAAGTATTTATTTATTCCATGTTTTGTCATGTTAAAGACAATATTCTCTCTTGTTCCAAAAATAAAAGAGAGTAATCAATGTAAATAAGAGTCATGTAAAGAGTCATCTTTTTGTTGTAAATAGTCTTGTAATAAGCAAGGAGGGTGCAGCCATCGATGTATAACGCGGGTAAACTGAAATATCTCCAACTCATTGGGTGAACATTCACAATTCTCGTAAAGCCGGACAGCTAGCTTGGCTTAGAATTCGGTTCTTAGCCTAAAAACTATCTCTTGGTGATTAGTAGTCATAACTTCGGGTCATTCTAGACACATGTGTAGATACACTTTACACTCTTATCACATGTCTTTTTTTGTTATCAGTGCTAGGATTGTGCCTTAGATAGCTAGATTGACATCTCCATTTTGCTGTGAGCTTAAACTGTCTTGCACATGTCACATTTAATGGAATCTGAGCTTATATTTTGACCTAAAACTTTGTAGGTACGTTCTAAGCAAACCTTCACGAGACTTCACTCGTCCACTAGGGACACTTAGTGGTTTAAAAGGCTTAGTGCATATGCTAAATGCATTCGAGAGACCAGCGACAGTGGTATAGTTAGGATTTCCTTAGTTTTGTTTTACTTGAGGACAAGTAAAATTCAGGTTTGGGGGTATTTGATGAGTGCCAAATATTGTATATATTTATCCCTTTTTGTTGGCATTTTAACTCATCTTTTGTGCATTAATTCTACATTTTATCCCATATTTTGTATTTTCATTGTTTTCAAGAATAAATATTTTTATTAATTAATTTTGTATTTCTAGGTTGTAAATAAAGACTAGATGAGTTGCGGAGCGGAATAGAGCAGAAAAGTAGTGAAAAGCCGGGAGGAGTTACGCAAGGAAGCCGCGAAGAACGTTGTGCACAAAACCAAGAGGCTAGGAATGGTCTTGAAGAAGAAGAATTGTCCTTAAAGAAGATATGGGCTTGGCATACCCAAGGCCCAAAACCCTTACTCAAACACATTTCCACTATCCAAGCCCGTCTCGGATTTCAGCCGTCAGATCGAAGCATTTCAGCACCCTACGGTCGCTCCATCATCGCACATCAAACTCCGAAGACCCCGCTTTACATCGCAACGCCCATCTCCATCTTGGGTCGTCCGTTTTGCTACATCCCTTCATCCGACGGTCGCTCCACGCTTACCTCCGTATCGCCGTTGGATCCACCTACCATCTTCCCATCCATCGCTCCTTGTCGCAGATCATCAAACCTCGCTGAACCCGCCTAACACCCAAGTATAGAACACCCTATACCCCTAGCCAAACGCCCCCTAACCCCAACTCTATCGACTTCTTCTTTCTTCTCCATCTCTTCTTCCTTCCCCCGTCTGCAGAACCCATACCACCACCACTCCCTGCAACTGCCGCGCCATCACCTCTACCTGTCTCACATCATCCCTAAACTACCAACCCATCATCACCCCCTAAATATCTAGCCCCCTATTCCCTCAATCTCTCACGTTTCTTCCCTGAAACCCTAAGTGTGAGAGGTTGATGAAGTAGGCGACCTAGAGATGAAATTGAAGCATGGGAATTACGCAAGGGAAGCAGAAGAAGTATGGGTCGAAGATGGAATTGTCTCATCACAGTTGGTGAGGTAAAAATCCTAAACCCTAGTTCACAGTCAATTTGGGGAAAATCATAAAAACCCTGATTATTGTTAAGAAGAGTATAGAGAAGATAGAGTGGGTGAAATAGGGTAGGTAATTAAACCCAATTACTGTTTAATTTGGGAATTTGTGTGATTTTGGAAAACCCTAATTTTTGGGGGAATTTGGGGATTGTCTGTAAGCTATAAATAGAGCTGGGTGTTGTGTGTTGCAAAACTTATGCTGGAATAGCCAGTGTCATTTGGTCTGATTTTGGGAGAGCTGGATTAGCCAGTCTCTCCAATCTTTGTGTTGTTCATATTTTACTCTTGTTTTATCCATTGTTAACTGTTACTGTGAGGTTATTGTTGTTGTTTTCTTTTAATTTCAGTTTTACCATGTTTTAGTTTGTCACCTTGCTGAGGAAAAAGATGAAGCTTCATGTGAATGCTAGTTAACTGATATGTAGAGAAGAGTTTTGTGGTCTGAAATTGTGCAGGATAATCATAATTTAAGCACTTAGTTAGGCTAGCCTTGTGACTAATGGTGCTGCAGCTCATGCACAGTTGTTGCTAAGCCCTTAGACTAGTTGTACTTTAATCAGACAATTAGTACTTTGGTAAGTATTTTAGCTGTAATTAGGATATCTCATAGGAAGAACAAGAGGCAGAAATTTGAGTCACATTGAAGATTGATTAGCATAAGTTTGAGGTGAAATCAAAAACCTCAGTGCCACTGCCCTATTACCATTTTGTCTCACTGTTTCTACTTCACTATTAACTTAATTTCTCATCTCCACTGCCCTTGGCTTAGGCCTTGGTTTATCTCTTTGTCATTCTTTGTGTCACTGTCACTTTTCCAGTCACTGTCATCACCTAGTAGTTTCTTTGCTGTTTTAGTTTACTTGTTCATTGTTTCACATTTTATCACTTTCACTGTCACCTTCTCACTTTCACTTTGTTCCATTTTGTTTTGCTTTTGTTCTTTGTTTAGTTTCATTGTTCTGTCACCTTCTCATAATACTTTTGTTCTGTTTGCTTTTGTTCATTGTTTTGCTTTTGATGTGTTCACTGTCACCTTCTCACAACACTTTTGTTACTTCAGTTTCAAGTTCTGTCACTTAAAAGCCCATTTGTTCTCTTGCTTGGCTAAAGCCTAGTTCATAGCTCAGAAGCCTAGCTCAAGCTAGGGCCCAAATTCATTACAAAGCCCAGTTCAGTCTTGGGTTAATCTAGAAGCCCATTGACACTCAAAGCCCAGTGCACTTCAAAGGCCAAGGCTAGTGCACTTCAAGACCAACTGAGCCCAAGATCAGTTCACTTCATTGTCAAACAAGCCTATAATCCAAAGGTACCCAAAGCCCAAAAGGCTTCATAGTTAACCAACAACAATTTAGGAGCCCAAAATAGCTAGAAAACTCCAAAACACTCCCAGTCTCTGTGGATCGACCCGTACTTGCACGAGCTACAACTGACGACCGTGCACTTGCGGTATTACTGTAGGCCCGTTTCATTTCGCTTCAATTTTATACGCTTTCCCGGGCCCACCAGTAACCCTAAATTAGGACAATCCCTAGCAAAGTGACCCTCTATCCTACAATGATAGCATACCTTTGGTTCAACAATTTTCTCAGCATCATCAATATTCTGACGCTTCTCGTTCCTCTCAGTATCATCAGTACGCTGACGTTTCTGGTTCCTATTTTGATCTCTCGGCTCCCTTTCATTCTGGTTTTTGTTCCAATCCGCTTCTATAGCTAATGAAGTATCAAGAACATCATTATAAGTGGTGAGGCGACATGGTACTAACCTAACACGGATGGCAGGTTTCAGCGCATCCTGAAGTTTTCTTGCTCTTCGTAACGGCGTATTAACCAAGTTATCTCCAAAACGTTCAAATTCACTGAACTTCTTGTCCAATTGAGAAACTGTCATGTCTCCCTGAGTTAAGGTTGCAAATTCAGCACACATCTGGGCTTTGGCTGTCTCATGGAAATACTTGTCAAGGAACAACGTTTCAAACTCTGCCCAAACAGCAACATTTCGAACTCGTCTTATCTAATCCCACCAATAGTCAGCAGCTCCACTAAAGAGATACGTAGCAAAATGAACCTTGTCATTCTCTTCCACACGTAAAGCTAAGAACTCCTTCTGTATCCCCCATTAACCACCTTTCAGCCTCAAGAGGTTCTTCAGTTCCCTTAAATTCTTTTCTTCCAACCACCTTTAAGAACTTTTCTAAGTCCACTCTACCCTGGAGTTGGGTCTCAACAACCTGTACCAGTGTTCCCAATGTCCCAACAACTCGATCAAGGGTGGCTTCCATGCATTCCCTCCTGTCATCTCCTTCTTCTCCATTTGGTTGAGGACCGTTGGTGTTATCACGTCGAGGAGGCATCTTCAAAATAAAGAGACACGCGCACTAAGGTTAATATCTAATTCGAATCCTAATTTAACTAATACACTCAAAATTTTATAGTGTAAGGTTTTTAGTTATTTATCCCAACCCCAAATGCAAATTAAAACATCCAAAAATCCGATGAAAACTAAATTAATTTAATTTTCCAAATAAAATAAAAAGAAAAATAACACACTTTTCAAAAAAAAAAAGTTTTGAATCCAAAAGTCGCAATAAAATAAAATAAATCAGAGTGCAAGTTCTTTTTTTTTCTTTAAACAAGACTTTTGAAACTAGTCAGTAGACACGCACAACCCGAGAAAATCGGAACCATGCTCTGATACCAAACTGTCACGCCCGCAAAAATTCGGGCTTCTATTGAGCCGGATTTGACCCAATGGATCAAGTCCAACCCAACTAGCAAGACCGGATTCTTGAGTCATGACTATGGAACAGGCTAATTTTTTTTTTTAAGAATAATAATAAAAGAAAATAAAAGTACGAAATGAATAAAGACTGTATAATCTAATTTCTTTCCAAATTGAAGTCCTATAAAAAGGGTTCCAAATAATAATTATTAAAGATGTTCCAAAAGTCAAAGAATAAATTAATGGTTTGAAAACTAAACAATGTCTCTTAATAAAATAATTAAAAAGGAAACTAGAAATGATAAAAATGATAACCAACAAAAAATACCCAATATTCCTATAATATCATATAGTAGTGTCTTGCGAGAATACTAACATCTGAGTACTATGCCGTAAGCTTCCAAGTCCGCTTACTGCGCTAACTGCTCCTCAAACTCTGTGGGGAGAGGAAAAGGAATTTGGGGTGAGCAAACCACAACTCAGTAGGAATTTCAAAAAATTAATATAGTGTACCGAAAATTAAACCATGCAGCGAATAAAATAATAAAACTCATACAAGTCAAGATCTTCTGAAATTACTTACTCATTTTAATAACATAAACCAACCTATAATTGTAGGTTCCTAATCTAGTGTCAGAGTTATTCCGGTAACAAACGATAATGTTCCACGAACAGTCTTCCCAAGGTAGCAACCAATGGTGGGATGTCATAAAGGCTTAACATTTCAGCAGCAACAGAGATTGATTTTTTATCCAAAATTCATTTCTTACAAGTACACTCAATTACGTACAAAAACTCAAACACATCCATAATCCCATAAAATATGATCAATGCATTTATATAATATTTATAATAATAAGAAAAATGCATTCACTTCGAAACAGAGACCATCTACATGCCCAGACCATTATCTGAACCTAGTTTCCAATTAAACAGACTCCACTGACTGACAAACAACCCTGCCTCACATCTCTCACTCAATATGGATTGATTAAAATCATTTAAAAAAGCGATGAAAACGAGACAGAATTTGACTACGTATAAAATAACTTGCTGGTAGTGAATAAAAACAGGAGAAGGCGTGAAATCAATGGATATAGGTATTTAATTTAAAGAGGGACCCAGCAGTTAATCAAAAGAAAGATGTATAAATGATCAGTTCCCACAAAGTAATTAAATTCTTTTTGTTTTGTTGTTAAAAGAAAAACAAGTAAGCAAATGAGACAAAAATCATTTCAGAAACAAAAAGAAGCCATGTGTTGTGCATCTCCCAAGGAATGGTCCAAGTACTAAACTTATTTTTAAATAAGGAATGAGATTAAAAAGATACAGAGCAGGACAGAAAAATGGTAGTAATGAAGGAGTAGTATTGTCACGGTTTTCGAAACTGAGATGATGTTCAAAAGTGGTAGCAAACGATAGTAATTATGTACATTTCCAAAAGAAATTAGGGTCCACTTCTCTGATACATTTATTTAAAATACAAGTTATTGTGTCAGTGATAAAATTGAAGCAAGTTTACTATTTTTTAAGAGACGTCTCCTTTTTTCTCTTTCCTTTTTTTTTTAAAAAAAAAAACCTCTGGGTTACACGTTTAGATCCGTAGATGAAAAGAAAAATTGGTGCAGGTAGAGGCAGACATAGTGTATAAAGAATCTTCTTCTTCTTTTAAATTTTTTCTTCCATAAACCAGCAGACCAAATGATTATCATTTTTTTTAAAGGTTTAAACATCAAATCACTGACTGGGTTCAAGAAATTACGAAGTTCGTTTATAAATCAGGCTTACAAGACAAACTTATGGACATCTGACATGTACGAGATGATAATGATGATAGACATAATTTAAAAATATTATAAAATCATGAGAAATATTTTAGTTTTTAATATTACGAGAAACCCCTACCTCTTACGCACTCCAAGTGAAAAATTCTGAAATCCTTAGCAGTCCAAGCAAGCAGTAATCCAAGCAGATAAAGTAACAAAACAATTTATTTTTTTTGTGAAGTAGCAGAGATGGAAAAAGAGGAAGAGAGAGATATGGTTTCTTTTCTTTTTCTAGGGTTTTGGGAAAATGACAAAACAATATATATTAATAACACTAAAAGTAAATGCAAAAGGGGAGAAAGACCTTTTCTTCTTATCACACGTATTAAATAGAAAAATCATGGGTACTAATAGATGGTGACCCTACTATTCTATGTGCTAACCATTTCTTTTAGCCACCCCAAAGCACACAACTACTTGTATCAAAAGAGCAAAGATATGTACACCCCACAGTGCACATTTGCTACACCCCATATTTATGGGTCGGATACGGGTTAAATCCCGAATCCAAAATTCCCGGGTTTCACACTATCAACCACTAAAAAAAAGAATTTCTCCCGAAATTCAGAATTCTAAGGTACGTTCTTAAAAACTACCTTGCACAGTCGCATCCTCTGTATGCACTTCATCAGTTGCTAAATGGTTCAGTTTTCCTTGCGACTGTTGTCTAGGCGCAAATGGTCGCATATCGTTTCTCGGTTGATATGGTTGTTTCTCACGATCATTCTGCCTTGGCACGGTCTGGTATCGATGCTGGTATGCATTCTGATGTTGATAAACTCGTGGCATAGGACAATCTTTGATAAAGTGATCGCTACTGCCACAACGGTGGCACACATAGTTTGCGTATGGTTTAGATGGTAACCCTAAATTAGGACAATCCCTAGCAAAGTGACCCTCTATCCTACAATGATAGCATACCTTTGGTTCAACAATTTTCTCAGCATCATTAATATTCTGACGCTTCTCGTTCCTCTCAGTATCATCAGTACGCTGACGTTTCTGGTTCCTATTTTGATCTCTCGGCTCCCTTTCATTCTGGTTTTTGTTCCAGTCCGCTTCTATAGCTAATGAAGTATCAAGAACATCATTATAAGTGGTGAGGCGACATGGTACTAACCTAACACGGATGGCAGGTTTCAGCGCATCCTGAAGTTTTCTTGCTCTTCGTAACGGCGTATTAACCAAGTTATCTCCAAAACGTTCAAATTCACTGAACTTCTTGTCCAATTGAGAAACTGTCATGTCTCCCTGAGTTAAGGTTGCAAATTCAGCACACATCTGGGCTTTGGCTGTCTCATGGAAATACTTGTCAAGGAACAACGTTTCAAACTCTGCCCAAACAGCAACATTTCGAACTCGTCTTATCTAATCCCACCAATAGTCAGCAGCTCCACTAAAGAGATACGTAGCAAAATGAACCTTGTCATTCTCTTCCACACGTAAAGCTAAGAACTCCTTCTGTATCCCCCATTAACCACCTTTCAGCCTCAAGAGGTTCTTCAGTTCCCTTAAATTCTTTTCTTCCAACCACCTTTAAGAACTTTTCTAAGTCCACTCTACCCTGGAGTTGGGTCTCAACAACCTGTACCAGTGTTCCCAATGTCCCAACAACTCGATCAAGGGTGGCTTCCATGCATTCCCTCCTGTCATCTCCTTCTTCTCCATTTGGTTGAGGACCGTTGGTGTTATCACGTCGAGGAGGCATCTTCAAAATAAAGAGACACGCGCACTAAGGTTAATATCTAATTCGAATCCTAATTTAACTAATACACTCAAAAGAAACATAACACAATTTTCAAAAAAAATAGTTTTGAATCCAAAAGTCTCAATAAAATAAAATAAATCAGAGTGCAAGTTTTTTTTTTTTCTTTAAACAAGACTTTTGAAACTAGTCAGTAGACACGCAAAGCCCGAGTAAATCGGAACCATGCTCTGATACCAAACTGTCACGCCCGCAAAAATTCGGGCTTCTATTGAGCCGGATTTGACCCAATGGATCAAGTCCAACCCAACTAGCAAGACCGGATTCTTGAGTCATGACTATGGAACAGGTTAATTTTTTTTTTAAGAATAATAATAAAAGAAAATAAAAGTACGAAATGAATAACGACTGCATAATCTAATTTCTTTCCAAATTGAAGTCCAATAAAAGGGTTCCAAATAATAATTATTAAAGATGTTCCAAAAGTCATAGAATAAAATAATGGTATGAAAACTAAACAATGTCTCTTAATAAAATAATTAAAAAGGAAACTAGAAATGATAAAATGATAACCAACAAAAAATACCCAATATCCCTGTGATATCATATAGTAGTGTCTTGCGAGAATACTAACATCTGAGTACTATGCCGTAAGCTTCCAAGTCCGCTTACTGCGCTAACTGCTCCTCAAACTCTGTGGGGAGAGGAAAAGGAATTTGGGGTGAGCAAACCACGGCTCAGTAGGAATTTCAAAAAAATAATATAGTGCAGCGAAAATTAAACCATGCAGCGAATAAAATAATAAAACTCATACAAGTCAAAATCTTATGAAATTACTTACTCATTTTACTCACATAAACCAACCTATAATTGTAGGTTCCTAATATAGTGTCAGAGTTATTCCGGTAACAAACCATATTGTTCCCCGAACAGTCTTCCCAGGGTAGCCACCAGTGGTGGGATGCCATAAAGGCCTGACATTTCAGCAGCAGAGATTGTATATCCAAAATTCATTTCTTACAAGTACACTCAATTACGTACAAAAACTCAAACACATCCATAATCCCATAAAATATGATCAATGCATTTATATAATATTTATAATAATAAGAAAAATGCATTCACTTCGAAACAGAGACCATCTACGTGCACAGACCATTACCTGAACCTAGTTTCCAATTAAACAGACTCCACTGACTGACAAATAGCCCCGCCTCACATCTCTCACTCAATATGGATTGATTAAAATCATTTAACAAAGCAATGAAAACGAGACAGAATTTGACTATGTATAAAATAACTTGCTGCTAGTGAATAAAAACAGGAGAAGGCGTGGAATCAATGGATATAGGTATTTAATTTAAAGAGGGACCCAGCAGTTAATCAAAAGAAAGAGGTATAAATGATCAGTTCCAACAAAGTAATTAATTTTTTTTTTATTTTGTTGTAAAAAGAAAAACAAGTAAGCAAATGAGACAAAAATCATTTCAGAAACAAAAAGAAGCCATGTGTTGTGCATCTCCCAAGAAATGGTCCAAGTACTAAACTTCTTTTTAAATAAGGAATGAGATTAAAAAGATACAGAGCACGACAGAAAAATGGTAGTAATGAAGGAGTAGTATTGTCACGGTTTTCGAAACTGAGATGTTGTTCAAAAGTGGTAGCAAAAAATAGTAATTATGTACATTTCCAAAAATAAATTAGAGTCCACTTCTCTGATACATTTATTTAAAATACAAGTTATTGTGTCAGTGATAAAATTGAAGCAAGTTTACTATTTTCTAAAAAACGTCTCTTTTTTTTTCTTTCCTTCTCTTTTTTTTTAAAACCTCTGGGTTACACGTTTAGATCCGTAGATGAAAAGAAAAATAGGTGCAGGTAGAGGCAGACATAGTGTATAAAGAAACTTTTTTTTAAATGTTTTCTTCCGTAAACCAGTGGACCAAATGATTATCATTTTTTTTAAAAGGTTTAAACATCAAATCACTCACTGGGTTCAGGAAATTATGAAGTTCGTTTATAAATCAGGCTTACAAGACAAACTTATGGACGTCTGACATGTACGAGATGATAATGATGATAGACATAATTTAAAAATATTGAACAATCATGAGAAATAGTTTAGTTTTTAGTATTACGAGAAACCCCTAACTCGCACGCATTCCAAGTGAATTTTTTTGAAATCCTTAGCAATCCAAGCAAGCAGTAATCCAAGCAGATAAAGTAACAAAACAGATTTTTTTTTGTTTGTGAAGTAGCAGAGATGGAAAAAGAGGAAGAGAGAGATATGGTTTCTTTTTATTTTTCTAGGATTTTGGGAAAATGACAAAACAATATATATTAATAACCCTAAAAGTAGATGCAAATGTGGGAGAAAGACCTTTTCTTCTTATCACACGTATTAAAGAGAAAAATCATGGGTACTACTAGATAGTGGCCCAACTATTCTATATGCTAACCATTTCTTTTAGCCACCCCGAAGCACACAACTACTTGTATCAAAAGAGTAATGATATGTACACCCCATAGTGCACATTTGATACACCCCATATTTATGGGTCGGATACGGGTTAAATCCCGAATAAAAAATTCCCGGGTTTCACAAAAACTTTCGGAGCAAATAACTAAATAACCAACCAAAATGATTAATTTAGTTTAAAGATGCTCGACACAAAGTACCTTACGGAACAACCAACAAAGTTAATCACAAAATGATCAACTTAATTGTATCGTGTTCGACATAAGATACATTACGCAGCCTCACAGTAATACATAAGATATGGATCAGTGATGATCATTACTGTGGAATACATACAAGGATCTATTCTATTTTTCCATCACTATTTGCATAACGACATAATAGACTTTATCCTTGTCATACAAAAGATTTTATCCTATTTTCCATCAAAAATGACTGCATAGGCATAACTTTTGTATTTGTTAAAAGTCCATTCGTTCTTTCATCAATACGAAAACCAATTTATGAACGACTTTACTTTTGACAACGTATGGGACCTTCAAGTTCAGGGACGCAAACAATACACATCCCATAAAAATATTGCAATACTTCAAAATCAAACAGATTAATACTGCAATAACATCATCCTCCAAATATTTTTAGAATTTAAAACCAATAAACCTAAAAAATAACACAAGAAGATGAAAACAAAAATAGCTATGTGTAATCACAATCTTTGCTATTCAAAACACTAGGTATTCTTCCAACTAAACCAAAAAGAAGACTGATAGACACATTTTTGTGTCTAATTTGATCTCAATACTATATATTGTTGGCATTCAATTTTGTACTAATTTTGGGTGTTTTATGTGTTTGTAGGTATTTTTTAGAAATAAACAATTTTGGAAATTTCAGCTCGAAAAGTTGGTATAAGCACCCGGAGGACACATGTTATTCGGACTCTCAATTTTGGATAAGGGGCGCCCAACTGATAAGGGGCACCCCCACTGAGCCAACTGCTAATCGCACCCCATCACTGGTTAAGGGGACTCCTTCTTCTTCACAGTTTGAGAAAAATATGGCGGGAAAATGTTGTTTGAAACTCCGTTAGCATGCAGACTTCTCAGGGCGGCTTTTGGACGTGATTTTATACAATCTTTTCGTGGATTTGGTTTGGTAATAGTCTGCTACGACTAAACAGGATATTTGGTGGACTTAAACTCGAAAAGAAAGGAAGATATGGGAAGATTTCACAAAACAGGGGCGTATCGTGACTGGCAGATTTTCTGAGAAGATTTCGGGCGATTCAAGGAGATTCAATTACCACAGTCGATTGGTATCACCCTGTTTTGAGTAAAAAGGGGTGGTAATTTGTTTTGTTTCGTAAAACAAGGAATGATTCATCGCTTTTGGAGTAAACATAGCATGAAATATACTCGGGATTTTGTCAGGCGAGTTTGTGGAGATTACGTGTTTGGGGGCGTGTAGATATCCCCCTTGCACGAGTTTGGCTCATTCTTAGACAAGTTCTTGCGTGTTTGGGGTGTTTAAATGGAATGCAGACGCGTGATGGAGATGAAAATAAATTATTTCCGTAAGTGATAGTGGAGAGTTAATGAAGATTATTCGGAGTTACCGGAGAGTATTTTTTATTCTAGAGAGTATATAAAGGGTGCTGAGGTTTATGAGAAGAGGATGGAGAGTTAGGGGACGAAAAAGGGTGAGAAATTAAAGTTGCAGAGCTTGTCTCTGCTGTTGCCATCGAAGGAAGAGAACGAAGAACTTTAAACCAACTAGGACTGTCATTCTTAACCGTCACATTTTGTATCTTTAAACGATAGTTCTTCTGCGACCCCAAGAAGCAATAGTTCTTTGTAACAGTTGTGACAATGAGTCTGTAACAGTCTGTCGGCGTTGCAAAACTCGCTGCTTTTTATCCTTTTCACCTTTGTAACACCTTTTTGAGCTATGAATCCATATTTTGAGTGTGTTTCCAACCTAATGAGCTAAAATCCAACACTGGGACAACGGAGGAAGCTGGATTTCACCATTAGGGTAACTTAATTGATTGTTTATTTACTATCTGCTTTGATTTTTAATGAATTATGATTTCTATTAATTACTCGTGACTTTGTTTGATGGAGCATGCTTAGTTTTAGGTAATTTTGATGCGCCATGCTTATGACCTACGCGTAATATTTTATGAAATCTACTTTGGCAAAGAATAGAGTTGGTATTTCCTTTGGGTTGAGCTATAAATGTCTACAATTAATTTCTGAACCCATGAACATGAAAAATAGTGAAATCCTGAGTCCCAATAAATTCTTCATCCCGTGACATTTTTTGTATATATTTTTCTTTTATTTTAATTTATTAATTCTTAAAATCAATCTCTTCAAGTCCGAGTGAACGACAACCTTCTTACCACTATATAAAATACCATCAAAGACATACTGAGCAACAATCCTTTTGAGAAATTCTTTATCATTCCCGAACTGCTTGTTATCGACAGCCATCGGGACATAAGGTTCACAGAGATAAGTGTCAATACCCACGAACTGTCTTGGCTGAAGAGGTCGAATTAGGGTCCTCTGAATTTCCAAAGATTTAGATACGAAAGTCTTCATTTCACAAATCTACCTTCTTATTTCCTTTAACTCATCAAGAACATTGGAAAACTTCTGAGAGTTAGAAGGAACAGCCCTGGGTTTTCTTGTATTCCTTCTTTTTCTTTTCAAGGACTTAGAAACAGGAGATTTCTCTTTTTCCTTGATTGATGGCTTAACAATCATGTTGACATCCTTTTCATCTGATGACATAGCACTTTGAGAACAGTTATGAACAACTGGATTTGTGTGATGGAATCACTTAACTCAACAAGCAGTCTTATAAAGGATGTCAAAAGGAAAAAAAAGAATGTAGGGTTCGAAATCTATTGACAGGTTCGCATACGCCCAACTCTAAAACCCTATAAAGAGTAGAATTGTCGATAATAACTCTTTCTTTTATTTGATAGACAAAAAATAAAAAATCTAAGAAAAGAAGGAAAAACTTTTCTGAAGCCTGGATCAGCACTCAATCTTGTCTCTTTTCGATCAGGCACATGAGACAAGATTTTCCTAACAACACAATCAAGTTGTGTTGCGATGAACAACAATTTGTCCATCTTTTTCCTCATGGGAGTAATCCTCTGATCTCTGTCTATCAAACCGATTTGAACATATTTTATTTTCAAATGGTCTTATTTTATCCCTGGAAACCAACTTCTCAGACGAAGATAAGATCCTACATACCTCAGCGGTCTTCTGAGCAAGTTTCAGCTTTCTTGCTAATCGATCTGCTCTTCGTTGAAGTTTGCTTGCGTGCCTTATTTGGTGCTTGTATTTGTAACACCTTGATAGTCCATGTCCCTTCATTTAACAAAACGAGCACGTCAATCTTGGATAGTATTCAGGCATCTGAGATGTGCAAGCAGCTAGACATACAGTTGATCCTGAAACATCACTGATAGGGGTTTCCAGTTACCAGATTCGGTGAATCTTCCAGCTTGATTGGGTTTCCTTCTTCTCCGAACCGATTGAGGTTGATATATGTATTGCTACAAGTATCAAAATTGATGTTTTCACAAAGAAGCCCTACACTTGATTTTCTACCTTCATCAGAATCATAGGTTTCAGACATTTCATCAAGTGTTACAGCTAGACCTTTCTTCCCAGTGTATTTTCTACGATTTGGGCATTCGTTAGCAAAATGGCCAAAACCCTTACACTAAAGCACTGAGGCATGTCCTCGTCATCAGCATCGTCAGCATCCCTGTTTTTAGGAGGTACGCGACCGTGAGGTTTGTCTGATGACTTAGGTTTGTCTCTTGAAAACCGTTTACTTCTCTTCATTAGAAGATCCCTAAACTGTCTTGTGATCAAGGAGACTCATTTTTCAAGATCTTCATCCGAAAAATCATTCTCAGACTGATCATCCTCAAAGACATGAACATTTTTACCTTTGACAAGTAATTTAGTGTTCTTCTATGCTTTAAAGGCAACATCCTTCCCGACTTTGGATGTATGCTCATGGTCAAAGATCTTTAGCTTTCCAACCAAGGTGTTTCTGGAAATATTATCGAGGTTATTCCCCTCAACGATGGTGTTAGATCATAGCTCGGTCAACCTCGCATGCGTTGATATCTCAAGCATGTTTGTCAATGTTAGTGATCAAAACTATGAGTCTTGATTTCTAGCCTACATAGCTAAGTCTCGGACTAGGATTGAAAAGTGTAGTTGAGCTCAAGGACTTCATGGAGATTCATCATACAACGACGAAGATCTATACAAGGAATCGTGGAACTTCATCAACAAAAAGGTATTTGGAGACTTGAACTTATCTATCACTCAAAAGTATATCTCTTCTATCTCCTACTAATTATGAGACAAAAGTCGTATGCTATATAGACTGGATCATACACATTTGACATTTCGAGCTGAGCATTCGTTGCTTATGTTTTTCTCGAAATCGTGTGTTGGTAAAGCGTTTCTCTTTGATCAAGTTTATCTTCACCTAGTGACGAAAGTCATGAAAAGTTTCAATCACTTTGAGAATTGCTCTGACGTGAATCGGTCTTTGAATAACGGCTACATAGTGTCCTTTGAGAATGTCTCAATGATTGAAATGAGAGTTTAGATTACATAACCATGTATTCCTTGAACTGAAGTTTTCGAACTTTGTTGATCAAGAGAAATCGGAAGGATTGTGGAATTGGCTTGCCAAGTCGGCGAACCCAGTCCGCACACTCAGTCCGTGAACTGTCGGAAGTTCTCGACCGAGAATTTTTGCTGGATTTTCCAAAACTCGGTTATGTGCTAAGTCCGCGAACCCAGTCCGCGAACTGGCGGAAGTTCTCTTTCCGAGAATTTCTGCTGAGTTTGGAAAACTCAACCGGTTTACTTAAGTCAGCGAATTTTTTTGTGAACTTAAGAGGTTATGATCTAAAGATGTGCTCTGAACATGAAACATTAAATTACTAAGGAATGCTTTATGCAAACCATGGATATAATGTTCATGAGCCGATTCAATCGAACCAAATCATCTTTGTTTCAATTGTGTCTGGTGTAGTTACATAAGATCTCATAGCAATTGAACAACTCTTTAACTAGTTCATTTGAGTCAACTGAACTAGTTATGGTGAAGAAGAACAATGTTAATATGAAATGCTCATATAGTTGACCTTTAGGGTTACTATGTTGAACCAACATACACGTGCACGTTTGGGCACGGTTTTCAAAAACCCAGTAAACGTATATCTCAAGTGTGTGTGACAAGCTAAGTTTTCGATCTAACGGTTGAGAAATATTAGCTTGAATCTAAATCAGGTTTTCATCTAACGGTGAATAAGGATTGATTTGTAACTAACGCAAAACCCTGATTTGAAGGCTATATAAAGGAGACATCTAGCTTTGAGCAAAACTAATCCCCACACGTCTGTGTGATACTAGTGCGCTCGCTAGAGTCGATTCTCCTTTAACCTTTGGTTTTCTTCTCTAAAACCAGGTTAACGACTTAAATACTTCATTGGGATTGTGAAGCCAGACCGATACTACTTTTATCGTAGTTGTGTGATCTGATCTTGCATCTTCTATCGTACGAGTACAATCGATTGATTGGCTTGAGATCGTGAGAGTTCTCCGATAGGAAGGGTAAAGAAGTCAGAAACATCTTCGTCTCACTGTTTGTGATTCCTCGACGTCGTCTTGTTTATACAAGTAAGACTGTTGTGAGGTGATTGATTAATCTAGGACGTTCTTCGGGAATATAAGACCGGATTATCAATTGGTTCCTGTTCACCTTGATTTCATATCATAAGACGGAACAAAAACCTAGGGTTCTTCTGTGGGAGACAGATTTATCCTTTGATAGACTTTTCTGTGTGAGACAGATTTGTTTATTATCAAGTCTGCGATTTTGGGTTGCAGCAACTCTTAGTTGTGGGTGAGATCAGCTAAGGGAATCAAGTACGCAGTGTCCTGCAGGGATCAGAGGCATAGGGAGTACCACTGTACCTTGGATCAATGGGATACTGATTGGGGTTCAACTATAGTCCAGTCCGAGGTTAGCTTGGAGTAGGCTAGTGTCTGTAGTGGCTTAATACAATGTGTATTTAGTCTGGACTAGGTCTCGGGGTTTTTCTGCATTTGCGGTTTCCTCGTTAACAAAATTTCTGGTGTCTGTGTTATTTCTTTTCCGCATTATATTTTATATAATTGAAATAATACAGGTTGTGCGTTCGTGATCATCAATGTAAATCCAACATTTGGTTGTTGATTGATATTGATTGATCCTTGGACATTGGTCTTTGGTACCGTCCAAGTATTCCTTGTGTTTGATTAGGACTCGTTGATTTCTATTAGCTTGAGAATATCAAATCAAGAGAGAGATATTAACTCCTTGAGATACTTTTATCTAGATTGAGTCTGACTGTCTAGTTGATTCTCTAGCAAAGTATTTCGGAGTTAGTTCATACAGATTGCTAAGCGAAATATTGGGCGGTGTTGTTAGACCCCCGCTTTTTCAGATGGCATGCTTCTTAGACTCGTATCTAGATGGCAGCGATCTGAGAATTTTCATCACAATGTCCTTTTCAGGAATAGTCTTACCCAATGCAAAAGATGCATTAAAAATTTCAGACACTTTGTGATTAAACTCATCAAATGACTCTTCATCTGCCATACAAAGGTTTTCCCAATCAGAATTAAAGGTTTGAATCCTAGCTTCCTTTTCACTGGAGTTACCTTCAAATACGATTTCTAAGATATCCCAAGCATTTTTAGACCTAGTGCAATTAGACAGATGGTGTTGAAGACTTGGGGCAATGGCATGTATTATAACATTTAACCCTTCAGACATCTTCTTTGCAGCAAGAATCTCGGCAGCATTATATTCACCAATATTCTTGGGAACATTTACGTCTCCAGCTGCAACAACAGGCGCATCATAGCCATTGACAACATATACCCATGATTGAAAATCTCGCGACTGGATGAAGGCTCGCATATCAATTTTCCACCATAAGTTATTAGAGCCATCGAAGACTGGTGGTACGTTAGTAGAGATAGCACATCTGTCCATAGAGTCATATCGCTACAAACACAGACTAATGAGGTCTTAGTGTGTTTGCCTGCTCTGATACCAATTGAAAAAGTGGGGTCTAACAACACCACCCAATATTTCACTTAGCAATCTGTATGGACAAACCCGAATATACTTTTAAGAGAATCAACAAGACTCAATCAATTAAAAGTATATCAACGAGTTTATATCTCTCTCTTGATTTGATTTCCTCAAACAGAAACTGTGAGTACTAATCAAATACAAGGAATAACTTGGACGGTACCAAATACCAATGTCCAAGGATCAATCAATATCAATCAACAACCAAAGGTCGGATTTCCAATTGATGATCACAAACGGACAACCTGTATTATTTTAATTGTAAAGATAAACAATATAATGCGGAAAATGAAATAACACAGACACCGGAAATTTTGTTAACGAGGAAACCGCAAATGCATAAAAACCCCGGGACCTAGTCCATATTGAATACACACTGTATTAAGCCGCTACAGACACTAGCCTACTCCAAGCTAACTTCGGACTGGACTATAGGTTAACCCCAATCAGTCTCCCACTGATCCAAGGTACAGTTGTACTCCCTATGCCTCTGATCCCAGCAGGACACTGCGCACTTGATTCCCTTAGCTGATCTCACCCACAACTAAGAGTTGCTGCAACCCAAAATCGCAGACTTGATAATAAACAAATTTGTCTCACACAGAAAAGTCTATCAAAGGATAAATCTGTCTCCCACAGAAGAACCCTAGGTTTTTGTTCCGTCTTATGATATGAAATCAAGGTGAACAAGAACCAATTGATAATCCGGTTTTATATTCCCGAAGAACGGCCTAGATTAATCAATCACCTCACAACAGTCTTACTTGTATAAACAAGACGACGTCAAGGAATCACAAACAGTGAGACGAAGATTTTTCTGACTTCTATATCTTGCCTATCGGAGAACTCTCACGATCTCAAGCAAATCAATAAGATTGTACTTGTACGATAGAAGATGCAAGATCAGATCACACAACTACGATAAAAGTAGTATCGGCATGGCTTCACAATCCCAATGAAGTCTTTAAGTCGTTAACCTGGTTTTAGAGAAGAAAACCAAAGGTTAGAGGAGAATCGACTCTAGCGAGCGCACTAATATCACACATACGTGTGGGGATTAGTTTTGCCCAATGCTAGATGTCTCCTTTATATAGTCTTCAAATCAGAGTTTTGCCTTAGGTACAAAGCAATCAATATTCACCGTTAGATGAAAACCTGATTTAGATTCAAGCTAATATTTCTCAACCGTTAGATCGAAAACCTAGCTTGTCACACACACTTGAGATACACGTTTTGCTGGGTTTGTGAAAACCGCTCCCAAACGTGTACGTGTGTGTTGGTTCAACATAGTAACCCAAAAGGTTAACCATATGATCATTTCATATTAACCTTGTTCTTCTTCACCATAACTAGTTCAATTAACTCAAATGAACTAGTTAGAGAGTTGTTCAATTGCTATGAGATCTTATGTAACTACACAAGACACAATTGAAACAAAGATGATTCGATCGATTCGATTTGAATCGGCTCATGAACTTTAGCCACGGTTTTCATACTGCATTCCTTAGTAATTTAAGTTTCATGTTCAGAGCACATCTTTAGATCATAACCCACTCAAGTTCGCAAACAAGTTCGTGGACTTAAGGCAACCGGCAGAGTTTTCCAAACTCAGCAGAAAATCTCGGCAAAGAGACTTCCGCCAGTTCGCGGACTAAACACGCAAACGAGTTTTTGGAAATCCCAGCAGAAATTCTCGGTAAAAGAACTTTCGTCAGTTCGAGGACTGAGTTCGCAAACTTAGTTCGCGGACTTGGAAAAGCCAATTCCTCCGGTTTCTCTCAATCAACAAAGTTCGCAAATTTCGGATTAAGGAATATGACTTATGCACATATGTGTTACCACACAATCCTTAGATCCATCATTGGTTATATAGACCTAAACTCTCATTCCAACCATTAAAACATTCTTAGAGGACGTTATACAGTTGTTACACTATTTCTCGTCAAAGCGATTTTCAAAGTGATTGAAACATTATGACTTTCGTCACTAGGTGAAGATAAACCTGATCAAAGCGAAACTCTTTACCAACACATGATTCGAGATATAGATAAGTAGAGTATACTCAGCTCGAAATATCAAATGTGTATGATGCAGTCTATATAGCATACGACTTTTGTCTCATAAGAAGTAGGAGATAGAATAGATAGACTTTCGAGTGATAGATAAGTTCAAGTCTCCACATACCTTTTTATTGATGAAGTTCCACGTTTCCTTGAGTAGATCTTCGTTGTTTGATAGGTGTGATAAACACCTAGATTTATATCTATAGTTTATGCTTTCTTTCCTATTTTTATTGTGAAATATGTATCTTATGTTTGCTTTTGAGTTATTAGGTGCAATGGAGTCATTTGAAGCAAAAGAAGGAGAAATTAGCCATTTGGAGCGAAAAAGGCGAAAAGGTCAATCCACAGGCGATATTTGTAGCACGCTAGGTTGCGCAAGAGGAGTTACGCAGGAAATTGAGCTGTCAATTTCCTAGAACTGACAGTTGAACTAAGAATTAGGCTGTCGGTTTTCTGAAACCGACAATCCATTTTTGAGCTGGTTGGCCCTTAACCACCACAGCTGGGCGCCTGTAGCACTGTTGTCATTACCCAACCCTAAAATCAAGAGAAATGTTTTCTCTTCAGTCTTCTCATACTGTTCCTATCTAAAATTCAGAGAAGAGAGAAAGTCGAGTTATGGCTGCTGAAGAAGAGATCGATGGGTTCGTTGCTGGTGAAGCTGATGCTGCTGGAATTTGTGAATTCGTCAAGGATTTTTCACTATTGCTGAATGGAGCTCGACAATGAAGAATTGTTAATGGGTTTGTTGGTACAGTCGATTCGAGAAAGAAAAGGGGATCGAGTTCGATTCAAGCAGAGAAGAGGGGTTTCTGATGAGTTAGGAATTTGGGTTTTGCTGCCATGGATGTTACGAGGGTTTTGAACATGATAGTCTTATTTCTTCTTGTTTTTTATGAAATCCATGGATATGATTAGATAACTCTCTTTTGGTTAAGGAATAAGTTGGATTTCCAAACACGGGTTGTGTTTAATAAAGTAGTTTTGTCTCCATACTTTGTCGTTTATGATTCATCGTTAATATTGTTATATGATTTGAATGCTTGTTTGGTCGAGTCTAGAATCGATTGAGTTGGTTTTCATCTCTATTGCTAGATTAGAGTTTATTATATGCAAAAGTGATAAATTTCTGATTGCAAGTAGCATATTGTGAATATTGCTTGTAGTGATGCATCCTAGTAGTCACATGTGAATCATAACCTTTGTTAAATTGGATTAGTGCTTTTACACGTTCGATTGCTTTGATTGGCCTGATTTCATAGAGCTTAATGCATCTAGGGAATTAAACTTGATTAGTGCTTTTACACGTTAGGTTGTTCTTTTAAATAGAACTCATGCTCGCATCTTTTAATGTGTTTGTTGATGACAAGAGGAAATTAGCGGGATATTCTTGCGATCAAGGTATCCTAGGGCCTTTGATAAAAGTTGAGATTAAATATCAATTCTAATTATTGTTTCAAATACATGTTTGTGAATGAAAACCAATCCTTGACCAATATCATGATCTTATTGATTTCGCTTTATTTATTTGTTTTGCTTTTATTTTATTTTAGTATATAAGAATCAGAAAACCCCCCCATTGTTATTTATAGGAAACCGAAATAACTTGACAACCTAAGACCTCTCTGTGGGAACGATCCTTTCTTACCCTTGATATATTTTATATTTTGAGTAGTGAGAAAGTGAATTATATTTGCTCGGCTGACAACCGGTCAAATTTTGGCGCCGCTGCCGGGGAGGCAGCGATTGTCACTTGTTTTTGGTTTCTTAGTTTTTTTTTAGTCTTTTTATTATTTTTGTTTTATTTTATGGTTTTTAACCTTGGTTTGAGAATCTAATTTTAGGTACTTGTTTCTTATGGAAGGAGCATGTTACATGAACGGATACGATTTCCAACAATCTCAACAACATGACAACTTCCAACAATTTCAGGGGTATAATCAAAACCAATTCATTGGCTATGACCAATATTTCATGGATCCTTATGGTTTTCCTCAACACCCTTATGGTGGGTATGTGTGTGTACAACCACGAGGATGGGAGGATTCTTATGCTTGTGAACAAAAAGTCTCTGACTTTCTAGACAAAGTTTCCAACTTTTTACAAGAAGAGTTTCAAAAAGATAAAGAGGCTACAGAAGAGCAACTCCAAGAACTTCGTGAAGGTATTGCTAACTTACAAAGAGGTATTGATCAAATCAAAGAAGAAAGGTATGAAGAAGAACTTTGTTTTAAAAACAATAACTATTCTAATGTGCCCGTGGTTTGTGATGAATATTTGATTGATGCTAATGTTTCAAAGGGCCAACCTTTGGGGTCTTTCGTTGATAATTGTGTAGCTACGTCAACTCTTGATCTTAATAATGATCATTCACCTATTCAAAAGGATGAGTTTGAGGTTAGCAACGCTAAATTCAGTGACAACCAATCTTATGTTAGCTATGAAATTGACAATGATTGTGAAGATAGTCGTTTGAAGCAACTCACGGTGACATTACCCAAAGGTGTACAATGGAATTTTGGGATCAAGATGAAGATGAAAAGGACTATGATGACACTTGTGTAGGTTACTCAAGCATTGATCTTAATAATGATCAAGAGCCTATTCAAAGGGTGGAGCTTGAGGATGCTGCATTTTTGAGTGTTCTAAAAAAGTTTCTTATAATAAAATTTGGATCCGCAAAAGAGTATGTGCCTTACAACGAAGAGGAGTGTGTTGAGAATGAAACCGATATGACCAATATTGTGGAAGACCCAATTGAGCTTGCAAAGAATTGTAATGAAGCTGTTGATGCCGAGACTTTAGTTAAGGTAAAAACGGATGAAGAATGGTTGCAAGGTTTGATAGAGGACCATGATATAAAAGAGGTGAGTAATTCACTTGAGTTTTTCAAGGATGAAGAGGATTATGTGATACAAGAGATTGTGCAAGGTTTGTCTAACCCTTTGCATGTTGTTTCTTCTCCTTTACCTCTTATTGGTTTGAATGTATGTGCTTCGAGAATATTTTTGAATAACTTTATTTCTCGATTTCCGCCATTAGAAACATTTGATTCTCATATTATGGATGTTTGCAAAGAAGAAACCATAGAAGTTCCTGATTTTTATGTTCTTTATACACTTCCAAGTGTAGAAAAGAATAAGTGTGGGGGAAACTTATATCGGTTAATAGCTTCGGTTATGTTTTATGAAACTAATATTTGTGTGAATCTAGTGTTTGCAAAACAGGTTACGTGGAAGGATCCCCAACTTTTCAGATTATTGGTGTATGGGGAATTCGTCTTGCAAGTCGGGCGGACGACTTTAAACCAAGCGCTAAATGGGAGGCAACCCATAGGATGAGTATTTCTTGTCTTGTATTTATTTCTTGTCTTGTTTTTAGCTTTTTCTTGTCTCGTATTTACTTTTTTTGATTTCTTGTCGCATATCATTATGATTTCCCACCTTGACTTTCTTTGGACGATTCAATTTACATTGAGGACAATGTAAATTTTAAGTGTGGGGGAGTGGTTAAGAATTGTAAATTTCTCATGAAATTTTCAATTTTTGTGTAAAATAGTGAATAAACAAACTCCAACTTGTAGTTAGTTTAGAGTCACATAGTATACATGTCGCTAAGATTACATCGAAATTCTCATAAGAGTGACTGAACTTAGAGATGACACAGAACATGATCAGGTTTCTTACTTGTATGAGAGTTAAAGTTGGATTTAACCATCTCAGTGGCAAATGAGGTGCAGACTGAATTCGGTATTAGATTTGTGATCCCCTATAGTGGAGACTACCCATGTTACATCATGAGAGGCACCGACCTTCAATTCTTTGTACCTGTTTAAATTTGTGCTTTTAGAGTGTGTGTCACCGTACGTAAACTCCGGGTAGAATGGTGAGATACCCAACCTCCCACCAATAGAAGCACTATTTTGATCTCTTGAGTGCTATTTTATCAATCATGATGGTGACATCGAATTGCTAACTTACATACCACTTGTAATCTTGTTCGCAGTTAGCACCATCCACTTTATCTCTCTACACCAACAGGTCCATAGAAACACCGTCATCATCAACAAGAGGAGCATCACAAATTCGAAGGAAAGTTGAAGACGTTCAAGGTTTACAAGCAACAGTACAGAAATGAGCAGATTTCAGATTCAAGTAAAGCAACAAGACAAGGAGCAGGGTGTTACAAGTTGAAGACTATTGTACAAGAGCGAAGATTATTAAAATGAGAGTTCAAGGAATTTATGATATCGAGACATACAAGTTGTGAAGAATCATGCGGTAAAATACTTACACCATGGCCATTTGTACTTATCTTATTTTTATTTTTAGTTTGTGTTTATTTCTCTTGTCTCAAATAAATATATATATATATATATATATATATAATATTTCAAAAAAAAAGTTAAAAAAAAGAAAAAAAAAGAAAAGAAAAAGAAAAAAAAGAGACAAGAGAAATTTTGTTAGGTTATTATTAGTTTTGTTATTTTATTTTGTTTTGTTTTTATTTTGTATTTGTTATATTTTTCTTGTCTCAATTAAAAAAAAAAAAAAACAAGAAAAATCTTTTGTATTATATTTTGGGTTTGTATCATTTTGGTTTGTTTTTAGTTTTGTTCTTTCAATAAAGCCAATGGAAGAAGAAATATCCATAATGAAGTTTCAAGCAACAAGGAATTAGAGGAAAGAATCACATTGTCAATATTTTACGAAGTTCAAGAGTTGAAGACCGAAGACGAATATGAAGACACCGATTGAAGACCAAAGACGTTTCTATTGATGCTGTGAGAGTGGTGCTAGTTGCCCGTCGAACGGATAACGAGGTAAGTAAGCATATTCACACCTTCGTTAAGTGGTTGATTTCCTTTCGTAGAGATCGTCAGAAAAATGGGTTTTCAAAATGAATAAAAGATGTGGGTTTTCAAAAAAAATTCGGAGGGTTTTGCCTTCCTACCATTCAACGTGTCGCAGGATTCTCTCTTCATTCCTACCTGGACACATGTGTGACCCATAAAAAGCTGTTTTTTATTGAGAGGAACTTCATAAAACCCTTTCTTGTGAGGCAGAGTCGAGGCTTTTGATCACTTCGAACCCGAATTTCTTTCGATAAGGGATGGTTATTTCTCTCTCAACTTTTAAGGATGATATTGTGTTCATTTATGTGTCTAACTTCTTATGACTAGTGTGCAGAATTTCTATATCTTCCTAGCGCGTTGGATGCTATCCTTTCGGAGAACTAGTAAGTTGGAAATATAGGTTTTGTGGGTATATCTCTAGTAAACCCTCACGAGACTATAACTCGTCCACTAGGGACACCTAGGGGTTCAAAGGCCTGTTATTCATGCTAAGAGTAACTGTATCCTCGACGAGACGGAGTTGTATGTATGTTTTAGAATTTGTTTTGTTTGATTTGGTCGAGGACTAGCAAAGTCTAAGTGTGGGGGAATTTAATAGGTGTGATAAACACCTAGATTTATATCCATAGTTTATGCTTTCTTTGCTATTTTTCTTGTGAAATATATATCTTATGTTTGCTTTTGAGTTATTAGGTGCAATGGAGTCGTTTGAAGCAAAAGAAGGAGAAATTAGCCATTTGGAGCGAAAAAGGCGAAAAGGTCAATCCACATGCGATATTTGGAGCACGCTAGGTTGCGCAAGAGGAGTTACGCAGGAAATTGAGCTGTCAGTTTCCTAGAACTGACAGTTGAACTAAGAATTAGGCTGTCGGTTTTGTGAAACTGACAATCCATTTTTGAGCTGGTTGGCCCTTAACCACCACAGATGGGCGCCCATAGCACTGTTGTCATTACCCAACCCTAAAATCAAGATAAATGTTTTCTCTTCAGTCTTCTCATTACTGCTCCTATCTAAAATTCAGAGAAGAGAGAAAGTCGAGTTATGGCTGCTGCTGAAGAAGAGATCGATGGGTTCGTTGCTGGTGAAGCTAATGCTGCTGGAATTTGTGAATTCGTCAAGGATTTGTCACTATTGCTGAATGGAGCTCGATAAGGAAGAATTGTTAATGGGTTTGTTGGTACAGTCGATTCGAGAAAGAAAAGGGGATCGAGTTCGGTTCAAGCAGAGAAGAGTGGTTTCTGATGAGTTAGGAATTTGGGTTTTGCTGCCATGGATGTTACGAGGGTTTTGAACATGATAGTCTTATTTCTTCTTCTTGTTTATGAACTTCATGGATATGATTAGATAACTCTCTTTTGGTTAAGGAATAAGTTGGATTTCCAAACATGGGTTGTGTTCAATAAAGTAGTTTTGTCTCCATATTTTGTCGTTTATGATTCATCGTTAATATTGTTATATGATTTGAATGCTTGTTTGGTCGAATCTATATTCGATTGAGTTGGTTTTCATCTCTATTGCTAGATTAGAGTTTATTATACGCAAAAGTGATAAATTTCTGATTGCAAGTAGCATATTGTGAATATTGCTTGTAGTGATGCATCCTAGTAGTCACATGTGAATCATAACCTTTGTTAAATTGGATTAGTGCTTTTACACGTTCGATTGCTTTGATTGGCCTGATTTCATAGAGCTTAATGCATCTAGGGAATTAAACTTGATTAGTGCTTTTACACGTTAGGTTTTTCTTTTAGATAGAACTCATGCTCCCATCTTTTAATGTGTTTGTTGATGACAAGAGGAAATTAGCGGGATATTCTTGCGATCAAGGTATCCTAAGGCCTTTGATAAAAGTTGAGATTAAATATCAATTCTAATTATTGTTTCAAATACATGTTTGTGAATGAAAACCAATCCTTGACCAATATCATAATCTTATTGATTTTGCTTTATTTATTTGTTTTGCTTTTATTTTATTTCAGTATATAAGAATCAGAAAATCCTCCATTGTTATTTATAGGAAACCGAAACAACTTGACAACCTAAGACCTCTCTGTGGGAACGATCCTTAATTACCCTTGCTATATTTTATATTTTGAGTAGTGAGAAAGTGAATTATATTTGCTCGGCTGACAACCGGTCATCGTTGTATGATGAATCGCCATGAAGTCCTTGAGCTCAACTACACTTTTCTATCCTAGTCCGAGACTTAGCTATGTAGACTAGAAATCAAGACTCATAGTTTTGATCACTAACATTGACAAACATGCTTGATATAGCAACGCATGCGAGGTCGACCGAGTTATGCTCTAACAATCTTTTAACCGGGCGTGTGAATAAAATAAGATAAACTTTAGTCGGAAAAGAAGATTTGCAGAAAAGTGGATTTTTGGATAAGAAAAGCGAGAATCAGCACTATGAAGATGAGAATCCAGTAGAATAAAATTCAATTAGAGAAGAGACAGATAGGCAAAACCGCTCTATATATCTTTAGGCAAAATCTTCAGTCGCTTCAAATCAGGACCTAAAAGGAATGAACCAAAATAAACATTAGTATCTCAAGTAAAGTATATCAAAAGGTAGAATAATGACAGATTATTGCATGCAAAAAGCTAATATAGATTAAATCAATAGGAATTTAGAGTATTAGATGATGGTGATCCTGAGTTGACTCCGGTTCTTTCGTTTTTTCTAGGTCGGTGAGAAACAGTGTTGGTGATGATTGTTTCGTTTTTAGTTGAACCTTGTTAATTTGAAACTTTGTTTCTTTTAATTGAAAGTATTGTTTTCAATTTTTTATCAATATTGAACGTGTAGTTATTTAAGTTAACAATTTGTGCATGCGCATATGTATATGATTGAAAGGAAGGCACAGAAACAAAAATTACAAATGAAGATAAGAAAAGGGTAGCAGGATAAAAAAATTTGCAAGAAGTTTTAGCCAATTCAGGTCAACTAGTGAACTGAATTTTTATTTACACAATATTACCACAGATAAAAATTCGATATTATAAGCCCTGTCAACTCGAATCAGTTAAAATCGAACCGATATTAGGTCAATATAATAACGGTTTTGATATTTAACAACGATGCACGACCGACTAGTGGTAGGTATTGACTAAAAATCAAGCCGACCAACCAATATGCAGCCCTTATAATACTCCTTCCGTTACCTTTCGTCGGCAATGGAGTCTACTATTTATGTACCTTGGTAAATTTTGGTTTTTGTACGGTAGTACGATGGGAGTGGCGGGCAAGGTGAGGTGAGGTGAGGTGAGGAGTCTACTGAGGACCGATTTTGAACGGTCAATAAAAGACTTGATGCGGTTTCTTATCAGACCGTATTTTAAACGTTTCTAACACGTCCATCGTGCGTCAAGATCTGTTCACCCACTTGTTACGTGGGTCAACAAAGTCATAAACCAGACCGCACAGTCCTCTCTCTCCGCTGAAGAGCTCTTCTTCTTCTCCACCCATGGATTCCCAATCTGAAAACCCTAACAATAAAATCATTGTTTCTTCTTCACTACACTGTACGTTGAATGGCAACCCTGAAATCTATGAAACTGATGATGAAGGAGATCCTATTCCAGAGGTATTATCCGTTTTTGCCTTATTTCATTTCTTCTTGTTCATTTGCCCATAACTTACTTATTTATCACTACAAAATCTTAGTTATTGATGTTTTCTTTGCATATAGTTTTGTGCATCTAAATAGAAGATTTAGAAATATTAGGATTTTTTCTACTGAGTTCCTTTGATGTGTCATTTTTGTGTGATATAAGTGGATTTATTTTTTATTTTTTAGATTTGATGTATTGCATTGTTTGGGTTTGGAAGCTTAATGGACTGTTCATTTTATGATCATTTTTGATTTGATTATAATTTGTTAACAGGAAACTCCGATTACAGATGATAATTGTGAAACTATCCCGGATTTGGATTCTAATGATAATGAGAATACTGCAGAAGTTGTTGAACAACGGTTTTGTGATTCTGATGAGTTAGTAGAGCCAAAGGTTGGCATGATTTTTGACACTGCAAAAGAAGCATTTGATTACTATAATGAATATGCAAGAAAGATTGGATTTCGGGTGAGAATATTAAGGACAAACATGAACAGGAGTAAGCGTGATAAGATTCATCGGCAAGTGCTAGTTTGTTCATGTGAAGGAACCTATAGAATGGTAAGGAAACCTAGAAAAAGAAGAGAAAGCAAGCGATTTGAATGCATGGCAGTCTTTGAAATCAAACTAATGAGTGGTGACAAGTATGCATTGATTAGGTTCAAAGCTGAGCATACACATGAACTTATCCCGCCTAAATTTTCTAGTTACCTAAAGACGCCAAAGAGAATCGAGTCTGCCCATATAGCACATGTTGACAGTAGCCCTCCTCGTGGAATAAAAGCAGCGGATGTTTTCTCTTACATTCCTGAAGAAGTCGGCTTATCTGATCCCAACACAAAGTCCGGGTTTTTCAAGAGGGGTGATGCTCATTTTCTCCTCGAGTATTTCAGGAAAAAGAAGCAAGAAAATAAACATTTTTTCTACTCCTTTCGCACTAATGGAGATGGCAATATATGTGGTGTGTTTTTTTGTGATGCAAAGTCAAGAAGAGACTATGGGTTATTTGGTGATGCAGTATCTTTTGACACAACATTCAAAACAAACAATTACGATATGATATGTGCTCCAGTTATTGGTATAAATAATCATGGGCAACCTATACTTTTTGGATGTGGTTTGTTAGACGTTGAAACAACGGATTCTGTTGTGTGGTTATTTACTACTTTCTTGGAGGCTATGGGAGGAAAGAAGCCCATAAGTGTATTTACGGATCAATCTGCATTCATTTCAAATGCCGTTAGTGTTGTATTTCCAGAAGCTCAACATGGATTGTGTTTGTGGCATATACTTCAAAATGCTTCGAAGCACTTGACTAAAGTATTCAAAGCGTTTAAGTCATTCTCCGTTCAGTTTAGAGCTTGCATATATGATCCAGAAACAATTGAGGAATTTGAAGAAAGTTGGAGCAAGTTGCTTGACGAGTATGGGCTTAGAGGTATAGAGTGGCTTCAAGGCTTGTATGATTTGCGACAAATGTGGGCTCAAGTTTATAGTTCTGGTCATTTTTGTGCTGGCATGACTGCAACAGAAAGAAGCGAAAACATCAGCAAGTTTTTGAAAGCTTATTTTAGTACGGGTAGCATTCTTCTTCGAGAGTTCGTAGATCAATACTCTAAAGCCATGGTTGATCGGTATGAAAAGGAAAAGGAAGCAGAAAAAAAGACACACCAAACAGCACCAAATTTGATCTCTGCATGGTCTGTAGAACGTGAAGCATCAAATTTATACACTAGAGAGATGTTCTATGGTTTTCAAGAAGGGCTTCAACAAACTATTGATTTACTGTTAGAGTTGGTGTCAGACGACGGAGTGATTCGTACCTATAAAGCAACTGAGATGGAAGGTCAGAAAAAGATTCGCACACTAACATATAACCAAGCTGAACAATCTGTCTATTGCTCTTGTAGGAAATTTGAATTTAATGGAATCCTCTGCTCTCATGCATTAAAGTTGTTCCGCGACTTGCGATTTAAAAATCTACCTCCTAAATATTATTTGAAGAGATGGACACGTAAAGCTACAGAAGAAGATGTTTTTGACCCTTCTGGGGAGTTAATCCCGAATGATAATGATCCATCATCAACCGCTCGTTACAATGCGCTGTTACAAATTTCACAAAGAATTGTCACGAAGGGTTCGAAGTCAGAAGAAGTGTTTTCTCTCACTAATGCGTTACTGCTGGAATTAGAAGCGAAGATGGAGGGCCGTAATACTAGGGAGGAACCAAGGCCCACAACTAAGAAAACTACAATAGACACTAATCAGAATCAGGTATCCGACTTGGCACCAACTCAGATCATTAGGGGAGGAAGAACGTCCGCAGTTCAGAAAGCTACAACTGACACTAATCAGAACCAGGTATCCAACTTTGCAGCAATACAGTTTATAAAATTATTTATCTTACAGTTATCTTCCAAAAGAAAAGCTATAATATGCATGTTTTTTATTTTGAGAAAATATGTTACTACTGGTTGTCGTGTTTTTGCATATTATTTTTAACTCTTATTTTCTATAGGAGGCATCCAGATTGCTGCAAGTGCAACAGCCACAGCCGAATTATAGCCAAACTGGTTGGCAGTGGATGAACCAGCGAGTAGTTCATCCCCAAGGGGTTCATCCTCGAGACATTCTTCCACCATATAATTCAATGCCCTCTCAGCAGCGAAGGCCATATCTTCAAAATAGCTTGTTCGCACCACAACAGGTATGCAGTTGTGTAATCTCGTTGTTTTTATTTTTATTTCACGCATGTTTTGTTTCTGCAATATTGAGTTTTTACAGTATAGATCCGTGTATGACAATACCTCAATCATTATGTAGGAATCTCCATCGCAAATAAAACCCCGAGAAATGCCTCGCTAACAATTTGTAAGCATCTTTAACCTAGATATATCTTTGGCTTCTTCCCGTAATATATTCAAAACTAATGATGTGGTAAACACATATTTTGGTATTTTGTTGTATAGTAAAAAAGCAGATTGTGCCTGCCATATTTCAAGAAATATATGTCGTAGACTTCCAATGTCTTTTGAAGGACGGCATGCTAATAAATGTATATGGAGTTCGAGCCTAAACGGAATCAGTTTGACCGGCAGGCTTCAGTACCTGGTAAATGGTTAGAATGAATAGACTACATGGAATATGGTTGTTGAATCATATTTCATGCTTTATTTAGTAGACTTGCAGAATGTTGGTGTAACACAGTACTTCCTTTTTTAGTCCACGTCTTTATTATGTAATCATAAGCAAGAAAATGTATAATTGGTAACTGAAAGTCTCCTTAGGTGTATTCCAGGAGGTGTGTCTGTGTTGCTCAGTCAAATGCAACTAGGTGAATATCTACTTAGCAAAATGGTTGTAATTCTTAAAAGTTTGTATCTGTTTATAGATCTGATTCGAAGTCAACATGTTGAAAGCACTGGGTACGTTAGTTTGTACGTTCCCCAACTAACTCCTTGGAGCATCTCCAATGCTAACTTGGTGTGCATCTTTTGTAGAAGTTGTTTTTTCCAATGTAAAGACCAAATTTTCCTTAATTTGAGGAGATGAAAGAAAAACATCTCCAACCACAGATTGTATTTCTTTAGTTTTGAACTTTTTAAACCATTGATCCAAATCATATAACTAATCATAACCATTAATAATGATAAGTAGGATCTTCACATCCTCTAAGAGAACCTCTAAAACTAGAGGATAGTTTTGAGGATGTCTACATAACTACCAGACACATCATCTTTACTTTCTCCCTTCACATTCCCATTGGAGATGTTTTTTTGCTTAAATCCTTAAAAATCCTATGTGGCCTTATATTTAGGATATTTTGAATGTCTCCTTGGAGATGCTCTTTAGAGCTTATCCAATGAAATGTATGTGAGGGGAAAAGTATTAATCCACATAGGATGCACAACCATATTTAGAGCATCTTCAATGGAATATGGGTCTCTAAAAATATTGAAGCCATCTAGGATTTTAGAAACTTTAAATAAAGAAAACCTCTCCAGTGGTGGTTGGATATTAAAAATTTAATTTGATGTGGAAGTTTAAGTTTGGAAGAGAGTATGGGTTTTTAGAGACTCTCATCCATACCCACGTCATCACTATTTGTTTTTATTCTATTTATTTTGTTAGATTTTGTGGATTAACTTTCTACAAATAAGTGACAAGTGTTTCAAAATAGGTATGGATACAACTACCACTGGAGATGCTTATCAAAACCAAAAAAATTATTTTGATTCTATGTTGTTAAATACCTCTTTTTTAGGTCTCCAGATGGGATAAATATCCATACACCATTGGAGATGCTCTTATAAAAAATCATCTCCAACCCATTGATATGGGGATGAGGTGGCAAAAAAAAGTTAGACATTCTTTAGGTGAACCTCTAGTTTTAGACATTCACTTAGGCTGAGTGGAGTGGAGGAGGGGATGTATGGGTTGAGCAGTGTTGACACGTCACCAGGAGGAGAGGACTGAGTGGAGCGGTGGGGGAGGAAATTTTAATATGGGCGAGGATTGATTCCTCGCCCAAAAGTGTTTTATTTATTTAAAACAATAGAGGTGAGCCCAAAATCTGTTATTAATATATTTTATTAGGTTTTTAATTATAATAAAAGACAAAGCGAGGATTGTCTCCTCGTTTTTCTCTTTTTTTGGGCGAGGATTCAATCCCCGCTCACCTCCCCTGCATTCGAGCAGAGAGAAATTCAATGCATTTGAATTAGGGCTTTAGCCACTACATCTTGTCACTATCATCCCCTAGTTTTACTCCGCTACACTCGGGCTTAGAGGATGTCTTCCCATCCTAGTCACACTTTGACTAATAAAAATCAATGAGAACAATAATGAAAATATTTTTAACCAATTATATGCCTACGAATAAGTAAAGAAAGATGAAACAATCTAAGAGCTTCTCCAATGGAATGTATGTGAAGATAAATGTCTAAGTCCACATAGGATAGACATTCATTTTCTTTAAAATTCTTTTCCAACCCAACTTCATAAATCAATGTGAAGATGACATGACTTAATTTTTTTTAGACATTGTCAAGGTGAATGTCTAGTTTTAGACATTCACCTTGACAATATCAAGTTATCCTAGTAAACTTTTGCTTACCTAAATTAATTCAAATATATTAAATAATCATTTTTAGCTCTAACAAAATCTAAAATTACTAAAAATAATATTTACATTTAATCCATAAAAAATCACAAACAACATCATTGGAGATGAACTATTTTTCCTCCCTAAACTTTAAGGAAAATTGTAATGAGGATGTCTTGTTTGTGTTGCCACTTAGGAAACATACACAACCACCATTGGAGAAGCTCTAATGGGTTGGAGATAAAATTTATTTTTTCCTAATATTTAGGATTTTATACCCAGAGGATGTTTTAAAAGTGATGCCACATATGAAACATCCACGTTCACCATTGGAGAAGCTCCTATGAAAGTCATCCTGATAGTTCTGTCGATAGACCAGGTTACTATTTAATTGACTGGCTATATACAGCAACCTTGTTAAAGGTAAATAATCTACCCGTAATATTCAGTACTAAGGCTACGGCCTACTGAGTTTTAACTTGGCGGCCTTGGTTACAGAACACAGAGCTCCATAATCAGCATATATCATTCTATTGTAGTCTTCATAAAACAGAAACTGGTTACCTGAACCCCATCCATATAGTGGTGGGTTTTTCTTAAATGAAAAATATTGGTTGTTTTGAGTGCTCAAGCATTCAGCATTATCTACTCCTTTGTGGCATCTTGCTCGACTCAATGTCAGGATAAATATCACTTGAATCACCAAATTTTGATACGGATTGGCTGGAGTCAGCAATCGGTACCCTTATTCGGTGAAGGCTGAGAGTGCTATAAAAAACTAACGCACGTTTAAATTGCATCAAATTGGCAGAGGTGGTGGTTCTGGTGGTAAATAATGAGTTCTCATTAGTTTCCAATGTATGATCCCGATTTAGTTGGGGAAAACCAAAATAGTCAGAGTGGTCAGTAACTTATGGAAGTGTTGTTGGTTCATGGATTCAAAATAAAGGAGATGGAATAGAAGCAACCACGACTTGGATCAAGAAAAAAAGATAAAATGAGACATGGATCTATCTGAACCTGATCAAGAACTCCCCTTTGCACTTGATCTATATCCCAGTCTTACACATGTTACTTTTCAGTTCATGTAATCGTTTTCATCATTTACATTCTGAAGAAAAACCAGATATTCAACTGTTATCATTAGTCTCATTCCTGAGAGAGTGAAAGATTTCAACAACTTAAGATTCACTTCCAAAGGAATAAGGTATTTTGTTTATCAAACTGAAGATTAAAATACATGATGTGAAGAGAATTTGAACTTAAAAAGTCAGTTTGTACATCTCATCACAGCACGCCCTGCTTAAATTCTCAGTAACAAATCACAAGCTCAGATTTCAAACATTTTGACAAGACATGCAGTGTCTAAACTCATATGGTTTTATCATTTGGCTTGCTTAGGTACTGAAGTAACTGAACAAGATAGAACCAAAAAACCATAGTTTGCATACATTAGTACTTGGTACAGTGAACTGAGGTAGCACTGTTGCGAACTGAACTAACAAGTGTTATGACAATTGAGCTGTTTTTACACATTTCATGCTGGTGTATCATTCCTTTTTCTGACAGGAAGCAACTATGACTTGTTCAATGCAAATTGCAAGCCACAGTTAAACAGATGACTGGAGCCCGATGATACCTGCACCACAACATCTTCCATCAGTAATATCTGTAAAGTGAAAACTAAGGAATATGTACAGAATGCCCAATAACAGTCTCGCGAAGATTCAGAAAATTATTGTTACCCTATAGAAATTCAACTGACACTTCTGAGGTTCTGGAAGGCTTCCCATGGTTTTTTCAGGTCATATAAATGGAAAGTTGAAATGTTGAAATCATTCGGTGTAATGTGATTCACAACCAATTTCTAGGCACTTGGTCAAATGATTATCCCCATTCTATGTGGTTCAAAATATTTGTTTTAACGGTTGCACGATTCAGCCATTCAGGTGGACATTTCCTCCTAGACACAATTTAGCACAGTTCACGGTGTGGCAGTTCTTTTCTCTTTTTGCGGCTCAATTACCATAGGAGATGGATACCTGAAGTTTCCGGTTTTCTATATTATGAAAAATTCAACCTAATCTTGCCACAGCTAATGCAGGCCACGAGAGCATACTGCGATTTTAAAAGTTTGGATGAACAGAATTATTAAATAAAACAAAAAAGAAAAACATAGTAGAAGGAATTACCACATCCAATTCTTGCACCGGCATTCCCAGTAGTCTTGCTAAGTTCGTGTCCACCTGTAACATCAGTTACATAATAAGTTATAACACACACACAAAAAATAGAGGAAGTCAAAGGAAATAATTCACAGAAGTTTGGATGTTTCTGATCGCCACAAGAATTTTGAGATATAGGTGACGCTCAGGTCATTCGTAGACATAAAAATCAGTGATGTAGATCACTCCATCCAGCAGGTGATTAACTGAGGGCATACAGCCAAACAGGTAAAAGCCAAAGGTTTGTTAATTATTGCAACGAGCTTTTAATTAAACTAAAGATGTTTGATGCTTCCTTGGTTCCTCCCCCTCTCCCTAATGATACATTTGTGATAAGAGAGGATGCGAAGCTATCCGTGGAGATCAACCAATTAAGCAAAGTCAAGATGGCAGATCACTCCATCCAGCAGCAACTGGGAAACATAGATACTTAGTATTTTAGGTGTTACCATGTTATATCTAACAAACTCTATCGCTCGCAACTTGAATCCAAATTCAATTCTGCTTTAAGAACGCGCCAGGAATTGCTCAGACTTAAAAAGTACTAATTTATTTACATAGATGTTTTATGATTGTTCTTTTTACTTTCTATCTTGAATTCACACTTCACAATGCTTAGCCGTTCAATCAAGGAGTTATGTAAGAGATGATCCATACCTCTGCCGAGATCGTCGATATCAGCATGCACAACAACTGCCCTGCCAAGAATTGAATGCACCCCGCTAAGTGGAATCTGCGAATCACCCAGAAAGAAAACAAAACAATCCCCACTAAGCTACTACAACTGTTTTTAGGTAGAAAAAGAATTCACAGAACAGGCAAAGTACTTGAAAAGAACAGTAAAAATTCAACAATTTAGTATGAGAATTATGTAAAAAGAAAAAACAAAAAAAAATGTAGTAGGAAATGATTTACAGTACCTGAGTATCTTTAATAGAAACCTCAGCAACTCCTAAGACATTCAAAATTAGGCTACAGTTGAACAAAAACTACTAAAACCAAAAAAATCACAAAATAAAAAGACTCAGAAAAATAGAAATACAATTCAATGTATGCAGAGAGAGAGAGAGAGAGACCATTAGGGCCAGCAACTATGTTTCCTAGGTCACCCGCGTGTCTCTCTTTATCAGTTGGAGCACCATGATTCTTCTTTAGTGGATTGAAATGAGGTCCTGCAAAAAGTAAAAGACTATAATTATACTTAACGAGCAAATTTAAATTAACACTAACAGTATGTAAAAATAAATGAAACATCAAAATGATAGGGTTTGATTGATTTGAATGAGAGAAAGAGACTTAGGTAGAGATAAACCAGTGGAATTGCAGCCGTTGGTGGTATCCCCAAGAGCGTGAATATGGAAACCATGACGACCTGGAGTCAATCCTGTAATCTTCCCATTTATATGGGTAACACCTATAAATCAATCAATTCAACTCATGAGTACACTGTACAAGAAACAGTGAAGTTGGGAGAGAAAGAGAGATCGAATCAAGTAAAACACCTTTGGAATCTTGAATGAATTGAAGTGATCCTTTGATATTGTTATCACCAGTTATGAGAACCACAGCTTTTATGTTAGAGCCAGCCATTTTTTTTTGTATATTCCAGTCAATATCTCCTTTACTTCTCCCCTTAAGCCCCTTCTCCAGAATTTTGAGTTGAGAGTATTTCTGATAAGAAGTGATGGGTGCGGCCTCTAAAGGGAGTTACAATGTCAAATCTGTTCTATATAAGTCTAGAGAGTCTAGTAAGGCCGGTTCCTATAGGTCTGGGCATAAATTTCCATTTGCTATACCAGGTGGTATGGCAAATTGGCCGCACCATTATGGGAAAAGTATAGAGCGATTAAAATGCTATCGAACGATCATCTAAATGTCGCCATCGATATAGAGTCCATTGATGGTGTTGGAAGATGTTGGGGACTCCACCGCTAAATGATAATTTTATCGTTAACGGCTATTTCCCTCCTACTTTGTTCCTAAGCCCCCTCCTCATTTCATTAATATATTCATCCCTATTTTTACATAAAATCTACACTGATTTTCTTATTAATTTTTGTACTTTCACTCTCAATTTACTTACTTTAAATTTCATAATCAATGGCTTATTCTAATCAGATGCGAGGTCATATGGATCAGATTAAAAGGCAGGAAAACATGTGTGTTCGGATGTTGCGACAACTTGATGAGGAGGAAGAGGAAGCTAGAGAACTGAAAAATACTATGATGTTGATACTTTATCAGGAGATATATCTAGAGCTCCAGAGCCAAAAGAAGTATTCACAAGATGATATACACATTGAGGGAGGTATAAGTTCCACCAGAAGCTTATGCACGATTATTTTCTTCCCGATTGTGTGTATTCTAACCAAGATTTCCAGCGTCGATTCCGCATACCCCGACACTTGGTGATAAAAGTTACTAATGAGCTTTGTCAAGTAGAACCTCAATTTAATTATCAGTTTGATGCACTGAATATTAGAGGTTATAACCCTGAACAAAAGGTTATTTCGGCCCTCAGGATTCTAGGTTATGTAAACCTGCAGATTCGAACGATGAGTACCTTCGTATGGGAAAAACAACCTCGTACAAGTATCTTCTATCGTTTTGCGAAGTAATAATTAATCATTTTGGTCCACATATTTAAGAAAACCAACCGAGGAAGATGTTAGAGAAATATTAAAGCAAAACGAGGACATGGGATTCCCAAGAATGTTAGGCAGTGTAGTTTGTATGCATTGGGTATGGCTGGGATGCCCTACTTATCAGGCTGGTCAATATAAGGTTCATTGCCCAAAACCAAATGTTATCCTTGAAGTTGTTGCTTCTTATGATTTTGTGATATGGCACGCTTTTTATGGTCTTTTCCATTCACAAAATGACATTAATATTTTGCACAAATCTCCTCGATTTGCAAATCCAAAATACGGAATTTTCCTTGTTAGAGCATTGCACGGTCGAACTCGCAAGTGTTGCTATCTCAATCTTGTTGTAAAATTTAGTTAATCAAAACTATATCTTGAAATCTAGTCTATTACGTAATCATGTCTCGGTTTAGGATAAAAGTGTGTAGTTGAGCACCGGACTTCACCGCGTTCACTATTTGAAGAAGAAGATTAACTGAAGACTTTGGATTGGAGATCAACTGAAGAACTCTAGAGAACTTCTTTGACAAAAGGTATGTGAAGATTGAACCATCTATTCACACAGATTTATTCTATTTTATCTACTAAAATGAGATTAAGTCGTATGATTAAGTAGACTTTAAATTATTGCACAATGAAAATTTTGAGTTGTGTTTCTTCCAAATATATTTTTCGAAATATGAGTTAAGCTATATGTCATTCGAACAATTTATTGTTCAAAAAGATCAATTGAAAATAGCCTTGAACAATGATATGTGTGAGAATATCATTACTCAGGAATGTTTCGACTTGATTCATTTCAATCATGTGAAAATAATCTTGAACATTTTATATGATCTGTGTGAGACAATCATCTAATGTTAACTTGGGATGTTTCGTATTGATTAATTAATCATTTGAGAATTACACGGAATTAGTGGTATGTATGAGATTACCATTCTCGTCTTCCAAGGATGTTTCAAATCGATTATCGAGAGTTTTACAAAAATACTGACTTATGGATACATGACAGTGTGCATACCTAGTACACGTACTGGAAAAACTAGTTTGGGTCCGGAACTTCAGTATGCTTACCTAGTACATGTACTAGCATAACTGTAATGGGCCCGGAGCTGTAGTATGCATACTCTGTATACGTACTGGCGCGACTAGGGAAGGTTCGGAACTTTAGTATGCGTACTCAATACACGTACTAGTAAGTTTAGATTCGGCTAAAGACACCTTGGTACACATACTCAGTATGCATACCAAAACGTTTGTGCTCGTGAACTCAGGGGAGTATGCGTACTCAGTGTGCATACAAGAGTCTCTGAACTGTAACTGCCGTGAGGGTACACATACCTAGTATGCATACCTTAACATTACAACTCACGAACTGGATGAGTACACATACCCAGTCGAATATATTCAGATGCATTCAAAAATATTTTTATGAGATATCGATCATTTGAATAACTCTTCAAAACACATGTTAGATATATATTTGATCTCCGATTAAGTTTTGGTTGATTATCAAGTTGAATCTAAAGTGTTTTACGTAAATGACGAAAAGCTTATGGCTAACTTTGGTTAACCGTTATTGAGCCTACTCATTGTACACGTTTAGGTACGGTTCATCCTTATCTAAGATTGTATATTTCATTTATGGTAAAGTCAAGCTAAACCATCTAACGGTGAATATGATTGCTTATTTTCTAAGACATCTTAGCTTGAATCTCCAGTCAGAATTTCATCTAACGGTAAATGTTGTTTGCTTGATTACAAAGCTATCTCATCTTAAATCGTAAGAAACCTATGATCTTGAAATTATATATAAAAAGAAGCTCTCACATTTGGGAAAACTAATCCCGACATTTTCGTGTATCCAAGTTGCAAACTAAAGTCGATTCTCTCTTAACCTAGGTTTCTAGATTTTTCTGTGAAACATAATTAGGTTTACCACTTAAAGACTTCGCTTGGGATTCGTGAAGCCAGGTCTGACAATTTTATCTTTGATAGTTCGTGTATCCTGATCTTACACTTCTATTGTTTTGAGTTTATCTCGCTTATGAGTTATCTCGAGTTTATCTCTGATAGGTAAGATATAAACAAATCCCAAAGTTCTTCGTCTCATACTTTGTGATTCCACAATAACTTCTTCTATCTATTATTTAAGTTATTGTGACGTGAATAATAATCTAGGATGCTCTTCGTGAGTCATAAGTACCGGATTTTAAGGTTTGCTGAGCTTTAAGCTTACTGCAATCGATTTCCTATTTCACCTTGATTTTTTTATCTAAACAGGAATCAAAATAGACTTATCCATGGGAGACAAAAGGTTTATAAGTCTTCTTACTTGGGTTGAAGCAACTTCTAGGCTGTAAAGGACGTCATCTAGGGGAATCAAGTGCGCAGAGTCCTGTTGGGATTCAAGAGGCGCAGAGAGCACGACTGTACCTGAATAGGTGTGAGACTGGGTTCGGGCTCAACTACATTACAGACCGAAGTTATTCGTAGTGGGATAGAGTCTGTAGCGGCTTAATACAGTGTGATGTTCAAGTCTGGACTAGTTCCCGGGGTTTTTCTGCATTTGCGGTTTCCTCCTTAACAAAATTTCTGGTATCTGTGTATTTATTTTCTGCATTATATTTTGTTTATATAATTGAAATATCACATGTTGTGAGTTATATGAATCATAGTTTATAAATCCGTTCTTGTTTGTTGGATAAGACTTGATTGAACTTGGATATTGATTTTTGAGATCGTCCAAGTACTCTCACGTTATAATCAGGTCATTTATGTTTAATGGTTGATTGTGTAGAGAAAGAGATAAAAAAAATTAATATTGTTCCTTGATTGAGTATCCTTAAGTTGTAACTCTCGGAATATTATTAAGGCTTAGTCCATACAGATTGCCGAACGAAAAGGTTGGGCTTGGTTATTGTACCCCTGACAGTCCTCAAGTCCATTTTGCAACCAATACATGGGTATTATCTTGCGGATGGGATCCAAAATGGTCAACCTTACTTCAATGTTACCATCATCCCCCTGATGGCGAATTGGATCGTTCATGCCGTTATTTTAACAGTAGACAAATGGAGTTGAGGAATGATGTGGAACGGGCTTTTGGAATTGTGAAGGGGAAGTTTGATGTTATTTATAGTCCATATCATGGTCCAAGTGCTCATGAAATGCACTAAACCATGCTCATTTTCATAATTCAGCATAACATGGTAATTCAGGAAACAACCGTAGTAAGGATTGAACTAACCATGATGATGTAGATTTAAGGCCTCATATTCAACTAGAAAGAGGGATACCTGCAAGGAATTATGCACAAATGACTAGTTATATTCAGAACCAAAATATGTATGGCAGGTTATGAGAAGATCTGAAAGTGAATCTTTGGGCTAAGTTTGGAAGAGCCAACGAGCGTGATTTTTATGTTTATTATTTGTTTAAATATTTAATTATTAATTTGTTCGTGGTTTGTTATTTAATATTAATCTTTATAAAAATATTTAATTGTAACTTGTAGTTGATTGTTAATTTGTTTGTAGTTTGTTATTCATAATTTTTGTAAAAATATTCAATTGTCACTTAGCGGTTTTCAGTTCATCAAGCGACAAACACTCTATCGCCAACGACTTTCCATAAATCCCTTATACATATATCCACTCATCCCCATTTCAAATTCACACATTTTAACCAAACTTCTACAAAAGTGTTCTACTCTCACTCCATAATCTCCATCATATGGCTAATACCAACTTTACTCTAGACGAAGATTTATCTCTTTGTAGAAACTATGTAATATACTATCACAAGAGGGATGAAGAACATTGCCAAAATGGTTTAGTCAGTTAGAGTTATTGGGGTAAAGTTCATGAAACCTTCTGCAATGACACAGGTAACCTTCACAATCGGGATCGTGCAACATTGTTCTGCTGAATTTTTGCAATAAGAAAACAAGTTGAAGAAATATAGCTTTAGTTCGGATTGTAAATCGATATAAACTTAGTGGTGAAACCTATGATGAAATTGTTATGCGATCTCGAGAGGAATGGCAAAGATAGAAAAGAAATAATTTCGAATACGAAGCTCAGTTTCACATCCTCAAGGAGTTTCCCATTTCCCGTATGGGATATTAATACGATGTAATGATGTTAATGTGATGTTATAATTAAGTAAAACTTATTAAGTAGAATTGGGTAATATTAAGAAGAAATATTATTTCAAACTAAAATTCAGTAGAATGAAGCAACATTTAAAAATTCAACTTAATACATCAATTATCTACTTAAGAGGTTCTATTACATCCAATTTATCATCAAATTCATCATCTTCATCATCATCACCAGTTGTGTTGATAAATGTTGATTGTTGTTCGATCTCTCTTTGTAGATTATCAAAAGTCAATTGCCATACCTAATAGTCCGTCATAGGCTATCAGATAAGCACGTAAGTGCGACGCTTTTTCACCCATAATTACATTAGTTAGGACTCATTTTATCGCTAATAAACTTGTTTTAAGTATTTTGAAGGAAATAAAGCTCGATGGACTAAAATACGAAAATATGCGGGGAAAATGGACGAAATGAAGTGATTTATGATTAAATGGGCTAAGCCCGAAAGGAATATATTGAGAATCATTTTATTAAGTCCAATTATGTGGATATGGGAGTGTGGTAAGAATTCCACTGAGTGCGTAGAAGTGTGGAAACCATGTGAAAAGATATTAAATATGATAAAGGATATCTGAAGATATTTTGTTTGATGAAGAAAATATTTCCTTATGATGTGGAGTAATGGAATATTTGAAGATTTGGGAAAGAATATTATTATTTATGGTTGAAAATAATAATTAAGATATTGATTGCAGTATTTGACACATGGCGCATTCTGATGGGAGAATTTTTATATTATTTGACACGTGGCATACTTTTATTGGATGATGATGTGGTAGTGGATATGATAAAGAAAAGTGGTTTCCTTTGAAAACTATAAATACTGGTTGAAGCAAATGGAATAAGGAGGTCCGGGGTCCGTAGTCCAGAGCAAAAATAATAGAGTTTGAGTTTCATTTTCTTTTATTTTCTTTTTCCTTTTTATAATGGTCGGGTAATCTCTTTACTAGAGCTAAGAGGAAGCCCGATGATGTATATTAGAGAGTGTAATTTATTTTAATAATAATAATTCTCTTGGGTCCTATATTCTCGTTTATCATGATAACAATTATTTTTACATGTCCTCGTGCTTGCTTAAAAGAGTCTATATTCTTGTTTAGAGACTAGCATTTTAAGTATTGAGAGTTGTTAGTATTTTGAGAATCAAATGGTTATAAAGTTATATTTTCCAAGACATCTGATGTGTCCTAAACCGTCTTGAGTAGTTGTTGAGAGAATATTGTTTACAATAGTTATAATGATCTAATTGCATCGTAGTGGTGAAATCTAAACCCTAGGTTTTTCTTCTTCTTTATTTATTTCTTTTATTAGTTTAATTATTATTCCATCTTTTTGGCTTAGTATTTTTTAGAAAATCGAGGTAACAACTTTAATCCCTGTGGAACGAACCTATACACAATTTAATTCCCGTCACTATCAACATATAAAATAATTGTGTTTTTTTTGTTGGACTTAGCAAAAAATAAATAAATGATTGACATACATGTTTTTGTTTGATGTTCATTATTGAAGTGTTCCTAGTGAAGAAAAAGGACTTGATGGACCTGGTCAAAATGGTAAAGAATTTGGTGTTGAAGGAGAAGATTTGTATGGTGATTTGTCAGGTACTTGTTGATTAGCTGCTAACAACTCTTGATTATATTCGGGCAACACTTTTAAAATATGATAACAACTTTCGAATTGCGAAATTTTTACCGTATTGGCGTTGCCAGTCTGCAGGACACTTTCTTTCCACATCAACATCACCACTCTCGCGGGCTCTCTTGGATTGCGTTATTGCAACAACATATAAGGCGACTTCCTTGTTAATTGTAACGAACGGACCTCACAACCCAGCTGAATCACGACTATCGATGTTCATGGTTTGTTCATGATGTTTCTGAAATATGTTTTCACACATAGTGTTACCTTGTTGTTGTGAACCATTGATACAATTTTGGGTAATATAAACATAATTATGACAAATATATTCATCTTCAGCGACAATGAATTTGAATCCCAAAACTTTGGTACTTTTGTCCTGAGATTGAGGTTGAGATCGAGAAGTCATATTACAGAAAATTAAGAGATTATGAATTGTGGAGAAGGTGTGATTAGTGTATCTTGTTTTAGAACAGAAGAATGGACAATTGAGAATTCCGGAGTAGTTGAAATAAATTTAAAGTTCAGTATTTACAGGGAGCGGATTTCTGACTGTTAGATGATGTACTTTTGAGCGATGACCATCAAGCGACATAAAGACATCGCTGGCACTTTAACGACCGAGTGGTATAGAGACAGCCGAGCAATGAAGCCACTATCACACCTGACCAAGTGATAAATATACCACTTAGCCATATATGTATGTACCACTTGGCCATACCAATATTGGGTGCAAAAGTGGCAAACTATGTTAAATGCCATCCCCATAGGAAACTGCCTAATTGTTAGTTACTGGGAACACATTAATGCTCTTCTCTTGTGCGCTGAGATCAGTACTACATGGAACCCGACTTAAAAGGTTTCCCAGAGATCAGTCTCAACACAGCACAGGAGTTGAACCCAGGCTAGTGAGATGATTCTCTTAAAATACTTGTACAACCAAATTCTGAAGGTGGAAATTAATACCATGCGCACCAAAAATAAAACAAAAAATAGTTGGGTTACATGTTCCTCATTAGTCTTTAGAAGATAAAATATAAGACTGAAATCAATTCAGACCACTTTCAAGACCTACTGCTTGCAATCTTGGGTTAAAAATCATTGTGTGGCTCTTACTTATAAAGGGGAAAAAGGACTCAAATATAAAGTATCTTAATCTGATACAATCTCCCCAAATAATTTTATTAATTTCTACTAGACTATACCATGAAAAGAAGCCTCATATGAAAGAGTATCAATTTCTGATCCAACTGTTGGAAACCCCGCTCCATAAAAAAAATCAGCAGCTTGCCAGCCCGAGAAAATCCTACAACCCAATCGACTTTTCCACCTTCTGAATTTGGTTCAGGAATATCCATGTCATCTGCATAATCACCACATTCAACAATTAAAACACAAAATTATTTGACTCAACTTCAAATTTATTTGTTTCGATCGCTGACTTCAAGAATCAATAAGCTGGATTTACAACACAAAGTAAAGTTTACCATGACGTGAGGCGCAATCCTGATACAATAAACTGGAAATCCAGTGTAGAATTTGAAGGGACCTCCAGACTTTAGGGTTTTCATGGCACAGTCCAAAGAGCCAGTGTAAGGTAATTTCCCGTTAGCATCAGGTTGCATTTTCTGTATTTGAGTTTTAACATAGTCAAAAGGTAAACTGCAAGCAGCAGCAAAGAATCCAGAAACAGCACTTGCTCCTGCAAAATAACGCAAATATTTAGCTTCCGATCCAGACCTAAACTAAAGTAAGTATCTGAATTCCCAAAGAAAACACCAAAGAACTTCATACCAATAACACAGGACTAAACAATTTCTCATGGTTATATTATCAGATTTGATGTGTTGACTGAGTATTCTAAATTTTAGTAAAAATGTATAAATACTTAAGTTGAGGTCATTTACTGTCATAAATAAGCAGACTCCTAATAAATGCAAGATATTCTGAGTGGTTGGAACTTGGTTGGCTACCAAGTGTCTACAATAAAATAGATAATGAGTTCCCAAAACACATTGATCTGCATATGTATGTATATATATATATATATATACTAGAAAGTACGGATAAGGGGAAAAGGAAGGAATGAGATGATCAATCTGACAATGCGCTATTGGTTTGATAGAGAGCTGGTCAGAGGCTTTCTTACCGGCCTAAAGGAATTCAGGTAAGATCCATGTCAAAAATGTTAACCAAAATAAACAAGATCTAAGAGATATCTTACCAACAACTGTACTAAGTTCACCAAAACCAAGACTATCCTTGCAGAACTCAACACTTTGGTCATAAGAAGCAAGCATGCCCATATTCAACGCCATAGCTCTCACAACAGTTGGACCTGCACCTTTCCAGAGTGCCAAAACTCCTTCATCTGCACTGATACGATAGAGTGCCTGGAAAGCATTTGTGTAGTTACGACGTTGTGCAAGAGGTAAAGTGGCATCAGCTTGCATACGGATGAGAGCTAAATCAGCTGGACTACCAACAGATGCACCGATTGCTCCAGCTGTCAAACCACATAAAGCCTTCTGGTAAAGAGGAAGTGGCTTCCCGTCATTGGCGGCGATAGCTTTGTTTGTCAATATCCTAGGTAACACGAATAACAAATCTACTCAAAAACATAACTATCAAATTGGCACTATAATCGGTACTTCAATACAAATATTACAATTTTACCTGAATGTTCCAAGCCGTGCAGTTGTGTAGGTAGCTTGTCTTAGTAATCCAGCTGATAAACCCTGAACAATTACAGAGCAGTCAGATGTCAGATAGATCAAAATCATCTACTTCGAGCGAAAGCTGCTGAACTAATTTGACACAGAAAATGCAAGATAATCCAAGGAAGGTAGATATGCTAAGCATGAAGGCGTTATTTTTCAAATAGATAACTACAAAAGAAGTCACGACAGCCAAGAATGTTATAGCTTGACATTGCAAATGTAAGAAACAAAATTTAAGGAATCGATACGTACAAAGTTGTAACCTTTACAATAAACTAAAAGCAATTCTGCAGCCTAACCATACGAGGATGCCTGCTTTCTTTTAATAATTTGCATTTTTATCGTATCTATATCCTAACTAGATTTGCCAAATACATGTTCGGCCACAGTATGGAGCTAGACATTCCTCCAGCATGCACAATTTTGCCTCTAAAACACATAAACATGTTACATGGGCATAAGAGTTAAGACTCCCAGCGATTGTTTGACCAATACTTGATGGTATCAATACAACCTAAGAATAGACAAGGCCAAAAACCATGTTGTCACAGAGTTTATGTCTTTTAACTTTGAACAAAAGTATCTAACACTTTAGCTTTCTTTTTGCAGTGGCGATTTAAGGTTTCTCATTTTAGTAAATAGGTGCCAGTGGCCATGTGATGCTTATAGGAAATTCAAAAAGTAAAGGATAATCTATTCAGGAAATCTGACATTATCCGTTACTCTCTAAAGATGTTTAGAGTTAGAAATACTAGCTAGTAAAGGTTACGAGCAGCCACAGATGGAACGTAGATAAAGGAGGAGTTAAAGGTTGATGTCTTCATCACTTAATGATGAAGAGAAACACATTTAATAGTAAATGGGTGCCAGTGGTCATGTGATGCTTATACGAAATCAAAAAGGTGAAGCATAATCTATTCAGGAAATCTGACGTCATCCGTTACTCTCTAAAGATGTTTACAGTTAGAAGTACTATCTAGTAAAGGTTACAAGTAGCTACATGTGGAACGTAGATAAAGGAGGAGTTAAACATCGCTGTCTTCATCACTTATCAATGAAGAGAAACACATTTAACATCCAATACTCAGCATTTCTAATTCCCCAAAGGCTTAATTAAGACTTTACAATTCAAACTTGGTTACCACTTTCCATAAGAAAACTGATGTGAATTGTAAATATTGCATTTTCCCTCTAACCCAAGCAATCTCTAATAATGCAATATGTTTATGATCTCAACACACCTTCCTCTTAAGCTAAATTATTCAGAGATCTACGAAGAAATTGGCAGTTTTGTTTTGCCTATTAATTGGACATTGCGAATATCTAGAAGATATCAGAACGTTGATGGCATCGACAAGGAATGAAGCATTTGAAACTGGGGAAAATAATAAAACACAACTGTGATGTGTTCACATCTGATTATTAGAGTCACTGAAATAAAATTCTGGTTACCACATTAACCACAATCACAGATCTGCTTAGATTTTAATTCTTTATACCTATTTCATTTCAATCCAAATTCAAATAAAATAAAATAGTTTTTTATTCTAATCCAGATCTTGTAGAATCTATCAAAATATCAGTAAGAAATGAAATTACAAAACAATAAATTTAGAAATTAAGTTGATAAACAGATTCAAACCTTGTACAATGCTCCAAAACCTTCTTCACGGATCATGTTCTTGGTTACAGAGACTGCTGATCCTTGACCTAGTTGAATTCTCACCTGAAATCCATACAATTGAAAACATTTTTAGTTCAACGATGTAAAATAAACTAAATCAGATCAAAGATCCAAATGAACAGAAAAAGATCAATCAAATAAGCTATATTCACTAAAATAAAAGCTAACCTTAACCATATCGACTGGTTGGATGACGCAGGTAGCGAGCATTCCAGAAGCACCGCCATTGACGAATGGCTTAATAGTAGGCCAAACACCACCTAGCTTCTTCTCTTCTCCCATTTTTTTTTCTAGTCTCTGCTCTCCTTTACTTCTGGTTTTTCTTAAGAGAGAAAAAAAGAAGAAGGAGAAGAAGAAGAGGAAGAGGAGGAAAAAGTGAGCTCTGAAACTTATTTTTTTATAAAGTGAAAGACGAAAGAGTAAAGAAGAGAAAGTAGAGATTACTCCTTTCACAGGTTTTTTACTCTCTCTCCATAAATGAAGGAAAGAGGGTTTGTTAATGGCGTATCATATGCCCTTAAATTCATCGAAATTTACCGAATCGACACTAGATTCATTGGAAGTAACGTTTGTTGCTATGATTGTTTGTTTGGTTCAGATAATTGGATGATAGGGTCCTACCTCATTAACACCGAATTGACTCGGACATGTCGGATTTATATATGCGTTTAGTTGTACCGAGTTTAAATAGACGATTCACCGTTAAGTTCTGGCAGACTCGTAAGACCTGCCAGACAATTTCATGCCTATGGTCTAAACTGCATGCAACATGCATGTACAAAGACACCGATCCGAAACTTCCAAATCGTCACAGGGGCTAAAAGGAACTGAGTCAATCCAGTACAGAACGATGGGAAAGAATATCGTGCAACTAGATGAGAGAACATTTTGATAGGACCTCAAAAGAAGTATCAGTGGGCAAATGGTGTATACGCGAGGTGTGTGGGGCCCAGTTTCCTTTCTCGGAAGTCACAATGAATACTGTCATTGTTGCTCTGGTTTGGTGTTTTATTGGATTGGTTGTCATTTGTTCTGAGTAAGGCGACAAATTTAAGTTGGTTTTTGGTGATGCAGTCTAACTAAAACCTAACGAACAACAATAGAGAACAAGGAGTGAACATTTCCACCATGTCTTTGAGTTAGTTGCCAGTGGACTAGAATATTTCTTTTATCCATAGGGATGGCCATAGTACCGACAGGATCTTATTTGTTTTCTTTCTTCTTCCATTTTCTTCCAGAAAGGGAGAGAAAAAAATACTAGGAAGAGATGATACATGGAATCACAGAAGACTCTAAAGACGGGAATGTAGATGTTGCAATTAGGATGATACAAAATAAATTTAAGAGACTAAATAACTCCTAAAAGCGCAACACTAAATGATGATCGCGTACTTTCGTCCTTGCTTTTATATACCATGCTTATTTAGCTCAATTTTCTCCTTATATAGTAAGGCAAAAAAGAACTAAATTCGTTTTAATTACGGCCATTTTTAATAATATTGTAACTGATGTAAGGAGGAGGTTGGTAGAAGCATAATTAGCTAAAAAGTGAGCTATAAAATTTACATTTTTTCTGACGAAGTTAAAATTCATTCCGGAACATCTTCTCTTCATCTTTATAAGGTGAAAAAACCATTCTTTCTTTATAAGAGGCTGCAGAGGCTTCGTATTTGAGAATCTTGATCAGAGTTTGAGCATCACTATCTACGATGAAGTTGACCTGGTTTAACTTGTTGGCTATCTCAAAAGCTAACATGGCACATCTGGTTTCAGCTTTGAGGGGCTCCTCAGATGATGTTCAACAGTAACTCAATCTTGAAAGGAAGGCAGATAATTCCTAGCAACAGCAGCAGAAGCACCAACATTATTTACGAAAGAGGTATCACATCAAATTTCAAGATGCCTGGAGGTGGAGGCTTCCAAACAATAGGTTCATTACCGCTCAGGATAGCAGTCACCTCCATGCTATTATCATCAAGGGAAATCTGCGTATAGTTGTGCCATAAATAAGAATCTCTTATGATACTGCTAATATTAGGGTCTTATCTTGGATTTGTTTTATTCTTGGATTTCATATTTCTCACCGAATGCAGCTCCCTAACCTGAAGAGTTTAAAATCAGCACCCTCCTCTAACCAAGTAGTGAAAATTTCTTTAAAACTGATGACGACACTCTCAGGAATTTTGAATCCCGAGTGAGAGCCAAATAAAGCAACAATAACAACAAAAGTTGAACAATTGGAAAGATAGTTCGGTTTCAGACAAGAAAACAGTAGAAGGATTGCAGGATGTGAGGAAAATCTTGAGGCTACGAACTGTTAAGGTGTTTCCCAACCTTAATATTTTAAGAGAAGATTAATAATAACCTTGTGGCTGAATGTGAACATCCACCACACCTTTTTTACCTTAATAGTATAAACCTGGTCTTGTTTGGATTTCGAACGAAACCCTTCAATATCCATTGGAGATAGATGGCGTTTTTTGCCAAAATATTTTCCCTCTCATTCTTAGGTTGCTCCTTCTTGTCACAAGCTTCACATATTTATTTTATTCTGTTGGGTATCTCTGTACTTCGAAAATCACTTGTTCCAGAATGAGATGAAGAAGAAACATGCCCTTGAAACAGGTCAGCTAACTCGATAAGAGTTTGAAAGTCAATTATAAGGATTTTAACTTGGTCTTATTTCCCTTCTACAATGTGTATTCTTGGGTTTGTTCTTATACTTTGGAGTGCATCCTTTTGCAAAATGATGAGTTACCAGCCCCAAAATTTTCCTGGGTAAGAATATCCTTTCTCAAAGACAGTTGTTTCATTTATTTCTTATAAGCATTGTCAAACTTTCAGATACGCATAGATGCAAATGTCGTGCTCGTTAGAAAAAGTTGCTTAGTTGGTTCACGGGCCCCAGTACTAAGATTATCGATCACAATAGAATATTTTCACACAACTTTGTTAGACCATTGCTCGGTTGAACCCACCAAGCATTGGTATGTCAAGGTTGGTTGTCATATTTTAGTATCAAACTCATAAGTCGCTTGATTAGATTACTAGAGTCAAGTTTGTTAGGTTAGACTACGAAGTCTAGATATATTGAGACATACAAGTATTACTCTGAAGACCTGAAGATTCCGAAGACGTATCGATAACGACAATAACATCATAGTTCCACTTGAGGTTAGTAATATATGACTTGACTTGTTTCCATTTTTATATTGTTTGCTTTCAAGTCATTTCTGATTGAAAACATAACATGTGAAGTTATATGTGAAACTCTGGTATAATAGATTTGATCATCATATTGTGATCAAAGTGTCAAGGAACAATATATCACTAAGTAATAAGCGTTTTATATTGGTATATCGATTTACGAAGTAAATGCTTATCTTTTGAACTTCGTAATTACGACATCGATATAATATTTGTAACTTGTTACTAGATTGTGTAGTGAACATATGTTTGATTTCATACCTAGAAAACTATGTTTAATTACATAGGTTTAAGGAAGTATACGTATGAACTTGTTTCATAGTCGGATGGAAATCAAAAGGATTATGGTCTTAGTTTTCATTGAAGATCTTAAGTATCAACCAATCTTTACCTATATAGGGAATCAAGGTAGAAATGATCTTATCTTATGTTGGGAGTCAATGTAGAACCGATCCCTACCTATAGTGGGAGTCAAGGTAGAACCGATCCTAACTTATCTTCGGTATCAAGGTAGAGTCCTAATAGGAAAAACAGATTTTTATAAGTCATGTACACTTTAGGGTTTGTGTGATTTGGAAATTGGATTTGCAAAATAGAAAATTTCAAGATGTCGACGTAGTGAGTAATTTGAACATGTGCTGAAATCTTATTTCTTAATTTTCCAAAAGAATTCCTTGGTAATCAAGGTGAGATCCCAAACTGAAATTAATAGAGAATCTTTTTGGGATTTTCGAAGTTAATATGTATTTTTTTACTAGCAATCAAAACATATCTCTGAAAATATATATTAGTTAATTTTTGGGTTGTCCATTGAGATTTCGGTTATACAAATTCATGAAACCGAATATAGGATTAGGTGCTTTATTGCATATCTTTTGAATATATTCGGTTATAGAAATTTCTTTGTGTCCAAACTACCTTGGTCTATAAATAGTGAAGTTTGTTCATGTTACAAACTTATCCCGAGCTAGGCAAACTTCATCTTTGTTGTTTCTGGTGTAGCCGGCTAATAGTATTCGTGTAATACTATTTTGGAGAGAAGAGTAACCTAATTAGGCGAAATCTCTTACGTCCGCTAGTTAAAGACTTCTTTGGGATCAAGAAGTTTTTACCAGTACCGTTGGTGGGAAACTAAAATCGTATTGTTATTTTAGTTTTCAATTATTGATTTGATTGACTAACGGTAGTTATCTCTTGATTTGCACCTAGTTTGATTATTCTTGAGAGCCTTCTCTTATGACATAAAGTCATTAAAACTACGTCAAGAGTATAATATTGACTTGTGATCATCCGTTATTAACAGACTTCGTTTGGTGCGTGATCGATCATAAGTCAGGAATCAAGCTTGTTATTATACAGGTACAGAAGACTATTGAAGATTGAAGACAAGAAATTTTTTCTTATCGGTTTTGTATCTTCGTGATCTGCGTTGTGCATAAACTTGATCGTCTAGGATCCGACTAGATCTGGTTTATCTTTTGATAAACTGATTATAAATTAGTCGTATTTAGATCGACAAGTTATCTCTTCAATATCGGAATTTGGTAGTTTTGTTTGACTTGATCTGGTTAACTTGTTTAGTCCAGATCTTGGAAAATCTAAAACCCGACAAAGGAGTTTAATTGATTTTAAATAGAAAATCTATTGTCACGCTCAACATACATATCTTTAATTAACTTCTTGAGCCAAAAGAGTGGTTACCAAACAAATTAGTCATTTATTGTTTGGAAGACGATCCAAAGGGTTAAGTGCTTAAATTTTTCAGAGAGACTGAAACAACTTAAGATAGTGGACTCCATCTTAAGATTCACGTGTGTTGGCCAAATTGGTTGTAGGCGCAGGGATACTGAGAAAACTAGGTAACTAGGGATAGTTTACTTGGTCTCAACTATACAAAGTTGATACTGTTTTTGTATAGCGGCTTAATTCTGAGAGTATTCAAAACTGGACTAGGTCCTGGGGTTCTTCTGCATTTGCGGTTTCTTCATTAACAAAATCTTGTTGTGTCATTTACTTTACTTCTGCATTATAATTTTTTTGATTATAATAAAGTAAATTACATTGTACGTTTATCCAAAGCACTTGATATTGATCCTACAATATATCGGTCTTGTACCATAACTATTATCAAGTGATTACCTTGTTGTTGTATTGTCTCGACTTTGTCCATAGACGATCACACAAGGTATCAAACTTATAGGTTGATATCTAAAAGATTATGGTGTACTTGGCACCCTCATCATTTCAAGCTTCCTTCATCTCCAATTCTTATCCCGTTGTTTGTCCAAGGATGTTATGTATTTGTTACCTCGTCATTTGTGACAACAGATGGATTAGTTACAACTTTCCTCTTGTTCTTTATGACATCTACTAAAATTCGCGGAGCATGAGATTTATTTAATATTTGGTTTTGTATAACGGTCTCCTGATGTTGAGATGACCCCTGTAAAGGACATATGGTAGATTGCAGAATATCAGATTGAATAAAGAGATTAGTTTGATTCAGCTCTGAGCTCGGCACCGAAATTGTTACTTTATTCTTCGTATGATATGAATAAGAGATAACTCGTGGTTTGAAGTTATATCAAATTTGGTCATAATGCAAATCAAGTTTCTCATCACCCGTTTTCTCGATGAAATCCTTTGTAGATATCTAATAGTTTGTGAAAAATGAGGGGTCTAACAACCACACCCAATATTTCGCTTAACAATCTGTATGGACTAACTCCAATGTACTTTCAAGAGAATCAACTATACAGTCAGACTCAATCTTAAGAAAAGTATATCAAAGAGTTATATCTCAATTTCTCAATTCAATCTGCAATCAAACAAATAGGAATTTGCGAGCCCGATTGAATATAAAAAATAACTTGGACGGTATCAAAAACCAATATCCAAGTGTCAATCAATTTAATCAACAACCAAAGGTTGGATTCTCAATTGATTGAACTTACGCACAACCTGTGATATTTCAATTATATAGAAAATATAATGCGGAAAAGAAATAACACAGACACTAGAAATTTTGTTAACGAGGAAACCGAAAATGTAGAAAAACCCCGGGACCTAGTCCATATTTGAACACCACACTGTATTAAGCCGCTACAGACACTAGCCTACTCTAAGTTGACTTCAGACTGGAATGTAGTTGAGCCCTAACTAATCTCACACTGATCAAGGTACAGTCGCGTTCCTTACGCCTCTAAAACCATGTTGTATTCTGCGCACTTGATTCCCTTAGCTGATCTCACCCACAACTAACAGTTGTTATGACCCAAAGTCGAAGACTTGATAAACCAGACTGTCTCACACAAAAAAGTTTATTGAATAGATAAATATGTCTTCCACAGATATACCTATGAGTTTTGTTATGTCTTTTGATAAATCAAGGTGAACATGAACCAATTGACATACCAGACTTATATTCCCGAAGAACAACCTAGAAATATCAATCACCTCACAATAATCTTAATCGACTAGCGAAACAAGATATTATGGAATCACAAACGATGAGACAAAGATGTTTGTGACTACTTTTTGTCTTGCCTATCAGAGATTATCTCGATCAAACCTTAGAGAAGATAGTACTCAATCACGATAGAAAACAGCAAGATCAGAACACGCAACTACATAGAAAATAGTTGGGTTTGGCTTCACAATCCCAATGAAGTCTTTAAGTCGTTAACCTACTGGGTTTTAAAAAAACCTAAGGTTAAAGGAGAATCGACTCTAGTCGCAACTAGTATCACACAGGAGGTGTGGGGATTAGGTTTCCCAGTTGCTAGAGTTCTCCCTTATATAGTCTTCAAATCAGGGTTTGCAATCAATGTTACCTTGGTAACAAAGCATTCAATATTCACCGTTAGATGAAAACTTGATTAGACTCAAGCTAATATCTTTTAACTGTTAGATCGAACTTAGCTTGTTATACACAAATGAAAAGTGACTTCATTTAGATATGAGTAACCGTACCTAAACGTGTACACCTTGTTGGCTCAACAATAGTTAACCGAAGTTAGCCATCTGAACACTTTCATCTTAACCATAACTAGTTTAAATGACTCAAATGAAACTAGTTCTAGAGTTGTTCAATTGTTTATATTCTCGTAGAAGTATACAAGACACAATTGAAGCAAAATCGATTTTGATTTACTCCAATCAATTCATCAACATTATAGTCACGGTTTGCACAAGATTGCATTCCTTATTATATAAATGTATTAGTTCATGAATAAACCGATTTCAGAACATAACCTACTAAAGTATGCAAACAGCTACGCATACCTAAGTAGCCGAACTTGGACTGTGTTCGCCAGTATGCAAACGGGTACGCATACTGTCGTACACTTCCAAGCTTCAGTTGAATCCGGTACGCATACATGTATGCATGCTATATTACCCGAACTTCAACTGACTTCGCCAGTACGCGTACAAGTACGCATAATCTAACTCCTGGACTTTACCTGACCTCGCCAGTACGCACACGAGTATGCATACCACATTCCGGTCTTGGATCAACACATATGAAAGTACGCATACTGTGCTTATAATCCAATCATTGAAACATTCTTAGAAGACGACAATAGCTGTCTCACACAAACTATTAACTTCAAATCAATTTTTGAGTGATCGAATGATCAATACGAAACATTCCGAGTCTACATCAAATGACTTTTGAGTGATATATGTGTTCAAGTCTCCTGATAAGTGCATAATTCATATGATTTTAGTATCCATTCCATACTTGTTTTAGCTATTATTCTTGTGTGTATTTGTGTTATTACTATTGTTTCTCTTATTTTCCTCTAATAGGTGAATCATCCAAAAAGGAGCTACAAAGTGCTGAAAATAGCTAGGAATAGAAGCATTCCAAGTATCCAAGTGCCCAAGTCCAAGAGAAGTGGAAGAAGTGCGACGAAAAGGAGCAAAACGCTCAAAATTAAGAGAATGGCCAAAGACCGATATTAACTCATTCAAATTAAGGATTTATCATCACCGTCTTGAAGAGAATTTAAATATAAAAAGAATGCAAAAAGAATGAGGTCATTCCGAATTCGGATGAAGAAGTTGTGGCCAAAACAAGCTTTTATTGAATACCGAAGACAGTAAAGTTCGCGGACGGGTTTCATACTTTAATTCCGAAAATTTCTGCTGGAATTTGAAGTTCGCGGACTGGGTTTGCGAACTTAGCAAGTGGAAAACGTGTATTAATACCTTGGAAATCCTAAGGGCACGTTTGGATTCGTTATTTCGTATTTTCGGGTCGGGTTCATGAACCGAACTAAATACTTGATGGCCAAGCAATGTAAACCTATAAAAAGGTATTAGGTCTTTCAATCAATAGCATCGAATCTCATATCACAAGTTCGACATCAAAACCTAGGGTTTACCCCTTTAGGGGGAAACCACCATTATTCTTCTTCTTTGTAATATGATTAGCTAAATCCTTTGTTGATAAGGGATGAATTCAATGTTCTAAGCGTGAAGCTTTATTAATAATATAAGTCTATTTGAGGTTTTAATCATCATCACTTGTTTTCACTATATTTAGGGTTTATGATTGATTTCTAGATTGTTCAAGTGTACAATTGGATTAATCTTTTGATCATTTTATTGCTAGTAAAGGGTTAGGATATCCGTGTAATTGTTGAATAACCCTTACACAAGTAGAGAACGTGAGACCTCGTAGAGGGATTCTATGGAGGAATCGTGTGTGAAGATAACACTAGTAAGTGGACCTTGCGCTAAGAGTCCAACTGCTAGGATCAACCTAAGTTCACATAACTTAAAGCTTCTGATTGGGTTACACCTTGAGTGCGCTACTACTTGGTGGTTCAGTTGGATAGAATTTGATATGCGAGCGCTTCGGTATCAAGTTACACAAGGAGATTTGGGGATAACACTGCTCTAGCTGTTATTCTACGGTTGGTGATGAATGATTCTAACGGAAGATAGATAAGTATTCTAATCCTGTTAACGCTTGGTAACGACGAAGGATTCCTTGATCATCTCTTTTCTTTATTATTGTCTTTATAAATACCTTACAACCAAACCCCCCATTTTTTATTTACTTTATCTTGCTGATCAAATAACCTATCAATTACACATCTCTTTGTGGGAACGATCTCTTACTACCGTTATATTACCAGTTAATTAGTGGAAAATATATTTATTAATTTGGTGAGCCTACGGCAGCCCATACATCTCCACATACCTTTTGTTGATGAAGTTCCACAAGCTCCCCTTAGTAGTTCTTCCTCTTTGATCGATGAATGCCGTGAATTCTAATGCTCAACTACACTTTCTATCCTAACGAGACTTAACTATAAGTAGACTAGAAATCAAGACTTATAGTTTTGGCAACTAAACTTGAGATAGCAACGCTTGCGAGTTCGACCGAGCAGTGCTCTAACAGTTTGACTCTAGTATATTCGAAAGAGTAGGACATTGTTTCATCGAGTGCCCAAAAAATCCAGAGTAGTAGCAGAATTTTGGTGACTTTTCATACCTGAGTGCATTTTTTTTCAAAGCTAAGGTAACCGTCATCCCATATAGAAAATATTAGTAATTTCAATACGAACACGAACTCTTGTATATTTGGTCTATTTAGCTGCTTTAGCATCAGATATAGGTCTTGGTTCTCCATATTGTGTATTCATAGTCGTAACTTTCTTAGTATTCATCGTACTTAAGGGAAGCCCATGGAACTGGGTACATAAATAAACATACTTAACTTCATACTCTTTAGGGAAAAGATCTCCAATTAGCAAGGGTTCAATATTTAATGACCATGGAGTGTGTTGTAGAATGGCTTCAAAATCACATAGATGGTAAATTCTCACCATATAATATTATTTCCAAGTTCAGAGATACTCGTGAACCAGAAGACCTCAATGATTTTTATGGTTGTTCATTGAGAATGAAATAAACATATCGTCTACCATTGATTGTCTTCGAAGACTAAAGATTTCTCCATTATGGAAGTCTATTAGATTGTACATATGGATCTTCAAACTCAATATGTTAAGGGTGATGAAATTTTTTAGACATTTTATTTAAAATATCTTCGTAATCTTGATTTGAACTAGAAGACGCCAGAACCAAAATAACGAAGAGATGGGAGAAAAAAATACTTAGAAAAAGAAAAAATAAGGAAAACACAGAAAATAATAATCACTAGAAGGAAAAAATAAGAATCCACCTAAACGTGAAAGAGAGAATTACCAAAAAGGTGAGATTAAGGATGACGAGAACCACCAAGCATGGGAACCATCCTTTAAGAAGAGATTTAACGTCCTATCAAAATGCTCAGCTTACACCCAACGAATTGATAAAATATAATATCATAGTTAAAGCAAAATCCGAATGAAATAACATGTGACTAACGTCTTCTTCGATATTACACACAATAAAGCATTGAGTTAAAGTTTCATTGCTTCCTAATTATAACCTCAATTTATAGGGTAGGGAATAGTACAAAATTTCCCAGGTTAGAAACGTTACTTACAGAGGCATCCATGATTTTTACCTGTAAATGAGCAAAAAGACGCAACGTCTTCGTCTTGTTTCTTTACCAGCAGCTTACACGGGTTCTGTTGAGTGTGTAAACATGACATTTTTACATCTTAATTTACAATTATCAGTTCTCAATTTTGTACAATTTGATGTTTTTGTTTAGTTTTACAGATTTTAAGAAATAAAGCCCGTTATGAACTAAAACGCCGGACTTTACAAATAAAATTGACGTAAATCAAAAGTCAGTCTCAACTCAATTTCTTATGGGCTATCACAAGATAAGAAAGTACATGATACATCTTACGCTGGAAGACAAAACCGATCAAGAAGACGACATCCAAGTCCCGCAAATGTACGCATGAAGAGCTACTACTCAACATCTTGATACAAGAGGCGTAAATGGGCTAAGCCCAACATGGAAGCATGAATTGGAGACGTGTTCGGGGCACATACCGATGGGAGTTACAAAGCATAATGGATCGTATGAGATATTGCTGCTCAACACATTTTGTCGTGTGTCAGATGAAGTCAACTAGTCCTCTTACCAAATTTAGATCGAAATGCGCATGGGTTCCGCACAACAACGTTAAGTAGAGAAATGTCTTTGGGAAGTGTCGACATGGAGAAGCTGGCACTTACCTTTTCTTTACTCCCAATATATTTTCCACGAAAAACATGGAGAAGTGTCGACATGGAGAGGTCTTAATGGGGTCTTTATTTGGTTATCTCATTCGTGAGAATCAAAAGAATAATTAATATTTCATACTCAAGTAAGGCATGTGGTGGAAATGGTTGCATATAAATGAAGAGTACTACATACGATCAAGGGAGTTAGGAAGTATTAGTGGGATTTTGTCTTTTGTCTTCTAGTTATTTTGACACAAGCAATACAACTATACAAGAGTGTTAGAGGTGTTTACTCCGGATTTTGGTGTCTCTCGAGAACGAGCATTTTGTCCTGACTCGAGATATTGTTGTTCACCAGTGGGGAAATTGTTCACCTCTCTTCTTATTTGTAAGTCATTTAAGCTATTAATAAAATGATGTCTTTCTCATTCATTTGATTTCATTATTATGTCCAGCTAAACTTCTCATCTAGGATTAGGGAGGAATCCATATTATGTATGTTAGAGTATTTTAAATTCTTTTCTATACATGTATTTTTCCATGATCCTTATATTTTTTTGTAGTAACGATAATAATTAATCTTTACGTGTCTTCATGCTTGATTAATGAGTTATATATCTATATAGAGACCAACATATAAATGAAGAAAATTATTAGTCATTTAAGATTTTTTATTGATTTGAACGATTTATTTTCCGAGACATACTTTGTGTTCTAAATCGTCTCGAGATGTTTGAGAGAAGTTTTAGAAAATTATTTAACATTCTAGTATGCATAATAGAGGTGGAATCTCGAAATCCTAGATTTTCACCTATTTGAATACAAAATCACCATTTCAATACTTTGATCTATTTTAGCAATTTTGTCTAGTATTTCTTTTCCTAATTAGTCTTAAAATCAAATCCTGAAAAAGTCCGAGAATCGAATTCCTTACTTCCACTGTAAAAACTACATCAGGTTCCACGTTAAAAATCATTGTTTTTCATACAATCATCTTCGTTAAGATTCAAATGCACTTTTCTCGGGTTGTGCTTTAACTCTAACAACCAGATACTTTCTGTTAGGTCAAGGATGTTACCGTGCTAGTGAATTAAAACTGCAAAGAATTATACTCCCTCCATTTCAAAATAATAGGCTTGTTTGCGTGTCACACAAGGCTCCTTATCAAACTCAAGCATGTACATTCAAGCTATTTTTCGATTGTTCACCTAATAACCATTCGAGAACACCAAACATTCATCTGAGAACCTAGTACCACTTTTTAGAAAGTAATTGAGGTAAACGCAACACCAATCCGAAAACCGATCTTTTTTAACGTTTAAATTATGTTTTGTGGGCGCGATACTGACTCTTAAACCGATTTTATTTTATGTTTAAAATTGATTGTGCAACAAAAAACTCTAAAATTATTTTTCTAAAAGTCTTTGTTTTAAAGGTTCGATAATTTTTATCATTTCGTAAGTGCAAAGTTGCCAACATATTACGCATATGATTATTATTTACGCATACGAGTCATGGTCCTTGGAACTGATGGTTTCCTCTCTAGATAAGGTCCTTGGGAGTTAATGGATGCCTCCCGGAATTGAGGGGCGACAATCACTGGAAACTTATGATTGCCTCCTAGTTGTGGTCCCAGAGAGTTGGTTGCCACTGGGATTAAAAGCTTGTGATCTCATATAGGATAGAAGTTATCCTTGGGGAATCTTTCCTGACCCACTTAGAGAGTTGCAAAGACGAGGTGGTTCGATTTCCATCAAAGTTGATGGTTGACTCCCGGGTGATTTCTGATACGAATCGTTATGTATACTTATGTTGAATCGTGATTTTTGTTATGGTTGTTTACAAAATTTGTTTTATTGCTTCGATACTTATTGAGTGTCAAAACTCACTTTGTTAGTGACCTAAATATGAAATTTTATGATACCATAACGAGTTGGTAGAAAGACCTAAAGTTGGATTTTAAGCTTAGCTAGTCCTTCATTTAAGAGTTACAAATAATGAATAAACTAAGAAAAAAAAACATAAAATAAAGCAAATTTGATACATGAATATTCGGTTTGATAACCTGCTACTAATTATCATTAGAAACATGTGCAATATATGTCTAAACGTGTTAGAGAATTGCTTGGTTGAACCACCAAGCGTTGGTATTCAAGTTTGGTTGTCATATTTTAGCTCCAAAACTCGAAGCTTCTTAATTAGATTACTATAGTCAACTTCGTTAGGTTAGACAAGGAACAAACGAAATGTTGAGACTTACCCGTGTTACTCCAGATAACTCGAAGACGTGTCGACATCAACGTACATATCATCTTTTTGTTGGAGATTAGCAATACATACTTGACTTGTTCCATTTCTATCAACGTTTCTTTGAAGTCGTTTAGATTGAAAACATAACATATGAAGTATATTTATGTATCTCTAGTACTAGTGACGTGATCATTCTATTATGATCAAAGTGTCAATGAAGTATATACTAGTTGTTCTATACAACTTTCATATATTGGATTACAAAGTATAATGTTTATCTTTTGAACTTCGTAAATTCGACATAACACTACTTTGTAATTTGTTATTAGTTAGTGTGTTGAACTCTTGGTTTGATTCTATATCTAGAAAACTATGTCTAACTCATGAGTTTAAGGAAGTACACTTGTGAAACTTGTTTCGTATTTGAAAGGAATCAAAGGATCTCTAGTAGGACTGATCTCTTAATCAAGGATCTCTACTAGGACCAGTCCCAGGATCTCCAGCATGACCAATCCACTCACAAAGATATCTAGATGGACCAATCCTTAATGTTAACCAAATATGATTTTTTTCCGATTTCGGCTATTAACTTAGGGGTTGGATAGCTTCCGAAAATATGACTTGGTTAATATGGAAAGTGAAAAGGCGGGGGTCTAACAACCACACCCAATATTTCGTTAGGCAACCTGTATGGACTAACTCCAATATAATTCCGAGAGAATCAACTAGACAGTCAGACTCAATCAAGGAAATATATCCAATAGTTATATCCCTGTTTCTCAATGTAATCAACAAATCAAACAGATAGAATCCGTGAGCCTGATTATTATGAGAAACAAATTGAACGGTAACAAAGACCAATGTTCAAGTGTCAATCAATTTCAATCAACAACCAAAGGTTAGATTTACCAATTGATTGAACTACACACAACATGTGATATTTCAATTATATAAACAAATATAATACGAAAAGAAATAACACAAGCACCAGCAGTTTTGTTAGCGAGGAAACCGCAAATGCAGAAAAACCTCGGGACCTAGTCCATATTTGAACACCACACTGTATTAAGCCGCTGCAGACACTAGCCTACTACAAGTTAACTACAGACTAGAATGTAGTTGAACCCTAACCAAGTCACACACCGATTAAGGTACAGTTGCGTTCCTTACGCCTTTGAATCCCAGCAGGACTCTACGCACTTGATTCCCTTAGCTGATCTCACCCACAACTAAGAGTTGCTACAACCCAAAACCGAAGACTTCAAAAACAAATCCGTCTCCCACAGAAAAGTCTATTCTGATAGATAAATATGTCTCCCAAAGAAATACCTACGATGTTTTGTTCCGTCTTTTGATAAATCAAGGTGAAAAAGAACCAATTGATAGTCCGGTCTTATATATTCCCGATGAACAGCCTAGAAATATCAATCACCTCACAATAACTTAACTATATGGTAGTAGAACAAGTTATTGTAGAATCACAAAGAATGAGACGAAGAGATTTGTGATTACTTTTTATATCTTACCTATCGGAGATAAATCTCGAGCAAATCTTAGAGAAGATAACACTCAATACGATAGAACAAGAAAGACCAGAACACGCAACTATAGAGAAAATAGTTGGGTATGGCTTCAGAATCCAAATAAAGTCTTTAGGTCGTTAACCTATAATGGTTTTAGTAAAAACCTAGGTTAAAGGAGAATAGACTCTAGTGGCAACTAGTATCACACGGGAGGTGTGGGGATTAGGTTTCCCAGTTGCTAGAGTTCTCCCTTATATAGTTTTCAAATCAGGGTTTGATAGCTTTGAAACAAAGCAATCAATATTCACCGTTAGATGAAATCCTGATTTAAGATTCAAGCTAAGTTTTCTTAAAACCAAAGCAATAACTCTCCACCGTTAGATGGTCTTAGCTTGTTACACACAAATGAAATATACCTTCATTTAGATATGGGTAACCGTACCTAAACGTGTATATTGAGTTGGCTCAATAACAGTTAACTGAAGTTAGCCATATGAACAATTTTGTATTAACCACATTCATCTAACACTTTCTATATCAAATGATAATCAAATGAATCTAATTGTGTCACTCATAGAGTTGTTCAATTGTTTATATTCTCATAGAAGTATACAAGACACAATTGAAGTAAAATCAGATTGATTCAAAATAATCAGTTCATGAACACTTTAGCCAAGGTTTGCAAAGATTGCATTCCTTAATATTTAAATGTATTTGTTCATGAGTATGAAATCATACTTAACTGATTTGATAACTTAACCACATAAGTTTGCAAACGGGTACGCAAACCTAAGTTCCGGACTTTGATCTTTTCCGACAGTTTGTAAACAGGTACGCATATTGTCATTCGAGGCGGAATTCAGGTGAAACAGTTTGCAAAAGGGTATGTAAACTTGGTTTCCGTACTTTGACAGTTAAAACCGTTCGCATACGGGTATGCATACTTGGTTCCCGGACCTGAATCATTCTTACAACAGTTTGCATACTAGTATGCAGACTGTGTTATATCCAGACAATGGTTAATTGTTCCAAACTCCCATTTCAATCATTGAAACATCCTTAGAAAACGACAATGGGTGTCTCACACAAATCATGTAAGATGTTACAAGGAGATTTTCACATGATCATCTTTTAACTCATAATTTACTTTCCAATAAATAAATTGTTTCCAACTAAACTCGTCAAGAATAATGATGAACGTCGTTAAAGGAAAAAGCTTTCCAACACATATTTCGAGAAAGATATAAGCGAGTTAAACTCAGCTCGAAATATCAAATGTATAAAAGTATATATAGTTATGCGACTTAGTCTCAATAGGAGATAGAATAAAATAGACTTCTGAGTGATAGATGAGTTTAAGTCTCCACATACCTTTTGTTGATGAAGTTCCTCCAAGCTCTCCTCAGTAGATCTTCGTCTTCAATCGATGAACGTCGTGAAGTCTAAAGCTAACCTACACATTTTATCTTAATCTTAGACATAGCTGTAAGTATATTAGAAAACAAGACTTATAATTTCGATCACCTAAACTTGACAAACAAGCTTGAGATAGCAACGCTTGCAAGTTCGACCGAGCAGTGCTCTAACAATCTCCCCCTTTGTCAATTTTATTGACAAAACATACATATGGATTACAAAATAAATACACTTTGTAGCTTCTCATTCAACATGCTTGATTTCCTTGGTTCTTCAACATTCCTTGAATTTTTCGTCATTCCAAGTACTCCAGTGATTCTAAACGTGTTCAACTCAGCATCATAATTTTTAAAAATCCGTAGCCATAACAATAATAAAATAGTTGTTCTCAATTATTGTTATACAGTGTCATAGTATTATTACACAACATCAAAGTTCAATTGTATCACAACTTTGACAATAATACTACGGTGATATGTATCACTCCCCCTTAGTCAACACTTCATCTCACAATGAAAACCACTTCCTCTTACATAATGATCCGTAAACCATATGTATGTAGTGTGAACTACAAAATAATTCTCCCCTTTTTTGTCAATATAAATTGGCAAAGGTACGAAAACTAGCGGCATCATAATGAAATTCTCAAAGAGATTATTCATGACTAAAAGAGAACATATCAACTTTGTTTCGATGATTTCACATAGTCGAAACTTAGTGTATTCATCAAGGAGTTTATAAAGATACAAGATAACTCCTACAATATTCCACAGCCGCACTCCCCACAAAGATTTGGCAATTAAGCACAAGTTCAATTAAGAACTCTCCCCCATAAAATGTGATTCCCGAAAGAACAACAAGAGCGACCTTACTTTTACAAGAAAAGAAGGATTTCTTTGGACATTAACAAATCACATAAAACATGAATTTATATCAAGTAAACTTGAATAAATTAACCACAAGAGAACCTTGATGATGAATTTAGGAAATGCTCAACATAAGAAAACTTACAGAGCCATACAATACTTTCACATAGAAGTGGATCAGGAAAAGTGTTAGAGCATAGCTCGGTTGAACCCACCAAGCGTTGGTATGTCAAGTTTGGTTGTCATATTTTAGTGAATCCAAACTCATTGTAAGAGTCGCTTGATTATGTACTAGAGTCAACTTCGTATAGGTTAGCTTGAAAGTATTAGGATATGAGACATTACAAGTATTGCGAAGACTTGAAGAAGTGAAGAAGTAAGAAGCTACAACGACAACGTCATCCTTCCACTTGAGGTTAGTGATGATATTTGACTTGAAATGTTTCATTCCCTAGCGTATCTTTCAAGTCGTGCATATTGAAAACAGAACTGCGAAGCATGAACACTCTAGATAGACATAGTATTAAGGAATACAATACGAGGTTTATTGCTTAACCATTAAACTTTGTAGATAAGACATCGACATAATAATTTAAATGCTATTGTGATTATGTATGGGTATGAGGTGAGGATTTCATCCTAGGAAACAATGTTTTACATGTGTTTTAAGGAAGTAAGTTCATAAACTTGTTTATGAATCGAAAAGGAAATCGCCAGGCATTATTGGTATTGTTATTCATTGCATATCTTGTGAACAACCAATATGTGTGATTTAGTATAGTCGCTCATGACTTGTTTGTGTTCTTGGTAAAATTATTCACAAAGGTCTGACTTATGTATTGGTATGACTTTTATTAGTGAAACCGATCTTAAGTAATCACCTGAGATGGTATGATCGAGTTTGTGATTTGTGTATGACCGAATCTGGGTAAAAGGGAACCGATCCTAGTAAGAGGTTCAACACATCACAAAGGGGAATCGATCCTTGTATGAGGTGCAACAAGTTTGTAGCATAAAGAGGAACCGATCCTATGGACATGTGCAACACGTTTTTAGGCAAAGGGGAACCGATCCTATGGACATGTACAACACATATAAGCTATATACCATATATATGGGGAACCAATCCTAGTAACTAGTTAGCTAGTGTGATTATGCACAATATTCACATGGAGGTAGAACCGAAACTTGTTTTGGTAGAACCGTTAATACCATGATTCGTGATTGAGTATTCTTGATCAATTACATAGTTCTTGAAAGTCAGATGAACCAATTCTAAACTTGTTTGGAAGTGTGGAAAATCGGTTTCAAGGTTGTAAGTATGTAAGAGGAGTTACCAAGTAAGAATGTCGACACACTTTGAACATAGGCAGTAATGTTTGTCTTTAATTGTTCAAAGTTATTCCTTAATAACTAAAGGAAGAAAATCCCAGGATCGAAACATAAATAAGTTAAGAATCTTTTAATTAAGGTCTTAATTTTATTTTAGGAAAATAAGAATTAGTAATGTGCATTTACTAGTTAAAGATTTTCCAATGAGATTTTCGGTCAATATTTTGGACAGAGCATTTCCAGGAATTATGGAAACCGAATTTAACCTTTAATGAATATCTTGAGAATATTTTCGGTTTTGGAAATTCTTTGGTGTCCAAACTTCCTTGTCCATAAATAATTGAAGTTTACATTTCTAGCAAACTAATCCTTCGTGACAACAAACTTCCTCAGTTGTGTTGTTACTGGTGAAGCAACCTATTCAGAGAGGAGAGTAACCTAATTAGGAGAAATCGCTTACGACCGCTCAGTTTAAAGTCTTCTTTGGGATTGAGAAGCTCTATTAGTACCGTTGGTGGGAAACTAGATAATTGCAGTTTATCTTGTGTTTTCGATTGATTTGATTGAATAACGGTGGTTGAACTTTGATTGCACCTAGTTTGTTTATGCTTGAGAATCTTCTCTTCTGATATAAGATTCACTCAAACTAGATCGAAGTTTCGACAGGGATATTTAGACTGTTGTTAGTGCTAAAGACGACCTTGTGATAATCCATTGTTAACAGACTCCGTTCTGTGCGTGATTGATCACAAGAGATTCAAGTTGTTGTGTGCAGGTGTTTATTGAAGATCTAAGAAGATTTGAAGACAAAGAAGATATTGAAGATTTCTGATTTGGGGTTCATAATCTTTAGTGTGCACAATACTTGTTTCGGTATAAGAGGATCCAACTATAATAGGTTTATCCTTGTGGTAGATTGGATTGATTAGTTGTGTAGATCGGCATCAATATAATTCTTTGTGATTAAAATTATTGATTGCAAAATCTTAACAATTACTTCGGTAGTTGAGAATAAGATAAATCTAAGAACCTGACGAAGGAGTTTATTGAGATAAACAGAAGAGCCTTTGTCGAACTCACATCACTTGGTTGAAGAGAGTTGATACCAAACAGATTTTTTGTTCCTTTACTATTTGGAATACGAACCAAAGGAATTGTTCCATGTACGTGACTTATTCATAGGTCGGAGGCGTGGGAATACAGACAGAACTAGGTGAACTGTAGGTTTAGTTGCTTGGTCTCAACTCTACGGAGTTGGTGTAGTTTTGTGTAGCGGCTTAATCCTGAGAGTATTCAATTCTGGACAAGGTACCGGGGATTTTCTGCTCTGCGGTTTCCTCGTTAACAAAATCTTGCTGTGTCATTTACTTTTATTTTCTGCATTATAATTATTTTATTATAATTAAAGTAAATCACACAAACGCTAATTTCCTATTTACTTGATAAGCATTCCTATTGTGTTTGGTTAAGTCCGAACCCTTTTATCAAGTAAACATACTTTGTTATTGTAATGTCTCGATCTCGTATCCATAGACGATCACACGAAGTGTGAACTGATTTGTTGCATTGTCTCGAATCAGTTCATAGACAATCACTTTCGGAGAAAGGACTTATAGGTAGGGAAAGTTTTAGCTTGAGGTATATTTGGGTACCCTCGCCTTTTCAATTGGTGTCAGAGCAGGCAAACACGAAAAGATCTAACAATCTGTGTTTGGTGCGATCCAACCTATAAGAAATTGAATCAGATGAACGATTCAATTAACGTTTTAAAGATTTTAGATGGTCTGAAAAAAGACTCTGATGAATATCCCCCTGCTCTTGTTAAAATGTTAGATAAAAGGATTGAACAGAACCAGTCATATACTGATGAGATTGGTAATATCATGATTGATAGAAAACTGGTAAAAAACTCCGAAGAGTCTAAATCAAGAGATTCTCAAGAATGCTCAATTCTTTCATCCAGACATCTTAAACAGTCTAAAAAGAGTCAGATCAGGAACTGTTTCCAAAAAGGATGAAATTGTTTAATTCAGAAGATTTGTTTTACAAAATGTCTGATTAACCGTGTTAAGAAACTTTTTAGTAACTTAACAAACCATCGTAAATCTGGTGAACAATGTGTTGGAGCTTTTGCACTTAAATCAACCTCACCATTTCAATGGTTTCTAGATAGTGGATGTAGTAGACATATGACAGGTGATCTTTCTTGGTTCACAAAAACTGAAGACTACAAAGAAGGATCTCCGACCTTTGGAGATGGAAGCAGCTGTCTTATTAGCAAAAAGGGTACTATCAAACTTCCAGGTGTTCCCGAAATCCATGATGTTGTTTATGTTAAAGGAATGAAAGCCAATCTTCTTTCTGTCAGTCAAATTTGTGATAAAGGTCACAAAGTTATCTTCAATATGAAAGGATGTGATATTGAAGATAAGTCCAGAAAAGTAATTTTTCGAGGACGAAAAAGTATGAATAATTGTTATCTCCTTGATATACAATCCAATTTATACTGTAACTTGACTAAGGTTGAGTCAACTTATTTGTGGCATGAACGCTTTGGTCACATCAACTACCGAATGCTTGGTAAGCTCGTTAACAGTGAACTTGTCAAAGGCGTTCCAAAAATTAACACTAAAGTAGAAGGTGTTTGTGGTGCATTCCGAAAAGGTAAGCAAGGAAAAATTCCACACAAACTTTCTCGAGATATAGCCACTCGTGCTCCTCTCGATCTTATACATATGGATCTATTCGGTTCAATCCAACAAGCATCTATTGGAGAGAATAAGTATGCTTTAGTGATGGTAGATGATTATACTCGGTTCACATGGGTTGCTTTTCTGAAACACAAAAATGACACTCTTGAGGAGTTCAAAATCATTGTGAATAAAATTCAAAATGAACAAGGACGCAAGCTTAAGAAGATAAGAAGCGGTCGTGGTACAAAATTCAAGGATACGAAAGTATATGAATATTGTAATAGTCTTGGAATAAGTCATAAATTCTATGCTCCTACTACACCTCAGGCAAATGGAGTAGCTGAGAGAAATAATAGAAATATTCAGGAAATGGCAAGAGTAATGCTTCATAATAAAAACCTACCATTAACCTTCTGGGGGGAAGTTGTATTTACAGCCTGTTATCTTATAAACAGAGTCTATTTAAGATCAAAAACTCTAAATACCCCATATGAATTATGGTATGGAAGAAAACCCAATCTAAGCTATTTAAGGGTTTTCGGAAGCAAATGTTATATTATCAAAAACAGAGAACATAGAGGAAAATTTGATTCCAAAAGTGATGAAGGAATTTTTCTTGGGTATGCTTCTGACAGTCGTGCCTTCAGGGTATACAATCTTAGAACCAAAGTCATGATGGAATCAATTAATGTAGTCATTTATGACATTAACGATTTTTTCCAAGACAATCACACTACAACAGAGCTTCCTCCCTCTGAAACCGTTATCAAATAAAAACAGACTGAAGTCGAACCATCTGTTGTTCCTTTAATTAGTGACACCGATGATAAAGATGATAATGAAAGTATTGTTGAACAACCCAATGCTACCGAAAATATTGTCCAAAAACCCGTTAAATGGGTACATCAAAGACACTCGTCTGAATAAATTATTGGAGATGCCAATGCTAGAGTTATGACTCGAAGAGAACTTCAGAATGTCTGTCACTATCCATGTTTTCTTTTTTCAATAGAGCCAAAAAATGTTGAGGAAGCACTCAGTGAACCTGCTTGGGTAAACTCAATGCACGAGGAACTCAATCAGTTTAAAAGACAAGAAGTATGGGAACTTGTTCCTAAGCCACCAGGAGTAAACATCGTTGGAACAAAGTGGATCTACAAGAACAAATCAGACGAAATTGGGACGATTGTTAGAAATAAAGCTAGGCTCGTTGCTCAAGGATATTCTCAAATATAAGGTATAGATTTTGACGAAACTTTTGCTCTTGTTGCTCATTTAGAATCAATAAGACTATTACTTGCCTATGCTTGTTATCTTAAGATAAAACTTTTTCAAATAGATATTAAATCTGCATTTCTGAATGGGGATTTAAAAGAAGAAGTTTTTGTTGCTCAACCTAAAGGATTTGAAGATCCATTATTCCCAGATTATGTCTTTAAACTTAAGAAGGCCTTGTATGGTCTAAAACAATCTCCAAGAGCTTGGTATGATAAACTGACTTCCTTCTTACTCCAAAAGGGATTCTCTAGAGGTGGTGCTGATAAGACACTTTTCACCAAGTGGAGTGAAAAAAATATACTTGTAGCACAAATATATGTAGATGACATCATCTATGGATCCACCTCAAAGACTCTAACAGATGAATTTCTGAACCTTATGAGTGGAGAATTCGAAATGAGTAATGTTGGAGAATTATCATATTTTCTTGGTTTGCAAATACAACAACAAAAGGACAGTATTCTTCTTTCTCAAGAAAAATATGCAAGGAATTTATTTGAAAAATTCGAACTAAGAGATGCACAACCTATGGCAACTCCAATGCCAACTACTGAATAACTTCAATCAAATCCAGGAGAAAAATCAGTTGATCAGAAACTATACAGATCTATGATAGGGAGCTTGCTATATCTAACTGCAACAAGACCAGACATTGCTTTTAGTGTGGGATGTTGTGCTAGATTTCAAGAAGATCCTAGAGAATCACATCTCAAAGATGTAAAACGGATCATTAGATATGTTAATGGTACAATAGATTATGGTCTTTCATACTCTATGGATACAAACAACAATCTTGTTGCCTATCCAGACGCTGATTGGGTAGGATGTGTAGATGATTGTAAAAGCACCTCTGGTGGTTGTTTCTATGTTGGTCAAAATCTTGTAGCTTGGCATAGCAAGAAACAGAATTCACAGTTCTTATCAACCTGTGAAGCAGAATATATTGTTGTTGGTACATGTTGTACCCAACTATTGTGGATGAAACAAATGCTCATTGACCATGGAATAAATATTTCAACCATGAACATATTATGTGATAACTCAAGTGCTATTCGATTGACTGAAAACCCAGTTGAACATTCTCGTACTAAACACATAGATATCAGATATCACTTTATTAGAGAGTTATATGAGAATAGTGTTATCAAATTAGAGTATGTTCCATCCGAGCGTCAGCTGGCTGATATTCTGACCAAACCCTTAGATAGGGAAACTTTCGAGAATCTAAGGAAATCCATAGGGACTGTCAAGGTACATTAGTACCTTGTACATCCGGTTTTTCAACTTTTGCTTGCAATAGTTAAAAACCGGTTTTCAACCTTTCTCTGGTAAAGGTTGGTTGTTGTTATTCTTTTGTTTTGCACAAGGATGACAACATAATGATATTTCGATATCAATTCTCCCTGGAAGAAGATGCAAACATATTGGAGAAGCGGATGCGAAATTTGAGGTAATAATGTTGTTAGTTAATTGTTTTCCTGTTTAAGAAAAGCCTGATTTTATTTCATATATATATTTTGCTTTTGCTTAACAAAATTTCGGTACAATTGATGATTTATTCCATTATGTGTGTATGGATGTGTGTGTGATTCAATTGATTCTGGTTAAGAAAAACTATTGTTATCTTGCTTTATTGTGTGGTATCAATTGTTTAGGCTTACAAAATTTCGGTGCAATTGGCGGTGCTATAATGTCTATGTTGTTTCAATTGATTCCGGTTGAGGTGAATAATTATGCAAGTTGATTTATTTTGGTTTGTATGAATTATTTATGTCTTAACGAAAGAAAAAAATCTACTGGATGGATTGTTTAGTCCAATTCGATTCCGGATAAGAGAAGCTAAGTTTATCTTAGTTAGACATATCAAAGTGGAGGTTTCGGTTATTCAAGTCTAATTGAATGCCTTAACAAGAAATGCTAGTTAACTAACCTAATACTTGTCTTGTTTAAAATTTAAAGGTCTAAGTTATATGGATAATTAGAACCTGATAAGAAAAATAGAGTTTCTTTATTTTGGTCTTATCGAATGAAGCGATTGTATTTGTACAATCGGTTTAGTAAAGGAACTAAGGTGCTTAGTTGATTTTTTGTTTGCTAAACTAAATTGGAAAAATTGCTTCGGGCAATTATTTCCTTGATAACATTTCAAAACAAATTACTTTGTAGTTTCGGTTTTGATATTGATTATCAAAAATGGTATGTGGAACCCTCGTGCTTAACTCTATAGGTTTGCAAGTCTATTTTGAGATTTGTAAGATTCTTTTCGGTTTGCCTTTTATTTTTTCGTTTCTTTGTCATTTTGTGACAAAAAGGGGGAGAAATATATGGAGTAAACAAGTGATACTGGCATTGATTTTATATTGATTGGTATCACTAAGGAAAAGGACAATTGTGCTTAAACGTATATCTAACGAAAGAGTAAAAGCATAGACTAAGGGGGAGTAACATAACATATTAATTGGTATAACAAAGACGTGCAGATTGATAAAATCTACCTATCTCACCTTTAGGGGGAGTATTAGCTTTGTTATTATAATGTCAACAATGACATTTAAGGATTGAATGTATACATGTTATTGTGTTGTTGAATTCGTGAATCAAGCGTATGTGTAATGAATTCTTGTAATTTGTTTATCCATATGATTGTAAGAGTTTTGTCACTAAAATTAACAAAGGGGGAGATTGTTAGAGCATAGCTCGGTTGAACCCACCAAGCGTTGGTATGTCAAGTTTGGTTGTCATATTTTAGTGAATCAAAACTCATTTTGAGAGTCGCTTGATTATGTACTAGAGTCAACTTCGTATAGGTTAGCTTGAAAGTATTAGGATATGAGACATTACAAGTATTGCGAAGACGTGAAGAAGTAAGAAGCTACAACGACAACATCTTCCTTCCACTTGAGGTTAGTGATATTTGACTTGAACTGTTTCATTCCCTAACATATCTTTCAAGTGTGCATATTGAAAACAGAACTGCGAAGCATGAACACTCTAGATAGACATAGTATTAAGGAATACAATACGAGGTTTATTGCTTAACTATTAAACTTTGTAGATAAGACATCGACATAATCATTTACATTCTATTGTGATTATGTATGGGTATGAGGTGAGGATTTCATCCTAGGAAACAATGTTTTACATGTGTTTTAAGGAAGTAAGTTCATAAACTTTTTTATGGATCGAAAAGGAAATCGCCAGGCATTATTGGTATTGTTATTCATTGCATATCTTGTGAACAACCAATATGTGTGATTTAGTATAACCGCTCATGACTTGTTTGTGTTCTTGTTAAAACTATTCACAAAGGCCTGACTTATGTATTGGTATGACTTTTATTAGTGAAACCGTTCTTAAGTAATCACATGAGATGGTATGATCGAGTTTGTGATTTGTGTATGACCGAATCTGGGTAAAGGGGAACCGATCATAGCAAGAGGTGCAACACATATCAAAGGGGAATTGATCCTTGTATGAGGTGCAACAAGTTTGTAGCAGAAAGGGGAACCGATCCTATGTACATGTGCAACACGTTTTTAGGCAAAGGGGAACCGATCCTATGGACATGTGCAACACATATAAGTTAGATACCATATATATGCGGGGAACCGATCCTAGTACCTAGTCATCTAGTGTGACTATGCACAGTACTGGTGGCTCTCTAAAAGAGTCACAAACTGATACCTGCAAGTGCACAGGGTCTGTTGTAGTGAGTGTGCAAGGCAGGGTCGAACCACAGAGACTTGGGTGTGAATTGAAGTTTCCTAAACTGTTTTCTAAGCTTAACAGAGAACAAAGGCAGTGATAAAGAAACAAAGGCAGGTCCTCCAGCTATGTTCTTGTCCCTTGTTAGTTATCAGTCAGCTTCTAGGCTTTCTGAATAACTAGATGACAGTTGCGGTTCAAAGCCGGATGTTCATCTAAGGGTTGGTCTAGAAAGGAGGCTAAAGGAACTAAGATAATTCTAAACCTTGTAGTAATTGGGGCTCTCACACTGCAACTACTCGCAGAGAAGCTTGCTTAGTGTTTTAACAACCTAAAAGGATGTTCAATCCTAGACAATTCAAGCACAACAAGATCAAAGCATGGATAGGATAAAAACAATTGAAATGTACAACATCATTTAAAGTAAAAACTAACCCTTGAGGCACTGGCTATTCCAGTCCTCTTGGGTGAAGCACTGGCTAGTCCAGGCATAACTTCTAACACACACCCACACATCATATTTATAGTTACAAGATTCAATTAGGGTTCTACACAAGTTTTCCCCAAATCCCCAAAAACAGCAGAAATTAGGGTTATTGATTTACCTAATTTGATGGGATGATTCGTTCCCATGTCTTCGACCCATCCTTCCTCTGCTCTTCCTTCTCCATCTCCTGTTCCAACTGCTCCTCTAGCTCGAGCTATTTTATCAATTTCTCTTCTTTCCTGTCTCTGAAACCCTAGGAGAGAAATTGGTATGATAGCTGGCTAGAAAGAAGGGGGAAATAGGTAGGCATTAGTAGGTGATAACCATGATGGCTTTTGGTGGTGGTTGGCGACGAAGAGATGGTGGTTGTGGTGGTGGTTGAGAAGAGGCAGTGGAGTTGCAGACGGAGAAGAAGATGGGTTCGATGGAGAATATGAGAAGGGGTTGTTTGGTACGGGGTATAGGTGTTTGGTACTCGGGTGTTGAGAGGGTGTAGCAAATGTTGATGCGCAGCAAGGATGAGACGTTGGATGCGAAGATGATGGATCGATCTAACGGCGAGACGGAGGCAGATCTTGAGCGACCGTTGGATTCTAGATACAACAATTCTGACGTTCCAGATGAGAGTTAGGTGCTATGATGTTTGACAGGAGCTTCAGAGTTTGATGCACTGTGATGAAGCGACCGTTGGATGCATCTGTGGATCCAATCTGACGGCTACGAGCTTAGGCAGGCTTTGGGCTTGGTCTTGGACTTAGGTTAGAATTTGGGCTTAGACAATTCTGAGCCCGCTTCTTCTTTAAGAACAAATTCTTCCTTCCAATCCCACTTCTAGTTGGTCCGGCTCTTGCAAACATCATTCTTCGCTGCCTTTCTGCGGGAGTCTTTGTCGTTTCTTTGCTCTTTTCACTCCGTGAGTTAACCAGGCTTTATTTAGTACCTAAAAATGCAAAATTAGTTAAGAAAAGTATTTATTCTTGAAAACAATGAAAATACAGAATATGGGTTAAAATGGAGAATTAGAACACAAAAGATGAGTTAATTGCCAAGAAAAATATATAGAAATATGCACTTTTTAGCACTCATCAAATACCCCCAAACCTGAATTTTACTTGTCCTCAAGTAAAACAAAACTAAGGAAATCCTACCTATACCACTGTCGCTGGTTTCTCGAATGCATTTAGCGTATGCACTAAGCCTTTTAAACCACTAAGTGTCCCTAGTGGACGAGTGAAGTCTCGTGAAGGTTTGCTTAGAACGTACCTACAAAGTTCTAGGACAAAATATAAGCTCATATTCCATGAAATGTGACATGTGCAAGACAGTAGAAGCTCACAGCAAAATGGAGATGTCAATCTAGCAATCAAAGGCACAATCCTAGCACTGATGACAACTAAAGACACGTGATAAGAGTGTAAAGTGTATCTACACATGTTTCTAGAATGACCTGAAGTCATGACTACTAATCACCAAGAGATAGTTTTTAGGATAAGAACCGAATTCTAAGCCAAGCTAGCTGTCCGGCTTTACGAGAATTGTGAATGTTCACCCAATGAGTTGGTGATATTTCAGTTTACCCGCGTTATACATCGATGGCTGCACCCTCCTTGCTTATTACAAGACTATTTACAGCAAAAAGATGACTCTTTACATGACTCTTATTTACATTGATTACTCTCTTTTATTTTTGGAACAAGAGAGAACTATTGTCTTTAACATGACAAAACATGGAATAAATAAATACTTGATATTTTTTTTTTTTTTTTTGATATTTTTTTGATTTTTCTGATTTTTTTTTTGTAAGAAATAGCTTTGATCTTTACAACATAGTGACACTTTTGATACATGAACAAAAAGAAAAACATAATTACATGACTCTTAGCAAGAGGTGGCCCTTATCGAATGCATCCGGTCAAATTCTATGGTTGCTTTTCTTAACGTATCCTCCAACTTCTATCCCAGCCAACCAAAGAACAAGCTAGTCAAGTCTCATTAAGTATTCTAAAGTGATTGGCAATCAAACTTCCTATCAAACACCTTGAAGATCGAGGCTATACATGTATTGGTAGATTGTGCGTGTGCAAGTTTCTTATCACATGTGAATTGTGCTAGAATCAGGGTGCCTAAATATCTAGACTAAGAATCCTTATGTTTACATACATGCACAAGAGTCAACATTTCAAGGTAAATGAGCTCCATTTTTATGATTTTTTATTTTTCAATTTTTTTATTTTCAATTTTTCAATTTTTTCAAAAAGAAGGAGTTCTTGTTTCAATTATGGCATGTGATCGTGGTATATACTCTATACCCCCAAACTTAAACTAAACATTGTCCTCAATGTTTCAAGATATGAACAAAATTATAATACAACATGTGAAGAGGATCATGTTGAGTAGAGAAAAAGGAAAGAGAATACCCGATTTCGGCGAAAGCAAGATTAGAACTCCGTTATTCAAGGCAAGAATCCAACATATGTCAGCCGAGATCATATTGGATTAGCAAAATACATACAAAAAAACAACTTTTTTTTTTTTACTGGATTATATACAAAAATATTTTGGTTTTGTCGGGAGACATTTTGGCAAAATTTGGTTTTGTCGGGAGACATTTGGTTTTTATGGGAAACTTTTGGAAAACTTTGGTTTTTTTAGGGAAAAAGGGGGGTTGCAGTTTGTTTGAGGCCCAAAATTCAGTTTAAAAAGTTGGCCTAGATTTTGGTTTTCAGAGTTACAATTACAGGCCCACAGTAAATTCAAACAAGCCCAAAACAGTTTTAAACAAACTCAAAAACAAATTAATCAAGCCCAAAAACAATTAGAACAAGCCCACAAACTGGGTTCAGAAGCCCAGTTGGGTATTTGGCTGTTGGGCTCTCAGAGAGTAAAAGTACGAGGCCCACTTGGGCTTGGGATTTGTTTTTCAAATTTTAAATTTGGGTCAAACCCAGTGTTCAGAAACAAGCCCAGAAGTTCATTTTCAGTTGGGTTTTGGGCTAGCAGTTTAGCCAAAAGCTTAGGCCCATCGGGGCTTGAAAATGTTTTTCAATTTTTTGTTTGGGTCAAGCCCAGAGTAGAAACAGGCCCAGAAATGAGTTTTAGAAATGGGTTATCAAAATTTTCAGAAACAGAATTTGTTACAAGCCCAGAATAATTACACTTTCAGAATTTCTACTTTTAGTTTAGGCTTACACTTTGAAAAGGGGAGCCCAGTTGGGATCCTTAGTTGCAAAGCCCAGTTGGGCTTGGTTCTCAGCAACAAGCTCATACCAGCAACTCAACAACAGCAGAAGGAAAACAGCAACAGCACCAGAGGCTGGCTGTAGCAATGGCCCAAGCACCGGCAACAGCAGGAACTCAGCAGCAGCAGGGAGAAGAAGAAAGTAGCAGCACAACTGCAGCAACAACAGCAAGAGCACCAGAGGCTCAGCACCAGCAGCAGCAAGTGGCAAGCCCAGCAGCAGCAGCACAGCAGCAGAGGCTGGCAGCAACAACAGGAAGCAGCAGCAGCAGCAACACCTGTTGGCTCAAAAAGAGAAGTAAGTTTCTCTTGAAAAAGAAGCAATGAGGGATCAATACAACAGTGATATGCAAACTAAGATGCAAACTAATATGCAATATGCAAGATGCTAATGCAAGTTACACTAAGATGCAGTTAACCTAAGATGCAATGCAAAACAGTAAGATGCACAGCAAGTTATGCAAAAACAGCAAACTAAGATACAAGAAAAACTTCAACAAAACATCAGCCAAGTCCCCGGCAGCGGCGCCAAAAACTTGGTGGCTCTCTAAAAGAGTCACAGAAATGATACCTGCAAGTGCACAGGGTCTGTTGTAGTGAGTGTGCAAGGCAGGGTCGAACCACAGAGACTTGGGTGTGAATTGAAGTAATGAAGCAAGTGACAGTTAACAAGAAAAATCAGTGGCAGTGAATAAGAACAGTGAAACAAAGACAAACAAACCAAGGCTGTTAGCCAAGGGCAGTGATAAAGAAACAAAGGCAGGAGGTAGAACCGAAACTTGTTTTGGTAGAACTGTTAAACCCATGATTTGTGATTGAGTGTTCTTGATCAATCACATAGTTCCTGAAAGTCAGATGAACCAATTCTAAACTTGTTTGGAAGTGTGGCAAATCGATTTCAAGGTTGTAAGTATGAAAGAGGACTTACAAAGTAAGAATGTCGTCACACTTTGAACAAAGGCAGTAATGTTTATCTTTAATTGTTCAAAGTTATTCCTTAATAACTAAAGAAATAAAATCTCAGGATCGAGACATAAATAAGTTAAGAATATTTTAATTAAGGTTTTAATTTTATTTTAGGAAAATAAGAATTAGTAATGTGCATTTACTAGTTAAATATTTTCCAAAGAGATTTTCGGTCAATATTTTAGACAGAGCATTTCCAGGAATTATGGAAACCGAATTTGTGCTTTAATGAATATCTTGAGAATATTTTCGGTTTTGGAAATTTCTCGGTATCCAAACTTCCTTGTCTATAAATACTTGAAGTTTGCATTTCTAGCAAACTAATCCTTCGTGACAACAAACTTCCTCGGTTGTGTTGTTACTGGTGAAGCCGCCTATTCAGATAGGAGAGTAACCTAATTAGGCGAAATCTCTTACAGCCGCTCAGTTTAAAGTCTTCTTTGGTATTGAGAAGCTCTATTAGTACCATTGGTGGGAAACTAGATAATTGCGGTTTATCTTGTGTTTTCGATTGATTTGATTGACTAACGGTGGTTGAAATTTGATTGCACCTAGTTTGTTTATGCTTGAGAATCTTCTCTTCTAATATAAGATTCACTCAAACTAGATCGAAGTTTCGACGGGGATTTTTAGATTGTTGTTAGTGCTAAAGACGATCTTGTGATAATCCATTGTTAACAGACTCCGTTATGTGCGTGATTGATCACAAGAGATTCAAGTTGTTGTGTGCAGGTGTTTATTGAAGAACTAAGAAGATTTGAAGACAAACAAGATATTGAATATTTCTGATTTGGGGTTCATAATCTTTGGTGTGCACAATACTTGTTTCGGTATAATAGGATCCAACTATAATCGGTTTATCCTTGTGGTAGATTGGATTGATTAGTTGTGTAGATCGGCATCATACAATTCTTTGTGATTAAAAGTATTGATTGCAAAATATTAACAATTACTTCGGTAGTTGAGAATGAGATAGATCTAAGAACCTGACGAAGGAGTTTATTGAGATAAACAGAAGAGCCTTTGTCGAACTCACATCACTTGGTTGAAGAGAGTTGATACCAAACAGATTTGTTGTTCCTTTACTGTTTGGAATACGAACCAGAAGAATTGTTCCAAGTACGTGACTTATTCATAGGTTGGAGGCGTGGGAATACAGACGGAACTAGGTGAACTATAGGTTTAGTTGATTGGTCTCAACTATACGAAGTTGGTGTAATTTTGTGTAGCGGCTTAATCCTGAGAGTATTCAATTCTGGACAAGGTCCAGGGGTTTTTCTGCATTTGCGGATTCCTCGTTAACAAAATCTTGTTATGTCATTTACTTTTATTTTCCGCATTATAATTGTTTTATTATAATTAAAGTAAATCACACAAACGTTAATTTCCTATTTACTTGATAAGCAATCCTATTGTGTTTGGTTAAGTCCGAACCCTTTTATCAAGTAAACATACTTCGTTGTTGTATTTTCTCGATCTCGTATCCATAGACGATCACACGAAGTGTGAACATATGTTTTGCATTGTCTCGACTCAGTCCATAGACAATCACTTTCGGAGAAAGGACTTATAGGTAGGAAAAGTTTTAGCTTGAGGTATATTTGGGTACCCTCGCCTTTTCAGAAAGATCAATACTTCGGAATATTCAAAAGTTCATTCTATCTTTTATCAATATTTGCATAAAGACATAATTGACTTAACATTTGACATATATGAGACAATCATAGATCACGGACTTAAACACACATATCCCATAAAAAAATTGCAATATAAAAAAAACATAAAGATTAATACTGCAAAATCATCTTCCAAATAACTTAGAATTTAAGTAAATAAATCTAAAACATTGCAAGATGAAAATCGTTGGCAATAGCTATGTGTTATCACAGTATTTACTATTCCAAACCCTAGTTATCCTTCGTAAAACACAAGAATAAATTCTCATAAGAAGTTTCCTAGACAAAAAAGAAAACAACTCTAAAACCCCAAAAAAATAAAATAAACTCAATCAGACCTTTGAGCTTGCGATTGACAGCATCCACTGCTTCTTCTGAGAATATATCCTCATTGAGAAGATCTTTAACATATGTATTCATGAGAACAAGGTCAGAGTTAACCTTTTTCAACTCAGTTCGTAACACATTGAGACCCTTCATAGTGTCATCGAGCTGCAGTTTCGCTTCCTCAAAATATCTAAGAAAATCATGAACCACTTCGGTTGAAACTATCTCATCATTCTCTACATCTTGATGAGTATAAGCATAGTAGCATGAGACATCAGAATAATCATCAGGATTTTGATATTTGATATCATCAACTTCTACTAGGGTTCTTTTCTTCTTCCCTTTGGACCCGAAACCAATACATTTATGAAGAAAACCTCTTGCAAAATCACAAGTGCGAGAAGGTGATGACATTCTTGACAAAACCGAAATTACATAGAGTATGCGTACGTGACTCAATAGGATCGGTATTTAAATGGTTTCTTGGGGAATAACTTTAGAGTTTCTAAAAATTGGTTCATAACAGGTCAATATGGATACCCGTACGAAAACCAATATGGTCCCCAAAACAAAGAAACTTAAAAACTGTAAAGTACCTCTTTACAAGGTAAAAAGAACACAACAAAATTTTGCTACGTGAAAATTTTCTTTCACAATTTTTGGCTCAATAAAATTTATATTCTCTTAGGAGAAAAAATTTAAAGCACAAAAGTAGCTCACAACTCAATTGTAAAAATATTTTTCAAAAATTAAAAAGTAGACACTCGAAGTAATTCTCGAAACAAAACAACACTTAGGCAAAGTTATTTGTAGACAATGATTTAGCTATGAACGATAAGAGAATAGCACAACTAATCATAATGCATTTTACCAATAAGTATATCTGATTATTAGCATATCTTACTCAACATGATTTTTCATGAGTAAGAATTCAACCCTTGTGATTAGTTAATACAAGTATGAGCTTTATGCTCATCAAATGAATATTGTTCATGGTTAATCCTCTTTTTCCTTCTAATTTTTGGAGGAAACCCTTTTTGATGTGAAAAAGTATCATAAAACTTACTATCACCAAAGTATGAGACTAAGTTTGAATCCTTACCAGAAGTTTGTTTACATCATGTTGATAAGATTCTTGTATCCTTCAATTATCAGATTAAGTTCGTCCTTTATATCTCCATTGTTGTTTTCACCTACTGGTACCTTTCTCACATCTTGAACATCATTCTTCTCCTTAGGTTGGGAAGAACCTTTCTGAAATCTCCTTGACCTATATGTATTAATGCTAAAATTAGTTCGAACGTTCGATAAGCAGATTGAACTGACTTTCCTTGAACAATTCACAGGGAGAGTACTAAAAACAATAGGTTTAGACATCCGAATATCAGTTACACCTTTGAGTATTAAATCTAGGGTGTGTTGAAGTCGACCAAAATAATTTTCATTCAACCTTAGTTTGCTCTTCCGTTGAACATGTCCTTTTGAATCACAAAAGAGACATACTTTCTGATCACCGGAGTGATTAGAGTGTGTAGGATTAGTAACACCGTAAGAAGATTTCTTCCTTCCGTGAGATGTGTTATTTTCTTGATCGGTGGAAGGACCAAGCACCTCTTTAGAAATAGGAAGGGTTTGCAGTTTAGCTTCTGAAACAGGTTTCATAAGAGAAACATTATTACAAGTAGTCATATTTTCTAAGATCGTTGTTGAATCAAAAGTAATTGGCATGTGGATTCCATAGAGCATCCTTTATATTGAATAGAGAGATTATTCAATAGACGTTATATTTACAGGGCATCTTCCTTGAGTTTAGCCTCGAGTAAGGTTCAGGATGAACATACTACAATATTTTCCTCACGAAAAACCCTTAATTGGGAATCACGATCTTTCACCATACCAAACATCATATTGACCTTGTGTTTCAGCTTATTGATTTCAACTGCCTGGGTTCTAACAAGTTTTAGAATCACTGCACTTTCTTAGGCTGCTTCCTTTTCTATTTCAGAGTCAGACTCGTCAGTAAGATAATCAAGGAAACACTTATCAATACTTGTCTGTTTCATGGGAACATAATGTTCATCTATGTGAGAGACCGAAACGTCTTTCTCTTTAATAGATTCCATAGAAACGGAACTTTTGTTTATGGTGATGCGTTTGTCAGAGATAACACTTCTGTCCATAGAGTTAGATTGCGACAAACACAGACTTATGAGGTCTTAAACGTTTTTGACTGATCTGATACCAATTGAAAAAGCGGGGGTCTAATAGCCACACCCAATATTTCGTTAGGCAATCTGTATGGACTAACTCCAATATAATCCTGAGAGAATCAACTAGACAACCAAACTCAATCAAGAAAATATATCCAAGAGTTATATCTCTGTTTCTCAATGTAATCAGCAAATCAAACAGATAGAATCCGTGAGCCTGATTCTTATGAGAAACAACTTGAACGGTAACAAAGACCAATGTTCAAGTGTCAATCAATTTCAATCAACAACCAAATGTTGGATTTACCAATTGTTTGAACTACGCACAACCTGTGATATTTCAATTAACCAAATATAAAATGCGGAAAAGAAATAACACAGACACCAGAAGTTTTGTTAACGAGGAAACCGCAAATGCAGAAAAACCCCGGGACCTAGTCCATATTTGAACACCACACTGTATTAAGTCGCTACAGACACTAGCCTACTATAAGTTAACTTCGGTCTGGAATGTAGTTGAGCCCTAACCAAGTCTCACACCAATTAAGGTATATTCGTGTTCCTTATGCCTATGAATCCCAGCAGGACTCTACGCACTCGATTCCCTTAACTGATCTCACCCACAACAAAGAGTTGCTACGACCCAAAGTCGAAGACTTTATAAACAAATTTGTCTCCCACAAAAAAGCTTATTTTGATAGATAAATCTGTCTCCCACAGAAATACCTACGATGTTTTATTTCGTCTTTTGATAAATCAAAGTGAACAAGAACCAATTGATAATCCGGTCTTATATTCCCGAAGAACAACCTAGAAATATCAATCACCTCACAATAACTTAACTATATGGTAGTAGAATAAGTTATAGTGGAATCACAAAGAATGAGATGAAGAGCTTTGTGATTACTTTTTTGAAAAAGCGGGGGTGTAACAACCACACCAAATATTTCGCTCAACAATCTGTATGGACTAACTCCAATATACTTTCAAGAGAACCAATTAGACAGTTAGACTCAATCTTGAGAAAAGTATATCCAAGAGTTATATCTCTATTTCTCAATTCAATCTGCAATTAAAACAAATAGGAATTTGCGAGCCCATTGAATATAAGAAATAACTTGGACGGTATCAAAAACCAATATCCAAGTGTCAATCAATTTAATCAACAACCAAAGGTTGGATTCAAAATTGATTGAACTTACGCATAACCTGTGATATTTCAATTATATAAACAAATATAATGCGGAAAAGAAATAACACAAACACCAGAAATTTTGTTAACGAGGATACCGCAAATGCAGAAAAACCCCGGGACCTAGTCCAGATTTGAACACCATACTGTATTAAGCCGCTACAGACACTAGCCTACTCCAAGTTAACTTCAGACTGGAATGTAGTTGAGCCCTAACCAATCTCATACTGATCAAGGTACAGTCGCGTTCCTTACGCCTCTAGAACCACGCCGGATTCTGCGCACTTGATTCCCTTAGTTGATCTCACCCACAACTAAGACCCAAAGTCGAAGACTTGATAAACCAATCTGTCTCTCACAGAAAAGTCTATTGAATAGATAAATTTGTCTCCCACAGATATACCTATGAGTTTTGTTCCGTCTTTTGATATATCAAGGTGAACAGGAACCAATTGATACACCGAACTAATATTCCCTAAGAACAACCTAGTAATATCAATCACCTCACAATAATCTTAATCGTATGGTAGCGAAACAAGATATTGTGGAATCACAAACGATGAGACGAAGATGTTTGTGACTACTTTTTATCTTGCATATCGGAGTTTAAATCTCGAGCAAATCTTAGAAAAGATAGTACTCAACATGATAGAAAACAGCAAGATCATAACACACAACTACAGAGAAATTAGTTGGGTCTGGCTTCACAATCCCAATGAAGTCTTCAAGCCGTTAACCTACAGGGTTTTCGAAAAACCTAAGGTTAAAGGAGAATCAACTCTAGTCGCAACTAGTATCACACAAAAGGTGTGGGGATTAGGTTTCCCATTTGCTAGAGTTCTCCCTTATATATTCTTCAAATCATAGTTTGCAATAAATGCTACCTTGGTAACAAAGCATTCAATATTCACCGTTAGATGAAAACCTGATTAGACTCAAGCTAATATTTTTCAACCGTTAGATCGAACTTAGCTTGTTACACACAAATGAAAAGTTACTTCATTTAGAATGAGTAACCGTACCTAAACGTGTACACCTTGTTGGCTCAACAATTGTTAACCGAAGTTATCAATATGAACACTTTCATATCAACCTTATTCATCTTAACCATAACTTGTTCAAATGACTCAAACGAAACTAGTTCTAGAGTTGTTGAATTGTTTATATTCTCATAGAAGTATACAAGATACAATTGAAGCAAAATCGATTTTGATTCACTCGAATCAATTCATGAACATTATAGCCACGGTTTGCAAAAGATTGCATTCCTTATTATATAAATGTATTAGTTCATGAACAAACCGATTTTAGAACATAACTTACTCAAGCATGCAAACGGGTACGCATACCTAAGTGGCCGGGCTAAGTTTGGGTTTGCCAATATGCGAACGGGTACGCATACCTTCCAAACTCAGTTGAATTTTTGAAACTTGAAATTCACGCCAGTAGGCATGCCAGTATGCATACTAGGTTCCCGTACTTTCATTAACCAACTAGTACGCATACGGGTATGCATACCATGGTTCCGGACTTGGAATAACTTGCGACAGTTAGCATATTAGTACGCATATTGTGCTATATCCAATCATGGTTATTTGTTATAAACCCTCATTTCAATCGTTGAAACATTCTTGGAAGACGACAATAACTGTCTCACACAAACTATCAGCTTCAAAGCAATTTTCAAGTGATTGAATGATCAATACGAAACATTCCGAGTCTATATCAAATGACTGTCTCACACAAATCATGTAAGATGTTACAAGGCGATTTTCACATGATCATCTTTTGGCTTTCGTCAAGAATATAAGATGAACTTGGTTAAAGCAAAAGCTTACCAACACATATTTCTAGAAATATGTAAGCGAGTTAAACTCAACTAGGAATATCAAATGTGTATAATTGAAGTCTATATAGCTATACGACTTTTGTCTCAAATAGGAGATATAGTAGATAGACTTTTGAGTGATAGATGAGTTAAAGTCTCCACATACCTTTTGTTGATGAAGTTCCACAAGCTCCCCTTAGTAGTTCTTCGTCTTCAATCGATGAACGCCGTGAAGTCTAATGCTCAACTACACTTACTATCCTAATCCGATACTTAGCTATACGTAGATTAGATATCAAGACTTATAGTTTTGGCAACTAAACTTGACAAACAATCTTGAGATAGCAACGCTTGCGAGTTCGACCGAGCAGTGCTATAACAATCTCCCCCTTTGTCAATTTTAGCGACAAAACAATCAATACATATAGATTACAAAATAAATAAACTTCACTGGGATTGTGAAGCCAGACCCAAATATTTTCTCTGTAGTTACATGTTCTGATCTTGCTGTTTTCTATCGCATTGAGTACTATCTTCTCTAAGATTTGCTCGAGATTTAATCTCCGATAGGCAAGATAAAAAGTAGTCACAAACATCTTCGTTTCATCTTTTGTGATTCCACAATATCTTGTTTCGCTACCATACAAATAAGATTATTGTGAGGTGATTGATATTTCTAGGCTGTTCTTCGGGAATATAAGTCTGGTATATCAATTGGTTCCTGTTCACCTTGATTTATCAAAAGGCGGAACAAAACTCATAGGTTTATACGTTGGATACAGATTTATCTATTCAATAGAATTTTATGTGTGAGACAAATTGGTTTATCAAGTTTTCGACTTTGGGTCATAGCAACTCTTAGTTGTGGGTGAGATCAGCTTAAGGAATCAAGTGCATGGAGTTCTGCTGGGATTCAGATACGTAAGAAGCGCAACTGTACCTTAATCTGTGTGAGATTGTTTAGGGATCAACTACATTCCAGTCCGATGTTAACTTGGAGTAGGCTAGTGTCTGTAGTGGATTAGTACAGTGTGGTGCTTAAATCTGGACTAGGTCCCGGGGTTTTTCTGCATTTGCGATTTCCTCGTTAATAAAATTTCTGGTGTCTGTATTATTTCTTTTCCGCATTATATTTTGTTATATAATAGAAATATCACAGGTAGTGCGTTAAGTTCAATCAGTTCTTGAATCCGGCCTTTGGGTTGTTGATTGAATTGATTGACACTTGGATATTGGTTTGTGATGTCGTCCAAGTTATTTCTCTTATTCAATGGGGCTCGCAAATTCTTATTTTTTTGATTGCGGATTGAAATGAGAAATAGAGATATAACTTTTTGATATACTTTTCTTAAGATTAAGTCTGACTGTCTAGTTTATTCTCTTGAAAGTATATTGGAGTTAGTGCATACAGATTACTAAGCGAAATATTGGATGTGGTTGTTTGACCCAGCTTTTTTATACTCTTATCTTTGGAAATTAACTTCTTTGGAGAAGAGATAAGTTTACATACCTCAGACGACTTCTGAACAAGTTTGAGCTATTTTGCTAATCGATCTGCTCTTCGTTGAAGTTTATTGACATATCTTATCTTATGTTTGTACTTTAAACAATTGGAGAGTTCGTGACCCTTAAGAGTACAATAAAAACATGTCAATATAGAGGATGGTTCAGACGCCATAGCTGTGCACGCTGCTAGACAAACGGCAGAACCTGAAAATTTAGAAATAAAATTTCCAGTAGACAATGAGAAATCCATTTTATCCTCTAAAGTGGTTGAAGTTTCTCCCGGAAGAATATCGAGGTTGATGTACGTATTGCTACAATTATCAAAATCAATATTTTCACAGAGGGGTGCAATACTTGATTTTCCGTCTTCATTAAAATCATAGTGATCAAACATTTCGTCAAGAGTTGCAGCAAGACCTTTGTTTCCAGTGTATTTTCTACGATTCGACACTCATTTGAAAAAAGGACCAAAACCTTTACACTTGAAGCACTGTGGCATATCCTAGTCATCAGTATCGTCAGTATCCCTGTTTTTAGGAGGAACACGATTATGAGGTTTAACTGATGACTTAGGTTTATCTCTAGTGAACCGTTTACTTCTCTTCAAAAGAAGATCTCTAAACTGTCTTGTGATCAAAGAGACTGACTTGTCAATATCTTCATCTGATGAGTTAGTCTCAGAAGGATCATCTTTAGAGATGCCAACACTTTTACTTTTATCAAGTAATTTAGTGTTCTTTTGTGCTTTGAAAGCAATATCCTTTCCAGATTTGGATACATGCTCATGATCAAAGATCTTTAACTTCCCAACAAGAGTATTTCTGGAAAGAGTATCAAGGTTATTTCCTTCAAAAATGGCATGTTTTTTAGAATGGTATCTAGATGGCAATGATATGAGAATTTTCATCACAATGACATTGTTCAGCAAAAGATGCATTAACAATTTCAGACACCTTGTGATTAAACTCATCAAATAAATCTTCATCTGTCATACAAAGGTTTTGCCAATAAGAATTTAGGTTTTGAAGCCTAGCTTCTTTTTCACAGGTATTCCCTTCAAATACGGTTTTTAAGATATCTCACGCATTTTTGGACCGAGTGCACGTAGTCACATGGTGCTGAAGATCTGGGGTAATGGCATGGATGATTGCATTCAATCTGTCAGAATTTTGCTTTGTGGCAAGAATCTCGACAGCATCATAATCACCGATATCCTTTGGCCTTCTGTAACAACCGGAGAATTATATCCATTAACAACATAAACCCAGGATTGAAAATCACACGCTTGAAGAAAAGCACACATAGAAATTTTTCACCATAAGTAATACGAGCCATCGAAGACTGGCGGTACGCTTATAGAGATAGCACTTCTGTCCATAGAGTCGAATCGCTACAAACACAGACTTATGAGGTCTTAAACGTGTTTTCCTTCTCTGATACCAATTGAAAAAGCGGGGGTCTAACAACCACACCCAATATTACGCTCAGCAATCTGTATGGACTAACTCCAATATACTTCAAGAGAATCAACTAGACAGTCAGACTCAATCTTGAGAAAAGTGTATCAAAGAGTTATATCTCTATTTCTCAATTCAATATGCGATTGAATATAAGAAATAACTTGGACGGTATCAAAAACCAATATCCAAGTGTCAATCAATTTAATCAACAACTAAAGGTTGGATTCACAATTGATTGAACTTACGCACAACCTGTGATATTTCAATTATATAAACAAATATAATGCGGAAAAAAAATAACACAGACACAAGAAATTTTATTAACGAGGAAACCGAAAATGCAGAAAAACCCCGGGACCTAGTCCAGATTTGAACACCACACTGTATTAAGCCGCTACAGACACTAGCCTACTCCAAGTTAACTTCAGACTGGAATGTAGTTGAGCCCTAACCAATGTCACACTGATCAAGGTACAATCGCGTTCCTTACACCTCTAGAACCACTCCGGATTCTGCGCACTTGATTCCCTTAGTTGATCTCACCCACAACTAAGAGTTTCTACGACCCAAAGTCAAAGACTTGATAAACCAATCTATCTCAGACAGAAAAGTCTATTGAATAGATAAATATTTCTCCCACATATATATCTATGAGTTTTGTTCCGTCTTTTGATAAATCAAGGTGCACAGGAACCAATTGATACACCAGACTTATATTCCCAAAGAACAGCCTAGTAATATCAATCACCTCGCAATAATCTTAATCGTACGGTAACGAAACAAGATATTGTGGAATCACAAACGATGAGACGAAGATGTTTGTGACTACTTTTTATCTTGCCTCCCAATGAGGTCTTCAAGTCGTTAACGTACAAGGTTTTGGAAAAACCTAAGGTTAAAGGAGAATCGACTCTAGTCGCAACTAGTATCACACAGGAGGTTTGGGGATTAGGTTTCCCAGTTGCTAGAGTTCTCCCTTCTATATTCTTCAAATCAGGGTTTGCAATCAATGTTACCTTGGTAACAAAGCATTCAATATTCACCGTTAGATGAAAACCTGATTAGACTTAAGCTAATATCTTTTAAACGTTAGATCGAACTTAGCTTGTTGCACACAAATGAAAAGTGACTTCATTTAGATATGAGTAACCGTACCTAAACGTGTACACCTTGTTGGCTCAATAATAGTTAACCGAAGTTAGCCATATGAACACTTTTATATCAACCTTATTCATCTTAACCATAACTAGTTCAGATGACTTAAATGAAACTAGTACTAGAGTTGTTCAATTGTTTATATTCTCATAGAAGTATACAAGAGACAATTGAAGAAAAATCGATTTTGATTCACTCAAATCAATTCATGAACATTATAGCCACGGTTTGCATAAGATTGCATTCCTTATTATATAAATGTATTAGTTCTTGAACAAACCGATTTTAGAACATAACCTACTCAAGTATGCAAACGGGTACGCATACCTAAGTGGCCGGACTAAGTTTGAGTTTGCCAGTATACGGGTACGCGTACCTTCCAAACTCAGTTGAATTTCCGGAGCTTGAAACTCACGCCTGTACGCATACCGATATGCATACTAAGTTCTTGTACTTTCAATAACCAACTAATACGCATACATGTATGCATACTATGGTTCCCGGACTTGGAATAACTTGCGACAGTTAGCATATTAGTATGCATACTGTGCTATATCCAATCATGGTTATTTGTTATAAACTCTCATTTAAATCGTTGAAACATTCTTGGAAGACGACAATAACTGTCTCACACAAACTATCAGCTTCAAAGCAATTTTCAAGTGATTGAATGATCAATACGAAACATTTCGAGTGTACATCAAATGACTGTCTCACACAAATCATGTAAGATGTTACAAGGCGATTTTCACATGATCATCTTTTGACTTTTGTCAAGAATATAAGATGAACTTGGTTAAAGCGAAAGCTTACCGACACATATTTCGAGAAATATGTAAGCGAGTTAAACTCAACTCGAAATATCAAATTTGTATAATTGAAGTCTATATAGCTATACGAATTTTGTCTCAAATATGAGATAGAGTAGATAGACTTTTGAGTGATAGATGAGTTCAAGTCTCCACATACCTTTTGTTGATGAAGTTTCACAAGCTCCCCTTAGTAGTTTTTCGTCTTCAATCGATGAACGCCGTGAAGTCTAATACTCAACTACACTTACTATCCTAATCCCAGACTTAGCTATAAGTAGACTAGAAATCAAGACTCATAGTTTTGGCAACTAAACTTGATAAAAAAGCTTGAGATGGAAAAAGTAAGATAAGAACACGCAATTACAAAGAAAATAGTTGGGTCTGGCTTCAGAATCCCGATAAAGTCTTTAAGCAGTTAAACTATAATGGTTTTAGGAAAAACCTTGGTTAAAGGAGAATCGACTCTAGTCGCAACTAGTATCTAACAGGAGGTGTGGGGATTTGGTTTCCTAGTTGCTAGAGTTCTCCCTTATATAGTCTCCAAATCAGGGTTTGATACCTTTGAAACAAAGCAATCGATATTCACCGTTAGATGAAATCCTGATTTAAGATTCAAGCTAAGTTTGCTTAAAACCAAAGCAATATCTCTCCACCGTTAGATGGTATTGTCTTGTTCACACAAATGAAATGTACCTTCATTTAGATACAGGTAACCGTACCTAAACGTGTTTATTGAGTTGGCTCAATAACAGTTAATCGAAGTTAGCCATATAAACACTTTTGTACTAACCACATTCATATAATACTTTCTAGATCAAATGATAATCAAATGAATTGTGTTACTCATAGAGTTGTTCAATTGTTTATATTCTCATAGAAGTATACAAGACACAATTGAAGCAAAATCGGATTGATTCAAAAGAATCAGTTCATGAACACTTTAAGCCACAGTTTGGAAAGATTGCATTCCTTAATATATACATGTATTTTTTCATGAGTATGAAATCATAATTAACTGATTTGATAACTTAACCACATAAGTTTACAAACGGGTACGCAAACCTAAGTTCCAGGCTTTGATATTTTCCGACAGTTCGTAAACGGGTACGCATACTGTCGCTCCAGACCGAATTCAGGAGAAACAGTTCGCAAACGAGTATGCAAACTTGGTTCCAATACTTTGATAGTTAAAATCGTTCGCATACGGGTATGCATACTTGGTTCCCGGATCTGAATCATTCTTATAACAGTTTGCATACTGGTATGCATACTGTGTTATATCCAAACAATGGTTAGTTGTTCTAAACTCCCATTTCAATCATTGAAACATCCTTAGAAGACGACAATGGCTGTCTCACACAAACCATTAGCTTATAAGTAATTTTCAAGTGATCGAATGATCAATATGAAACCTTCCGAGTCTACATCAAATGATTGTCTCACACAAATCATGTAAGATGTTACAAGGCGATTTTCACATGATCATCTTTTGACTTTTGTCAAGAATATAAGATGAACTTGGTTAAAGCGAAAGCTTACCGACACATATTTCGAGAAATATGTAAGCGAGTTAAACTCATCTCGAAATATCAAATGTGTATAATTGAAGTCTATATAGGTATACGAATTTTGTCTCAAATATGAGATAGAGTAGATAGACTTTTGAGTGATAGATGAGTTCAAGTCTCCACATACCTTTTGTTGATGAAGTTTCACAAGCTCCCCTTAGTAGTTTTTCGTCTTCAATCGATGAACGCCGTGAAGTCTAATACTCAACTACACTTACTATCCTAATCCCAGACTTAGCTATAAGTAGACTAAAAATCAAGACTCATAGTTTTGGCAACTAAACTTGACAAAAAATCTTGAGATAGAAAAAGTAAGATCAGAACACGCAATTACAAAGAAAATAGTTGGGTCTGGCTTCAGAATCCCGATAAAGTCTTTAAGCCGTTAAACTATAATGGTTTTAGGAAAAACCTTGGTTAAAGGAGAATCGACTCTAGTCGCAACTAGTATCTAACAGGAGGTGTGGGGATTTGGTTTCCCAGTTGCTAGAGTTCTCCCTTATATAGTCTCCAAATCAGGGTTTGATACCTTTGAAACAAAGCAATCAATATTCACCGTTAGATGAAATCCTGATTTAAGATTCAAGCTAAGTTTGCTTAAAACCAAAGCAATATCTCTCCACCGTTAGATGGTATTGTCTTGTTCACACAAATGAAATGTACCTTCATTTAGATACAGGTAACCGTACCTAAACGTGTTTATTGAGTTGGCTCAATAACAGTTAATCGAAGTTAGCCATATAAACACTTTTGTATTAACCACATTCATATAACACTTTCTAGATCAAATGATAATCAAATGAATCTAATTGTGTTACTCATAGAGTTGTTCAATTGTTTATATTCTCATAGAAGTATACAAGACACAATTGAAGCAAAATCGGATTGATTCAAAAGAATCAGTTCATGAACACTTTAAGCCACAGTTTGGAAAGATTGCATTCCTTAATATATACATGTATATTTCATGAGTATGAAATCATACTTAACCGATTTTAGAACTTAATCACATAAGTTTACAAACGGGTACGCAAACCTAAGTTCCAGACTTTGATATTTTCCGACAGTTCGCAAACGGGTACGCATACTGTCGCTCCAGACCGAATTCAGGAGAAACAGTTCGCAAACGAGTATGCAAACTTGGTTCCAATACTTTGACAGGTAAAATTGTTCGCATACGGTTATGCATACTTGGTTCCCGGATCTGAATCATTCTTATAACAGTTTGCATACTGGTATGCATACTGTGTTATATCCAAACAATGGTTAGTTGTTCTAAACTCCCATTTCAATCATTGAAACATCCTTAGAAGACGACAATGGCTGTCTCACATAAACCATTAGCTTATAAGTAATTTTCAAGTGATCGAATGATCAATACGAAACCTTCCGAGTCTACATCATATCACTGGCAGTTAATTCAGGATTCTTTGCAGATATATTGTGGCTCAAATTAGGATTATTCTTCTTTGCATGTAATTGTATATATTACTTAGAATAGTTAGTCAAATAGTATATATCATTAGTTCTATATTTTGTTGCCTGTTATAGGTTGTACAATGATCTTATTTATACAGAATGTAATGAATAGAGAAGGTATTCAACCATTTAGCATTTAGATTGTCATGGCATCAGAACCAGCAATCAGTTTCTGATTTTTTTTCTTTGGGCTGTCTTTTCGTCTCGTCTTGGTTTTGGGTTGATTTTCAACAATTTTGGTTTTATTTTTTAGAGATGTCTATCGAACATTTTTCTGGAAAATCCTCGGAGACATTTGCAATCAGGCTTACAGGTAAGAACTATATTGCCTGGGAGTTTCAGTTCAGAATGTTCTTGAAAGGGAAGACACTTTGGAATCATATCGACGGCAGTTCTTCAAAGCCTACAGACGTTGAGGAACTTGCGCAATGGGAAACCAAAGATGCTCGCATCATTTCTTGGATTTTAGCAACTATTGAGCCACGTATGGTCAATAATCTGCGTTCTTTTCATACATCAAAACAAATGTGGGATTACCTGAGACGTATTTATCACCAAGAAAATATTGCGCGACGCTTTCAACTTGAACTTGAAATCAGTCAATTCAGTCAAGGTAATCTTTCCATTGAGCAATATTATTCTGATTTTATTAACCTATGGAGCGAGTATTCTGGTATTATTTATTCTAAGGTCTCTCAAGAGACGTTGGAAGGTCTTCAGGCAGTGCATGAGGAAACCCAGCGGGATCAATTCTTGATGAAATTGAGACCAGAGTTTGAGACTGCGCGAGCTGGATTGTTGAACAGAAATCCGGTTCCCTCATTAGATATATGTGTTGGTGAATTATTGCGTGAGGAACAAAGGATGGCTACACAAGCTGCTATAAGTGGGCAGAAAGAAACGGCTGATTTGGTCAATCTGGCCTATGCTGCTCAAGGGAGGAATCATGGGAAAGGGCAATCACAATGCTATAGTTGCAAAGAATTTGGGCATATTGCACGCAATTGCAATAAGAAATTCTGCAACTATTGCAAACAACAAGGCCACATTATCAAAGAGTGTCCTACACGTCCAGAAAATAGAAAAGCCCAAGCATTTCAAGCTGTTGCTTCATCCTCTACTGTTAGTCAGTCAACAATTACTCCAGAAATGATACAACAAATGATTCTTTCAGCTTTCTCTGCGCTTGGACTTCAAGGTAATAGTAAGTCAATTACCTTTCCTTGGATTGTTGATTCTGGAGCGTCCAATCATATGACTGGCTCATATGATTTATTACACAATGTACGGGAATATACTGGTACACAAAATATTGAAATTTCTAATGGCAGTAAACTTCCAATTACAGCTGTTGGAGATATTACACCCTCTTTTCGTCATGTATTTATTTCCCCTGGATTATCTACTGGCCTTATTTCAGTTGGTCAAATGGTGGATAATAACTCTGATGTGCACTTTTCTCGTAATGGTTGTGTTGTACAGGATCAGGTGTCGGGGAAGGTGATCGCGAAGTGGCCTAAAGTGGGCAGAATTTTTCCGCTGCAATTTTCGATTCCTAGAACTTTGTCTTTAGCTTCTATTTTAGTTGAGAATAAGGCTTCCATTTGGCATAAACGCTTGGGTCATCCGAATAATGAGATTTTATCAACATTAATGAATCGTGGTTTTCTTGGTAACAAAGATAAAAGTTTCAATTTTGATTGTTCTACCTGTAAGTTGGGGAAGAGTAAAGTTTTACCTTTTCCTACATCTGGTAGTCATGCTACTACATGTTTTGAGATTATACATTCTGATGTTTGGGGTATTACTCCTGTTATCTCACATGCTCAATATAAATATTTTGTTACGTTTATTGATGACTACAGCCGTTTTACATGGATTTATTTCCTGCGCACCAAGGCTGAAGTATTCACTGTGTTTCAAGCTTTTCTAGCCTATATTGAAACACAATTCTCTACATGTATTAAAATTTTGCGATCTGATAATGGAGGTGAATACATGTCACATTAATTTCAGGGATTCTTGCAACAGAAAGGTATTATATCTCAGAGATCTTGTCCTAATACACCTCAACAAAACGGGGTGGCTGAACGTAAGAACCGTCACTTGTTGGATATGGTTCGAACATTGCTTTTGGAGTCCTCTGTTCCAGCAAAGTTTTGGGTGGAAGCTTTATCTATGGATGTATATTTAATCAATCGCTTACCCTCTCAACAATTGAGGTTTGACTCTCCTTATTATCGCCTCTTCAGCACATATCCTCGGTACGACAGGTTGCACACTTTTGGGTGTGTTTGTTTCGTTCATCTGCCTTCTCATGAGCGTCACAAACTTATGGCTCAATCTGTAAAATGTGTTTTTATGGGATGTGCTATGATAGTGTTGCTAATCGCATGCGTATTTCTAGAAATGTGATTTTCTTTGAAAATGAGTATTTTTTTCAGCAGCATGTCTCTCATCTTGATAATGTTTGTATTCCTACTTTTGAGCATATCGATGATCCGTCACCACTCATTGAGCGTTTTAAACGCAATCATGTTTATCAGCGAAGACGGCCCCTTTCTTCACAAATCTTTCCCGACCCTGATCCGGTGATTGCTCCAGTGGCTCTCCGCAGGTCACATCGTACCACTCAGCCCCCCACTCGGTATGGTTTCTCTGCCACTTTAGCTAACACTGAAATTCCCACATGTGATTCTAAAGCAGCTAAACTTGCATGTTGGACGAAAGCCAGGCAAGAAGAGCTTCTTGCTCTTCAAGAGAATCATACTTGGGATATTGTCCCATGTCCTGCGGGTGTAAAACCCATTGGATGTAAATGGGTATATTCCATTAAGCTACACTCTGATGGGTCTCTTGACAGATATAAAGCAAGGTTGGTGGCACTTGGTAATCGGCAACAGCATGGAGTTGACTACGAAGAAACATTTGCACCTGTCGCAAAAATGACTACTGTAAGACTTATTCTTGCTATTGCAGCCTCTCAAGGTTGGCCATTGAGTCAAATGGACGTTAAGAATGCTTTCTTACATGGGGATCTTAAGGAAGAAATCTATATGACTCCACCACCTGGATTCTTCTCCACTCCATCGACAGATGTTTGTAAGCTCAAACGATCACTTTATGGCTTGAAACAGGCACCACGAGCCTGGTTTGACAAGTTTCGCACTACACTTATCAACTTCTCCTTTGTCCAGAGTCAGTATGATTCTTCTCTGTTCCTTTGCAAAACTTTAAATGGCATTGTTTTACTCTTGATTTATGTTGATGATATCGTTATTACGGGTACAGACTCTACTTTGATTTCCAAACTTAAAGAGCATCTTTGTCAGTCCTTTCATATGAAGGATTTAGGTCCTTTGCAATATTTTTTGGGTCTTGAAGTTCAGTCGACAGACACTGGTCTTTTTTTACACCAATATAAATATACTCGAGATCTTATTTCTTTGGCTGGACTACAAGATGGTCGCTCAGTTGACACTCCTTTAGAGGTAAATGTCAAATATCGTCGGGATGATGGTGATTTTCTTTCTGATCCTTCTTTGTATCGTAGATTGGTGGGAAGCCTCAATTATTTGACGATTACAAGGCCAGATATTTCATTTGCTGTTCAACAAGTTAGTCAATTTATGCAAGCACCTACACACATCCATCTAGCTGCTGTTCGTCGCATTATTCGCTATTTGCAAGGCACTTCTGATAAAGGTCTCTTCTTTCCTGTGGGTACTTCCATTCGTTTAGATGCATATAGTGATGCAGACTGGGCTGGTTGTTCAGATACTCGACGTTCTATTACCGGTTGGTGTATGTTTCTTGGTGACTCTCTTGTATCATGGAAGAGCAAAAAGCAGCAACGAATATCTAAATCTTCAACTGAGTCTGAGTATCGTGCTATGTCCTCTGCATGCTCAGAAATTATTTGGCTTCGTGGTCTCTTGGGTGAACTTGGCTTCTCTCAAGCCGAGCCTACTCAACTTCATGCAGATAATACCAGTGCTATCCAAATTGTCGCAAATACAGTATTTCATGAACGTACAAAACACATTGAAGTGGATTGTCATTCTATTTGTGATGCATATGATAGTCGTGTTATTTCACTTCCTCATATCAATACTTCTCTTCAAACAGCTGATGTTTTCACGAAGGCTCTTTCAAGAAAACGTCATCAGTTCTTGGTTGACAAATTGATGCTTCACAATCATCCAACATCAATTTGAGGGGGGATATCACTGGCAGTTAATTCAGGATTCTTTGCAGATATATTGTGGCTCAAATTAGGATTATTCTTATTTGCATGTAATTGTATATATTACTTAGAATAGTTAGCCAAATAGTATATAACATTAGTTCTATATTTTGTTGCCTGTTATAGGCTGTACAATGATCTTATTTATACAGAATGAAATGAATAGAGAAGGTATTCTGCCATTTAGCATTTAGATTGTCACATCAAATGATTGTCTCACACAAATCATGTAAGATGTTACAAGGCGATTTTCACATGATCATCTTTTGACTTTTGTCAAGAATATAAGATGAACTTGGTTAAAGCGAAAGCTTACCGACACATATTTCGAGAAATATGTAAGCGAGTTAAACTCAGCTCGAAATATCAAATGTGTATAATTGAAGTCTATATAGCTATACGAATTTTGTCTCAAATATGAGATAGAGTAGATAGACTTTTGAGTGATAGATGAGTTCAAGTCTCCACATACCTTTTGTTGATGAAGTTTCACAAGCTCCCCTTAGTAGTTTTTCGTCTTCAATCGATGAACGCCGTGAAGTCTAATACTCAACTACACTTACTATCCTAATCCCAGACTTAGCTATAAGTAGACTAAAAATCAAGACTCATAGTTTTGGCAACTAAACTTGACAAAAAAGCTTGAGATAGAACAAGTAAGATCAGAACACACAATTACAAAGAAAATAGTTGGGTCTGGCTTCAGAATCCCGATAAAGTCTTTAAGCAGTTAAACTATAATGGTTTTAGGAAAAACCTTTGTTAAAGGAGAATCGACTCTAGTCGCAACTAGTATCTAACAGGAGGTGTGGGGATTTGGTTTCCCAGTTGCTAGAGTTCTCCCTTATATAGTCTCCAAATCAGGGTTTGATACCTTTGAAACAAAGCAATCAATATTCACCGTTAGATGAAATCCTGATTTAAGATTCAAGCTAAGTATGCTTAAAACCAAAGCAATATCTCTCCACCGTTAGATGGTATTGTCTTGTTCACACAAATGAAATGTACCTTCATTTAGATACAGGTAACCGTACCTAAACGTGTTTATTGAGTTGGCTCAATAACAGTTAATCGAAGTTAGCCATATAAACACTTTTGTATTAACCACATTCATATAACACTTTCTAGATCAAATGATAATCAAATGAATCTAATTGTGTTACTCATAGAGTTGTTCAATTGTTTATATTCTCATAGAAGTATACAAGACACAATTGAAGCAAAATCGGATTGATTCAAAAGAATCAATTCATGAACACTTTAAGCCACAGTTTGGAAAGATTGCATTCCTTAATATATACATGTATTTTTTCATGAGTATGAAATCATACTTAACCGATTTTAGAACTTAACCACATAAGTTTACAAACGGGTACGCAAACCTAAGTTCCAGACTTTGATATTTTCCGACAGTTCGCAAACGGGTACGCATACTGTCGCTCCAGACCGAATTCAGGAGAAACAGTTCGCAAACGAGTATGCAAACTTGGTTCCAATACTTTGACAGTTAAAATCGTTCGCATACGGGTATGCATACTTGGTTCCCGGATCTGAATCATTCTTACAACAGTTTGCATACTGGTATGCATACTGTGTTATATCCAGACAATGGTTAATTGTTCTAAACTCCCATTTCAATCATCGAAACATCCTTAGAAGACGACAATGGCTGTCTCACACAAACCATTAGCTTGTAAGTAATTTTCAAGTGATCGAATGATCAATACGAAACCTTCCGAGTCTACATCAAATGATTGTCTCACACAAATCATGTAAGATGTTACAAGGCGATTTTCACATGATCATCTTTTGACTCATAATTTAGTTCCAACAAATAAATTTTTTCCAACTAAACTTGTCAAGAATAATGATGAACGTAGTTAAAGCAAAAATCTCTCCAACACATATTTCGAGAAAGATATAAGCGAGTTAAACTCAGCTCGAAATATCAAATGTATAAAAGTCTATATAGTTATACGACTTAATCTCAATAGGAGATAGAATAGAATAGACTTCTGAGTTTAAGTCTCCACATACCTTTTGTTGATGAAGTTCCTCCAAGATATCCTCAGTAGATCTTCGTCTTCAATCGATGAACGCCGTGAAGTCTAAAGCTCAACTACACATTTTATCATAATCCGATACGTAGCTATAAGTAGACTAGAAATCAAGACTTATAGTTTTGATCACCTAAACTTGACAAACAAGCTTAAATAACAACGCTTGCGAGTTGTCATCCAAGAGAGACTTCTGTGCATTAGTTGAATTACAGTTGGAATATTTATAAAATTCGAAATATGCATTTATTGCATATCTTTTGTATTTTCGGGTTTGGTAATTTCTTGTTATCCAAATTACCTTGGTCATTATAAATAATGAAGTTTGTCATTCTTGCAAACTCATCCCAGAACACACAGAGCTTCATGTTTGCGTGAGAAATCCTGTTAGTAGTATTTTTGTAATACTCTTTGGATATGAGAGTATCCTAGTTAGGTGAAATCTCTTACGTGCACTTCCTTTAAAGACTTCTTGGGGATCAAGAAGCTTCTAGTAATATCGTTGGTGGGAAACTAGGTCATATTCTTATTTAATTTTCAATTATTGATTTGATTGACTAATGATGCGTTAAATCTTGATAAATATAGTTGTTTATTTTGTAATCCTTCTCTTATGATATAAGGTCGCTCGACCTAGTTCAAGGATCAACGATTTCAGATCTGCTTTACTGCATCTAAATCTGAAGATAGGGCTTGTGATCATCCATTGTTAACAGACTCTGTTCTATGCATGATCGATAATAAGAGGAGTCAATTTGTGTAGGTACTTTAAAGACTAAATATTTGAAGATTTATTTTTAGTATTCCGATCTTTGTAATAACTTCATGTACACTTGATTGATTGGGATCCGACAAGCTTGTTTATCTCGATATACCTTTTATAGCTTGTTGTATAGATCGATAATCTATTGATAAGGTATTTCTCTTTGAGATCTACTATGATAGTTCTGTGAACTAAGATTGATTATTTCGGTAGTCTTGGTCTTAGTTGATCTAACCGGTATAAAGGAGTTTATATTAACTAAACGAAGAACCTTCAAAACTTAACTTATCTCTAGTTAACTTGTTGACCTGCGAGACTGATAGAGATGTTACTGAAATACGTTATTTCTTTACTGTTTCGGAATACAATCCAAAGGAGTTGAGTGACACAAGTCTTCGCAGCAGGTGAAGCGTCTTAAGATAGTGGACTCTATTTTAGGATTCACGCGCATAAACCAAATTCGTATAGTAGGTGCAGGGATACTTAACGAACTGAGTAACTCGGAGTTGGTTTACCTGGTCTCAACTATACGAATTTGTAGGTAGTCTTTATATAACAGTTTAATTCTGAAAGTATTCAAACTTGAACTAGGTCATAGGATTTTTCTGCATTTGCAGTTTCCTCGTTAACAAAACTTTGTGTCGCGTGATTTACTTTACTTCAGTGTTATATAGCTTTGTCATTATAATTAAAGTAAATATACTTGTACATTAATCAAACACTTGGTTTGATCCCATAGTTTGGTTGGTTTCGAACTGATACTATATAGCAAGTGTACATCTTGTGGTTGTAATCTTCTTGACAGTTCCTATCTATATTAGATCACATAAGGGGTGTCTTGAATAAGTTGATATAGAAAAGATTGCGGTGTACTTGGTACCTTCGTCATTTCAAACCTAATAATTAAAACTTCATGAGGGAACTGGTGATGATTCCCACGAGACAAAATCTCTTATTCTAAAGGGATTTGATTCGAAGTTATTATATTGGATCAAAAATTGAAATCATGTCAGAGATTTTCCTGACTTTGTTCGTATCAACAACCAATTCAAAATACTTCAACTTTTTTGTTTCTAATAAGGTTCGAGTTAAATAGCAATGATTCAAAACACTTCTTTTTACACACATTATTTTGAAAACCCAAAAGCTCAACCATATGGATTTGCAAAGTACCAGATTTTCAATTTGATTTGAAGGTATAATAAGTGAACTATCATCAGATTCTCTAGATGATTAATTGGGGATGTTATCACTTGATACTTTCTTTTACCAACCAATGACGTTTGACACTAAAATGTTAAATATATTGAAATCTCGAAAATAAGCCTAGTTGATGGCCGATAATTTTTAGATCTATATATGATCTTTTTTTTATCTTATTGTTATTTCTTCTTAAGAGTTAACATTATTTACATATTTAAGGATAATAATCCAATATTTGAAAATATCCTGGTTTTGTCTAAGTATTTCAAATTCTTGATGATCCAATGGTCGGTTCTTCCAGGATAAAATTCTAAGTATGTGCTGAGACTAGAATAGTTGAATGGTTAGATTGCTAAAAAATGGACTTTGGATGATTTAGCCAAGCTTGGGTTTGGGTTTTGCGTGCTGGAACGGGCCGGAAATTAGGATGTTACACATAAAGTGGATAAAGATGAACCATTTTTTAGGGACCATAGTATTTTTTTGGGGGCCATGATCTTATTAGGCCAACCTCCCTATACTTATAAGGGGTGTCCTAAAGTTAGGTAAGTACACATTTACCCTTTACTTTAATTTAATTTAAATTAAAACTAATCTAATAACTATATAAATCTAATCATATATATCTAATCTAAATGAATCTATTAACCAAAGTCAAAATCAAAAATAGGGAGGAATCGAAATTTTTTGATTTTGAAAAAAAATTATCCTCATCTTCTTCTCTCTTTGTTTGACGTTCCTCGTTCGATTGAAAAATGAATATTACCCGTCAAAATAAGTTGAAAATGGAAGTTGTAGAGAGAAGTTCGGGTAGGAATTATGTGAAAAACTTTGTCGAACTAACCGAACCCAATGGGAATGATGAACATGAAGAACAGTTTGGCTATTTCGCAAAAAAAAATTCCCAACCGAACCTTAGTTCGGTTATGTCGCAAAAAACATTTCCCAACCGAACCCTAATAGTTCGGTTAGTAGCAAAAAACATTTCCCAACCGAACCCTAATAGTTCGGTCTGTTGCAAAAACATTTCCCAACCGAACCTTAGTTCGGTTAGTAGCAAAAACATTTCCCAACCGAACCCTAATAGTTCGGTTAGGTGCAAAAAACATTTCCCAACCGAACTTTAGTTCGGTTACGTCGCAAAAAATGTTTCTTAACCGAACTTTAAGTTCGGTTTGATCGTAAAAAGTTTTAAATTTTTTTATAACCGAACTATTTAATGGTCACACCAAATATAGAGTCCGGTTTGATCGCAAGGAAAAATTTCAATTTTTTGTAACCGAACTTCTTACTGGTAATTAATTATTACTAATCATACTAATCATTAATCATTACGTTCGTTTTTGGTCATAAATTTGGGTAACCAACTTAATCGCAAACAAAATTAAAATTTTTCGCAAAGAAAATTTTCAATTTTTTGTAATAAAACTTCTTAATGGTAACTAATCATTACTAATCATACTAATCACTAATCATTACTAATCATACTAATCATTAACTAATAACTAATTAATCATTAAACTAATACATTTAATTAAGGAGGATAAGTTTGGTATTAAGAAAAACATTTAGATAAGGAGTGATTTAGGATTACTTATAATGTCTTGCCTAAAATAGAATCATAGTCCCCACAAAAAAACCATGCTCCCAAAAAATGGTTCATAAAGATGAGGAACCTACTCCCTACTCCCTACTCATAGTGGCTAGTGTTATCTAGTGGGACGCTGATCATATTGGAATTGCATAACTAGACTGTTTTTTTGGGATAAGGTAAGCGAATATGCTAACCGATGAACTGGGTGCTTGCTCTGGGATGCACTATTCTTACTGTCACTAGCCAACTGGCAGTGCTTACATTAGTGTATAAAGGAAAAGTTTAGATCCAAAATTATATATGGATGTAAAATCAAGGAGCTCGACTCCATGTTGTTATATTAGAAAGGTATAGAAATGTCACTACAGTACATCCCACAGAGATGTTAGCAGGTGAATTCTTTGTAATTAGAAACATTGGCAATTTATTATCAAAGATGTTTGTGTCAAATTGCTGTGTGCTTCCTCCTTGGCAATCCTACTCAAGTATTATCGTGATTCACAATATGATGTTCACAAATTAGAGCATGTGCAGTTGTACTATGCTAAATAATACGAAAATTTATATGTATGCCGAGTGGATAATGGCTGATAGGGTGTCAATGAAGAGTGTTCTTAACTACTCTTGTTGGTGGAACGGCTGACAAAAATGTATTTTAAATGAATCAATCAATCACTTGTGAATCTAATCGGTTGGGTGAATCTTATCATTCTATTACGGAAAATGGGTCATTTGTCTAAATATTTTTAAATCACGGTTTAAATGGACGGGTAAAAAATAGTTTGGGTGAAATAGCCAAAATTTTTTTTTTGTAAGAATGAAACTGGTTTCATCCTATCTTAAATTTAAAAAATAGCAAGGATGAAACTGGATACATCCTGTTTAAATTAAAAATAAGAAAAATAATTGAAAATAGGCACGATGAAATTGGTTACATCCTGCCTATTTTTATACTTTTGGCCATTTAAACAGTATCAAAATCCAACTGTCCATTTCACCCAGGAATTATTGATTCTGGTCTTTTTAACCAATTTTGTGTTTATATTATTAAGTATATCGTGTCATTGCCAACTTAAAGTTCCGTTAACCAGTGAGCGAGCACTCCACAGTCCACACTCCTTCATCTTGTAGGACTCATGGAGGTTTTTTTTTTTACACATCCCCCAAGTGTCCACGCCATGACATGCTACTAGGGGTTTAGTGATCATGATTTGCACCACAAGTAGACATTTAAATTTGTTATTTAACAACTTCTTTAATCTGGACAGTAGTCGGTAAACTTTCTTCCATTTCTTATTCTTTTGTGACCTAGTAGCATTTGGCCGTGCTTCCATTTTCTTTACTTTCGAGCGCAACCTTAATCATGAAAACATACAAGGGATTGAACTGTGGTGTTTTTCTGTACTGCCGACAGAGGCCGACAGAGATTAACTAGTAAATATATTTCTAATCACCTCCAATTTATATAACAAAGGCTAAAATAAGATAAATCTTGTGGTTTGAGACTTCGAGTAACTCAATTTCCATCCGACGTCTAATATATGAGTCAGGTTTGGGGCTCAATAGCATTTTTTCTTTCTTTCTTGAAACATATCGATAACACTTTTCATAATTTATATGGGTTGATATCAGGATTAGCAAAGGATACTATTTGAGCGATCCGAAGGTCAAGATTGCTCAATATTTTCATACCCATGGTATCAGTGTCACTAAAACAATATCCCCCTATATAAGTCGAGGCATTTTTGATCGTAATAAATTATTTAATATTTATCATTTTTTTTCTTCCGATGAACCAATTTGATTTTCTTAAATCTCTTAAATTAATATGTAACACCGTTGTTGTTAGGAGCTTTTCAAAGTGGTTAATCGCATATAACTTTATCAAAACCAAAAAAAAATAACAACCATAAAATGCACAACGTGGTGGAGCCGAATGTTTGAAGATCAAAATACGGCCTTACAACCAAAAATATTTTTATGTGATTCAAAATGTGGACTACGACCTGAAATCCGATTATCGTGAACCAAAGTGTGTAACATAATTTAAAATTTGGCATTGATTACCGAGATCCTGTTAGATAACTTAAAATCTAGATTGCGGTATAATATCTGTCTCGTGATTCGAAATCTACATCATAACTCAAAGCTGCCACCATACTACAAAATATATGTCTCCTGATTAAAAAAATCAACTACACAAATATATCATCGTGACCTAATATTTGCCACATGACTAAAAAGTCGTGACTCAAAACTTGTTTAGTGATTTAAGTCTGTCTTGTGAGTCAAAACATGTCTTATGATCAAAATATGTGTAATTTTCGTTGTGATTCAAAGCAAGCAACGTAATAAAATTTATCGAGTAATCCTAAATCAACGATGTGGACAAAAATTGAGCCCAAATTTGTGCACATTTCGTTCATCCCGATAGGATGGAATTAATAGGCAGAAACCGCCAAAAAGTTAGTTAAAGCAATTCTTTAAAGAGTAATTATAGATTAATTTTTTATTTCATAATCAAAATAATTTCCATTTACAGTGCTTATAAGTTCCATGTATCTCTTTTTTCGTCTTTTCCAAATTTTAATTGTATTATCTCTGCTTATTTTCAAATCTTCATCCCAGTTTTTCTTCTTCTTAGTTTTGAAGTGATCAAAAGTAGAAGAAGTAAACAAGAATAACGAAAGAATAAGATGTATATTAACAATATATTGATCATAGATTAAAATTATCGAGAACCACTGATTGTCTGCAAAAAAAAATTGGACTGAAAAGGTTATATTAAGAGAAGAAAAAAGAAATTCGAAGCTCAAAGAGCAATCAAGGGAGATTACATGTGTATAACAGTCTCCCAATGATGCGAAATTTGGTTACAACTGATGAATCTAAAAACATGCAGATCACAACACCACCAAACAATGGTTTGCTTAATCAAAAATCTGAGTTCATCAACACCCTTAGGTCTAGAACATAGTATTATACTGTTACGCTCGTTCCATATATTCCAGATGATAGCATAAAGAAGAATACTCCATGCTTTTTTTACATCTTCCTATAAGATTGTTGCAACCTCAAGCATGAAAAAAATGTAAGACAATCTCGGGCATAGGCCAAGAAATGTGACTTGCTTCAATGAAGAGATCCTATAGTTCAAAAGGGAAACTACAATGCAACAACATGTTATCTGTAGTTTTATGTCATGGCCCTAGTGCATCCCCTTGTCTAAAAACGAGTGTGAGAAGCAGAAGTAGTTAAAATTAGTTAAAGTTAATTAGTTAGAGTAACTAATCGTATTTATTTCAGCGTTTAATTTAATGAACTGTTAACCTTGGACGTGGATGATGTAACCACGTGTAAGGATGTCTTCTCTTGGGTTTTGTTTTTAGGATTTCATAGTTGTTATTTAAGACAAATTAGTTGTAAACAGAGGCATGAATAGAGAGAAATTGAATCTGGCTTCACTCTGTTGAGTGTAGAGTTATCTAAGCTTCTGTGTTCCATCATTATCATCACATTTACTCCATCGTCTTGTCAAGATCAAACTGGTACTTGACAATTGGTATCAGCCAGTCGATTATCTACTTCAACAATGACTGGTGCTTTGAAAGATGTGGATGCTAGAACTCTATAAATCTCTCACATGCTGAAGACACTCACGGATCTACATACTAAAGAATCTGCAGCTCGTCTGGAAGCAACAAAGGTACAACAAGATTCATTAAACACCTTGGTTGCTTTATCTCAGGAATCTAAAGTACAGTTTACTAATCTTTTCACCCACCTAGCCAAAGCTTTTCCTGACCCCGAGACAACACCATTCTATGGCCGTTCTGCTCACTCAGACAACAACCATTTTGCCGGTACAAGTAAAGATAATTTCTTAAAAACCCCCAAAATGTGATTTCCCAAAATTTGGAGGAGACAATCCTAGGGCTTGGATCCGCAAGTGTGACAGATTTTTCCAACTCAAAGATGTTCCAGTACAGCAACAACTTGAATTTGCAGTTATTCATTTGGAAGGCAAAGCGGATTCATGGTTTTAAGATTTTCAAACTGGTAAACCCACACTTTCTTGGTATGAATTCTCTTCTGCCATTTGTGAACGTTTTGAAGACTTAGCTAATGAGAATTTTGTAGAATGTTTTAATAAACTGTCCCAAATGCATTCAGTAGATGCTTACTTTGAAAAGTTTGAACCTCTTAAGGCCTTAATGCTTCTTAATAATCCTAACCTTAAGGAAGATTACTTAATCATGAGATTTTTGAGTGGACTAAAGGAGGCCATTCATGTCTCAGTTGAGATGCACAAACCAACCACATTGTCTCAGGAATTTTATTTAGCACGCTTACAGGAGAATTCTCTTGCTTTACAACTCCAACAACTCCCTAAACCCCAATCTTACAGATCACCCATCACAACCAATTATTTCAACAAGTTTTATCCTACACCACAGAAAACACCACCTTTTACTTCCCTCCCCACTCCAACTACTGGTACTACTACTACTACTCTACATATCACCACCCAAACCAGTAAGTCCTTGTATGTTCCACCTCCAATTCGACGCCTATCTAGAGAACAACAAGACAAGAGACGAGCTCAAGGCCTCTGTTATATCTGTGATGACAAGTACACTCCATGACATAGGTGCAAGCCTCGACACTTGTTCATGTTTATTAATGAAGAAGAACCTGAGGAGACTCCACGATCATCAACAACTACTAACCTCCCAGACTATTTAATATAATCAGACACGGAGATATCTTTACATGCTCTTACTGGTACAATTAGTGGTGAAACTATTCACATTCCTGGGTTTGTAAAGAACCACTCAGTCACCATCTTGATAGACACAAGGAGCACCCATAACTTCATTGATTCTGCCTTAGCCCATCAGTTGGCCTGTGGCATCCACCCAACAACTCACATGCTTGTCACAGTGGCTAATGGTGCCAGAACCACCAGCACTGACATGTGTCGTAATCTACATTGGACAATGCAAGATCATCACTTTTATGGTGATTTAAGGCTACTTCCTTTAGGTGGTTGTGACATAGTCTTAGGAGCAGATTGGCTGAGCAACTTGGGAGATGTCACCTTCAATCTAGCCAAACTCACAATTTCTTTTCTTCATCATGATGCACTCATTACTCTGCAGGGGACCACTTCCAAACCATCCCTCATGATGATGAGTAGCAATGCAGTTAAAAAGTTTATAAAAAAAACACCCCATCAATGGTGGGCCAATTCTTTCACATCACTGCAACACCTACTGCCTCAGACATCCCTACTGAAGTTCAACAACTTCTGGATGAATTTCAAGATATTTTCTCTGATCCCACTCAGCTTCCACCTCAAAGAGTTTTGGACCATCAAATCCAATTGAAGCCAAATTCACAACCAGTTTCCTTAAGGCCTTATAAATGCCCCTACATTCACAAATCGGTTGTTGAAAAAAATGCTCCAAAATGATATTATTCAAGAAAGTCACAGTCCCTTTGCTTCTCCTATAATTCTAGTGAAGAAAAAATACAATACTTGGAGGTTTTGTGTGGATTATAGGAAGCTCAATGATATCACCATCAAAGATAAGTTTCTTATTCCAATTATTGATGAATTACTAGATGAATTGCGTGGTGCCACTATATTTACTAAGTTAGATTTAAGATCAGGCTACTATCAAATAAGAATTCATGTGCCTGACATCTACAAAACTGCTTTTAGAACCTACCAATGGCCATTATGAGTTTAAGGTCATGCCATTTGGGATAACTAATGCTCCTGCTACATTTCGCATTGATGAACACTATTTTTGGTCCATATCTCAGAAAATTTGTTTTAGTTTTCTTTGATGACATTCTCATTTATAGTTTCAACCTACACGAGCATATTCAACACCTTTCTTTAGTTCTTGCATCACTCAGGAAACACCAATTGTTTGCAAAATTTTCAAAGTGTTGTTTTGCACAAACTTCATTACAATACTTGGGCCACATCATTACTACTCAGGGTGTAGCAGCTGACCCTGAAAAGTTACAGTGCATGCAATCTTTGCCCATTCCAACTAATCTAAAGCAACTTAGAAGGTTTCTAGGCCTTACATGGTATTATAGAAAATTTATCAAGGGCTATGAAACATCTGCAAGCCATTAACAGACTTACTTAAGAAGAATTCCTTCCATTGGTCTCCATTGGCATTAGAAGCTTTCAATGCACTCAAAATGTCAATATGCACTACCTAAGGGTGCACACGGTATGGTTCGGCTCGGTTCTTACCGAGGCCGAGTACCTGTACCTCCCTAACCTCGGTACCAAATTTTTGGACCAGTACCTGTACCTTGTACCTCGGTTCCGGTACCATTCGGTACACCTGCGGTACCAGGTACGGTTCCGGTACTAGTTTCGGTTCCAAACAAAAAAAAAATCTAATCGTTTACTAAGGGGACTGAAAGCATAAGGTCAAGCCAAATCAAAAAACAGAGGACAACAGAGACTTCAGGAACTCAAAAGAAAGAAATGATGGCTTAAGAACAGTTTGGCAGATCAAATAAGCAATACCAAAATATTGCAGTTTTGGAATAAAATTCATCTTGAGTTTCCTTGATCAAGCATATATCTATTTTTAAATGTAAACCTAAGGAGATGGACTCCATGTTAGTTAACATCAGCAGGGTCTGTAATCTAATTAATAGTAGCGTGTGCTGGTATGAAGACGATTATGAAGAGATGTAGCTTTGGTTCAAAACCGCGGTGAACATCCTAAACAACAATGAAGGGGACTCTGCTAACTTAAACAACAGATCAACAATCGGGTATTATTAGATGAATTTCCAGAACAACAATAATCCAATGGCTATTATTAGTTTACTACCCCTAAATATAATGGCTATAATTTTTCGGTACATTCGGTCCGGGACGGTACGTGACCTATATAAGACCGTGTACCTGTACCTGCTTAGGCCCGATTCCTATTTTTTGGACCGGTACTTGTACCCCCTTCCTCGGTTCGGTACAAAAAGGGGTACGGTTCCACCGGTTCCGGGACGGTCCGGCTCGGTTCCTGTGCACCCTTAGCACTACCCTGTATTGGCACTTCCTGATTTTTCTAAGCCTTTTGTGGTGGAATCTGATGCTTGTTATTCTGGTGTGGGAGCTGTGCTTATGCAAGAAGGGAGAGCTATAATATTCTTTAGAAAACCTCTGGGTCCTAAAGCCTTGGGCCTGTCCACCTATGAGAAAGAGTTGCTTGTCGTGGTAATGGCAGTTACAATATGGAGACATTATCTTCTGGGACACCACTTTTTCATAAATACATATCAACAGAGTATTAGGTACTTTATGGACCAGAAAATTACAATTGTCCTTCAACAAAAATGGCTTGTGAAATTGCTAGGATATGACTATACAATCCAGTACAAAAAAGGTTTTAAAAATAAATCAGCTGATGCCTTATCAATATTACATTCTGACACTTTCAATGCTCACTGCCATGCTTTGTCTATGTTAACACCTGGTTGGGCACAAGATATCATCAACAGTTATGATCAAGACACCCCAACAACTACATTACTTCCTCAGCTCTTGGTTAATCCTACTTCTGTCACACATTTTACACTTCATGAAGGCATCTTGAGGTACAAAGGAAGACTATACGCGGGGGAAGCATACAACACCAGAACCAAAATCTTGGAGTTCGTCCATTCATCTGCTATAGGTGGCCACTCTGGCATTCATGGCAGCTGTCAAAGAGCAAAGAGTTATTTCTACTAGAACGGAAAGAAGAAGGATACTACACTTTTTTCAGCAACTGTGACATATGCCAAAGAAATAAAACTGAGAAATCACAACCAGTAGGCCTTCTCCATCCCCTCCTAATTCCCTCTCAAGCATGGTGGCACATCTCAATGGACTTCGTAGAGGGTTTACCCAAATCCAACAAGAAAGATGTTATTATGGTGATTGTGGACAGATTCACCAAATATGCACATTTCATCTCCTTGAGCCACCTCTATACTACTGTCACTGTTGCTCAAGAGTTTCTACATCACATCTCCAAGCTCCATGGCCTTCCTGCCTCCATATATAATTTATGACAGGGACAAGGTTTTTACTAGTGCATTTTGGCAAGAGCTCTTCAAGAATTTAGGTACTAGATTACATCTTAGTACTGCCTACCACCCTCAAACAGATAAATAGACTGAGAGGGTTAACTCATGCTTGGAAGGCTATTTGAGGTGCATGACAATCCATAAGCCCATGCAATAGACCAACTGGCTCTCACTAGCTAAATGGTGGTATAAATCCAACTACCACCATAATATTAAGATGCCACCTTTCACAACCATTTATGGTTATTCTCCCCCACATTTAGCTTTCCCTTGTGAAGTCACATCATCAGTAACTGCTGCGGAAGACTACTTGAAGGACAAGGATGCTATCCTGAGCATTTTGAAAGAATATCCCCATCAATCCTAGGAGAGGATGAAGCTATTTGCTGATAAAAAAGGGTAGATAGGTCATTTGAGGTAGGGGACTATGTTTACTTAAAGCTCCAACCTTACAAGCAGTCCTCTATGGCGGTGCGCAGGAACTTCAAGCTGTCTGCCAGGTACTTTGGCCCCTTCAAGGTGCTCAAAAGAGTTGGTGCAGTAGCATACCAGTTAGAGCTCCCTGCTCAAGCCAAAATACACAATGTATTTCATGTGTCCCAGCTCAAGCAAAAGATAGGAGCTACAACCACCACATTACATAACTTACCACCAGTGGATGACGAGGGTGAAATTGTTTTGGTCCCAGTGGCTGTATTGGGTTATCGACAGGACTTACCCAAAGGTACCTCCGTCCTTCAAGCTTTCCTTCAATGGTCACACACATCCCCGGGAGACGCAACATGGGAGGACATCACCAATGTGCAGGCAGACTTTCCAAAATTTCGTCTTTGAGGACAAAGATAGTCTGGAGAACGGGGTACTTGTCATGGCCCTAGTGCCTACCCTTGTCTAAAAACGGGTGTGGGAAGCAGAGTAGTTAAAATTAGTTAAAGTTAATTAGATAGAGTAACTAATCGTATATATTTCAGAGTTTAATTTAATGAACTGTTAACCTTGGACGTCGCTGAAGTAACCACGTGTAAGGCTGCCCTCTCTTAGGATTTTGTTTTTAGGGTTTCATAGCTGCTATTTAAGACAACATCAGTTGTAAACAGAGGCATGAATAGAGAGAAATTGAATCTGGATGCACTATGTTGAGTGTAGAGTTATCTAATCTTCTGTGTTCCATCATTATCATCACATTTACTCCATCGTCTTGTCAAGATCAAACTGGTACTTGATATTTTTAACAACTGAATTGCATATTGGACATTCATCTCTATCGATGTTGATTCCTCTACTGCATAACATAGTTCTTGTCGGTAGAGAATCGCGGAAAGTCGCCCAAAGAATCAACCTGACTTTGTTGGTTTATTTTAATCTTAGTTTGTTTAAGGAATAATTTGCTGTGTTAGTTAACAACGAATTGATCACAAATTAAAGTTACCAAACTTAAAATTTTCTCCTGCTAAACTTCTCAGATTGTGTTCCATCATATTGTCTGAGGATAATATTCAATAACAATCAGATTAAAACAAGAATTTTATAGGATTTTTGTGACATAATTAACCAAATTTTATAGGATTTTTGTGACACCGCTAACCAAGCCCAAACCCTAACTATGAAAAAAGAAACCTAATATATCAACACATGGGCAACGAGAATACAAAAGAGAATGAGATCGAGAAAAATGGAAAAGATGTTTGAATGTAATCAACGATATGTGCAGAGCTCATTTGGGTTTTGAGAAAGACGAATGAAAGAAATAAAATAACGTGAAAAACACAGGTGGTTTTGATATGTCGTCAGCCAATTAGGATTGCCGAAATGTGCACCTCACAAATTTGGACTCACAAAAATTAGTAAGGAGCCTAAAATTTATTACATGACCAGAATTTGCACCGAAACTAAAAATCTACCTCGTTAACTTGCCATGTAACCTTCACTTGGTACCGTGACACAAAATTTGTCGTGTGACTTTAAAATTACTCTTGACCAAAAAATTGCACCGTGATCCAAACTTTTTCCATGGCTCTAATCAGCACTGTCATTCGAAGTCTATCTTGGAAAACCCAAATATTGTCTCACTATTTAGTATCTTTTGTCATGACCGGCCCTGAAAGTACATCATAACTCAAAACTGCTACCATAATACAAAATATATGTTTCCTGACTGAAAAATCAACAATATAACTCAAACTACACCATCGTGATCTTATACATACCACATGAATAAAAAGTCTCGTGAGTCAAAACTTGTTTATTAAAATTTATATAATTGTCATCGTGATTCAAAGTAACAACATAACCAAATTTGTCGAGTAATCCTAAATCAATAATATGTACAAAAAAATATTAAGAACCTTAAAATTTGTGATGGGACCAAAATTTGCGTTGAGACCGAAAAGGCACCTCGTTATCTTGCACTATAACTCTCACATAGTACCGTGACTCAAAATTTATCGCGTGACTTACAGATTACCATGGAACTGAAAAATTACGCGGTGATCCAGAATTTTTCCAATTGCTCCAAATCAGCATTGTGATCCAAAGTCTACCTGGGATGACCCCAAAAATGTCTCATGATTTAATTTCTTCATCGTGACCCAAATTAGCCGCATTGTGGCCTAAAAAATAGCTTCATAGCCTTCTTGACCTAAAATTTACAATATGACCCTAAATTTACAGTTGTAACCAAAACATTTCACGGGGGAGAGCTATAATTTCAAGAAAGAAGGGCAAAAACCTCGTGAGTCGAGACATGACTTTTTATATAAGGGCCAACTATCATGCACCTAATTACTTTCAATTTCGAATTCGACTTGCGAACCTATAAACTACGTACAAAATCTGTACACTATAGGGTGAGAAATTGACCACGAGTCTACTTGGTGACCCTAGGACTAACATGTGATTCCAATTATGCACTGTGACCAAAAACCTGCTTCATCACAATTTTTTGTGCTCTTTAACCCTAGATTTATCTGTGTAACCCAAGATTAACATTTACCAATCCAAAATATTTTTCGTGATCAAAATTTTTCCATAGTGGCTCAAAAATTTTCTTCGCAACCTAGAATATGTCTTGTGAACCTAAATTATCACTATGATCCAAAAGTTTCTGAGTGGCTCAAAGTTTGTCATGAGACTCAAATTGAACACCTTGATCCAAAATCTCAAATGTGATCCCAAAATATGTGATACTGTAACCTAAAAATTGGCACCATGCCTAACAATGCGGCCATCATTTCGACCGTAACCATAAATCTACTGGTGTGAACCAAAATATTTTCCGTAAACCAAAATTGGTAAATAAACTAAAACCTATATCGGCGTCAAAGAGTAAGAAACTGTTTATACACACCCATAAGTTAATTTTGACTTCTGGAAGCAAAAAAATCAGAAGTTAGTTTGGGTACGTAATTTCAGAATGATTTCTGGAAGCAAAAAAAACTAACTTTTTATGAAGCAAAATGTTTTACACTGCTGCTTCTGGTATCCAAATCCAAATGCACTATAAGCAAAAATTAACCTTGTGATTAAAAAAACTATATTAGGGCTCAGCTTCTAGCTTGTGACTAGTATAGTCGATTTTGGCCGTCTGGTCTTGGTCCATGGACGAGACAACTCTCTCAATTTCGTAGAGATGAGATCTATCAGAGAAATTCGTCGAGACCACCGAGATCTCACCGCATGAGTCGAGGAGTTATATAAGAATCTCATTTGATTTAAAAATAAAATTAGAACTAGTCCTGAATGACTCAATTTTTTTTCTACCGTTGTGTGGAATTGAGAATCGTATTACCGGTCAACTCCCTTAAATACTTTTATCTCAAAAAGATAAAAAACAAAGAAAAATTAAATAATTTTATTTACGACCAAATGCACGCAAATATCGTTTTTCCTTATTCTTCTTCCATCTCTTCTTCCGTTAATCCCATATATTGGTTTGACAAAAAATATATATGGATTCTCTTCTACCAGGTACTATACCAGAACTTGTACCTATTTGTAAAGGTTAATCCATTTTTTGGATCTAATCTATTTCGAATGAATGCTTAGTCAGGCCTACTTGACGGATCTCTATAACAACTTTGGAAGTATTGCATTGTTGATGATGGCGGTCTTCCAAAAGTTCATTCCATAGCAGGTATGCATTGCATTGCTGCTGCAAAGAAATGTTACAGCAGCGCCAAAACATTTGGGGTATTACCCAACATGGCCTTTACAATACTGTCTTGTCCTTCCATAAAGCCAACAAATAATTAGGCGGATACGGTGAACTTTCGGCTGAAATATCATACAGCTAACCGAAGTACTTGGTGTCGTGTATCTTATCTGGCATGACACGCCACGTGGGTTAGTAAGTCGGTTTCATTTTCCACCCTCCTACAGTATTGGGTGAACATAACCTCCACCTAAAACACACCAAACATAGTTATAAATCTAGACGGTACTTTCACCCACTGGAATAATTGGGTGAATAAATCTGTACTTATCTTAAATGTTCAGACAAACCGAATAGTAATTTAAAATCTTCTTTTATTTTAGATATTTTTGAGGTCTACATTGCATCATCAATCATTGATATATTCACTTGCCCACTTGTTCGAAAAATTACGATCGCCAGTGTGTCGTACATACGTAAATATGGATCTCAGGAAAGGGTATTCTCGTCACAAAATTACAAAAACAGCGAGGCAACATCTTTAACTCCACCGTTCGTGTACACGTGTCGTGCATAAGCGAGTCCTTTATTTACCCTCATAACAATAGTTAATAACATAAGAATCCTGATATTTGAAGAGACAAGATCCATCACTAGAAGGTAATGAACCGTTAGATGAATAGGACCCACAACATTGGTTGGCGCCAGAGAGGGGTAGTGTTTGAGACTGCGAAAAGCATCGGACTCGAAATGAATATTACATCTAGTTAAATATATTCTCTCCGGACTTGAAAAAGTTTTATACATAATAAGGTCGAAAACCCCATTTCTAGTCATTCTTTCTCTTTCTCCTAGTACTCCTACTGAAACAGTGGGAAAAACTATTCGACCTGTTTTCTTCATAAAAACTAGATCGAGAGTTTTGGAGAAGAGAAAGAAAAATAATAATTAGGGTTTTGATTCTGTCTGGTTTATTTGAAGGAAGTTAAAGATCTAGAGATATGAGAGAGATTATTAGTATTCACATTGGTCAAGCTGGTATTCAGGTTGGAAATTCTTGTTGGGAGCTTTATTGTCTTGAACATGGAATTCAGCCCGATGGTATCATGCCTAGGTACGTTTTTCCACAAGTTTTGTTCAATTTGTTGCACCTTTTATGGTAATGGATTTTTTCTTTGATTTTGTTAAATATAGATCGAGTTTGTGTATGATCTTGTATGTTTTTTTGTTTCGTCTGTTCCTGTTCGCGGTGGCTCTGGTTTCGTATTAGAAACCTCATAAGATCTGTCGGTTGTTATTTTAGTATATTTCTGTGTTTTGATTTGCATCTTAAAAGCGAATATGTTTCATTTTTGTGCATTTGTTATGAGTTATTGGAAATAAAATTTGAGGAAATATTCTGTAGGTATGATTATGTGTGGACAGATCCGCATAATGACCTATATTTACTAGCAAATGACAAACAGAGTCGAATTACAGAGCAATATAAAGATGAAAAAGTCTCAGAATTGCATCTCTTGGTTATTTGATATAATTTTGTTTGGATCTGATTTCTCAAGTTGGGTGTTTCAAACTCTTACATAATTTTGTTTTCTGTAAATCAAATGGTTTTACAGTTTTGTGTTGTAATGAATTGAATGATAACAACAAACTTTACTGAGTTACTGTGAAGTATTTTTATTTTAATTGTTTTTTACTGCTTCAATCTGGAGTTGTGAGTTACTGTGAAGTATTTTTATTTTAATTGTTTTTTACTGCTTCAATCTGGAGTTGTGCATTTTTAATTATGTTAGGACAAAGAAAAATCACAGTTTTGTTCCTTTTGTTTCCTCTGGATTTGGAGTAGTTATTCTGGCTTAATTATGTCATTTCACACGGTGTTTGCTTCTGGATCTCAAATGTTGTGGAAGTGGTGAACTGTATATTAGTATATTACATAAAATTGCATCTTTTTAAGTATGATACACATTTGGTTTATTCTGTCATGGGTCACATCTTTATCATGCTACTCTTTCTTCCTTGTTTGCAATGATCAAATGGCTTGAAAATAGTCACACTATCGTTATTACTGTGCAAACATAATGTACGAGTGCAATTAGTACCAGGGGACTTTGATTGTTTCTATCTCAAAGGTTCATGTCACGTTTCTTATTAATTTAAGTCATTCTGCTTAGACTGTAATATTGTTGGGGACTTGGGGTGATTCGTCTTGCTTCATACTTCATACTTACCTACACTACAATGTAAACGTTTTATTCATGACATCTCTCTGCTGAGGTGTGGAAACAGATTATTAGCGCGGCATCTATATTTTAGCGTGGTTTGTCTTATTTTTTCTTGCAAGTTACGGAAATAGCAATCAAAGATAAAAGATATGTGTAATCTAAATGTGATCTGGATTTCTTTTTTGTAGTGATAACTCGGTAGGAGTAGCGCACGATGCTTTTAACACCTTCTTCAGTGAGACTGGTGCTGGCAAACACGTTCCTAGAGCTATCTTTGTCGATCTAGAACCCACAGTCATCGATGAGGTTAGGACTGGAACTTATAGACAACTTTTCCATCCCGAGCAACTAATTTCTGGTAAAGAAGATGCTGCTAATAACTTCGCAAGAGGACATTATACAGGTAAACTACCTTCTTTGAATTAAAAATTATAATTCAGCCGTTGTTCCATGTGTTTTACATATTGATCTTAAATTACCTTGGGATTGGCATCTGCAGTTGGAAAGGAAATTGTGGACCTTTGCCTTGATAGAGTTAGGAAACTAGCAGACAACTGCACTGGCTTGCAAGGATTTTTGGTATTTAGTGCTGTAGGTGGTGGTACTGGTTCTGGTTTGGGATCTCTACTGTTAGAGCGCTTGTCCGTAGATTATGGAAAGAAGTCTAAGCTTGGTTTCACCATCTATCCCTCTCCTCAGGTACTTTATCATGATTACTTGAAATGGGCTTGTTCCTCTAGTATGAGTGTCTTCTCTTCACCATTTGTTTTTCCTATGCACATACGTTAATTTCTGGCGAACAATATTGTACTGCAGGTCTCTACTGCAGTTGTGGAACCATACAACAGTGTACTGTCTACTCATTCCCTCCTTGAACACACAGATGTGGCAGTACTGTTGGACAATGAAGCTATTTATGATATTTGCCGTAGATCCCTTGACATCGAGAGGCCAACATACACAAATTTGAACCGTTTGATATCTCAAGTCATATCATCTTTGACTACTTCCTTGAGGTTTGACGGAGCCATTAATGTGGATGTTACCGAATTCCAGACTAATCTTGTACCATACCCTAGGATCCACTTCATGCTCTCGTCGTACGCTCCTGTCATCTCCACAGAGAAGGCATACCATGAGCAGCTATCAGTTCCCGAGATCACAAGTGCAGTGTTTGAGCCTTCAAGCATGATGGCCAAGTGCGATCCAAGGCATGGAAAATACATGGCTTGCTGTTTGATGTACCGCGGTGACGTTGTTCCAAAGGACGTTAATGCTGCTGTGGCTACTATCAAGACCAAACGGACTGTTCAATTTGTTGACTGGTGAGTAAAATCCCGACATAAATAGCTATTCAGATTTCAGACAACTAATATGGTTTTATTTGATTCACATGCGTTTGACTGAGGTGAAGAGAATTTCCAATTCTCCTTACCCGATGGATTAGATGTCCAATACTGTTATGGGATTAGCATCCACACACATAAGATATTATGGCTTTGTTCTCCCGTATTACAAGGGGGTGTGTGTTAAAGGCTAGTGCAGGATAGGTGGAGAGTTTGGAGGTGAGCCATGTAACCTTGATATTACACCAACAGTATGGTGCACATATATCTCTTGGACCGAATTGGAGATCTGCATCTTTTTTTTTGATAAAGATGTAGAAGAGTTAACATGTAGCTGCACCTGGAATTTAAGTTTCTTATTGAATTTTGGCTGGTTGTGAATACCACTCTTAGGTGTCCATATTTCTTACACAGCTGTAACATTAGCCTTATTATTGGTCGTAAATGCTGTAGTATTAGGTTTAGGTTTTTGAATGTGTTCTCTGAATCATTCTAGACGAATGAACATAGAGTACAGATTCAAGAAGCAAGCTGTTTGAGGTTGACCTCAAAATAGTTGCTCCTAGTAGTGCTGGTAACAGCATATTACAGGAAGGCAACTGTCTTTTGATACCAATTTATCTCTGTTACTGCTCTCATTGTTGATCTGCATAGGATGTGATGTAATACGCATGTGTTTCAGGTGCCCAACTGGTTTCAAGTGTGGTATCAACTATCAGCCCCCAACTGTGGTACCAGGTGGCGATCTAGCTAAGGTGCAACGTGCAGTATGCATGATCAGCAACAACACTGCAGTTGCAGAGGTGTTCTCACGTATCGATCACAAATTTGATCTCATGTATGCCAAACGTGCATTCGTTCACTGGTATGTTGGTGAAGGTATGGAAGAAGGTGAATTCTCTGAAGCTAGAGAGGATCTTGCTGCACTTGAGAAAGATTATGAGGAAGTTGGTGCCGAGGGTGTGGACGAAGAAGGTGATGATGAAGATTATTGATAATGCCTTCCTTCAGAACAAAATTGTTCAGCTCATCTGGAATCTTAATCCTGTACTTCAGTTGTTTTCTCTCTTCTCAGTTGTGTCAATGTGTAATCAAATCATCATTAGATTCATCTCCTGTAACTTCTGAATTGCTCTTGTTGTGATCGTATAGTTTGTCTTTTGCTTATGATATTATCTGGAGATAATGTTGATTCTTTTCTTCTCATTCTCAAGGAATTCAAGTTGGTATTGTTAATTAGTACTCCATTATGGTGTCGTTTCCTAATAATTTTGTGCAGCATTGAGATACTCAGACTGCAGGTGCCTATGTAGCAATGTAAGATGACACATAATTCTACAGAATGGTAATTAAAGCTTCGGTGGTAGCTATATGAGATTTATCCCAGAAAACTAAGTCATTTTTAAGGTCTGTGCAGGTCAAAATATCAGAGAGTTCTATATTCGTTCCTACTCCCTTGCGTAGTACTAGTAGTAGCATATATTCGAGGATAAACAGTTTATCATAAATTAGCTTTCCTAGACTCATTTGGTGCCGGAGTAATGAAGTACCACAATTAAGATCGTGCTTTTAGCTTTCAGAAAGCATCCTATTAACTTTCCTGTCAGGTTGCGTTCCATACAAAATCACTTGAAAATGTAATACATTCAGCTCGATTAGGGAATACTCCTGAAATAACCAATTCTTATACATATCAGGTAGAAATTCTTGAATTAAAAGAAGTCTCCATTTCTTACAAAGCCTACACTTGACACAGCCTCATTCTTTAATATGGGTAATCCCCTGAAATTTCTTAACTTTTGCCAGCATTTTGCTTCTGTCTTTATTTTCCTGCCCAGACCATCTACTAACTGGATTTGCCAATCATAATGATGATATAACTCGATTTAGGTGCACAAGTCCTTGCTTGCAACATTCTCTGAAAAGTCTGACCACCCCCTTGCAAAGTAAAAAAAAGTTAAATTGAATGACCGCGACTATAAAGAAACTTCACTTCTCACCAACTGTACAATATCAATGGAAAAAAGAGGATATATCCCCAAGGTATCTTTCACGACTACAGGAAATTCGACTAATTTTAGCCAAAGTAATTAGAAGCTGTAGAAAAGGAAACTGAAAATAAGACGGCCAAAATATAATAGCAGCAGCTTCCATCAGAAGAGAGCAACATGAAGGTGCATGATGAGATTAGGCTTCAAAATTCGGCAGAACCAGGAGTCCGAGGGAAAGGTATTGCATCTCTAATATTCTCTATACCAGTTGCAAACTGCACAAGCCTTTCAAAGCCCAAGCCAAAGCCAGCATGAGGGACTGTACCAAAACGTCGCAGATCAAGATACCACGAGTAGCTTTCCTTATTCAGTGTTTCCTTTAACTCATCCATACGAAGTTCAAGAAGGTCAAGACGCTCTTCACGTTGGCTACCCCCCATAAGTTCACCAACCCGGGGAACCAATAGATCCATGGCTGCCACAGTTTTCCCATCATCATTTTGCCTCATATAGAACGCCTTAATATCCTTCGGATAGTCCCTGATTATTACAGGGGTGCCAGAAAAGGCATCTTCAGTGATATACCGTTCATGCTCACTCTGCAGATCACATCCCCATTTTACAGGAAACTCAAATTTCTTCTTGGCTTTCAAAAGAAGTTCAACGGCATCAGTGTAAGTCAACTGGACAAAGTCTTTCTCAGCTACATTATTCAACCTATCAATAATTCCTTTCTCGATCCATGAATTGAAAAAATCCATGTCTTCTCTGCAGTTATCAAGAACATACCTTACTACATACTGGAGATATGCAGTTGCACATGCCATGTCGTCATCTAAATCAGCAAAAGCAAGTTCCGGCTCAATCATCCAGAATTCAGCTAAATGCCTAGATGTATTAGAATTCTCTGCTCGAAAGGTTGGACCAAATGTGTATACATCAGTAAGAGCAGAAGCATACGTTTCCGCATTAAGCTGCCCCGAAACTGTCAGAAATGCTGGTTTTCCAAAGAAATCTTTCGACCAATCAATCGAACTATCTCCAGTCTTAGGAATCGAATTCGCTGACGACTTAATTCCATCTCCAATCAAAGTAGTCACACAGAACTGTTCACCAGCTCCTTCACAATCTGAAGCTGTAATAATCGGCGTCGAAACCCAAACAAACCCATTTTCTTGAAAAAACTTGTGAGTGCCATATGCCAAAGCATTTCTAACTCTAGCAACAGCACCAAATGTATTCGTTCGCGGGCGTAAATGAGCTTTAGTTCTCAAGAATTCTTTGCTTACCCTTTTCTTCTGAATGGGATAGGAAGGATCACTCTTCCCAATTGTGTTGACTTTTGCCACTTTCAATTCAATTTTCTGCTTAGATCCCTGACTAGCAACAATAACCCCCTCTACAGAAACAGATGCACCAGTTGTAATGAAACCAGATTCCAACTGATCATAACCTTCTGCATCTGAATTTATCACACATTGCATATTGGATAAACATGAACCATCATTAACCTCAAAAAATGTAATACTACTTTGAACTCTAAGTGTTCTAACCCAACCCTTAACAACAATATTCTGACCTAATCGATCCATACCTTGTTCAGAACCACCTTTAATTTCAGAAATACTTAAACGTTTACGAAATTCTCTAACCTTTTTAGTGTTTGTCTCTTCTTTATCAACCAATTCCAATTCCTCAACATTTGCTCCAGTAGAAGAACTGCAGAAGAACCTCCCACATCTTCTTCTGCTACTGCCTGTGTATCTGGGGACATCAATTTTGTTGCTGGTAAGAGTAGGAGAGACAAGGCAAATACGGCGAAGGTATTTATTGTTGTTGTAAGAAGAAGAGGAGAAGGAATGAAAAGATAATGGTGGGAAGTAGAGATTTGTAGTGGAAGATAGTGTTTGTAAACATGATAATTTGATTTTAGGGTTCCTCCCAACAGCAGCCAACATCTTCTTTCGCTGCTTCTTCAACTCCACTAATTGGGTTTTAGGGATGGTGGTGAGGAACTGAGCGAGGAGGATAACCTTAATACCCCGGTGAGGTGTGAAAGAAGTGTAAAAATAAATAAATATTTGTGGTAGATAAATAAACTACCATGATTCTGCATATCCACTGCCAAATCCCCCAATTCGGAGGGTTTAATGTTTGGTTTCATTGTATTCACAGCCTACCGCTGCTGCTAGCTTATCTCCGGTAATCCATCTCTGTAAGCCTGTCTTATTTGATTTATCTCATTTTTGTGATTTGTAGGTTGTTAGTATGTGTGTTCAGTTTGAGGTTATAAGCACGTTTTTCTGTTAAGTACAAATCAATTTGAGAGGTAGGCAATTTTGTTTCAAAAATGGAAGAAACAAGGGATTCTTCACCCAGTAGTAAAGATTTTATTAGTGGTTTACCAGATTGTCTCCTTCATAACATATTATCTTTCCTTGACATGAAATTAGCAGTTCAAACCAGTATTTTGTCAACAAGATGGAGGTATATTTGGACCTCTCTTCCCATTATAACGGTCAAATGTAATCTGTCTGATCCATATGAAGTGAGATTTGCCAATCTCGATGAATTTATGGGTTTTGAGGATAAGGTATTTATGCTTCCAGATGATTCTGCTATACGAAGGCTTCATCTTGTTTGGTACCGTAAAATTCATGAAATCAACAGGGAAATACATAGTCGTCTTAATACTTGGCTAATGGGTTGTCTAAGGTGAAATGTTCAAGAGATAAGCCTGTGCATGCAGTATGATTTGTTTGCAGAAGTTAAGTTTCCTTAGAGTCTTTTTACTTGTAAGACGTTGACAATATTAGAATTAGAATTATATGTGGGTGGGTCTGACGAGCCTGATGTTATTCTACGTGATGTTATTCACTTACCTTTGCTTAAAATCATGAAGCTTTCTCACCTTTGCATTTCGGATGAAAAGAAAACTGCTAAGCTATTCGCTAATTGTCCAGCTCTTGAATCGTTAACCATATCAAGATGTAACATGAATCTTAATAATGTTTATGCTCCTAAGCTTAAATGTTTCATATATGAAAACAACGGTTACGAGTCAGATGAAGTTGGTATTATCAGGTTATGTGCTCCAAACCTCACATCCTTAGGTTTTAGAAGTTGCCTAACACATAAGCTTGACTATTCAGCTCTAAATATCAATTCTCCTCTAGTCACTCCCAAAATAACAATGGGGGTTGAAGAAGATGAAGAAATAGAAGACTCTGCAGATGAAGCATATAGAGACCAACCTACAGAGGAGAAAGAATTATATGCTCAAAAACATGTTGAAATTGCTACCACTTTCTACTGTGAAAAATCTGACATTGTCACGTTGGCTCATTAAGGTATGTATTTATGTTTGGTTCCTCTCAATTCATGACCAATATTTATTCAATATGCTTGAAATCTTTCTCACTAAAAGTAAATGTTAAAGCCAAGTCCTTTATAAGAAACCTGAAATTAGACAATATGGGCTCTTTATCCTGTTCTTGTCCAATACTGTTTAGGTCGTACATGCTCCAATTTATAGATTCTTGGTATGTGCACATAAAACACCATGTGAGACATTAACGGACACTTCGGTGTAGTTGCACATAGTAATGTTAGGTATTCTGTGTATATCTCGCACATAAGTTAATGTGTTGCATGTATACGCACAACATTTGGGTTCAGAAAACATACTGTGACTAGGCAAAAAGTATTTAACTGAGACAAGTAATATTATTGTTTATGTTCGTGTCTGCTCGGCTCTGAAGGCACAAAAAGGCCACTGCTGCCGTATTTTTCATTTTTATTTTAATGATTCGTATTCTAATGGTATCATCATCTTAATATATCTGTTACTATTTACCTTTTTCTGTGTCGTTAAGGTTGTCTCTGAAGCTCCTAACTTAGTAGATTATGAGTCCCTGCAATTATCCAGCGTACAAAGTTTAACACTGCGGCCATTTCTTTCAAAAGACTGCTTTCGTACAATAACATACTTGCTCAACATTTCTCCTAATTTAGAATCTCTGGAAGTGATAATAAATAAGGTAATTACCTAACTCTCTTTGGTTATATTTAGCTTCATCTTTATATGATTCCTTTATAAGTTCAGCTCTCGTGACGAATAAACATTTCCTACTAACACTTGCTTATTTTAATTATGAAGAGTCCCTTTAACGATGAGCCAGAGTTGTATCCATTCTGTGACGAGGTCAGTAACTAAAACTCCATTATTTTGTCGATGTTTTCTTTTTTCTTCGAAGCAGTTTTCATACTCTAAATGGTTACTACTTCTAACTAAATTGTTTTTATGGTTATTGTCTAGATAAATATTGACTCGCCAGATACAGGTGACGACTGGGAAACAGGATTATCATTACCATGTATGTTGCATCACCTCAAAGTTGTTGAGATTTGTAATGTCGAAGGACGTTGAACTTAAGTTCTTGGAAATTTTGTTGAGGTACACAATGGTCTTAGAGAAAGTAGTTCTCTACTGTTATTGGGAAAGTCCTGGTAATATGTCACGACGGTTTCACACTTTTTGTGAGAAGCTAATAGCATTTCCAAGAGCGTCTTCAAGTGTTCCATTCATGTGCTTCTAGAGTATTATTTAGTGATGTTATGTTCTCACTTTTTCCTTTGTTCTAAAAGCAGGAATGTGACGGTTCAGTATGCAATATGTATGCATCTAGTAGAATTCATTTTCATGAATATGGGGTTTATTCATCTTTCCATGTGTGCCTTTTATGTGCTATGCAACCTTACTACTACTATTCTTCAGCTCACAGTCCGGGTGTTTGGAATCTTTACTCACAAATTTGCCGCATACTGTATTATTTGTCTTCTGTTGCAAACTGCTTCTTACAGTAAAGACCAACTTGTTTGAAAAAGAGTGTTTCCTTCATGTATGAGACTCTGTACAACTATTACTTGTTACGACTTGTGTCTTCTTTTGCAGATTTATCATGCTACTGCTCATCTCAGGTCTCTCTCTCTCTCCCTCTCTCTCTCTCTCTCTCTCTCTCTCTCTCTCATTTTGACATTCATTTAGGTTTTTCAGAATGTGCTGCTCTGGCTAGTGCACTTTTGTTTCTTTCTCGAAAAAGGCGTAGTATCATCTCATCAGTTACTTGCCATAGGATAGTAATAGTTTTGTATCTGCCTTTTCTGATCTCTCACGAACATCTGAACTCTTCTCAAGAACTCAAGTTCAGAGGTTTAACTAGTTCTTTTTGCCAGCAATTTAGGTTGGACTATTACACACCACTACCATATTTCATAAAAACAAATGTGATACTGCAAAAGTCTCCGCATTCATGATGAGATTAAAGTGAGGTTTTCTTCTTATTATCTATGATGTTAGCAAGTCACTTATTCAAAGCATGGCTTTTTATAGTTTTTACGTTTTTCATTGCCTAAAGTTGCCATTAATGCATTTGGTTAGTGGACTGGAAATTCTGTGGTCTTGTGACAGATAGTCTTTCTGAAACATAAAACTATTATCTGTAAGCAAAGAAATCACCTATAGTTTTCTGTGATGATGACAAGGTGTTAGAAGTAAAACAGGGTGCCGTGAGGTAGAGGCCATTCAAGCTTTGGAGGTCATTCATTCCTCCTGTTGATTAACTGGTGCCTGTTGGATTCAAGGAGTATAAAACCATTAGGTGACGCTAGAGTCCCAGTTTATTTTGGATTTAGTTCAACCAGTACACATAGATGACGACCTAAAAGCTAGAACCATGATCCCTCTACGGAGCATCCAACACAAGCCACTTTTTTGGCTCCCAGGCAAGGTACAAAATGTCAGTTTTTATTGATGTTTCATTAACCTAACCTAGAAATATTCTGGAGAATCACAGAGTCAAATCCACACTTTGCTACCTGGAGAACAAGAAGATGGTCCAGTATCTATAGGAACAAGAAGTGGCTGATTGATCAGCGGTTGGGGTTGCATTTTTCCTTTTCATGTACGGGTGATGTATGATGAATGGTCATCTACATAGCTATGTGAGGCTCACCAGGGTCTAATTATGCTCTGTGGTGAAGTAAACATGGTGAAGGGGTCATCCTCATACCGTTGGATAATTGCAAGAGGATGTCAAATCAGCCATATAAATACCAACACATAGATAGTAGATACAGACTGACACTGATAGTTACGCTAAGCTCCCAACCGAAGAAAAAAATGTTGGATTGAGCTAACCCAAGTGCATTGTGTTGAATTGGTGATATATCATTTTCCATCGTATGTGTTAATGTGTGATTGAATTTATAGAAGTGTCGTTATCAGATTGTCTGTGCTATAGGTGTAAGCACGAAAGGCGAGACGGATACTGATTAAGAAATGAAGAAGGAATGATCAAGCAAACCTCTTGGTAAACAATTTCTTAATCCGACTCGAGAAATGTGTTAATAAAATTTCAGTTAAAAGTAAAAAATATGCATCATCTAAACTTTATTCATTCTTACTTTTAATGGACACCAATTCCAGATACCATCTCCTCTCATAATTCTGAGGGATCTCTTAAGAAAACAACTAAAAAGAGGCAAATAAAATTAAGAAGGACGAGTGCGATAGAGGATATGACCATCAACATGATCATATGCATATGCATCTCATAGGGGACAAAACAATTGACATAGAGGGGGGAGATCCCACAAACCATCAATAGGATCATGATAACTCTCCAAGTATTCGTGAACATCATTCATGGCATAGAGTGATGCTGATATTTGTCTCTCTACCTTAATCCTATCAAACTCTGTAATCTCTGATGTTGACTGAGTTTGATGGTGGTGGTTATTGCTATTGACAATACTCGCCAGGGGATAATGATCTGACATAACATTCTTATTTGGAAGTTGCTCAAATGCATCTTGACAGAAGGAAGAATAGCGATGATCTGCTAACCCATGTCCAAAGAACCAAGAAGGATCAGATTGTGTTGTTGATGATGAAGAACCCGCCAACAATTCGAATTCCTCGTGAACACTGCTTAAGTCTGGTCTATATCCACCATCATCGGATATCTGCGATGACATTAGTCTCTCTTCTTTGTGCTCGTCAGCTTTGGGTGATGAATTTTGACCACTACTATCACTACTGCTAGTACTAGTACAAGACGGGGCAGCAATATTAGCGGTAGATGTTGTTGTCGTTGCAGTGGTAATAGTACTACTGGCGTAAGATGATGACGGTGATAACGATAAAGCTGACGACGATGATGAACTGTTACTAGTATCGTTATTAAGAAGGGGGTGTTGCTTTCCACTCTTTCTCTGATTTAGCAAATTCCGAATTCGAAAAGCGAGAGGAGAATTAGTTGAGACATGAGTGATGAAATTTGTACGAGTATTTGATCCTCGAAGAAGGCAAGCAGCTTCATCGTAAGCTCGTGCAGCTTCTTCGGCTGTTTCAAATGTTCCAAGCCACATCCTTATCTTCTGTGTTGTATCTTTGATTTCTGCCACCCATCTTCCAGAAGGCCTTTGCCTAACCCCAACAAACTTTGTATTACTACTGCTATTACCACCACTCCTATTCCTAATCGCTTTGAATTTATTGTTTCCTTTATTGACTGAAGTGGAATTATTATTTTGATCTCTTTGTTGTTTTTTTGGTTGGTGGTATTGAGGATCCATTGAGAACCTTTTGTTGTTGTTTAAACTGGAAGAAAAAAGATGGTATGAATCAGAGGCAAATAATGAAGTTTCATGAATTGGTTCATTCAAGAGAGAATGAGTTAAGGTTTAAATGGAAAAAGAGGGAAATTAATATATGTGATGAGTTTGGACAATAAGGCGCTCCACAACTAGAGGGATGAATTGTTTATGATAAGAAGAAGAAGAATAAGAAAAGATTTAAACAAGAAAAAAGAGAGAATCAAGAGAAAGTATATATTTTGTTTATAAGAATTTATGGTTAGTGGAGAGCTCGTCTTTAGCTACTTGTTTGTATGTATATGATGAGAATCTATGGGTTTAAGTTTAAACTTTAACGTTAGATTGACTGAGTTTCCTATAATAATAATCTATCTATATAAGATAGGTGAAAAGGACATAATTTCAGTCATTTTATGTAACTTTTTTTTGTACTTCCCGGGTACTTAAATAATAGGGTGGTTTCTATAAATAAATGTTTGAAAAAAATAAGTTGATTTTCTAATTGGAAAAGTCAAATGTTATTTTAATTTTTTGGGACCACTTTTCTCTTAACTTCTTTTGATGACAAATATTTATGGACAATTTTATTTTAATTCTTTTGCTGGCAAATGTCATGAGGACCATTTCACTTCTTTTATTGACAAGTGTCATGAGAACCACTTTCAATGATTGATTCTCTTAATTTCCTTAATTTTCTCTAAAATCAAAACCAACATCTTAAAAAAGAACGGAGGGAGTATAAAAAAAGAGTTACTTATTTCTTTTTGGTTATGTCATTTTTGAGAACTATGTAATTCCTATGTTATGTCATTCTTGTTTGAATGTTGAACAGCCAGAGCCTAGAGCTTAGACAAGATAAGGTATACATTCTTCATGACAAGCATGTCTTCTGCATGTTCTTTCTTTGTTTATGTGACATGTCTAACTTGTATTGGATCACAACGCAATTTACATAAAACATTTAATTAGATGGTTCAGTAGAGGTCATGTAACAGTACCTGCCAATCAGTGGAAATTTACTCGGTGGGAAGAGAAATATGCATGTAGCATGATCCACACCTACGGTGTATTACATACTCCCCCGTCCCATTGGATAAATTAGGTGTGCACGTACCCTATCCATACCCGTCAACCCTACCCTACCCGCCAGTTTTTTAACCGTATTCTATCCTATTCACTATTTGGCAGGTAGGGTGGCGAGTAAAGATTTTCTTAACCGCCTATTTATACTATTGATCTCTGCCGTTGGTCGTTTAATCTCTGTCGTTGATCTTTATACTATTGATCTCTGCCGTTGGTTTTCGTTTAATCTCTGCCGTTGGTTTTCGTTTTCCTCAACCTAAAAAGTAAAAACTAAAAACTGAATTCATTTCTCAAACCAGAAGACTCTCTACGCAGAGAAACTCCCCGAACGCAGAAGCATAATCAAATCTGTTAACAGATCTCGTTTAGGACCCTTTAATCGGTTGATTCAATGTAAGATCTAACTTCAAAGTTGATTTTGTTTCATTTTTTTTTGTGTGTTAAATTGATTGAAAAATCATAGGATTTCATGCATGTTGCAGGATACGAGGAATCTGAGTTTGCAAAGCTAATGAAGGGTTTAGTGAGTGGTTCTTCCTCCTAATTTAAAATCCAAACTAATTTTCAAAGGTATGAGTAAAACCCAGATTCTTTTTTTTACTTTTTTTCCCAGTTTACCTCTTATATCACAGATTTTTAATGTTTATTTGAATCTTTTGATGCAGAGGGGTCAAATTGGAAACCTTGCACATATTGAGCAAGAAGATAGAGAGAATGGGTATGGTTCTAACAATCCAATCCCAGTATCAGGTTTAGGGAGTAGTACGAATTCTCAAACAACCAAAAGAACAACAACAACTACTAATAAGAAGCTTAAAAAAGAAACCCCACCTTCAGTTGGAGCACCTGTCAAGGTAAAAAATTTCATCTTTGCATGTCATCAAACTCTTTGTAATTAGTCTCATTAAGGATTTAGATTTCATAAACAGATATTTTATTAGTGATTTTGATAATGAATCGACAGGTGAAGAAAGAAAAAATCGGAGAAAGAATTGCAGCATTGCAACAACTAGTCTCACCATTTGGAAAGGTATAATCAATTTTTATTTTTTTCAATTTCAGTAAAAGATAATAGGAATTTTGTTTCATTTTTTATTTTTTTCAATTTCAGTAAAAGATAATACGAGGAATCTGAGTTTGCAAAGCTAACGAAGGGTTTAGTGAGTGGTTCTTCCTCCTAATTTGAAATCCAAACTAATTTTCAGGTGAAAATTCACTAAACCCAGATTTCTATTTCTGATCCTTGCAATTATTGCTTTATTTAAAACAATGAGTTTTGTGTAGCGTTTATAAAACCTAATTCACCTTCTACTTTTCTGATCTTTTTCACAGCAGTTAAGATCTAGGATACCAACACTGCTGCTCAATTTCAGGTGATTCAATGTCCCCAGTTGTTAAAAAGGTTAGAGCACATCTTGTGGAAATTACTTGTCATTTGGAAATTACTTGTCATTTGGAAATTACTTCAAAACTCAATCTATCTGATTGTCGAATTTAATCCTTCTCAGAGTACATCTTTGATGGCAAATTACGAGTTTTTATTTCCTTTTTGTGGCTAGTCTATTGCAAAATATAGTGTTGGTGGAAAATTTACTCACCAAAAAAAGACAACAAAAATGGTTCGAAGTTTGATATACTGACTTGGTGGAAAAGCAATGCTGCAAGATTTGATATTCTATCACTTATAGCAAGAGATATACTTGTTATTCCCGTCTGTCATTATTCCTGTGTATGCTTGCACATGGTTTTGTTTGGCCATAATATGTTAAGGTTATAAGATAATGTCCTGCTTATTCAGCACTTTTAAATTTAGGATAACATTATTTCTGAAATATAAAGCAACGTAAAGCACATGGTTACCAAGTCGTTAGCATGTACCACTATGATCATGTATGGGTTTCTGCCTTTTCTAGCTCTCCATACTGATACCGGATCATGTAACGGTGTCATTGTTACAATGTGGAATACAGTGCTCTGAGTTGCATGTTAGTTCTAAACCTATCAAAGGAGCAGTTTCTTCTTCTTCTTGTTCTGTACTTTTTTTTTGAAGTATAGTTGCTATCTCGAACTCATAGAATTTAGCAATTTCCTAGCCTCTTATTTTGTCTTTCAAACATTAACAGATACATAACTTGTTGTGATATTATTACTTGATGTTGGTATTATGACTGAACTTTGCATCAAATCATTCACTATTATGACTGAATCTAACAAGAGATAACTTGTATGCAGATTTATTTGGTGATCTTAGTACTTATTCCATCATCGTAGATGATGATTGAAGAAGAAGGTCAATATGAAGAGCTTTTGGTGATGATATTGTTATATGAAGAACAAGGTCACGTGAAGAACATGGAATTGGGCTGGGATTCATCGTCTATTTCAAAAAGAATAGAACTCTTTTCTTGAGAATACTTTTGTTCGTACATTTTTTATGGTTATACTTTTGTTTCTTGAGAATAGAACTTGTTCAGAGTCTGAACTTCAGACTTCAGAAAGTCATGGAAAAAAAAACGGTTATACCCGCCACCCTACCCTACCCGACCCGCCAGAGAATGGGTTGGGTAGGATCTTACCCGTTTAATGGCGGGTAGGGTAGCGGGTAAATTTTTTCTTAACCGCCAGTAAACGGGTAGGGTGGCGGGTATAGGCCATATCCTACCCACCCTACCCGTTGTGCAGCCCTAGGAAAAATCACACATTTTTTTTTTTGCAATTAATAGCCTCTTTTACGAAAATCTAGAAGTAATTATCCAATATTATACTCCCCTATCCCAAATTAGATGAGCTAGTTGGTTTTAAATTTTGTCCCAAAATAGATGAGCTATTTCACTAATCAAGGGGTATTTCTAAAACTACCCTTTTAATTGATTATTGTTATTATAAGAAATATGTATAATTTGATAGCCGTGTTTATATTCGTTGTGTAGGTGTTTTAAAATGCTTTTCAACGGTATAAAGATTACGAAAAACCGTGGTATAGTTTAAGAGATAAACCATTTCTAAATTTTACTAGTTATTATCCATAAAGGTATAATTGTAAAAAATACTTAAATATACTCTCATTTTCTCCTTGCCTTAAAAATTATGCAAACTACAACTAGCTTATCTAATTTGGGACGGAGGGAGTAGATGGAAAAACCCATACATTTCTTTGTATTTTAATGCGCCTGAAAAAATGGGGCGAAGAGATTTGTTGACGCCGTTCTGAAATCGAATCAACAATTATTGGAGTCACTAGTAGCGTGTTTGGATGGCGGGAAGAAAATTTTGTTCCCAAAAATTATATTTCCTGAAGATAAAAAATCCTAAACCCATCAGGGTTTTAAATTCCCTTAATTCTGGGAATCAGATTCTTATCCCATGTGTTCATATTTACCGAACATGAGAATGAGATTATATTTTCAGAAAAATGATTCCCTTCCCTCTAGCCAAACATGACGTAATGGTTATTATAGAAAAAAAAATTTGTGCACTATTTGTACCATCGATATTTATGTTAGCATAACCGGCGTGCCCCTATTTTAACGTCTCGTAGGTTGCAATAATCATTTTTGTCGTTGGATTTTTCTTATACTTTTCGTTTTAAGTTCTTACAATTAGCATTATCTATGGGTCGATTCTAAAAATATCAAAAGAACTCTTGAAAGCCGTCACTAGAAAAGAAAAAATCCTTGGTTCCAGAATAGGGAATCAAAGCTGGGAGAACACTAAGAACCTCGTTCAAGAAGAGACTATTTGAAAATTTTACGAACTTTAATCTTATGAATCATTTGTTGATTAAAACATGCTATTATTTTCGTATCAGTTAAGTGATAATCTTTAGGTTTTTCGGGATCAAAATTTTCACATTTTCACCAAAATTTTAGACGAACAATATTATCAAAAGATCATTATGCTTCAAATTACTATATTTTATTCTTTACAATTTCTATGCTTCAAGGAAATCGACTACTTTTACTAATTATAATATCTTTATTTTGCTGGTTGGTGCAAAAGCATTTAAATACGTGTGATAATTTCTTGAAATTAAAATTTTACTTTGTAAAACCAATATGCAATAGAGTATCGAAGTAATAACAATATGTGGGTTTTAAAGGGAAAAAACATCAGTTCATCATATCTTAGTTCCGGTTTAAAATTCAAAACTATCACTAAAATTGATACAGACAAAGTATTTTAATGTTAAAAATTCTTTTATGTAAGACTCACAATTTCAGTGAAAAACGCACGTCTAAGGAATATTGCATGAACATATATATATATGGCGCTTAGTCTTGCAGATGTTTATAACTAAACCGCGGTACTTCCTTCCTTTTGCAAGCATATTAGGCGAATGGACATGATTACTTACTCACGCTATCACGTTAATTAGGGTACCAAGTGTTGGTCTTCGAAAATACATAATATGTTCCTGTAGATGAAAAATGAGAGGGAAAGGAAAAAAAAAGAAAACATGAAAGTGAGACCTAAGGAATCAAGCAGGGTGGCCCATTGTCTCAGTTCTTTTCATTCTGGTGGTTGAAGTCTTATCACTTTTGATCAAGAACACTTGGTTTCTGGATTCAAAACTGCTCATATGCCTTTCAAATCAAACATTTGCGATTCGCAGATGACCTAATTGTGTTCTTAGAAGGGTGAAAATCTAAAAACTATTCTTCTTGGTTTTGAGCTTGTGTCTGGTTTGAAAGTAAATTTCAAGAAAGTGCACTTCTACTTGTTAGTAATGCAGTCAATGCTGTTGAAAGTGCTGTCACCTTTGGTTGCCTTTGAATTTTTTGCCAATGAAATATCTTGGGATACCTTTTGGCAGTAAATCAAAGGTCGTGGGGGTTTCAGATGTGATCATTCAAAAGTTCCAGAAAAAACTGTGTTTGTGGCTGAGGAAATATTTTTCTAAGGGTGGCAAATTAATGTTGATTCAGAACGTGATTTCAAGTTTGCCTATACAATACCTTTCTCTATTTCAGATTCTAGCTTCTGTGGAAAAGCAAATGGAACTATCATGTGGCAGTTTTTATGGGGCACTATAAACCAAAAAATAAAAAAGGGACATGTTAGTTTCAAAAATCTCTGCTTACCTAAAGAAAGTGGTGGAGTAGGTATAAGGTAGTCAATATCATTGTATCGGCCGATATTATAGGTTTTTATCGTGTATCGGGAAAAACCTATACGATATTTAAAATATCGGTGATACAAGAATTGAACGATAAAAACTCTCGTATCGACCGATACAAATCGATATATCGGGTTCAGCGATACACTGATAATATCGGTATCTGAAAATTTGTAATCATCTTCTTGGTTTATATCCTTGAAAACATAATCCGATTAGTAAAGAAATTTCCAACTATTTCATTTTTTATTAATGATGGTGGAATGAGATTAGATTTTACTGTGATTTTGATCTTAAGAATTAATGCATTATATGCTACCTAGTTTTTTAGATTGAAACATTTATGAATATTTGAGTCTTAATGATGTATCACCGATAAAAATCGATATAATTTTTTGTATATGTGTATCAAACCCGACCGAATACGATACCGATACCGATACACGATATTAACTACTTTGAGTAGGTATCAAAAAGCTAAGATTAATGAAAAAATATCTACATGTTAAATGGATCCGGAGGTATGTCAATGAAGAAAAGGCACTTTGGAGGAGAGTGAGAAATCACAAATTTGGTGGCAATGCAAAGGCTTTTCCTCCTAATCATTCCACCAAACCTATTGGAAAAAGTCTTTGGGTTGGTATTTTGAAATGCAGGGATCATGTGGAGCTGAATACTACTATTCATGTGAGCAGGGAAGATAGATGCCTTTAATGAGTTTATTTTCAACTATGTATCATTTGAGCAGGTTGCAGGAGGACATAGTTCAAGAAATGCTATAGAACAACCAAGAAAACAGCTGGAATTTGCCTTTTGCAGGAACCTAAAATAAGAAAAAGTAGAGGATGTTGCTCTTATACTAGATTCGATCTCCGTTTTTACCAGAGGTGATGTAGAGGATCATAAAGTTTGGCAAACTGGTAACAAGCCTTTTCTGTATCAGAATGCTACAAAGACCTTGAGGTAGATAAATTGATTTATTTTCCTTATAAATATGTGTGGAATCCTAAACTCTCACAAAAAGTTATCTTTTTTTATGTGGTATTTATGCTTTATTGCTGCTTCAACTATAAATACGTACAAAAATTCTATCATGGTCAATGATTCTCTACTCTATAAGAAAACTGCAGAGTCTAACCATCATCTTCTCCCGCATTGCAAAACTACAAGGGAGATTCAGAAATATGTTTTTTGACATGATTTAATTTACTGTGGGCGTTTCAAGAATTAGTCAGGGACACAATTTAGGAGTGGAATAGGAGGAAAGGTTATCATTACAACTTGAAAAGTAAGACTTGGGACATTATACCTTTTGCAATCTGGTGGATCGTTTGGATCGAATGGAATAACATAATTTTCAAGGGGAAGTATAAAACTTTAGACACGCTTAAGGATAGTGTTGATTTACAATTGGTGCACAAGGACCAATATTTTTAAGTGAATTACTCTTAATATTGTTTTGAAATACTGGGAGGTTGTAATGCATTAATTTTTAAGTTTTTATTTCTTCGGAAAATGGGTCATTTGTCCAAATATTTTTTAAACATGGTTATAACGGATGAGTAAAAATTAGTATGGGTGAAATGGACACCATAAAAATTGCAAGAACGAAACTGGATTCATCCTGTCTTACACTTAAAACAGAACGAGGATGAAACTGGATGCATCCTGATGTAAATTAAAAATAAGAAAAAGTATTTGAAAATGGGTAGGATGAAACTGTTTACATCCTGACTATTTTTACATTCTCGTCCATCTAAACAGTATCAAATCTTACATGTCTTTTTCACCCAAGAATTATCGTTATTGGGTTAATTGACCAATTTTGTGTTATTTCTTTTGGTTTATTTTGGCAGCTCTGCTATATTTGAGTCGTTTTTATTTGTTTTTGTTTTGATCTATTTCCTACTTGGTGATAAACTGAACTTTTAATAAATCTCGCCCGAGCAGAAAAAAGGAAAAATATAAGACCAAAGAATGTAAAAACGAAAAGAGTGATTGTAAAGGGAGCGGGTTTAGGTTAAACTCAAAAAAGCATTTTAGTCCATTAGTACGTTGTCTTTTGAGGGATTTACTGTTTAGTCCAGAAATCCCGATCCAGGTTACTGGCTAGTCCAGCGCCAAAAAATATTTACTCCCTAGTCCAAAAAAGTTTTGAAAAGAGTAAAATTACTCTACTAACTCTAGTATATAACATTACGTATAATAATACATATGTTACTACATATTACATATGTAGTATACTAGTTACTAGTAGTAATTAGTAGTAACTAGTATGTAGTAATAACATATGTAGTATGTAATATACTAGTAGTAACTAGTATGTAGTATAACATATGTAGTATGTAGTATACTAGTAGTAATTAGTATACTAATAGTGATATGTTATGTATTGATACTACATATTGATATGTAGGATGTTATGTATGGATACTACATATTGATATGTAGTATGTTATATATCGATATGTAGTATGTTATATATTGATACTACATATTGATATGTAGTATGTTATGTATTGATACTACATATAAAAAAAAATTGTTATGTATTGATACTACATATTTTACTACTAGTACTAGTTACTACTAGTTTACTAGTATACTATACTATAGTAGTATAGTAAAGTAGTTACATAATTTACTAGTAACAATAAAGTATGTAGTAATAACATATGTAGTATGTAGTATACTAGTAGTAACTAGTATATTAGTAGTAATATGTTATGTATTGATACTACATATTGATATGTAGTATGTTATGTATTGATGCTACATATTGACATGCAGTATGTTATATATTGATATGTAGTATGTTATGTATTGATACTACATATTGATATGTAGTATGTTATATATTGATATGTAGTATGTTTGATATGTGGTATGTTATATATTGATACTACATATTGATATGTAGTATGTTATGTATTGATACTACATATAAAAAAAATTGTTATGTATTGATACTACATATTTTACTACTAGTACTAGTTACTACTAGTTTACTAGTATACTATACTATAGTAGTATACTAGTTTAGTATAGTAAAGTAGTTACATAATTTACTAGTAACAATAAGATATTTTTGTTACTACTAGTATAATACATATTAATATGTAGTATCACCGTATTGATACTACTAGTATGTAGTAACATACTACTAGTAACATTTACATGTGTTGATACTAATTAGATCTGGAAGGGTGTTTTAGGAATTTATAAAATACACTTTATAGTCTCCACGAAGTTTTTGGACTAGAAAGTAAATAATCTAGTCCAAAAACATGTTTTTGGACTAGAGAGTAAATCTTTTCCACGGGTGGACTAGCCATTAACTGGGTCTGCTAGAACTGGACTAGCCAGTAATTCCTACTTATCTTTTTCCTATAACATTCGAGTCCAATGCCGAACGAGTCGTGAAAGCACGATAAGGTGCCACTTGGAGGCGTACTAGAGATTCAACACCAAATCCATTAAAATAAAAATGTCGAGAGCTGAGATCATGGACCTGTGAGATAAGACATAGATAAAATTATAATCTTTGACGTGCACGCCGTATTTCTTGCGACATTTCTCACTTCAAGTTTTTTTTCTCCCATTCTTTATTTTTCTTTCTTGTCTTAATTTTGATTTCTCCGTGATTGGGCCTTCTGGTTCATGTTCCGGTGTCATTGTTGATGTTGACCCTATAATACACTAATAAACACCTTTTCAGTTTTATGACTAATTTCATAATCCCCCTCTACATTCTTGGTTCTTTAAATTTGAATAAGATTGGAGTTATGTTTCGATTAACACTATTGTTGATAAGCATTTAAATAAAGATTATAAACTATATTATCATATAAGTTGCATAATTAGTGTAGGTTTAAATGTCTCATTCACTCACTATACTAGAACTTTTAGTTTTTTTCTCAAGGTTGGGGGGTTAGTATGAATATGAGAAGATACCTTATGTGGTAGGAATTTCAGGGACCATTTTCATGTCACAGGACATTCCAAGATATAAAAGAATTAATTAGAGATATCTCTCTATCAAATACTAATTTCAAACTGGCAAGGAAATGAGCGGAACAGTATGCGAGGCTTTTCACTTCCTCTTGTTATAGAAATCTAACTTGATACGCTCTCTCTACTTCCGGGGTTTCTGAACTTGGATCTTCCTATATTTTGTTTTAAAACGTCTCTTCTTGTTTTCCTTCTTGAATTAATTACTAGTACATAAGTAGTCTCACTTTGTATAAACAATTGCAGTGGTAATGACTAAACAACTTCTAAATCTGTTTTAAAACATTTAAGGATTGTTGTTAGGGTGTTCCACTCCACACTCCACAACTGGCCATCAGTTTTTGGCTTGGGTATCTATGTACTGGAATCAAAAACCAGTAACAGACAACGATTGCCATTAAGTATGACCAGAAACCAATAAGAGACTATGGTTTCTGATGTAATAAATTGGAGAGTGGTTTTTTGCGGCTAACCATTTTGGTTTGCACAAGAAACACTACAGACGAATATGGACATTCCATTTTTCTGTTCGTTGGCAGAGTTTTCAGACGCGTAAACAGTCTTGGTCATTAGTATCTGATAGGCATATTTACACACCTTTACGGCCTTATTTAAACCGGTAGAGCAGTGTGGAAGGCACACTATGTGATATTTGGATTGTTGGGGGAAAACTCTATGTTTTAGTCTCTTAGCTTCCTATGTTAATTTTATTTTTCCTTTCTATGCGAGGGTAGTTTGATAAAAAACAACAACGAAAAAGAAAATACTGATTAATAAAAATTTACTAGTACAGTTAAGAGGAGGATTCCTTCATGCTCTTACTTTCACAATATTTCACATTTTGGATCCTAATTTTTTTTAACAAAAACCTAACTGTAGCGTAATTGAAACTAATATTTTGGGAATATGTTCGTATTACAAAGCTCTACATAAAAAGGAAGGTTTTCCATATTTCCCACCTCCGTTTTTCCTATTTCCCATCCCCTCACAATTTCTAAGATCAATCTACTTTTCAATTTTGGTTTTTCCTATTTACCACCTATAAAAGTCAAATTAAGTATGACTGCGACTAGTAACACTTATTTGTTTCTTCCTCACCGATCATACAAACAAAAAAAAAATCATTAAAAAACCATCGAGTTAGAAACCTTAGGATAGATTTCTAATCAAGTATGTCTATACGAATTTATCGGCGATTAATCGATCATTATTGTTGGATAGACATAGAATCCGTGAACCTGATTGTTAAGTAGAGTACTTGGACGATCTCAAAAATCAATATCCAAGATCAATATAGTCGTATCCAAATAATCGAATCGGAATTCTGCCAAGTGATTAAACTTGTTATCTGTCTTTCAAGATACGAATCCTACAAGAAATAAGTCACGTAATCGATTACAATTAAACGAACGTATCTACTTAGATTGAATAAGTATAAACCCGTGTAAATCCAATTATAAAGATAAACAATATAATGTAAAAACAAAAAACACAAGACACCAGGATTTTTGTTAACGAGGAAACCCAATAGCAGAAAAACCCCGGTAACTCGTCCAAATCTGAACACCACACTGTATTAAACCGCTACATATACTAGCCTACTATCATACTTCGGATTGGAATATAGTTGAAACTGAACCCATCCTTCAAGCGATTTAGTTACAGTCGCGTCCTTACGTCTTTTGAACCTCGCAAGGCTCTACGCACTTGATTCCCTTAGCTGACGCCCTTTACAGCCTAAGATTTGCTTCAACCAAAGTGAAGACTTTTGATACGAATTTGCCTCTAACAGACAAGCCTATTTGATTTCCATTTAGATCAAAGATCAAGGTGAGGAAACATGTTTGCAATAGACAAAGCTAGCAACTCTCACAAATTCGGAACTTACTACTCCCGAAGAGCAGCCTAGTTTCTTAACCACCTCTCAAGAACAATTTTCAAAATACCAATTAAGATCAGTTTTCAGATATCTATCTTGAGGAATCACAAAGTCTGAGATGAAGAGAATTTTGCGATTACTGTCTATCTTGCCCGAAAGAGATTACGAGTACCTCGATAACGGAAAAGCAATATCAAGATACATGAACTATCAAGGTAAAGATAGTCGTATCTGGCTTCAAGGATCCCCAAAGTGAAGTCTTTTAGTCGTAGACCTAATTATGTTTCTCAGAGGAAACCTAGGTCAATAGAGGACGACTCTAGAATCAACTTGGGCACAAAGTGTCAGGGATATATTGATTTTCCCAGTTGAAAGAACATCTCTAGTTATAGTTTTTCTAAGACCAGGGGTTGCTTAGAGTTAAAGCTAAGATAACTTGAGAATCAAGCAAACTCGAATCTTGAAAATAACAATAAAAAATATACACTTTGGTCCAGTTATGGAACAATGTATAATGACCGTTCGGTTTGGCGAGTTATCCAAAGAAGTAAAGGAAATTTGATATTCATTTAAACACTTAATCGTTTAATCATGATACACACACATAAATGTTTAAGTGATCAATGAAGTCTTGGAAGTGTTTAAGAGAGTTCTAACAATGCTAAAAATATTAAAATTAAGTCTTTAAGCATTTGTTAAATATGAACTAGGACAGTTGATAGAGCAGTTCGTGAACCGTAAGGTTTGTTCACGAGTCAGGGCGCAACGGTTCGTGAACCAGGTTCACCAACCCTACAAGACTAACAGACTCAGTTGACAACGGTTCGTGAACCGGGTTCGCTAACTTCTAGTCTATTATACCAACCTTGAAATTCAGTTCACCACAGTTCGTGAACTGTACCCAACTGAACTTGCGTTTTACGAACTGATTCACCAACCTTCCTGTATTTCTGAAACTCAAATATATATGGTTTGCGAACTGGTTCGCCAACCTACCCTGAGCAGAAATATCAGAAATTCTCTCTTATGATGTTTGAAACATTCCCAAGTGATAAAATCATTTGCATGGGCTATTTTCAATTAATCCAAACATTAATTCATATAACTAATATTTTTAAGGACCGTTGAACATCTTTGCAAAATCATATTTCGAGATGTTTCACAAGACAAGCTTGAATCGAAACTTCTTATTTGTAAATTACTAAAAGTCATACGACATAGTCTCAACAGATATAATGGTAATCTAGTGAATAAAATAGAATGGTTCAGTCTTCACATACCTAATACATAAGTTCTTCAAATGTCTTCGTCGATCTTCAGTCTTCAAGGGTGATTTATGATACTCAACTACAAATTTTAACCTAGTCAGAGACTTGACTTTGTAGACTAGAAATCAAGATATAGTTTTGATCATCTAACATTGATAACAACCTTGAGATAGCAAAACTTGTGGTTTCAACCGAGCAATGCTTTAACAATCTCTTCCTTTGTCAATTTTAGTGACAAAACTATTCCATACATATGGATAAAAAATAAATAAACTTTTTAGCTTATTATCCACTATGCTTGATTTCCTTGGTTTTCCAACATACGTCTTGAATTCGTCGCACTTCAAGTTCTTCTAATACTCTGCATGTGTTTGTTCAGCACTTTGTTGTTGAAGATCCGTAGCGCTAACAACTTCTGAGAATAATCAAAAAGAGATTTGATAGAATGAGGTAATCACTCTACTCATTGGTTGTTATAAAAAAACATAGTATTTTTACCTTCCTCAAAATTCAATTGTACCATAGTTTTAAAACATTGTATGGTGATATGTACTCCCCTTTATTTAATACAAACTACTTTTCAAAATAGGTAAAACTTATAGACAATAATCCACTCCCCCTTACAAGATGCTCCATAAATCCATACGTAATGTAGTGATATACTACTTAATAATTCTCCCTCTTTTTGTCAAAAAAATTGGCAAAGGCGAAAAAATCGGGATAATCATGAATTAATCAAAAGAGTTTTAAGACTAGAGAACACATACCAACCTTTAGTTAAACGATTTCACCAAGAAATCTCAGTTTGCGTCAAAGAGACATAAGGCTCAAGCATCTCCTACAATTCCACATCCGCACTACCCACAAAGATATATGCCATTAAGCATAAGTTCAAAAGAACTCTCTCCCATTAAATGTCATTCCCAGAAGAAGAACATGAGCGACGTTACTATAGTCACAACAAAAGGATTTTCTTAGAGTTTAAATTTATTCTCCAGTTACAAACAAAATAAATTTATATCCAATATTTTTCTCTCTTCTCGCCAGTTAAGAACAAAGAAGTTAAAAATAGCCATATTAATGTTAGAGGCACTAAGATATAATATGTTTCGTGAGAAAAATAATCAACAAAAACTATATTCCACGCCAGTTACGAACAAGAGAACGATTAGTGCGATATGACTCAACATAAGAATTATAACTTCTCTAGCCATGAAGAAACATAAAGATTAAAGATCACCACTTATCCCCTTGTGGTGACGCAATCAAGGAAGTAAGTCGATTCCTAAAGAACATCTTATAGAATCATGTAGCAAATTATTCACAAAAGTGTAATCGTGAAGAGATCAAAACTGCAAGTCTCAAAATAGTTTACTCTCAAGAGTGAAAGAGCTTAACTTATGAGAAAATATGAGATATATGTTCTAATCGCCAAAGAATGATAGCAAAGAAGCAACACATATATATAATACATGAAGATTAGGTATTGCAAGTCATCTTCCAAAATATTTTTTTATGAATGAAAAGTATAATACATTCGATTATGAACTCTATTTAATAGTTGTTACTTTTTTAAAAAAGAATTACAAACTTTTGGTTGGCAACCTAGCAACAAGCTGGGCTCCAACTTCCTTTTGAATAGCAATACCTAATCTATGGAAAATAAAGCTACCAAAACCACCACTAGCGTCATTGCTAACTAAAAAATTCTTCAGACGCTTGAAAAAACATAAAGTATCCTCACCAAGTTCTCCTAAGATAGAGAAAGCTAAAACACCCAGACCATAACCATGTAATACACACTTGTCCAAGTATTTAGTGCGTTTCTGTGAAACAACACTAGAAATAGCTTTTCCTGGAACGAAAGAGCGAATGCCTTCACCTGCGACAGGAGAGACCCCTGTAACATCCATACAAACATCTTTTCAATTATCCCAGTTAAGAACGAGGATATCAGCAGGTCGTAAATCCTTGTCATCATCTGACAGAAACCCAAGGGATACTTCCTTACGCGCAGGCACACCAGCTTTGTAACAAATGTCAACGACTATATCACGTACAAAGTCATGTCGAAAATTAATCCCAACATCCTTTGCACAATGAAGCGCGTGATCTCAAAAAATATCCATAGATCTGTTACAACTTGAGCATAAACCATTCTCAACAAACAATGGGATACCCAGGCGATAGCCAAGGACAACCCTGAACTTTCTAGGTCCGAGGCATTGATTAAGCCCACTGATAGGTACAACCAATAAATAGTCTTGTGCATCCTTAACTTGGTTACACTGCCACAAAGTGGAATCTCTTACAGACATAGAGAATTGGTCTAGGATTTGCTTCTTAATTGCATCAAAATAAGTCACTGCCAGGGAATGCATAGAGGGGGGGGGGGGGGGGAGTATCATCGACGCAGTAGGAAGAAGGTAGTCCACATACATGAAATAAATTCTGAAAAGCCAGCTAAAAAACAAAACCTTTTTTTTGTTGAGAATAAGTTACCAAGGATCACCTTTTGCACTGAAGTCGTCTGACTCTGAGAAGAAAGATAACAATAGGTGCGGGTGTCTGCTATGATATAAATGCCCAAGCCACCATCCTTGATGGGCAAGGTAGTCAATCGCTGCTGTAAAGGACCAAAGCCGGGACCATCACCAGTGACAAGGAGTCTCAAGTACTTGAGCAAATGATCATCGAAAAGCTCAGTGGCTTGTTGAAGGGCTGCATGATTGGTAGTACGCAAAGCAAAATATAATCTGGAAACACCGGTGCAATTGCGAAGTAATAACATCTCACTCTGAGGATCTTTGAGTTTTTTTGATGGCAGACATAAGTTGAACAGTCTTGTTTACTCCACTCAACATCATGTCACTAATAAAGTTCAAATCCAAACTCACCGGACCACCCAAGAGTTTAAAACCATTAGACGGCCTACCAATATCAGGCGGGAAAACACCATCAACAATACTTCTGGGATCAATAGAAGGTCAAAAGACTTCTATTTTCTTTATATTGAGATGTAAACCCCTACACGGCCTTTCAGTTTCTATTATGCGCAAGGCCTTGGACACCTCGAGTGTATCACCAATGATTGTACCATCGTCTAGGTACCAGGCGTGCAAATCGAGTTTATAACCGGAAGCAATAGTCTTCACTAGAGGGTGAAGAGTCAAGGAAAACAACAAGGGACCGAGGGGGTCACCTTACTGTACTCCAAGGGAAGAAGACAAAATATATTGGTCATAATAGAGTTTAATATGTCGTATGTAGCAAAATTCTACCCAACGAGAAATACCTGGATAGTGAAGGCGAACCTCTTTGATGAGCTGAGATCTGATCACCATGTTGAACGCGTTAGAGAAGTCAATGAGCAACATTGACATCGTGTCCGAGTGACCTTTCAACTCTAGAAGGCTATTTACAGCATGTAAAATACTTTCTCCTGCAGCAGGTACACCAACCCCAAATTGGTAATCGCCCAGATAAGAAGTCATATCCTTACCGACAGAGAAAGCAACCACTTTGGAAACCAATATACGCCAAACCGTGCCAACTGCAATGGTCCTAAGGCCGCCCCCAGGCTTGAGTAACGGTGTCAAGGGCGCGCTAGCAATGAACTCGCCTAAACCCGCAGGGCATTTTCCAGCCAACCAAAGATTGATAACCCCAATGATAGACGCAAGTAAATCATCTGCCACGGCTGCGGCTGCGCCACTCATCGCATCAACTAAATGTTGCGCCCTTGAGACATCTCGCCCGCACGATGTGCCTTAGGGAAGCTCTTAATAGCTCCCAGAACTGCCCGACAATCCGCTAAAATTGAGTCCACTGAAACATCTTCACAAGGGTCAGCAGGAGGAGGTGCTGCTGGGTGTTTATCATGCAACTCAACATAGGTCTGTTCAGTACAAGGTGCAATTCCATTTGAAAAGAGCACACGAATTGTGACAGCAAAATGACCACAGCTTATTTTGTTGCGGCAAGCTGTAATATTAGCTATGTTCTGTTTCTTCGCATCTACTTGCTTGGAGATACGGACAGGAAGTTGCAACATTTTATTAACCAGAATGGAACAGCCGTTGGCCTCCCTCCAAACAGATAAAGCTTGGTTAATGGAAGCAACTTGAAGACGTTTCCGGCTATCATATTTCGCCTCCACTGAAATTCTCGGTTTGTATAAAGCAAGAGTACAAACGTGAAACAAAATAAGCTGCAACGAAGCATTCATATTTGCAGGGTTGATAATCACCTTGTCAAGGCTCGTTTTCAATGTTCTTGAGAAGGATAACCGATACTGATGAGGGATGCTAGTTACTGTGGTAAATTGTCGCTGGAAGATGACATTGAGTAACTCCGTAGATAGGAATCCAACAGACTCTGCTGCAGCATCGACACCCAACTCCACATAAGCCTCACAGACTGCACCAATGGACGTTTCCAAAGCACCGGTACTTACCTCAACATGCTTCTCAACACCGTGAATAAGGAATGTCGCGCCTTCACCACCGAATGGTCATGCAACAACATCTCCGTGAACACCCTCACGCCCCTTGCAAGGCATTTCCAGGCATGAAGATGCATGCAACGACAGCATAACCACATCCTTAAAGACCAAGAACCTCCTCCCAGGCATGGTAAATATGAAGATTCTTAGCAATCAACTCCCTGCAGTTGGCTTTGTTATCTTAAGAGGGGAAATTTCGATCATGTAGATGCTTCAAAAAATACCATTTGGCATATCCCCTTCCATGAACACCATCCTGACATATATCAAAACCCTTAAAAGGGCAATGACACAAGCCATTATCGAAAGCAGCTTCTTCTGCAATGGACAGTGAAGAAGATGAGTACAAAGACGCCCGAGAAGAGTGGGTAGCTGTCAATGGTCGCCGAGAAAAAGCCCTGGTGGATCTAGTTTATATGATTTTTTTATTAAATAAACTTTAAACATAGAAAATGATAATATTCGGAATTGCTAATGTAACACATAAAAACTACTCCAAAAACTAGTGTTCCTCCTTAAACAATAAGAACAAAATTCCTGCAAGAAGTTAACTAGTAAAAATAAAAACAGATTAGAAAAACATCTAGATATAAACTTTCACCAGATCTTTTAGAAAAGTAAGATCTTCTGCAGTCTTCACTAGGTCTGATTTCAAAAGATTAATATTCTTCTTAGCTGCAACAAGTTGATCAAACACCACTTTGAAATTTCTCATAAGGTTCCGACCAAGTCAGTTGACATTTGAACAGGCTTAGAATCTCCATGTTAGTAATCAAAGTTGCAAGATATGGTGAAAGGATAATCATAAAACCAAATAATTTATTCAACATCCTATTGACTCTTTTTTTCTCCTTCCTTAACACAATTCTTAATGTTTGAAGTATTCATGTCTTTTGAAGATCCAGAGACAAAAATTATACAACTATACTTTGAAAAATAAATTTCAAGGTGTAGATATAAATAAGGCTCCTTAGATTTAGAGAACCATAAAGAAGGAGTGTCCTTTCCAAAAACGAGTTCTTGGTCAACAAGAAATCAAAAGAAAACTAAATGGTCCCGTAACCAAAGGCTTGTATAGCAAGACAAGCTAACGTACCCGGACCCAAAAGTCACAGTTCGTGACCAAGTGATAAGAGCTTAAAACATAAAATACCATCTGTTAAGAGAGGTTTGTCAGGTGAAACATATAAAAGATATCAGCAATTTTTTTGTCCAATAAGATTAAAACCATATACATTCTTCTAACAATTAACATAATAAAACTTCCCATCAAGGAAATTCTTCCTTTCAAATATGCATTCTCTAAAACTAGAAAAGGCACAAAACATAAAAATTAAGTTACACACAAATAAGCATCCACAACTAAATCCTTGGTTTTAGTCTTGAGTTCACTACCTAAACACTTGACGTTAGTCTTAGCAGAAAGAGATGAAGAATGATTACCTGAAACCCTATCATGCTTTTCTCTTTTTATGCCACATCCCAGTCTGTTAATGGAAGATTTAAGATCAAAGATTCTTTTGTCAGTATTAGTATGACTTACCTCACCATCGAAGTGTGAATCAGTGACTTTGTGAGCTGGAAAGACCTTATTCAAATGATGTGGTTTGAAGTTATCATTTTTAATCTCACCAGACTTGAGAGAAGCAACACAACAAGTGATATGCTGCTAGGTCCTTTGTATAGCAGAATATTCTGAAATCCCAAGTCTTGAAACATAATCCATTGAACAATGTTTAGTTGATTTATGATGACCAACCTTACCATGAGTGATAGTTCTGAAAATTTCATGTGAACTAATTTCCTTGGATTGCACATTGCATTGATTCAGTAGGTGCCTCTCAGATGCATCCCTTGAATCATGATCTGGAACAAACATTTTCTTAGAAGATGTTTTTCATGATAAGGTTCTCATAGTTTTCTCAGTACGAGCAGGAGAGGCTTTTTCTCAACACAAGAATATCTCCATGACTTAGGATGAATACCATGCGTTAAAAAAGAATTATCCTTTAAGGAAGCAATTTATTTTCTCAAAGAATTACATTGCTCTTGAGATAAGAGAAGATCAGACTCAGGCTTGTCCTTTAGAATACGAAGTTTATCGATCTCATTATGAGTCTTGTTGGAAGTTAAACCAAGATATGGTGTTTTGGTTCATGGATCAACATATGATGTTGATCCAGTCCGAATGGATCAACTGATGCAGTTGACGCAATCAAGTTGGATCAACAGGAAAAGTTGACACACTATGCGATATTTGAAAGTTCGAGTTAACTAGAAGAGCAAGTTGTGTCAGTTCCTTGTTTTAGAGTTTTACTATATTTAGAGTTTCTTTGTGTTTCTAGAAGTGTGCTTTATTTAGAGTTTGTTTTTATTAGGAAACTACTTTGAGTGATTCTCAAGTTTGTGAGACTATAAGTAGGCTAGTAAGCCATGAGACAATGTACACCGAATTTGATTATCTATGTAGTTTTTTACTTGCTTCCGCGTGTCCTCTCCTCTCTCTTGCTCGATCCTACATTTGGCATCAGAGCAAGGTGAGAGGAAGGGACAGGAGAAGGAGAAAGAGTTAGAAGTTGTTCAAAGAATTTCCGTTTGTTTTTTTTGTTTTGCTGCATTGGTGTTTTTTAGGGTTTCAAAAGTAAAAAAAAAAGAAAAGGAGAATTAGTCTTGAAGCTGCGTTTCTTGATATGCTGTGGTGAACACGAGTTAGACAAAGTTAAAAGAAGAAGCAAAAATTGTTGAAGGGTTGCAAGTGTTGATGTGTTGGCTGAGTCTTCACCAAGGTTCGAGAGTTTAAAAAGAAAAAGACGAGTCCGCTGTTGTGAGCAAGCACGAGGAAGAAAGCTATGTCGCTGCTGTGGTTGGAGTTTTTTCATCTCAAGTTTTCGGACATGAAGATGAACTGCTGTTGCTACAAGGTGAGAACGCTGGAGATATGGGTATACCGGAAGGATGTTATTTCGTTGCTGCTAGGAAATTGTTTGGAGACAGAATATGGAGCTTGTGAAAGATGTTGTTGACATTGTCATCAATATCAGGGAAGAGGTTAGGCAGTCAGAGAAAATATAGAGTTTGAAAAAGAGGTTATTGCTGCTCTGTTAGAAAGATGAAGATTGAAGAATGCAGCAGGTTGGCGTTTCTCAAAAACTTTGAAAAGATGAAGAAGAACTGATACTGCCCTAGTTATTGTTCGAAAGTTTTAGTGGAGTTTACATCTGTTTTGTGAGGAAAGTGCTGAGCTGATGCCATGATTTCTGCTGAGTGTTCTGGGTTAAATCAATGGCTTGAGTTAAGTTTTTTGTTGCTAGAAAGGTTACTGACGTTGTTGCAGTCAACAAGGAGAGGAATTTCAGATTGAGATGACGAGTTTTGAGGTGATTACTACCGTTGATTTCAATTGGGGAAATCAAAGATGGTTTGCTGCTGAGAAGGTAAGATGAATACACACATGTTTAGGTGTTGTTCTCGGAAGCCTGAGACAAAATTTGGAAACCAACAGGGACCGTGAATAAGGATGGTTGCTGTCACAATTTATGGCAGTGACGATGAAGGTTGGTGATGATAACTATGGTTGCTCACGATGGTGATTACAGAGAAGAGAAACTGTTGTTGAAGTTAATAGAGCTGGTTTTGCTGTTGATGGCGGTAATAGAGTTAGCCGCGAAAAAAGGAAGTTCTGAGAGTTGGAAGTAACGCTGGGCTGTGAACAGAGTTAGAGACCGAAAAAAAAAAGGCAGAGCTTGATCGGGTTTGTTCGCGTTAAAAAAAAGAGGAAAGTGTTAAAAAGGTTGTTACAGTTAAGTGTTACAGCAAAAGAATTGTTACAAAATTGTAACAGAAGCGTGACAGAAGAATGTCACAGTTACTGACAGTTGGAGTAAGATAAGATGACAACAAAGACATGTGATAATTTCTGACAGAGACGTTGCAGAAAACAGTTTTTCGTGTATGTTGATGATTGTTGAGGTAGTCCAAGCAAGGGTTGTTGTGGCAGAGCATTGGTTGATTTTTTGAAGGTGAGAAATCTTTGGGTGAGTGGTTGATTAGAAGGGTTAAGTCATGGATTCGAAATAGACGCAAGAGAAGATCAAAGTTGGTATTGCAGTCAAGAAGGACTGGTACAGTTTGATGAAGTTGATCGAATTCAAAGACTTAGAATGACAAGGATTGTTGGATGGTGATGTTTGAGATTAAGGGAGGATGGCGTGTTAGAGTGTAAGATCAAACATGTTGGAAACCGTGAAGAAAGGTTGAAGAGTTTGTGGGCAGAAACTTGGAATACCTGACAAAGTGTGGCAGACTTTGTGTTAGTTATTGCTTGTGGTAGAAGCGTAACAAGAGAAAGATTGTGATAGAATCTTGTGAAAGAACTGTGAAACTCTCGACTCTAACAAGCGTGATTGGAACAAAGAAGTAAAGAAGACAAGAGAAGAAGAAATACAACAGTAAGGTTACGAAGTAAGAGAAGTAATCACCAGGGGGTGATGTGTGAGAAGACAACAAAAGGAGGTTAAGCCTATGGGTTGTGGAAGAGACGTCACAAGGTTGTGAGCGTGAGACAAGATTGTAGGCGAGTAAAGTCTACAGGTTGAGTGAAGCAATCCCAGTGGGGATTTGGCTAGAGTTGTGAAGAAATTCCAGTGTGGAATTTGAAGAGTTGAGTAGAAATCCTGCGAGTGAAGTAGGTAAACAAGTGTTGAGAAGGTGAGCTACAATGCTCGGTGATGAGTTAAGAAATTGGTTTTGTGTTTTGTTAGCAAGTTGAATAGAGAACAATGAGGTGTTTCTAGCTTGTTAAGGATTTGTTAAGAATGATGTTCCGCTGCGATGAAGAAGAAAGTGAAAGAAACTTGTGCTGGTTGCGATGGTATGAAGATTGTTGTTAAGAAAAAATTAGAAGATTGCTTCATTTTTAGTTGGTTTGTTGTTTGAGTTTCGTTTTTTAGTAAGTTTGATGCTTATGCTTTATTTTTTATTTGAGTTTGAGTTTGATTGACGGAATTCCGGTGCGATCATGAAGTTGGGATGAGTTATAATCGAGTATCAAGGAGTAAGGGTTTGTTGGTGGTTTCTTTGAAGAAGAATGAGAAAAGACAAGAACGTGTTAACGTTTATCTATGGAAGAAGAGGAATGGAAAATGAGAAAAGACAAGGACGTATTAATGTCGATCAATGGAAGAAGATGAGGAGTAGAAGAGGGTTACGGAATTCTCGTTGAATGATATCTTGGTTTAAGGGAGGATGTTGGAAGTTAAACCAAGATATGGTGTTTTGGTTCGTGGATCAACATATGATGTTGATCCAGTCCGAATGGATCAACTGCTGCAGTTGACGCAGTCAAGTTGGATCAACAGGAACAGTTGACACACTATGCGATATTTGGAAGTTCGAGTTAACTAGAAGAGCAAGTTGTGTCAGTTCCTTGTTTTAGAGTTTTACTATATTTAGAGTTTCTTTGTGTTTCTAGAAGTGTGCTTTATTTAGAGTTTGTTTTTATTAGGAAACTACTTTGAGTGATTCTCAAGTTTGTGAGACTATAAGTATGCTAGTAAGCCATGAAACAATGTACACCGAATTTGATTATCAATGTAGTCTTTTATTTGCTTCCGCGTGTGCTCTCCTCTCTCTTGCTCGATCCTACATCTCATTCGTGCGTTTTTCTCGAACAGTTGCTTTCTTGACAATATCTTCAAGAATATCAACCCTTTCTTTTCTGACTTTTAGTTTTTAAATGAGTTTGTAGATATCGTCAGTGAAAGATTCAACAGTTTCAAAGAGCTCACGCTCTGTATTCAGAGATTGACTGAGTTCATAAGCATAAAGAGAATACTTCTTTTGGAGGTCTTGTATCTGAGAAGCTTGATCCTCAATGATCTGAAAATCACAGTAGATTTTAGTGATATTCTCATCTGGTCTTGATTGTGTAGCAATTTTCTTAGTTAATACATCCTTAGAATCCAAAGACATACTTAATTTTACCTATGGATTCGGAAGAATCATCTAAGCAGTGGTCCTTTGAGGTAAACCCAAGCATTTGGCATAATCAAAACTAATACATGTCATTTTTATAGTATGTACTCACAGGTGTATGATCGTACAAACACAAACTTATTAGGTCTAACTATGTTTGCTTGCTCTAATACCAATCGAAAACACAGGGATACCAAATACACCTATCTTTTTCGTTCGACAACCTGTATAGACAAAACTTAATACAATAACAAGTAGACCTACTGAATGATCCTTGAAAATATGTATATAGAGTTTATATCTCAACCTCAATTCAATCAGTATGTATATAAACGCAGAGTCCGTGGACCTGATTGTTAAGTAGAGTACTTGGACGATCTCAAAAATCAATCTAGTCGTATCCAAATAATCCAATCAGAATTCTGCCAAGCGATTAAACTTGTATTTATCTTTCAAGATAAGAATTCTCTAAGAAACAAGTCTCGTAATCAATTGCAATTGAGTGGACGTATCTACTTTGATTGAATACTTACAAACCTGTGTAAATCCAATTTTAAAGATAAACAATATGATACAGAAAAGGAAAAACACAATACACCAGAAATTTTGTTAACGGGGAAACCGCAAGAGCAGAAAAACCCTATGATCTCGTCCAGATTTGAACACCATACTGTATTAAGCAGCTACATACACTAGCCTACCATCAGACTTCGGACTGGAATGTAGTTGAGACCGAACTTACCCTCTAAGCTATTCAGTTATAGTCACGCTCCTTACGTATCTTGAACCTCGCAAGGATTCCTTTAACTGACAAACTTTACAAGCCCATTTGATTTCCTTTCACATCAAAGATCAAGGTGAGGAAATCTGTTTGCAATAGACAAATCTAGCAAGCCTCATAAATCCAGAACTTACGACTCCTGAAGAGCAACTTAGATTCTTAACCACCTCTCAAGAACAATCTTCAAAAGATCAATTAAGATCAGTTTTCAGATATCCATTTTGAGGAATCATAAAGTCTGATATGATGAGAACTTTGCGATTACTATCTATCTTTCCTGAAATATATTACGAGAACCTCGATAGCATAAAAGCAATATCATGACACACGAACTATCAAGGTAATGATAGTCGGACCTGGTTTCATGAATCCCCATAGCGAAATCTTTTAGTCGTAGACCTAATTATGTTTCTTAGAGGAAACCTAGGTCAATATAGGACGACTCTACAATCAACTAGGACACAAAGTGTCAGGGATAATTTTCCCAGTAGTTTTCCAAGACCAGGGGTTTCTTAGAATTTAAGCTACGATAACTTGAGAATCAAGCAAACTCTATTCTTGAAAAAGATAATAGAAGAATATACACGTTGGTCTAGTTACGAAACCGTGTATACTGAATGTTCGGTTTGGCAAGTTAACCAAAGAACTAAAAGCAATTTGATGTTCATTTAAATATCTAAGAGTTTAATCATGATGCACACACATAAATTTTTAAGGACCAATGAAGTCTTAGAAGTGTTTAATAGAGTTATAGCAATCCTAAACATATTAAAAATAAATCTTTAAGCATTAGCTAAAATATAAACTGGGATAGTTGATAGAGCGGTTCGTGAACCATAAGGCTTGTTCACGTGTCAGGGTGCAACGCGCGGGTCGTGGACCGGGTTCGCCAACTTCTAGCCTATTATACCAACTTTGAATAGTTTGTGAACTGTACCCAACTGAAATTGCGGTTTGCAAACTGGCTCGCCAACCTTACTGTATTTCTGAAACTCAGATATCCATGGTTTTCGAAATGGTTTGCCAACCTAACCTGAGCATAAGTATCAGAAGTTCATATTTCTCTCTTATGATGTTTGAAACATTCCCAAGTGATAAAATTATTTTCATTGGAAATTTTCAATAGATCCACAAATAATTCATAGAACTAATATTGTTAACAAAGGACCATTGAACATCTTTGCTAAATAATATTTCGAGATTTTTCACAAGACAAGCTTGACTCGAAACTTCTTTTTTGTAAATCTACTAGAAGTCATACGACACAGTCTCAACAAATAGAACGGTAAGATAGCGAGTAAAATAAAGTGGTTCAGTCTTCTCGTACATGATTTAGAAGTTCTTCAAATGTTTTCGTCGATCTTTAGTCTTCAAGGGTGATCTTTGATACTCGACTACAAATTCTAACATGCTCCGAGACTTGACTTAGTAGACTAGAAATCAAGATTTAGTTTTTATCATCTAACATTGATAACAATCTTGTGATAGCAAAACTTGTGTTTCAACGGAGCAATGCTTTAACAATATGATATAGTGACACTTACGGTTCATGAACCAATGTATAAAATTGTTAGAGAAGATTACAGCTAAACGGTATATACATAACAAAAAAAAATATTTAATTTGATTATATATACACATTTTTGATCACTAGTGTAGCTTAATCCCTTGAGGCTAAGAAACCCTAAATCAAATATGCCAGCCACTATCCATAACACAAAATACCCAAGATTAATCATATAAAGATACGATTAGATAGTTAGTGATCATTCTATCTGGCCAGACATTAATACTTGTGTATTCTCTCTTACAGAGGTATGAACCCCAAGTGTCTTAAGTAAACTCCTGTGTTTATAACAACGTGCTTGATTTGGTTAACATCTAATTTGATTGCATGCTACTATTGTTGAATCGCTGTTAATATGGACCATTGAGGTAGGGAAGAAGATTTGGTGGCCGGTGGAGGTGGAGAATAAGTTCTATTGATTGGGTTTTTTGTTTAATTTTTGGGCGTAAATAAAAAAAAAACAAAAAGTGGTATTTAGGATACATGAAAATTTATATGGGTGGTATATAAGATTACGGAGGATAGCAATTTGTGTGGACAAGAAATAAGAAATACGGGGATATGATAGAGAAAACCAAAAGGAAAGCTCACTTAGAACTTCTCCAATGGTGGGTGTGTGTGTTTCCATCTAGGAAACACAAACAAGACATCCTCGTTCCAATTTTTCCATAAACTTTGGGGAGGGAAGGGGGAGTTCATCTCCAATGGTGTTGCTTGTGATTTTTGTTGATTAAAAGTAAATTATTATTTTAGTAATTTTCAGATTTTATTAAAGCTAAAGATGGTTATTTAATATATCAGAACGAATTTTAGTTAAACAAAAGCGTACTAGGATAGCTTGACATTTTCAAGGTGAATGTCTAGTTTTAGAAATTCGTCTTGACAATGTCTAGCAGAAATTAATCAATGTCATCTTTACATTGATTTAAGAAATTGGGATTGAAGAAGATTTTTAGGGAAAATAAATGTCTATCCTATGTGGACTTTGTGTTAGAGCATAGCTCGGTTGAACCCACCAAGCGTTGTTATGTCAAGTTTGGTTGTCATATTTTAGTGAATTAAAACTCATTTAAAGAGTCACTTGATTATATGCTAGAGTCAGCTTCATATAGGTTAGCTAGAATGTTACTAGGATATGAGACTTACAAGTACGTGAAGACTTGAAGAATGTGAAGAAGTAAAGAGCTACATCGACGACATCATCCTTCCTCTTGAGGTTAGTAATATTTGACTTGAACTGTTTCATTCCTAACATATCTTTCAAGTCGTGCATATTGAAAACATAACTGCGAAGATGTGAATATTATACTCTAGTTAGACATAGTATTAAGGAATTATAATACGAAGTATAACGTCTATCTTTTGAACTTCGTATATAAGACATCGACATAATCGTATGAATGCTATTGTGATTATGTATGGGTATGGGTGAAGATTTCGTCCTAGGAAACAATGTTTTACATTCGTTTAAAGGAAGTAAATTCGTAAACTTGTTTTGTGAATAGAAAGGGAAAACACTAGGCTTATTGGTATTGTTATTCATTGCAAATATTTTGAATTACCAATATGTGTGTTTAGTATAACCGTTCATAACTTGTTTATGTATCTTGGTAAACTATTCACATGGCCTGACTTTTGTATTGGTATGACTTTTATTAGTGAAACCGATCTTAAGTAATCACCAGAGATGGTAAGATCGATATCTTGAAATTGGTGTGACTAAATACTAGCCATTGGGTAACCGATCCTAGTGAGAGGTCTGACCTATCACAAGAGAGAGTGTAATCGATCCTTGTAAGAGGTTTAACAAGTTTTAGTAAGTAGGTGTAACCGATCCTATAACTTGGTCAACCGATCACAAGTTTTACCATAAGAAGTGGTAACCGATCCTAGTACTTAGTTATCCATTTTATGGTAACTAGTGTAATCTATCCTAGTACCCACTTGGAGGTAGAACCGTGAAACCCATTAACTGATTTGATAGGATAATCAATCACATAGTTCCTGGAAATCAGATGAACCAATTCTAAGCTTGTTTGGAAGTGTGGAAAATCGGTTCCAAGATTGTAAATATGAAAAAGGATTTACAAAGTTTGAAGAACGGGCACCTAGCTCAGCTGGTCAACCCTGTTTCCCAAAGTTTCATGCACTCTAGGAGGTCCCAGGTTCGAGCCCCCAATGGCGTAATATTGCAGGAATTAACATGGAAGGTAGAGTTAGCTTGCCCCCTTTGTGACACAATCTCAGCCCCCCCCCCCCATCTGCTTCGGCTCCCTTGGCTAGGTTACCATGAGGCCGCTGGTATGCTAGCACGACAACCTGTTCAATTAATGTAGTAGTACGTTGTTGGAGCTTAGCTTGTTAGGCTTCCAACTAGTTATGTAATACTCTTTATCTAATAACAATAATAATAATATTAAAAAACAATTTATCTTTAAAAAAAATCATTTACAAAGTTAAGATGTCGACATACTTTGAACATGTGCAGTAACACTTATCTTTTATTGTTCAAAGATATTCCTTAATAGCTAAAGGAGAATCCCAGATCGAAATAAATTGAGAATCTTTTAATCAAGGTTTTTAGTTTTATATGCTTTTTTAATTTCCAGAAATTAAAATGCATATCTTTAGAAAATAAAAATTAGTAATGTGCATTTACTTGTTGGAGATTTTCTACTGAGATTTAGGTCAATATTTGGACAAAGCATTTCCAGGAATTATGGAAACCGAATTTGGAAATTTATTGCATATCTTGAGAATATTTTCGGTTTTGAAAATTCCTTGGTGTCCAAACTTCCTTGTCTATAAATACTAAAGTTTGTATTTCAAGCAAACTAATCCTCAGAGCCAGCACAACTACCTAGTTGTTTTGTTACTGGTGGAGTCGTCTATTCGGAGAGGAAAGTGCCCTAATTAGGCGAAATCTCTTACGACAACTCGTTTTAAAGACTTCTTTGGGATTGGGAAGCTCTGCGAGTACCGTTGGTAGGAAACTAGATAATTACAGTTTATTATTAGTTTTCGATTGATTTGATTGACTAACGGTTGTTGAAATTTGATTGCACCTAGTTTATTTATGCTTGAGAATCTTCTCTTCTGATATAAGATTCACTCAAACTAGATCGAAGTGTCGACGGGGATCTTTAGAACTGTTTGTAGATCTAAAGACGTCTTATGATAATCCATTGTTAACAGACTCCGTTTTGTGTGTGATTGATCAAAAGAGATTCAAGTTATTTGTGTGCAGGTGTTTATTGAATATCAAAGAAGATTTGAAGACAAAAAAGATTTGAAGACAAAAAAGATTTTTGGGTTCATAATCTTTGGTGTGCACAATACTTGTTTCGGCTGGAAAGGGATCCAACTGTAATCCGTTTATCTTTGTGATAGATTGGATTGATTAGTTGAGTAGATCGACATCAATACGTTTCTTTGTGATTCGAAGTATTGATTGCAAAGTATAAACAATTACTTTGGTAGTTCTTGTAGAGATTGATCTAAGGACCCCACAAAGGAGTTTATTGGGATAAACGGAAGTGCCTTTTGTCAAACTCATATCACGTTATTTGAAAAGAGTTGTTACCGAACAGATTTGTTGTTCCTTTACTGTTTGGAATAAGAACCAAAGGAATTGTTCCAAGTGCGTGACTTATTACAAGTTGGAGGCGCAGGGATACTGAGGGAACTAGGTGAACTATAGGTGTAGTTGCTTGGTCTCAACTATACGAAGTTTGTTTGATTTTGTATAGCGGCTTAATTCCGAGAGTATTCAATTCTGGACTAGGTCCCGGGGTTTTTCTGCATTTGCGGTTTCCTCGTTAACAAAATCTTGCTGTGTTATTTACTTTTATTTTCCGCAATTATGATTGTTGTTATTATAATTTAAGGTAAATTACACAAACGTTAATTCCTATTTACTTTCTAGAAATCCTATTGTGTTTGGTTAAGTCCGAACCTATTATCAAGTAAACATACTCCGTTGTTGTATTGTCTCGATCTTGTATTCATAGTCAATCACACAAGTTATCTTGTTGTCGTATTGTCTCGATCTCTTATCCATAGACGATCACACGAAGTGTGAACCGATTAGTTGTATTGTTTCGACTCAGTCCATAAACAATCACTTTCGGAGAAAGGACTTATAAGTGGAAATTTTTTAGATTGAGGTATAGTTGGGTACCCTCGTATTTTCAATTGGTATCATAGCAGAAAAACACGAAAAGAACTAACAATCTGTGTTTGGTGCGATCCAACCTATAAGCAATGAACTCGAGTTCTCATGAATCGACTTCAATTTACGTACCGCCAAGATTTGACGGAGCAAACTATCTATGGTGGAAATCTTCAATTATATCTTTTCTTCAATCACGAGATTTTAGTACATGGCTATTAGTCATCGATGGTTATAATCGCCCGAAAGTAGAAAATTCGGAAACTGAATTTAAACGCTTAGTGGATTTTTCAAACGAAGAAAAGGATTTTGCTAAGTAGAATTCAGATGGTTTGAATACTATTATACATGCTGTAAGTCGTGATCTACAACATCATGTATAAACTTGCCAAACTTCGAAAGAAGCTTGGGATAATCTTCAGATCATGTTCGAAGGAAATGCATCAGAAAAAGAAGCTAGACTTCAAACTCTTACGTCTGATTGGGAAAACCTTCGGATGGATGACAACGACACTTTTGAAGAGTTTTATATTAAACTCTCTGAGATGGTAAATGCTTCTTTCTCTCTTGGAAAGACTATTTCTGAAAAAGATATAGTATGCAAAATTCTCAGATTGTTGTCATCCAAATACGATTCTAAGAAGCATGCAATCATATAAGCAAACGATCTTTCAACACTCTCACGAAGCACACTCTTTGGAAAGTTAAATATCTTTGATCATGGATCACAGTCTATTCAAAATAAAGGAATAACTTTTAAAGCTGAAAAAATTCCGAGAGCTCAAATGGAGAAAAATAGACAGTTGGATGATTCAATTGAATAGATTGCGGAAAATTCTGATGATAAAATTGAACAATCATTATCATTGATTACTACACAGTTTCGAGATCTCTTAAAGAAAATAAATAAGGGATTCATAAAGGATATTCATCGATCCTCTCGTCCACATGATCGAGTTACAGTTAAAAAGGATCAGGAAGAAAATGACGAATATCAGTCGCAGTGCTTCAAGTGTAAAGGGTTTGGTCATATAGCTAAAGACTGTCCCAATCTTAAGAAATACACTGGTAGTAAGGCACTGGCTGTAACTCTAGATGAGACCTCTGTCTCTTATGACTCTGAAGAAGAGGAAACATCTAATATTGCATTAGTTTTCAATCTTATTTCTTCCTCCGCCATTAGTGATTTACCCATTTTTAAAATAGACATGTCTTCCGATGTTATTAAATTATCTAATGGTAAAGGGAAAAATAAGACAAGATGCAAAATCTGTCTCAAAAACAGAATTGCTAAAAGTTGCATAGGCAACCCAAGTCAATCTTAGGATACTTCGTTAGTTCGAGGTAACAAGATGGGACTCCTTCATACTTTAATAGATTCAGAACACTCTGGTTGTTTAAAATTCCATAATGAGAGAAAATCTCATACTAATACCACCTGATCGGTATTAGCATTTCTTCCTCATCTTGCGTGCCAAATTTAGTGAGGAAGAAGAAAGATCAAGGCACTTATGTGTAAATTATGGGAATAAAATCTAGTAATTGAAAATCATTGATATATTCGTATTTATAGGAATATTATATTTTCGGAAGTATGAAAATTATAAAAAGATCCCTCTCCTTATTTGGTCATTCCTTGTCCGAACTATGAGTCTGGATCCAATGTCCTCTCTTGATAAGATGCTAGATCAGAAAGATCACTTCAAGAATAAGTCTGCATCTTCTCTGGATATTGAGAAATCAAATAGTAAAATCAAAAAGAGAAATATGCTGAAGAAAGATCAGTGTATTGAAGCATTGACACACTTCTGTATTCAATCAAAGACAGAATTACATGTTCTTGCAGAATCTTTCACGAAAATTTCTCAACTGCAAGAAATTCTGGGCAAATAACAAGGTTATCTACTTGAAGAATTTCACAAGCTGAAGACTTAAAGTAACAATCTTCCTTCCTCTAACATTGAGATGAAGATTAATCAGGAAAATAAACATCAATTTTTGATTTCTTTCAATAACTGTAGAAGGTCTATTTTGAATAAAACTATCTTAATATTTATTGAATAAAATAATTAGTTTATAATTTTTCTTGGGATTGTTTTTCGATTACATAGCATGTGCTTGAATGCTTTATATTATTGCTATGTATGTTTATGGGATGTTTGATTTTGGTTTTCATGACCTTGATATTCGATCTCATATGTGTGAACCTTATGGTTTGGGTGACTTTTTGATTTAGCAGGATTAAGTCCTAGCCCATGTTGGTAGGATTTATTAAAGGACCATGAGGGGTTCTGTTTGAAACAAATATGTGAAAAAGTCACAATATGTTGAATCGTTTTTGGTTTATCATAAAAGCATATGTGTTTCGGGGGTTTCAACTTTTGCATTGCATTAGTTAAAACCGGTTTTCAAACTTTCTCTGGTAAAGGTTGGTTTTTGTTGTTGTTCTTTTGTCTTGCGAGAGGATGACAACACAACGGAGGAGAGTTCTAATGTGAACTTACGCTTAATGACATATCTTTTGGGGGTGAAGAGGATGCAGAACTTGAGGTAACAAATTTGTTAGTTAATCGTTTTCATGTTTAAGAAAAGCCTGATTTTATTGCATATATGTATTGCTTTTGCTTAACAAAATTTCGGTACAATTGATGTTTATTCCATTATTTGTGTATGGATGTGTGTGTGATTCAATTGTTTCCGTTAAGAAAACTATTGTTATCTTGCTTTATTGTTTGGTATCAATTGTTTAGGCTTACAAAATTTTGGTGCAATTGTGGTGCTTTAATGTCTATGTTGTTTCAATTGCTTCCGGTTGAGATAAATAATTATGCAAGTTGATTTATTTGGTTTGTTTTGATTTTTTATGGCTTAACAATAGAGTTTTCCGGATCAATTGTTTAGTCCAATTGGATTCCGGATAAGAGAAACAAAGTTAATTCTGATCTTAGTTAGACTTATCAAAGTGGAGGTTTCGGTTATTCAAGTCTAATCGAATACCTTAACAAGAAATGTTAGTTAACTAACCTAGTACATGTCTTGTTTAAAAGTGAAAGGTCTAAGTTATTGATGAGAATAACTAGAGCATGATGAGAAAAATAGAGTTAATTTTGATCTTTATTTTGGTCTTATCGAACAAGCGATTGTATTTGTACAATCGGTTTAGCAAAAGAACTAAGATGTTTGTCAATTTTTAATTTGCTAAACTATTAGGGAAAATAGCTTCGAGCAATTGTTTCCTTGGTAACATATCAAAACAAAATTACTTTTAGTTTCGATTTTGATATTGGTTATCTAAAATGGTGTGTGGAACCCTCGTGCTTGACTCTTATAGGTTGCAAGTCTCTTTGTAAGATTTGTAAGATCCTTTCGGTTTGTCCTTTATTTGCTCGTAACTTTTTCATTTTGTGACAAAAAGGGGGAGAAATATATGGAGTAAACAAGTGATTTGATATCACTAAGGGAAAGGACAATGGTGCTTAAACGTTATATCTAACGAAAGAGTAAATCATAGACTAATAGGGAGTAGCATATCATATTGATACTTGTGGTTATCTTAACTACAAAGGGAATAACAAAGATGTGCGTATTGAAAATCTACCTATCTTACCTTTATGGGGAGTATTAGCTTTGTTATTATAATGTTAACAACGACATTTAAAGGATTGAATGTATACATGTTATTGTGCTGTTGAAACTTGGAATCAAGCGTATGTGTGATGAATTCTTGTAATTTGTTTATCCATATGACGTAAGAGTTTTGTCACTAAAACTGACAAAGGGGGAGATTGTTAGAGCATAGCTCGGTTGAACCCACCAAGCGTTGGTATGTCAAGTTTGGTTGTCATATTTTAGTGAATCAAAACTCATTTAAAGAGTCGCTTGATTATATGCTAGAGTCAACTTCGTATAGGTTAGCTTGAAAGTTACTAGGATATGACAAGTATTACGTGAAGACTTGAATAATGTGAAGAAGCAAAGAGCTACATCGACGACATCATCCTTCCTCTTGAGGTTAGTAATATTTGACTTGAACTGTTTCATTCCTAACGCATCTTTCAAGTCGTGTATATTTAAAACGTAACTGCGAAACTGTGAATATTATACTATAGTTTGACATAGTATTAAGGAATTACAATACGAAGTATAACGTTTATATTTTGAACTTCGTATATAAGACATCGACATAATCGTATGAATGCTATTGTGATTATGTATGGGTATGGGTGAAGATTTATTCCTAGGAAACAATGTTATACATTCGTTTAAAGGAAGTAAATTCATAAGCTTGTTTTATGAATCAAAAGGGAAATCTCTAGGCTTATTGGTATTGTTATTCATTGCAAATATTTTGAATTACCAATATGTGTGTTTAGTATAACCGCTCATAACTTGTTTATGTATCTTGGTAAAACTATTCACAAGGCCTGACTTTTGGATTGGTATGAATTTTATTAGTGAAACCGGTCTTAAGTAATCACTAGAGATGGTAAGATCGATATCTTGAAATTGGTGTGACTAAATACTAGACATTGGGTAACCGATCCTAGTAAGAGGTGTGACCGATCACAAGAGAGAGTGTAATCGATCCTTGTAAGAGGTTTAAAAAGTTTTAGTAAGATGGTGTAACCGATCCTATAACTTGGTCAACCGATCACAAGTTTTACCATAAGAAGTGGTAACCGATCCTAGTACTTAGTTAGCCATTTTATGGTATCTAGTATAACTGATCCTAGTACCCACTTGGAGGTAGAACTGAAACTTTATGTTGAGGTAGAACCCTGAAACCCATTAACGGTGATTTGATAGGATAATAAATCACATAGTTTTCGGAAGTCATATGAACCAATTTTAAACTTGTTTCGAAGTGTGGAAAATCGGTTCGAAGATTGTAAATATGAAAAAGGATTTACAAAGTTTGATGAACGGGCACCTAGCTCAGCTGGTCAACCCCGTTTCCCAAAGTTTCATGCGCTCCAGCAGTCCCAAGTTCGAGCCCCCAACGGCGTAATATTGCAGGAATTAACATGGAAGGTAGAGTTAGCTTGCCCCCCTTGTGACACAATCTCAGCCTCTCCATCCTCTTCGGCTCCCTTGGCTAGGTTACCCATGAGGCTCGCCGGTAGGCTAGCACGGCAACCTGTTCAATTAATGTAGTAGTACGTTGTAGGAGCTTAGCTTGTTAGGCTTCCAACTAGTTATGTAATACTCTTTATCTAATTACAATAATAATAATATTAAAAAGCAATTTATCTTTAAAAAAAATCATTTACAAAGTAAAGATGTCGACATACTTTGAACATGTGCCGTAACTCTTATCTTTTATTTTTCAAAGATATTCCTTAATAGCTAAAGGAGAATCCCGGATCGAAATAAATTGAGAATCTTTTAATCAAGGTTTTTAGTTTTATATGCTTTTAATTTCCAGCAATTAAAATGCATATCTTTAGAAAATAAAAATTAGTAATATGCATTTACTAGTTGGAGATTTTCTACTAATATTTTGGTCAATATTTGGACAAAGCATTTCCAGGAATTATGGAAACCGAATTTGGAAATATATTGCATATCTTGAGAATATTTTCGCTTTTGGAAATTCCTTGGTGTCCAAACTTCCTTTTCTGTAAATACTAAAGTTTGCCATAGCAAGCAAACTAATCCTCAGATCCAGCAAAACTACCTAGTTGTGTTGTTACTGGTGGAGCCGTCTATTCGGAAGGGAAAGTATCCTAATTAGGCAAAATCTCTTACGACCCCTCGTTTTAAAGACTTCTTTGGGATTGGGAAACCGACCAATTAGTAATGTGCATTTACTAGTTGGAGATTTTCTACTGAGATTTTGGTCAATATTTGGACAAAGCATTTCCAGGAATTATGGAAACCGAATTTGGAAATATATTGCATATCTTGAGAATATTTTCGGTTTTGGAAATTCCTTGGTGTCCAAACTTCCTTGTCTATAAATACTATAGTTTGCATTTCAAGAAAACTAATCCTTAGAGCCAGCAAAACTACCTAGTTGTGTTGTTACTGGTGGAGCCGTCTATTCGGAAGGGAAAGTATCCTAATTAGGCAAAATCTCTTACGACCCCTCGTTTTAAAGACTTATTTGGACAAAGCATTTCCAGGAATTATGGAAACCGAATTTGGAAATATATTGCATATCTTGAGAATATTTTCGGTTTTTGAAATTCCTTGGTGTCCAAACTTCCTTGTCTATAAATACTAAAGTTTGCATTTCAAGCAAACTAATCCTCAGAGCCAGCAAAACTACCTAGTTGTGTTGTTACTGGTGGAGCCGTCTATTAGGAAGGGAAAGTACCCTAATTAGGCAAAATCTCTTACGACCCCTCGTTTTAAAGACTTCTTTGGGATTGGGAAGCTCTACGAGTACCGTTGGTGGGAAACTAGATAATTGCAGTTTATTATTAGTTTTCGATTGATTTGATTGACTAACGTTTGTTAAACTTCGATTGCACCTAGTTTGTTTATGCTTGAGAATCTTCTCTTCTGATATAAGATTCACTCAAACTAGATCGAAGTGTCGACGGGGATCTTTAGAACTGTTTGTAGATCTAAACTTGTGATAATCCATTGTTAACAGACTCCGTTCTGTGTGTGATTGATCACAAGAGATTCAAGTTATTTGTTTGCAGGTGTTTATTGAAGATCAAAGAAGATTTTTGGGTTCATAATCTTTGGTGTGCACAATACTTGTTTCGGCTGGAAAGGGATCTAACTATAATCGGTTTATCTTTGTGACAGATTGGATTGATTAGTTGAGTTGATTGGCATCAATACGTTTCTTTGTGATTCGAAGTATTGATTGCAAAGTCTAAACAATTACTTTGGTAGTTGTTGTAGAGATTGATCTAAAGACCCGACAAAGGAGTTTATTGGGATAAACGGAAGAGCCTTTTGTAAAATTCATATCACGTTGTTTGAAAAGAGTTGTTACCAAAAAAATTTGTTGTTCCTTTACAGTTTGGAATACAAACCAAATGAATTTTTCCAAGCGCGTGACTTATTACAAGATGGAGGCGCAGGGATACTGAGGGAACTAGGTGAACTATAGGTTTAGTTGTTTGGTCTCAACTATACGAAGTTTGTTTGATTTTGTATAGCGGATTAATTCTGAGAGTATTCAATTATGGACTAGGTCCCGGGGTTTTTCTGCATTTGCGGTTTCTTCGTTAACAAAATCTTGATGTGTCATTTACTTTTATTTTCCGCAATTATAATTGTTGTTATTATAATTTAAAGTAAATTACACAAACATTAATTCATATTTACTTGATAGCAATCCTGTTATGTTTGGTTAAGTCCGAACCTATTATCAAGTAAACATATTTCATTGTTGTATTGTCTCGATCTTGTATCCATAGTCAATCACACAAGTTATCTTGTTGTCGTATTGTATCGATCTCGTATACATAGACGATCACACGAAGTGTGAGCAGATTAGTTGTATTGTCTCGACTCAGTACATAGACAATCACTTTCGGATAACGGACTTATAGGTGGAAAAGTTTTAGATATAGGTATATTTGGGTACCCTCGTATTTTCAATTGGCATCAGAGCAGGCAAACACGAAAAGATCTAACAATCTGTGTTTGGTGCGATCCAACCTATAAGCAATGAACTAGAATTCTCATGAATCGACTTCAATTAACGTACCGCCAAGATTTGACGGAATAAAGTATCTATGGTGGAAATCTTCTATGAGATCTTTTCTTCAATCACGAGACTTTAATACATGGCTATTAGTCATCGATGGTTATAATCTCCCGAAAGTAGAAAATTCGGAAACTGAGTTTAAACGCTTAGTGGATTTTTCAAAAGAACAAAAGGATTTTGCCGAGCAGAATTCATATGGTTTAAATATTATTATACATGTTGTAAGTCGTGATCTACAACATCATGTATCAACTTGTCAAACTTCGAAAACAGCTTGGGATAATCTTCAGATTGATCGTGTTCGAAGGAAATGCATCAGAAAAAGAAGCTAGACTTCAAACTCTTGCGTCCGATTGGGGAAACCTTCGAATGGATGACAACGACACTTTTGAAGAGTTTTATATTAAACTCACTGAGATGGTAAATGCTTCTTTCTCGCTTGGAAAGACTATTTCTGAAAAAGATATAGTATGCAAAATTCTCAGATCGTTGTCATCCAGATACGATTCTAAGAAGCATGCAATCATATAAGCAAATGATCTTTCAATACTCTCATGAAGCACACTCGTTGGAAAGTTAAAGATCTTTGATCATGGATCACAGTCTATTCAAAATAAAGGAATAACTTTTAAAGTTGAAAAAATTCCGAGAGCTCAAATGGAGAAAAATAGACAGTTGAATGATTCAATTGAACAGATTGCAGAAAATTCTGATGATGAAATTGAACAATCATTATCATTGATTACTAGACAGTTTCGAGATCTCTTAAAGAAAAGAAATAAGGGATTCATAAAGGATAATCATCGATCCTCTCATCCACATGATCGAGTTCCCGTCAAAAAGGATCAGGAAGAAAATGATGAATATTAGCCGCAGTGCTTCAAGTGTAAAGGGTTTTGTCATATATCTAAAGACTGTCCAAATCTTAAGAAATACACTGGAAGGAAGGCACTGGCTGTAACTCTAGATGACACCTCTAACTCTTATGACTCTGAAGAAGAGGAAACAACTAATATTGCATTAGTTGTCAATCTTTTTTCTCCCTCCTCCATTAGTGATTTACCCGTTTAAAAAATGGACATGTCTTCCGATGTTATTAAATCATCTAATAGGAAAGGAAAAAATAAGACAAGATGTAGAAACTGTCTCAAAAACAGAATTGCTAAAAGTTGCATAGGCAACCCAAGTCAATATTTTAGGATACTTCGTTAGTTCGAGGTAACAAGAAGGGTCTCCTTCATACTTTACTAGATTCAGAACACTCTGGTTGTTTAAAATTCCATAATGAGAGAAAATCTCATACTAATACCACCTGATCGGTATTAGCATTTCTTCCTCATCTTGTGTGCCAAATTTAGTGAGGAAGAAGAAAGACCAAGGCACTTATGTGTAAATTATGGGAATTAAATCTAGTAATTGAAAATAATTGAGATATTCGTATTTATAGGAATATTATATTTTCGGAAGTATGAAAATTATGAAAAGATCCTTCTCATTCTTTGGTCATTCCTTGTCCGAACTATGAGTCTGGATCCAATGTCCTCTCTTGATAAGATGCTAGATCAGAAAGATCACTTCAAGAATAAGTCTACATCTTATCTGGATATTGAGAAATCAAAGAGTAAAATCAAAAAGAGAGATTCGCTTAGGAAGAAGGAAAGAGAGAATATGCTGAAGAAAGATCAACGTATTGAAGCATTGACACACTTCTGTATTCAATCAAAGACAAAATTACATATTCTTGTATAATCCTTCATGAAAATTTCTCAACTGCAAGAAATTATGGTCAAACAACAAGGTTATCTACTTGAAGAATTTCACAAGCTGAAGACTGAAAGTAATAATCTTCCTTCCTCTAACATTGAGATGAAGGATTAATCAGGAAAATAGACATCAGTTTTTGATTTCTTTCAATAGTTGTATAAGGTCTATTTTGAATAAAACTATCTTAATATTTATTGAATAAAATAATTAGTTTATAATTTTTCTTATGATAGTTTTCGATTACATAGCCTGTGCTTGAATGCTTTATATTATTGCTATGTATGTTTATGGGATGTTCGATTTTGGTTTTCATGACCTCGATATTCGATCTCATATGTGTGAACCCTTATGGTTTGGGTGACTTTTTGATTTAGCAAGATTAAGTCCTAGCCCATGTTGGTAGGCTTTATCAAAGGATCATGAGGGGTTCTGTTTGAAACAAATATGGGAAAAAGTCACAATATGTTGAATCGTTTTTGGTTTAGCATAAAAGCATATGTTTTTCGGGGGGTTTCAACTTTTTCATCGCATTAGTTAAAACTGATTTTTAACCTTTCTCTGGTAAAGGTTGGTTTTTGTTGTTGTTCTTTTGTCTTGCGAGAGGATGACAACACAACGGGGGAGAGTTCTAATGTGAACTTGTGCTTAATGACATATCTTTTGTGGGTGAAGAGGATGCGGAACTTGAGGTAACGAATTTGTTAGTTAATCGTTTTCCTGTTTAAGAAAAGCCTGATTTTATTGCATATATTTATTGCTTTTGCTTAACAAAATTTCGGTACAATTGATGTTTATTCCATTATTTGTGTATGGATGTGTGTGTGACTCAATTGTTTCTGGTTAAGAAAAACTATTGTTATCGAAAACTATTGTTTGGTATCAATTGTTTAGGCTTACAAAATTTCGGTGCAATTGCGATGCTTTAATGTCTATGTTGTTTCAATTGCTTCCGGTTCAGATAAATGATTATGCAAGTTGATTTATTTGGTTTGGTTGGATTGTTTATGGCTTAATAATAGAGTTTTTGGGATCAATTGTTTAGTCCAATTGGATTCCGGATAAGAGAAACTAAGTTAATTTTGATCTTAGTTAGACTTATCAAAGTGGAGGTTTCGGTTATTCAAGTCTAATCGAATGCCTTAACAAGAAATGTTAGTTAACTAACCTAGTACTTGTCTTGTTTAAATGTGAAAGGTATAAGTTATTGATGAGAATAACTAGAGCATGCTGAGAAAAATAGAGTTAATTCTGATCTTTATTTTGGTCTTATCGAACAAGTGATTGTATTTGTACAATCGGTTTAGCAAAAGAACTAAGATGTTAGTCAATTTTTAATTTTCTAAACTATTAGGGAAAATATCTTCGGTCAATTGTTTCCTTGGTAACATATCAAAACAAAATTACTTGTAGTTTCGGTTTTGATATTGGTTATCTAAAATGGTGTGTGGAACCCTCGTGCTTAACTCTTATGGGTTGCAAGTCTCTTTGTAAGATTTGTAAGATCCTTTCGGTTTGTCCTTTATTTGCTCGTACCTTTGTCATTTTGTGACAAAAAGGGGGAGAAATATATGGAGTAAACAAGTGATTTGATATCACTAAGGGAAAGGACAATGGTGCTTAAACGTTATATCTAACGAAAGAGTAAAGCATAGACTACGGGGAGTAGCATATCATATTGATACTTGTGGTTATCTTAACTACAAAGGGAATAAAGAAGACGTGCGGATTGAAAAGCTACCTATCTTACCTTTAGGGGGAGTATTAACTTTGTTATTATAATGTCAACAGCGGCATTTAAAGGATTGAATGTATACAGGTTATTGTGCTGTTGAAACTTGGAATCAAGCGTATGTGTAATGATTTCTTGTAATTTGTTTATCCATATGATGTAAGAGTTTTGTCACTAAAATTGACAAGGGGGAGATTGTTAGATCATAGCTCGGTTGAACCCACCAAGCGTTGGTATGTCAAGTTTGGTTGTCATATTTTAGTGAATCAAAACTCATTTAAAGAGTCGCTTGATTATATGCTAGAGTCAACTTCGTATATGTTAGCTAGAAAGTTACTAGGATATGAAAAGTATTACGTGAAGAATTGAAGAATGTGAATATTGTACTCTAATTAGACATAGTATTAAGGAATTACAAGTATTATACTCTAGTTAGACATAGTATTAAGGAATTACAATACGAAGTATAATGTTTATCTTTTGAACTTCGTATATAAGACATCGACATAATCGTATGAATGCTATTGTGATTATGTATGGGTATGGGTGAAGATTTCGTCCTAGGAAACAATGTTTTACATTCATTTAAAGGAAGTAAATTCATAAACTTGTTTTGTGAATCGAAAGGGAAAACGCTAGGCTTATTGGTATTTTATTCATTTTTAAAGGGTTACCAAATGGTGAAATTATCCTCATACTTCAACCACAACACATAAATATACTAAACACATCCTATATAACTCAATATAGTTAGGGAACATATTCACAAGTCCTTAGATCTACATAAAACGTCTATGTACTTGAACGTTTCTCTAAAAGGAATATATCCACACCCGTTTCAACCCTTTGATAAGGAATTGTACGAGAGGCGTACACAACACCATGAGTGAGGCCAATGGACACATCATGAGGCCAGTGGACACACCATCTCCACAACTCCAATCCTTTGATAATGAATTGAATAATTGGCGTACTGTCATATCAGTGGGCTTCCTGAAGGAGTATTGCGGGTGTATTTATCAAATTATATTACTTAGCCGTTATTTAATGATTAGTCATATTAATTAGTAGGTAGATTAGTCGTTAAGTAAGTATTAAGGTATACCTTGATCGTACGGTCGTTGTAAGGGTTATCGTCATCCGACTGCCCATTTGCTTTAGGGTTTGAGTCACACAGTATAAGTGTTGTTTGTACTGGACTTATAGAGTAATGAGAAAAAAAGAGAAGAAGGTTGCTCTCTGAGTCGGAGGCAGATAATTGTTACTTTCAAATTAGGGTTCTTAGTATCACTTATCTTAACACAACAATTGGTATCAAGCGGAGGTTAGATCCATCATGACTGGTCCATCCAACAAGGAATTAGATAGACACTTTGAGAATCACATTAAAGAGATGAAATATCTTCTTGCAAAACTAGCAGAAGACTTAACATTGATTGCAAAACGTGAATCTGCTCAAAGGAAAGAGGCTTCTGATAGGAATGACAAGTTATTGTCATCAATAAAGAGGTTACTTGTTCAGTCTCATGATTCGCAGAAGAGTACTGAAGCTGTCATCGATGAATTCACGTCAAAGCAAAAAAACAGAGATCTAGATGACGAATCTGGAGATTTTGGGTACAATGAGTCACCAAGAGATGGGGGTACGAACAAATTTAATAAAGCAAACCATCTCTCTCACAGACCTCCAAAACTGGATTTCCCAAGGTTCGATGGAGACAACCCAAGGGGGTGGATTCGTAAATGCAAAAGGTTCTTTTCTATCAACAAGAATATTGAAGAAAAATATTATGTGGGTACTGCTTCTTTATACATGGAGGGTAAAGCAGATGCTTGGTTCTTTGACTACCAGATAGGTAAGGGTTTTATCTCTTGGAATCATTTTTCTCTTGTTGCATGTACTCATTTTGAAGACATAGCCAATGACAACTATGTTGGAATGTTTAATAAACTCGTACAAATTTCTACAGCGGAAGAATACTTTCAGAGGTTTGAAACTCTCAAGGCTATTATGCTTAGTAAAAACCCCTATATGATTGAATCTTATTTTATATTGAGTTTCATGAGTGGGTTGAAAGAAGAGATAAAAAAACACCATCCAGATGTTCAAACCCACCAGCCTAGCTGAGGCATTTCAACTAGCTAAATTACAAGAACTCTATGTGGATGGTCAACAAAGGAAGTTCAAATCCTCTTTTAAACCCCAACCTACCACCACCCATTTCCCTGCCTCTTCTTCCAAAACCCCATCAACTTCAACTTTCTTCAAAAATTCCACAAATCCAGTACCTACTAAACCCTTCAATAATAAACCTCAACTCAGATACCCACCTATCAAGAGGCTTTCTTATGAAGAGATGAATGAGAGGAGAGCAAAAGGGCTTTGTTTCAATTGTGACTCTCCATTCAAGTTTGGCCATAAATGTAAACAACAACAGATCTATATGCTGGCTCTAGAAGAGGGTGAAGAAGAAGAAGAAGAGTGCTGACAATAATGAGGAGGGTGGTAATAATCCTGTTGAATCATACATGGAGATTTCTCTACATGCTCTCACTGGTAGATCAAGCATTGAAACTATTAGGATTCCTGGTTTCATAAAAAAGAAGTTTATCTCTATACTGATTGACATTGGTAGTACACACAGTTTTATTGATACTGAATTAGCTCAGCAGCTGCAATGTGAAGTTGAGCCAACAGCTCAGCTGTTAGTCACAGTAGCCAATGGTGACAAGACAGTTAGCTCAGGGGTATGTAAACAATTACCATGGTCTATGCAAGGGAGCAAATTTGCTGGTGATCTGAGACTTTTACCATTAGGGGGTTGTGACATGGTTCTTGGGGCTGATTGGTTGAGAACTTTGGGAGATGTGACTTTTAACTTTGAGAAGCTATGCATTAGTTTTTCGCATCAGGGGAAGAGGGTTACATTAACAGGTGCAAGAGATAATCCTACATTAAAGATGATGAGTGCTGGGGCCATCAAAAGATTCCTTAAGAAGAGCACACATGGCCTAGTTGGGCAACTATTTTCTATCTCCACTACCTCTGCTAAACATCCAATACCTTCTCCCATTCAGAAATTGATTCAAGAGTACTCTGATGTTTTCACTGAACCTAAGACACTTCCACCCAAAAGAAATCTTGATCACACCATTCCTCTCAAACCAAACTCAACACCCCCAAATCATAGGCTCTACAGGTGTCCTTACATACAAAAGTTTTTGGTGGAAGCATTGGTGAAGGAGATGCTACAAGATGGAATCATTCAAACAAGCCATAGCCCTTTTGCATCACCAATCCTCCTAGTAAAAAAGAAAGACAACTCTTAGAGGTTTTGTGTGGATTATAGGAAGCTAAATGATATCACCATCAATGATAAATTTCCAATCCCAGTAATTGATGAACTATTAGATGAGATACATGGTTCAATGGTGTTCACAAAGTTGGATCTCAGGTCTGGGTATTACCAAATAAGAATGTTTGACCCCGATATCCACAAAACAACCTTCAAAACTCATGAGGGTCATTATGAGTTCATGGTAATGCCATTTGGGCTAACCAATGCCCCAGCCACCTTCCAATCACTAATGAATGAAGTCTTCAAACCATATCTGAGGAAGTTTGTACTAGTCTTTTTTGATGATATCTTAGTGTACATCCCATCACATGAAGAACATGAGAAACATCTGAAGCAAGTGTTTGAGATACTAAGGCAACATAAGTTATTTTCCAATGAGTCTAAGTGTTGTTTTGCTCAAGAAGAATTGGAGTACCTAGGGCATATCATAACAGCCAAAGGGGTTGCAGCAGACCCCTCAAAAGTCTCTAGCATGTTATCTTGGCCTACTCCCACTACCATTAAGGAGTTGAGAGGATTCTTAGGGCTCATTGGTTATTACAGGAAGTTTGTGAAGGGGTATGGAAGCATATGCAAGCCACTAACTGATTTCTTGAAGAAAACTGCATTCTTATGGAATGAGGAAGCTGATTCTGCATTTTAAGAACTCAAAGAAATATTGTGCAACACTCCAGTTCTTGCACTCCCTGACTTCTCAAATCCATTCATTCTAGATGCTGATGCTTGTGCAAAAGGAGTTGGATTTGTTCTCATGCAAGAAGGCAGACCCATAGCTTACTTCAGCAAGCCATTAGGACCTAAATCTCTTGGATTGTCTACATATGAGAATGAACTATTGGTTATTGTCATGGAAGTTACCAAATGGAGGAGCTACTTGATGGGAAACCATTTTATCATACACACTAACCAGCAGAGCACAAAGTATTTCATGGAGCAAAAAATGATCACTGTGCTGCAACAAAGATGGATCATGAAGCTTTTGGGGTTTGACTATGAGATAAAGTACAAAAAGGGCATGGAAAACAAGGCTGATGATGCCTTGTCAATACTACCAGTTGCTTCTTTCCACTCCACCCAAACCTCACAACCCACTTGGTCTGCTGATATCATTAAGAGCTATGAGGATGACAGCATTGCCAGAGACATCATACCAAAGCTTCTTATCTCCTCAACTTCAGTCACACACAATACTTATAATGGTGGGGTACTAAGATACAAGGGTAGGCTCTATGTTGGGTCTGGAAATGGAATAAAGAATGAAATCATCACCTCCTTACAGTCCTCTGCAACTGGAGGTCATTCTGGGATGCAGGGCACTTACATGAAAGCCAAATATTACTTCCATTGGACAGGTATGAGAGCTGAGATCATTGAGCTTGTTGCTTCTTGTGATACTTGTCATAGGAATAAAGGAGATCACACATATCCAGCTGGACTTCTGCAACCTCTACTCATACCAGATCATGCATGGCAACACATATCCATGGATTTCATAGAAGGACTGCCAAAATCTGGAGGTAAGGATGTCATATTGGTAGTTGTTGATAGACTCACCAAATATGGACACTTTATAGCTCTCAACCATCCCTACACAGGCCCAACAGTATCTCAACATTTCCTAATAATGTTTTCAAGTTGCATGGCCTTCCAGCCTCCATCACATATGACAGGGACAAGGTTTTCATTAGTAACTTCTGGCAGGATCTCTTTCAAGCTATAGACACCAACTTACACCTAAGTACACCTTACCACCCTCATACTGATGGACAGACTGAGAGGGTTAACAGTTGTCTTGAAAATTACTTGAGGTGCATGACTGGGCATTAACCCAAAGCTTGGAGTAGATGGTTACCCTTAGCAGAATTGTGGTACAATTCTAATTATCACACCAACTTACATATGACACCATTTAAGGCCTTGTATGGATATCAGCCTCCTCACCTGGCTTTCCCTCTCAGGGTCACCACTTCAGTTGCTGATGTAGAGAAGTATCTCAAGGAGAGAGATCATATGCTAAACCTGCTAAAAGAGTCATTGCACAAATCACAAGAGAGAATGAAGTTCTTCTCAGACTCTAAGAGGACTGACAGATCCTTTGAGGTGGGAGATCTTGTCTATCTCAAGATACAACCATATAGGCAAACTTCAGTAGCATTAAGGAGGAATATGAAGTTATCTGCAGTGTACTATGGGACTTTCCCAGTAGAAGAAAAAATTGGCTCCGTAGCTTACAGATTACAACTACCTACAGATTCCAAGATACACCCAGTTTTTCATGTCTCTCAGCTCAAAAGGAAGGTTGGAGCTGCTGTTGTCCCTATTCCTCAACTACCCTTAATGGATCAGCAAGGGTTGATCAAAGTTGAGCCCTTGGATTTATTAGGAGATCGAGAAGTTAATCGTTGAGGTCTTATGGTTCGCCAGTTACTCATCCATTGGACCAACTCGACACCAGAAGATGCCACATGGGAGGATGAGACTAATATCCGTATTCACTTCCCTAAGTTCCATCCTTGAGGACAAGGATGTTTACCAGGAGAGGGTATTGTCATATCACTAGGATGCCTGAAGTAGTATTGCGGGTGTATTTATCAAATTATATTACTCAGTCGTTATTTAATGATTAGTCGTATTAATTAGTAGGTAGATTAGTCATTAAGTAAGTATTAAGGTCTACCTTGATCGTACGGTCGTTGTAAGGGTTATCGTCATCCGACGACTCATTTGCTTTAGGGTTTGAGTCACACACTATAAGTGTTGTTTGTACTGGACTTATAGAGTAATGACAAAAATAGAGAAGAAGGATGCTCTATGAGTCAGAGGCAGATAATTGTTACTTTCAAATTAGGGCTCTTAGTATCACTTGTCTTAACACGACATGTACACAACACCAGGAGTGAGGCCAATGGACACACCATGAGGCCAGTGGACACACCACCTCCACGGATTCAATCCTTTGATAAGGAATTGAATAATTGGCGTACACCACACCAGGAGTGAGGCCAATGGACACACCATGAGGCCAGTGGACACACCACCTCCACTTCTAGAGAAAGAATATCGAACGCATTCCATAAATCCTCTAGCATATCAAGACAACCCCAAGTTATGACATGAATCAGTTACACTTTTGGTAGAACCAGATATAGTCCTACAACTGAATTAAAACCATAGGACAATACCTATAACCAGATGAGTCACTAAATTAATGGCACTCAATTATATATTCTATGACCAGTCCATTGCAACAACAACTTATAAGTCCAACCAGGTCGTTATGACAACTCAACACCATCAAAAGCATTAAAAATAAAAGTCACGATCAAAGTGTCGTTTCCTTTACTGTTTGGAAAAAAAATACTTTGATACTTTACGATCAAAGTATCATCAACGAACAACAATAACCAACAATATGTAACTTCCATATGCAGTAGGCATATACACACTTATTTGAAGAGTGCATCCATATCGTGGATACGCTCATGAAAACGTCTCAAGTCCTAAAGGTTCTCTAACCTAAGCTCTGATACCAACTGTAACAACCCTAAATTTCACATAAGCCCGAATGACACTTAGAATATATTATGCCATTACCCTTGGAAACAGATAACTAGATAATAGACAAATGATAAAATTAGACACTTACGTAAAATTTGTTAAGATGCTAAATATCAATGTATAGTACAAATTTCAGTGACAATGGCTTGAAAGAACGATTATAATTGTCAAGGGATTCTAACCAAAAATAATTACCCAATCTCTTGTCACCCTTACTGCCTAACTATAAGAATTCAGAAACCACTATAACAATAACAAGAAAAACAAAAATCCACTGTTATCTAAAAAAATTCCCAAGAAGCCACCCGAAAAAATATTACAAACAACCACCTTCTCGACATTAAAACCTGAAAAAAAATATTATTAATAGGAGTTAAACTCCAAGCAAGTTTTCAATAGCCAGCTCCGCATTAAGACGAGAATCAGAAAACTAATAATAATTTACCTACAAATATAAAGTGATAATACTCAGGATAGTCTACTGAATCGATTATTATAGGCACTAAAATAATTAACCAAATTACCTACGAAGAAGCATCAAGACCATTTACCCGATGAGAAAAACCAATCACAAAGCATATCACTTTAAATACACAATTAAACTATACACAACATCAATTAATTAACTTATCCGAGGGAATAACTAAAAGAAAATAGCCACGTCCGCAAAAGAAAAATAAGGTAATAACTATAAGGTTTTTCCTTTACCCTATTCAACTCCATAAATAATCTATCAAGCACCAGAAAATATCTCATACCTTGAAATAAGGTAGCATCATTGAAACTATCTCGATATTTACGATTTTTCTCAAATGACCACTCCCTTGTCCCATTACACTCCTTACGTATGAGGACAAATCTCACACCAGAAAAATAAAATAAGGTCTATCTAATTAGCCTCGCGTTTTTAGGGGCCACCCGAAAGGATTTAGGGGCCATCAATTTATACCCAGCCAAAGACTCTAGTTAAGGGGTACCCTATATGATATTGAAGTTACATAAATGCCCTTCTGGTAAAACTGTATAAAAACCAAATCAAAAAAAATTCTACTCATTTCAACTCTTCTTCTTCCAGTTTCATATTATCTTCCGATTGTGGAAGAAAAAAAACTTTCCCTCGTTCAACTGAAACATCGCCGCGAATCGTAAAATCAAAACATCGTCGATTCGTTTATAACACAATGGATAAGGGAAATGAAACCCACAGACCTAGAACCAAAAATGTTGCTCGGGGTATCGATCCAAAGATTGAGATTTTAGCAAGAAATAAAGAAATTGTTGCTGCAAATGAAGAAGAACGCGAAGAACGCGAAGAAGAAGTACCCGGCAATGTAGTCGGTGGTGGCGATTCCGATAGTCAAACACTTCGTCAACTTAAAATGGCCCCAATTAGGTAAGAATCTATCATTTTTGGGGTTTATTTCGCTTTAATTCTACGAATCGAGAAAAAAATTTCTAGGGTTTTCGGTTATTTATCCAGATTCGGGCGATATTCATGCTTATTTACTTCCGAATGTAGTCGTGTTCTTCATTTCTCAAGAACATCGACAGTATTCGGGAGAAATATTTGTTGGTTATCTGCCGAATATTGTTGGCCATATCTTCCTGGATACAAACTGGTAATAATCGGTAGTTTAATGAATTTTTTGGCTCCCGAATATATATAGGTAGACACACAGTATTCGGAAGTACACTCACTACCGAATATATATATTGAAAAAATCTCAAAATTTCTGATATATTTAAGTAGACACACCATATTCGGAAGTTTTGGTAACTAAGTTAACTTCCGATTATTTCAAGTTCAAAATTTGAAAAGTATCAGTTTTTCCCAAATTCTGATTTTTGGGCCATCGTGACTTTACAAAAAAAATTATCCTCCGAATATTACAAGTTCAAAACAAACCATGCCATGGCTCTAGGTGGTTCCAAGGGCCAATATAGAAGGTTAGACAACCCATATTCGGAAGTTTGGTAACTAAGTTACTTCCGATTATTTCAAGTTCAAAATTTGAAAAGTATCAGTTTTTCCCAAATTCTGATTTTTGGGCCATCGTACATTCGGGACTTTACAAAAAAAATTATCCTCCGAATATTACAAGTTCAAAACAAACCATGCCATGGCTCTAGGTGGTTCCAAGGGCCAATATAGAAGGTTAGACAACCCATATTCGGAAGTTTGGGTAACTAAGTTACTTCCGATTATTGCAAGTTCAAAATTTGAAAAGTATCAGTTTTTCCCAAATTCTGATTTTTGGGCCATCGTACATTCGGGACTTTACAAAAAAAATTATCCTCCGAATATTACAAGTTCAAAACAAACCATGCCATGGCTCTAGGTGGTTCCAAGGGCCAATATAGAAGGTTAGACAACCCATATTCGGAAGTTTGGTAACTAAGTTTACTTCCGATTATTGCAAGTTCAAAATTTGAAAAGTATCAGTTTTTCCCAAATTCTGATTTTTGGGCCATCGTACATTCGGGACTTTACAAAAAAAATTATCCTCCGAATATTACAAGTTCAAAACAAACCATGCCATGGCTCTAGGTGGTTCCAAGGGCCAATATAGAAGGTTAGACAACCCATATTCGGAAGTTTGGGTAACTAAGTTACTTCCGATTATTTCAAGTTCAAAATTTGAAAAGTATCAGTTTTTCCCAAATTCTGATTTTTGGGCCATCGTGACTTTACAAAAAAAATTATCCTCCGAATATTACAAGTTCAAAACAAACCATGCCATGGCTCTAGGTGGTTCCAAGGGCCAATATAGAAGGTTAGACAACCCATATTCGGAAGTTTGGGTAACTAAGTTTACTTCCGATTATTCAAGTTCAAAATTTGAAAAGTATCAGTTTTTCCCAAATTCTGATTTTTGGGCCATCGTACATTCGGGACTTTACAAAAAAAATTATCCTCCGAATATTACAAGTTCAAAACAAACCATGCCATGGCTCTAGGTGGTTCCAAGGGCCAATATAGAAGGTTAGACAACCCATATTCGGAAGTTTGGGTAACTAAGTTTACTTCCGATTATTGCAAGTTCAAAATTTGAAAAGTATCAGTTTTTCCCAAATTCTGATTTTTGGGCCATCGTACATTCGGGACTTTACAAAAAAAATTATCCTCCGAATATTACAAGTTCAAAACAAACCATGCCATGGCTCTAGGTGGTTCCAAGGGCCAATATAGAAGGTTAGACAACCCATATTCGGAAGTTTGGGTAACTAAGTTTACTTCCGATTATTGCAAGTTCAAAATTTGAAAAGTATCAGTTTTTCCCAAATTCTGATTTTTGGGCCATCGTACATTCGGGACTTTACAAAAAAAAATTATCTCCGAATATTACAAGTTCAAAACAAACCATGCCATGGCTCTAGGTGGTTCCAAGGGCCAATATAGAAGGTTAGACAACCCATATTCGGAAGTTTGGGTAACTAAGTTTACTTCCGATTATTGCAAGTTCAAAATTTGAAAAGTATCAGTTTTTCCCAAATTCTGATTTTTGGGCCATCGTACATTCGGGACTTTACAAAAAAAATTATCCTCCGAATATTACAAGTTCAAAACAAACCATGCCATGGCTCTAGGTGGTTCCAAGGGCCAATATAGAAGGTTAGACAACCCATATTCGGAAGTTTGGGTAACTAAGTTTACTTCCGATTATTGCAAGTTCAAAATTTGAAAAGTATCAGTTTTTCCCAAATTCTGATTTTTGGGCCATCGTACATTCGGGACTTTACAAAAAAAAATTATCCTCCGAATATTACAAGTTCAAAACAAACCATGCCATGGCTCTAGGTGGTTCCAAGGGCCAATATAGAAGGTTAGACAACCCATATTCGGAAGTTTGGGTAACTAAGTTTACTTCCGATTATTGCAAGTTCAAAATTTGAAAAGTATCAGTTTTTCCCAAATTCTGATTTTTGGGCCATCGTACATTCGGGACTTTACAAAAAAAAATTATCCTCCGAATATTACAAGTTCAAAACAAACCATGCCATGGCTCTAGGTGGTTCCAAGGGCCAATATAGAAGGTTAGACAACCCATATTCGGAAGTTTGGGTAACTAAGTTTACTTCCGATTATTGCAAGTTCAAAATTTGAAAAGTATCAGTTTTTCCCAAATTCTGATTTTTGGGCCATCGTACATTCGGGACTTTACAAAAAAAATTATCCTCCGAATATTACAAGTTCAAAACAAACCATGCCATGGCTCTAGGTGGTTCCAAGGGCCAATATAGAAGGTTAGACAACCCATATTCGGAAGTTTGGGTAACTAAGTTTACTTCCGATTATTGCAAGTTCAAAATTTGAAAAGTATCAGTTTTTCCCAAATTCTGATTTTTGGGCCATCGTACATTCGGGACTTTACAAAAAAAATTATCCTCCGAATATTACAAGTTCAAAACAAACCATGCCATGGCTCTAGGTGGTTCCAAGGGCCAATATAGAAGGTTAGACAACCCATATTCGGAAGTTTGGGTAACTAAGTTTACTTCCGATTATTGCAAGTTCAAAATTTGAAAAGTATCAGTTTTTCCCAAATTCTGATTTTTGGGCCATCGTACATTCGGGACTTTACAAAAAAAATTATCCTCCGAATATTACAAGTTCAAAACAAACCATGCCATGGCTCTAGGTGGTTCCAAGGGCCAATATAGAAGGTTAGACAACCCATATTCGGAAGTTTGGGTAACTAAGTTTACTTCCGATTATTGCAAGTTCAAAATTTGAAAAGTATCAGTTTTTCCCAAATTCTGATTTTTGGGCCATCGTACATTCGGGACTTTACAAAAAAAATTATCCTCCGAATATTACAAGTTCAAAACAAACCATGCCATGGCTCTAGGTGGTTCCAAGGGCCAATATAGAAGGTTAGACAACCCATATTCGGAAGTTTGGGTAACTAAGTTTACTTCCGATTATTGCAAGTTCAAAATTTGAAAAGTATCAGTTTTTCCCAAATTCTGATTTTTGGGCCATCGTACATTCGGGACTTTACAAAAAAAATTATCCTCCGAATATTACAAGTTCAAAACAAACCATGCCATGGCTCTAGGTGGTTCCAAGGGCCAATATAGAAGGTTAGACAACCCATATTCGGAAGTTTGGGTAACTAAGTTTACTTCCGATTATTGCAAGTTCAAAATTTGAAAAGTATCAGTTTTTCCCAAATTCTGATTTTTGGGCCATCGTACATTCGGGACTTTACAAAAAAAATTATCCTCCGAATATTACAAGTTCAAAACAAACCATGCCATGGCTCTAGGTGGTTCCAAGGGCCAATATAGAAGGTTAGACAACCCATATTCGGAAGTTTGGGTAACTAAGTTTACTTCCGATTATTGCAAGTTCAAAATTTGAAAAGTATCAGTTTTTCCCAAATTCTGATTTTTGGGCCATCGTACATTCGGGACTTTACAAAAAAAATTATCCTCCGAATATTACAAGTTCAAAACAAACCATGCCATGGCTCTAGGTGGTTCCAAGGGCCAATATAGAAGGTTAGACAACCCATATTCGGAAGTTTGGGTAACTAAGTTTACTTCCGATTATTGCAAGTTCAAAATTTGAAAAGTATCAGTTTTTCCCAAATTCTGATTTTTGGGCCATCGTACATTCGGGACTTTACAAAAAAAATTATCCTCCGAATATTACAAGTTCAAAACAAACCATGCCATGGCTCTAGGTGGTTCCAAGGGCCAATATAGAAGGTTAGACAACCCATATTCGGAAGTTTGGGTAACTAAGTTTACTTCCGATTATTGCAAGTTCAAAATTTGAAAAGTATCAGTTTTTCCCAAATTCTGATTTTTGGGCCATCGTACATTCGGGACTTTACAAAAAAAAATTATCCTCCGAATATTACAAGTTCAAAACAAACCATGCCATGGCTCTAGGTGGTTCCAAGGGCCAATATAGAAGGTTAGACAACCCATATTCGGAAGTTTGGGTAACTAAGTTACTTCCGATTATTGCAAGTTCAAAATTTGAAAAGTATCAGTTTTTCCCAAATTCTGATTTTTGGGCCATCGTACATTCGGGACTTTACAAAAAAAATTATCCTCCGAATATTACAAGTTCAAAACAAACCATGCCATGGCTCTAGGTGGTTCCAAGGGCCAATATAGAAGGTTAGACAACCCATATTCGGAAGTTTGGGTAACTAAGTTTAACTTCCGATTATTGCAAGTTCAAAATTTGAAAAGTATCAGTTTTTCCCAAATTCTGATTTTTGGGCCATCGTACATTCGGGACTTTACAAAAAAAATTATCCTCCGAATATTACAAGTTCAAAACAAACCATGCCATGGCTCTAGGTGGTTCCAAGGGCCAATATAGAAGGTTAGACAACCCATATTCGGAAGTTTGGGTAACTAAGTTTACTTCCGATTATTGCAAGTTCAAAATTTGAAAAGTATCAGTTTTTCCCAAATTCTGATTTTTGGGCCATCGTGGACTTTACAAAAAAAATTATCCTCCGAATATTACAAGTTCAAAACAAACCATGCCATGGCTCTAGGTGGTTCCAAGGGCCAATATAGAAGGTTAGACAACCCATATTCGGAAGTTTGGGTAACTAAGTTTACTTCCGATTATTCAAGTTCAAAATTTGAAAAGTATCAGTTTTTCCCAAATTCTGATTTTTGGGCCATCGTACATTCGGGACTTTACAAAAAAAAATTATCCTCCGAATATTACAAGTTCAAAACAAACCATGCCATGGCTCTAGGTGGTTCCAAGGGCCAATATAGAAGGTTAGACAACCATATTCGGAAGTTTGGGTAACTAAGTTTAACTTCCGATTATTTCAAGTTCAAAATTGAAAAGTATCAGTTTTTCCCAAATTCTGATTTTTGGGCCATCGTACATTCGGGACTTTACAAAAAAAATTATCCTCCGAATATTACAGTTCAAAACAAACCATGCCATGGCTCTAGGTGGTTCCAAGGGTCACTATAGAAGGTTAGACAACCCATATTCGGAAGTTTGGGTAACTAAGTTTACTTCCGATTATTGCAAGTTCAAAATTTGAAAAGTATCAGTTTTTCCCAAATTCTGATTTTTGGGCCATCGTACATTCGGGACTTTACAAAAAAAATTATCCTCCGAATATTACAAGTTCAAAACAAACCATGCCATGGCTCTAGGTGGTTCCAAGGGCCAATATAGAAGGTTAGAACCCATATTCGGAAGTTTGGGTAACTAAGTTACTTCCGATTATTGCAAGTTCAAAATTTGAAAAGTATCAGTTTTTCCCAAATTCTGATTTTTGGGCCATCGTCGGGACTTTACAAAAAAAATTATCCTCCGAATATTACAAGTTCAAAACAAACCATGCCATGGCTCTAGGTGGTTCCAAGGGCCAATATAGAAGGTTAGACAACCCATATTCGGAAGTTTGGGTAACTAAGTTACTTCCGATTATTGCAAGTTCAAAATTTGAAAAGTATCAGTTTTTCCCAAATTCTGATTTTTGGGCCATCGTACATCGGGACTTTACAAAAAAAATTATCCTCCGAATATTACAAGTTCAAAACAAACCATGCCATGGCTCTAGGTGGTTCCAAGGGCCAATATAGAAGGTTAGACAACCCATATTCGGAAGTTTGGGTAACTAAGTTACTTCCGATTATTGCAAGTTCAAAATTTGAAAAGTATCAGTTTTTCCCAAATTCTGATTTTTGGGCCATCGTACATTCGGGACTTTACAAAAAAAAATTATCCTCCGAATATTACAAGTTCAAAACAAACCATGCCATGGCTCTAGGTGGTTCCAAGGGCCAATATAGAAGGTTAGACAACCCATATTCGGAAGTTTGGGTAACTAAGTTACTTCCGATTATTGCAAGTTCAAAATTTGAAAAGTATCAGTTTTTCCCAAATTCTGATTTTTGGGCCATCGTACATTCGGGACTTTACAAAAAAAATTATCCTCCGAATATTACAAGTTCAAAACAAACCATGCCATGGCTCTAGGTGGTTCCAAGGGCCAATATAGAAGGTTAGACAACCCATATTCGGAAGTTTGGGTAACTAAGTTTACTTCCGATTATTGCAAGTTCAAAATTTGAAAAGTATCAGTTTTTCCCAAATTCTGATTTTTGGGCCATCGTACATTCGGGACTTTAAAAAAAAATTATCCTCCGAATATTACAAGTTCAAAACAAACCATGCCATGGCTCTAGGTGGTTCCAAGGGCCAATATAGAAGGTTAGACAACCCATATTCGGAAGTTTGGGTAACTAAGTTTACTTCCGATTATTGCAAGTTCAAAATTTGAAAAGTATCAGTTTTTCCCAAATTCTGATTTTTGGGCCATCGTACATTCGGGACTTCAAAAAAAAATTATCCTCCGAATATTACAAGTTCAAAACAAACCATGCCATGGCTCTAGGTGGTTCCAAGGGACAATATAGAAGGTTAGACAGCCCATATTCAGAAGTTTTGGTAACTAAGTTAACTTCCGATTTTTTCAAGTTCAAAATTTGAAAAGTATTAGTTTTTCCCAAATTCTGATTTTTGGGCCATCGTACATTCGAGACTTTACAAAAAAAATTATCCTCCGAATATTACAAGTTCAAAACAAACCATGCCATGGCTCTAGGTGGTTCCAAGGGCCAATATAGAAGGTTAGACAGCCCATATTCGGAAGTTTTGGTAACTAAGTTAACTTCCGATTATTTCAAGTTCAAAATTTGAAAAGTATCAGTTTTTCCCAAATTCTGATTTTGGGCCATCGTACATTCGGGACTTTACAAAAAAAAAATTATCCTCCGAATATTACAAGTTCAAAACAAACCATGCCATGGCTCTAGGTGGTTCCAAGGGCCAATATAGAATGTTAGACAGCCCATATTCAGAAGTTTTGGTAACTAAGTTAACTTCCGATTATTTCAAGTTCAAAATTTGAAAAGTATTAGTTTTTCCCAAATTCTGATTTTTGGGCCATCGTACATTCGGGACTTTACAAAAAAAATTATCCTCCGAATATTACAAGTTCAAAACAAACCATGCCATGGCTCTAGGTGGTTCCAAGGGCCAATATAGAAGGTTAGACAGCCCATATTCAGAAGTTTTGGTAACTAAGTTAACTTCCGATTATTTCAAGTTCGAAATTTGAAAAGTATCAGTTTTTGCCAAATTCTGATTTTTGGGCCATCATTGGTACGAAACCTCAACGTCCATATTTTCAGAATCCTCAACGGCCATATTTTCAAAAATTAGATCCGCTGGAACTCTAATCTTTATAAGGAGGGTAACCCCATCCGATTTTCAAGTTTTCGAAAATTTTATTTTGAGGCCACTGTTATATTCGGCAATCAAATAATGTTAAACTATTACCGATTGTAAAGGATAAAAATACTGAGTTTTGAAATTTTTTGAGGAATTCGTTTTTGGGGCCATTCGGGGGTAAATAACTCTACATAACTACCGAATGTAGATTTTTTTGGAAAACCAGTTTGGGGTTTTTTCTCATATTCGGCAGTAAACTTCTATCTTGGAACTACCGATTATACATATTTGGTACTCAGTGTGTTATATTCGTAAGTTTATTCGAGAAATTATCTACCGAATCTGGGTAGTTCATGGCATTCAATGCATGCAATAATCGGTTTTTCTTGTTTACAAAAGCACACAAACGCATGCAAATCGAGTATTTGAGTTTCTTAACACAATACCTGTGTTTTACATGCATTGTTAGCTTCAATATCAGGCGATTCTCCATTTTCTTCCATGAAAGGGTCGTCTAGGTTTTTTTCTCTCCACAAAAGTTTGGATCATTCAACATTTTTGTAGTGATAAACGGTCGTGAACCCTCAACATTTTGTTCTTTGCCATGATTCTCACCTTCTTCTTCATATCCATCCATTTTTGTAGTGATAAAATGGGTTTTCCCTTTTTTCCTTCACCTTCTTCTCTATAACTCTAACAACTCAAAAATGAAAAAGAAATGGAAAAAATGAAACAGAAATCACTGTAATACTGCACCGACTACAATCGGAAGTCTGAGTAATATTTTGGCTTCCGATTGCAATCGGAGGATAACAATGTTATCATATCCTCCGAATATATAAAGATAATTTCGCCATTACGAATTACGCGAGATAAGGGCTGGCTATATTTTTCCTTTGGGTGACCTTTTTTGTTTTATTGATGGCCCCTAAATCCTTTTGAGTGGCCCCTAAAAACGCGAGGCTAATTAGGGGACACATCCAACACACCAATGTCTTAGGAAACACATCTCGATATCAATCAAATTTTTATCTTGCCATATCATGTGCCTATCAAAGAGAGCTTACGCAAAGCCATAACGTCACTTCCCAACCCAATTCGCAATACAAGACTTGCTGAAATTCTTTAACATCCCTTCTCCGACGACACTAATATTTCACTTTTAACTAAACGCGTAGTGAACCAAACCGACAAGCAACTACCATTTTCTTACAATGGAACAAAAGGGAACACGTAAAACAACCATGATGAACTGTATCGAATACGAGGTCCATACTCACATGACCTTAGAATCACTCCACTCATAATTAAGTTCATGGTAAATGAAATCGTAAAACATATTTAGTTTCTATATATAATTCAACTTGTGTTCCTGCTATAAATCGTCTCAACCCACTTTCCGAATGGCAAATCAAGCAGGTGGCCAACTACCCTTTTCACATTCACACACAACAAGGAAATAAGCCAAGGGAAACAAATCCATTAGCAATCCTAGAACACCATACGAATTATATATAGTTAGATTTAGTCCAAGAAACCAAGCCTAGTATGCCCTACTCATTATCCTTAGTACATGTATGATATTACCATAAACTTTCATAAACTAATCTTTAACAGTGCACACAAGCAACATAAAGCCAAAATAGGCATCATAGAAAGTACTACAAAATATTAAGCTAGTCGTTCATAAAAGAAACATTCGGATGTCAAGAGTTAGCCTACAATAAGAACAATTCATCACATGTAAACAAAACAATGGATCAAGGGTACAATAAAGGTATATCATTTGTTTTCAACAAACCCGAGGTATCGTTTCGAAATTCTAATCGAAGGCTAATTAAATAAATCTCTAAAATCTTTCCCATGAAGAGAGTCTAAAGAAAACTTGCCTTAGATTTGTTTAGCGCATCCAAAATCCAATCTTTTCAAAAAAAAAATCAACAACTGGTGGATCTCTATAGCATTACAAAATTGTAATCATAATTTAACCATTGATTAGAAAAGAACATCTAAAAAATCCCACTAATACTTAAAATTTGTTGCGCGTCTTTAACGAATCCAACTGTTTCCCTGCGAGACTAGATTTTCACTTCGGCCGTCACTATCCTTTTCTCTTTATTTTTTTATTTTTTTTTCTTTCTTCTTTTCAGATGATATACGAGAATTCCTTTGCTTCTTAAGAATTCTTATAACCCTAGGAAGACTCTAAGGGACCACCTACACTTGTTAAGGGGAAACTACATTTTAGGAATAGCCAATAATCCCTAGGTGATACATTATTTCAACCGCAAGATATTTAAAATGCAACTAATATCCTAGTATAAAAGACGTGTATTACAACCTATTACAAGTTGGAGGGGCAGGGATACTGAGGAAATCAAGTGAACTATAGGTTTAATTGCTTGGTCTCAACTATACGAAGTTGGTTTGATTTTTTATAGTGCCTTAATTCTGAGACTATTCAATTCTGGACTACGTCCCGGGATTTTTCTGCATTTGCGGTTTCCTCGTTGACAAAATCTTATTATGTCATTTACTTTTATTTTCTGCAATTATAATTGTTGTTATTATAATTTAAAGTAAATTACACAAACGTTAATTCCTATTTACTTGATAGCAATCCTATTGTGTTTGGTTAAGTCCGAACCCATACTTCGTTGTTGTATTGTCTCGATCTTGTATCCATAGTCAATCACACAAGTTATCTTGTTGTCGTATTGTCTCGATCTCGTATCCATAGACGATCACACGAAATGTGAACCGATTAGTTGTATTATCTCGAATCAGTCCATAAACAATCACTTTCGGAAAAAGGACTTATAGGTGGAAAAGTTTTAGATTGAGGTATATTTGGGCACCCTCGTATTTTCACTTTGACATTTATTTTCATATACATTCCATTGGAGAAGCTCTTAAGGTCTTGCTTTTGGTTTGGCAGATTTAATCAACGAGGGTTTAAATGCTAAAGGTAGTGCAAATTTTGGGTATCTAAAGTAATACACAAATTTTAGGAAATGAAACAATTCAAATGAAAATAAGCTAGAAAAAGAGGGTGGGATACACTGGACACACAGTAAATCATGTTTAGTGCGAGTTTTGGGCTCATGGCTCACGCTTGTGTATGCACCTTGGATATATATCAACCAAGGTGTTCTTTAACGTTTTTTTGGGATCATGGTTTTTTTGGGACCATGGTTCTATTTTTAGTAAGACATTTAGAAGTAAAGTGAAGCCACCCCTTATCTAAATGTTTGTGTTAATACCAAAATTACCCTTCGTAATTAAATTTATGTAACGATTAGTTAATGTAATCATTTGTTAGTGTAATTAAGTTAGGTAAATTAGTGACTAGTGTAAGATTAAGTCAATATCATTTTTCTTAAAATTAAGTTATTGAGAGGGAAGAAGGAGGAGAATATAAGAGTTGGAAAAACTCAATTATTTTTTTTATTTTTTGGATCCGTACCTTCAACCCACCCAAGCATTCTTCAAATTTAATTTTTTGTCGCTTGAATTGGCCAAATTTTTTTGAAAATCAGAGATTTTATAGCTTGATTTGGGCTAAGTCAAACAAGTTCGGGTACAAGATCTGAAAAACAGGTAGCCGAACTTATCTGCTAATGTAGTTCGGCTAATGCTCATGAAAGCGCATGTAGCCGAACTTAGTTTTAATGGAGTTTTTTGCTTTCAGAGAAAAGTTCGGTTAGGTGAAAAATTTGCGATGTAACCGAACTAAATATATAGGGAATTCGGTTAGGAGAAAAAAATTGCGACGTAACCGAACTCAATATATAGACGGGATTTCAAAGAAAAGTTCGGTTATGAGGAAAAAAGTTGCGACGTAACGGAACTTTTATGTGAAAATTTGGTTAGGAAATTAGAAGTTCGGTTAGGAAATTAAAAAGTTCGGTTAGGAACATTTTTTTGCGAAACAACCAACATGTTCTTCATCTCCAGTAAGTTCGGCTAGTTCGACAAAGGTTTTTCACAAAATTCCTAGCCGAACTTCTCTCCGCAACTTCAATTTTTATGATTACTACTCACTCAATTTATCAATCACAAATGTATAACTAAAATAGGGTTAGTTGGAAAGTACATCTAATATACAATTTTCTAAACCCCGGATTCAAAACCATTATGAAAATATAAGAGAAACCACGAGGACAAGAGAAGAGTTTAAAATGAATTTTGATTAATAGATAAGATTGTGTTTTTGTGTTAATGAATTTGAGTTTTAATTAAGTTAGTAGGTTTATGAGGGAGGTTATTAGGTTAGTCTTTAAACAATGAAAAAGGATAAGTCAGTCATTTCATAACTTTAGGACACTCCTTATAAGTATAGGGAAGGTGACCAAAGTAAATCATGGTCCCCTCAAAAAAACCATGGTCCTCAAAAAATCAGACTCAATCGAGAGCTTTAGCTATCACTTTTCCATCATTGATTAAAATCAGACTCAAGCTTTCATATGAAATCTCAAGTTAATCATCAAAAAAAATATTAAGGAATATAACAGGTTTATTAATACTAAATCTAGCAGGAAACAATGGCGTTACAGAACGAGATAGTCATCATTAATAATAACCAGATCCCACTAATTACAAAATTGAAGAAGTAACAGATTGAAAGATTTTTTTGTTTTTTTAAATCAAAGTCGTTGGGGAGGGTACAGATTTTGACATACTTGTCACCCATGTCCAAACTAATGAAGGTTCATTTTGATATGTGTAAGAATTCAATCCGTTGTTCCTTCAAATCGACAATTGGGTTAGTAAATTTATGAATAATGAGCATGTAAATTTGTTCTTTCAATCTGATATTCCTTCAAGTTAATAACGAGTATGGTACAAAATTTATGAATTCCGTAAATTTGCTACCTATTATTAGATTAGTAGATTTTTCCCAATAATTGTTGATATATTGTATATACCGAGCTTAGCATTTTTGTTTTGGTATGAAGTTGGGAGTATAGATCAATGATAGAATAGTTGGCCATTGAGGATGCGTTAAACAATTTTTCAAGGATCTTCCAGAGATGATAATGATAAAGATAACAATGAATCAGAAACCTCATTCATGTATTAATATATTGAGATCACAAATGAATCAGAAGAAGCTAGCAAAAGTTCTTTATCAATCATCATTCTAATTCCGATAGCAATCACATGAAAACAATGAAATTTTTGAAGGTATTTTTTCCTATCGTAACAAAATCCAAACCATGACTATGAAAAAGAAGAAAAAAAACGTTCTCGAAAATCTAGTACGGGGAAGAAGTTAACAAAAACAAAAATCGTGCACATTATCATTGCTGTAATTTTCTTAGAAAAGATTAAAAAAAAAAAGTAAAAAATATCCTAAAAAGATAAGGTGGTTTTTGAAATTTTGTAAACCAATAGAGGAAGCCAGAATATGCACCCCGATTTTTAGGGGTGCATAAATTTGGACTCCCATTTGTTTGTATTATTTTTGTTACGTGAAGCCAGTGTCTGGCTACCAGGAACTTCAACTGAATAAACACAAGCGATAATCTTGACTTAATTAAATAAATCAGGTAGATAAATGTTCAATCCATACTTGTTTTAGTTAGATTTATTGCATATTATCCTTGTATTACTCTTCTTTTCTATTTTATTTGTTTCTTTAGGTGAATCATCCTAAACCAATGGAAATGGTGTTAAAAAGAGCTACAAAGAGGAAAGGAGTTCATTCCGGCATAAAAATAAGAAGTTGGAAGGTGCAAACACAACTCTTGGATACAAGTTACAGGAGAATTTACGGTTGGGAAAAACATCCTAAAACCTAACCATGAAAGAGATGAATTTCCAACATAATTTTCAGAAGGAGTTACGACTAGGTCCAACCCAACGTAAAATGAAGTGAAGAGATATAAAGATTTGGTTATTTTTATCATGTATAGGACGAGAATGCGAATGCAATCCCAAAATAATGAGTTCAATCAGACATCGTATGAGAAAGTTGTTACCGAAATGGCGAAAAACAAAAAGTGTACATGAATAATTACGGCCATGTCTAAGAGACTCGGACCTAGCCGTAACTCTAGGATGTTCACACGATTTTCTGGTCAGAGTTTCGGTTGGGTTGAACTTAACTGTAACTCTGGGGATTTTTGGTGAGTTTTGATGGTCAGACTTACGGTTGGCTTGAGCTTAACGAACCCAACCGTAACTAAGGGTATTTGGCACGTGTGTGAGACTATAAATCAAAGAAAACACAGGCCCAGAGAGATTTTGAAGACCTAATTCATGAGCACTATATAAAGACACTTCCTAAACATTGAGAAGACATCTTTTACATTACTTTGCAAGCTTGGAGAGGAAAAACAATACAACGAAGCAAAAGATAGGGTTTCAGAGCGGTTCACATCAATCGTAACGATTTCTTTTCTATTTTATCATATGTATAACATGGATGCTACTACATACATGAGAATCTAATCCCACACTTAATTTAGGATGAATTCTAAGTTCTAGACAAGATCTAAGTTATTATATGAATATATTTTGAAGTTTTTCACATGATTATTGCTTGTTTATACTATAAAGAATGTTTATGATTGATTGATAGATTGTTTAGGTGGCCAATTTAATTAATTTGTTGGTTTAATCTAATGCTAGTATTGAGTTAGGAGATAAGTAATTGTCGAGTAACTTTTACACAAGTAGAGAACACAAGACCTTGCAGATGGATTCTGTAGAGCGATTATGTGTATAAACAACATTAGAAAGTGGACTTTGAGTTAAACAAGATTAAGTCAAACTACTAGTATCAACCTAATTCACAAAATATAAAGCATTAGACCAAATTACACCTTGAGTGAGATACTACTCTGTGGTTTACACGAATAAAATCTGGTATTTGAGAGCTCTGTATTCAGTGATATAAGAAATTTAGGGAATAACACTGAGCTAGTTGTTATTCCATGGTTAGTAATAATTTGTGACTAATGGTATTAATGAATGAATATAATAACTTGATGAAGGTTTGGTAACGAAGAAGGATTCCTCAATCATCTCTCTCTTTATTACTTACAACTTAATCTTTTAATTGTTTTGTTTATTTACTTTGAAATCTAAAACCAAACCCAACGAATAAATCTCACTTCTCTGCGCGGGAGTGAACTTTACTTCCATTATATTTTTTATAATTGAGTGGAAATAAGATCACTAATTTGATTGCACCTACGAGACGCATCAAATTTTGGCCTCGCTGCCGGGGAGCCGTTGGTAGCTTTAATTGTTAATTCTTTTAGTTTTATTTTTATTTTTATTTTTGTTTTTAGTCTTTAAAAAAAAATTCCAGATTTTTGTTTTAGGTACTTAATCTCCGGCACCGAAACAGTAGGATTACCCGAAGTGCGTAATTCAAACTTGCAAGGGAATAGTACTACAAGCATATCAACAATCGCAACAAAAACCGTTTACACCAACCTCAGATTTTATGTTTTCAATCTTAAACGACTTGAAAACAACGATAGGAATGTAAATAAGTCAAGTTAGTATCACTATACCTCAAGTGGAAGGATGATGTCTTCGATGTCTTCGATGTAGTCGATACGTCTTCACGATCTTCAGGTCTTCAAGGTAATACTTGTATGTTTCAACATTCCTACACTTTCTAGTCTAACCTAAAAGAAGTTGACTCCAAGCGACTCTAGTTGACTTTTGATATAAAAATATGACAGCTAACCTCATACCAACGCTTGGTGGGTTCAACCGAGCAATGCTTTAACAACATGTGAGGTTATATACGATACTCTAATATTAGACTTGGTCATATTTGTTAGAGAATTGCTCGGTCGAACTCACAAGTGTTGCTATCTCGAGCTTGTTGTCAAATTTAGTTGTCAAAACTATATCTTGATTTCTAGTTTACAATTAGATAAGTCTCGGACTAGGATAAAAATGTAGTTGAGAAAAGTGGATCACAGCAGTCATCATTGCGTTCTACCGCTTGAAGGAGAAGATCAACCGAAGCTTTTGGAGAACTTCATCAACAAAAGGTAAGTGAAGACTGAATCACCTATTTGTCAAGTTATATTTACTTTTCTATCATTGAGACGATGTCGTATAACTAATTAGACTATTTTGCATATATACAAGAATTTCGAGTCAAGTTTATCTTGATAATTAGTTTTCGAAATATACTGCTAAGCTTATTGAACATTCATACTTGATGAATTTCGGTTAAGGAACATTTATTGTTCGCAATCAAAATCATGTTTCAAGTTTTATCATTCGAAAATAGCCTGAAACAGTGATATGTGGCATTGATGTTATTCGGGAATGATTCGAATCGATTTAGAAAGAAATATATAACTACTGTAGATTCAGATACAAGACAGTGTTATCAGTCTTACAAACTGGGAAAATTGTTATAAGTCTGAAGTCGTATTACATGTACTCGTATACGTAGCGGAGTAGCTATATATCGACTTGCAGATTTGTGGTATGCATATCCTTATGCACATCATGTAAAAATATGTTTAACTCGTGAATCGGATCGGTACACATACCCGTATGCAAACTGTAAAGGAACTGTGGTAACGGAACCAGTTTAGTGTCCATACCGGTACACGTACCAAAATAATTATGTGTTCCGGAACTCGGTTGTGTATCCATACCGGTACGCATACCAAAATAGTGATTTGGACTCAGGAACCGGTCATAGTCTTAAGGTATCTATACCGGTACACACCTAAATAGTTATGTGAACTCCAGAACATGGTTTGGCTTAACAGTTTACATACCAGTACACGTACTATAACTGACCTGAGTCACGAACGACTAAGATATTTGTACTTTATGCATTAACTAACCATGTCGATTATTTTCAAGTGTGATTAAATTATTTCTACGAGATAATTAGCATTTAATCAATTCTCTAAAAACACTAGACTTATTTGATCGCATGATTGTGACTCAAGGTTAATGTCTTAAGTGTTTATGAAAATAAGTATTAAGATAATAAGTTCAAATTGGCTAGCTTCGGCTAACAACCTTGAACATAGTCTTTATACATGGTTAGGTTACGGTTTCACCTAACCAGAGTGTATATCTTGTTTACGTAAATCATATTCAAAGATTCATCCTACGGTAGATATTGATTGTTTGGTTCCAAAGTTATCTTAGCTTAAACCTAAAGTAACCTATGCTTTGAATGTCTGTAAAAGAGGAACTTCAAGCAACTAGGATTTTTGATTCCCGACACTACTTTTTGGTGTGTCCTAGTTGTAACTAGAGTCGTCATCTTCCTAACCCTTATAGGGTTTAGCGACTACAAATACTTCATAGGGATTCGTGAAGCCAGGTCCAATTATATTTTCTTGATAACTCGAGTATCATGATCTTGATCGATTTTTGAGCTGATCACTTTATCAAGATAGATAGAAATCATCAAAGTTCTCTTCATCTCAAACTTTGTTGATTCCACAAGTTTTATACTTTTGAGGTGAATAATAGCCTAGGCTGCACTTCGAGTTGCATAAGTCCGGATTTTGAGGTTAGCTAGACTCTGTCTACTGTTATCGATTTTCATCACCTTTTACCAAACTTTTTAATTGTAAAGGAAATCACATATAAGCTTAATCTGTGAGAGGCAGATTGGTTTAAAGTCTTCAACTGATTTGAAGCAACTCTTAGTTGGTGTGACGTCATCAAAGGGAATCAATTTCGCGGAGTCTTGCTGAGATTCAATAAAATGCATAAGGAGCGCGATTGTACCTTAATCAGTGGGAGAATCGATTAGGGCTCAACTATATTCCAGTCTGAAGCTAATTGGTAGTATGCTAGTGTCTGTAGCGGCTTAATACAGTTTGGTGTTCAATCTGGACTAGGTCCCGAGGTTTTTCTGCATTTGTGGTTTCCTCGTTAACAAAACTTCTGGTGTCTGCGTTATATCTTTTTCCGCATTATATTGGTTATCTTTATAACTGAAATATCACAGGTTGTGCATTAATCAATCATAGTAGATACATCCGACCTAGTTTGTTGGATACGACTTGATTGATTCTTGGATATTGGTCATTGTTACCGTCCAAGCAATCTCTTTTTAATTAGGTTCACGGATTCGATTTTGTAAACTTTCTAATTGTAAAAGAGAGAGATATAACTCTAAGAAAAAGTTGGCGGTATATTTTGGTAGCCCCGCGTTTTCAATATTAGTATGATCAAAGTGTCAAGGAAGTATATGAATTACGAAGTATGACGTTTATCTTTTGAACTTCGTAAATGCGGCATCGACATAATCTATGTAACTTGTTACTTGATTGTGTATTGGATATAGGTGTAATTTCATCCTAGGAAACTATATTTGATTACATTGGTTTATGGAAGTAGATTTATAAACTTGTTTCGTAATCGAAAAGAAATCAATAGGTTTTTTGGTCCAGTTTTCTATGAAGATCTATTGGATGACCAATTCAAACCTAAAAAGGGAATTCAGGTAGAACCGATCTTAACTTATGTCGAGAGTCAAGGTAGAACCGATCCCTACCTATCTTGGGATACTTGGTATAACCGATCCTTGCTTTTGTTGGAATCTTGGTAGAACTGATCCCTACCTATACTGGGAGTCTTGGTAGAACCGGTCCTATATTTTGTTGGGAATCAAGGTAGAACCGACCCCTTCTTATATTCAGAGACTTGGTAAAATCGATCCTAACATATGTTGGGAGTCATGGTAGAATCGGTCCCAAGAGCAAAACCGATTTTCAATGTTCATATATTACTTTAGGGTTTTGTGTCAGTTTGGAATTAGGGTTGCTAGATAGGAAAGTTCTAGATGTCTACATAATTTGAACATGTACATAATTTTTATCATTGATTTCTCAAAGATATTCCTTGATATACTCAAGGTGATCCCAAATCGAAATATTGGAGAATCTTTTAAATAAGATTTTCAAATTATATGTTTTTGATTTTGCATCAATCAAAACATATCTATAGAAAAACTATATTAGTTAGGTGTTAAACTAATATTAGATATTTTATAAAAAGAGATTTCGAAATTACAGGTTGGAAACATGAAAATCGAAATTAGGTAATTTATTGCATATCTTGAGAATCTTTTGGTTTTGGAATTTCCTTGTTGTCCAAACAACTTTGGTCTATAAATAGTAAAGTTTTTTATTCTTGCAAACTATCTTTAGCCAGACAAACTTCATTTTTTTGTTGTTTCTATTGGATCCGACTACTAGTATTACTTGTAATACAATACCAGGGAGTAAAGTACCCTAATTAGGAGAAATCTCTTACACCCGCTCGTTTAAAGACTTCTGTGGAATCAAGAAGCTCTAGAAAGTACCATTGGTGGGAAACTAGATAATTGCATTGTTATTTTAGTTTTCGATTATTGATTTGATTGACTAATAGTTGTTGAAACTTTGATTGCACCTAGTTTGATTATTCTTGAGAACATTCTCTTCTGACATAAGGTCACTTAAACTAGATCAAAGTATCAACGGGATCTTCAGAACTATTTTTGGATCTGAAGACAACTTGTGATCATCCATTGTTAACAGACTTCGTTTTGTGCGTGATCGATCATAAGTAGAATCAAGTTTTGTGTGCATGTACAATTGAAGACAATTGAAGATTTGAAGATAAGAATATTTTTTTGATTAGTTTCGTATCTTGTGATGTTAGTACACACAATTGATCGTCTGGGATCCGACTAAGATCATATCTATCTTTGGTAGATTTGACCAAGTAGTCGTATAAATCCGCAACTATCATTTGGTGGTATTCTTCAATATCCGAATATGATAGCTTGTGAATCTAGATCTGATTATCTAGGATCTTGATTGATCTTACCCGACAAAGGAGTTTACTTGTTAAACAAAGTGGTTACCAAACAACTTTGTTACTTTACTATTTAGAATACGATCAAAAGGAGTTGAGTGCTTAAGAATTTACATCGGTCAAACAACTCAAGATAGTGATTTATATCTTGAGATTCACGTGCGTTGGCCAGACGGTTATAGGCGCGGGGATACTGAGGGAACTTAAGTAACTAAGGGTGGATTACTTGGTCTTAACTATACGAAGTTGGCTTTGTTCTTTGTATAACGGATTAATTCCGAGAGTATTCAAAATTGGATTACGTCCCGAGATTTTTCTGCTTTTGCGGTATCCTCGCTAACAAAATCTTAATGTGTCATTTACTTTACTTCCGCATTATAATTTTTTAGTTATAATAAAGTAAATAACACTTGCACGTTAATCTTAGACACTTGATAGTGATCCTATAGTATATAGGTTTTATATTGTAACTATTATCAAGTGTAGACCTTGTTGTCGTATTGTCTCAACTTTGTACATAGACGAACACTCAAGGTATCGGACTTATAGGTTGATACGGAAAGATTGAAGAGAAAGAGTACGGATTGTCAATATGGCCTGAGGAATAAAAATCTATAAAGAAGTTTCAAGAAACAAGAAATTGAAGAGAAAGAGTACAAATCGTCAAAGTTTTACGAAGTTCAATAGTTTATCATTAATAGTTGAAGCCGAAGACGACGATCTAAGTCTTAGCTTGTATTTTGGCGATAGAGCTGAAACTAAGACTTAGTTTATATGGGATTTCTAAAGTCAAAAGTATACACTGGTTTTACTGACCTAATGAATTCGGGAACGAGTCATTCTTTTTTAATATTATGGATTATTATTTTATCTTTGAATGTTGGGGTTAGGAGTTTAAAATGGAGTTTGTATGAGGAATCTACATCAATTTTACTAAGATGGCTTGAATCTGAAAATTATCTGACGAAAATAGATTAATGGTTTCACTATACATGACTACTTCCATTCATTCAGTCATTAAAGAAGTGTGTACAAGCAATGATCAAGGAAGAATGAAGATTAAATCTCGCCAATAATGCCTCAATGATCAGATAAAGATGATTCTCGAAGATGGAAAAGATAGTTTGAGCTAAACAAGGAAAGTCGCATTCTTAAATGAAATCAAAGGAGTTTAACTCAAACAAGGAAACCCAAAACTAAGCCAAAAACAGTTTTTGACTATTTCTTCGTACATGGTCATCCTTACATAATGAGTGGGATGCCACTCCGACCTTTGCTCTCTCTCATTAGCACAAGAGCAGACATGATTAGGATTTTGACAAAAATAACCCTGATTTTGAGATTATTATCAATATTCCTAAAAATGATTTTATCATAAGAGCCATGCAAGTCTTCAAATACTCACGGTTGAAACTCTACATACATGTCATTCAAAGCTTCTCCAGCTCCTGAACGCACCTGAAGAGTCTAAGGAAGGTGTGGAATTTTGAGAAAATAAAGGGAGTTTAACTCAAACAAGGGAAGATTAGCTTCTCTAGACAAACCTATCCATGCCCCCCCTCTCTTGCAATTGTGTTCATATTTAGATGACATTTAATCCTTCCCCTTTTTATCAAGAGCGAGCTCATTAGGGGTTTTGACGGAAATACTCTTAATTAAAAAAAAACATTTCTAAAACAAATGGTATTTTGGTAATACAAGGAGGTGGGTCGGTTTTTCATAACTAGTGCATGGAAAAAAGTACATACAAGATAAGTTTTATCCTCAAATTCTATCTCAAGATGGAAGATGTCAATCAATGAAAGAGGAATTTGATCTAAAAAATAAAATTAAAGGAATTTGTCTCACGTAAGGAAACCTAAGCTTTTCCAACTTCCAAAACCCAACCAAGCCATGTCCAAGCCCATTCCCGCATACATGAACAACTTTTTAGTTGGGTGGTACGTCACTCAGCCTTTTGTTTCCCTTCAAGAGCAGAATATTGAACAACATTAGAGTTTTAACAAAAATAACATTAATTCCAAGTTGTTGTTTTTTTATTCTAAAAGGGGATTTCTACTAAAATGAAAGTGGTCAAGTCTCTCTATTAACTACTTTAGCCTTGCAGCATGCCTGTAAAGTTTCTATATTTCCCATATGCTACGAAGAAGATCTCACAAGGATTTTTGATGAAAATATCCCTAATTCAATGTTTTGATCAATTTGGAAAGGGACGACATTTTGGTAATGCCAAGAGGTGTTTAAGACTTCACCTAGTCATAGTATCGGCCTCATGCACTTGGTCATCATGCCCTCTTAATTTATCAAAAAATCATAGTTGAAACAGAATACATAAAGAATTTTTTTTATAGAAAATAAAGGAAATTTGGATCAAACAAGAAACTTAAGTCAACAGTTTCCAAAAGCAACGCCAAGACATTCCCACTTATCTCCCATATTTCTTGACTAACCCCAGGTGTATTCATGTCTTCTCTCATGCAAAAATAAATAAATTTGATCATGTAAACCCTAATTCGCAAACCCAATCACCCAATGCATGAATTTCATCTCTTGAAGGTATCATTTACATGAATATTACGCTTCACAACATAAATATTTATAAGAATTTAAAGTGCGCATAGTCTAATGAACAAAGACTGAGCACTAATTCTCATAGTCCGGGGTACTATGCAAGCCTTAAGAAACAAAATGATTGTAATTCTGCATCTACTATATATCAAAGTATTTTGCACCATTTATATATTCATCACAAAACGATCAAGGTTCTAATCTGAGTAGGGGACTTAATGTAGATGGTGAAATTTTGATGAAGGGTAAAATGGTCACCTCAAATAAATTTTCGGACCAGGGGTAAATGATAATTTATAACTACGGGTAGATTGTTATTTTCACGACATTTCGAGAAAGGGGAAAAAATTGCATTTTTGAGGTTTGGAAAAACCAAAATCAAAGAAGTACAAGACCTAAAGTAAATAGGATTTTAAAGATAAGTTGAGATCTTCTTAGAAACACAAGATCAACCGTAGCCTCAACCCTCAATGTCAAAAGACAAGTTAAGTCTTAGTTTCATCTCTGTCGCCAAAAGAAAAGCTAAGTCTTAGCTATGACTCCTAGTACGCGTCCCCGCGAAGACATGCTATTCTTGGCCTCCATGGAGCATCATGAAACGTCAATGGATGTCTCGTTAGCACGATCTAAAACTCAATGTCTCCCGTAAGAACGACAATCGCTCTTATCTGAGATCAGAGCCTGACTATGAGTACACCCCCACGAGATACAACTGGTCATATCTACTTTAGGCCACGAATCGTCTTATTTGGGCCTCATTATTGGTTCCTAATATATCTCTTTGAGATACATTGACAATTCTGCCCCTAGGCTTCGCGACAGACTTCTAAAATATCCTTTCGAGATACATTGGTCTGGTCTGGACCATAATATGGACATAATCATGGATTGAATCCTAGTACATCTCTGTGAGATACACTGGTCAAATATGAGCATCCCAAAATTAGTCTCATTGATACAGTTCCATATTGAAAAAGGACATTATTAGCCTCATTCTCAGTCTTCCAAATTGAAGAGACTCAAAGGCTCAGTAAGTCACACACAATCGGGGGATACGAACTAGTGTTTTGGTATGGCAGTTTGCGGCATGTGTTAGAAATATACGGATTATTTCTCACTGCAAAAGAGAATAAAGGCGGGAGAAAGAAATAAGAGGATAAACTCAGTCTAGTTTATCCTCAGTTATTCCTGAAAAGAAGGGAAGAGTGTTCCGCACATCAAGTAATCTTTATTTTCACCGACTTGAGATTAGAGAGTTCATCTGTAAATAGGTCATCTTGTCATCAAGCTAAACACAACTTTCTCAACAATCTTAGAGCAATTATTCTAGAAACCTAGCATTATCTGATCTCTATTCTCATCTTTGCTTCCCTCCCTGAGACTAGCCCTAATCTCTCATATGACTGAAGCATCCCTTGTACGACCATTCCTCTTAGTTTAGGCAAGGACAATTCGTGCTCAACCTCCTGAACTCACTTTCGGAAACCCTAGAATCGCGCTTTTAGCCTCTCACCGATTTTAGGTAACTACAGTTTCTAACATTCACGTTGGTTTCTTCTATCAATGAAATATTCACACTCAAATCTAAGGTAAAAATTCATTTGAATTACGATAAGTTTCAGATTCGATAGTTCAATCAACTTTATTGAACTTATCTATCATCCATGAAAGAGTTTTTAATCATCTATATATATGAAAAATCAATATGACGGAGGACGATAATATCTTAATTAGACATTAATCCTAAGTTTTGACCAGTAGCCGTCAGTTTTAATCAATATCAAAATACCACAAAATGAGATCACTTGTGCTTATATTCACAGAGTTCATCAACACAAGAAGCTCAGGAGGAATCACCCATTCCCCATCCTTCAAAATTTCCTTCATATTTGCAGTGTTCTAAATATTTCGTAGATTTAAGCTATCTACCTGCCCTAAAGACACATCACCAAGGGTAGAGCCAACTTAGAGCATGGGTGTGCAGTTGCACCCCAGCCCAGCTGGCTCTCAAGCCTATTTTTTTACATTTTTGCGCGTTTTGCATCTCCTTCATGTAACTTTTCTTTTTGCTCGGCAAAGAAGGAATATTAAAAGAATGAAAGAATACAAAAAACCCAACTATCCATAGAGGCTAGAGAAAGAAAAAAAAAACTTACAAACTGGAAAAAAAAAAGAACCCAGAAAAGGGTACAGTCTAAAACCCAGAAAAGGGACTACAAGTCTACAACCTAAAACCAAAAGCTAACTCAATGTGGGTTTAAAAAGAATTGTTCCCAACCCAAAATTACATTAAATGTGATAGTTCCCTTGATGCAATCGAGTCTTTTAGACCAATTAAAAGCATCAATTTGATGTCACGAATAACTTCATGGAGCTTGAAAGTTTTACCATTAAAGGCTATAGCGTTGCGATCTTTCCAAAGACCCCAAGTAATTGCTTCCGGAAGATGTTTCCAGAGTTGATTTCCTTGGGCAGAAAGAGGATAACCTACAACAATCTCTCTAATAGTATTGGGCATAACATAAATACCGCCCATGGCAGTGATGAAGTAATTCCAAACACGAGAAGCTAATTGGCACTGTAACAACAGATGGTCTTCAGTTTCTTTGACATTTCCATAAAGGTAACACTTGTTAGGGGAGTCAAGGGCAGTATGTCTATGATGCAGATTAGTCAAAGTTGGCAACTTATTCAAACAAACTTGTCAGAGAAAAAATCCTACCCTATGAGGCTCCTCACCCCATAACATCACTATACCACTTACCAAACCAAAATATATCTTCCCACCATATGAAATGAAGTAAGCTAATCAGGATCAATGAATCTTGTTCCATTTATCTTTATTTTATTTTGATCAAGCTTGTTCCATATATTTATTTTTTTTAGTCTGTGTGATTTTTGTTTTGCTTCTTTTATCATGTAAGTGTTTCTTTTGCTTTAGTCTGTGTGTGGTTTTTCTTTTGCTACATTCGACCATGAAAGTGTTCTTGTTCGGTAGCTGATTTGTAATTGACAAGGTATATACAATAAAGCAATTTCGTTGTGCGATCACTTTTCTTTTGCATCTTGTGCCACTACGTCTTTTCGCTTAGCTAATTTCCCTGAATGTCCATTCAAATGATGTCTTTCATTCAACATATATTTGTTATATATCTCAGATGAGATGGCTTACCATGAGCAACTTTCATTTGTTGAAATCAGCGCACTGCATTTGAACCATCGTCTGTGATGGATAATTATGATCCTCAATCGGCATGATAAATATATGGCTTGATGTTTGATGTACAGAGGTGATGTTGTACTAAAGGTTGTTAATGCTGATGTTGCCACAGTCAAGACTAAGAGAACCATTCAGTTGTTTGATGTTAGTGCTACCAGGCACCAACTGTTGTTCCTTCAGAGAGATACAGATAGCATGGCACTAACACTCCAATTACATGAGTTCACCTCGTCTCACCGGTTACACGTGCACTCGGCACAGCACACAACACAAACTAGTATAATCATCATATTCAGCAGCATCTATATTTTAGCACCTTCAAGGGCTTATTTATTTGCCCTAAAGCTGATCCATGGAACATACTTCATTCACTAAACACAAATCCCTTTGTATACAAAAACATCAAAATTCAACATAAATTACATTAAAAAAAAAACAGCAAACAACCCAATGGTTGGGCGAGTCACGCTCTGCAGATCGGGCGACTAACTCATTTTCATTTTCTCGAATCCCCATCGTTTTCAAGACAATCAATCCATTAATACCAGGTGTTTTCATTACCCAGATATCCAAATGATTGGTGTTTCAATCAATTTCATCTTCATTTACGGTTAGTTTTTCAGTTTTTTCCCTTGTTATTCAATTCTTTTGTTGTTGAAATTCTTTTAGGTCTACAATGAATCCTGTAATTGTAGATCTTTCAAAAACTCCAGAAATTCATCCATCGATTAATTGGGTGAATGAGAAAGATGATTTATGATATGAAGCCTGGAAATATTCATTAATTGGTCGTTTAGATTTTGTTCACCTTAAATTTTCGGATGTTGCAACGATTTTTCGGAATCAATGGAAGCTAAAAGACAAATACCAACTTATTCCACTGAGCAAAGGTTTATTCACTATCAAATTATCAAGCATTGAAGATAAATAGTATATTACTTCTGGTAAATGGGAGGTTCAAGACCAGGTTCTTAGGGTTAGGAACTGGATTCCAAATTTCCGTCCTGAAAATCAAAGAACATCTAAAGCTATGGTATGGGTTCACTATCCAGGGCTTAGTTTGGAGTATTGGGATGAAGAAACTTTATTTACTATTAGTATAGCAATTGGAACTCCTATCAAAGTTGATGCAGCTACTTTACAATACCAGAGTGGATATTATGCAAAAGTTTTAATTGAGATTGATTTAGCTAAAACAATTCCCAATAAGCTTTGGATAATTACTAAGTATGAAGCATTCTCTCAGGGTGTAACTCTTACCAAACTTCCTAAATTTTGTACTAAATGCAAAATTGTGGGTCACTTAACTACAGAATGCAGAGTTTCACAACAATCTTCAAAAGCAGGCAGTTCTAATCAGGTGGAGAAGGTGATTATTATTGAACAAAATCAAAGCTCTCCATCCTCAAGTTTGATGCCTTCTGAGCATCAAAAATCCAGTCAAATTCAAAATCCTCATAACTCTGGTAATTCTATTATACCCCCAATAACTTTAGACATTGCTAAACTTTTTCAGCATCCTCATGTTTCCATGGAAAACCGTCCAACTGAAGTTACTGAGATAAATTCTGATCTGAATGTTATCAATTCTACTGTTGATATCAAAGTTACACATAACCTCTTTGAAGTATTACAAGAAAACGATAATGAGCTTACAGAACCTGAAGATGGGGAAATTAAGGAAATTAATGCAACCAAGCTTTTAGAATTTGGTACTATCCCTCAAAATATTACTATTATCCCAAGAATTTCAACTAGCTCTCAGTCAAGTGAAGAAGTGGGTTCTTCTAAATCTTCAAAGAAAAAGCCTCATCTAAAGCCAGCAGTTGTCACAAGAAAAGCTATTAAAGAATCTCTTAAGCATATGATTGATAAGGGGAGTTTATCTCCTCAACCACCACCTTTTAAATGAAGGTAATCTTTTGGAATATTAGATGCCTTAAAAGGCAAAAGGCCAAAGACAAATTGAGAAGTTTAGTTAACTCCAATAATCCTTCTCTTGTATGGATTGTTGAACCCAAAATTAAATCTTCAAATTTTCATTTTAAGCTTCCTGGGATGCATCATCAAATAATTCATAACTCTAAGGATAACTCTAAAGGTAATATTTGGCTTTTTTGAAATTGTACAATTTCTGCTCCTTCTGTTATCAGGGTAACTAGTCAGTGCATTACCGTTGAAGTAGGTGATGTCCTTGTCACTGGAGTTCATGTCAATTCATATACTATCAACAGAAGAAAATTGTGGCAAGACTTATCCGATATTAGTCTTATGAATAAGCCATGGCTAGTGCTAGGAGATTTTAACACTATTTTGTCTATTGATGAAAAAAGAGGAGGTAGAAGTCCTATTTCAACAACAATGAAAGATTTCCAGGATTGTGTAGATTTTTGTGGTTTGTTAAAAGCTCCTAAAAATGGGCTAGATTTTTTTTTGGTGTAATGGGAGAGCTGGCAACAAGAGGATTCTCTGCAACCTTGACAGAGCCTTATATAACTTAAAATGGTTGGATAAATTTAATGGGTGGCATTATAAAGTTGGTAATATAGGATTTCTGATCATAGTCCTCTTCTGGGTTCTGATGCTATCATTCCTAGAGCTCTTAATCCTCCTTTTAGATTTCAAAAAATGTGGCTGAACTACCCAAATTTCCTGCAAGCAATCTGGAATTCTTGGAATGAAGAAATTTATGGTAATCCCATTTATGTGTTCATGAATAAGCTCAAAAGACTAAAAAAGTTTTTAAAAGTGTGGAATTGGGAGGTCTTTGGTGATGTTAAGGATACTCTTAAAAAAGCAGAAGAAAAGGTATTGGAGGAAACTCTAAAGTCTGATAGTGATCCCACTAACATCAACCTGCTAATTAACTTGGTTACTGCTAGAGGACTTTGTGATATGGTTGCAAACAATTATAATACTTTTCTTAGGGATAAGGAAAGAATTAGTTGGATTCAAGATGGTGATGTTAACTCTAAATTCTTCCATACAAGCATCAAGTTAAGACAAGCTCAAAATGCTATTTCTGAAAATGAAGACTCTTCTGGTAATATTATTACTGATCAACTGGGTATTTCTAATGTTCTTATTGATTACTTCAGCACCAAATTTGCTCACCAAAATGTTAGTATACATGATTCTTTCTTTGAAGCTGCTCCAACTGTCATAACTGCTGAAGACAATTCCTTTCTGGAAAAAGTACCATCTGAAGAAGATATCAAAAATGCAGTTTTTGATCTAAATCAGGATAGTGCTCCAGGGCCTGATGGGTTTACTGGTAGTTTCTACAGGTTTGCTTGGGAAGTAATAAAAACTGGTTTAGTAACTGCAGTGCAGTATTGCTGGGAGAACAACTTTATTCCTAGTGGGATGAACTCCAATTTTCTTGTTCTGATTCCTAAAGTTCACGGAGCTAAGAATGCTAAGCAGTTTAAACCCATTGGTCTCAACAATTTCTGCTTTAAAGTTATTACTAAGATTGTTACCATGAGAATCAGTCAATACTTATCAAAAATAATTTCTCCTCAGCAATGTGCCTTCATCAAAAATAGGAATATCCATGAACAAGTCTTGCTTGCTTCTGAGCTAGTGAATGAATTATCACTTAAAAGAAGAGGAGGCAACTTGGGTTTAAAATTAGATATCTCTCAGGTTTATGACGCTATGAGTTGGGATTTTCTTTATAAAGCTCTTACAAGATATGGTTTTTCCAAGAAGTTCTGTGATTGGATTATGGTCCTCCTTAAAACTACAAAATTATCAATCATGTTAAATGGAGGCCCTATTGGATTCTTTGGTGTTGGCAGAGGATTAAAGCAAGGTGATCCCCTTTCTCCAATACTTTTTATTCTTGCTGAAGATATTTTAAGTAGGAACATTCACAAACTAGTTCATGAGAGTAAAATCCAACCCATGGTGATAAGAAATGGCATTCATCCCACTCATTTACTCTTTGTTGATGATATTTTCTTGTTCTACAATGGAAACATGAGAAGCATTACTCATCTCATGAATCTTCTAATGGAATATCAATCTGCTACTGGTCATATTATTAATACTTCTAAAAGTAGATGTTTTGTGGGTGGTACTTCATCTGTTAGAAAGAGACAAATTGCTGATTTTTTCCACATGGATATCTCTAATTTCCCTGACAAATATCTTGGTGTTATGCTGGTTCAAGGGAAGGTAAAATCAGCTCATCTTTGGCACCTTGTAGAGTATATGCAACAAGGACTTTCTACTTGGAATGAAAGGTTATTAAGCTTTCAAGCTAGATTAACTCTGGTAAAATTTGTTCCCTGTAGTATTCCAGTGTATAATATGTCAATCTATAAGTGGCCAAGAAAGGTTTTGAAAACCTGTGAAAGAATCATTAGAAATTACTTGTGGTTTGGGAATGCTGAAGATAAAAAGTGTGTTACTCTAAAATGGAACAAAGTGTGTACTTCATTTGAAGAAGGTGGGTTGGGGATAAGAATGCTAGAAGACATGAACAAAGCTCTTTTAATGAAGTTTCTCTGGAAAATGCTTCAATCTGAGGATGAATGGGCTCTGTTCTTCTTAGCTAAATACACTAGTAAATTTGGAAATTGGACTTCTTATTATAAAAGGTCTTCCATTTGGCCTGGCATTAAATGGATATTACAAGATTTCAATGAGCTTACTAGATGGGCAGTTGGGGATGGGAAGAAAATTTCTCTATGGAATAACAGATGGATTTATGATGAACCCATAAGTAAATTATATCCATCTCACCCCTTGATATCTCAAAATCCTAACCTAAAAGTTAGCAGCTTAATTGTGAAATGGTCAATGGATGATTTCTGAAGAATATCTCCAGCTTTTTCATGTTGAACATCTCCCTGTTCTTAGACAAGGTTCAGATACTCTAATTTGGTGCAATAATCATTTTGGTTCTTTTACTGTTGCTGATGCAGTTAAAAGACCCAGTCCCCCCATGCCTAAGTTGCACTGGTACAAAAAGATTTGGAATTCAGCTGTCTTACCCTCTACTTCTGCCAACATCCGGAAAATTACAAGAGAAGCTTATGCAACTAATGAAAATTTGACTAAAAAGGGGTTCAACATGGTCTCTAGGTGCTATATTTGCCAAACTGATAGTGATTCTCTGAACCATATCTTATGGAATTGCAATTTCAGCAAGTTGCTTTGGAGCTGGCTGGGAGGTATTTTTCATTATCTCAATCCACTTTCTTTTGAAGATGTCTTAAAGAGCGGCAAAACTTCTAGTCCTATGATAAAATAATTATGAGCCATTTGCTGTTATACTCATATAGTTGAATTGTGGTTCTTAAGGAACAACATCTGTTTTGAGAATGCAAAACCAAATCTTACAAGGATAAAACACAAAATCATGAGAACTGCTCGGGACTGTAAAAGAAGAATGAAAGGTATGATGTGGGGAACTGATATTGAAATTCAAATCTTGAATTTCTTTCAGATTCATTACTTTAATCTAAAGACCATAAGAATTATTGAAATCTTTTTCCATCTCCCTAATTTGGATGAAACTCTTTTATGTTGTGATGGTGCTTCAAGGGAAAATCCATGTCAGGCTGGATATGGTTTTATTGTCAGAATTCATACAGGTGCTTTCATATATGCTGAATCAGGTGGTTTGGGTATTCTTTCAAATTATATTGCTGAATTATTGCAAGCATTTGTGCTCTGGAATGGGCTTTGAATAATCAGAAATACAAGGTAATTCTGCAGTCAGATTCCAAAGCTTGTGTTGTTGCTTTGATGAACAATAAAGTACCTTGGTTTTTGGTAGCTAGATGGCAGAGAGTGGTAAATGGGATTTATTCCATTTGCTAGAGACATGTTTATAAAGAGGTGAATTTTTCAGCTGACCATTTTGCAAAGAAGGGTGTGCTTCTTCCTAAAAGTCAAGTTCAGAGATACAATGCTAGACCTACTTCTCTTACTCATATGGAATTCGCTGATCAACCCTAATAGATTTGCTTAAGTTTCTTTTCCTTGTTTAGCCTTTTTTAGCTTTTTGTTCTTTCTTTTCTATAATGGGCCTTGTTTGGTCTTGTACTTCAGCCTTTGATTCTTAATAAAATCTGCCTTTTCTCAAAAAAAAAAAAAAAAGTGCTTAAAAGGGTCGGTTTCTTTTCTTGGGGTGTTTCCCAAATCATGTAGTTCCCTAATTTGAGTTGTTTGAGTTTCTCAACAGAAATTAATATGGAACCTCCAACAATATCATCGATCCAACCATAAATTTCGATCTCAGATTAAAGAACGAAAATTTAAATGAGGGTATTTTCTATGATGACGTTAAGGTTAATCTTTACTACTACTACCATGCTAGTATCTCAACTTATTCACCAATTGAGAATATTTCAATACCTGTATTTTATCAAGTAGTGTAGTACAGATATGGATGGAAGCAAACTAGTTGCTAGTGTTGTGAAGATAGCTGAAGTTCCGTCAGGAACTTAGATAAAATCTGATTCTAGGATCTAGATTCTAAAGTAAAAATATTGATAAACAAACTTGATAATAATATTGAAAATAAGATGTATTTCTAAACAAGAAGGCTTAGCCTTTATATAGACTAGCATGATCGACTAAAAAGAAAAGAAAAAGGAATGTAACCTAAACTAGGAAAGTAAAGGACTTGCAAAGCAAGTAAACTAAAACAGACGCTTGGGGATCAACTGTCATAGATGACACAGACAAAAGGGATCAACCGGAACAGTTGATACGATAACGGAAGATATCCTACATCAGTCCCCCCTTCTTGAAAGAAACTCGCCCTCGAGTTAGCTAATAAGAAAAAATTCATTCCTTCCATATATTGCTCCAGACTTCGAGTAGTAATCACAGAATACAAGTTCTTTTCCTCCATGAAAAATGTAGAGATCACGTTTACCGTCTTACCACGATCAAACACAAAATTCATAGCTCTAGAGATTATAAACTGAAGTAGCCAAGAAATGTGTCTCAAAGCATCATAAGAGTTGTGCTTAAATTTTCCACGATCAAAGACAAAAGCCACGTCACCAGTGTTGGTAAAGAAAACCATGCAAATAGCGACTACCATGAGTATAGCAAGTATACCTTGAGCTATACCTTTGAAAGCCCTTTTTTGAAAAGCTCTAACCAAGTCTTCTGTTTTCAACATAACGCCTAGCATCAATTGTGTGATCTAGTAAAATCGCAACTAACGATGCAGTAGTAAGCGGTGAAAAGAATACGGAATTCAAGCCAACCACGTTAGGAGTTACTACTAAGGTCCTTTTTCCTCCTACTGTTCGGTTGATCCAAAACAAATATTTGACGATAAAACTATCTAGCTCATTATTGCTTACTTGGTAATCTTCCATAGTTTCTCCATATTTCATTTTTCTTAACGTTACTGTACCTCGTACCAATGTAATTGACACCTCAAAGCTAAATTACACTTCGTCACTACTGCCTCTTCTGCCACTTACAAATGGTTCACATAGAGCTCATAGTCCCAGCTGTTGTCGAGTGCAGAAGGTCTTCGCCTCTGGTAACAAATAAGAACCAACACAAAGCTCTTCTACTAGAATAATAATGCAAAATCCACGTACCGTGTGTATTGCAATTTCTGTTGTATTTGAGATTTCTTTGTCTCTCTCATAGTAACTGCCAATGTTGCCGGGAACATTAAATTCTGGTAGAACTATTTTATTGCCTGCACCACAAGCTACCTCTTTTGCATATGCAACAAACTCTTGTGCTGACAATTTGAATATAATCATCCCAATGGTATTCGATCCTGTGAATGCAACTTTGTAGATGTTCATGTGACTGGCAAGACCGGCACTACCAAATGTCCCAAATTCTGAGAGGAAAACTACAAAATTCCAATCATATGTAAGGGACAGAAAGTTTCGTGGAATAATATGTCCCCAAACACCCAGTAGCTCGTGAAAATTTTGAATATGGTATGCTTTATTGTAAGGAATAATCAGGAAATGAAACTTAGCATCCCAATCATTATGATATCGAAATAACCACACCACTATTGGTACTTCAATCCATGCAGCTTGTTCGAAAGGCTTTCCATTGTCCCATACATCGAGCGTTGGAATTTCATCATTATGCTTTTCTATCAAAAAGGAGTGAAATAATTTGTGCTTCACAACTACTTCAGCAACCATGAAAAACTTGTCTACCCAGTCAAACAGCTCTATAATTGGACTGAACACTCCACAAATATTATGATATCCACAAAGCCTTACGACAAAATTAATTTTCTCACATGCTGCCAATAGATCTAGTTCAGTACTCGCAGGTGGTCGGATTTCAAATGCAATGCCAGGGTTTAAATGTGCGTCTGTCCTTCTTATGATTCTTGTCGCTGGAAACTTCACAAGAGAGTTATTTACAATCAATAACTTAACAATTTCTTTGTCTCATTGGATTGTAAAAAGTGGTAACAGTTCCTGTTGTTTATCGTCGTCCTGTTGTTTATCGTCTTCCAGAATGTTATGTGGAACATCACCTCTAGTCCGAGCGTGACTAGTATGTTTGCCAAACTTAGCAATATAGCTAACACTACAAAAAAGAAGGCTTCTAGGGACGGCCAGTTTTGAAAAAACCGTCCCTAAAGAAGGATATTTGGGACGGTGATGGCCTGTCCGTCCCTAATAGTCATAAAATATTTAAATCAAGGCTAAAATATGGCCGTCCCAAAAAGAAAACATGGCCAAATAGTATTAGTGACGGTGGAACAGGGGACGGTACATAAACCGTCCCTAATATCTTTTGGGACGGTTTTTTGTCCTCTTGGGACGTTTTTTGGCCGTCCCAAGAGGCCTTCTGTTTTGTAGTGTAAAACATAAACCACCTGATACAGATTCTCTTATCGCCACTCCTTGTTCGTGCTGCAAGTGATGCTTACTATAAATAGATCTACAACTCCATTCATGATCATCGTCATCGACACTAGGTGTGGCAAATATTAAGATCTTCTCGAACTCTCTAAGATCAAAAATAGGTAGCTCTTCATCATCAACACCATTAACGAACATAATAAATGAAGAATTTCCTCCAGGATCCCAAATAACGTGCTGAAAACAAGATGTTCTGCAGTTCCATGTCTCGAGCACATCAAATTTTTCAATCTAAGAAAGAAAAATATATTTGTTATTGCTTGTCCAAAGTGTAGAAAAGAGTACTGAATGCATGTTTACCATCAGATTTCCACGACCAACCTCGTCGTCTTCCACCGGCTCATTCGTGTAACTGCAAAATTTCATCGTGACAAAGTATGATATCCTTCTCGACATTTCCAGGAAAATGTATCATATTGCAATCACGAAGAAGAGTAGAATTTTCGCTGTATACACAAGGATTGACGAAAAGAATTCGAAGATCTTGAAAAATATTGGGAAGTATTTCTTCATGCTACCACCAGTTCGAACACATTAATGATTCCCCACAGTACATGGGTCTGTTTGAATAAGAAGTAAATTCATAAAACCATCATAGTATACCGTAGTAAGAAAAACATTTGACAGTTCACGGAAGTACTTGGTATCATCAGTCCACCATGGAAGAGCAATCTGATTTCCTTTATACTTCGTAAACATAAGACCACCAGTACATGACCTCTCTTTGGAAAAATTATCTAACCAGGTGGAATATAGGATAGCCTGTACAAAACCGTTGACAGATAGTTTGAATTCCAAAAAAAATTGAAATTGTAGTGCAGTGAGGTCCTTCACGTAAGCAACATGGCATTTCTTGTCCACATAAAATGTAACTTCTGTTGAAGTATAACCAAATTTCTCAATATCAACAGCCGGCACATTACTCTCAACTGATGCGTGCTCAAACTTAATTTCCAGATGTTTACCCATCCATTCAGCGATGTTCACAAGTTCAGCTCCATAAATCTCATGATAGGACATAAATATTACTGACATAAGAAAATATGGTGGGTCTCCTAAACATAGGTGTAAAGGACCATCATACACACATGCAATAGCATCACTAACATGATACCTAATAGGAAGAATGTCAGGCAAACTAAGAAATAACGAACCTTTGAATCCTAGATCTTCAACTGCAGGTGAAAGAGACAAAGTTCTCCACCCAATACCTTTTGGTGTAGACCATTGCACAAACATCTCTTTAATGCAGATTTTATCATCGGAATATACTATGCACATCAAGCTTTTCAAATTCGACCAAAACCTTTCAGCTAAAACTTGTTTACCGATGTAATCTTCCATATAAATACATCTCGGAGATAGTTGTTCACTCACATGGACAGATATATCAGATGAAACAAAAGAATTATGTTGGGTTAATTCCATTAGTTGAACCTTGTTAGGGTTTGTATGCAATACCATTCGTGTATCCACTTGATCAGAATCTTGAGTATTATCAACAAAAGAGAAAACAGGCATAACAACATCAGAAGTTATTAAACTAAGATCCGAAAGCTTGCCGTTAGGCTCTAACGTATCATCAGTAACCTCTTCAACTTGATCTCCTTCGTTCTTCTGAGAAGTAATTTCAACACATTCCATCCCAATAGAAGTAATTGAAACAATTTCATTGTCTTCAGATGACGGTGAATCCTCGTGAGCTAAAAACGAAACTTCATTAACTTGATTTTATTCATCTTCTTCTTTAAAAACAACGCTCTTTTCTTCACGAACAGATGTAGTCGAAACAACAACAGTATCAGTAGAAGACGATGATTCCTCTTGAGTTGACGATGAATCCATTGAATCATGTAAAACTTCCTTCAGCTGGTTTTCTTCTTTTTCTCTAGTAACAACGTTTTTTTCAGCCAATTGAGAAGTAGTTGTTATCTCTTCTGAAACAGCTACGTTCATCTCTTCTTTGTTAACCAAACTTAGCTGAAACATCTACAGTATCATTAGAAGACGAAGACTTCGCTTGAACTGTTTTACCGGAAAGTTTGGTCATAGCAAAGTCATATTCACGTTTAGCTTTAGCCAAAGCAATCCTAGACTTTTCACGTTTAGCTTCAGCCAACGCAAACTTTTCACGTTTTTTACGTTCAGCTTCAGCAATCAGAAATTCGTCAAGCTCCTTCAGTATTTATTTATTTTCTTCTATGGCATGCAAAAGTTTTGTGATGTTTCTTTTATCTCTTTCATCAGGATCAAATTTTTTCCAAAGCTTTAACATTTTATCGGTTTGTTCTCGAATAAGAGTTGATAATTCTTGTTTATACTTCAAAAGCTCTTCCATATTTACCTTTCGTTCCATTGCATAAAACTATCTCAAGATCAAAAACGAGAATAAGAAAACTAGGATTTTTTTTTATTTTTTTTTTGATAAATAAAGATAGGGTTTTGAGTTTGCGGAAGCTGGGTAAGGATCTGTTTCTAGATAAGAATCTAAAAACTCTGTATCTGATACCAACTAGTGTAGTACAGATATGGATGAAAGCAAACTAGTTGCTAGGATTGTGAAGATAGTTGAGTTCCGTCAGGAACTTAGATAAAATCTGATTCTAGGATCTAGATTCTAAAGTAAAATGATTGATAAACAAACTTGATAATAATATTGATAATAAGATGTATTTCTAAACAAGAAGGCTTAGCTCAATGATCAAGGTATTAAGTCTGTGAACAAGGGCTTGAGACTATTTGCTTAAGTGCCTGCGATTTTATTTTGCTTCTTTAATCATGTAAAGCCGGGTTTGTTCAGTAAGTGATTGACAAGGCACGCATAAAGCAGCTTCGTTGTGCAGCCTTTTTTTTTTCTCTTTTCTTTTTTGGCTTAGCTAATTTCGTTTTATGGTCATTGAATCAATTGAGGTTACTGAATGAATAGGATTTGTATACGTACGCACACGTTTTGCCTGGAAATACAAATCCTCAGGTGGCAAAAGTATAAGTAGACAAAACACCAATGCGGCAACGGCGCAACGCCCCAGCAAAGTAAACCTTGGGGTAACCTTACTAACATCTATGCCATTCTCGAGCTGGCCTAGAATGATGCGATTTCTCCCAACCAATATGATAAGTTGAGATTGCCTATTCGATCATTGCCTTCGCCACTGAGGGAAAACCCGTGGAACTTTGTTTGAGACGAGGCCTGATCTGAATATCAGGCATATATTACTGGGCTCGAAAACTATAATAGCCTTAGCATAATGGCAACATATGTATAGAAGAAAGAACTGAAGTAAAAACATACTAATAGGGTAGAAGAAGGGGGGAAAAAAAAATACATTTTTTAGGGACCATGGTTTTTTTGGGGGACCATGGTCTTATTTGGCCAACCTTCCTATACTTATAAGGAGTGTCCTAAAGTTAGGTAAGTACACATTTACCCTTTACTTTAATTTAAATTAAAACTAACCTAATAACTATATAAATCTAATCATATATATCTAATCTAAATGAATCTATTAACCAAAATCAAAATCAAAATCAAAAACAAAAATAGGGGGAATCGAAATTTTTTAATTTTGAAAAAAAAAATTATCCTCTTCTTCTTCTCTCTTTGCTTGACGTTCCTCGTTCGATTGAAAATGAGTATTAACCATCAAAATGAGTTGAAAATGGAAGTTGCAGAGAGAAGTTCGGCTAGGAATTATGTGAAAAACTTTATCGAACTAACCGCACCTAATGGAAATGATGAACATGAAGAACAGTTTGGCTATTTCGCAAAAAAAAAATCCCAACCGAACCTGAGTTCGGTTATGTCGCAAAAAATATTTCCCAACCGAACCCTAATAGTTCGGTTAGTAGCAAAAAAACATTTCCCAACCGAACCCTAATAGTTCGATTAGTTGCAAAAACATTTCCCAACCGAACTAAGCTAAAAACATTTCCCAACCGAACCCTAATAGTTCGATTAGTTGCAAAAAATATTTCCTAACCGAACTTTAGTTTGGTTACGTCGCAAAAAATGTTTCTTAACCGAACTTTAAGTTCGATTTAATTGTAAAAAGCTTTAAATTTTTTTATAACTGAACTATTTAATGGTCACACCAAATATAGAGTTCGGTTTGATCGCAAGGAAAAAATTCAATTTTTTGTAACTGAACTTCTTACTGGTAACTAATCATTACTAATCATTACTAATCACTAATCATTAAATTCGTTTTTGGTCATAAAATTTGGGTAACCGAACTTAATCTTAATGGCAAAAAAAATTAAAATTTCTCGTAAAGAAAATTTTCAATTTTTTGTAATAGAACTTCTTAATGATAACTAATCATTACTAATCATACTAATCATTAACTAATAACTAATTAATCATTAAACTAATACATTTAATTAAGGAGGGTAAATTTGGTATTAAGAAAAACATTTAGATAGGAGATGACTTAGGATTACTTATAATATCTTGCCTAAAGTAGAATCGTGGTCCCCACAAAAAAATCATGGTCCGAAAAAATGGTTCAAACAAAAAAGGTCAAGTAGAACAAAAGAATCTAATCTTGCTTCTCCTTTACACAAATCCATCTAATCTTGCTTTTCCCTAAAAAAAGGTAATAATATTATCTTTTTAAGACGTCTTAGACTTAGATATTGTCAATATACCTGTTGGTAGTTTCATAAAGACGTAGTCAGCAATTGCTCCATCAGATATCCTGATGACCCTATGGAGCTCTTCTTCCCATATTGAGGTTGTCTTATTAAACCTGCAAAGTTTCGGTAGATGAAAAACTATTCTAACCATTTGTCTATTTTAGCAACTTGAAGTTCTAAAGCTGATCCATATAACATGCTTTACCAAGCAGGAATCCTCAGTATGCTAATCTAAGAAACGAATCCATGCACTTAAACAAAAATTGAAACAACAAAAAGAAGTCCTGCATTTTGCTGTTATTATGAACCTAACCAAATCTTATCTCCTTCAAAAAAAAATAATAAACCACACAGGCCACAAAGACATTAATCAGTACACAGTACAAGGGTACAAACATAAATCTGTATTATAACATCTATATAATCCACCATCTTTTGCTTTTTGTATAAGATCTCTCCACATCTACAAATAAAACCATCAAAATTCACCCAACCAACAAAGATATCAAAATGCCACAAAAATCACCCATAGAAGTGGAAAAGGTAAAAACAGGAAAGTAATAGTACTTTAGGTAGTGTGCTTTTAGGATTATGAGAAGTCTGTTTTTTCCATTGACATGGCCAACTCTATGGTGCCCCCCACGCTATGCTTGCATTGACTTCCCAAGAGGCAAAAGGAAAGAATCAAAAAGAAACAGCCAAGACAATTTTGTTTATTATATATACATCTATGTCTTAGTTATGTAAATTCTTCATCTTAATAAGAAGTTCGTTCTTGATCACCATTCTCATTAGCTAGCCAGAAATAACGATGGGGAGATGGTCGGATTTTTTTTACTAGACTATCGGGTGTCTTTTTGGGACTGTGGGATATCTTTGAATGTTGCGGCTGCTTCTGCTTAAATATCTTCTTATTCCTGTTCAGCTTAGGTTTTCTTTTATTCCTCACTTGGCTTTGGTTTCGTACTTTTCTCCCTTCGATTTCAATAGAGACGTTTGAAGTTCCAGCTCTCAACAAAACTTCATATGGAACCTCCAATTTCATCGACCCAACCATAACTTTCGATCTTAGATTGAAGAACGAAAATCTAAACGAGGGTGTTTTTTATGATGCCGTTAACGTTACTCTTTATTATTACCATGCTAATATCTCAACTTATTCACCAATTGGAAACATTTCATTACCTGGGTTTCATCAAGGGCATTACAGGAAAGCCCATCATGTTGTGTCAATCTCAAGTTATGGGGTTCCATGGGACATTGCTAGATTTGAGGTTTTAAATGGGAGTACAACCACGTTTCGAGTTTACGTGGATACGAGAATCAGGTTTAAGTATATGTTATTTTTTCTGTGGTCGGTAAATGGTAAGCATTATAGAATCGGAGCAGGAGACAATATACTAGTAAATGATCAGGGTATTAAGTCTGTGAAGAGGGGTTTGAAGCTACTTGCCGATTGAAATGGAGCAAGCTGTATGAATCTTGTTCCATCTGTGTTCATTTTGCTTTTGTCTGTGAGATTTTTATTATGCATGGGTTTGTTCGCAAGTGATTTGTAAATAACAAGGTATGTAAATAACCTGATTTATACAATAAAACAATTTCGCTGGGCCGCCCTTTTTCTTTAGCTTCTTGCGCCACCACGTTTTTCGGCTTAGCTGATTCCATTCAATGGCCATTCAATGAGCACTTCCTTTTGATTAATTTGACATTCTCAAAGTGGAGAATGTAAGAGTAGAAAACACTCACGCTCAGCAATTCAAGCCTTAACATCTCGTTGCATGGAAATCTGCATCCCCTCCGGCACGCCTGCCTGATTGAGAATTTCACAGTCGCCGCTATGCCTAGAAACATGATCAGCCCGCCATACCTATTCTCGACCTGGCCTAGAGTAACTCTTAAATGGAATTTGAAAAAAACTCGAGCTAGGCCTAGAGCGACTCTTAAAGGAAATTTGGAAAGAAAAAAAAACGCCCCGAAGCTCTTTACTCGTATATTAAGCCAGGCTTACGGCCTCAATGATCAACTTCACCACCGGTGATAAAGCCTCAATGATCAACTTCACCACCGGTGATAAAGGTAATGATGGAATTATTTCACAAAATGTATCAATAGATCTCATGTTTTTCAAATCAGTGGTTTAAATTTCACGGCGTATACCAATAAATAAGAGATATGACACCTCCCTGGGTGCGTTTGGCACGGAGGTGGTTGAGGGTGGAGTTCAGTCAACAGGAGGAGTCAAGGATGGAGTTGAATTCCAAGGGTGTTTGGCATAGGTGGAATTGGAACTCCAGGGAGTTGAAACTACTTCATTCAGTGGAAAATCAAATGACACCTTTCCCATGAAATTTGGAACTCCATCCTTCCAACTTCTCCTGTTGACCATTTTGACATTTTACTTTCTTTTTCTCTTTAAACAATAATTAATTTCTTATATTTATAAATTTACTATGATAATTAAAATATAATTATATTTTATTTTAAAATTTTATAATATTTTTCAATTAAGAATATTTAATACTTTAATAATATTTTGTTTTTTTCAGCATATTAAAAAATGGAAAAAAAATATTTTCTTATTATTTTAATACATTACTAATGTTGATAAATTATTAAATTTAGAATTTAAAATAATAATTTTATTTAAATTACCAAAACTGACTATTATTTAATATTATATTTATTTAAACTAATAACTTAAATAAATTTTCAATTACATATAAAATTATTTATTAAAATTATATTTACGTAAATAATTAATTATTATTGTTGACAAATTATTTTTTCATTAAAAAATAGTAGTTTTATTTGAACAATGTCAAGACTGACTATTATTAATATTATATTTACTTAAAATAATAATTTAATATCATTTCAAAACTTACATTTATATTATAATAAAATAATCATTAATATTATCATATATTAATATTTTTATTTAATATTTTAATATATTAAAAAACGGACTATTATTTAATATTATATTTATTTGAATTAATAACTTAAATAAACTTTCAATTAAATATAAAATTATTTACTAAAATTATATTTACGTAAATAATTAATTATTATTGTTGATAAATTATTTTTTTCATAAAAAAATAGTAATTTTATTTAAACAATGTCAAAACTGACTATTATTAATATTATTTACTTAAAATAATAATTTAATTAACTTTTTCACTTCAAAAATCACATTTATATTATACTCCCTCCGTTCCATTTTACTTGATGTTTTAGGGTTTTTTTTATGTTCCAAAATAGATGATAGTGTTAGTATTTTCTCATATTCTCACTGATTTGCCCTTGCTCTGGAATCATACAGTATCATTAATTTTTATTGTAATCAAAACTCTAATTTTAAATCTACTCTAGTTTGGTAGTATATCCCAAATAAATTACTAGGGAATTGATAACTTTCTATAAAATCTAGAAACTAAAAAAGTCATTTAAAATTTTAAGAAGAATTAATATGGGTAGAATTAGAAGATTTTATTCTCTATGGTTCTTAATCTCCGTGAAAAACTCTACAACGTCAAGTAAATCGGAAAGGAAGGAGTAACAAAAATATTATATTATATTATTAATCTTATTTTTAAAATAAATTATATAATATTTAATTAATTAATATTAAATAATTACATTAATATTATCATATATTAATATTTTTAACTAATCTTTTAATATATATTTATTGTATTATATTAATATGCTAATATATTTAGTTAATATTATATTATATTTATGTCATATTTAATTAATATTATATTTATCTCTAATTGTAATTTTTCCTAATTATAGGAATTAATTTTTTTAAAATCATTCTGAAAAAAAAATGTTATATTTTTTTAATTACTAATATCATATTTATTAATTTACTAGTTTTTTATCTAGTTATTTATGAAAATATACATTATTAATGATAATTAAATTAAAAGTTAGTAAATATAATTAAATATAATCTTTTGAAGAAATTCAGTGATTCAGGAATAAATATACCAGCAAATAATATATTATAAATAAATATTTTGAAAAAATAAACATTTGAAAAAGGTGATTGGCTAATTACCAAATTCAATTTCCAGGTAGTTTGAATTCTAAATAGTTGAAACTCCCTAGAATTCAAACTACTTCCATGCCAAACGCAGCCTTAAGAGAGATGAAGCCACTGCCACCTATTTAACCCTGGGGAAAGACAATATGAGAAAGATCTAGAATACATATAGTGAGACCACTCAACAGTGCAATGAAATCTTATCGTCCAAAGCAGTCTCCAGTTCAACCCTCACCCACTCCATGGAAGGGTCTTAAATTATCTATTAGATCCAGAGCACTTCGTACTACCGAAAAAAAGAAAAGGTGCAGAGCAAAGGAAAAAACAAAAAAAACAAAACTACAGATGACACAAAAGAAATTTGGACTATCAGAATATTTGTAATACCAAATACTATACTGTTCTCACTTCTCACAGTTTATTAAATTCAAATGAGGAAAACAAACACCAAAACTGCTGCAATAATTGCCTCAACAAAATTTATCAACCCCTAAAAACAAATATAAACCTCCAACAACCTGAACTCCTTTCTTCTTTCATTTTATGATTACTCTGTTTACTATATTCTTTATTATTCTATCTTTTTCTGGTTGTCCTTTCACTCTTCTCTCAGGCACATAATCACACCAAAATCCCAATACCGCTCAAATATACACAATTACACAACAATAACCTTTCAACCGCTAAAACTCATGAACCTCAACCAAATACCATTGCATTAGCCACAAAATATGGGAAATGCATTATTCAAAAAGAATGGGTGATAAATAGGGAACTCCCATTAATAAGCAAACAACAGACCAGAATCAACAGCTCTCGGCAACCAATGCCAGCAAGAAACTAAGGTGACATTATTGATTGCAAAGCAAGCTGTTGCTGAGGCTGCAAGGAGGACCAGGTTTGTGCCAGAAGGGCAGGTGGTAATGTCTGCTGAAGTTGCCTTAACAGATTAATCATCCGGCTGGAAGTTTGATCTGTCGCCAAATCCTTACCAGCACATAAAACCTGCAAGGATTCCAAAAAAAAAAGTGTATGATGGCAGAGAAATTTGCACATGAAACCAGCCTAAGAACTGACGAAGGAGATAGTTACCAACTATGATTACAGTGTCGCCCATGAGCAAGTTAAGGCAAGCAAAAAGGTAACGATGAAACCCACACAAAAAATATATACCTCGGCAAAGACAGCAACAATTTTAGGAAGATATTGATTATTCTGGCCTAGAAGCTCACCATCTGACCTGTAAATAAATGAAAATGTGGAAGATGAATCAACTGTAAGGGAAAGTAGAACAAAAGGCACCACGATCAATAAGTGCTTAAGTTAAATCCAGAAAACTCATAAATTACACGTTACAAATTTAAAAGACCAAGTCCTCACCCCTCAACCATCGAACAAAGCTGATCATGTACAAGTTTGGCCTCAATTAGATCACCTTTGATGGGTAAGCAACTTAACCAAGCAGGAACTACCTGCAAAACAATGCACCAAGACTTCAGTCAATGGGAGGAAGAGAACAGGTATCACCAAGGTTGTCTACTGCGAAAAGCTTAAACAAACGTGACATTAGTGTATAAGATACTATGGGAGACATGGTAATAAGAGAAGAGCTCTTTATCAATTATCGAGAGTTATTGTTCAATTCTGAAGTCATCTGTCCATTACCTAAACACGGATCAAAGGAGCTGAGATTTTTTATCACGTCAATATCTTAACACCAGTAACAGTTTCGATCAATATTGACAAAAAACATGAAAACATAATTACAAATATTTGAAGGACTAATCAATTTTAGGATTTTGTGGTTAGTAAAGCATACAAAACCAACAAAACAAGAGCAAGATAACAAATACACGTAGACAGATAAGTCATATAAGTACGATTAGAAACATGCCCCCACCAATAGAGAAATGATAATTAAAAAATACATAATAATTTAGAGTGGAGAACAAAAGAAGACCGGGTTGCATACGAATTCAAAGAATTGCGCAATACAATAGTACCTGTGCTGCATCAATACTATCACGATGGTACCGGCATATTTTCCCGAGAGCTGAAACAGCATTGTCATACGCCATTACATTCTCCGAAGATAGTGCATTAGGATGCCTTATTACAACATTTAGCCTGGAAAGGGCCTCTGGAAAGACAGTACAAATCAGTATACATACAGAGAAACCACATATTATAGCTTTCGAATTTATAAGTGTGAAGGAGAAAACTACCTCCCACTAGAGGCTTAAACCCAGATCCACCAAACTCTGCACAAACTCCAACTCCATAAACAGCAGCCTGAATAAAATTTCCTATTAACTGGGAACCACGAGAGAATTAAGAAGCGAACAACCAAAACTGTATCTAGTAAGTAGTAACAAACAAACCTGACGAACATCTGAATCTTCATCGTTGCAAGCTTCCAATAGGAAAGGAAGATAAGTATCATAATATCTGTTTCAAGGAAGTGTAGTATAAATAAAATGAAAGAAAATGTAATCTCCACGTCAAAATAAAAATAAGGGAATGCATACTTGAGAGCTGCTTCTCGGCATTGTTCAGCTACATCATCAAAAATGCAAATAGCTATCCTTCTCTCATCAGGTGTTTTATCCTTGCCCTGTATATCAGAAGGATAAGAAGAAGAAAAAAATATATATATAAAATGATTTGCCCTCAGATAGGTTGAAGTAAAATTTGACCAGACATCAACCTGGTCAAAATCTGACTGATTCTATGTTTGAAATAATACAGAGAATACGATACCGATATGATTGAGGTCTTTTAATAAATAACCTACCAACATAGCTATTACGTATGAGGAAAGCTCGTCAAAGAACGGCAAGAAAGAGGCCTTGAATGTTTTAATCAAAGCGCCCAGCAAATTACCAACCTGGAAAAAAGACATAACAGTGTAAGATAAGAAGCAGGCACCAGACCTATTCAAGCTAGTTACTATAACAGGAGTCTGAAATACAAACTTGATCAAACACTTCTTCTTCTTGCTCGTTTTCTTCTTTGAGCAACTCCCCTTCCTCAGCATCAAAATCCTCTGCCTTTGACCTCTCTGCCAAGTCTCGTTTTCTAGTTGAGCTAGCAGTGATCACTTCCTTTGTCACATCCACCACAGTTCTAACTTGGCTCTGATCAAGAAGCGGACCCGAAATCTGAAATTTGGTTGGAAAAGATCATGAGAATAAGCCAGAAAGACACAATGAAATAATCAATATTTGTCAGTAAAGATATACAATGAAAAAGAAGAGTTTATAATGCCAATACAAGTAGGTAGTAAGATAATTGTGTTTGATATAAATAACCATGATACAATGAAAAAAAAGAGTTTATAATGCCAATACAAGTAGGTCACTAGTGTGATAATTGTGTTTAATAACCATAATTCATGACAACTTGATACCCATAGAAGAAAACAAACAGCATCAAATAACTATAGATAAATAATCAATCAACACTGACCAAATGCAGCAAGACACTAGAATCTTGCAGACCTTCGAGATAAGACACCAAAACAGATCAGTTATTCATGCTTTCTGAACAAAGGTGTGGGGAGACGATTAAAGGTGTGGGATATGGTGTCAATCTCAATACGACGAAAGATGTGGAGAGCAAATAGACCAAGTATCCAATGATAAGGAAAAAGATAAGAATGATTTGATTGCTGATACAATTCCCTTTTGTACTGAAGGGGGATGGAGATAGTATATTTCACGGTCTGTCATTTAATGGTGTTGTTCGTAGCTGGGAAGCCATGGGTACGTACATAGTAAGGTGTTGTTCTATTTAGGGTTTTTTGTACAGCTACCATTTGATTTTATACAATTTTCCTATAAAAAAACGAACAGGTTGATGTGTTTCTGGGTAACTTTAATCGCTTATACACGCGATAGACGGATATGCACAAGGGTTGTAGTGAACAACAGCATGTAAGTAAATACATAAAGCACGAGTATCAATCCCATTTGCATGCCATATATTTGGGTTTCAATGTGAAGAAAATAAACCTCAACTGTAATGACATACCTGCACGCATTCACTCAACGCGTCCAACATACATGCACAGATATCTGTCTCCGGCTCCTGCAAAACCAAAGCAAGTTACATAAACTTGAATAACCCTACATGAACAGATAAAATCTGGAGAAGAAGGGAAGGACTGAGTAAAAGGGACAAGCAATATATTCAAAAACAGAGCGCTAGGATGACCTTGTGTAGAGCTTCCACCAAAGCTGGTACAATATAGTCACACAACTGCTTAACATAGGTTTCATTACGACCTTGCGCTTGCCCCTTCTCTACAGCTGATTTAGCAGAACGTAGTAGCTCCGGCATAGCTACAAGAATAGAGTACATATGCTCAGATTAAGAAGATTTGTAATACTTCCAACACAAATAAAAAAATTAGATGGCTCAAACACTAGGAAAAGTATCCATAAATGAATGAAGGACAATAAGAAAGACAAGCAAGTAAAGTAATACCTGAAACAGCTGCCCTCCTAACTTCTTCATGGAAATAGAACTTCAGAAGTGGAACTAAAATAGGAGCCACCTGCAATTTTCATGAACCGTAACTGATTAGGTCGCTTTGGTTACAAATCTTGATAAGTGAAAATTTGTAAATGGAGACCAACCTGATCAATCCATGGATAGAAACCCTCTTTCAATTCATCCACATAGCAGCATAACATGTTGCATGCAGTAGCTTTCTCCTCCAAGACACTTGTCTTGATTCCGATTCTTTTATCACCAAGAGTAATTGTTTCGATACTGCAGCAGAAATGCATCCCTTATATATATGGTGTACAAGGCCAAACTAGTAAGCAAAAAAAGCTGTTTCTGGAGAAGCTTGCCAGAATCACTCATTTTCCTCACTCACAGCCGAAAAAATACACTTGAATTGAGCAAGGAAGTTATGCTGACAACATGTATGCTCGTCATTGATAGTCAGGACCGATCAAGCCAAAACATTACCAAGTTTGTATTACTTAACTTAAATGTGTAACACCCAGGAAGAATAAATCCTTTGAATGTAACACCCAGGACGAATTAATCCTTTAAGCCCATATTAGATGAACAAAAAATATACTGCTCTTTTCCAATTTTGTTAACGACAATCAGACAAAGTATTATTGGCCAATCCAAAGAACAAAGAAATCCAGACCTCTTCATAATCTATATATATATATATATATATATAACTTTAGGGGTAACTTAATAAGTGGTACGAAAGTGCAGGGCCAGAATATCCACTACTTACAAGTGATTTTTTTTTAAAAAAGGGGAGCAAAAAGGCTGTTGTAATATAAAGAACTGCCAATGGCTAAAAGCAAACCTGTCATCATCTGATTGATCTATATCATCATCTGAGTCTGCAGAAGTAATGGTTAAATCAGGCTTAAGCTGAGCGGACTGAAGTAACGGGGGCATAACAACACTCATGTACGGGAGGAAATCCTGTCCAAGGCACTTGCAGAGCCTTGCCCATGCCTGCAGCAAACACAAGGAGTTCAATTTCCAAATCTATTAAAAATTTAAAAATAGTGTACAAGGTCCCCACCTTATTTAAACAACAGAGACATCAAGATCATACCTGTAGCATGTAACTTGTTGTGGGATCATCTGTATCCAATTGTGATCCTTGCAACGTCATAAGAACTTCCATCACCTTTTGTTAGATTAAAACAAAGATCAGATTCATTACAAAAACAATAAATCAGATAATGGCAGTACACAAATTTCGCCCACTACAATCAGGTAAATAACTACAAATTTACTTTCTCTTCCACTCAATAATAATAAAGTGAACCACATTCTGTTTAGAGAACAAAAGGAAGATGATAATGTTGATGTTATTTTTAGTTTATTATTATGGAATCTGGTAGATGTCATAAAGATTGGGTATTAAGTAGACTTGGCTGGGTATAGAAAACAAAATCCGAGATAAGGAATGGGGTTTTACATAGTGAGTTGGTATAGGACAGGGTTAAGACTTAAGAGTTTCAAATTATCCCTATTTGACCTAAAGAAAATAAAGCCATAAATGTCAGTTGACTTAGCAATGACGCACACCAAAGGAGAAGTACATAATGATGGCAATGTCTGAATGACATCCCCACAGATACGCAGTGCCACTGAGCTAACTCGAAGCATGAAAACTGGATCTTAAGGTTTCAACTTTAAAGTTGAAGAACACCTCAAATTATCATGTATATAACACAAGACATGAAAGGACTTGAAGAAAGAACAACACTTGGACAAGAAGTAGTAGACCTACTCGTATATTATTTACAAAAAACTTGGATGTACCTGCTTAGCATCATCTCTGAACTTCTCCTTGCCAACAGCCATACCAACCAAACTAATGCATTCCATTGATTTGGCACGAAGCATGCGGTTAGACTTGTCAGTCGCATTCAGCAAGATAGCTTTGAGGTAAGGCATAACAACATCATAATACTTCTGGAAGTGCTCCTACAAGATGCACAAGCATATGTTTAAAATAAACGTCACAGAAAAACATAAGGTACACAGAGGAGAAAGATTCCACGATGTAACCTGTGACGAATCAGCTACTGATGCTAGAGCTGTCAAAGCTCCCTCTTGAACCATTTGTTTTCCACCCTAGATTATACACACAGACAAATTTATTGCTCAGCCTCATCTTCTTTGAGGGGTGGGAGTAGAGTGAGAAGTTAAATTCAAGAATACCTGTAAGAGGACTAGCAATTTGCTTACTATCCCATCTAAATAAGGTGTTAAGATCTCTGAGGTGCAATTTTCGCTGAAATTGAGGACTGCCGAAGCAGCATGGGCCTGTAGCAATATAGAACGTCAGAAGAAAAATAAATACAAGAAGGGATAATGCTTCTTATATACCACGAAATAACAAGTACTTTCAGGGAATAGAATATTGCTAATACTTCAAGTTGGTACAGAACAGACTGAGCAAAAGTAACCTATTGATAAGGTACAGGTACGCTAAGCAGCAACTTAAAATGACTAACAGAAATCTAATAGATAATATCACTCTGAAAAGAAATTAAAGCAGTTGAACGGCCACTAACTTGTACTCGAGGACTCTGAAAATCATCCATAGCTGATGCAAGAGCTGGTAGCACCCTTTGATGGTACTGTACTTGTAAATCAGGACCCAAATCTGTAGACAATTGGCCGATCGCGTTGATGGCTGCCCATCTAACACGAGGATGGGGATCTTGAAATGAGTTCAGTATCATGTTCACCACTTGCTCCAGAGTTTTAATCATTACCTAAACCATAGTAAGTCAGAGGAATTACAAAGACATGAAACAGTGGAACTTAGAGAAACAAAAAACATTAGACTTCAGCACTACAAACAAATGCAGAGACTTAGCAAAGAGCACTACATCAAAGAAACAACATTAGACTTCAGCACTAAACTATGTTTATTGACCAATCGCAAGAACAATAAAGTAGCCTAACCTTTCAAAAGGGATTAAAACACAGACATCAAGGCCAACTAATAAAATCAACAATCTGGGTAAACACAAACATTTAAAAAAAATGAAATAAAGAAAACGGGGTTTTAATACCTTTGAGCAACCTTCAGCTATTTGAGCAAGAGCGATAAGGGCTGCATGGTGTTTTTGCCACTCTGGTGCAGCTAAAAATACTGGCAAAAGCTCGGAAGCAACAGGAACAATTGTATTCCCTCCCAACGCCATCGAAAGTCGATCTAGACACTCCTGTGCAACGCCATAATTACTAGTCTCTCCAGCATCCTCGTCATCTTCATTATCAGCATTATACCACAGAGGATCGTCCTCGATATCCAGCAACAAATTCATTAAAATGGCAAACAATCTACTAATAAATTGTGGCAATTTCCTCATCATCCCTGGAGCCCTTTCCCTTGCTTCAGCAAGAGTAACAACGAACTCAATTGCAAGGTGTCTAGTGCCTTCCTCCAGCGATTCTGCCTCAGCAATCTGCAACATAGATCCCACAACATCCACTAATTGCCGCCTTAGGAACTTTGGCTCTGTTCCAGCCAACTCAATTAACAACTCAAGCGCCTCTTGAGCAGTTGCCTCTTGACCAGAATTCAACGCCTCGGTCAACGTCTTCATCATCACTGGCAAAAGATCTTGAAACTTATCCCTATCAGCCAGACTAGTCAGACACTGAACAAAATTAATTGAAGCTCCAAGAGCAGCGATTCGAACATCAGGATTTGAGGAAGAAGCCAAACACTGTAAGAAGACACTATGAAGAGTATCGATATGAGGAATTAGGGTTTCCCCGATGTACTGTGACAATTGAGCAAACATCAATAGAGAAGATTCTTGAAGATGTGGAGTATTAGAAGTAACACACTGAAACATAAAAGGGAGAAGCTCAGGCCATTTATTTTCAGGCAAAATACCAGCAGCAAGTTCAGAAACTGTATCACATAACTTCTTTGAGATTTGTTTTGCTTCTTCCATTTGAACACAGATTAGAAGTTGAGATTTAATGGCTGATTGTGTTGATTGTGATAGACGTGGCCATAAGTAAGAATCATCACGAGTAAGCTGTTTACGAAGAAGAATTGCAGACATACCTCGGATTTCAACATGAGAAGAATTTTGAAGAACATGAGCAAGTTTAAGTGAAAAGGCATCAGGATGATTTTGTTTACAGAGATTGAATAGAGTTTCAGCTTGTGACCTTTGTTCATTTCCTGCTGCCATGAGATGCGAAACTAGGGTTTCAAAGTGAGTTGAATCTGGACCTAAAATTGCAGCAATCTGTTGCTGATGAATCAATGAATTATAGGAATCCATTTTCTGAATATGAATTAGGGTTTGATTTCAAGGAAGAAATATGATTTTATTGGAGGAGGCGCTGTTTTTTCTCTATCTCTCTCTTTCTCTCACTCACACCCACTCTATTGTTGTAAGAGAGAGACTACAAGGGTTTAAGAAATTATTATAGACAAGGTTTTAGCGTGGATTTATTAATCCTGGTGGCTGGTGACTATGATTCACTACATCTGTATTATATGATACAAATCCCTACATGTACAAGTGGCATCAGCACATGTATCTGATCAGTTTTTAGTACTATGATCTTGACACGTGTGAGTTATATATTGGTACTGGCTTTGCGGAAAAGCATAGGATCAAGTGGTGTTTATGATTTTTACAATTTTGGAGGGAAAGATAAAATGAGAATATCCCCGAGTGTGAGCTGGACTGAGGGTGTAAATGTGAGATCACGTGAAAATTGATTTAGTGCACGTGACATTGATTATACTATCACCAATTATAAGACAGTGAATATGATTAGATTTGGCAGGTTAAACAGCCAATTAATGAAAAACATGACCGTAAAACTTGACACATTTGCACGGGATAACACAGGATCTTACCTCATAATTGTCCTAAATATATATTGCCATTAGTTATTACTAACTTAGAAGGTTGAAGGGAACTGCCCACAGGTCCCGACATGAAGGACCAGATAAAAGTTCTTCATTATGCTTTGGGAGCTTTTGCAACTAGTAAAAATATCGAACGGCCAAAGAACATATTCCCTCCCATCTTTTTAATTTTGTGATTATGAGACTAATGCGTAATTAGATATTTAGGCACACAACAGCTCCACAATGGCTGAATTATGGTACATTAACCTTGTTTAAACATACCACTAGGAACCACCCCTGAGATTTGAAGTTAAAAACATTCTTATTTACCAACTTGACTACTTGGTAGTCAGTAATTCATGGATAACCCCAGAGCTAGAAATCAGGTTACTGCATTCTTTTTAGTCCACTTCCTTCTATTTTGAATTGTGTTAGCTTCCCTCCAAAAAAAACCTAGCAAAATAATTCTTTTAAAAGGATATTGGCATCCGAAAGTTACTGTTAAAGAGGAAAGGCACTTCTATTAATTCAACAGATGGACAAATTATAGTACGCTTTAGACAAAGATGAAGGCCATGTCAAACATCTAGGACTGACGTGATTAAGGAAAATAAACGAGGGAAAAAAATAAAGTTAAGGGACCAAGCACAGCAGCTTGTCGGTTGGTACCGGAAACACAATGGAACAAAATTGGTTGGCTTGGGCCCGAAAAAACTATATTGCAGACTTTAGATTCCAATGAACTATACCAATTACACTCGATTACAGGTACAGCTGCAATATATATTAAATTCCAAGCCTACCTAAAACATTATCTTTTTTGGCTCATCCTTTTAAGGTACACCAATTTACAATTAAAAATACAAATTATTGAATGATATACAATCGCTGAACAATCTAAAAAGTAAAAGGGAAATAGATTATCCTGTTCAAGATAATCATCAGTTTTGTTCAAAGTGCAATTTCTTGAGGTGCAAAATTGGAGAATTACTAGATTTTATCGGTGTGAACTGTGAAGGTGCAGTGTCGATACTCTTTTTTTTCTTTTTTCTTTTTTGACAAATACCAGTACCATAACTATTAATTTTCTTTTGTTATTGTACACATGGAAGTACAGAAGTTAGCGATGCGACAAACAAAAATACACCACTAATAGTTTGGGTTCAGTAATTACTCGAGGTGGTATGCAGTGTACGAGTGAAATCCCTCACTGACTACCTTGGAGCTTTTTCTGAACCCTGACAAAATACCAAACCAAACAGGATTGCAATTGCAACATATGTAACACCCTGGAAAGAATGATATTGAGAATGCAAAAAAGAATCGGGTAGTAAATAGGGTAATGGACTACCAAACCAGACAGGATTATGATGAAAGAATCGATTGCAACACAAGCTGCTGTTGAGGCTGCAATGATGACCATGTATGTGCCAGAGTTGCTGGTGGTAATGTCTGCTGAAGTTGCCTCAAAAGATTAACCATGCGACCTGAAGTCCTATCTGTTGCCAAATCCTTACCCGCACATAGAACCTAATACACGATCCACAACTTAAAATAAGTCGACGAAATGACTGGACAGCATATTTAACTACGAGATATAATTATATTAAAACCTCAAGGAAATACAAATTGCAATCAGGTGTAGGATTGACCATGTACACTCACAGAAAGAGAATTTACCTCAGCAAAAACCGAAACAATTTTAGGTAGATATTGATTATTAAGGCCTAGAAGTACTCCATCTGACCTGTAAATAAGTGATAAAGGGGATGTGGTCCTATTAAACTGAGGGAACTAAGATATCAAACCAGAGAAACAGAGACAAGTAAGATCAAGAAAAACTGCTTCAGCTAAAATGCTGTAGACATAGAACAAGATAATGCATGTCCTTACCCCTCTACCATTGAACAAAGCTGATCATGAACAACTTTAGCCTCTATTAAGTCACCCTTAACTGGTAGGCAACTTAACCAAGCAGGAACAACCTGCCAAACAACACAGAAGGGTTTCAGCCCAAGAGCACAAGTTACAAACACGATAACAATTATCTGGTGACTTACTGCATTCATATAAAGAAAAAAACAAAGAAGTTGAGCACTTATTCACGTGGACAACCAATATTTTTAGCAGAAACAAACATTCAGACAAACTGTCAGCAAATACATTCAGAATCATGTGAGAACAACATAATTGTAGGTTGTGTTCAACAAAGCATACAAATGCAGCAACATATGAAAACAAACGAGTAAAACCTAGAAAGCACAAACCATACGAGTACGGTAAAATGCTACAATGATCTTAATATTAAGACACTACCAAGATAAAAATCAGGGTTCCAGTAGTTTGTCTTGTTCACCAACAAAAACAGAATACCAAAAAGGGTGAAAAAAAATATACCTGAGCTGCATCAATACTATCACGATGGTGCAGGCATATTTTTCCAAGAGCTGATACAGCATTGTCGTATGCCATTACATTCTCTGAAGACAGTGCATTTGGATGCCTTATCACAACATTTAGCCTGGAAAGGGCCTCTGGAAAGCAATTAAAAATCAGTACACCTATATAGAACTTGTTCAGATTCGAAGTGCTAAAACATGAGCAAAACAATTAAGGTACCTCCCACAAGGGGTTTAAACGCTGATCCACCAAACTCTGCGCAAACACCCAGTCCATAAACAGCAGCCTGGAAATAATGTTATATAAAATAAGAGTATAACACCCATAAGAAAACAAAATAGTGACAGAAAACTTTATAAGGACCTAGTAAAGACCAAACCTGGCGAACATCTGAATTTTCATCATTACAAGATTCCAATAGGAAAGGAAGATAAGTATCGTAATATCTGTTTCAACAAATTGTAGTATAAATAGAAGGGGATAAAACACAATACGTATGAGGAAACTAACATCTGAAAGGGTAGGCATACTTGAGAGCTGCTTCATGACATTGCTCAGCTACATCATCAAAAATGCAGATAGCAATTCTTCTCTCTTCGTCTGTTTTATCCTTACCCTGTATATCACAAGCATGGAAATATGAGCAGTAAATAAGCGAATTCGACTTTAAATAAGTACAGCAAGCAAGGTAAAAAAATCAGGCAAATATCGCTGGTCAAGAAAACTACAATAGATATTCAGAATGGTCACATATAGTATCGAGGAGGTATTTTATCGAATGACCTACCCACATAGGCATTAAATATGACGAAAGCTCATCAAAGAAAGGCAAGAAAGAGGCCTTAAATGTTTTAATCAAAGTGCCCAGCAACTCGCCAACCTGAATGGAGCAAAAAAGAACTATGAAGTGTGAAACAGAAACACGGTTTAAACTAAAGATATTTCGCTAAGAGTTCGGAAAACACGAACTTGATCAAACATTTCTTCTTCTTGCTCGTTTTCTTCTTTTAGCAACTCTCCTTCCTCTGCATCAAAATCCTCTGCTTTTACCCTCTCTGCCCTTTCTCGTTTCCGAGTTGAGCTAGCAGTGATGACCTCCTTTACCTCATCAACAATAGATCGTACTTGACTCTCATCAAGAAGCGTTCCAGAAATCTGAAATGTTCAATTTGTTGTTACATAAGAACGTGAAAATCACCCAAAACTTTATCAATCAGAGAAAGGATAAAACGATTTTTTTTAATTGGAAGAAACGATTGAATATCTATTCTCTGCTGGAGATCTGGCTGTAGGTTGATCTGAACACATGATTAAAAAAATACATGTGGTGAATCTTCTTTCGATGGTGAAATGAAGCAACTCAGTCAAGTGCACGTCTTTTCCCAATGAAAAACTATTAGCAATGACACCTTGATACCAAATGGAAAGAGAGAAAGACATGATATCAATGAAGAAAGATTATTTGGCTGCACAATTCCTGTTGAAGGAGAACCCACATTTGTTGTCTGATAAGACTATAAGAACTTAACGAGTTGCATCTCTCTTAGAAGTCTGTTTAGAATTTGGGATAGATGGTACCATACCCCATCGGTAAGAAGCAACTTTACTGAAGCACGTTAGTGATTTTACTGAAGCACATTAGTGAAGAAGAAAAACAACCTGATTTGCAGAACTCCAAAGGTGATGACCAATCCAGAAGTAAAAGAATATGCATAACAATGTTATCTCTAATGGTACTGATCAATGCTATTTTCAGCTCAAGAAAGTCGAACAAGGAAACAAAACAATGTACTGTTTTATGTTCATCCATGCCTAAACTGAATGACAACTTAAAAATCACAGGTACAAATTGCACCTACATGCTTTAGTTTTGGATTTTATCGACATCACTGGATATCTTATACCTGTATGCATTCATTCAAGGCATCCAGCATACTTGCACAAATTTCTGTCTCAGGCTCCTGCAAAATCAGTTGCGGTTCAATGAAATTTGAATGACGGAATGATAACAACAAAACTGAAAAGATATTGCAAAACAACAAACCAAACGAGAATGAGATCTGTTCAGTAAAAAGAGGAAACAAAAAAGAAGACCTTGTGCAGAGCTTCCACCAAAGCGGGTATAATGTAGTCGGACAATTGCTTCATGTAGGACTCATTACGACCTTGAGCCTGCCCCTTCTCTATAGCCAATTTAGCAGAACGTAGTAACTCCGGCATAGCTGGGTGAATAATACATTGCCCGCATTAAGAAGCAATGCCTCAGAAACGCAAGAAAAAAAACTCACTAGAGAAAAATGAATCATCAAAGATCATGTACCTGAAACAGCAGCCCTCCTAACTTCTTCGTGAAAATAAAATTTAAGAAGTGGAACCAAAGTAGGAGCCACCTGCATTTTAGATCAGGCGTTAAGGTTACATTTAAGTCTGCTACAAACCATATATATTGAAAATGAACAGTGCATTCAACCAACCTGATCGATCCAGGGATAGAATCCCTCTTTCAGCTCATCTGCATAGCAGCATAACATATTGCATGCAGTAGCTTTCTCCTCCAAGACACTTGTCTTAATTCCAATCCTTTTATCCCCAAGGGTAATTGTTTCAATGCTACAGACAAAAGAAAACAGTCACTTGAATATATGGTACACAGACAAAAACCCATAAGCAAGAAACGTTTCCATGAGAAAAAACCTTAATATTCTGGTGAGAACAGCCATTTTCAAGTTTTGCTGGCAAGAAAAAACTTATTAATGTTTATTTATTCTCCTTATCCAAGATAGTGTTTGAATCATATACATAACTCGTACACAGGGGACACTTATTTCCTTTTGCAAGCATCACGGTTTCTTAGATGCAAAACCGTAAACTAGAGAAACAGAACAAAGATAAATCGAATAGAACGCAGAATTGAACCAATAAGCAAATAACTTGTTTAGGTCAAACCCAACTCTCTTCTATAACTTGTCTAAGAAAATATCATAAAAAGTCTGTCGTGTAAGCAGAACTACAAAATCACAAGCATCATCCCATATTCTTTTATCTGTGAGGAGAAAAGAAACACTGGGAAGAATGTGAAGTTGTCTAGGTTAAGTATCTAACAGATCAGGTGAAAATGACCTATTTGATCTTGATCTTCAGAGTACTGATCTAATCAGAGTTGCAGGAATTATAAAGACGGAGACAAAAACCATCCATGGATGTAGGCCTTTAAGACTGAAGCATGAAACCAAGTATAACCGTACAAGTGTAACTAAATCTAAATGAACTCAGAAGCAGGAATTTGTAGTTTTTTTTGGGTGGATACCAAAAAATCCAAGAGATTTTATTTACTTTTTTAAAAATTAAAAATCCAAAAGATTTTGCTGTACTCCTCAGCTTGATCACAACTCGGCCTAAAGCACAGAACAACCCAGAAATATCCATCACTCCAAAAAGAAAAAAGGAACTCCAAAAGACAAACCTTTCATCATCTGATTGATCAATATCATCCTCCGAGCCCGCAGAGGTAATGGTTACATCTGGCTTAAGTTGAGCAGATTGAAGCAATGGAGGCATGACAACACTCATGTACGGGAGAAAATCCTGCCCTAGGCACTTGCAAAGTCTCGCCCACGCCTACAATATTTTTAAGGAATTACTTTTCAGCAATGATGAAAATAGCCAAGAAATACTCAGTTCAAGTTAGATAACTGGAATGATAATTTTTACTTGTAGCATGTAACTTATAGTGGGATCATCTGTCTCTAACTCCGATCCTTGCAATGTCATAAGAACTTTCATAACCTTGCATGAGAAAGGAAACAAAGATGAAACTGTCAGAAAAAAACAAAAAAGTAAAACAAGTCTCAACCACTACATTTAAATTGTATATATGTCCTTCGTAACAATGATAAAAGTATGTGTCTTCCCGGCACAGTTTGTAGGTGCAGCCAGATAGAATTGGTTTAAGGGTTCCAGTGAACAGGTTGAAGTCCACCCGTGTGCTACTGTCTTTGTACAGCATGCATGTAGAAGCTAAATCATAACTGGCAAATTACACATTCATGCATACCTGCTTGGCGTCGTCTCTGAATTTCTCCTTGCCAACAGCCATTCCAACCAAACTAATGCATTCCATAGATTTGGCCCGTAACATGCGATTGGACTTATCAGTTGCATTCAACAAGATAGCTTTGAGGTACGGCATAACAGCATCATAATATTTTTGGAAGAGCTCCTACAGTTGCCCATACAATGTCAGACACAGAATCACAAAGGAAATACAAAATAAAATAGAAGCAGAATCTTAAAGGTACCTGTGATGAATCAGCTACTGATGCTAGAGCTGTCAAAGCTCCCTCTTGCACCATTTGCTTTCCATTCTGGATTGATCAAATTGTGCAACATTACTGTTCAGCCTCGTTTTCATGGGAAGAAGATAAGTGAAAACTTTAAAAAGGATACCTGTAAGAGGACAAGCAATTTGCTCACTATCCCATCCAAATAAGGTGTTAAGATATCAGGAGTGCAATTCTCGCTGAAGTTGAGGATAGCTGAAGCAGCATGCGCCTGTATTCATAGAAAAGGTAGCAAAACATATGTGAAGAAGGGGCTTATGATGAAAAAAGAACAAACAAAAAAAAACGGGTGAAGAAAATCTTTTTTAGCAAAGGGTACTTGATAACTTGTTGAAGGCGCAGGACTGATCAGTGATGTAAGATATATTTGCTGATTTCCTATAAGCTACTTAGGAAAATTGACAATTATGAGTCCACTATGGATCAGAATACAGTCCAGTTCTAATTTCAGTATTTTATTAAGAAAATTGTTAGAACTTGACAATTTGTCTCTAGTTTTAAGATTACATGCTTATTTTGCAAGTCATTGAGTTTAAGGGGAAGAGATTATGTTCAACATGCAACATTTGATGATCCATATACTTTTCCAAGCCCCATTAAAATCTAAATTTGGCGGAATCTGTTGATTACTTTGAAAGCCATTGCTTGCTTCTTTCGTTCTATTGATCCCTAACACACATCCAACACTAGAAACAGTTTTAGCAAAAGGCATCAGCAATTAGGTACATCAAGCAGCTAAAATTATGAGTCACAACCTACACAGGTATCAGCAACTAACTAATATTCAAGGGGGCCTCAGAAGAAGAAGAAAAGTCGATAATCAACTCACTTGAACACGAGGATTCTGGAAGTCATCCATAGCGGAGGCAAGAGCTGGTAACACCCTCTGATGGTATTGTACTTGTAAATCAGGACCCAAATCCGTAGACAACTGTCCAATTGCATTAATAGCTGCCCATCGTGCACGGGGATGAGGATCTTGAAATGAGTTCAAAACCATGTTCACCACTGGTGCCAAATTCTTTATCATTACCTAAACAAGAAAATAAAACAAGGATTTATGGAAGCATAATACAGTAGCACTTACAATAAAACATGCAGAATTAAGCAATTTATCTAACTAAGATGTGTAATGTAGGATAAAAAAACATTTGACAAAAACTAAAAGGTTTGGCAACTAAAGAAAGCTTACAGACCAACCACCAACAAGAACATGATAAGCTTCATATTCAAGATAATCAAAACAAAATGATACCAAGAAACAAGCCTATATTAGAATCACCCAGCATACACTTTACTCCTCAACAATAATAAGCATATAAAGCCATATTAATCAGAGTGGTGCAGAGATAAACGGATGTCTTCAAATTTAAATACTAGTATCTTCCTATATAAAGAAGAATAAAGGAAAAAATGGGTTTACATACCTTTGAGCAACCTTCTGCAATTTGTGCAAGTGCAATAAGTGCAGCATGGTGCTTTTGCCACTCCGGTGCAGCTAAAAACACAGGCAACAGCTCGGATGCAACGGGAACGATTGTATTCCCTCCCAACGCAATAGAAAGTCGATCCAAACACTCTTGCCCAACGCTAAAATTACTAGTCTCACCAGCATCCTCATCCTCAGTCTCGGCATTATACCATGCTGGATCATCCTCTATATCAAGCAACATCTTCATCAAAATCGCAAACAACCTACTAATAAATTGTGGCAATTTCCTCATCATTCCAGGCGCCCTTTCTCTTGCCTCTGCAAGAGTAATCACAAACTCGATTGCAAGGTGCCTAGTGCCTTCCTCCAATGATTCAGCCTCAGCAATCTGCAACATAGATCCCACAACATCCACTAATTGCCGCCTTAGGAACTTTGGCTCTGTTCCAGCCAACTCAATTAACAACTCAAGCGCCTCTTGAGCAGTTGCCTCTTGACCAGAATTCAACGCCTCGGTCAACGTCTTCATCATCACTGGCAAAAGATCTTGAAACTTATCCCTATCAGAAAGACTCGTCAAACACTGCACAAAATTAATCGAAGCTCCAAGTGCAGCAATTCGAACATCTGGACTAGAAGAAGAAGCCAAACACTGTAAAAACACTCTATGAAGAGTATCAATGTGTGGAATTAGGGTATCCCCAATAAACTGTGCCAACTGAGCAAACATCAATAGAGAAGACTCTTGAAGACGTGGATTATCAGAAGTAACGCATTGAAACATAAAAGGAAGTAATTCTGGCCAATGATTTTCAGGTAAAATACCAGCAGCAAGCTCGGAAACTGTATCACAAAGCTTTTTTAAGATTGATTTTGCTTCTTCAGTTTGAACACAAATTAGAAGATGATTCTTTAGGGCTGATTGTGTTGATTGTGAAAGACGGGGCCATAAGTAAGAATCATCCCGAGTAAGTTGTTTTCGGAGAAGAATTGCAGCCATAGCTCTGGCTTCGAGATGTGGAGAATTCTGAAGAACATGAGCAAGTTTAAGTGTTAAAGCATCTGGATGATCTTGTTTGCAGATATTGAATAAATTTTCAGCTTGTGACCTTTGTTCATTCCCTGCTGCCATAAGATGAGAAACTAGGGTTTCAAATTGGCTTGAGTCGGGACCTAAGATCGCAGCGATCTGAGCTTGATAAAGCTGTGAATCCATTGAAATGAATTTAGGTTTTTCGACTGATGATGATGAAGAAGAAGAAGAAAGAAAGGATTTCAATGGTGGCTGTTTTATATTTTCCCTTCCTTTCCCTAACCAGTAGTTACCGCTGTTGTACGAGAGGAGAGAGGAAAAGAGAAGAGAGTGTTTTACGTTATTATTACGAGGTCAGCCAGCATCTGCACTGCTCAAACGGTGCACCACGAAACAAGAAAGGCGCGCGAGCATGGTTCGCCTTCGCCATATCGGGGTATTATCGTTCTTCGCTGCTGTAGTTAGGGGTGCACATACCCTACCCATACCCGCCAATCCTACCCTACCCGTCATTTTTTAACCGTATCCTATCATATCCACTATTTGGCGGGTAGGGTGGCGGGTAAAGATTTTCTTAACCGCCAGTAAACGGGTAGGGTGGCGGGTAAAGGTCGAAATTATCCTACCCCACCAGCATACCCGCCTATTTATACTATTGATCTCTGCCGTTGGTCGTTTAATCTCTGTCGTTGATCTTTATACTATTGATCTCTGTCGTTGGTTTTCATTTAATCTCTGCCGTTGGTTTTCGTTTTCCTCAACCTAAAAAGTAAAAACTAAAAACTGAATTCATTTCTCAAACCAGAAGACTCTCTACGCAGAGAAACTCCCAGAACGCAGAAGCATAATCAAATCAAAATCAAATATGTTAACAGATCTCGTTTAGGAGCCTTTAATCGGTTGATTCAAGGTAAGATCTAACTTCAAAGTTGATTTTGTTTCATTTTTTTTTTTGTGTGTTAAATTGATTGAAAAATCATACGGTTTCATGCATGTTGCAGGATACGAGGAATCTGAGTTTGCAAAGCTAATGAAGGGTTTAGTGAGTGGTTCTTCCTCCTAATTTAAAATCCAAACTAATTTTCAAAGGTATGAGTAAAATCCATATTCCTTTTTTTACTTTCTTTCCTAGTTTACCTCTTATATCACAGATTTTTAATGTTTATTTGAATCTTTTGATGCATAGGGGTCAAATTGGAAACCTTGCACAGATAGAGCAAGAAGATAGAGAGAATGGGTATGCTTCTAACAATCCAATCCCAGTATCAGGTTTAGGGAGTAGTACGAATTCTCAAACAACCAAAAGAACAACAACAATTAATAAGAAGCTTAAAAAAGAAACCCCACCTTCAGTTGGAGCACCTGTCAAGGTAAAAAATTTCATCTTTGCATGTCATCAAACTCTTTGTAATTAGTCTCATTAGGGATTTAGATTTCATAAACAGATATTTTATTAGTGATTTTGATAATGAATCGACAGGTGAAAAAAGAAAAAATCGGAGAAAGAATTGCAGCATTGCAACAACTAGTCTCACCATTTGGAAAGGTATAATCAATTTTTATTTTTTTCAATTTCAGTAAAAGATAATAGGAATTTTGTTTTATTTTTTATTTTTTTCAATTTAAGTAAAAGATAATACGAGGAATCTGAGTTTGCAAAGCTAATGAAGGGTTTAGTGAGTGGTTCTTCCTCTTAATTTGAAATCCAAACTAATTTTCAGGTGAAAATTCACTAAACCCAGATTTCTATTTCTGATCCTTGCAATTATTGATTTCTTTAAAACAGTGAGTTTTGTGTAGCATTTATAAACCCTAATTCACCTTCTACTTTTCTGATCTTTTTCACAGCAGTTAAGATCTAGGATACCAGCACTGCTGCTCAATTTCAGGTGATTCAATGTCCCCAGTTGTTAAAAAGGTTAGAGCACATCTTGTGGAAATTACTTGTCATTTGGAAATTACTTCAAAACTCAATCTATCTGATTGTCGAATTAAATCCTTCTCATAGTACATCTTTGATGGCAAATTACGAGTTTTTATTTCCTTTTTGTGGCTAGTCTATTGCAAAATATAGTGTTGGTGGCAAATTTACTCACCAACAAAAGACAACAAAAATGGTTCGAAGTTTGATATACTGACTTGGTGGAAAAGCAATGCTGCAAGATTTGATATTCTATCACTTATAGCAAGAGATATACTTGTTATTCCCGTCTGTCATTATTCCTGTGTATGCTTGCACATGGTTTTGTTTGGCCATAATATGTTAAGGTTATAAGATAATGTCCTGCTTATTCAGCACTTTTAGATTTAGGATAACATTATTTCTGAAATATAAAGCAACGTAAAGCACATGGTTACCAAGTCGTGTAGCATGTACCACTATGATCATGTATGGGTTTCTGCCTTTTCTAGCTCTCCATACTGATACCGGCACATGTAACGGTGTCATTGTTACAATGTGGAATACAGTGCTCTGAGTTGCATGTTAGTTCTAAACCTATCAAAGGAGCAGTTTCTTCTTCTTCTTGTTCTGTACTTTTTTTTTGAAGTATAGTTGCTATCTCGAACTCATAGAATTTAGCAATTTCCTAGCCTCTTATTTTGTCTTTCAAACATTAACAAATACAGAACTTGTTGTGATATTATTACTTGATGTTGGTATTATGACTGAACTTTGCATCAAATCATTCACTATTATGACTGAATCTAACAAGAGATAACTTGTATGCAGATTTATTTGGTGATCTTAGTACTTATTCCATCATCGTAGATGATAATTGAAGAAGAAGGTCAATATGAAGAGCTTTTGGTGATGATATTGTTATATGAAGAACAAGGTCACGTGAAGAACATTGAATTAGGCTGGGATTCATCGTCTATTTCAAAAAGAATAGAACTCTTTTCTTGAAAATACTTTTGTTTGTACATTTTTTATGGTTATACTTTTTTTTCTTGAGAATAGAACTTGTTCAGAGTCTGAACTTCAGACTTCAGAAAGTCATGGAAAAAAAACACGGTTATACCCGCCACCCTACCCTACCCGACCCGCCAGAGAATGGGTTGGGTAGGATCTTACCCGTTTAATGGCGGGTAGGGTGGCGGGTAAAATTTTTCTTAACCACCAGTAAACGGGTAGGGTGGCGGGTATATGCCATATCCTACCCACCCTACCCGTTGTGCAGCCCTAGATGTAGTTACCATAGATGAATAGTTCTTCCCTTTCATGCATATAAGAGAACATTATATGTATGTAATAGTTTGATGCCTCTTTATCAATATTAAGTTCTTTTCTTTTTCTATCTCTTACTTTTTCCTATTATTTCCACTGCAAAATGTTATCATGCATGAGCTCAACCACTAAATTTTTTGTTCTTCTTCTTTTTGGGTTATTATCAAATCACTGAAGGAAGCACTACTTTTAGTTGGATCCGTATTTCTGATTTTTTTTTCTCAATCAAGCAATACGTTGAGGTATACCTAAACTTTTTATCATTTTCTTATCAATTAGCATGTGATCTTGTCTTCCATGTTCTCATGTTGTATGTATGTAATTTTTTGTCTTTCTTCACATGTATATTTGTATCACATGCGTCGATCATGTTCTGATTGATTGAATGAATTTTTTAATTTATGATTGCGTATATTGTATATACACACACACATATATATATATATATATATATATATATATATATATATATATATTATTCTAATGATCCGTCCATCTACTAATCTATGATCTATCCATATATATATTATTCTAATGTTTGTTGTGAGATGTTTGTTTGTTGTACACAATCTGTTTGTTCCTATTCGTTTCTCGAGATTATTATGATTATTATAATATTGTATTGTTTGTTGTTTAATCAACTGTATAACATGTTTAAATCTGTTTGTTCCTATTCGTTACAACTGTACGCCTGATGTAGTGTAAATTTAATATTTTCATATATTGTTATGTCATCATATGTTATTAAATGTTTTCATATGCCATCATCAAATCGAAAATTTTGGACTGTTTCGTTTTTCTGTTTATTCTTTTTTGCTTGGTGATCTTCACATGTTTTATTTTATAAGAATTTTTTTATTATTTATGTCGAAGAGTTGTATGTCCTTTTTCAACTAGTGATTTATTTTAATTTTTGAAAAGTTTCGGATCATGACTGTTTGTACTGCATGTGTACTGTATGTGTGTGATTGTCTTGATTGATTTGAAAAGTAATAATAAAATAATTAATATTATTCTTAAGTGCTCTGTGAATGTAACGCCTGTTTTAATTATTTGTTTAATTAGTTGTAACGGTTGCTTTTATTATTTTTTTAATTAGTCGCAACGTTTTAAATTAGTTGTAACGTCTGTTTTAATTATTTGATTAATCATTTGTAACGTCTGCTTTTATTATTTGCTTAATTAGTTGCAACGTGTTGTAGGGATTTAGCCCATGGATGTGCGTCCCAATAGTAGGTAGGGCCTTATTCCTATTGTATATAAAGGATGTAACACATACTAACTCTAGGGAATGAAATCTTCTTTCTCTTTGTGTCTTTTTATCTTTCCCATCCACTACAAAACGTTATCATGCCTGATGCTATACCGCAGAGCGATTGATTTTTTTTCCCGACATGGATGATTTGCATAAATGGAGTTATGCAATTACCGTCGAACTAATGTTGGAATCATCGGAACCAAATAAGATAAGTTGGATCTATTTTTTTTATTTTTTTAATCAAATAAATTGGATCTATTTTCTTTTCCCCCTGTTTTTGATTTTGGTATATCAATATATTTGGGTTTATTAAATCTGTGTTGAAAAATTGATTGGGTTTATTAAATTTGTGTTGAAAATGGACCTGATGGTACTATTGGTTAATCATGTCTTAATCGGTGACATGATGGTATTGTTTATGCCTTGATTGACGAGACAATGGAACTGTTGATTGATTAGGGAAAAGCGCCCTCTCCGTAATGGAGAAGGAAAGAGTTTTTTCGCTGGAAACGAGGAGAAGTGGAAATCCAGTCCGGTCCAACTCAAACAGGCCCGATCCGGTCCAACTCAACCAGGTCCGTTCCGGTCATATTCAACCCACCTGTTCGACCCAATCCGGTCCAACCACCAGTCCGACCCAACCCGACGCAACTATGTCATGTTCCAGCCTTGGTTCTGGTGTTTATGTTCCAGCATGGTTTTAGGCGGTGCGCGGCCAAGTTTGTTCCAGTCCTGTCTATATATAGCGGGAACCAAATATTGAGGTATGTAACTAACTAATGTGGGTTTTTACATTGAGGTATGTCTATATTTAGCTGTTTTTAGAACATGTATAGTTCTGTTAATTTAACTTATCTATCTATTTTGTTTAAGATAAGTTCATAAACGGTCAATTTAAATTATGACTGTTGACCTCGCTTTTTAAGAATTTTAGTGAATGTTATTTAGTTCTCTTGAAAATGATATTGGCTATAATTAAAAGATGTCTTTTGTTCAATTGGTTGTACCAACTCTATTTCAATATATTCATTTGGGGTTTAAAAGGACTTAAGCACCATTATTGTGTAATTGATATTTTTCTCCCAAAATTTGAATGTTCCTTAAAATGTATCCACTTGCTCGACTATTAATATGTCAGTTGTTTCAAAACATACGTTCAAATAAAATCACATGTATTCCAATTTTTGTGGAAGAGCTCGCAAAAGATGATATGAGCCAGAAAATTTTCATTTCTCTACTTCATCCATAATACTAACGAACCGGTATATGTTGAAGTATGAAAACAAGAGAATTCATTTTTTTTTAATAATATATTCAACCTAAAGTAAGTGGTTGACATGTGTAGTGAGATTCTCTTGGCCAATTGAGATAAAGAAATTTCTCAAATTAAGCTAAATGTAGCAAAATTGAAAATGGAAAGAACCCCGAAGTGATAAGGGTTAGACGTACTCATATAAAGCATGTTAAAAGCGACATATATATCATGAGACGGAAATGTATTTTTTTCCCCAGTAATAATTAATGACACCAAAGTACCGGTATCAGCTGAATATGGGATGAAGCTAAGATGTAATTCATCTCCCATCATAAACGAAATAGTTGGAAATGCACATGGTTAAAGGTGTTGATATATACAATGTAATGTGTATCATAGTAGCAACCAATTGACTATTTAATTGAACTAGATCATATGTCTGCCCTTACAGTGAGAATGGATTTGATTGCATCTATAAATTATTTCTAATGAATGTGGAAGGAAGCATATTCTTAGAAAAATTAATGTGTCAATCTAGTGAATTGTATATCACTAGAACTTGAATTACTGAATCCTTATTAACCCCAACAATGGAATGATTGGGATTGATTCATAAAGACTTTGACATAACCATAAGGCACATTGGTTGTGACACGATGTTCCGTTTTGAAAGTACTAACACGAGCATCACTTCATTTGAGTGTATAAGAAAATGAACTAATAGAATCCGAAGTTACGAAATCTATCATAATCATTGATTTCTAAAGTTACTAGATTTGCACTGCCTCTCCCCATTATGCTTTAGAGTAAGAAAGCACGTTACTCATCTTAAAAAGTCTCTCTTTAGTGAAACATGATTGAGACCATCTTGTTTTACTTAGATGCAAATGATAAATAACTCATTCTCCAAAGAAATAAAGTGTTGTTAATGAACATATATCCACGCATAATGCAGACCATTCAAAGTGATTTATGGCTCTGGTGGATGATTTGACGCATTGAATCAGTTGTTGTTCATAACAAACGATGCATTTAATTTTTATAGAATTCCTAGCACATATTACACAAAGCAAAGTGAAAAGGTTCACCACCCTTGTTAATGCTAGAGAATTTACATCAAAAGGACTTGATGAATATTTCATGTTTAATAAGATCAATATAGAACATCTTATACCCAATGGTCTCGCAGAGGCTACCATCAAAGGTTACAGATGGTGTCTAAGGAATACGTTATGCATACTAACCTACCTTTTATTACTTTGGGGATATGCAATATTACGCGCATTTTTACTTAATTCGTTTTAGAACCCAATATTAGTCAACCTTTTTTTTGCGTACCAGTTGTTAACTGAATTTAAGCCTGACATTTGTGTTATTAAGCATTTTTGGTTGTACTATATATGTGCCATTACGAGTCCACATCGTACTATGATGGGTCACAAAAATGATTAAGTAACTTTGTTGGATATTTGCTCTCTACAATTATCCGCATTTTAAAACCTTTGGCAGGAGGTCTCTTACTGCTAGATTTGCAGGTTATCACTTTAGTGAGACGGTCTTTCCGTCGTTAGGGGGGATAAGAAAAATTATTTTCTAAGGGAACGACATGAATTGTCGTGGTGCGTTCCCCTTGTGTCTCATATTAATTATTGTACTCCACAAATGTAAATGTGAAGTGACAAGGAATAATCAATTTTCAGAATGCACACTGATATCGCTAAAGTGACAAGATCACACATACCAGATGTAAATATTCCTGCAAGGTTAGAAATCCTCAGTATGGGGTACACCATAGACTAAGGTGTTGCAACTACACTTGGTGGAAGTGTAGTTGAGGTCGTGGCTCCATAAAGGAAGATGGAGAGACCACCAGGTTCGATTAATGCTCACCTAGAATGGAAGTAGATGAGTAAGGCACAACCTAATTTGTATCATTAATGAAACCATCTCATTTGATTGTCTCTGACCATGTCCATGAATCAATAATGGAGGACGCTCCGAAGTTTTAATGATTCAAGAGAACAGTGAAATCGTGTACGGATTATGAGAATGCACATGAGTCAATGGAAGGATCATACGTGCACAGTGATGATATAATCCATAAATAGTTGCTCCAGAAGTAGAGCACAGTGAGATCGAACCATGCTTTATTTTGATTAATTTCAAATAAATAGCATATTTGGCCTACACAATCCAGGTAGAACTTAGTTCTTTGGCAAATATACAGGTATTTGGTGTGGTAGTGCTAACCAACCAAGTGTAAATCCTATTGGACATACATGATTGATTTGTCATAAAGCATAATGAGAAGAAAGTAGTATTGAAATACAAAGACTCACCTTGTGGCGCAAGGTTTCTCACAAAGCCCTGGAATTGTTCTCTTATCATGAACGTTATAGAGTTCCGCTATTTAGTTAGCTTGGTAATTTCAAAAGGACTTGAAATGCAGCATATGTATGTGGTTGTTACGTATCTCTTAAAGAATCAAGAGATAGAAGATACTTACAAAAGTACTTGATAGACTTTTGTTGCCCAAATCAAATGACTCTAAACCACATAGTGCGTTTACAGTTAGATAGAACGCTCACTTATAGATTCAAGCAATCAGGCGGATGTGGTACACCCGTCTAAGTGGTTATTTGATTTGAAGGGGATAGACAAGTATAAGTTCTTTTTTTATTTCTTGCGTATTCACAAGAAAGTTCCTGATTTGGAATTATAACCATTTGTGTCGATGGTACATACATGATGGGTACTCTTGATGTAATAAGAGACCTTAAAAGCTATTTGAAATCTGAATTTGAGATGAAAAATCTGGGTAAAGCTCGACCGAATACTGAGCTTGTGGTATATTATTCCACCAGTTTTCATATGTCTAAAGTTGTCAGGAAATTTAACAAAGACATGCATGTTGATAGTACTCCCATGATTAGTCGAGGTTCAAATGTAAGTAAGTGACCATTTCGTCCAAAGGAAGATGACAAAGTTGTGTTGGGAGATGAAATTCCCATATCTAAGTACAATAGACGCATTGTTGTACTTAGTATAATAATGTACTCGATTAAATTTTACATCCTCATGGAACTTGTTAGCTAGATATAGCTCAGCGCCAACGCAGCGTCATTGGAATGGTACAGTGAAAGTAATCATGTACTTAAAAGTAACCTTTGACATGAGTTTGTTTTATCCCTGCAAAGACATAAAAAGGAATCCTAAAGGAACTGCAATCCAAAAGTTGTTGATTATGAAGGAACGGTAATCTCTTCTCCAAAGAAAGTAATCAGGGGAGATATGGTAGACTATTTTCTAGGTCATTACCGATATTCAGTTTCGAAAAGCACATGACTAAATGAACTGTCTGGAACAACTCTGAAAGTAATCAGGGGGTGATGCCGACGTCAGGGGAGGATCCAAGGATATGATGTCGACATATTTTACTTCGAAATTGAAGCTGTGTTGTACTCTTTTTCCCTTCGATCGAGAATAGTTTTTCACAAAGGGTTTTGTTACTCGACAAGGTTTTTAGCGGGATAACACTAAAAACATCAAGTATGTTGAACATTGAAGACATAAAGATCGTCGTTGATATTACTGAAAATATACGAATCAAATAAATGAAACGCGATAGTATGTTAAGCAATGTACTTCCAGAATCAACAACATGGTCTTATAAACATTCAAGTCACCAAAGCAAAGTGTGATAAACTCCTTTTGTCTGCGTTAGACTAATGAAAATTGTCTGACAGCAGGGGGAGCATCTAATGGTTTGTTGAACTATTTTCCTTCACCTAGGTTGCTTTTTTCCACGGGGTTTTGTTAATCGGCAAGGTTTTTATGGGCAAACAACAAACACCGAGAAGAAATTTCCCAACTGAGGCTATTGTCTTTCCCAAGAGGATTTTCTGCCTTAAGAGTTATGTAGCAACTAATCAACTTCAACGGAGCAAAGTGATCATCTGCAAAGGATCACCTTTACTTGCATCTGTCACGTTGTACTCTTTTTCCTTCGTCAAGGTTTTATCCCACTGGGTTTTCCTTGTCAATGTTTTAATGAGGCAACATATTTGAGTCCAACTATGTTCTAAGTTTGCTTAATATTGTACTCATTTTCTTTAGTTTAGGTTTTGTCCCTCTGGGTTTTCCTGACGAAGTTTTAACAAGGCAATTAACTTAGACTCGTCGATCTTTGAAGATCGTATTATATGTGAACTACATGTAAAATACGAGACAACATGTGAAGTACTACATGTGAAGAGTTTTACCAAGATTTTTTCCCACTGGGTTTTTCCTTGTTACAGTTTTAATGGAACAATTGTCTTAGATACAATAGTCATCAAGAAGAGAACTACATTTGAAGACCTACATCTGAAGCACTGTGTGTGAAGTACTGCATATGAAGTTATATTGGACCGCACAAGGGGGAGTATTGTAGGGCTTTAGCCCATGGATGTGCGTCCCAATAGTAGCTAGGGCCTTATTCCTATTGTATATAAAGGACGTAACATATACTAACTCTAGGGAATGGAATCTTCTTTCTCTTTGTGTCTCTTTATCTTTCCCATCCACTACAAAACAACGTTTGTTTTTATTATTTGTTTAATTAGTTGTAACGTCTGCTTTTATTATTTGTTTAATTAATTATAACGTCCGTTTTTATTGAATGTTCATTCATTTTGTTTGTATTAAATCAATAAATAAATTGTAACTTATGCACCATTCCATGTTCCGTGTTATTTTTCACATTGTTTTTTTTTTGTAATGTCTGTACTATTAAAATGTTATGACGTTATTGTTGGCAATTGACTAAGTATTATTAATTATTAACCGGGTTATTATCATTGGTTGGTTATTGACTATCAACTTTGACTGTTAACTGAATTATGATTATTGGATGGATTTCTGACTTAACCGATTAACCTTTAGAACCATCAAGAAATTTGGTCTCTAAAAATCCATTTTGACCATAAAGAAATTTGGTTTGGGGATTATTATACTAAAATTATTTATTTTAATGTTCTTTATTTTGGCACTTTACGGTTGGTCCCAACTCGACTCAAAAATAACATATTGGATCCAAAAGTACTCGAGAACCATTACTATTTTTTTTTATGTGGAAATCATTTTTTTTTGTGAGAAGTGAACATATTCCTTCATAAAACCTTCTGCCAATGAAAAAGCACCGTCTAGGTGGAGCTAAATATACCTTATGTTTCTAAGCACATGCATTCCAGTTTTTGTGGAAGCACTTACAAAGGGCGATATGAGTCGGAAATTATTATTTTTTCTATTTTTCTACTTCATTCATGGTACTAGCAAACCAGTCTATCTTGAAGTATGCCAAAAAGAGATTCAATATCTTCAGTAATATATTCAACCTAAAGTAAGTGGTTGACATGCGAAGTGAGATTCTTTTGTCCTGTTGAGATAAAGAAATTTCTCAAACTAAGCTAATCGTAGCAACATTGAAAATGAAAAACCCCAAAGTAATGAGGGTTAGACATACTGACTCATGTGAAGCATGTGAAAACGAACATATACATATATGAGAGAAATATGTATTATTTTCTCAGGTAGTAATAACACCAAAGTACAGGTATCAACCAAACATGGGATCAAGATAAGATGTTATTCTATCTCACATCAAAAGGAAAGAGTTGGGAATGAATATTTCTACTGGTATCAATGCGGGTACCATAGTAACAATCGATTTCCAGAGGGAGGTCATACTTTAAACATCAAATTTATGGCAACAAGAACCATGCTTAGCCAATTGACTATCTTATTCAGTTGAACTTTATACATTGTCTGCATTTATGGAATTAAAAGTACATCATTTCCAAGAGACATTAATTTTCTAATACACTTGAGATATATTTGGATGAAAATATATATCATCCCCTCAGAAACGTAACATATATTTACTCTAAAGTACTTGAGTTAAATCCCACTTTTGTTATGAATAAGGCCACACCACTTATTAAATCTCTAAAGATTCAACGTCTAACTGATAGTGGTTTTTCTCCCACTAATTTAAGGAATGTACACTAGTTTTTGAACTTATTCTTTGTAATGTGGCTACGATATTGGATCATCGAGCGAAGCAATGCTCAAATTTTGTTTCCAAGATGGAACAAAGATTAAAAGTCACAAAAGCTCTATATGTACCGAGAGCTAATCACCTTGTTAAATTCCAAAGATACCCATGCAAGTGGATATCATATGGAAACTCACAATGATGAGAATGTAATTGATTGCATCTTTTATAGTCTCTAATATATTTGGAAGGAAATATATCTTAGAGAAATTAATGAGTCAACCTAGTGAAATGTAAATCACTATAGTATTTAGATTATTAAATCCATATTGACTCCAACGATGAAATGTTGGGAATTGTATCATACAGGCTTTGAAATAACCATAAAGGCACTTTGGTTGTGACATGATGTTTCATTTTGAAAGGAATGATACGTACATCACTGTGTTTGAGTGGACGAGACAATGGGAAAAAGATTGACAGAATGCGAAGTGACGACATATCTCTCAATAAGTGTTTTCTAAAGTACTAGATGCACAACCCCCTTCTCATTATGCTTTTAGGTAAGAAAGCATATCACTCATCTTTCAAAGTCTTCAGTAAAACAGGATCGAGACCATCCTAAGATGCAAATGGTAAAATTTAAAAGAAAACAAGGTGACATTCAGAAAAATATAATGCGGACCATTAAAGTGACTTATGACTCTGGTGAATGTTTTGACATTTTGGACTAATTATAGTTCCCAAGAAATTTGCGTTTGGAAAACTGCTAGCACATATTTTACAGTATTATCTAGAGAGTATACATCAAAAGGACTTGATGGTTACTCCATGTTTAATAGGATCAAGGTAGAACATCCTATACCCCATGGTCTCGCAAAGGCTATCATCAAAGGTTACAGATGGTGCCTAAGGAATGGTTATGCGTACAAACCTACCTTTAACTGCTTGGGGAATATGCAATATTACACGCATCTTTACTTAATTCGTTTTAGAACTCAATGTTAGTCAACCTTTTTTGCGTACCAGTTGGTAACTGGATTTAAGCCTGACATTCGTGTTCTTACGCATTTTTGGTTGCACTATATATGTGCCATTACGACTCCACATCGTACTATGATGGGTCTTTAAAACTGTTAAGTAGTTATGTTGGAAATGAGTTCCCAATAATTATCCGCATTTTAAACCTTTTTGGCGGGAGATCTCTTACCGCTATATTTGCGGGTTGTCATTTTAATGAGACAGTTTTCCCGTCGTCAGGGGAGATAAGAAAAAGTATTTTCTAAGGGAACGACAGGAATTGTCGTGGTGTGTTCCCACTGTATCTCATATTGATTCTTGTACTCCATAAATGTAAATGTGAAGTGACAAACGAAGATGGAGAGACCACCAGGTTCGATCAATGCTCACCTAGAAAGGAAGTAGATGAGTAAGGCACAACCTAATTTGTATCATTAATGAAACCATCTCATTTGATTGTCTTTGACTATGTCCATGAATCAATACTGGAGGACGCTCCGAAGTTTAATGATTCCAGAGAACAATGAAATCCTAAAGGATTATGAGAACACACACGAGTCAATGGAAAGATCGTGCGAACATATTAATGATTATTTTTATATATAGTTGCTCAATAAATAGAGCACGACGAGATCGAACCATGCTTCTTATTGCTTAATGTCAGCGAAGACCATATTTGGCCTATATAATCCAGGTAGAACTTGGTTCTTTGAAAAATATACAGGTATTTGGTGTGGTAGTGCTAACCAACCAAGTGTAAAGCCTATTGGACATACATGATTATTTTGTCACAAAGCATAATGAGAGGAAAGCAGTCTTAAAGTATAAAGACTCGCCTTGTGGCGCGAGGTTTCTCACAAAGCCCAGGAACTGTTCTCTTGTAATGAACTTTATAATGTTCCGCTACTTAGTTAGCTTGGTAATTTCAAAAGGACTTGAAATGCAGCATATGTATGTGGTTGTTACGTATCTCTGAAAGAATCAAGAGATAGAAGATATTTACAAAAGTACTTGATAGCCTTTTGTTGCCCAAATTAAGTGACTCTAAACCACATAGTGCGTTTACAGTTAGATATAACGCTCACTTATAGATTGAAGCAATCAGGCGGATGTGGTATACCCGTCTAAGTGATTATTTGATTTGGAGGGGATAAACAAGTAAGTTATTTTTCCTTGCGTATTCACAAGAAAGTTCCTGATTTGGAATTGTAGCTATCTATGTCGATGGTACAGACATGATGGGTACTCTTGATGTAATAAGAGACCTTAAAAGCTATTTGAAATTCGAATTTAAGATGAAAAGTCTGGGGAAAGGTCGAAAGAATACTGAGCTTGTGGTATATTATTCCACCAGTTTGCATATGTCTAAAGTTTTCAGGAAATTTAACAAAGACATGCATCCTGATAGCACTCCCATGATTAGTCGAGGTTCAAATGTAAGTAAGAGACCATTTCGTCTAAAGGAAGATGACGAAGATGTGTTGGGAGATGAAATTCCCATATCTAAGTATAGTAGACGCATTTTTGTACTTAGTATAATAATGTACTCGATTAAATTTTACATCCTCGGGGAACTTGTTAGCTAGATATAGCTCAGCGCCAACGCAACGTCATTGGAATGGTATAGTGAATGTAATCATGTACTCAAAAGTAACCATTGACATAAAAAAAAAAAATCCCTACAAGGACATAAAAATGAATGCTAATGAAAGTGCAATCCAAAAGTTGTTGATTATGAAGGAACAATAATATCTTCTCCAACGAAAGTAAATCAGGGGAGATATGATAGAGTATTTTCTAAGTCATTATCGATATTCAGTTTCGAAAACTACATGACTAAAGGAACTATCTGGAACAACTCTGAAAGTAATCATAGGGAGATGCCGACATCAGGGGAAGGATCCAAGGATATGATGTCGACATATTTTACTTCGAAATTGAAGTTGTGTTGTACTCTTTTTCCCTTCGATTGAGAATAGTTTTTCCCAAAGGGTTTTGTTACTCGACAAGGTTTTTAGCGAGACAACACTAAAAACATCAAGTATGTTGAACGTTGAAGACACAACGATCGCGTTGATATTACTGAAAATATCTTAATCAAAGAAATGAAACACGATATTCTCTTAAGCAACGAACTTCCAGAATCAACAACAGGGTCTTATTAACATTCAAGTCACCAAAGTAAAGTGTGATAAACTCCTTTTGACTGCATTAGATTGATGAAAATTGTCTGACATCAGGGGGAGCATCTAATGGTGTGTTGAACTATTTTCCTTCACCGAGCTTGCTTTTTCCCACAGGGTTTTAATACTCGGCAAGGTTTTTAATGATACAACAACAAACACCAGGAAGTAATTTGCTAACTAAGGCTATTGTCTTCCCCACAAGGATTTTCTGCCTTATGAGTTGTGAAGCAACTAATCAACTTCAACGGAGCAAAGTGATCATCTGCAACGGATCACCTTTACTTACATCTGTCACGTTGTACTCTTTTCCCTTCGTCAAGGTTTTGTCCCACTGGGTTTTCCCTTGTCAAGGTTTTAATGAGGCAACGTATACGCATCCAACTATGTTCTAAGTTTTCTTAATATTGTACTCTTTCTTTAGTTCAGGTTTTTCCCCTCTGAATTCTCATAAAGAAGTTTTAACGAGGCAATTAACTTAGACATGTCGGTCTTTGAAGATCATATTGCATGTGATGAACTACATGTAAAGTACGAGACAACATGTGAAGAGTTGTAATAATGTTTTTTCCCATTGTGTTTTTCCCTTGTCAAGGTTTTAATGAGGCAACTGATTTCAGCACAAGTCATCAAGGAGAGAACAACATTTGAAGAACTACATTTAAAACACTATATGTGAAGCACTATGTATAAAGCTTTGTTATTGAACCGCACAAGGGGAGTGTTATAGGGCCTATGGCCCATGGATGTGCGGTCCATTAGATGAATAGGTCTTCGCTTTCATGTATATAAGAGAACATTATATGTATGTAATAGTTTGATGCCTCTTTATCAATATCAAGTTCTTCTCCTTCTCTATCTCTTACTTTTCCCTATTATTTCCCCTGCAAAAGAAATTTATTTATTGAGAAGGCTCAATATGCCTTTCTAAAAAAGTTTCAATACAAAGGGCAGAGTTATAAAACTCTTCCATTGACTGTTTATCCCTTCTAGTTTTCTTAGAAATGAGATCAGCCAAAAAAATTCCACCTCTTTTAACATGAGTGATGGAGCAAAAATTAAAAGAAGATAAAATGGACTTAATGTTTCTAATGATTTTCCTATTTTCCCAACTAACGAAAAGTTCTTCCATAGTGATATGTTTCACGACAGTTTCAGCATCAGCTACAATGTCGATCTTCTGGAAACCCTTCTCTTTGATCCAGCTTAAAGCTTCCATTACAGCCATGCACTCCCCTGTCTCTGAATCTCTTACTCCAGTTGCATAGGATCCTTTGACACCTGTGACTGCACCTGTACAATCACAAATAACCATGCCAGTGCCACACTCATTAGTTAAGTTATTGAAAGAAGCATCTACAAAGACTTTAACGGTATTGACATCCCTAGAACTACTGTTAGGAATCCCTGTGCTAGTTATAGGATTTCCTTCTAAGCTATTCACCCTAATATGATTGAAACTTAGTTGAGACATGTAATGCTTTATTCTTGCAACTGTATTGTTGGGGTTTAGAGCTTTATCCTGGAAAACGCAGTCGCATCTCTCCTTCCAAATGACCCAGCAGCCAAACATCAGCAAAGATCTCCAGTATTCATTATCTGCAGTATTTGTGTTTCTGATACCAACAAACCAGGAAGTGATCCATTGCTAGATATTTTGACAGTTGATGACTACTTGATCTATGTTGATATTAAGAATTCTCCACACGGCTTTAAAATGATTGCAGGTGAGAAGCATATGAAATAAGGATTCTTCTTCATGACTACAGATGCTGCAATGATATTCCTCCAGATAATTAAATTGAGATAATCTTTGCCTTGTTGGAATAGCATTTTTAAGACACTTCCAGATGAAGAGCTTGACCCTGTGTGGTAGTTTCATTTTCCATAGTGCTTTCCAAATAGGCTTAGGAACTGTGCATATCGCAACTTGATTTTGCACCCTTACCTCCATTAGTTTGTTATAAGTGGATTTAACTGAAAAGTTTCCATCTTTTGAAGGGGACCATCTCAGGGTATCTTCTTCTGAAAGAGATAGCTGCATTCTAGTGATTCTAGCTACATTTTCAGGAGAGAATAATAAGTTGAGCAGTTGAATATCCCAATCATTGGAGTTTGTCTGAATAAGCTCACTGACAAAAACAAACTGATAATGAGAGTGGTGCAAGGGCTCAACAGTTTGATGTAACCCTATTATCCATTTGTCTGTACATATTCTAGTAGACTTGCCATTGTTAACTTCCATAACACAATGCTGCTGAATTACTGATAAACCCAATTCTATACCTTTTCAGACCCAAGAAGAATTGCTCCTTTCACCATAAAGATGTAGAAAATCCTCATGCTTGTGATATTTTGCTTTCAGAAAATTTCCAAGAAGATGGTTAGAATTATTGCGTATTCTCCATGCTAATTTAGCAAGAAGAGCATGATTCAGCATTTTTAGATCCCTAAAAGCTAATCCTCCCAGATCTTTAGATAAGCACATGTTTTGCCAAGCTATAAGATTTATACCTTTGTTTGTTTTGTATCCCCAAAAAAATTTCCTTTGTATAGAATCTAGTTTCTTGAGCAGTTGTTTTGGCATCTTGAATGTACTCATCTGATACATGGGTATAGAATTAAGAACAGCTTTAACCATTGTGGATCTGCCAGACTGGTGCATAGTTGTGCCTTGCCAATTCCGTAGCCTTCTTTCAAATGCCAATTGGATATCTTCAAAAGCTTTCACTTTAGATCTGCCAATAATTAATGGAGAACCCAAGTATTTCTCATTTTTATTCATAGGTTGAACACCTAGAATGTTGCTTAAAGTGTCACAAATCCCAGGGTCCGTGTTGTTGTTGTAATGAATGGAAGATTTGTCAAAATTAATGACTTGACCAGATTGTGAACTAAAATCCTGCAAGACTTGTAAGAGATTATTCACACTGGTTAAATTTGCATGAGTAAAAATGAGGCAATCATCTACAAATAGCAAATGATTAATTGGTGGAGCTCCTCTAGCTACTGAGATCCCTTGAATGCTGTTTGAGTGATGTGTTGCTACCATAGTCCTTGAAAACCATTCCATAGCGAGAATAAAAAGGTAAGGAGATAGGGGATCACCTTGTCTAATTCCTCTTGTGGATTTGAAATCTGTGCAAGGAGATCCATTCAGAAGTACAGATAAAGATGTGATACTGATGCACTAGTGAATTAGTTGACACCAATCTTCTGAGAAACCAAAACTCTTGAGAATCTTCATAATAAAAGGCCATTCAAGTCTGTCAAAAGCTTTTGACATATCTAACTTGAGTGCCAACCATCCATTCTGTCCGTCTTTCTTCTTCATAGAGTGTATTATCTCATGAGAAATGATAGTGTTATCATTGATTAATCTACCTGAGACATAAACTGCTTGATAAGGAGAGATTATTTTCTCCATTATGGGCTTCATTCTGCTGACCAAAATCTTTGATATAATATTGTAAGAAGTATTACAAAGATTAATAGGTCTAAACTCAGCTGGGGTACAAGGCTTATTCTTCTTTGGAATCAAAGAGATGTAAGTCTTGTTTATTTGCTTAAGCATGTGTTTAGAAAAGAAGAACTGTTTGACCATAGCACACACATCACTACCAACAATAGTCCATTATGACTTATAAAATCCTGCTTGAAATCCTTTTGGTCCAGGGTCTGACCAGTTCTCCATAGTCTTAAGTGTTTTAAATATTTCTTCATCAGATGGAGGAGCAAGGAGTTTTAAGTTATCTTCTTCAGTGACTAGTGTTGGAATGAGACTGTAATGACTTTCTTCAATAATAGGAGAGGAAGTAGAACTGATGTTTTTGAAATGATTAGTTAACAAGTTAGCTATGTCATCCCTAGAATGAAACCAGTTATCATTAGAATCTTTTAAAGAGTCTATTTTATTTCTAGCCCTTTTCCTTTTGTGAAGAGTATGGAAGTACTTGGTGTTGTAGTCTTGATCTTTGAAGAAATTATCTCTAGATTTTTGTTTGTGGAAGTCATGCTGAATATTATGCCATCTTTGTAGTTCTTAGATATTTCCAAAGCTTTAGCAGTGTTAGCTTCTGAATGAGGAAGAGCTTGTATGGAGGAGAGCTCATTTTGCAGATTGTCTACATTTTGGTTTATGTCTCCAAAGTGATCTCTATTCCATTTAGATAAAATAATTCTTGTGAATTGTAGTCTCTTGACAAGCTTATATCCTGGTGATCCATTAAATGTTTTTTCCCAAGCTTTGACAATCTCTAATGAACAAGTTCTATCTTGTAGCCAAGAGAGGAAAATTTAAATGGCTTCCATAATTTTGGATGAGAATAATCTTTAACAAGAAGAATGGGACAGTGATCACTGCCTAGTTGATTCAGATGAAGGATCTTAGAGTCAGGAAAAGAAGAATTCCATTATGCATTACCCAAAGTCATGTCTAATCTAGATCTTTTCCTCCTTGTGCCCAAATTGTTGTTTGACCAAGTATGCTCTCTGCCTATGAAACCCAAGTCCTGTAATCCAACTTCATGGATAATATAATTAACAAGACCATCTCCTGAAGAAGAGGCAGATGAAGAAGTATCTAAAATGTGGAAATTTAAATCTCCCAGGAGAACCCAAGGCTGAGAAATATTAAGACCAATATCCTTGATGAAGTCCCATTGTGTTTTCTTCTTAGCATAGTCACAGTACCCATACATACAGGAAAGGAGTAATTCTGGCTTGCTAGGATCACTTTGAATAACAACATGTATCATGTTGTTCTCACAGCTAACAATATCACAAATAAACCCATTTTTCCATAGAAGAGCTAATCCCCCAGATAACCCGATTGGCTGAAGAAATTTCATGTTAGGAAATATGAATGGAGCAAGTAGAGTTCTCATCTTGTCTTCATGTATTTTGGTTTCACATAAAAAGATGATATCAGGATCTTGGGTTTTAATCAAATCCCTTAAATGATCTCTGGTGGCAGGGTTATTGAGACCTTGGACATTCCAGAAAATAGCTTTCATATTGTGAAAAAAGATGAACAGATGAAAGAAACAAAGCAAAGTAAAATTTTTCCTAAGACTGACTAATTTAAATATGCATGAAAGCTTTAAAACTAACGTGAAATTTGCATGTAAATAATTAATGCAATTAGGGTATCTAATTGGTAGTTGATGATAACTAATAAATGCTGAGAGGGTAATAAAAAATAACGTGAGCAGATAATTATTAAATGCAGGAAAAGAATAAGAGTTTTAAAAATAGAAGAAAGTTGTAGTACCTGATCTCCCTTGTGCGACTGTGTTGTCTGATTAACTCCGGTTATGATCTCTTGAGCATTTATGGGAGCCATGATTGGAATCGAAATGCTGTTGTGCGAGGAAGTCTCGGATGTAGTAGTATTAGATGATATAGCTTCACCAGCTCTGTGGCGTTTTCCAAGTCTACTGTCTTCTATAGGCAAGACATCTTCTCCCTTGAGTAAAGATTCAAGATTTATGGATTCTCCGTCCTTCGGGGGGACAAAAACATTCATCTTGACAGATTTCTTATGGATCTTTTTCACAGCTGGAGTTTTGATAAGTGAAGAAGCAGACTCCTTATTTGAAGCAGCAATTGAGATAGTTTTACGAATGTCATTGAGTTTGTCAACGAAATAAGGCTTCTCATGAGCTTTCTTCAAAAAATTTGCAGCGTCCTGGCATACTCCTTTTGAGTGGTTAATGATATAACACTCAGTACAAATACTTTTAGGTTGACGCTCAAAGAAATATTGCTGCCACTTAGTGACTCCAGCATTGGTAGAACATTTTACTCTCCTTCTCATCGGCATTGAGAGATCTACATTAACACAAACTTTCACAAGAACTCCACCAGAGGGAATTGCATATTTTGGCTCTATTGCCACAACTTCACCTTGGACTTGGCCAATTTTGGTAACAGAGGTAACATTCATGTGCTCTGGCAATAAATATTTGAGTTGTATCCAAAAAAGCTGGAAACCCCAATGTTTCTCCGTGTAAACCATTGCTGGAATGTAGTCGTGTATAACTAAGAGATGCCTGTTGATACTCCATGGGTGTTCCTCAATAACCTTGTTCAGTAAATCCCATTGATTGAACTTGAAGATGAAAACGTTAGGCTCCACCTCTATGATTCTAAGATTCTTCAGAGTTAAAAATGGCCAAGTAAAAGTTATGCCTTTTTCTACCGCGTTATAAGACATACGACCTTCTATAATAATCTTACCAATAGCACTGGCTTCCCATTCATCTTTGTCTTCTTGTTCCTTGTTATCATTTTTGATAACCACCAGTTCATTAACATCTCCCAAATCAAGTGTAGCCTGTTTGAACTTGTTGACTAGATCCACAACTTGACTAGTTTGAACTTTCTCCATAACAAGATGTGATTGATGAAAGTAGTTTATGCAACAAGGATAATAGGACTTACTGAGAAAGGTTTTATGAATATGTTTTTTACAAAGTTTATGTGTAAGCGAAGATCCTAAAATATTGCCTTGAATATTCTTGATATTTGAATGCAGAGTATTTTTAGGCTGATGGGAAAGGTAACGAAGATAATTCAAATCTTTTCTAGTTATGATAGAGTGATAGCTGGCATCTGTTAAGCAAGGTAGAAAAATGAGGAAACAGAAAGCCTGCATGCAGTTGACTCTATGGGTTTTGAATTTTTTTGAAAAATTTGAAAGGCGGGATGAGTTACTTTCCAAAGAGTTGATACCGATCCAAGACTTCTTCAGCACAGCACCATTAGCAAAAGCAGTGATTCCAATCATATACGATCCCTTAAGCAAAAGCTTGATAAAATACTCAACAAAAGCTATGATCACAACAACAAAGTAGGCAAAAGCCATTAGAAAGAATCAGAATAACAATCACATGCAAGGGAAATCAGAGCAAAATTAAAGATCCATAAACACAAAGAAAATTGAATATGAAAAGATGAAAACTAACGGGGACAATGCAATGTGATTAGAAATACCGACTAATGAAACATTAAAACAGTCTAGAATCAGAAAATGAATCAGGTGATAAGATTAATCATGAGAAAAAAAGTAGAAAAAGAGAATACTGAGTTAACCCATTTTCGCCCGATTCACAGATTGAAGGTTAACACTTAGTTACCATAGAAGAGTTGATACCGTCTGTAATTGACCACTACTGGTTAAACCAAAGTTGTTCTTTCTTTTGTGTGTCTGTATGTAGAACAGGTAAATTAAATATAGAATCCGGAAAATATTTTTATTATCTTTTCTTTTTTAATTCTTTTTCTTTCTTTTTTTATAGGAAATGACCAATAACAGAGTCGAGCTAAGTAATAAAAAATACTTATGATCCTTATCTGACGAAAACAAATCTGCATCAAGGCGATCAGTCAAAGAAAGTCAAAACTTGAGTTGACACAAAAATTTATTCGTCATTAATGATTTGATGTCCTTTTTAATGATAATACACTTTGGTTAAGCTCTTATCTTATCCAAAGACTAGTTGATAGGTCTCTTATGGCTAAATGTTTGTGGAGATTTTCTACAGAGAAACATGCTTTATGGAGGAGGATTATGGATGAAAAAAGTAATGCAGATTATAGGTTTTTGGTTCCAGATGAGAAGAAGTGTACTATAGGGAGGAATATGTGGCAGTTGATCTTGAAGAATGGACCAGATTTACGAGTGTGTGGAGATAAGGAATCAGTTTGCGGAAACACTGCACTATGGAGGAAACAATGGGTATGGCTTGGTCTCTTTCTTTCTGTAGAGAGTTAAATACAGCTGAAAGAATATAATTGGAATTAAGAGATGATTTGAACTCAATAACTTTGCAAGAGGGGGAAGAAGACTATATAGTAGGTGATTTCTCTCCTAAAAAATTGTGTGATAAGTTATGTAGAGAGGGTGATGAATGGGAATTTGCAGGCTTGTTGAAGGTGAAGCATATTCCCCCTAAGGTGATTTTTCTTTGCCGGGCGGGTTTTCATAACTCTGTTCCTACTAGAGTAATGCTGGAGCATAGAGGGATTCAGGTGGCTAGTAATTTATGTCCTTTGTGTAATAGTGAGCCAGAATCTTTGCATCATCTCTTCATTTAGTGTCAGTGGTTGGCGAATATTTGGGGTTATTTCATCGACTCTTGCAGGATCAATTAGGTGAAGCCAAATTCTTTTGCTACTCTTTTGCAATACTGGCTTACATTCAGTTTTCATGACATAAGGAAGTACTTATGGAAGTTGATTCTTTTTTTTTTTGTAATGTGAAAAACTTGGAAGGAGAGAAATATCAATCGTAGGAGGCGGAGACTAAAGAGGAGTTAATATGTTGGTTAAACAAACTGCGCATCTTTGGACTTATATTATGCGAACTTTCAGTTTATACTCTTTGAATCAGGTGTTGTTTCAATGGGAGGCAATATGAGGAGTGTAATATTGTAGTGAGGTAATGCTTGCTAGCTTTTCTAGATCTTTGATCTAGCTTTGTACATTGTATATATCTTTTTTTTAATATATCTTTTATTTTTCTAAAAAATAAGCTTTTATCTTGTTAATACACGCGAGATTAGGGTATACCTAATAAAGAAAGGGTCACTTGGAAATAAAACCCAAAGCCCCTTCCCAATATGTCCTTGCTTAATTAGCACTTATAAATTTGTTTAGCTTAATTAATTTGGTTAGATTAATTAGTTGAATTAAAAGTTATGAAATTATGTTTTAGTTGTTTTGAGAAACAAAAATTATAACGGAAATGTAACCACACTAACCAAACACTTCTAAAAAAAGGGGATTGCAAAGCTGTTTAACTGTTTCATTCTCCAAATTACAGAAAAAATCAGCACATGCAGAACTGAAAGTATGAAAAGTAGGTATGCTCGACAAAACAGGAAGATAACCACTAATATCTTATGGTCTTACTTGTCAGGGTCAAAAATTATATTAGGGGACGACCACACTTTAGTTGCCAACTTAAGGAAAACAAATCATACGGACTAAAAACCATTCTAAATACAGGAAAACCATGTTTTAATGAGCTATTAGTCGGTATGGTCGATAATCTACAAATTGACGACCAACACTTAGTCGTCAAGGCATTATTTGGCGTTATTTCAACAAGGTGACGACCAATAACCAAATAATACACAAGAAAAGTTATTTTTGAAAGTGATTAGTCGGCATGTTAGGATTTTCAAACCCATACGACTAATAATCAACATCAGTAGTCATCAAGGTATTAGGTTGGATATCATCACGACCCTATAAAATGTCATTTCCAGAAATGAAAATTTGTCATGATATTCAACCTAGGAAGATAACGACTAAACCAAAACATGAAAAATCGCCAGGGTCGTCGAACAGATACCCTAACGACCACATAACTACAACTTCAAAATTTCTGATTTTTTGACCTAATTTGACTGCAAACAACAAATTGAAGTACTGAAATGAGTTTATGTAATCACTTACTTTCTCAATCTCGTCATTTAATCAACGAGTTCTTTTTTTTTTTTGAATGATGGAGAGGGACGGAATGGATCAACTGGTCGTTAGGTTGAATAGAGAAAGAGGAGAATATGAAATAAGAAGATGATAGGTTAAGTTTAAATTATAATTCTAAAGTGTATTTTCATAACTCTATCCCTTTTTGTCACCCCTTAACCTTGCTATTAGGTCCACTTAAATTTGGGTATACCCTAGTTAGTTTGGGCATACCCCAATCCGGCCAGTTTGTTAATGTCTAACTTTGCGAAACAATTTTAATTCATATTTTTTTTTTAATACTAGGGTTTTGGCTTCTTCATTGAAGATGAGCATATTCAAAAAAAAATGAGTTGTTTTAATAAGATTTGTTTGCTTTTGATTTAACTTTTCTTTTGCATTTCACCCTTCCCCCAGTGTTTCCTTTAATGACTTATAGGTGTTCAGGTTGTGCCTGGTCTTTGTTGCCTTGTCTAAAGTGCAAAGTAGTAATTGTCAAAGGTTGTGTCCCCCGAAAGTTAACTATTCAAAAAGATTCTTTTGTTTCTCTATATAGCCTTAATGGCAAATTGTCCTCCTAGTATATCATGAGAGTGGAAGTCGCGTAACATCATATCATGGTTATATGGCTCAAAAGGGTCAAAAAACTACAAGTTGGAAACTCTCTCCCATACCACTTTGTTATTACATTCACTGAATGGGATCATGTGAACTGGGATCTGGAAAATGCTCCTTTGCTAATCAATAGTTCTCTCTTTATGGTTAAGCCTCGTAATTCTTCATCCAGGTTCCTAAAATTGACTTTGGATGTCAAAAATTCTGGATTAGTATTGAGGATCTTCCCCTAAAGTTCCTTGATGTTGATGATCTTTATAAGTTTGATTCTATTATGGTTGAGGTTCCTGGACCTAAAAGATGGGAACCATGATTATACTAATGTTATAAGTGCGTATGTGAAATTAAATGTGAAAACTCCCTTTCTTAGAGATTTGATGAAAAAAATGCAGCTTTTTTGTTAGAGCATTGGTCGGCTGAAACCGCCAAACGTTGAAATGTCAAGGTTTGTTGTCATATTTTAGTTCCAAAACTCAAGGTCGCTTGATTAGATTACTGGAGTCAACTTCGATAGGTTAGACTAGGAAGTCTAGAAATGTTGAGACACACAAGTATTACTCTGAAGAACCTGGAGAATCTGAAGATGTATCGACATAAAAGAACACTTCATCCTTTTGTTTGAGGTTAGTAATACAAGACTTGACTTGTTTCTATTGCTATCTACGTTACTTTCAAGTCGTTTAGATTGAAAACGTAACATGGGAATTTATATATATATCTATATTATAAAAAGAAGTGTTGTGTGTGTATCCTGATAAATCCGACCATCGATTTCGTCATCCCACGGCGTGGATCGATTCGTTATATATTCTATATAGAAGTTTGTCCGATTTTTGGGTTTTCTGATTTGACTATGCTTCCATAATAAGATGTCTTGACCATTATATATCGGGAAAAAAATACCACATTAACTACGTTTCCTAATAAAAATCTGAGAGGGATATATTCAAATTTCCTCATCTGACTACGTTTTGAGAGATACTTACGTTTCATCTACAAGGGAAAACAAAAAACAAAAAAGGAAACCAATGCAAAAAAAATCGCAAATTTTTTTTTCAAAAAAAATGCAGACAGCCGTAGAACATTAGCACAATATCACAGTATCTATATATGTACTAGGTATCAAGTTAAACTAACTAAGTTATGGTAAGGTAAAGTAAGGAATTGGAGAAAGTTGTTGGGCAGGAAGCTTCACCCGGGTGCAACCTGGTGCTTCATTCTCTTCCTTTCGCAGCAAATTAAGAAAAAGCAAAAAAAAATGTTACCAAATAGACACAAACTCAAAAACACGAATAGCACCCCATGAAATCATCTCTTGCAAATTAAATACCCAATGACATAATTTAATTTGCAATTTAAAGAAAGCACGAGGAGCAAGCATAAAACCTTGCCCAAAAACATAAAAAATGAACAACCTAAAAGTTTGACTCGGTCAATCAGACCTTTGAGGATGCAAATGTACAAATTGCTGAATGGAGACAAAGTTGTACAACAAAATGGACAAACAAACTCGGTGTAGTTTACTAATATTCTATGTACAATTTTAGAACCATGTATAGAGATATTAGATTCACGCATATTACAAATTAGCCTTGGGACAGATCCAAACATTGACTTTGGTCATTCTGCCGCTTGGACCGTTAGCTCGCGAAATGTACATCCGTCCGTTGTATATATGACGGGGATTTTATTATTTTGTACGTTCGGGATTGATGCCACGATATAAGAATATATGACTTTGAAGTAATAATAAGGCTGTTATAAAAAGAAGTGATGTCTGTCTTGGGTAATAGACGACCCTTGATTTCGGCAATCCGACGGCTGAGAAAGATAGTTGGCGAGATTTTTATCCATCCGTCCATTTTAGACATATAATTTTGAGAGATATTTACGTTCGTCGTTCGTGAGATGATCTTCTTTTAATATTTTGTTCTAGACGGCAGGGATTATGCCCCGGCCCGGTGCAAAACGAGACTCAACATTTCCTTATGTGACTCGAATCAACGTTTCCTAATGCGTGTCGGTTTCCTTGAAAGTTTTCATGCACTAACTATAAATATCCTTTCTGATTTTACAAAAAAAAAAAACAAATATTAATTTGAAGACTCTATAGATCTTACCTAATCACGGCTAATTTTAATGCGGATATCATATTTGCCTTTAAATTTTATAATCGTAGGCCCCGGCCCCATCCGGCTACTATGACCCGCCTAATTGAACACGCTATTGTGACCCGACTAACTAACACGGTATAATATGACACGACCAACTAAATATCAGGACCGTTATGGTATTGACCGGACTAACTAAATATACTCCCGACTATTATAGATGGACTAAAATATGGGAAGACACTGGCCGACCGACCAAACAATATACAGAACTCTAGAAGGTTGAGCCCGTCCGTAGGCCGGGGTGATACCTAGTATATATATATATATATATATATAAAACTCTAGTACTAGAGACTTGATCATATTATTGTGGTCAAAGTATTAAGCAAAACATATACAAGTTGTATCATAACTTATGTATATTGTGACATAGACACTATCTTTATAACTTGTTACTAGAATGTGTAATGAACCTGATGGATTCCATACCCAGAAAACTATATTTAATTACATGAGTTTAAGGAAGTAGACTTCGTAAACTTGTTTCGTAGTTGAAAGGAATCAATAAGATTGGTGGTATGATTCATATTAGGGATTTATAGCATGACCAATCCCTTTCTACTGGGGATATATAGTAGCACCAATCCTAATTGGGGATCTCTAGCAGGACCGATCCCCATAACAAAGTTATATTTCCGATTTTACGTATTCTCTAGGGTTTGTATGATTTTCGGAGTATATGGGTTTGCTATTTAGGAAAGTTCAAGATGTTGACATTATGAGTAATTTGAACATGGGTTAAAACCTTATCTTTTATTGTTCATATATATTCCTTGATACTCAATGTGAGATCCCAAACCGAAATGTTTGAGAATTTGTTTGTTAAGATTTTCGAATTTATATGTTTTGTTTTTCTAGCAAGTAAAACATATTTTTAGAAGATATATTAGTATAATATACTTGTATGCTAGATAATATTGAGTTGACATCCATGAAGGATTTCGATATAACAGTTGGATATTAGTTGGAATTAGACAAAACCGAAAATTCATGTTTATTCAATATTTTAAAAATGTTTTCGGTTATGGAAATTCCTTGATGTCCAATCTACCTTGGTCTATAAATAGTGAAGTTTGTTATTCTCACAAACTCGACCTGACACAGGCACTTTATTTTTAGTCAGGGGCGGAGCTAGGATGATTTTTAATTAGTGTGGCCAATGTAATTATAATGGGCTTGTTTGGTAAAAAAGAACAAATTATAATTAAATATCTTAGAAAATGTTCTCAAAGAGGAGAAGAATCTAAGATTATATTTTTAGTCTTAAAAAATTTAATTCAATTTTGTTAAGGAAAATAATTTAGAGAAAGAAAATGTTCTCTTTCTTGATAGTTTAGAGAAAATAGGAATAAAAAATCTAATTCAATTTTGTTAAGGAAAATAATTGATTATGATAATTTTTAAAGACAACTTTTTTTTATTTATGAAAATAAATTATGTATCTTTACAATTATGATTAAAATAATCAATTATTATAAATTTCAACAAACACCTATATAATATATTATGGGTTGGATAATTAATTACGGCCTCATAATCCATTATAATAATGGTTACCAAATATTACGACATCAAAATTTCAGGTGCAAACCAGGATCCTATTGGATTAGTGCGCCCTAGGCCCATAATATCGTCATTTTTTTTTGTGACACATAAGGCCCTCCCTCTCTTACTCGTGTTAAACAAATTTTATCAGTATTGTCTGAATCTTTCTACCCTTACTACTTTGATAGGTATGTTATAAATGTTAGGGCTACTCTCCTATGGTTTTATCATTTGTTGTTTATAATCCATACGAAAAATCAGTTTTCATTCTCAGGATGAAGTCCTTAAATTCTGACGGTGGTGGTGGTGGCAGTGTGTATGTTGGAGACAGTGATGAGATTTCTGAGCTTTCCTGCTCATTTTACTTTCACAATCTTGTTTTAAGCTTGGTGAAATCTTGATCTAGGTTCATCAAACTTTCGATTCTTCCTTTTTGATGGGAATAGGTAAGCAAAACCATAATGGGTTTTCATTAGACATGATTTCAATTATAATTAGTCAAAAAAATGATAATTTATCAGCTTACAATTAAGTGTGTGTTATATGGCTTATGTCTAATTATATGAAATGTTATGTTCATCATATTGATTTATATTTGTTCATGTTATGAAATGTTATGTTCATGCTCTTGATTTATGTTTTAAGTTCTCTTTTTATAGTAATAAATTAACAAAACCTTAATGCATATTAATTAGAGTCCAAATTTGTGCACCTCTCTAATACCGGGGTGCACATTCCAGCCCTCCCTATTGGAGGAATTGATTAGTCACAAAATCAGTTTGAGTTATTCTCCAACATACTTTCCATAATTAGATTTCTTCTCTCTTACTTTATATTTTGTCGTTGTTAATAATATAGTTGGTTCATCTTCATCGTCCTTAAAAAAAATAAAAAAAACTTCATCATATTTGGCTTATCTCTATTTACCCATCAATGTTGGTTTTCGAAATATAAAAAGCAATATAATGTACATAAAAGAAATTTCTTTGTCATTTGTATAATATATTGGAAAACCTCAAAGATGAAATCCAAAGCTATCATTGATTTTCCAGAATCGTTTATGTTTAAACACAAATTTATCAGACCTGAGTTGTTTGTTTTTTGCTTTTTACTCAGATCTATGAGAAAAGAATTAGTATTTAATTTCGGAGGTAAAAAGATTGCTGGGAAGAAACAAAATTTGTGTCAAGTATATTTGAATTTGGAATTTTTGGGCATGGCGTTCCAATTATATACAAACTGTGAATTTTGGATTTGTCAAAAACTTAAAGAATATTTGTGGACATATTCAAATCAAACATGTATTTATGATTAGTTGATAATGTCATGATCATAATAAAATCGAATAGGTATGTGTATCATAATGTGTATCATAATAGGTATGTGTATCATAAGATCAAATTTTGACGATCTAAAATCCGAAGCAATCTTACTATACTCTTTGTGGATCACTAGCTGAAAAAAATTAATTGAAATGTCAAAAACATCGAAAGAACAAGAGGAAAAAAAGAAAGAGAAGTAGAAAGGAGTATAGTAAAAATAGGAAGTTACAATTAAATAAAAAAAAATAAAAAAAAACTTAGACTGGTTTTATGACCGTTAAACTGGTTTTATGACCAACTAATTCCTCCAAAAGAGAGGGTCGGAATGTGCACCCGGTTTTAGAGGGTGCACAATTTAGACTCTTAATTAGACATGAATTTTAATTATAATTAGTGACAAAAGACATATAATGTATTGTTATTGAGTTTCTGTTATATGTGAGATCTTTATCTATTTGTATCTCCCTGTTACGAAATTATGCGTTCATGTTATGAATTTTGATTGATTGTTTGGGATTGCTTCTTTCTTGTTGATGTGTGCAGGGGATTTCAATATTCGTAAAATATAGCAGGTATTAGACTCTATATGGTTAGCAACAACTAGCTTAAGTTAATATGTGTTAAGTTCTAATATAAGCTTAATTAGGTATGTGTCGGATTAACAATAAACTAGAGTTAAATCAAAGTATTAAGATTAGCTTAGGATAGCTTAGGTGTCATGTTGACTAAGCATGACTAACCTAGTGAGGTGTCATATAACTAATGATGGACAGGATGGATGACACATGGATATTGAGTAATGACTAAGGCTTCTTCTACCCTCTTGATTATATATATTCAAAATATGTTTGTGTTATACCTGAAAACATGGGGGTACCAAAATACGCCACCAACTTTTTCTTAGGCAACCTGTATGGACTAAAGTCGAATATAATTTCGAGAGTTCAATTTAATGAATCTCAATCAGGAATTATATGAAGAGATTATATATATTTCTCTCACAATCACGAAGTTTACAGAAGCAAGTCCGTGAACCTGATTATGTGTGAGAGTATTTGGAAGATTCCAAAGATAAATATCCAAGATCAATCAAGTCGTATCTAACAAACAAGGATGGATATACCAACTTTGATTGATTTACGTACAACCTGCGATATTTCAATTATAAAGATTGTTAGAGCATAGCTCGGTTGAACTCGCCAAGTGTTGGTATGTCAAGTTTGGTTGTCATATTTTAGTATCAAAACTCATCTAGAGTCGCTAGATTAAATACTAGAGTCAACTTCGTTTAGGTTAGACTAGAAAGTGTAGGAATGTTGAGACATACAAGTATTACTCCGGATACCTGAAGAATGTGAAGAAGTAACGAACTACAATGACGACATATCATCCTTCCACTTGAGGTTAGTAATACTGACTTGAACTTGTTTCATTCCTAACGTGTCTTTCAAGTCGTGCATATTGAAAACATAACTGCGAAGCTATATATATTGTATATTATACTCTAGTGATGTGACATGATCATAATAGTATGATCATAATATTAAGGAATTAGACTACTAAGTGTAACGCTTATCTTTTGAACTTCGTAGATATGACATCGATATAATTTAGTATATAATGTTATGATTATGTGTATGGGTTATGGTGAAGATTTCATCCTAGAAAACAACGTTTTACAGTTGTTTAAAGGAAGTACATTCATAAATTTGTTTTGTGAATCGAAAGGGAAATTATTAGAGCATTGTTCGGTCGAACTCGCAAGTGTTGCTATCTCAAGATTGTTTGTCAATGTTAGTGATCAAAACTATAAGTCTTGATTTCTAGTCTACTTATAGATGTCTCGGACTAGGATAGATTCTGTAGTTGAGCATTAGACTTCACGAGGTTCATGAATTGAAGACAAAGAACTACTAAGGCGAGCTTATGGAACTTCATCAACAAAAGGTATGTGGAGACTGAAACTCATCTATCACTTGGAAAGTCTATTTCTATTATATCTCCTATATTGAGACATAAGTCGTGTTACGATATAGTTTTCTATTATACACATTTGAGATTTCGAGATGAGTTTAACTCGCTTACATATTTCTCGAAATATGTGTTGGTAAGCTTTCGCTTCAATCAAGCTCATCTTGATCATGTGAAAATCGCCGAGTAACATCTTACATGGTTTGTGTGATACAATCATTTGGTGTAGACTTGGAATGTTTCGTTATGATTATTTCAATAACTTGAAAATTTCTTTGATGCTAATAGTGTGTGAAAACGGCTATTGTCATCCTCTAAGAAAGTTTCAATGATTGAAATAAGAGTTTAGAATATTTAAAAATCATTGAATTGTAAACATATTGTGCATGTATGTGATCCATGACCGGAACTAAAGTATGCATACCCGTATGCGTACTTGAAGTTGTGAAATTCCGTGTACCAATTACACATACCGGTACGCATACATGCGTAAGGTATAGGTTCGGGAATTTCTGCTGGGATTTGGAAGTGTACTAACTGTGCGTACCTGTTTGCATACTTGCGAACCCAAATTCAGACCGGCTACTTAAGTATGCGTACCCGTTTGCATACTTGAGTGGTTAAAGTTCTAAAATAAGTTGGATCATGAACTAATGCATTTATATATTAAGGAATGCATTCTTTACAAACCGTGGCTATAATGTTCATGAATTGATTCGAGTGAATCAAACCGATTTTGCTTCAATTGTGTTCTTGTATACTTCTATGAGAATATAGCAATTGAACAACTCTTTAACTAGTTTCATTTGAGTCATTTGAACTAGTTATGGTTAAGATGAATAAGGTTGATATGAGAGTGTTCATATAGCTAACCTCGGTTAAATACGGTTGAGCCAACATGGTATGCACGTTTAGGTACGGTTACGTAAACCTAAATGAGGGTACATTTCATTTGTGTATAACAAGCTAAGTTCGATCTAACGGTTGAAAGATATTAGCTTGAAACTAATCAGGTTTTCATCTAACGATGAATATTGAATGCTTTGTTACCAAGGTGACATTGATTGCAAACCGTGATTTGAAATCTATATAAAGGAGAACTCTAGGAACTAGGAAACCTAATCCCCACACCTCTTGTGTGATATTAGATGCATAATCTAGAATCGATTCTCCTTTAACCTTAGGTTTTTTCACGAAACCCTGTAGGTTAACGACTTGAATACTTCATTGGGATTGTGAAGCCAGACCCAACTATTTTCTCTGTAGTTGCGTGATCTTATCTTGTTATTTTTATCGTATTTGAGTACTATCTTCTTTAAGATTGAATCGAGATTTAATCTCCGATAAGCAAGATAAAAAGTAATCACAAACATCTTCGTCTCATCGTTTGTGATTCCACAATATCTTGTTTAGCTACCATACGATTAGGATTATTGTGAGGTGATTGATATTTCTAGGTTGTTCTTCGGGAATATAAGTATGGTATATCAATTGGTTCCTGTTCTCCTTGATTATCAAAAGACGGAACAAAACTCGTAGGTATTTTTGTGGGAGACAGATTTATCTATTCCTATAGACTTTTCTGTGTGAGACATATTTGTTTATCAAGTCTTCGACTTTGGGTCGTAGCAACTCTTGGTTGTGGGTGAGATCAGCTAAGGGAATCAAGTGCGTAGTATCCTGTTGGGATCAGAGAAGTAAGGAACGCAACTGTACCTTGAATCAGTGTGAGATTGATTAGGATTCAACTACAGTCCATTCCGAAGTTCATTGGTAGTAGGATAGTGTTTGTAGCGGCTTAATATAGTGTGGTGTTCGAATATGGACTAGGTCTCGGGGTTTTCTGCATTTGTGGTTTTCTCGTTAACAAAACTTCTGGTGTCTGTGTTATTTCTTTTTCGCATTATATTTTGTTATATAATTGAAATATCACAGGTTTTGCGTTGAATCGATCAATTGGGAAATCCAACATTTGGTTGTTGATTGAAATTGATTGATCCTTGAACATTAGTCTTTGGTACCGTTCAAGTTAATTCTCTTATATTCAATCAGGCTCGCAAATTCCTATTTGTTGATTACAGATTGAATTGAGAAAGAGAGATACATAACTCTTTGATATACTTTTCTCTAGATTGAGTCTAACTGTCTAGTTGATTCTCTTGAAAGTATATTGGATTTTGTTTATTCAGATTGCCAAACGAATTTTTGGGTGAAGTTATTAGACCCCCGCTTTTTCAATTGGTATCAGAGTAGGCAAACACATTAAGGACCTTATTAGTCTGTGTTTGCAGCGATCTGAATATGGACATAAGTGTTATCTCCATAAATGTACCACCAGTCTTCTATGGATCAAATTACTTACTTATGATGGAAAATTGCTATGTGTGTGTTTCTTCAAGCGCGTGATTTTCAATCATGGGTTTATGTGGTTAATGGATATAATCCTCCGGTAGTTACAGAAGGCGATGTAACAGTTCCAAAGGATATTGGTAGATATGATGCCGCCGAGATTTTTAATGCAAAGCAAAATTCTGATGGGTTAAATGCTATCATTCATGCCATTACCCAAGGGCTCCAGCATCATGTGACTACTTTCACAAAGTCTAAAGATGCTTGGGATATTATAGAAACTGTATTTGAAGGGAATACCAATGAAAATGAAGATAGGCTTCTAAACCTAAACTCCGATTGGGAAAACCTTTGTATGGCAAATTAAGATTCATTTGATGAGTTTAATCATAAAGTGTCTGAAATTGTTAATGCATCTTTTGCATTGGGTAAGACTATTCCTGAAAAGGACACTGTGATGAAAATTCTCAGATTGCTGTCATCTAGATACGATTCTAAGAAGCATGCCATCGTTGAGGGAAATAACCTTGATACTCTTTCCAGAAATACTCTTGTTGGAAAGCTAAAGATTTTCGATCTTGAACTATATCAAAGAGAAAAACGTCACTTGCTAGCCAACTTTGTTGCTACATCTGATAAAAAGTCTCAACGTCCTAGATTGATTGATTCAAGAGATGAGAATTGCTTTAATTCTACTCTTTCATTGTTTATACAACAGTTAAAGAAGACTCTCAGACAGAGTAAAAGAAAGTCTCAAAAGAATGATCACTCAATCAATAAAAAGGATAAAATAGTTCAGAAAAAACTACGTTAATGAAACTTGTTCCAAGTGCTATAGAAGTGTTCATGATACTTCCAAATGTTCTGATGAGAAGTTTAGTGAGTTAACTAAAGCATGTGTGGCTACTCTTGAATACTGTCTTAAGGAAACTATCTATGAAGGTTCTCTTAACTTCCTTGATGATAATCACTCTTGTTCTCCTAACAGTCCTGATTATTCCATGATATACGATCTTACTTCTCCATAAGAGTTTCAACGGTAAAAGGAAACCTTAATTAAAAAGATTGATGATCTGGAATGTCAACTGCGAATTCTAAGACAAGAAATTGCCGTTCCTCGCAATTAAAATCCTCATAAGATTCATCGAACCTCTTCGATTGATTCTTCTAGGAATTTTCAGCAAGTTATTCCTGAATCTATATCGTTTTCAAATCATTCCGACGATATAGAAAAATACAAGAACACACCAAATGGTTTGGTTCTTGTGTGCAGAAATCAGGATCATCTAGATACAATGTGCACAAAGCAACAAGAAAATCTCTCATCTGTGAAACCTTGTTTTCAGAAGAAGATGAAAAGGAAATCTCATAAGAAACCTACTATTTCAAAAGAGATTTACGAAAATCAACAGACAAGGTATTTAAAACTGTGCTAAAAAGAAAGAATGATGTTCATAACTCTTATTTCTCAGAGACAAGACAGAAACAAGGAATAACAAATACTTCTTCTACGAAACCGCCCACATCTGCTTTGGATTGGAGAAGTTACAGTTCGCAATAAGGTTAAAGATGGTTCTTGTTGTTTTCTCTCTTGAACAAGAACCATAATCTTCAAGAGGGTTGTAAGGAAATATTTGTGTTGATTCTCTAGCTTGTTTTTGTTCTTCGTCTGGTTCTTCTTTTTAAGTAACGTTTTTTCCGTAAGACTATTGAGGATAACCAAATTCTGTTAGGGTTTTGGTCAAAGGTCTTTTTGGAAATTTATCCCCTAACTTCCTTCTTTTTAAGTTGAAGATTTATCCTAAGAGAGAGCATTTCATTTATCTCTTCTATCATGTCCTCATCAAGTCTTTCAAGCAACGAAAGTGATATTTGGATTGTTCTTTTTCCCTCTAAGAAGATTCATTTTGATTCTTCTGATAGTGAGATGTGCTCTGAAAAACGTGATTCCTCTCTTGTTGGGAATCCCTGTATCTCTCCTCTTGATAAGCTATCTTTAACCATGAATCTCGTCTTGGAACAAATAAATGCCCTGAAGTGTGAACTTGAATCTTCTTCCAAAAGACTTGAAGAACAGATGGATAACCTTGAATCCAGGATTGATCTAATCGAAGATGAGCTTGAAGAATATAGGTAATATGAGAAGAACATTCAAAGTAAGTGAAATCTTTTATGGGGATTGTTTCTTTTTAATAAATGTCTAGGAAACTTCTTATGAGAATTTATTCTTGTGTTTTAAGAAGGATAACTAGGGTTTGGAATAACCATTATTGTGAGCACACATAGCTATTGCCAACGTTTTCATCTTTCAATGTTTTTAGATTTATTTATTTAAACTCTAAGGTTTATTTGGAAGATGATTTTTGCAGTATTAATCTTTATGGTTTTATATATTACAAATTGTTACGGATATGATGTTTACGTCCGTGAACCTTGGCTGTCCCATACTTGTTCAAAACTTATCTCTATTATGTCGGTATGAAAGTGTTGATAAAAGATAGAATGAACTTTTGGCTGCAAAAGTTAAGCCTTTTATGTCATTATGCAAATATTGATGGAAGAAAGGATGAAATTTTGTTTACAAAGATTAAGTCTATTATATGTCATTGTGCAAATAGTGATGAAAATAGAATGAACCCTTTGATTATTCCGCAGTATTGGTCGTTCACTGATCCACATCTTTGTGCATATACCGTGTTGCTCCGTAAGTTCTCTTATGTTGAGCATGACCAATCTAATTGATCATTTTCCTTGTGGTTAATTCAATTGAGATTTTTGGATACAAATTCTTATGTGATTTGTTAATGTCCAAAGAAATCCTTCTTTTCATGTAAAAGTAAGGTCGCTCTTGTTGTTCCTTCAGGAATGACATTTTATGGGGGAGAGTTCTTATTTGAACTTGTGCTTAATTGCCAAATCTTTGTGGGGAGTGCGACTGTGGAATATTGTAGGGGTTATGTTGTATCTTTATAAACTCCCTGATGAATGTGCATTTATTTTCGGCTATATGATTGCATCTTAACAAGTTGATATGTTGTTCTCTTTTGGTCATGAAGTATCTCTATGAAAATTTCATGAAGATCCCACTAGTTTTCATAACTTTGCTAATTTATATTGACAAAAAGGGGGAGAATTAATGTGTAGTTCACACTACAAATACATATGGTTTACGGATCATTATGTAAGGGGGAGTGGTTTTCATGTTGAGACGAAGTATTGACTAAGGGGAGTGATACATATCTACATAGTATTGTTGTCAAAGTTGTGATACAAATGGACTTTGATGTTGTATAATGATACTATGACACTGTATAACAATGATTGAGAGCAACTGTTTTCTCATTGTTATTGCTACAGATCTTCAACAACAATGATGCGGAATTGAACACATTTGGAATCATTGGAGTACTTGGAAGTGGCGGAGATTTCGAGGAATGTTGAAGAACCAAGGAGATCAAGCATTTGGATGAGAAGCTACAAAGTTTATTTATTTTATAATCCATATGTATTGATAGTTTTGTCACTAAAATTGACAAAGGGGGAGATTGTTAGAGCACTGCTCGGTCTAACTCGCAAGCGTTGCTATCTCAATCGTGTTTGTCAATGTTAGTAATCAAAACTATAAGTCTTGGTTTCTAGTCTACTTATAGATGTCTCGGAGTAGGATAGATTGTGTAGTTGAGCATTATACTTCACGCGTTCATCAATTGAAGACGAAGAACTACTAAGGCGAGCTTGTCGAACTTCATCAACAAAAGGTATGTGGAGACCGAAACTCATCTATCACTTGGAAAGTCTATTTTTACTGTATCTCCTATATTGAGACATAAGTCGTGTTACAATACAGTTTTCTATTATACACATTTGAGATTTCGAGCTGAGTCTAACTCGCTTACATATTTCTCGAAATATGTGTTGGTAAGCTTTCGCTTCAATCAAGTTCATCTTGATCATGTGAAAATCGTCGAGTATCATCTTACATGGTTTGTGTGATACAATCATTTGGTGTAGACTTGGAATGTTTCGTTATGATTATTTCAATAACTTGAAAATTGCTTTGATGCTAGTAGTGTGTGAAAATGGCTATTTTCTTCCTCTAAGAAAGTTTCAATCATTGAAATAAGAGTTTAGAATATTTAACCATCATTGGATTATAACCATATTGTGCATGTATGTGACCTGACCGGAACTAAAATATGCATATATGCATGTATGCGTACTTGAAGTTGTGAAATTCTGTGTACCAAGTACACATACCGGTACGCATACTTGCGTAAGGTATAGGTCCGGGAATTTCTGTTGGGATTTGGAAGTGTACTAAGTATGCGTACCCGTTTGCATACTGGCGAACTCATACTCAGACCGACTACTTAAGTATGTGTACCAGTTTGCATACTTGAGTGGTTAAAGTTCTAAAATCGGTTGGCTCACGAACTAATACATTTATATATTAAGGAATTCATTGTTTGCAAACCGTGGCTATAATGTTCATGAATTGATTCAAGTGAATCAAACCAATTTTGCTTCAATTGTGTTTTTGTATACTTCTATGAGATTATAGCAATTGAACAACTCTTTAACTAGTTTTATTTGATTCATTTGAACTAGTTATGGTTAAGATGAATAAGGTTGATATGAGAGTGTTCATATAGCTAACCTCGGTTAAATACGGTTGAGCCAACATGGTGTACACGTTTAGGTACGGTTACGTAAACCTAAATAAGGATACATTTCATTTGTGTATAATAAGCTAAGTTCGATCTAACGGTTGAAAGATATTAGCTTGAAACTAATCAGGTTTTCATCTAACGGTGAATATTGAATTCTTTGTTACCAAGATAACATTGATTGCAAACCATGATTTGAAAACTATATAAAGGAGAACTCTAGCAACTGGGAAACCTAATCCCCACACCTCCTGTGTGATACTAGTTGCATAAGATAGAGTTGATTATCCTTTAACCTTAGGTTTTTTCACGAAACCCTGTAGGTTAACGACTTGAAGACTTCATTGGGATTGTGAACCCAGACCCAACTATTTTCTCTGTAGTTGCGTGATCTGATCTTGTTGTTTCTATCGTGTTTGAGTACTATCTTCTTTAAGATTGGATCGAGATTTAATCTCCGATAGGCAAGATAAAAAGTAATCACAAACATCTTCGTCTCATCGTTTGTGATTCCACAATATCTTGTTTCTCTACCATACGATTAAGATTATTTTGAGGTGGTTGATATTTCTAGGCCGTTCTTTGGGAAAATAAGTCTGGTATATCAATTGGTTCCTGTTCACCTTGATTTATCAAAAGACGAAACAAAACTCGTAGGTATTTTTGTGGGAGACAGATTTATCTATTAATATAGACTTTTTTGTGTGAGACATATTTGTTTATCAAGTCTTCGACTTTGGGTCGTAACAACTCTTGGTTGTGGGTGAGATCAGCTAAGGGAATCAAGTGCGTAGTATCCTGCTGGGATCCGAGACGTAAGGAACACAACTGTACCTTGAATCATTGTGAGATTGATTAGGGTTCAATCGCAGTCCAGTCCGAAGTTCATTGGTGGTAGGCTAGTGTTTGTAGCGGCTTAATACAGTGTGGTCTTCAATTCTGGACTAGGTCCCGGGGTTTTTCTGCATTTGCGGTTTCCTCGTTAACAAAACTTCTGGTGTCTGTGTTATTTCTTTTCCGCATCATATTTTGTTATATAATTGAAATATCACAGGTTGTGCGTTGAATTGATCAATTAGGAAATCCATGATTTGGTTGTTGATTGAAATTGATTGATCCTTGAACATTGGTCTTTGGTACCGTTCAAGTTAATTCTCTTATATTTAATCGGGATCACAAATTCCTATTTGTTGATTGCAGATTGAATTGAGAAAGAGAGATACATAACTCTTTGATATACTTTTCTCTAGATTGAGTCTAATTGTCTAGTTGATTCTCTTGAAAGTATATTGGAGTTTGTCTATTTAGATTGCCAAACGAATTATTGAGTGTGGTTGTTAGACCCCCGCTTTTTCAGAAATCAATAGGCTTATTGGTCAGGCTATTCATGGATGACCAATATGTGTGAGTTAGTAGAACCTATTAGAGCACTGCTTAGTCGAACTCGCAATCATTGCTATCTCAAGCTTGTTTGTCAAGTTTAGTTGTCAAAACTATAAATCTTGATTTATAGTCTACTTATAACTATGTCTCGGATTATGATAGAATATGTAGTTGAGATTTAGACTTCACGGAGTTCATCGATTGAAGATGAAGATCTACTGAGGGGAGCTTGGAGGAACTTCATCAACAAAAGGTATGTGGATACCTGAACTCATCTATCACTCAAAAGTTTATTCTATTCTATCTTCTATTGAGACTAAGTCGTATAGCTATATAAACTCTTGTTAGAGCATTGCTCGGTCGAACTCGCATGCGTTGCTATCTCAAGCATGTTTGTCAATATTAGTGATAAAAACTATATGTCTTGATTTGTAGTATACTTATGACTAAGTATCGGTCTAGGATAGTTAGGAACAGTTGAGCTCCAGACTCCATGGCGATTATCTTGCAAATAAGAAGAACTACTCAAGGAACCAGTGGAAATTCATCCGACCAAAAGGTATGTGGAGACTTGAACTCATCTTGTCACTCAAAAGTCTATCCACTCTATCTCCTACTCTTGAGGCAAAAGTCGTATAAGTATAATAGTTTTCATACATACACATTTTCTATTTCGAGCTGAGTTTACTCGCCTATCTTTTTCTCGAAATAAGTGTTGGTAGGCTTTTGCTTTAACCATCTTCATCTTTACCCGTGACGAAAGTCATGATGACGTTTCAATCTTGAAAATAAATTTGATGACGATAATCGATTCTTTATGTCTAACGACTGATATAACATTATAGAAGAATGTTTCAATGATTGAAATGTAGAGTTGAGAATATGTAACCACATATGGATGTAAGCATATAGTGTGTTCGCACATTAGTGTATAAATCCATGTGCCGAAAACCAAGTGCGTGCATATGCGTGCATGCAATATTGGTGAAGGAGACAAGTTGCGTACGCGTACCCGTACGCATACTGGCAGAAATTCACGTCATTGAAATTCTGCTGAGTTTGGAGTTTACGAACTCAAAAACCAGTTACCTTAAGTACGCGTACCCATACGCGCACTGGTGGAACTTTTTCACCCAAAAAAGTCTGCTGAGTTTGAAAACTAAAACCAACTCAAAATCCGATAGCTAAGGTGAACCCGTACGCGTACCCAAGATAGTCATTTCTCAAATCGGTAGTTCATGGACTTGAAACAATAATTTATAAGGAATGCAATCTTTGCAAACCGTGGGTATATTGTTCATGAATTGATTCAAAAGAATCAAACCGATTTTGTTTCAATTGTGTCTATGTATAAAGACCTAAGCAATTGCACAACTCTTAAACTAGTTCTTATGAGTCATTTGAACTAGTTATGAGAAAGATGAATACAGTTAATATGAAAGCACTCATATGGCTAACCACTGGTCAACCATTTTTGAACCAACCACGGTTACTCAAACCTAAATGAATACAATTCATTTTTTTGTGACAAGCTAAGTTTCAATCTAACGGTTGAAAGATATTAGCTTGGATAAATCAGGTTTTTCATCTAACGGTGATTATTGAATGCTACCAAGGTAACCTAGATTGCAAACCCTGATTTGAAAACTATATAAGGAGACATCTAGCAACTGTGCAAAACTAATCCCCACACCTCATGTGTGATACTAGTTGGTTTGCTAGAGTCGATTCTCCTTTAATCGTAGGTTTCTTCTCGAGACCCTGTCAATTAACGACTTAAAGACTTCATTGGGATTGTGAAGCTAGACGAAACTACTTCTATTGTAGTTGAGCGATCTGATCTTGCCATTTTCTATCATACGAGTTCAATTGAATAATTGACTTGATATTATATATCCGATAGGGCAAGATAAAAAGAAATCACAAACATCTTCGTCTCATCGTTTGTGATTCTGCAATATCTAGTTTCGCTACCATATGATTTAGATTATTGTGAGGTTATTGATAATACTAGGCTGTTCTTCGGGAATATAAGTCCGGTTTATCAATTAGTTCTTGTTCACCTTGATTTTTATCAAAAGACAGAACAAAACTTTTAGGTTTATCTGTGGGAGACAAATTTATCTATCCTTGTAGACTTTTTTGTGTGATACAAATTTGTTTACTAAAATCTTCGACTTTGGGTCGTAGCAACTCTTGGTTGTGGGTGAGATCAGCTATGGGAATCAAGTGCATAGTATCCTGCTGGGATCAGAGACGTAAGGAGCGCAACTGTACCTTGAATCAGTGTGAGATTGATTAGGGTTCAAATACAATCCAGACCGAATTTAATTTGTAGTAGGCTAGTGTCTGTAGCGGCTTAATACAGTGTGGTGTTCAATCTGGACTAGGTCCCGGGGGTTTTCTGCATTAGCGGTTTCCTCGTTAACAAAATTTCTGGTGTTTGTGTTATTTCTATTCCGCATTATATTTTGTTATATAATTGAAATAATACAGGTTGTATGTTTGTATCGATCAATTGTGAAATCCAACCTTTGGTTGTTGATTGGAAATTGATTGATCCTTGGATATTGGTCTTTGGTACCATCCAAGTTTATTATCCTTGTATTTGATAAAGACTCGCAGATTTCTATTTGCTTGAGTAAAATCAAATCAAGAGAGAGATATTAACTCCTCGATATACTTTTACCTAGATTGAGTCTAACTGTCTAGTTGATTCTCTAGAAAGTATATTGGAGTTAGTCCATACAGATTGCTAATCGAAATATTTTGTGTGGTTGTTATACCCCCGCATTTTCAACTTTACATTATACACATTTGATATTTCGAGCTGAGTTTAACTCGCTTATATCTTTCTCGAAATATATGTTGGAAAGATTTTTGGTATAACTACGTTCATCATTATTCTTGACGAAAGTCAAAAGATGATCATGCAAAAATCGCATTTTAACACCTTACTTTGTGTGGGACAGTCATTTGATGTAGACTCGGAATGTTTTGTGTTGATAATTCGATCACTTGAAAATTGCTTATAATCTAATAGTTTGTGTGACATAGCTATTGTCGTCTTCTAAGAATGTTTCAATGATTGAAATGGGAGTTTAGAACAATTAATCATTGTTTGGATATAGCACAATATGCATACCCGTATGCAAACTGTTGTAAGAATGATTCAGGTTCGGGAACCAAGTATGCATACCTGCATGCGAACAGTTTTAACTGTGAAAGTCCGGGAACTAAGTTTGCGCACCCGTTTGCAAACTGTTTCACCTAAATTAGGTCTGGAACGACAGTATTCATACCCATTTGCGAACTGTCGGAAAAGATCAAAGTCCAGAACTTAAGTTTGCATATCCGTTTGCAAACTTATGTGGTTAAGTTCTTTTTAAAATTGGTTAAGTATGATTTTATACTCATGAAAAAATACATTTATATATTAAGGAATGCAATCTTTGCAAACCGTGGCTAAAGTGTTCATGATCTGATTCTTTTGAATCAATCTGATTTTGCTTCAATTATGTCTTGTATACTTCTATGAGAATATAAACAATTGAACAACTTTATGACTAACACAATTAGATTCATTTGATTATCATTTGGTCTAGAATTGTTAAGATGAACATGATTAATACAAAAGTGTTCATATGGCTAACTTCGGTTAACTGTTATTGAGCCAACTCAATATACACATTCAGGTACGGTTACCCATATCTAAATAAAGGTATATTTCATTTGTGTGTAACAATCTAAGACCATATAACGGTGGAGACATATTAGCTTGATTATTAAATCAGAATTTCATCTAATGGTGAATATTGATTGCTTTGTTCCAAAGTTATCAAACCCTGATTTGAATACTATATAAGGGAGAACTCTAGTAATTGGGAAACCTAATCCCCACACCTCCTGTGTGATACTAGTTGCGACTAGAAAAGATTTTCCTTTAACCTAGGTTTTTTCTAAAACCATTATAGGTTAGCGACTTTAAGACTTCATAGGGATTCTGAAGCCAGACCCAACTATTTTCTATGTAGTTGCGTGTTCTGATCTTAATTGTTCTATCGTATTGAGTACTATATTCTCTATGATTTGCTCGAGATTTATCTCCGATAGATAAGATATAAAAAGTAATCACAAAGCTCTTCGTCTCATTCTTTGTGATTCCATAATAACTTGTTCTACTACCATATAGTTAAGTTATTGTGAAGACTATATAAGGGAGAACTCTAGCAACTGGGAAACCTAATCCCCACACCTCATGTGTGATGCTAGTTGCGACTAGAGTTGATTCTCCTTTAACCTTAGGTTTTTTCCAAAACCCCGTAGGTTAACGACTTGAAGACTTCATTGGTATTGTGAAGCCAAACCCAACTATTTTCTCTGTAGTTTCGTGTTCTGATCTTGTTGTTTTCTATCGTGATTGAGTACTATCTTCTCTAAGATTGGCTTGAAATTTAATCTCCGATAGGCAAGATAAAAAGTAGTCACAAACATCTTCGTCTCATCGTTTGTGATTCCACAATATCTTGTTTCGCCACCATACAATTAAGATTATTGTGAGGTGATTGATATTTCTAGGCTGTTCTTCGGGAATATAAGTCTAGTATATCAATTGGTTCATGTTCACCTTGATTTATCAAAAGACGGAACAAAACTCATAGGTATATTTGTGGGAGACAGATTTATCTATTCAATACACTTTTTTGTGTGAGACCAGTTGGTTTATCAAGTCTTCGACTTTGAGTCATAGCAACTCTTAGTTGTGGGTGAGATCAGCTAAGGGAATCAAGTGCGTAGAGTCCTGTTGAGATTCAGAGACGTAAGGAGCACAATTGTACCTTGATCAATGTGAGATTGGTTAGGGATCAACTATATTCCAGTCCGAAGTTAACTTGGAGTAGGCTAGTGTTTGTAGCGGCTTAATACAGTGTGGTGTTCAAATCTGGACTAGGTCCCGGGTTTTTCTGCATTTGCGGTTTCCTCGTTAACAAAACTTCTGGTGTCTGTGGTATTTCTTTTCCGTATTATATTTGTTTATATAATTGAAATATCACAGGTTGTGCGTAGTTCAATCAATTGGTAAATCCAACCTTTGGTCATTGATTGTAATTGATTGACACTTGAACATTGGTCTTCGATACCGTTCAAGTTGTTTATCATAATAATCAGGCTCACAGATTCTATCTGTTTGATTTGCTGATTACATTGAGAAACTGAGATATAACTCTTGCATATATTTTCGTGATTGAGTCTGACTATCTATTTGATTCTCTTGTAATTATATCGTAGTTAGTCCATACAGATTGGCTAAACGAAATGTTGGGTGTGGTTGTTAGACCCCCGTTTTTCATAACCGATCCTATGTAATCACCATGTGATGGTATGATTGATCCTTGTAATTGGTGTGACCAATCCTAGTAATTGGTGTGACCGATCATAAGAGTTGTGTGACCGATCTTTGTAATTGGTCTAACCGGTCCTGGTAACTGGTGTGACCGATCACAAGTAGATACCATGTGTAGATGGAACCGATCCTTGTATTTGGTGTAACCGATCCTAGTGACTGGTGTGACCGATCATATGTAGGTACCATATTTAGGTATAACCGATCCTAGTGATTGGTATAACCGACCCGAACCCATGTATGTGACTTGGAAGAACTGATCATAACTAACAATTGTGATTTAGTATAACCGATCACATAGTATTCTTGGAATACTGGCAAACCAATTCTAAACTTGTTTGGAAGTGTGGTATAACCGATTCCAAGAAAGCAAATCCATGTAAATATGAAATAAGGATTTGCAGTGAAAAGATGTCAACATAATTTTTACACGAGCAGTAACTCTTACCATTTATTGTTCAAATATATTCCTTGGTACTCAAGGTGATCATGTGCCGAAATAAATTAAGAATCTTTTAATTAAGGTTTTTGATTTTATATGCTTTAATTACCCGCAATTAATGCATAGCTCTAGAGAATAAAAAATAGTAATGTGCATTTACTAATTGGAGATTCTCTATTGAGAGATTTCGGAAATATTGGACAAGCATTTATTGGAATTAGGAAAACCGAATTTTCCATTCATTGCATATCTTGAGAATATTTTCGGTTTTGGAAATTCCTTGGTGTCCAAACATCCTTGGTATATAAATACTTAAGTTTGCATTTCTACCAAACCATTTTAAGAGCCATGCAAACTTCATTTCTTGTTGTTTCTGGTGGAGCCGTCTATTCGGAGAGGAAAGTATCCTAATTAGGTGAAATCTCTTACGACCGCTCGTTTAAAGACTTATGTGGGATCAAGAAGTTGTACGAGTACCGTTGGTGGGAAACTAGATAATTACAGTGTTATTAGTTTTCAATTTGATTTGATTGACTAATGGTTGTGGAAACTTTGATTGCACCTGGGTTGTTTATGCTTGAGAATCTTCTCTTCTGATATAAGATTCACTCAAACTAGATCGAAGTATCGATGGGATCTTTAGAAATGTTGTTAGATCTAAATACATTTTGTGATAATCCATTATTAACAGACTCCGTTCTATGCGTGATTGATCACAAGAGATTCAAGTGGTGTTGTGCAGGTTTTGAAGATAAAAAAAGATTTGAAGACGAAGAAGATTTCTTATTAGTTTTCGTATCTTGTGAATTGTGTGCACAAACCTTGATCGGCTGGGATCCAACTAGAATCGATTTATCTTTGATATATTTGATTGATTAGTTGCGTGAGATCGGCATTCTCTATATTTCTCTTTGAGATCTATATCGATTGAGTGCGAATCTAAACTTGACTACTTCGGTAATTATTGGATAGATTAAACTAACCAGACGAAGGATTTTATTAGATTAAACGGAAGAGCCTTTGTCAACGACTCATATATATCTCGTATGAAGATTGATTAGAGTGGTTACCAAACAGATTGTTTCCTTTGCTATTTGGAATATGATCCAAAGGACTTGTTATTCACGTGTGTGACTCTAGAAGTCGAAGGCGCATGGATACTGAGGGAACTAAGTAGCTAGGGGTAGTCTGCTTGGTCTCAACTATACAAAGTTGGTATTATATTTTGTATAACGGCTTAATTCTGAGAGTATTCAAAACTGGATTTGGTCCCGGGGTTTTTCTGCATTTGCGGTTTCCTCGTTAACAAAATCTTGTTGTGTCGTTTACTTTTCTATTCCGCAATTATAATTGTTTTTATTATAATTAAAAGTAAATCACACTTGTACGTTAACTCCGCAATACTTGATAGTGATCTTATAGAGTTTGGTGATTTCCGACTCGATCTTGTATTTATAGTCAATCACATAAGTTATTTTTTTGTCGCATTGTCTAGATCTCGTATGGATAGATGATCACACGAAGTGTGAACCAAATTTTTGTATTGTCTAGACTCTGTCCATAGATGATCACATTCGGTAGATGACTTATAGGTTGAAACAAAAAGATTATGGTGTAGTTGGGTACCCTCGTCTTTTCAATTGGTATCAGATCAGGCAAACATGAAAAGGTCTAACAATCTGTGTTTGGTGCGATCCAACATATAAGATTTGAATCTATGACTGATTCAATAAACATATTATTAAGATTAGATGACTCAAAGTTGTTTGAAATGAATACAAACAATGAAATTGTTAAGTCTCTTCGTTCCAAAGAAATTTGTACATTCTAGGAATGTCGTCTGTATCTTAGTCTCACAGAAGATGCTTCAAGCAAAATTAACAAAAAAATGTCAGAATTTGCTGAACTAGGGAAACAACTTTCTGACTTAACGAAAGAGATTAAGATATATGAACAAAAGGAAGATGAATCTTTATCCAAAACACTCAAAATTTTGGATGATTGCAGTAAGGTTTAAGATGAGGTTGATGAGTTTCGCAAAGAGCTAGACCACTCAAGAGAGATTAATAATTCTAAAGGAAATCAAGTCATTCATGATTACTTAATGAATTATATACCTCTAAGCAAATAGATATTTGTGAAGAAAATGATCTTCACAAGTCTTCTGAAGAATTTCTCCAAAAAGGTTGTAAAGGGTCAGATATCTGATAAACACATTTTTGTGTCTAAATTGTCCTCAATGTCTGTTTTGTTGGAACTCGATTTTTGTACTAATATCGTGTTTTTATGTATTTTTAGGAAATAAATATTGTTGGAAAATTCGGTTCGAAAAGTTGCTCGGAGCACCCCCGGAGGACATTTGCTATACGGACCCCCCCTTTTTCTATGTGTCACCCATGGCTATGTGTATCCCATTTGTCCACATCACCCATTTGTTATTCGGCACCCAGGACGTTGGATAAGGGCTAACCATCTTCTTCTCAAATTTAAATCAGAAAAGTGGCGGGAAAAGCTAACAGGCTGCGGCAAAAATTAGGGTTGGCATTTTGGACGGGATTAAAGGAGACTCAACGGCTGGAAATTGTTGGTATGACTAGACTGGTCTTAACAGGCGTGGTATGGTTGATCTTTTCGGACAAATTTTGCTAGATAATCGTGTGGAAGAAAACAGGGCAGTCCGTGCATGGGAGAGTTATTTCACGGGATTGCATGAGTTTGAACGATTTCTCAGCATGTTTTGTTGACTCGGGCAACAATTTGGAGCGTGTCAGAGGTAAATAAGGTAGATTCAACAGCAGCAGACGTGTAGGAGAAGGATTTTTGGAAAGAAAATATTCCGAGAATATTACCCTTCACTGCCGAATAAAGAGAGATTACTGTGAGTTATTACGGAGGATTTTATTCGCTTGTTGAGTATAAATATCATCCTGGGGTAGCAGAGAAGGCGACAGAGATTTTGGGAGAGAAATAGAGCACCACAGAGTCGAAACACCAAGTTGCAGAGAGACCTGCTGCTGCTGCCATTGAAGAACACGAAGAACGGACCATTCAAGACCGTCGTTTTCCAACAGTAACAAGGACTCACAGCCGTGGATCGTACATCAGAGGCAGACTTATTTGCTACAGAGTTTGCGACACTGAGCCGTGGGTCTTAGAGCAACAGTAATAGTGACACATCCTCTGTATCGTCTTTTTTTTTGGTTTGTAACAAATATAATTGTTACAAAATCCGGTTTTGAATTATTTCTCCATTTTCATCATTTGTAAACACCCTTTGAGCAATAATAATGATTTTTGAGCGTGTTTCCAACATGATGAGCGGCTAATTCTCCCACAACCAAGGCAATGAGGAAGCTATTTACGTATGAATAATTGGTAACTATTTTATTTTCTCTAATATTTAATTATAATTTACTCAATCACTGCTTTTGCAGAGTTTTAAATTGTTTGCGTAATTTTCCTAATCAGTTGTGATTCAATTAGATAGGTTATGCTTTGTTTATATAATCTATGCTTAAGGGATACAATTGATGTTTGAGAATTTGCTTGATTATTAGTGAGTTAAGATATAAAGGACTTAAAAGATAATTAGAGTTTTGGATTATTTACCATCATTAATTCATGTGTAATAGTGGAATCAGTGTCTTGGTTATTTTCTCATATCTTGAAGTCAATTTTGTAATAAGTTTTCTTTACTTTTAAGTTTTATAAGTCTAAAAATCCATTGCTTTCACAAGCCTCAAAAGAACCTTTTTACTACAACTCAATTAAAAAACACATCAATTTTTGGCGCCGCTGACGCGGACTTGTCTTTAGGCTAGAGTTTTTAGATTTTTTAGATTTTTATTTGTTTTTATTTTATTTGTTCTTCTTTACGTTTTTGGGTTTTTGTCTTTTCCTTACAGATTTTGGAATTTGGAGCGAAAGAATATTTTGCGAAAGCTTTGGTGAATACTTAAAGACTTGGAGTAAAAGACAAAGCGAAAGGAGCGAAAGAAGAATTGTTTTTTTGTTTTTATTAAAAAAGAGAGGAAAAAAAAAGAGAGGAAAAAAAAAGAGAGACATTTTTTTTTAGACTTTCCTTTTCTTTTGGACTTTGGACTTGGACATTCTTTTATTTTTAAACCATACGGAAGGGTAGTATTAAATATTAAATTGTTTGCAGAGAAGGACGGTGATTACGATATCACCTCGGCCCCTCGGGTTCGTACACGACATTGGAGTTGTGGCCCGAGTCGACTTCAGCGGTTCATCCCCCGTCTGGAACGGGAGGTAAGTTTGTCGAAACACTCGTGAATCCCCTGTCAGCGAGTTACTGTATTCCTTCGTTTGCATATATGCTGAGGACTTGAAAACGGCTGCTTTAATTTCCTAGTAAAGGGAAAGGACTGGCCATACAAGATAAGGGTTCGGATTTAATCACCGTTCTCTTCTTGCCTGCCTTAGGAAAACAAAACCAAACGCAAACCTAAACCTAAAATTTGAAATAGAACGAGACCTATAGGGTAACGAGCTTAATAGGAAAGTCGTTCGAAAAATATTGGTTACTTTTTTGAGCATACTTCGAAGTTCATGATGGTTTCTGTGAGTTGAATGCGTGACTGCGCCGCCTTGGAATGCGGTGAGGCCTTGGGTATCAAAGCTCTACGCAGCTTCCCTCGCCTCTATTCAACTTACTTTGACTCGGATTGATTCCAGATGGGTTTGCTTAAATTGTAACGAATTTCTTTTCGAAGGATTAGAAGCTGGTCTAGAAACAATCTAAGTGGAGCCATCATGCTTCTTGTTTGCTAGAAATCAGTAGGTTTGTTGTGGTGAAGTCATCCTTGTTTGTGTTTGCATAGAACTTCCCTTCCTTTTAGGACTTTTCTTTTTTGTTTTTGTTTTTCTAGTGTATGCCCGAGGTTATCAGAGAGCGGGCTTGGAAAAGAAACACTCTAGGTCGTTTGATTAGTGATAAACCTAGTAGTTCTTCTTGTGAAGGCGGGGAGATCGAAGACTCTTCTTTTGAGAGCCCCGTTTTTGGAAACTTCAGTTTTGAGAATCTGTTTCTTTGTGAGGAAAGTACCCCTAGTACTTCAGCTGTGCCAGCGATGACAACTTTGAAAGATTACATGTTCCCAACTAGGACCAACCGAGCTTCGTGCAGTAAATTGCCAGCCAATACGGCTAATTTCGAGATAAAACCTAGTATTCTTCAGATGATCCCTATGTTCTTAGGAAAAGATGATGATAACCCTTATTTTCATATTAGGGACTTTGAGGAAATCTGTGGGACAGTTAGAATAAAAGACCTCACTGATGAAGTTTTGAAACTTAAGATGTTTCCCTTTTCCTTGAGAGATAAAGCCAAGACCTGGCTGAACAACCTACCACCTGAGTCCATTGAAACATGACAGGAACTTGTTGCTGCTTTCTATATGAAATTCTACCCTAAGCATAAAACTGCAACTGTTAGGCAGAAAATTAGTGCTAGTGTGCAACAAGAGGGAGAGTCTCTTTATAGGTTTTTAGAGAGATTCAATGATCTCCTATCCCAGTGTCCTCACCATGGATTTGATAAGATGAAACTTGTTGAGATTATTTATAATGGTTTAGACTATTCGACCAAAGCCATGGTCGAGTTTATGTGCGCTGGTGAGTTCACCGGTAAAAATGCTGATGATGTTTTTACCTTCTTAGGAGCTATTGCTGAAAAATCCCAACAGTGGGAGTCTTGTGTTGAACCCCCTAAAAGACTCTTGGTCAATAAAAGTAGCACCAATGTGGTGGATACAAGCTTCGAGTCAGATGCTAAGTTTGCTGCTTTGTCTAGAAGGTTAGAAGCTTTGGAATTGAATCAACCTAAATATAGGTCTCTTGTTGAACCTGATGATAGGAATAAAGCCGCTCAAGTCTCTAGTTGTGGAGTAAAGCCCAATAACTCGTTTTGGGAAGGTCATATTAGTGAAGAACAAGCCCATGTTGTCTATAACAACGCTAGGTTTGAGAACCGTCAAAAGTTTGACCCATACTCAGAAACCTACAACCCTGGTTGGAGAAACCATCCTAATTTTTCTTAGTCTAAGGGCCAGAATCAAGGTCAGTCTAGTAATTCTCAGCCTCCCCCAGGTTTTGGTTATGCTAAGAACTCTTCAGTTTAACCCCAGTTTCAGAACCCTTCGGATAAAAAGATCACAAGTTTAGAAGACACTCTAGCCTCGTTTATTAAAAACTTTAATAAGATCAACCTAATGGTTACTCAAGGGATAGAAGAAAGTAAAAATATAGGTTATGCTAACTACCAAGCTATTTCTGAGTTAAAAAACCAGGTTAGTCAGACAAATGAATCTTTGAAGGAAAAAGGTAAGTTTCCTAGTCAAACTCAACCCAATCCTAAAGCAGAGAAATCGTACAATCATGTGAACTCTATTACAACCCTTAGGAGTGGAAAGAAAGTTGACAATAAGGTTGTCATGCCTGATAGTGAACATGCCTGATAGAGTCTCTAAAGAGACCAATGAGGGTCCTGCTGAGCCCGACTTTGTTCCCAGAGCCCCGTTTCCCCAGCTGCTAGTTCCAACTAATAGAACTTTAATGATATATTTGAGGTTTTTAAGGAGGTAACTATTAACCTACCATTGTTGGATGCGATTAAGCAGATTCCCGCTTATGCTAAGTTTCTTAAGGACTTGTGTACACGAAAGCGTAAGCTTAGTGTCCAAAAGAAAGCCTTCCTAGCTAGTCACGTGAGTTCCATTATTCAGAATACCACCACTCCTAAGTATAAAGACCCAGGGTCCCCTACCATTTCTTGCACAATAGGTAAATACCGTGTTGAGAAAGCTTTGCTTGACTTAGGATCCAGTGTGAATTTACTTCCATACCATGTGTACCTCAAGATAGGACTTGCTGATATGAAACCTACCCAAATGACACTTCAGTTAGCTGATAGGTCCGTTAAAATTCCTCGTGGTGTGATCGAGTATGTTCTTATTGAGGTCGACAAGTTTATTTATCCAATTGATTTTTTTATCCTAGATACCCAACCTGTCCCTGACCCAAAGAACCAGATACCAGTGATTTTAGGTCGCCCATTTTTAGCAACATCCAATGCGATCATTAATTATCGAACTGGTATTATGAATTTGTCTTTTGGTAATATGACTATTGAGCTGAACGTCTTTCATATTAGTAAGCTACCCTCTGAACTAGATGACTCGAGCATAGAAGAGGTAAACATGATAGGAACATTAGTCGAGGAGTCATTACCAAACACTTTGTTAGAAGATCCGTTAGAGAAATGCCTAGCTCACTTTGGGATTGATTTCGATGATGATAATGTGATTAATGAGGTGAATGCTTTGTTAGATTCAACCCCTTTGTTAGACACTAGTAACGAATGGAAACCTAAGTTCGAACCACTACCAGTTTCTAAGTCTACCCTAGTTCCTTCGTTAGAAGAGCCTCCTAAGTTGGACCTAAAACCATTGCCAGATACCCTGAAGTATGTGTTTTTAGGCCCGTCTGAGACTTTACCTGTGATTGTTGCTTCCGACTTGGATAGTGATCAGGAAAGTAGGCTAGTGACCGTACTTCAAAACAACAAGGAAGCTTTAGGATGGACCATAGCTGACATTAAGGGTATAAGTCCTACTGTTTGTATGCATCAGATCTATTTAGAGGAAGATACCAAACCATCTAAGGAGATGCAACGAAGACTAAACCCTAATATGAAAGAAGTAGTTCGAACCGAGGTTCTTAAGCTGTTAGATGCAGGCATTATCTACCCCATTTCAGACAGTAAGTGGATCAGCCCCGTTCAGGTTGTTCCCAAGAAATACGGTATTACTGTAGTCCAGAATGATAACAATGAGTTAATTCCGACCCGAGTGACCACGAGTTGGCGTGTTTGTATTGACTATAGGAAATTGAACAAGGTCACTAGGAAGGACCACTTTCCTAAAACAAATAGCTGGACATAGTCATTACTGTTTTCTAGATAGCTACTCAGGCTACAATCAGATCGTTATTGCCTCAGAAGACCAAGAAAAAACTACTTTTACCTGTCCCTTTGGTACCTTTGCGTATAGACACATGCCTTTCGGGCTGTGTAACGCCCCTGCGACTTTTCAGCGTTGCATGATGAGCATATTTTCCGATATGGTAGAAAAGTTTTTAGAGGTCTTTATGGATGATTTTTCAGTGTTTGGTTCGTCTTTCGATGAGTGCTTGCATCATTTGTCATTAGTGTTGACTAGGTGTAAGGAAAACAATCTAGTGCTTAATTGAGAGAAATGTCATTTCATGGTTCGATTAGGAATTGTTTTAGGGCATATCGTATCTTCTAAGGGTATAGAGGTAGATAAAGCCAAAGTTGACCTTATCAAGACTTTACAGGTCCCAAAAACCGTAAGAGATATTAGGTCATTCTTAGGGCATGCAGGTTTTTATCGTCGATTCATTAAGGATTTTAGCTTGATTTCTAGACCTCTTTGCAATTTGTTTGCAAAAGATATTAAGTTTGTCTTTGATGATGCTTGTTTAGAGGCTTTTGAGAAGCTAAAGACTTTACTCACTACCGCCCCCATAGTCCAGGCACCCAACTGGAACTTACCCTTTGAGATCATGTGTGATGCTTCAGATTATGCTATTGGTGTTGTGCTAGGTCAGCGAAACAAATTACTTCATGTGATTTACTATGCTAGAAAAACTCTGAATGATGCCCAGTTGAACTATACCACTACCGAGAAGGAACTGTTGGCCACTGTGTTCGCCTTAGACAAGTTTAGACCCTATCTCTTAGGTTCTAAGATCGTCATATATACTGATCATGCTGCTTTGAAATATCTTTTGTCTAAGAAGGATACAAAACCTATATTGATTAGGTGGATACTTTTGTTGCAAGAGTTTTCTCCAGACATTAGAGACAAAAAGGGTGCCGAAAATGTAGTAGCAGACCACTTGTATAGGCTAGTTGTTGATTCCCCTGATGATTCCCTTCCTATAAGGGATAGTTTTCCTGATGAACAACTTTTCTTTGTTACCCAAGCACCTTGGTATGCGAATATAGTGAATTATCTTGTTACTGGTCGAATGCCCCGACATTGGGGTAAACAAGATCGCTCTAGGTTTTTAGCCGAGGTTAAGCACTTCTTTTGGGACGATCCTTATTTGTTTAAGTATTGTCCATACCAGATTATTAGGAGATGTATACCTGAGAGTGACCAGTCCAGTATTATTTCCTTTTGTCATGATCATGCTTGTGGAGGTCACTTTAGTGCTAAGAAGACTGCTGCTAAGATATTGCAGTGTGGATTCTATTGGCCTTCGTTGTTTAAAGACTCCCAGATATACTGTGTTACTTGTGAACGTTGCCAGAAATTAGGAACCATTTCTCGTAGGAACATGATTCCCTTGAACCCGATTCTAATTGTTGAGGTCTTTGATGTGTGGGGTATTGACTTTATGGGTCAGTTTCCTAATTAATTTGGTAACCTATACATCCTTGTCGCCATAGACTATGTCTCTAAGTGGATTGAGGCGGTTGCGTGTAAAACCAATGACCATAGGGTTGTGATTGAGTTCTTGAAAAATAATATACTTACACGTCTTGGTACACCGTGAGCTATAATTAGTGATGGAGGGTCGCACTTTTGTAATGGACCTTTTAAGATTTTGATGAAGAAATATGGTATTACACATAAGGTAGCTACCCCATATCATCCACAGACTAGTGGTCAGGTTGAGGTTTCCAATAGGGAGATAAAACGTATATTAGAGAAAACAGTTAATCCTAACCGGAAAGACTGGTCGTCTAGGCTTACTGATGCCTTATGGGCTTACCGTACTGCGTTTAAGACCCCCATTGGAATGTCGCCTTATCGGCTTGTGTATGGCAAGGCATGCCATTTACCTGTTGAGTTAGAACATAGAGCTTATTGGGTTGTTAAGCAGCTAAATTTTTCACTTGACAAGGCAGGAGCCCATAGGAAACTCCAGCTCAATGAGTTGGACGAGATTCATATAGATGCTTACGATAGTGCGAAGGAGTATAAGAACAAAATGAAACTTGTGCATGATAGAAATATTTTACGGAAGTCATTTTCTCCAGGTCAAAAAGTTCTTCTGTATGATACCCGCTTGCATCTTTTCCCTGGGAAGTTACGTTCTCGGTGGACGGGTCCTTTTATTGTTCGCACTGTCTTTCCTCATGGAGCTGTTGAAATTGAGACACCGGATGGTAGTAGTTCTTCGAAGGTTAATGGTCAGAGATTGAAACCCTTTTTAGAGCCCTTTCTTATAGGTGATGTTGAGGAGGTCCCTCTGGAGGACCCTGCTTACCCTTGATTGACCATCGAGGCGATTGTATGTTGTATATTAGATTTTGATTTCTCTCTTCACCCAGGTACTATCTTTCCGACTTCTCTCTTTACTGATTCCTCGTGTTACTTTACTTTTTGGTATTGATCTTTCATTAGAAACATTGAGGACAATGTTAGATCTAAGTTTGGGGGTGGGGAAGAAACTTTTTAGCTTTTAGTTGCAATAAATAAACTCCAGAGCCTAAAAATTTATGCTTATTAAGGTTAGAACTAACCAATCTAAGTGGATGGGAACATCTTGGTTGTAGGAGTTGAGGAACCAATCTGATTGGATGGAAACATCTAAAGAGTCTATTCATAAGAGCACAGAGCTCAGGTGTTAGAATTAAAAAAAAAACAAAAAAACATGGTAGTTTCGCCATATCTCGTTGAATCCTAATCCTTCTGTTTTTATTTTTTAAGTGATTTGGTGGGGCACACGATTCAAGTTGTTACCTTTGCTAGGGTGAAATAGGGTGATTGAGATACCAAAAAAAAAAGAAAAAAAAAAGAGAATTAAGACCACACCATCAGACCAACCGGAATAAATTCAATAAAGTCGACCACTGGTGCCCTTGTATATGCCAGTTGTGTTGACCTAGAGTTAGGTTTAGCGACCACTGGTCCCCTTGTATATGCCAGTTGTGTTGATATTAGTCAGACCGGTATCTCAGTCCATTAGGATAGGTTCATCTTGGCAGAGGCCTTCAGACAGATATGCGAAACACCGTTCACTTTAAACTATCGATATTTTCTCTTTATCCATCTTCTTAATCTTTCCATGTGATTGGTTGACTTCGGGTTATGATGTACAGAAACTATCTGAGTAGAGCTATGTCACTTTATATGAATTTTAGTATGCTTGAGTGCAAACACGTGTACAACAATTGGAATTTTGCATCAGGGTACTTCCTCCTATAGTCAATGATTGTATGCCAACCAAGGAGATTCTTTAGTGCCTTCCAAGGTTCTGCGTAGATAGCTAGGGTCTGGAGTAAAGGTTTTGTGGGTACACCTCTGGTAAACCCTCCCGAGATTAACTCGGTCACTAGGGCCACCTAGTGAGTTAGGATTTTATTTTCTAGATTAGTTTTGCTCGAGGACTAGCAAATAGTAAGTTTGGGGGTATTTGATAGACACATTTTTGTGTCTAAATTTTCCTCAATGTCTGTTTTGTTGGAACTCGATTTTTGTACTAATATTGTGTTTTTATGTATTTTTAGGAAATAAATATTGTTGGAAAATTCGGTTCGAAAAGTTGCTCGGAGCACCCCCGGAGGACATTTGCTATACGGACCCCCACTTTTGCTATGTGTCACCCACGGATATGTGTAGCCCATTTGTCCACATCACCCATTTGTTATTCGGCACCCAGGACGTTGGATAAGTGCTAACCATCTTCTTCTCAAATTTAAATCAGAAAAGTGGCGGGAAAAGCTAACAGGCTACGACAAAAATTAGGGTTGGAATTTTGGACGGGATTAAAGGAGACTCAACGGCTGGAAATTGTTGGGATGACTAGACTGGTCTTAACAGGCGTGGTATGGTTGATCTTTTCGGACAAATTTGGCTAGATAATCGGGTGGAAGAAAACAGGGCAGTCCGTGCATGGGAGAGTTATTTCACGGGATCGCATGAGTTTGAACGATTTCTCAGCATGTTTTGTTGACTCGAGCAACAGTTTGGAGCGTGTCAGAGGTAAATAAGGTAGATTCAACAGCAGCAGACGTGTAGGAGAAGGATTTTTGGAAAGAAAATAGTCCGAGAATATTACCCTTCACTGCCGAATAAAGAGAGATTACTGTGAGTTATTACAGAGGATTTTCTTCGCCTGTTGAGTATAAATATCATCCTGGGGTATCAGAGAAGGGGACGGAGAGTTTGGGAGAGAAATAGAGCACCACAGAGTCGAAACACCAAGTTGCAGAGAGACCTGCTGCTGCTGCCATTGAAGAACACGAAGAACGGACCATTCAAGACCGTCGTTTTCCAACAGTAACAACAACTCACAGCCGTGGGTCGTACATCAGAGACAGACTTATTTGCTACATCGTTTGCGACACAAAGCCGTGGGTCTTAGAGCAACAGTAACAGTGACACATCCTTTGTATCGTCTTTTTTTGGTTTGTAACAAATATAATTGTTACAAAACCCGGTTTTGAATTATTTTTCCATTTTCATAATTTGTAAACACCCTTTGAGCAATAATAATGATTTTTGAGCGTGTTTCCAACATGATGAGCGGCTAATTCTCCCACAACCAAGACAATGAGGAAGCTATTTACGCATGAATAATTGGTAACTATTTTATTTTCTCTAATATTTAATTATAATTCACTCAATCACTGCTTTTGCAGAGTTTTAAATTGTTTGCGAAATTTTCCTAATCAGTTGTGATTCAATTAGATAGGTTATGCTTTGTTTAGATAATCTATGCTTATGGGATACAATTGATGTTTGAGAATTTTCTTGATTATTAGTGAGTTAAGATATAAAGGACTTAAAAGATAATTAGAGTTTGGGATTATTTACCATCATTAATTCATGTGTAATAGTGGAATCAGTGTCTTGGTTATTTTCTCATATCTTGAAGTCAATTTTGTAATAAATTTTCTTTACTTTTAAGTTTTATAAGTCTAAAAATCCATTGCTTTCACAAGCCTCAACGAACCTTTTTACTACAACTCAATTGAAAAACACATCAATATCATTTGTGAACCTACTAAAATCTGCTTTGATTTTCCCAAAGCAGAAGATGGAATCAAAGCAGAAGATGGAAGATTTATATCAATTTCTGAAGAAAAGTGTTCGTCACATCATGAACCCTATGGCATTTGTCAACGATTCGATAATAGGTTGCCCATAACCAAGAATCAGTCCCCATGGATCAGTCTCTTTTGGATCCGGATTCACATTCGAATACATGATGGTTTAGACGATAAAACCAAAGAGAGATGGGTCATTCTTTTCTTCTTCCTCTCTCGGTTTCGAAGAAAACCAAACAGTGGACTAGGGTTCGAAATTCCTTACTTCAAATTTTTGCATGTGTATTTCAAGGAAAGAAATTGTTATCTACTTACTATAGGATTCAAGAGAAACAAAGGGTTTCCCTCAATTCTTTTCAACAAAGTTCAATCAAGGAGATTCAATACTCAACCGACCATATCGATTGTAAGTGGCTTTTCACTCTTTTTGTTGTTTCAATGGCAAATAGAGGTAGAAATACTGGAAATTTTGTTAGTGGTGAAAGCTCAACTAGGAACATGATGCTCTATTCTACTATCGATGCCAATTATGAAAACATGCCTAGTCTCACTTATGATATTGCATCTCAAAATTACTTTGTGGATGATGAATGCCTCACCAAATTCGGTTTAATCAAAGAACCCATTATGGAAATGATCTTTATGGAAATATCGGATAAGAAATACACGAAATTTGTGAATGAAAGAGAATGAGGCATTATTCATGAATCCTCATTCAAGGCTACTGCGGACCTTGTCAAACTATTTTATGCGAATATGCATGAGATGAACTTCGAAGGATGCACCTTCCGTACCATGATCAGTACAAAATCTTTTGAAGTTAACAAGCAAATCATCTCGGAATTGATTCTCTATCGCTACAAGAACACTTTCTTACCGTGTGCGGATCCGAGATATCGTGTCGACAACAACATCATTTCTTCCTTAATTGGTTGAGTATGGTCAGGTAATACACTTCTCATTCATAATATTGAGTTCCATCTCAAGGTGTTTGGAAAACTAGTTTCCACAAATCATTTTCCTAGAAATATGCATAAGTCAAGGTGGATAAGAGATATTGCTGAACTTGTATATCATCTTTTCAGAGGAATCAAGAACTTTGATTTCTGCGGTCTAATAATTAAATAGATGATTACAATTCGAAAAAGTGGAAGGAGAACTCCTGGATTTGCTTGTTTGGTTACAAGAATATGTAGCTCTTTTGGTATTGTATGGCCAAACTCTAGGGAAAAAATTCCAAAGAAACTAGGGGAAGGAATTCTCGACAAGACGAGAGGACAAGTGTACAATGCTCCTGCTCCTATAAGAGTTAAAGGAGACTCCCAAACACTCAAGAGAAGGCTACAAAGAAAGAACAATTGTATCATTTGAAAAAGCGGGGGTACAACAACCTCACCCAATATTTCGATTAGCAATCTGTATGGACAAACTCCAATATACTTTCAAGAGAATCAACTAGACTCAATCTTAATAAAGTATATCAAAGAGTTATATCTCTCTTTCTTGATTCAATTCTTACTCAAGCAAATAGTAATCTGCGAGTCTAATTGAATACAAGAGAAATTACTTGAACGGTACCAAAGACAAATGTTCAAGTATCAATCAATTTCAATCAACAACCAAAGGTCGGATTTCCAATTGATTGATTCTAACGCACAACCTGTGATATTTCAATTATATAAAATAATATAATATGAAATAGAAATAACACAGACACCAGAATTTTGTTAACGAGGAAACCGTAAATGCAAAAAAACCCCGGGACCTAGTCCATATTGAACACCAAACTGTATTAAGTCGCTACAGACACTAGCCTACTACAAACTAACTTCGGTCTGGACTGTAGTTGAACCCCAATCAATCTCACATTGATTCAAGGTACAGTTGCGCTCCTTACGTCTCTGATCCCAGCAGGATACTATGCACTTGATTCCCTTAGCTGATCTCACCCACAACTAAGAGTTGATACGACCCAAAGTCGAAGACTTTAATAAACAAATCTGTATCACACAGAAAAGTCTACAGGAATAGATAAATCTGTCTCGCACAGAAATACCTACAAGTTTTTGTTCCATCTTTTGATAAATCAAGGTGAACAAGAACCAATTGATAAACCAGACTTATATTCCCGAAGAACAACCTAGTATTATCAATCACCTCACAATAATCTTAATCGACGCGACGAAAGAAGATATTGTGGAATCACAAACGATGAGACGAAGATGTTTGTGACTACTTTTCTATCTTGCCTATCGGAGATATAAATCTCAAGCCAATCGTTACGATTGTACTCAAAACGATAAAATCAGCAAGATCAGATCACACAACTACGAGAAAGTAGTATCAGTCTGGCTTCACAATCCCAATGAAGTCTTTAAGTCGTTAACCTGGTTTTTAAGAAGAAACCTAAGGTTAAAGGAGAATCGACTCTAGCTAATACAACTAGTATCACACAGGAGGTGTGGGATTAGGTTTCCTAGTTTCTAGAGTTCTCCCTTATATAGTCTTTCAAATCAGAGTTTGCAATCAATGTTAGCTTGGTAACAAAGCATTCAATATTCACCGTTAGATGAAAACCTGATTAGATTCAAGCTAATATCTTTCAACCGTTGGATCGAAAACTTAGCTTGTTACACACAAATGAAATGCACGATTTTAGGTTTGTGTAACCATACCCAAACATGTACATTTGTTGGTTCAACAATAGTTAACCAAATGGTTAGCCATATGAGCACTTTCATATCAACCATGTTCTTCTTCACCATAACTAGTTCAAATGACTCAAATGAACTAGTTAGAGAGTTGTTCAATTGCAAGGAAATCTTATGTAACTACACAAGACACAATCGAAGCAAAAACGATTTGATTCACTCGAATCTGTTCATGAACTTTATAGCCACGGTTTGCATTTAACATTCTTTAGTTAATATAAATAAGTTCACAAAAAATCGTCTTTAGATATAACCAACTTAATTTCGCAGACTTAGTTCGCGGACTTAAGTTCCCGAAAGGAGTTCTCAAACTTCAGCAGATTTTCTCGGCTGAGAACTTACGCCAGTTCGCGGACTGGGTTCGCGGACTGAGTTAACGGCTCTTGTTCCGGTTCTCTTGATCAACAAAGTTCGCAAACTTCGGTTCAAGGAAAAATGACTTATACATATATGTGTTACCACACAATGCTTATATCCATCATTGGTTATATAATCTAAACTCTCATTTCAATCATTGAAACATTCTTAGAGGACGTTATTATATAGTTGTTATTCACAAACTATTTTTCGTCAAAGTAAGAAAATTTCAAAGTGATTGAAAACGTATCATGAATTTCGTCACTAGGTAAAGATGAACTTGGCCAAAGAAAAAGCTTACCAACACATATTTCGAGAAATAGATAGGCGAGATAAACTCGGCTCGAAATAGCAAATGTGTATAATAAAAGTCTATATAGCAAAACGACTTTTGTCTCAAAATAAGAGATATAGTAGATAGACTTTTGAGTGATAGATAAGTTCAAGTCTCCACATACCTTTTAATCGATGAAGTTCCACCAGTTCCTTGAGTAGTCCTTCGTCTTGTATGATGATTGCCATGGAGTTCTTGAGCTCAATTACACTTTCTATCCTAGTCCGAGACTTAGCTATAGTAGACTAGAAATCAAGACTTATAGTTTTGATCACTAACATTGACAAACATGCTTGAGATAGCAACGCATGCGAGGTCGACCGAGCAATGCTCTAACAATCTCCCTCTTTGTCAATTTTAGTGACCGAGCAATGTTCATGAACAGATACAACTACAAGAAAAGTAGTATCGGTCTGGCTTCACAATCCCAATGAAGTCTCTAAGTCATCAACCTGGTTTTAGAAGAAGAAACCAAAGGTTAAAGGAGAATCGACTCTAGCTTAGGTTTCCCAGTTGCTAGAGTTCTCCTTTATATAGTCTTTCAAATCAGAGTTTGCAATCAATGTTAGCTTGGTAACAAAGCATTCAATATTCACCGTTAGATGAAAACCTGATAAGATTCTAGCTAATATTTCTCAAACGTTGGATCGAAAACTTAGCTTGTTACACACAAATGAAATGTCCAATTTTGGGTTTATGTAGCCGTTCCCAAACATTAATATTTGTTGGTTCAACAAGTCAACCAAATAGTTGCCATATGATTACTCTCATATCAACCTTATTCTTCTTCACCATAACTAGTTCAAATGACTCAAATGAACTAGTTAGAGAGTTTTTCAATTGCTTAGATCTTATGTAACTACACAAGACACAATCGAAGCAAAAACGGTTTGATTCACTCGAATCGGTTCATGAACTTCATAACCACGGTTTGCAAAAGCATTCCTTGGTTTATATAAACATGAGTTCAAGAATAACCGATTTTAGATATAACCTGCTCAAGTTCGCGGACTGGGTTCGCGGACTTAAGCTCACGGAAGGAGTTTGCACACTCCAATAGAAATTCTCGGGTCGAGAACATCCACCAGTTCGCGGACTTGGATCACGCCACATTCCGTTTCTCTTGATCAACAAAGTTCGTAAATTTTGGTTTAAGGAATACGGACTTATACATATATGTGTTTCCACAATAATGCTTATATCCTACCAATGGTTATGTAATCTAAACTCTCATTTCAATCATTGAAACATTCTCAGAGGACGTTATATAGCCGTTATTCACAGACCATTTTTCGTCAGAGCAATTTTCAAAGTGATTAAAACATAACATGACATTCGTCACTAGGTAAAGATGAATTTGGCTAAAGAGAAATCTTACCAACACATATTTCGAGAAATAGATAGGCGAGTTATACTCGGCTCGAATTAGCAAATGTGTATAATGAAAGTCTATATATCAAAACGACTTTTGTCTCAAGAATAGGAGATAGAGTAGAAAGACTTTTGAGTGACAAATAAGTTCAAGTCTCCACATACCTTTTAGTCAATGAAGATCCACCAGTTTCTTTATTAGTCCTTCGTCTTGTATGATGATTGCCATGGAGTCTTGAGCTCAAATACACTTTCTATCCTAGTCCGAGACCTTTATCTATATAGGCTAGAAATCAAGACTTATAGTTTTGATCACTAACATTGACAAACATGCTTGAGATAGCAACGCATGCGAGTTCGACCGAGCAATGCTCTAACAATCTCCCCCTTTGTCAATTTTAGTGACAAAACTATTAATACATATGGAATACAAAAAATAAATAAATTAACTTTTGTAGCTCCTATTCCACATGCCTAATCTTCAACATTACTCGAAATCTTCGTCACTTCCAAGTACTCCAATGATCCCAAAGGTTGTAAGTTAGGTATCATCGTTGTTGAAATTCTGTAGCTATAACAACAAGAAAACAATAGTCCTCAATCATTGTTATACAATGTCATAGTATCATTACACAACGTCAAAGTCCAATTGTATCACAACTTCAACAACAATACTATGGTGATATGTATCACTCCCCTTTAGTCAGTACTCCATCTCACATGGAAACCACTCCCCCTTACATAATGATCTGAAAACCATATGTATTTGTAGTGTGAACTACATATTAATTTAATTCTCCCCCTTTTTGTCAATAAAATTGGCAAAGGTACAAGAACGGGATTCTAATGAAATTTCCGAAAGAGACATTTCTTGACCAAAAGAAAGCAAAAGTATATCATCTTATTTAGACGCAATCATAAAGCCGAAGCTAAATGCATTCATCAAGGAGTTTGTAAAGATACAAGATAACCCCTATAATATTCCACAACCGCACTCCCCACAAAGATTTGGCAATTAAGCGCAAGTTCAAAAGAACTCTCCCCCATAAAATGTCATTCCCGAGAGAACAACAAGAGTGACCTTAATTTCCAAGGAAAATAAGGATTTCTTTGGACATAATAAATCACATACAAATATGAATTTGAATCCAAAATATTCAATTAAACTAACCACAAGAGAACCCATGATTAATTTAATCGAAAAATGCTCAACATAAGTGAACTTATGGAGACTCAAAATATTCAATTAGATTAATCACAAGTGAACCCATAATTAACCTAGTCGAAATACACAATCAAACTAATCACAAAAGTAATCAATTTAATTGGTCGTGCTCGACATAAGAAAACTTACGGAGCAACAACTAAATAACCAAACAAGATGATTAATCTAGTTGAAAATGCTCGATATAAAGTACCTCACGGAACAACAACATAGCTAATCATAAGAATAATCAACTTGGTCGTTCAATTCTCAACATAAGACACTTTACGGAGCCTCACAGTAATACATAAAATATGGATCAGGGAAGATCAATTACTGCGGAATACACAAGGATTCATTCTATTTTTCCATCACCATTTTCACAATGACATAATAGACATAATCCTTGAAAACAAAAGATTTTAACCTATCTTCCATCAATAATTGACATAATAGGCTTAACTTTTGTATTTGTCAAAAGTCTATTCATTCTTTTATCAATACATGCATATCGACATACGAAAGACTTTACTTTTGACAAGGTATGGGATAGTCATAGTTCACGGACGCAAACACACATACCCCATAACAATATTGCAATATATATAACCATAATGATTAATACTGCAAAAATCATCTTCCAAACAAATTTAGAATTTAAACCAATAAATCTAAAATCATGAAGATGAAAACGTTGGACATAGCTATGTGTAATCACAATAATGGCTATTCCAAACTCTAGTTATTCTTCTAATAAAAACAAGAAAATAGAAGATTTACTAGGCAAATAAAGTCCTATAAAGCATTTACTTACTTTGAATACTCTTCTCATATTTTCTGTATTCATCAAGCTCATCTTCTATCAGATCAATTCTCGACTCCAGATGATCCATCTTTTCTTCAAGTTTCTTGGAAGAAGTTTTAAGTTCACTTTTTAGGGCACGAACTTTTTCCAAAACGAGATTCATGGTTAAAGAGAGCTTATCAAAATGAGAAACAGAGACGTTACCGTACAAAGAAGAGCCGTGAAGATCGGGGCTCATCGCATTATCAGAAGAATCAAACCGTATCTTCTTAGATGGAAAGAGAACAGTCCAAACATCACTTTCCTTGCTTGAAAGACTTGAAGAGGACGTGATGGAAGAGATAAATGAAATGTTTATGCAAAGGAGAAAAAAAAAACTTCATTTAAAGAGGAACTGAGGATAAGGGATAAATATCCAAAATAACCTTTGACCAAAACCCTAAAAGATTATCCTCAGAACTAGTCTTAAGGAGAAAATCCGTTTGAAAACAAAACAGTTCTAGGCTAAAACAATAATATAAATAACTAATCACAACCCTCTTGAAGATCATGATTTTTGTCTAAGAGGGATAGACAAGAATCATTAAAACAGTATTACAAAATGTAATTGTTCCAATCCTCTGCAGGACTGGGTAACTTCTTTCAAGGGGATGAAGTATTTGATATACTTTCTTTCTTTCTTTTTTTAAGAAAGAAGAGTTATGCACTTCATCCTTTCTTTCTTTTAGCACAGATTTGAATACCTTGATTGTTGATTTTCGTAAACTATGCATTCTTTTTGAAATATCTTTTACAAAAGATGAGGGTTTTGTTAAGAGATTTCTTTTTCTTCTTCTATAAACGACGTTTGACAGAGGAGTACTTTTCCTGTTTCAAGGTGTCACAGGTTTTAGGATGATCCTGATGATCACATGAGGAAATCTTGAGATTAGATAAATCCTTGTGATCTTCTGTATGATTCTTGTTGTCAAGGTGACTTAACAATGATATAGAATCAGGAGAAATTTGCTGGTAGTACAAGGACGTCTTGTAAGAATCACGATTGTTCATCTCCAATTTTAAGTTATACAATTGACATTCCAGATTTTCAATTCTTTTAATTAAGACTTCCTTTTCAAATTGAAGTATTTCTGAGGAAGTAAGATTGTTTATCATGGAATAATCAGGAATGTTAGGAGGACATACGTGATTATCAACAAATAGATTAAGATAACCATCATAGATTTCATCCTCAGGACAATAGTCAAGAGTAGCCATCCATGCTTTAGTTATCTTGTTTTTCTCTGTATCAGGATGAATAGAAGCATTGTAAACACTTCTATAACACTTGAAACTGGAATTGTTGACATAGTTTTTTTGAACCTTTTTATTGATTGACTGAGCTTTCTTTTGAGACTTTCTTTTCCTCTGTCTAAGAGATTTCTTAAGATGTTGCATAAACAGACCCAAGATTGAATTAATGCAATTCTCATTTCTATTGTCAGTCAATTTAGAACGTCGAGACTTACAATCAGATGCAGCAACAAGATTGTTAGCCAGATGATGTTTCTCTCGTTGTTCAAGTTCAAGATCGAAAATTTTCAACTTTCTAGTAAGAGAACTTATGGATAGAGTATCAAGGTTATTTCCCTTAATGATGGCATGCTTCTTAGAGTCGTATCTAGAAGGCAGCGATCTGAGAATTTTCATCACAATGTCCTTTTCAGGAATAGTCTTACCCAATGCAAAGGATGCATTAACAATTTCATACACTTTGTGATTAAACTCATCAAATGTTTCTTCATCTGCCATACGAAGGTTTTCCCAATCGGAATTAAGGTTTTGAAGCCTAGCTTCCTTTTCACTAGAGTTACCTTCGAATACGGTTTCTAAGATATCCCACGCATCTTTAGACCTCGTGCAATTAGACACATGGTGCTGAAAGATTTGGGGTAATGGCATGTATAATGGCATTCAAACCGTCGGATTTTTGCTTTGCAGCATTTATCTCGGCAGGGGTGTATTCACCAATAGGATTGGGAACGTTTACATCTCCAACTGCCACGACAAGAGCATTATAGCCATTAACAACATATACCCATGATTGAAAATCACGTGCTTGAAGAAAAGCTCGCATAACAATTTTCCACCATAAGTAATTAGAGCCATCGAAGACTGGTGGTACGTTAATTGAGATAGCAACTCTGTCCATAGAGTCAGATCGCTACAAACACAGACTTGTAAGGTCTTAAACGTGTTTGCCTACTCTGATACCAATTGAAAAAGTGGAGGTACAACAACCACACCCAATATTTCGCTTAGCAGTCTGTATGGACAAACTCCAATATACTTTCTAGAGAATCAACTAGACAGTCAGACTCAATCTAGATAAAGAGTATATCAAAGAGTTTATATCTCAATCTCTCGATTTGATATATACTCAAGCAAATAGAAATCTGCGAGTCTTTATCAAATACTAGAGAGATAACTTGGATGGTACCAAAGACCAATATCCAAGTGTCAATCAATTTAAATCAACAACCAAAAGGTCGGATATTCTAATTGATTGAACAACGCACAACCTGTGATATTTCAATTATATAACAAAATATAATGCGGAAAAGAAATAACACAGACACTAGAATTTTGTTAACGAGGAAACCGATAAAAAAAAGCCCAGGGACCTAGTCCAGATTGAACACACACTGTATTAAGCCGCTACAGACACTAGCCTACTCCAAACTAACTTCGGTCTGGACTATAGTTGAACCCCAATCAATCTCACACTGATCCAAGATACAGTTATGCTCCTACGTCTCTGATCCCAGAAGGATGCTACGTACTTGATTCCCTTAGCTGATCTCACCCACAACTAAGAGTTGTTACGACCCAAAGTCGAAGACTTTAATAAACAAATCTGTATCACACAGAAAAGTCTACGGTAATAGATAAATCTGTCTCCCACGAATATACCTACAAGTTTTGTTCCGTCTTTTGATAAATCAAGGTGAACAAGAACCAATTGATAAACCAGACTTATATTCCCGAAGAACAACCTAGTATTATCAATCACCTCACAATAATCCTAATCGACACAATGAAAAAAGATATTGTGGAATCACAAACGATGAGACGAAGTGTTTGTGATTACTTTTCTATCTTGCCTATCGGAGATATAAATCTCGAGCCAAGTCCGCGAACTTGAGCAGGTTATATCTAAAATCGGTTGTTCTTGAACTCATGTTTATATAAACTAAGGAATGCTTTTGCAAACCGTGGCCATAAAGTTCATGAACCGATTCGAGAGAATAAAACCGTTTTTGCTTAGATTGTGTCTTGTGTAGTTAATAAGATCTAAGCAATTGAACAACTCTCTAACTAGTTCACTTGAGTCATTTGAACTAGTTATAATGAAGAAGAATATGGTGGTGTTGATGGTGGTTTTTAAACAAGGGGTAAAATCGTAAAACCTTACGCATAGCATGACGTCACCGGTGACGTTAAACACATTTATTAGAACTTTTAATGCACATATGTAAAAAATTACCAGGGTATCTTTTTTCAAATGCTAAACTAGGGTTCGACACACAAAACCCTAAGCCGCACAATCGCTGCGCATCATGGCAACTATGCCAAAACCAAAGCCGCACAATCGCTGCGCATCATGGAAACTATGCCAAATCCAAAGCCGCACAATCGCTGCGCATAATGGCAACAATGCCAAAACTAAGCCGCCACACACGTCATTGGCACATGCCAAGCGACGCTTGCGACCTAGCATGCCAAGCCGTGCAAACCTAGGGCCAAGCCGCCACACACGCCATTGGCACATTCAAAGCGACGTTTGCGACCTAGCATGCCAAGCCGTGCAAACCTAGGGCCAAGCCGCCACATGCGCCATTGGCACATGCCAAGCGACGCTTGCGACCTAACATGCCAAGCCATGCAAACCTAGGGCCAAACCGCCACACGCGCCATTGGCACATGCCAAGCGACGCTTGCGACCTAGCATGCCAAGCCGTGCAAACATAGGGCCAAGCCGACACACACGCCATTGGCACATGCCAAGCGACGCTTGCGACCTAGCATGCCAAGCCGTGCAAACATAGGGCCAAGCCGCCACACACGCCATTGGCACATGCCAAGCGACGCTTGCGACCTAGCATGCCAAGCCGTGCAAACCTAGGGCCAAGCCGCCACACGCGCCATTGGCACATGCCAATCGACGCTTGCGACCTAGCATGCCTAGCCGTGCAAACCTAGGTCCAAGCCGCCACACGCGCCATTGGCACATGCCAAGCGACGCTTGCGACCTAGCATGCCTAGACGTGCAAACCTAGGGCCAAGCCGCCACACGCGCCATTGGCACATGCCGAGCGACGCTTGCAAACTAGCATGCCAAGTCGTGCAAACCTAGTGCCAAGCCGCCACGCGCCATTGGCACATGCCGAGCGGCCCTTGCAACCTAGCATGCCAAGACGTGCAAACCTAGGGCCAAAGCCGCTACGCGCGCCATTGGCACATGCCATGCAACCTTGCATTTTGGCATTGCCTCCTGCACCCGATGCTCAACCTACAGCCAAGGCATTCCACACAAGCCATTGGCACATGCCATGTGACCCTTGCACTTTGGCATGCCGCGCCTACATCAAAGGCCACGATTCCTCTCAAGATGCAAAATCTCGACCGTCGAAGGTCGCCACTGAGCCGACGCATCTCTCAAGCTCAACTTATCAAACACTGGAGACATGCTACATGTTTTCCACAAAAACACTCGAGACATCAATACATGTCACAAACTGGGGGATGCTCTTTAGGGTTTTGGTTTGGCGGTTTACAACGTGCGGCATACACAAATGCCCATTTCAAGACAGTGTATTAAGAATAAAACGGTTAGTAAATGCAGGAAGCAATGGTGAAACGCTCTTTCATTATGGAACATCAATTCCATCAAATTCCATCAATACCAGGCGTTACCACCTCTTCCCATTTAACTCATCTGTTTCTTTTTCTTACGAGGCCAGAGTACGTTTCACTTAGACTTGTATAAATAGGTCTTACCTATTTCCACCAAGACAACAAATTTTTGGTCAGGAGAAATACAATAATCAGAAAGGAAACTTTGCTAGATTTCCCAAAAGCTTTCGCCTTCTGATACAAGTCAGGTACTACTCTTCCAGAACTGTTCTGGTCTCAACACTCTTTTCGCTTCCCTCCCTAAACCAGCCCTTCTCCTACTCTTTGTGACCGAAGCAAATCCGGAACGGCCATTTCTTGGTTTAGGCTGGAGTTGTACAGATTGATCTCTCGAATCTAAAGTACTCCCGTGCAGTACATTTGTTTAGGGTTTAGATCTGTTTCTCACTCACCTACCGGAATTACCAAAATCGGCAGAAACGATTTTCACCCATAAATAATTGGCGACCACAGTGGGAGATTAATCTTTCAGTTGCAATATCAGATCCTAGAATTCATTCTCTATTCTAGATTTCAGAAGATGGTCGGTTTTCAGACTGTCTCTACAAACTCAAATCCCACTCAGGCGAATGACGATCTTTCTGCTCCAGCTAATGACGCAACCAACGGAGAAATCCCAAGACTGGTCGATCTGGCACGAGCTCAGGAGATCCATACCAAGAACATGGACCTGATGAAGGAAGCAATCAACATCATACTTGATTTCTTCATCAGTTTGACGTCGGAATTAAGTGACTCACGCTTCCCAGAAGATCAAGGACCAGGGACTAGTATCCCAAACAAACATTCTCAAATCAATGGTTTTGTCACTAACTGGAAGCCAGTCGACCAGGAAGCAACCTCACTGGTGGAGAACTTATGCGAACTGCTGCACCTCTCCAAGGATCAGCGGGTAGAGACATTCTCCGCTATCAATCAGATAGCATTGAATGCGTCTCTGGTTCCTTCACACGTGGGGACTTCGAGTACACCAGAGATATCCATCAACAATATTGTGTTCACTGATGACGACATGATGGTAGAAGAGGGTCATAACCGAACCCTACACGTCACGACTCTCGTCAGGAACACGGAGTTCCGAAGGGCACTCATCGACACAGGAGCATCCTCCAATGTCATCACTCTTGGAACGCTTGAGGATGCCAGGGTGCGGCCTGGCGAAGTCATACGACAATCTACTACGATGACAGATTTCGAAGGTTACCAAACCAGCACGTACGGGTACATCAACTTGGAGTTGACAGTAAGATCAATCCGATCCAATGTGAAATTCAAAGTGATCGAGAAAGAACCAGATTACCACATGATACTAGGAAGACCGTGGCTACACGACCACAAAATCATTCCTTCAACATACCACCAGTGCCTAAAAACTGTGCTGAACGGGGAAGTTGTTCGTATCTCCGCATCATTATCTCCCTACGCGCCGATCTATTGCGTAGAGACGTTTGAACCAAAGAAGGGTTCACGAGACACGACAGACAGAGTTCACAGTTTCCTGCTGCCGAAATGGACGTCGCTCAAGGAAAGCGACAAGTCGACATCGCTCCACGGAGAAGTACGCCCCCCATCATCTCCGAAAGGAAAGTCGTCAGTCTTCCTCTGCCAAGCCAAGGCATAACCCGCGCCCGCACCAAATGAGGACGCACTCCCGCCGCAGGTCATGACAGAAAAGGGAAGATCACGTATCGCCGCCACTGTTAGAAATTAGCAGGGGAGACCACGACCCGGTCTCTCCGCCCAGCAGAATGTTTTCACAACAACCAGGAGGAAGTTCCGGACGCACCTCAGCAGCTGCAGGACGGGACCAATTCGACCACGGACGAACTCGAGACTACCAATATTGGGAGCGAGGAATCTCCACGACCCATCCTGATCAGCTCAACTCTATGCTCAGCGGAACGCTCGAAGCTGGTCGACCTACTCAAAGAGTATCAATATGTATTTTCATGGACATATGAAGAGATGCCTGGCTTAGACGAAAAGCTAGTCACCCACCATCTGCACATAATACCCGGATCTAAACCGACCAAACAATCCCCGAGACAGTTCAGACATGACGTAGAAGAACAAATTAAAGCGGAGATTCAGAAATTGCTAGCCGCTGGTTTCATCAAACCTATTCACCATCCCACCTGGTTGGCTAATGTCGTTCCAGTAAAGAAGAAGAATGGCCAGATCAGATGTTGTGTAGACTTCAGAGATTTAAATAAATGCTGCCCCAAAGAAGATTTCCCACTTCCTAACATCGACATGCTGGTAGACGCTACCAGTGGGCACGACATGTTCTCTTTCATGGACGGGTATAATGGCTACAACCAGATAAAGATGTACGAACACGATGCAAGTAAGACCGCTTTCCGAACTCCTCTCGGAAATTTCTACTATACCGTAATGCCTTTCGGTCTGAAGAATGCTGGCGCCACCTACCAACGCGCCATGATTACCATCTTCCACGAAATGATGCACAAACAAGTCGAGGATTATGTAGATGATGTGGTGGTTAAATCAAAAACTCGAGCAACCCATCTGGAAACACTACGACAAGTGTTTGAAAGGTGCCGCGAATACAAGCTAAAGATGAACCCTTTGAAATGCGCCTTCGGTATCTCTTCAGGGAAATTCTTAGGGTTCCAGGTAACAGCCGAAGGGATTAAAGTCGACCCGGTCAAGACACAAGCTATTCTTACGATGCCACCGCCACGAACTGTGAAGGAACTCCAGAGTTTCATGGGTAAAATAAACTACATTCGTCGCTTCATACCGGGACTGGCGCAGCTTGTCACTGCATTTACTCCTTTACCAAAGAAAGGGGCAAGCTTTGTGTGGACCATGCTTCAACAGGAAGCATATAAAAAAAATCCAACAAACGCTGTCCTCCCCGGCCGTCATGAAATCCCCTGTACAAGGAAGACCGTTGTGTCTTTACACGGCCTTTAGTGATACTGCTGTTGGAGCCCTCCTCGCTCAAGAAGACGACGAAGGGATCGGACATCCCATATACTACTTCAGTCGAACATTAAGAGATGCTGAGCTCAGATACCCCAAAGCGGAAAAGGCGTGTCTGGCTCTAATTTATTCCATCCAAAAGTTCTGACACTACCTTCTCTCCAACAAGGTGGTACTATTATCCAAATCTGATCCTGTAAAGATTCTCCTCTCAAAACCGGCCCTGATAGGGAGACCGGCTAAATGGATCCTTTAGATGTCAGAATTCGACATAACATGCGCTTCCCCGAGGGCTATCAAAGGACAAGTTGTTGCAGATCTGTTAGCAGCATTCCTAGGAGAAAATACTGCAAAGTTACGTGAGGATCTTCCTGTAAATCTTCCAGAAGTTTTTCTAGTCAAAGAAGAGGCATGGCTACTATTCTTCGACAGCTCTTCCACCCCTAGTACTAACACCGAAGGAGCAGGCGTGATTCTGGTATCCCCTGCTGGTGAAGTCTTCTCGTATTATTTCAAGCTAGACTTCCCTTGCACTAACAACTCAGCGAAGTACGAAGCCTTCCTCACAGGACTATCACTGGCTAAACAAGCTGGGCCTCACGTCTGGAAATAAGAGGTGATTCCAAACTACTCGTCAACCAGATGAACGGAATCTACGCGCTAAAGGAATTAACACTGGCGCCATACAGAGCTGAAGCACAAAAACTGCTAAACTACTTCGCTGATGCAACCATCACACACATCGTCCGTAATAGCAACAAGCACGCTGATTGTCTAGCTACACTAGCATCAAAGCTGCAGTTCGAAGGATTCGAAGAAACCCTGACAGTGAAAAGGAGAACCATAACTTCCACGTGGCTTTCGCAACCTGAGAAGGCCGGAGACAATGACTGGAGAACTCCTATTATCCAGGAACTCAACAGCTCACTTTCCCAGGGAAAGGTCAGTCTCAAGACTTTGCGAAGTTTCTTTATGATTCAAGGCGTTCTATACCATCGAAACCCAGACGGCTCCCTGTGAAGATGCCTCGGAAAGGAAGAGGCGCAACATCAACTTGACCGCGTCCATGCCGAGGTCTGTGGGATAACATCGGTAGTAACCCTCTATCGTCGTTTACAATGACTTGGTTACTACTGGCCAGAGATGGAGGCTCAATCCCGATTGCTTCAGAAAACATGTTCCAATTGCCAAGCACCACCGCATCAGTCAGAAGTCTTCAATATTACTCACGCTGGGGACTGGCAGAGGACATACATCAGCTACCTCTGCGATGGCATACTCCCTACCAACAAAGAAAACGCGTCCAAGATAAAACATGGATCCAAAAGGTTTGTGTTCCATGACGGGATTTTATATCGCAAAAGTTTTGGAGGAAGTTTATTACGATGTTTGAATAAGGCGAAAATCCCGGTCATACTCATAGAAATGCACGAAGGCGAACACCAAGGGAAACATAAGTTGTTTCTTAAAATACATGAGAAATACTACTGTCCGACCATAGAAGATGACGCAGCTGCTTTCGTTCAGAAATGCCGGGAATGACAGGTCCACGGGAACCTTATCCACGCGCCTCCAACACCCCTGCACTCGATAAGTAGTCCATGGCCCTTTTACAGCTCGTGACTTGACATCATCGGGAAGATCAATCCGCCATCTTCAAAGCAGCATGAATACATAATAACCGCGACCGAGTACTTCACCAAATGGGTCGAAGCTATCCCCTTGAAAGGAACCACCTGAGTCACAATCGCGGCGTTCATCAAGGAACACATCATCTACCGTTTTGGCGTACCTAAACACATCATCGACGACAACGACACGCCTTTTGCTAACAAACAAGTACAGGAATTACTCGAGAGGTACGGTATCAAACAAGTCTTCTCTACCGTATACTACCCCCAGGGAAACGGGCAAGCCGAGAGCACCAACAAGACCCTGATTCGAATTCTCAGCCGAACGGTACACGACAATCCCAAAACATGGCATGACCAGCTGCCAATGGCCCTCTGGGCATACCAAACATCTCCAAGAAGCTCCACCGGCGCTTCTCCCTACTCTCTCGTCTACGGTGCAGACGCAATCCTCCCAGCTGAAATCAAAATCCCGTCTGCCAGAATTTCCGCAGCAAGTGGAGTTCAATGGGATGAAGCCGAAACACTGAATGCCAGAATAGCGGAACTAGACACCATAGATTTCATAAGATTCAGGGAAGAAGAACACGCACAAGCATGCAGAAACAGAGTTTCCAGAGCATACAACAGAACTGTGAAATCCAGGGTTTTCAAAACAGGAGATTTGGTGCTGAAGACTGCTAAACACATCCAGCAAGACGTATCTGCACCAAAGTTTTCCCCAAAATGGGAAGGGACATATGTAATTACGAAGGCGTATGACAGTGGGTACTACAAGATTATCAAGGAAGATGGAGGAAAGAGAGGCAGTCATCAACGGGAAATGGCTCAAGGCATACTATGCCTAACCACTATCTCACAACGTGCTACATCAGGGCGCAGAAATCTAGGCACCCTTTTCGCTTTCTTTTCATTTCCAATTATCAAGTTTCGATGAAACCTCAACAGATCAATAGAATTTATTTATTTCTTCAAAAACACAAGTAAAAAAAAAACAAAAAAATAACCTACATCTCGTAACACGAGTCAGAAAAGCCCATCCAATAGATTGTAATCCCTAGAAAGCATCATCTTTAATCGACTCTGATATCTTTCAGTCCTACTGTTTAAATTCCGGGTTAACTCTTCAACCTTCTGCGACTCCATATCCAAAGCTTTCTCCTCTTCCAGCATAGCTTTTGTAGCAGGGACCACACCAGCAAGGATACCGGCCCTGTCGACTTTCACAATATCAAGACGATGTCGCAACCAGCTGACATTGAACTCCAAAGATTCACAGATAGACACCATATTCTCCCACTTTTGAATGTCTGACTCCACAACAGCACAGATAGACATACTCTCCATTTCGGCGACCATCGGCAAGAGGCAATTGACTATGGAAACTAGAGCAGACGAACAATATTTCACCACGCTCTTGGTAGCAATGTGACCATATATTTTCCATATTCATGTAAAGAGCCACGAATTCTTTCCGCACCAGGAACCCACCGACATTTCGGTAGTTGGAGGGAAGACACCTCATACAGGTCCCAAACGACAAACCTGCATTGGGATACTCGTGACAAGAAATCCCTAAATCGGTATTCTCCAGATCTGCAGCAGTCAATAAGATCAGGCTTGAAGAAAGAGGCATGACCAGATCATCTTCATCAATGATGGTAACGCATGCTCCGATAGGATATCTCTACACAGAAGAAAACTTTTGTCATTTATCAACAAACAGTGAAACATATGTCGATCAGTAGAAACATACCGGTATAATCTTCTTGACCCCAGTAACCCTGATCGGGGTGCTGTTGCAAGAGTCAAGCCTCACACATTTACCCGGAGAATCTAGCCGGTTCGAAGATGATTCACTTCTGGTCGACATGATGAGGAGAGGTAGACTCAACAAGAAAAACTTTTTTGGGAATATGGTGCAAATTCACTGGGCATAAATACTGGATAACCTAAAAAAGAAAGGAAATAAGAAATGACGGGTGTAACACTTCCGTATTTTGAATAAGGAAAGAATTCCTTGATTAAAGCCGTGCGTGAAGGAAGGCAATCGGGCCCACAAGGAAAAATCTCACCACTCCCAAAGCATATGCACCTCCCTTGCTCACACTGGCTCTACCAAGCGCCTACTTTCCAACGCCATCCATGCTCCCCTTTGCCAACGCCATGACAGCCAGATGGCCCACACCCGCTCCAAGATCCTTGATGCTGACAAGTACCTCTCACACCAAGTCTATGCTAGTAGCTCCGCCTCGCGTTCCAAAGCCAGGCCCCGAAAGCACCTGGTCACACTGGGATTTGTGCAAAGCTACCAGATGCAAGGATTGCGAATTCTACTTACATATCGAAAAAGGTCAGACAAGTCTCCTTAGCCCTCTTTCACGACTTACTGTCTCAGTTCTATCCTCGTTTGTCACCATCTTATGCTTACCTTGCAATAAGGTCCCTGTTCCAAGCTAAGCAGGGGACTTAATGTTGATGGTGGTTTTTAGACAAGGGGTAAAATCGTAAAACCTTACGCATAGCATGACGTCACCGGTGACGCTAAACACATTTATTAGAACATTTAATGCACTTATGTAAAATATTACCAGGGTATCTTTTTTCAAATGCTAACCTAGGGTATCGACACACAAAACCCTAAGCCGCACAATCGCTGGGCATCATGGCAATTATGCCAAAACCAAAGCCGCACAATCGCTGCGCATCATGGCAACTATGCCAAAACCAAAGCCGCATAATCGCTGCGCATCATGGCAACTATGCCAAAACCAAAGCCGCACAATCGCTGCGCATCATGGCAACCATGCCAAAACTAAGCCGCCACACGCGCCATTGGCACATGCCAAGCGACGCTTGCGACCTAGCATGCCAAGCCGCCACACGCGCCATTGGCACATGCCAAGCGATGCTTGCGACCTAGCATGCCAAGCGGTGCAAACCCAGGGCCAAGCCGCCACACGCGCCATTTGCACATGCCAAGCAACGCTTGCGACCTAGCATGCCAAGCCGTGCAAACCTAGGGCCAAGCCGCCACACGCGCCATTGGAACATGCCAAGCGACGCTTGCGACCTAGCATGCCAAGCCGTGCAAACCTAGGGCCAAGCCGCCACAAGCGCCATTGGCACATGCCAAGCGACGCTTGCCACCTAGCATGCCAAGCCGTGCAAACCTAGGGACAAGCCGCCACACGCGCCATTGGCACATGCCAAGCGACGCTTGCGACCTAGCATGCCTAGCCGCCACACGCGCCATTGGCACATGCCGAGCGACGCTTGCGACCTAGCATGCCTAGCCGTGCAAACCTAGGGCCAATCCGGCACACGCGTCATTGGCACATGCCGAGAGACGCTTGCAACCTAGCATGCCAAGCCGTGCAAACCTATTGCCAAGCCGCCACACACGCCATTGGCACATGCCAAGCGACCCTTGCAACCTAGCATGCCAAGCCGTGCAAACCTAGGGCCAAAGCCGCTACGCGCGCCATTGGCACATGCCATGCAACACTTACATTTTGGCATTGCCACCTGCACCCGATGCGCAACCTATAGCCAAGGCATTCCACACAAGCCATTGGCACATGCCATGCGACCCTTTCACTTTGGCATGCCGCGCCTACATCAAAGGCCACGATTCCTCTCAAGATGCAAAATCTCGACCGTCGAAGGTCGCCACTGAGCCGGCGCATCTCTCAAGCTCAACTTATCAAACACCAGCGACATGCTACACGTTTTCCACGAAAAAACTCGAGACATCAATACATGTCACAAACTGGGGGATGCTCTTTAGGGTTTTGGTTTGGCGGTTTACAGCGTGCGACATACACAAATGCCCGTTTCAAGACAGTGTATTAAGAATAAAACGGTTAGTAAATGCAGGAAGTAATGATGAAACGCTCTTTCATTATGGAACATCAATTCCATCAAATTCCATCAATACCATGCGTTACCACCTCTTCCCATTTAACTCATCCGTTTCTTTTTCTTACGAGGCCAAAGTACGTTTTACTTAGACTTGTATAAATATGTCTTACCTATTTCCACCAAGACAATAAGTTTTTGGTCAGGAGAAATACAATACTCAGAAAGGCAACTTTGCTAGCTTTCCCAAAAGCTTTCACCTTATGATACAAGTCAAGTACTACTCTTCCAGAACTCTTCTGGTCTCAACACTCTCTTCGCTTCCCTCCCTAAACCAGCCCTTATCCTCCTCTTTGTGACCGAAGCAAATCCGGAACGACCATTTCTTGGTTTAGGACGGAGTTGTACAGATTGATCTCTCGAATCTAAAGTACTCCCATGCAGTACATTTGTTTAGGGTTTAGATCTGTTTCTCACTCACCTACCGGAATTACCAAAATCGGCAGAAATGATTTTCACCCATAAATAATTGGCGACCACAGTGGGAGATTAATCTTTCGGTTGCAATATCATATCCTAGATTTCATTCTCTATTCTAGATTTCAGAAGATGGTCGGTTTTCGGACTGTCTCTACAAACTCAAATCCCACTCAGGCGAATGACGATCTTTCCGCTCCAGCTAATGACGCAACCAACGGATAAATCCCAAGACTGGTCGATCAGGCACGAGCTCAGGAGATCCATACCAAGAACATGGACCTGATGAAGGAAGCAATCAACAACATACTTGACTTCCTCATCAGTTTGACGTCGGAATTAAGTGACTCACGCTTCTCAGAAGATCAAGGAACGGGGGACTAGTATCCCAAACAAACATTCTCAAATCAATGGTTTTGTCACTAACTGGAAGCCATTCGACCAGGAAGCAACCTCACTGGTGGAGAACTTATGCGAACTGATGCACCTCTCTAAGGATCAGCGCAAGCAAACACGTTAAAGATCTTATAAGTCTGTGTTTGTAGCTGGATGAGTCTATCTCTAATAACGTACCAGTTCAGAAATTTCCAGATGATTCTAAAAGCTTGGATTCACCTGAGAGAACTGTCACATCTAAGTCAATATCTAAACATTCTCTTGATGTAAAAACTGTTGATTGGGAAACTCCCCTAGAAGAACAGTTGGATGAACTTTCTGATGAAGGTGATTCAGATATTGATAGAGATGTTGATGAGGAAGTATCAGAGTATGTTAAGTTTTTGGATTTGTGGAATATGAAGAAGATTACAACTTCTCATGTCTCACCTCTTCTGACTTCTCTCTGTCGAGAAAATAAGAAATTGAGAAGATGTTACGCGGGTGTTTATTTTTCGAATCGTTCTAACGAATCTATCCGCAAGGATTCTGAGGAAAACCTACGTATGAAGTCACTTGAATGTGATAATATTTATCAAAAGTACTTTTTGTTGGAAGAAAAACTTGCAGAATCTGAAGCAAGGTTTAACTCTCAACAAATTAGTTTTGATGACTGAGAAAGTGCTTGTCTCGCTCGAGAAAAACGCCTTGAGGCTGATTTAGCTGCTGCTCTTGATAAAATCAAGATGTTGGAAGATGACTTGAAAAAGTTCAATACTAGTTCAAGCAAATTAACCACTATTCCAGGAGCAAGTAAAAATCATCGTGATACACGAGGATTGGGCTATAAGGGAATAGATGCTCCAAGTATTAGCAAAGAGGTAAAATTTGTCAAGGCTAGTGATTCTTCTCAACAAAAGGTTTCCACTGATGGCAAAAATGAAATACCTTCACCGGCAGTTAAGGTTCGAAAGAGCAAAGAATATCAATCTCCAAAGTCAGCACACACGGATTGAAGTAAGAACATTCCTTATGTTTGCTACTATTATGGAAATAAAGGTCACCTGGAAAGGATATGTCGTTTCCGTATAAGGAATCATAAACTTCATGATGTTCTTGTTTGGGCATCACAAGAAGTTTTGAAACCAAGATCATATGTTAAGACTAATCCCCTTAACGTTATAGGTTGTAACTGTCCAACTTTTATGCAAAGGAATCAGTGCTGTGATAAACCGAGATTTGCCTATAAACGTCATAAGAAGCCTTTTCACAATCGTAAAGATTATCAAAAGGATAACTTTGTAATGACAAAGACAAGATCCAATGCTCCCAATTGGAGAAAGACTAACTTCCAAAAGAATAGTCAATCCAATTCTCTTCCAGGAATTCTAGAAGAGAGTAATGGGAAGAAGGATCAGGTTGTTCCTAAACACACTCAGAAGTGGATACCAAAGAAATTTAATAATTCTTTGAGTGTGAAAAGGAATGATCTCCCAGAGAATTCCATGATTATGGAGAAGGCAGTATCCATGATGTTGGAACTTAAAGAGTTTTTTGGGAAGATGGATTTGGATGTGAAAGGTTCTAAAAGCGATGTCTTTCATGATAATCCAAAAGTCACTTGTGGTGAGCAAGACATTGTTCACCTCAACACAAATTGAGTGTGTTGTAAGTGTATCCTCACCAAGGAATGCCCTGTTATGTATACGGTGAGGGAAGCACGAAAATTGGGGTGCACAGATTATGTTTGGTAAGGCTGTAGAATTCAACTGGATTCATCTAAAAAGGTATGTTTATAAACTTGAGCAAAATTTGTGCTTTTATTTGCTTAGAGAACTTATAATGATTCACATACCTTTCTTATCGTTCTTTTCTGCCTAACTTGATATGTGTTTAAGGTTCTTTGTGTTTAGGTTTGAAAATAGTAGTTCGGGATGTTTGGACTTCATGGTACACATACCAAGTATGCATACCATCATTTAAAATCAAAATCCAGGGGTTTAAGTTCGCATACCTAGTTTGCAAACTGCTCCAAGTCATGAAAATTCGTTTGCAAACCCGTATGCATACTTGCCTGTAGACGTCGATATTCAGTAAACTTGTTTTGGCCGTAATTTCTTCGTACGAACTCGGAATGACCTCATTCTTTTTGCATTCTATTCCTATTTGATTTATCTTCAAAATGGAGATGAGAATTTCTGAATTTGGATGAGTTAAGATTGGTATTTTTCCTGTCTCTTGTTTTTGAGTGTTTTGCTCCATTTCGTTGCACTTGTTCCACTTCTCTTGGACTTGGGAACTTGTATTCTAGGAGTACTACTCTTCTAAGCTCATTGTAGATTTTACAAGAATGTTGTTAGTGAATCACAAAGAAGGAAGTTCAAGAATGGGCAGTAACACGCATTACTATGGGATTCTTGAATTTTCACAATCATTTTATATGAACTACGGTGCATGGTCGTTAATGACTTTGTATGTTCTTCTTTGTTAAGGAAATATTTTTATACGCCTTTGGTAGCTATTATTGGTGTAAATCCATGCGAAAAAGATTGATTCTACCCTATAAGGACAAATCATCTTATATGTGCATTACGAGTTTGTCCTGATGCCTAGGAAACTTCTTATGAGATTTTTTTTTCCAGAAGGATTACTAGAGTTTGGAATACCCATTATTGTGATTACACATAGCTATGTCCAACGTTTTCATCTTCATGTTTTTAGATTTATTGGTTTAAATCCTAAAATTCTTTGGAAGATGATTTTTGCAGTATTAATCTTTATGGTTTTCTATATTGCAAATTGTTATGGGATATGTGTGTTTGCGTCCGTGAACTATGATTGTCCCATACCTTGTCAAAAGTAAAGTCTTTCGTATGTCGATATGCATGTATTGATAAAAGAATGAATATACTTTTGACAAATACAAAAGTTAATCCTATTATGTCAATTATTGATGGAAGATAGGTTAAAATCTTTTGTTTGCAAGGATTAGGTCTATTGAATGTCGTTATGCGAATAGTGATGGAAAATAGAATGAATCCTTGTGTATTCCGCAATATTGATCTTCCCTGATCCATATTTTATGTATTACTGTAAGGCTCCGTAAAGTGTCTTATGTTGAGCATTGAACGACCAAGTTGATTATTTTTATGATTAGCGTTGTTGTTCCGTGAGGTACTTTATGTCGAGCATATTCAACTAAATTAATCATTTTGTTTGGTTATATAGTTGTTGCTCCGTAAGTTTTCTTATGTCGAGCACGACCAATTAAAATGATTACTTTTGTGATTAGTTTGGTTGTGTATTTCGATTAGATTAATTATGGGTTCTCTTGTGATTAATCTAATTGTATATTTTGAGTCTCCATAAGTTCACTTATGTTGAGCATTTGCCGATTAAATTATTCATGAATTCTTTTGTGGTTAGTTTAATTGAATATTTTGGATTCAAACTCATACTTGTATATGATTTGTTATGTCAAAAGAAATCCTTCTTTTCCTTCGAAATTAAGGTCGCTCTTGTTGTTCTTTCGGGAATGACATTTAATGGGGGAGAGCTCTTTTGAACTTGTGCTTAATTGATAAATCTTTGTGGGGAGTGCGGCTGTGGAATATTATAGGGCTTATCTTGTATCTTTACAAACTCCTTGATGAATGCATTTAGCTTCGGCTTTATGATTGCATCTAAATAAGATGATATACTTTTGATTTCTTTTGGTCAAGAAATGTCTCTTTCGGAAATTTCATTAGGATCACGTTCTTGTACCTTTGCCAATTTTATTGACAAAAAGGGGGAGAATTAATATGTAGTTCACACTACAAATACATATGGTTTTCAGATCATTATGTAAGGGGGAGTGGTTTCCATGTGAGATGGAGTATTGACTAAGGGGGAGTGATACATATCACCATAGTATTTTTGTTGAAGTTGTGATACAATTGGACTTTGAAGCCGTGTAATGATACTATGACACTGTATAACAATGATTGAGAACTATTGTTTTCTTGTTGTTATAGCTACGGATTTTCAACAACAATGATACTAAACTTACAACCTTTGGGATCATTGGAGTACTTGGAAGTGACGAAGATTTCGAGTAATGTTGAAGATTAGGCATGTGGAATAGGAGCTACAAAAGTTAATTTATTTATTTTTTGTATTCCATATGTATTAATAGTTTTGTCAATAAAATTGACAAAGGGGGAGATTGTTAGAGCATTGCTCAGTCGAACTCGCATGCGTTGCTATCTCAAGCATGTTTGTCAATGTTAGTGATCAAAACTATAAGTCTTGTTTTCTAGCCTATATAGCTAAAGGTCTCAGACTAGGATAGAAAGTGTAGTTGAGATCAGGACTCCATGACAATCATCATACAAGAAGAAGGACTACTCGAGGAACTGGTGGATCTTCATCGACTAAAAGGTATGTGGAGACTTGAACTTATTTGTCACTCAAAAGTATATCTACTCTATCTCCTACTCTTGAGACAAAAGTCGTTTTGATATATAGACTTTCATTATACACATTTGCTATTTCGAGCCGAGTGTAACTCGCCTATCTATTTCTCGAAATATTTGTTGGTAAGCTTTCGCTCTAGACAAATTCATCTTTACCTAGTGACGAATGTCATGTTATGTTTCAATCACTTTGGAAATTGCTCTGACGAAAAATGGTCTGTGAATAACGGCTATATAACGTCCTCTGAGAATGTTTCAATGATTGAAATGAGAGTTTATATTACATAACCATTGGTAGGATATAAACATTGTTGTGGAAACACATATATGTATAAGTCCTTATTCCTTGAACCAAAGTTTGCGAACTTTGTTGATCAAGAGAAACGGAATGTGGCGTGAGCCAAGTCTGTGAACTGGTGGAAGTTCTCGACCTGAGAATTTCTGCTGGAGTTTGTGAACTCCTTCCGTGAGCTTAAGTCCGCGAACTTGAGCAGGTTATATCTAAAATCGATTGTTCTTGAACTCATGTTTATATAAACTAAGGAATTCTTTTGCAAACTGTGGCTATAAAGTTCATGAACCGCTTCGAGTGAATCAAACCGTTTTTGGTTCGACTGTGTCTTGTGTAGTTACATAAGATCTAAGCAATTGAACAACTCTCTAACTAGTTCATTTGAGTCATTTGAACTAGTTTTGGTAAAGAAGAATATGGTGGATATGAAAGTAATCATATGGCTAATCATTTGGTTAACTATTGTTGAACCAACAAATGTTAATGTTTGGGAATGACTACATAAACCCAAAATTGGACATTTCATTTGCGTGTAACAAGATAAGTTTTCGATCCAACGGTTGAGAAATATTAGCTTGAATCTAATCAGGTTTTCATCTAACGGTGAATATTGAATGCTTTGTTACCAAGCTAACATTGATTGCAAACCCTGATTTGAAAGACTATTGTAGGATCAGAATCTCGCAACAATAATGCCTTAGCGAAATTATCAGCAACACAACACAACAGCGTCGCAGAACAATTTCAGAAATGACATAATAAACGACGTCAACTAAATCATGAGAAAAATGTGACGGTCCTGCGAAAATTAGAGAATTTGCGAGATTAACATTTGTAAGGTCGCGAGAATGTCGCAAGCCATATCCGAAAATAAAGGACATATTAGCTGTCATCCACTATGTATTTCCCTGTAAATAGCCGCTCAGTTGTAAAGGAAAAGAGAGATCTTTTCTGATTGAGAAGCAAGTAAATAGGAGAGAGAAAATCTAGAGCAGTAGTTATTCTTGATTCCTTTATCTTTTCTTGTAAGATTGTTCAAAGATTCATCAATAAAATTAAGATTGTTAATCTAAAATGAGTTGAATGTTAATGAAATCTTGTGAGGGGTGTAGTGTAGGATTTCCTGCAACTACATAATGGTGCTAGAAACAGGGAGGCTGAAGATTGAAAATTGAAGATTGTTGTTGAGATTGTTCAAATCAAGAAAGTGATTAAAAAAATCAGTGAACCAGTTAAAAGAAAAATGATTAGAGTCAATGAAGATGAAAAAATATTGGAGTGTAATATGATAACAAAAACAATGATTAATGGATTTAATGAAAACATCAAAGGAAGGATACATAAACGATATTTTGAAGGAAGGAAGGTTATGGCGGTAGAAAAGACATCACCCTTGAAAGATTGGGAAAAGCAAAAGATCACATTCATGGCGGCAGAAATACCAAAAGAAAATTTGAACCACACATCTCCATTAGTAATTACAGTGCCTATTACGCGAAAAGAAAAGGGGACAACAACAAAATCCACGGAAGAATGGACATTGAACAAAACTTTAGTCGATACAGGAAGTTCAGTGGATATAATATTTTATCATGCGTTCAGGGGAATGGGATTTAAAGATGAAGAAATATCCAGTTCAACATATCTTGTTCATGGCTTTGGAAAATCCACAACAAAACCTAAAGGAGAAATAGTGGTACGAATTCCACTAGGAGATATCGAAACACACGTGACACTATGCGTGGTGGATATGGAATCGCCATATAATATGTTGCTAGGAAGACCATGGATGCATGCGATAAAAGCTGTAGTATCAACGTTGCATCAATGTATTAAATTCCCCACACCAAATGGAATAGGTGAAATCAAAGGAGATGTTGACAATATGAAATTATGTCATCAAATTGAAGTAAAGCATTATGAAGGACGAGCAAAAAAGAAACAATTTCGCAGAAAGTTGGCAAAGGAGGCAACGAAAGAAAAAGAATTTAGAGTGTACACGATAAGGGCAAAAGAAGGCAGGGGAATACCCAGCGAAATTTCGGAAGAAGGAGAAGGACCTGTGAAAACAATAAAAGAACCAACACCAATGGGAGAACCCAAACCCAGTTACACTACCGCAGAACCAACAAAAGAAGTAAACGTTGGGACTATAGAAGAACCTCTAATATTGAGAATTGAAACCAAGATGGATGTGGAAGAAGAAGAAAGAACTGTTAACCTTTTGCGAGAATATAAAGACATTTTCGCAGGGAGCATGGATGAGATACCGAGAATAGATCCATCAATTGCATGTCACAAGCTGGAGATTAACAAGAATGTGAGACCATTTAAAAAAAGAATAAGAAAAATCGCAACAGCCTACCATTCCCAAATAGAAGAAGAACTACAGAAAATGCTTGATGCAAGAATTATAAGAGAAGCTAGATACCCAGAGTGGATAGCGAACATGGTCATTGTTCCAAAGAAAAACAAAGGAATAAGGATTTGCATAGATTTCACTGATTTAAACAAAGCCTGCCCTAAAGATAGCTTTCCGTTACCAGATATTCCTCAAATGGTGGAATCAGCAGCTGGAAATGATAGGGTATCGTCTTTAGATGGGTACAAAGGATATAACCAAATCCCTATCGCTGAAGAAGATCAAGAGCATACTGCTTTTTTCGCCCCTAGAGGTTTATATTGTTACACAAAAATGCGATTTGGTTTGCGAAATGCGGGAACAACATACCAAAGAATGGTAGAGAAGGTGTTCGCGAAATGGATACACAAAACATTAGAAGTATATGTGGACGACATGTTAGTAAAGAGTAAAGAAGGCAAAGACCATGTACATGACCTGAGGGAGATTTTTGAACAAATGCGGCAGTATGACATTAAACTGAATCCTGAGAAGTGTCCATTGGAGTTGCATCGGGAAATTTTTTAGGCTACATTGTATCAAAGGAAGGAATACAGGTTCATACAGAAAAAGTGCAAGCAATTCGTGACATGCCAACACCAGCAACAATAAAAGATGTACAGAAGTTGAATGGACTTTTAGCTTCGCTAGGGAGATTCATTTCGCGATCATCAGACAAATGTAAGTATTTTTTCGATATACTCAGAAGGGTGTGAAATTCAAATGGACTGATAAATGCGAAAAATCTTTTCAAGGGATCAAAGAACATCTTATGAATACATCTATTTTACAAAAAGCAGAATCAGGAGAAGAGTTATTAATCTATCTTGCGATGACGTCGCATGCATTAAGTGTCGTGTTATTGCGAATAGACGCAGGAGTGGAGAAACCCATCTATTATATTAGCAAAACTTTTAATACTGCAGAGAAGAATTACTCAAAGATTGAGAAGCTAATCTTAGCATTAGTTTATGCATCATTTAAGCTCCGCATATATTTTCAAGCGCACAAAATAAAGGTATTAACAAAAGTACCAATTGAATCAGTGATGAAGAATTCAAAAAGATCAGGAAGAGTGGAGATATGGAATGCACAAGTAGGCCACTTTGATATTAAATATGAAATTTTGTCTTCACCAAAATCACAAGTTGTTGCAGATTTCTTGGCAGAATTTCCTTTAGAAGAAGATGAAGCGGTAGAAGAAATGATGGATATAGAAGAAGAACACGGAGATCCAAAAGACTTATTAACAGAACCAAATAGATGAGATATATTGGTAGATGGATCATCAAATGGAGAAGGCAATGGAGTTGGAATTATTTTAATTTCGCCAGAAGGAGCGAAGATGGCTTTTTCATTCAGATTGGAATTCACATCCACTAATAATGAAACGGAATATGAAGTTGTGATACATGCCTTAAAGTTCGCAATAGAAATGAAACTAGAAAATGCCAGGATCACTAGTGATTCGCAGCTAGTTATTCGCCAAATAAAGGGAGAGTACACTATAAATGAACCATCTTTGAAGAAATACAAGAAGCTCGTTGAAGAATTGTCAGCGAAAATCCCAAAAATAAAATGGAGGCACATTTCAAGGAAGGATAACAGACTCGCAGACGCTTTTGCTTTCATCTCAAGCATGATGACAGATCCAACTGCGAGATGCATAAAAATACAGACACTTCTGTCACCATCAATCAATAAAGAAGAAGAATAAATGGACGTGATGATAATAGACGGTGGAGCAGAAGAACAAACGAACAATATCGCAGATTAGAGAACAAAACTTCATGCATATTTGGTGAAAGGAGAAACACCAAGAAATATATTGGAAGCACACAAGTTAAAAAGCCGCGCAACAAATTATGAAGTAAGAGATGGGCTGCTATACCGAAAATCCTTTAATGGACCATCACTCAGATGTTTGACACGAGAAGAAGGAGAAAAGGTGCTAAAAATGTTACATAGTGGGGACGCTGGCAATCATAGTGGGGGGAGATCTTTGACACATAGAGCAAAAATGCAAGGCTATTACTGGCCATACATGCACAAAGATGCAAAACAAATATCAAGACGTTGCGAAGATTGTCAGCGGGATGGAAATAAAATACATGCACCTGGAGCACCCTTGTCATCTTCAACCAGTGTGTGGCCTTTTGGAAAATGGGTCTTAGATATTGTGGGGCCATTTTTACCAGGATCTGGACAAAGAAGATACTTAATAGTCGCAACAGATTATTTCACAAAATGGACAGAAGTGAAGGCAATACAACATATTCGCGACAAAGATATCTTTACATTCATATTCGAAAATATCATTTGCAGATTCGAAATTCCTACGCAGTTGGTATCTGATAATGGGAAACAGTTTGAAGGACAGAACATAGAAATGTTACTTAATGCATTTAAGATAAAATGTGGAAAGTCTACTCCTTTGTATCCACAAGCTAATGGGCAGGTAGCAGCAACAAACAAAACAATTGCAGATATATTAAAGAAGAAATTAGAAGGACATCATAGAGCATGGTGCGAACAAGTACATAATGCAGTATGGGCTTATAATACAACTAGAGGAGAAGCTACTGGAATGTCACCTTTTTGTTTAACATACGGAGTTGAAGCGGTGTTACCAACAGAAGTTGTTATTCCGACAACAAAGAGAGAAGCTTGGGAGAAAAATCTTAGTGCGGGCTTGATCTTAAGCAAACTTGATGAATTAGAAGAAAAAAGATAAAGATATTTACAACATATGGAGAATTATCAGGGAAGATTAGCCCGAGAATATAATAAACGTGTCAAAGTACGCGAATTCCAGCCAGGAGATTTAGTTCTGCGAGAGACACCAATATATCAGCGAGAAAATGGTGGAAAGTTAGCGAAAAAATGGGATGGACCTTACATCATTAAGGAGATAGTTGGAACAGGATCTTATAAATTAATGGATCCAGAAGGTAGAGATGTTGGTCATAGACTTGATAGACCATGGAACAGATTGTACTTAAAAAGATATTATCTGTAAGAAGCTTTGACAAGTTATGGATTCTGAAAGAATAGTTGCGAGATTATTCATATCAAAACAAGATCATGATGTGCGAAGCTTTCGCAGAGATAATCATAGAATAATGACATAAAAGAAAGGGGCGAACCTTTATGGCGTACACCCTAGTTCGCGAATAAAATTTCGCAAGAGGAAAATGTAAGACCTAAAGTACGTCATATAAGGGGGTACCTGTTGCATGGCTCAGGGAAAGGCTACACCGCCACCGGAACCTGAGTCATAGAGATTTGGGGTCAATAAAGCCCATCCTGGAGAGGCACCTTGGATTCTCAGCTTAAGCATATGACTTAGGTTGGGCGACTAAGGTAATAAGGACTCTCCCAAGAGTGTAGAATCTGATCAAGGCGCTGAGGTACACGGTTGAGTCAAGAGTGCCAGAGGCGTCTGGAGCGTACCTTTCCATTCTTGACAAGTCTTGGCTTATACTGCACTCGGCCCGAAGAAAACCCCACTTAGGGTGCAGTCTCGTAACCATAAACCATATAGGTAAAAGGGATAAGAGGCTGCGAAAACAACTGGTTGTTGTTAAGACTAGATGGGAGGAGCTAACCTTGTATGGTAGAAGTACGCCTCCTTGAAGGGGCAACCATGGGGGAGATAAGGGCGGCACCCTCCATTAGGGAGCTGATAAGTGTCTTAAGACGCAAATGTCATGAGTCTTTTACTCGCAAGGGTATTAAGGCTTGTCATATTTGTGCAACAATCCTGAAGAGGCAATAATACTAGAGAAAAAGATAAAACGAGATCAATGGGTTTTCGCATGAAAGTGCGAAGACGTCCTGCGATTTCGTCGCAAGACGACAATGTAATGGGGCTTTATTTTCGCAAGAAAATTTAGGCCTATCATATTGTGGCAACATTCCTGAAGAGGCAATAATAAAAAAGAAAAAGTTAAGGTAAGATCAATGGGTTTTTGCATGAAAGTGCAAGGACGCCCTGCGATTTTGTCGCAATGACAAGAGGTGGCATAATAAGACCTTTAATTAGGAAGGCAAAATAAGACCACATGACAAAACAAAATATTTATAAGTATTCATAACAGATCATTTCTCGCAAGAAAGATAATGAGAGGCAAGTATGGGAATCAGTAAACAAGAGGCATTATCTTTCTCGCCAGCAAAATAAAAGAGAAAATTAATTCCAAAGTTGGTTGAAGAATATTATTCGCAAGAAATAATAAAGATGAAACAATTCAAGAAGATAGAACTAGATAAGAAGCTCATGCTTCAGTATTAATTCCAGTAGAAGGAGATAATGACGCTCTTCGCCAATGTTCTCATTATCGCCAACTCTTCTTCATTTCGATTCTGATCTTCACCAACAATAATTCCTTTGAAGGGACTTCTTTTCGCCGCCACCTTGATTATCGCCAGCAATTACTTCTTTAGAAGAGATTTCTTTTTCGTTTTCATCTTGATTAGCACCAGCAGTTGCTTCCTTAGAAGGGATCTCTTCTCCATCTTCCAAGACTATTCTCTCCCACACACTCAGGATCATCATCATCTACTTCCAAAGGTTCGATTGATGTAGGAGGAAGAGATTGGACAATAAAATATCATTTACAAGGACTTCAGCCCGGAGATGAACTTGACGAAGAAGTGCTCTCTGATGATTCCTATCTTGAATATCCTTAAAGTAAGCAAGATAATCAAGTCTTCTTTCTGCTCGGTCGCGAGAACCAGTAAGGACAGAGACGAGTAGTGCATTTTCTTTGCGAATTTTGGCATATTTAGCCTCCAAAACAGAAATGGAGGAATGAAGATTTTTCTCAGACTCTGCGAAAAGTAGAATACAAAATTTCAGTAAGATGAAGAACTCAAAAACATATGACAAAGAAAAGATAGTTAAGGCAGTCAAACTATTATGACTACCTTCCTTTTGCGAAATAAGGTGTTGAATTAAGGTCAGACAACTATTCTCCCAACGGTCTATCGCATCATCAAATTTATCTCCAACTAAACCTTTAAGTCGATACTGAAGATTTTTCTCTTTAGAAATAAGAAAGGCATTTTTCTTCGCAAGATAAGAATAAGATTCTTCTAATTTGGAATATTGTTCTTTAAGTTGATTCTCCTTTACACTTAAAGCTATTCTACCTTGGATGAGTATATCTCTTTCAGAGATAGATGACTCGGTTACTTCTTTAAGTTCATTTCTCAAAGAGCGAAGAGATTGTTCTTGGTCATCACATACTTTTGAAGGATGCTAAGTTGTTGCGAAGATATCGCCATCTTATTTAAACAAATTCGCTTCTCTTGAGATAGAGTTTTATTCTCATCTGATAAAGATTCATCCCTAGATTAGCTTTAGTTAAAGAATAAGAGAGGCGAGATATTTCATTACTTAATAAATCTTGCCTCCGAACTAATTGGGTATTTTCATTGGTAAGATTATTTATATGATCAACAGAGTATGAATAGAGGTTATCTAATTGGTTATATTGATCCATCAAAATCTCTTTATCAACACGGGCTTCTTCAACAGCAGATTCAAATTGATATCTCTCCATTATTCGTTTCTGGTTTAAGGCTTAACATGCGAAAGAGGGATTTCAAGGATAATTAAATATGGAAAGGATAAAATCATTAGAAAGGAAATTGAAGACACAGATAAGGAAATCATACCTCTCAGTTCATCATTCTTCTTGCGAAGATTGTCGCGATCCAGCGAAACATTCTGGAGCTTTTGATTTTCGAGACGAAGAGCATTACACTCTTTTTCCAAAGCTGTTTGCGAAGCAGCTCTGTCAGAGCCAAAATACTTACTCAGAATTTCGCAAATACCAGACTTGACAGGATCAATGGGAACTTCTTGCCATCATCCAGGACCTCAGACAAAACTTTGAAAGCAATATCTATTCCTTCCACGGTTTCTTTCGAAAAAGGAAGAGGCTCAGGTAGAGAACTGGCAATGATAGAAGGTTGAGAAACATTATCAATAGGAGAGAAGAAGTTTCATTCACAGAAGGATTAATAAGGGGGGTTTCAATCATTGAAAGGTCAGTTGAAGAAATGAAATCTGAGGAATCCTTTTCGCGAATTGGAGATAATGGTTTAACTTGCGAAGATGTCGCGGGAGATTTAGAAGAGATAAGTAAGTGGAATGGAACAAAGGTTTCAACGGTTTTAAGGTGACGAGATTTCTTGAGAGGTTTGTTGACATCCTTATCACCCTGCGAATCACAATCCAGATAAGAAACATAGGCAACGATATTGTTATTAGAAAAGAATAATGTTTCTTACTACCTTCTGATTCGCAGACTTTCTTTTGTTTACAACAATCTTATGCTGCGATTTGGGGATATTAGGGTTCTGAACCGTAAATTTGGTGTTAGAGGCGTTTTTGCTGAAATAAAAACAGTATGGGAATCACATAAGCAACATCATCAAATAAAGCAGTAAGCAAGATCAATTTCAGCAAAACCCATAAGAAAGAAAAAAGAAAACTAACCTCGATGAATCCATGGAAAACACCAGCAGGAAGATTAATTCGTAAAAATTAAAAAGGAAGAAAGTTACGAACAGTGAAGATCTACAGAGGGAACAATATGGAGATGAAGAAGAAATTAAAAAGATTAAAAGAAGAAGAAAGAAGAAAAAGTTGCAACGGCAGAATTTATGGAAGAACAATAGAGTTGCAGGGATGAGAGAATAAAAAGAGAAGAGAAAGTAAAAAGAAAATGGAAAGAAGAGTAAGAAGAATATATAGAGAAGAAATAAACACCATTAATACGAAAAGACATGAGCGGTTGAAAATCAACGGTTACAGAAGACGTGTCAAGAAATAGATAGAAGAAAAGATACGTGTGATAAATGCAGAATATGAAGAGATGGACAGATGCGGCATTTCTCACATCGTTCTCTACTTCGCAGAGAAGATATGAGAAGAGGCGAGATGTAGGATCAGAATCTCGCAGCAATAATGCCTTAACGAAATTATCAGCAACACAACACAATAGCGTCGCAGAACAATTTCAGAAATGACATAATAAACGACGTCAACTAAATCATGAGAAAAATGTGACGGTCCTGCGAAAATTAGAGAATTTCCGAGATTAACATTTGTAAGGTCGCGAGAATGTTGCAAGCCATATCCGAAAATAAAGGACATATTAGCTGTCATCCACTATGTATTTCCCTATAAATAGCCGCTCAGTTGTAAAGGAAAAGAGAGATCTTTTCTGATTGAGAAGCAAGTAAATAGGAGAGAGAAAATCTAGAGCAGTAGTTATTCTTGATTCCTTTATCTTTTCTTGTAAGATTGTTCAAATATTCATCAATAAAATTAAGATTGTTAATCTAAAATGAGTTGAATGTTAATGAAATCTTGTGAGGGGTGTAGTGTAGGATTTCCTGCAACTACAACTATATAAAGGAGAACTCTAGCAACTGGGAAACCTAATACCCACACCTTACATGTGATACTAGTTTCATAGCTAGAGTCGATTCTCCTTTAACCTTTGGGTTCTTCTTCTAAAACCAGGTTAACGACTTAAATACTTCATTGGGATTGTGAAGCCAGACCGATACTACTTTTCTTGTAGTTGTGTGATCAGATCTTGCATCTTCTATCATTACGAGTACGATTGCATCTTCGTCTCATCGTTTGTGATTCCACAATATCTTTTTTCGCTGCGTCGATTAGGATTATTGTGAGGTGATTGATAATACTAGGTTGTTCTTTGGGAATATAAGTTCGGTTTATCAATTGGTTCATGTTCACCTTGATTTATCAAAAGACGGAACAAAACTCATAGGTATATTCGTGGGAGACGGATTTATCTATTACCATAGAATTTTCTATGTGATACATATTTGTTTATTAAATTCTTCGACTTTGGGTCGTAGCAACTCTTAGTTGTGGGTGAGATCAGCTAAGGGAATCAAGTACGTAGCATCCTGTTGGGATCAGAGACGTAGGAGCATAACTGTACCTTGGATCAGTGTGAGATTGATTGGGGTTCAACTACAGTCCAGACCGAAGTTAGTTTGGAGTAGGCTAGTGTCTGTAGCGGCTTAATACAGTGTGTGTTCAATCTGGACTAGGTCCCGAGGTTTTTCTACATTTGCGGTTTCCTCGTTAACAAAATTCTGGTGTCTGTGTTATTTTTTTTTCGCATTATATTTTGTTATATAATTGAAATATCACAGGTTTTGTGTTGTTCAATCAATTAGAATATCCGACCTTTTGGTTGTTGATTAAATTGATCGACACTTGGATATTGGTCTTTGGTACCATCCAAGTTATCTCTCTAGTATTTGATAAAGACTCGCAGATTTCTATTTACTTGAGTATATATCAAATCGAGAGATTGAGATATAAACTCTTTGATATACTTTTTATCTAGATTGAGTCTGTCTGTCTAGTTGATTCTCTATAAAGTATATTGGACTTTGTCCATACAGATTGCTAAGCGAAATATTGGGTGTGGTTGTTGTACCTCGCTTTTTTACAAACATTAACATTTGTTGGTTCAACAATAGTTAAACAAATGGTTAGCCATATGATTACTTTCATATCCACCGTATTCTTCTTCACCATAACTAGTTCAAATGACTCAAATGAATTAATTAGAGAGTTGTTCAATTGCTTAGATATTATGTAACTACACAAGACACAATCGAAGCAAAAACAGTTTGATTCACTCAAATCGGTTCATGAACTTTATAGCCACGGTTTGCAAAAGCATTCCTTAGTTTATATAAACATGAGTTCAAGAACAACCGATTTCAGATATAACCTGTTCAAGTTCGCGGACTGGGTTCGCGAACTTAAGCTCACGGAAGGAGTTCACAAACTCCAGCAGAAATTCTCGGGTCGAGAACTTCCGCAAGTTCGCGGACTTGGCTCACGCCACATTCCGTTTCTCTTGATCAACAAAGTTCGCAAACTTTGGTTCAAGGAATAAGGACTTATACATATATGTGTTTCCACAACAATGCTTATACCCTACCAATGATTATGTAATCTAAACTCTCATTTCAATCATTGAAACATTCTCAGATGACGTTATATAGCCGTTATTCACAGACCAGTTTTCGTCAGAGCAATTTCCGAAGTGATTAAAACATAACATGACATTCATCACTAGGTAAAGATGAATTTGGCTAAAGAGAAAGCTTACCAACAAATATTTCAAGAAATAGATAGGCGAGTTATACTCGGCTCGAAATAGCAAATGTGTATAATGAAAGTCTATATATCAAAATGACTTTTGTCTCAAGAATAGGAGATAAAGTAGATAGACTTTTGAGTGACAGATAAGTTCAAGTCTCCACATACCTTTTAGTGGATGAAGATCCACCAGTTCCTTGAGTAGTCCCTCGTCTTGTATGATGATTTCCATGGAGTCTTAAGCTCAACTACACTTTCTATCCTAGTCCGAGACCTTTAGCTATATAGGCTAGAAATCAAGACTTATAGTTTTGATCACTAACATTGACAAACATGCTTGAGATAGAAACGCATGCGAGTTCGACCGAGCAATGATCTAACAAGTACTAATAGTATGGGAGCTTTTGCTTTAAAATCAACATCACCCTTTCAATGGTTTCTTGACAGTGGATGTATCAGACATATGACAGGTGATCTCACTTGGTTCGTCTCCTCGGACGACTATGAAGGCGGGTCTGTAAAATTTGGAGATGGGAGTTGTTGCTACATAAGCAAGAAGGGGACGATCAAATTACCCGGTGTACCTGAAATCCATGATGTAGTCTACGTAAAAGGTATGACTGCAAATCTTCTTTCTATTAGTCAAATTTGTGACAAAGGCCATCGAGTTATCTTCAATGCAAATGGATGTGACATTGTAGACAAAACTGGGAAAGTGATTTTTCAAGGAACACGTGGTAAAAACAACGGTTATCTTCTTGATACTCAGTTCAGCAACTGTTGCAATTTGTCTAAGGTGGAATCTACACATCTTTGGCATGAGCGTTTTGGTCACATCAACTACCGTCTTCTAACTAAGATCATTAACAAAGAACTTGTTAGAGGCGTTCCCAAAATCAATGTAAAGATTGAAGGTATATGTGGTGCCTGTCAAAAGGGTAAACAAACGAAAGTTCACCATAAATCATCTTGATATATTCTCACTAAAGCTCTACTTGATTTAATTCATATGGATCTCTTCAGACCAATTCAACAACCCACGGTTGCTGGTAAGAAGTATGCTTTGGTTATGGTAGATGATTACACCAGATTCACTTGGGTTCCATTTCTGTCTCATAAGAATGAAACCCTTGATGAATTCAAGATTATTGTTAAAAGAATCCAGAACGAACAAGGTCGCAAACTAAAGAAAATTAGGAGCGACGTGGAACTGAATTCAAGGATACTAAGGTGTTTGAATTTTGTGAAGAACTGGGGATTATTCAACAATACTCACCAACCATTACTCCTCAAGCTAATGGAGTTGCAAAAAGAAAGAATACGAATATTCAGGAAATGGCCAGGGTAATGCTCCATAACAAAAACTTACCTCTAAGGTTTTGGGGAGAAGCTGTCTTTACATCATGTTATTTGATCAACCGTGTTTACTTACGGTCTAAAACCCTAAACACTCCTTATGAGTTGTGGTATGGAAGAAAACCCAACCTACACTATCTTAGAGTGTTCGGAAGTAAGTGCTATATCCTAAAAGATCGAGAACAGAGAGGGAAATTCGATACCAAAAATGATGAAGGTATCTTTCTTGGCTATGCCTCTGATAGTCGTGGTTTTCGAGTATTTAATCTCAGAACCCAGGTCAAGATGGAATCTGCTAACGTTATCATTGATGATATTAGTGATTTTCATCATGATAATCCTCCTGTTGAATTGCCTCCAACCAAGACAATTGAGAAAGTCAAAGAAATACCAGAATCAGTTGAAGTTATCCCAACTGTTGCTGATCATGATATTTCTAGTGACGAGGTGAAGAGCACTGATCAGGCTACTCCTGACGAACGAGAACGTGTCCCTCCACGACACCTATGGGTTCAAAGGAATCATGACCCCAACAGTATTATAGGTGGAAGAGATTCTACAACTAAGACTAGAGGGCAACTTCCAAACATGTGCAATTTTGGTTGTTATCTGTCACAAGTAGAACCAAGAAATATTGTTGAAGCTCTGAACAATCCCTTTTGGGTGAATCCAATGCATGAAGAGTTAAATCAATTTCAAAGACAAAACGTATGGGAACTCGTACCTGGTCCCTCCAATGTTAATATTGTTGGAACAAAATGGATATTCAAGAACAAGTCTGATGAATTTGGCATAATTATCAAAAATAAAGCCAGACTTGTCGCTCAAGGATACTCAAAAATTAAAGGCATCGACTTTGACGAAACCTTTGCTCCTGTGGCACGACTTGAGTCCATTAGACTTTTATTAGCTCATGCTTGTTTTCTCAAGGTTAAGATTTTCCAAATGGATATAAAATCCGCATTCCTAAACGGAATTCTAAAGGAGGAAGTCTATGTTGCTCAACCTAAAGGATTTGAAAACCTCGATTTCCTAGATCATGTTCTTAAGCTCAAAAAGGCACTATACGGGTTAAAACAAGCACCTAGAGCATGGTTTGAAAAACTTACCACTTCTCTTATTAGAAAAGGTTTTTCAAGAGGTGGAGCTGGTAAAACTTTGTTTACCAAATGGAGTGGGAATGATGTTATTTCTCAAGTCTATGTAGATGATATCATCTATGGTTCAACTTCTGAGAGATTTGCAAAGGATTTCCAGGTCTCTATTGCTAAAGAATTTGAAATGAGAAATGTTGGTGAATTAAAATTATTCTAAGGATTACAAATTAAACAACATAAGGATGGAATTTACTAATCCCAGGAAAAGTATGCAAGGAATCTTGTGTCAAATTCGGTCTGGATAAGTCATCTCCAAAACTGACACCTATGCCCACTACTGGTAAACTGCACAGAGATGAGAAACGAGTAAAAGTAGATCAAAAATTATATCGATCTATTATTGGTAGCATTTTATATCTTACAGCTACTAGACCTGATATTTCTTTTAGTATTGGTTGTTGTGCTAGATTTCAGGATAATCCAAAGGAATCTCATCTTGCAGCTGCAAAAAGGATCATACGATATGTCAATCACACTGTCGGGTATGGTCTATCTTATACTTTTGATACTAACACTGACCTTTCTGCTTATTCAGATGTTGATTGGGCAGGATGTGTAGAAAGACAGAAAAAGTATATCAGGGGGTTTCTACTACGTAGGACTGAATTTTGTGGCTTGAGCAAGAAGCATAATTCACAATCCCTGTCTACGTGTGAAGCAGAATATATTGCTGCTGGCTCATGTTGCACTCAACTTCTACGGATGAAAAAAATGCTAGCTGATTATGGAATTGATACTGGAATAATGAAGATCTTTTGTGATAACTCTAGTGCGATTCGAATCACTGAGAATTCCGTTGAGCACTCAAGAACAAAGCACATTGATATAAGGTACCATTTTATTCGAGATCTTTATGAAAATGGCATCATAAGTATGAAATTTGTACCTTCCGAGCAACAATTGGATGATATTCTCACCAAACCATTAGACACTGCTACATTTCAACACTTGCGGCAGTCTATTGGTGTTGTTTTGGTTCATTAATTGTTTCTATGACTCTTGCCCTTGTGCTTATCTCGATCTTTTAGGAAATTGAGTCTGAAACTCCAGTAGCGTTTACTTCAATTCTGGATTTGTTTCCGTAGGATTGTTTTTTCTGTCAGAATTCTTTGTGTGTTGTGTCAAAAAGAAATCCTTCTTTTCTTTCGAAATTAAGGTCGCTCTTGTTGTTCTTTCGGGAATGACATATTATGGGGGAGAGTTCTTAATTGAACTTGTGCTTAATTGCCGAATATTTGTGGGGAGTGCGGCTGTGGAATATTATTGGGGTTATCTTGTATCTTTATAAACTCCTTTATGAATGCATTTATCTTCGGCTTTATGATTGCATCTAAATAAGATGATATGTGTTTCTTTCTTTTGGTCGTGAAATGTCTCTTTCGGAAATTTCATTAGGATCCCGTTCTTGTACCTTTGCCAATTTTATTGACAAAAAGGGGGAGAATTAATATGTAGTTCACACTACAAATACATATGGTTTTCGGATCATTATGTAAGGAGGAGTGGTTTCCATGTGAGATGGAGTATTGACTAAGGGGGAGTGGTACATATCACCATAGTATTGTTGTTAAAGTTGCAATACAATTGAACTTTGACGTTGTTTAATGATACTATGACACTGTATAACAATGATGGAGAACTCTTGTTTTCTCGTTGTTATAGCTACGGATTTTCAAAAACGATGATGCTGAACTTACAACCTTTGGGATCATTGGAGTACTTGGAAGTGACGAAGATTTCAAGTAATGTTGAAGATTAGACATGTGGAATAGGAGCTACAAAAGTTTATTTATTTATTTTTTGTATTCCATATGTATTGATATTTTTGTCACTAAAATTGACAAAGGGGGAGATTGTTAGAGCATTGCTCGGTCGAACTCGCATGCGTTTCTATCTCAAGCATGTTTGTAAATGTTAGTGATCAAAACTATAAGTTTTGATTTCTAGTCTACTATAGCTAAGGTCTCGGACTAGGATAGAAAGTGTAGTTGAGCTCAAAAACTCCATGGAAATCATCATACAAGACGAAGGACTACTCAAGGAACCGGTGGATATTCATCGACTAAAAGGTATGTGGAGACTTGAATTTATCTATCACTCAAAAGTCTATTTATCTCCTATCTCGAGACAAAAGTCGTTTTGCTATATAGACTTAGATTATACACATTTGCTATTTCGAGTCGAGTTTATCTCGCCTATCTATTTCTCGAAATATGTGTTGGTAAGCTTTCGCTTTAGCCAAGTTCATCTTTACCTAATGACGAAAGTCATGACAAGTTTGAATCACTTTGAAAATTTCTTACTTTGACGAAAAATAGTTTGTGAATAACAACTATAGAATATCAACGTTCTCTAAGAATGTTTCAATGATTGAAATGACAGTTTATATTATATAACCATTGGAGGATATAAGCATTGTTGTGGAAATACATATATGTATAAGTCCTTATTCCTTGAACCGAAGTTTGCAAACTTTGTTGATCAAGAGAACCGGAATAGTGGCGTGAGCTAAGTCCGCGAACTGGCGGAAGTTCCGAGAAATTCTTCTGGAGTTTGTGAACTCCGTCCGGGAACTTAAGTCCGCGAACGCAGTCTGCGAACTTGAGTAGGTTATATCTAAAAACGATGTTTGTGAACTTATTCTTATATAAACTAAGGAATGCAAATTGCAAACCGTGGCTATATAGTTCATGAACCGATTCGAGTGAATCAAATCGTTTTTGCTTCCATTGTGTCTGTGTAGTTACATAAGATTTCCTTGCAATCGAACAACTCTCTAACTAGTTCATTTGAATCACTTGAACTAGTTATGGTGAAGAAGAATATGGTTGATATGAAAGTGATCATATGGATAACCATTTGGTTGACTATTGTCGAACCAACAAATGTACAAGTTTGGGTATGGTTACACAAGCCTAGAAACGTACATTTCATTTGTGTGTAACAAGCTAGTTTTTGATCTAACAGTTGAAAGATATTAGCTTGAATCTAATTAGGTTTTCATCTAACGGTGAATATTGAATGCTTTGTTACCAAGCTAACATTGATTGCAAACCCTGATTTGAAAGATTATATAAGGGAGAACTCTAGCAACTGGGAAACCTAATCCCCACACCTTCTGTGTGATACTAGTTGTGCTAAGTTAGAGTCGATTCTCCTTTAACCTTTGGTTTCTTCTTCTAAACCAGGTTAACGACTTAAAGACTTCATTGGGATTGTGAAGCCAGACCGATACTACTTTCTTGTAGTTGTGTGATCTTATCTTGTTGTTTCTATCATACGAGTACAATTGTAATAATTGGCCTGAGATTGACATCTCCGATAGGCAAGATATAAAAGTAATTACAAACACTTCGTCCCATCGTTTGTGATTCCACAATATCTTTTTTCGCTGCGTCGATTAAGATTATTGTGAGGTGATTGATAATACTAGGTTTTTCTTCGGGAATAAAAGTCCGGGTTATCAATTGGTTCTTGTTCACCTTGATTTATTAAAAGACGGAACAAAACTTGTAGGTATATTCGTGGGAGACGGATTTATCTATTACCGTAGACTTTTCTATGTGATACATATTTGTTTATTAAAGTCTTCGACTTTGGGTCGTAGCAACTCTTAGTTGTGGGTAAGATCAGCTAAGGGAATCAAGTACATAGTATCATGTTGGTATTATAGACGTAGGAGCATAATTGTACCTTGGATCAGTGTGAGATTGATTGGGGTTCAACTACAGTCCAGACCGAAGTTAATTTGGAGTAGGCTAGTGTCTGTAGCGGCTTAATATAGTGTGTGTTCAAACTGGACTAGGTCCCGGGGTTTTTCTGCATTTGCAGTTTGCTCATTAACAAAATTCCGGTGTCTGTATTATTTCTTTTCCGCATTATATTTTGTTACATAATTGAAATATCACAGGTTGTGCGTTGATCAATCAATTAGAATATCCGACCTTTTGGTTTTTGATTTAAATTGATTGACACTTGGATATTGGTGTTTGGTACCATCCAAGTTATCTCTCTAGAATTTTATAAAGACTCGCAGATTTCTATTTGCTTGAGTATATATCAAATCGAGAGATTGAGGTATAAAATCTTTGATATATACTTTTTATCTAGATTGAGTCTGACTGTCTAGTTGATTCTCAAGAAAGTATGTTGGAGTTTGTCCATACAGATTGCTAAGCGAAAGTTTGGGCGTGGTTGTTGTACCCCCGCTTTCTCAACTATGAATACATATGAAATATAAAAAATAAATGAATTAACTTTTGTAGCTCCTATTCCACATGCTTAATCTTCAAAATTACTCGAAATCTTCGTCACTTCCAAGTACTCCAATGATCCCATAGGTTGTAAGTTCAGCATCATCGTTGTTGAAAATCCGTAGCGATAATAACGAGAAAACAAGAGTTCTCAATCATTGTTATACAGTGTCATAGTATCATTATATAGTATCAAAGTTCAATTGTATCACAACTTTGACAACAATACTATGGTGATATGTATTGCTCCCGCTTAGTTAATACTCCATCTCACATGGAAACCACTCCCCCTTACATAATGATCTGAAAACCATATGTATTTGTAGTGTGAACTACATATTAATTCTCCCCCTTTTTGTCAATAAAATTGGCAAAGGTACGGAAACGGGATCCTAATGAAATTTCCAAAAGAGACATTTCATGACCAAAATAAAGCATATATCAACTTATTTAGATGCAATCATATAGCCGAAGCTAAATGCATTCATCAAGGAGTTTATAAAGATACAAGATAACCCCTATATTCCACAGCCGCACTCCCCACAAAGATTTGGCAATTAAGCACAAGTTCAATTAAGAACTCAACCCCATAAAATGTCATTCCCGAAAAAACAACAAGAGCGACCTTAATTTCAAAAGAAAAGAAGGATTTCTTTGGACATAACAAATTACATACAAGTATGAATTTGAATCCAAAATACTCAATTAACTTAACCACAAGAGAACCCATGATTAATTTAATCGGAAATGCTCAAGATAAGTGAACTTATGGAGACTCAAAAATACTTAATTAGATTAATCACAAGAGAATCCATAATTAATCTAATCGGAATACACAACCAAATTAACCACAAAAAGTAATCAATTTAATTGGTCATGCTCGACATAAGAAAACTTACGGAGCAACAACTAAATAACCAAACGAGGATGATTAATTTAGTTGATCATGCTCGACATAATATACCTCACGGAGCAACAACTAATCTAAGAATAACTCAGTCGATTGTGCTCAATATAAGACACTTTATGGAACAACACAGTATATGCACAAAAATTGTAGATCGGAGGTCGACCAAATACTGTGGAATAATCAAGGATTCATTCTATTTTCCATCACCATTTACACAATGACATACAATAGACATAATCCTTGTAAACAAAAGATTTTAACCTATCTTCCATCAATAATTGACATAATAGGCTTAACTTTTGTATTTGTCAAAAGTTCATTCCTTCTTTTATCAACACATGCATATCGACATATAAAGGACTTAACTTTTGACAAGGTATGGGACAATCACAGTTCACGGACGCAAACACACATATCCCATAACAAATTGCAATATATAAAACCATAAAGATTAATACTGCAAAATTCATCTTCTAAACAATTTTAGAATTTAAACCAATAAACCTAAACATGAAGATGAAAACGTTTGACATAGCTATGTGTAATTACAATAATGGCTATTCCAAACTCTAATTATTCTTCTAAACAAAACAAGAAAATAGAATTCTTATCCGAAGATTTACTAGGCATATGAAATCAAATTACTCATCATCGGAAACACTCCAAGATGCTTGAATCATGTTCAATTCTTCCTTGAGCTCGGGGAACTTAGTTGCAACCAATGACAATTGTTCTTGTACGCACTTCACTCTTGAATTTACCTTACACACACCCTTGTGAATTTTTTGAAGTAGACTCAAGGTGGTAGGGTCACAATCATCAAGGGAATTATCTCTTTGTCTTTTGCACACATTCTCCCTTATGCGTTTGAAAGTACAGGGACGAACCAGTTTGGGAACTCCAAGAGAGTTGCCAATTGCATCAATACCACGTTCACAACAAATTTGACCAATCAAGCATGGGTAACCTACCTTCTTGTTGGGTGAAGTCATTCAGATCATTTGAGAAATGATGAAACCACAAATATCGAGAATCGGAACACCCAATTCAAGAAAATATACTAATTCCGCAAACTCATGACTCCACTTAGAATTCTCAATTGTGGAGGGACAAAGGTTAGAGATACCAAGTTTACCAAAATCCATCAAAGCAACACTAAGAACATTAGTAGGAAACTTTCTTTGATTCCAAGTCACCTTCTTACCGCAAAGACCAAGAGATATGTCATCACGCGATGGTCGTTCATCACTTGGTCTAGGTAGACGAACATTTCCCAGTGGAATTTTGGTAATTTTCGAAATCAGCTCTCTATTAATAAGAAATCTTTCTCTATTTATCATGGTTTTGAATTCCATTTTACCATGATCAACATCATGAATGTTGGCATAGAAGATTCTTGTGAGAGTATCAAAACCTTGACCAAGACCATCAAATAAGTTTCCAAGATTGAATTTTTCAAAGCAAACTAAATCCTCTTTATGTCCACTAGAAGAATCCAATTTCTTTTCTAGAATAAAACCCATTGATGAAATCCTTTCAAAAATATTAGCACAAGAATCATTGACAAGCCTAATTCTAATAGAATTTTGGTCTAAAGGAAGATCCATGCTAGAGGAACCCAAACCTTTTGAAGTCCTTTTTGAACCTTTGAGATTCATCATGAGACCTAGAAATTGGAGAGGAACAAGAGGAAATTACTTACTTGGAATGAACTTTGACCACCTACTTGTCTTATTTTTCTCCAAGGAAGAATTAATGGAGAAAAGAGATGAACCCTAAAAAGTTCACGTTCGCGGACTGTTGAGAGGAAGAAGAAGGTCCGCATACCTCTTCTTTATAGGCTCACTTATGGGCTTGGACCCGTTTATGAACCGTGACCCACAAAAGGAATGTGGGATTTCTTTTAATGTGCAATCCGTGACAACACAAAATGTTGAGAGGAACCGGATGCCATAGAAAGTCTAAACAAATTTTAACCCAACTGTATACAAATCAAACCAGTTCTTTCCCCATCTCAAGATATATGCAAATGGGGTAATGCCAGGTATGTTACCGAATGGCATGATGTGCAGAGATATCCTCATGCAACATTTCTGTTGATATTTGTGAACAGTTCCAGTGATATAATCAAAGTAATGATGATAATCAGGGTTGTTTGAGATTTCTATTTTCCTCTTTGGATGACTAGAGAGAAGATTCTTCCGATTTTTAGTCCGTATAATATTGTTTGATAGTTTTATATGTACATGACCTTTATCGAGATGATTCTTAGACTTAACAGAATTAAGTTTTTCTAAGAATTTAGAAACACTTTCGAACGCCCTGAATAGATCTTTGTCAATTGATCCATTATGATAGTATTCCTCAAAGAGATTAAGAGTTAATCTAGTGAGAGTCCATATCTTTGAGCGTGACGAATGTTTCGTCAATATTCCTTTATTTTTATTTTTTCCTTTAGACTGAATCTCATCATCTAATTTATTCTTTTTAGATGAATTGAGATTATTATGAGAAACCGGAGGTTTTATCCATAATAATCTTTGAGAAATCTTTAAGGATTCCTGGCGTGCGTTACAGATGCCAAGAGCAAGTTTTCCAAAGAAATTTCCCATGGGAAATTTTTTAAGGGCCGAACAAACACAAACTAATCAGGTTTAAGGTGTTTGCCTGCTCTGATACCAATTAGCGGGGGCACAACAACCTCACCCAATATTTCAATTAGCAATCTGTATGGACAAACTCCAATATACTTTCAAGAGAATTAACTAGACTCAATCTTAATAAAGTATATCAAAGAGTTATATCTCTTTTTCTTGATTTAATTCTTACTCAAGCAAATAGTAATCCGCGAGTCTAATTGAATATAAGAGAAATCACTTGGACGGTACCAAAGACCAATGTTCAAGTATCAATCAATTTCAATCAACAACCAAAGTTCGGATTTCTAATTGATTGATTCTAACACACAACCTGTGATATTTCAATTATATAACAAAATATAATGCGGAATATAAATAACACATACACCAGAATTTTTTTAACGAGGAAACCGCAAATGCAGAAAAACCCCGGGACCTAGTCCAGATTGAACGCCACACTGTATTAAGCCTCTACAGACACTAGCCTACTACAAACTAACTTCGGTCTGGACTGTAGTTGAACCCCAATCAATCTCACACTGATTCAAGGTACAGTTGCGCTCCTTACGTCTCTGATCCCAGCAGGATACTAAGAACTTGATTCCATTAGATGATCTCACCCACAACTAAGAGTTGCTACGACCCAAAGTCGAAGACTTTAATAAACAAATCTGTATCACACAGAAAAGTCTACAGGAATAGATAAATCTGTATCCCACAGAAATACCTACAAGTTTTTGTTCCGTTTTTTAATAAATCAAGGTGAACATGAACCAATTGATAAACCGAACTTATATTCCCGAAGAACAGCCTAGTATTATCAATCACCTCACAAAATCTTAATCGACGCGGCGAAAGAAGATATTATGGAATCACAAACGATGAGACGAAGATGTTTGTGACTACTTTTCTATCTTGCCTATCGGAGATATAAATCTCAAGCCAATCGTTACGATTGTACTTAAAACGATAGAATCAACAAGATCAGATCACACATATACGAGAAAGTAGTATCAGTCTGGCTTCACAATTCCAATGAAGTCTTTAAGTCGTTAACCTGGTTTTTAAGAAGAAACCTAAGGTTCAAGGAGAATTGACTCTAGCTAATACAACTAGTATCACACAGGAGGTGTGAGGATTAGGTTTCCCAGTTGCTAGAGTTCTCCCTTATATAGTCTTTCAAATCAGGGTTTGCAATCAATGTTAGCTTGGTAACAAAGCATTCAATATTCACCGTTAGATGAAAACCTGATTAGATTCAAGCTAATATCTTTCAACCGTTGGATCGAAAACTTAGCTCGTTACACACAAATGAAATGCACGATTTTAGGTTTGTGTAACCGTACCCAAACATGTACATTTTTTGGTTCAACAATAGTTAACCAAATGGTTAGCCATATGAGCACTTTCATATCAACCATGTTCTTCTTCACCATAACTAGTTCAAATGACTCAAATGAACTAGTTAGAGAGTTGTTCAATTGCAAGGAAATCTTATGTAACTACACAAGACATAATCGAAGCAAAAACGATTTGATTCACTCGAATCGGTTCATGAACTTTATAGCCACAGTTTGGATTTAGCATTCCATAGTTAATATAAATAAGTTCACAAACAATCGTCTTTAGATATAACCAACTTAAGTTTGCAGACTTAGTTCGCGGACTTAAGTTCCCGGAAGGAGTTCTCAAACTCCAACAGATTTTATCGGGTCGAGAACTTCCGCCAGTTCGCGTACTGGGTCCGCGGACTGAGTTCACGGCTCTTGTTCCGGTTCTCTTGATCAACAAAGTTCACAAACTTCGGTTCAAGGAAAAAAGACTTATACATATATATATGTGTTACCACACAATGCTTATATCCATCATTGGTTATATAATCTAAACTCTCATTTCAATCATTGAAACATTCTTATAGGACGTTATTATATAGTTGTTATTCACAAACTATTTTTCGTCAAAGTAAGCAATTTTCAAAGTGATTGAAACGTATCATGACTTTCGTCACTAGGTAAAGATGAACTTGTCCAAAGAAAAAGCTTACCAACACATATTTTAAGAAATAGATAGGCGAGATAAACTTGGCTCGAAATAACAAATGTGTATAACCAAAGTCTATATAGGAAAACGATTTTTGTCTCAAAATAAGAGATAAAGTAGATAGAGTTTTGAGTGATAGATAAGTTCAAGTCTCCACATACCTTTTAGTCGATGAAGTTCCACCAGTTTCTTGAGTAGTCCTTCGTCTTATATGATGATTGCCATGGAGTTCTTGAGCTCAACTACACTTTCTATCCTAGTCCGAGACTTAGCTACAATAGACTAGAAATCAAGACTTATAGTTTTGATCACTAAAATTGACAAACATGCTTGAGATAGCAACGCATGCGAGTTCGACCGAGCAATGCTCTAACATCATTGACTTAATTGATCATGCTACAAACAAATATCCAGACCTCACTGGTGAGTTGTATGCCATCTCTAATAAGTACCAAGACACTACATCAGAGGAAGATACTGATTTAGATATCTCATACTAGTATCTATACTCCTGATGTGTAATATTATGTTATTATGGTTATGTCTTAGGAACATTGTTTAGTGTTTTTGTTGTACTTGTTAAAAAGTAGTTGTAGACAATTTTTCTATATGAGTGCTTGGCTTATGAGATGTTTGTTATTAGCTTTAATATTCGATATCATATGGTGAAACCCTTATGATTTGTGTGGATTTTTGATTTAGCGGGATTAAGTTCTAGCCCATGTTGGGAGGATTTATCAAAGGATCATAAGTTGTTCCGATTGAAACTCATATGTGAAAAGTCACAAGATGTTAAATCAATTTGTGTTTACACGAGTTGTGTTTAGCATAACATATATGTTTCGGGTTTTCAAATTTTGCTATTGGCACGAATTAGTTAAAACCGATTCAACCTTTCTCTGGTAAAGGTTGCTTTTCTTGTTGTTCTTTTGTTCTTGCGAGAGAATGACAACACACTGGGGGAGAGTTCTTATTTGAACTTGCGCTTGATGATATATCTTTCTGGGGAGTATTGGCTGCGGAAATTGAGGTAATGAATTCGTTAGTTAGTTTCCTGTTTTAGAAAAGCCTGTTTATATTGCATATATTTTGCTTTTGCTTAACAAAATGTCGGTACAATTGATATGTTCCACTATATTGTGTATGGATTTTTTATGTGATTCAATTGTTTCCGGTTAAGAAAATTTGTGTCAATTTATTTGGCTTACTGTATGGTATCTTCTTTATTATAGGGTATCAAGTGTTTTTGCTTAACGAAATTCGGTGCAATTGCGGTGTTGTAATGATTATATTTGTTCAATTGCTTACGGTTAAGAAAATAATTGTGCAAGTCAATTTATTTTGGGTTGTATCTATTGTTTGTGGCTTAAAAAAAATACGGGATCATTTGTTTAGTCCAATTGATTCCGGATAAGAAAAACTAAGTTAATTCTGATCTTACTTAGACTTATCAACTGGGGGATTCGTTTATTCATCAAGTCTAACTGAATGCCTTGACAAGAAAAGCTAGTTAACTAACCTAGTGTTTGTCTTGTCTGGAGGGAAAGGTCTAAGTTACGGTCTGAATAATTAGAGTATGATGAGAAAAATAAAGTTAATCCTGATCTTTATTTTGGTCTTACCGAAACAAGCGATTGTACATATACAATCGGTCCAACAAGGGAATTGAGTATCTTAGTAGAATTGTTGGATTTTAGGGAAAATTGCTTCAGGCAATTATTTCTGTTAGAGCACTGCTCGGTCGAACTCCAAAAAGTTGCTATCTCAAGCATGTTTGTCAAGTTTAGTTGCCAAAACTAAGAGTCTTGATTTCTAGTCTACTTATAGCTATGTCTCGGATTAGGATAGAATGTGTAGTTGAGCTTTGGACTTCACGGCGTTCATCGATTGAAGACGAAGAACTACTAAGGGGAGCTTGTGGAACTTCATCAGCAAAAGGTATGCGGAGACTTGAACTCATCTATCACTCAGAAGTCTGTTTCTATTCTATCTCATATTGAGAAAAAAGTCGTATAGCTATATAGACTTTATTTTATACACATTTGATATTTCGAATTGAGTTTAACTCGCTTACATATTTCTCGAAATATGTGTTGGTAAGCTTTCGCTTTAACCAAATTCATCTTTATTCTTGACGAAAATCAAAAGATGATCATGTGAAATCGCCTGCTAACATCTTACATGATTTGTGTGAGACAGTCATTTGATGTAGACTCGGAATGTTTCGTATTGATCTATTGATCACTTGAAAATTGCTTTGAAGCTAATAGTTTGCTATTCCCGTCTTCTAAGAATGTTTCAGAAATGGAGTTTAAAACGAATTAACCATTGTTTGGATACAACACAGTATGCGTACTTGTATGCTAACTGTTGCAAGTTATTCCAAGTCCGGGAACCATAGTATGCATACCCGTATGCGTAACTGGTTTGATAGTTGAATTCCGGGAACTTATTATGCATACATGTATGCGTACCGACTTAAAAGTTCAAGTCCGAGAATTCAACTGAGTTTGGTCATGTACGATAGTATGCGTACCCTTCCGCATACTGGCGAACCCAGACCAAGTCCGGCTACTTAGGTATGCGTACCCGTTTACATACTTGAGTGGGTTAAGTTCTAAAATCGGCTTGTTCATGAACAAATACATTTATATAATAAGGAATCCAATCTTTTGCAAACCGTGGCTATAATGTTCATGAATTGATTCGAGTGAATCAAGCTCGATTTTGCTTCAATTATGTCTTGTATACTTCTATGAGAATATAAACAATTGAACAACTCTATAACTAGTTTCATGTGAGTTATTTGAACTAGTTATGATAAAGATAAACAAGGTTGATATGAAAGTGTTCATATCACTAGCTTCGGTTAACTATTGTTGAGCCAACTAAGTGTACACGTTTAGGTATGGTTACCCATATCTAAATGAAGTCACATTTCATTTGTGTATAACAAGCTAAGTTCAATCTAACAGTTGAAAGATATTAACTTGACTCTATTCAGGTTTTCATCTAACGGTGAATATTGAATGCTTTGTTACGAAGGTAGCATTGATTGCAAACCCTGATTTGAAGACTATATAAGGGAGAAATCTAGAAACTGGGAAACCTAATCCCCACACCTCTTGTGTGATACTAGTTGCGACTAGAGTCGGTTCTCCTTTAACCTAGGTTTTTCCTAAAACCATTATGGTTAACGACTTAAAGACTTCATTTGGATTTTGAAGCCAAACCCAACTATTTTCTCTGTAGTTGCGTGTTCTGATCTTACTTTGTTCTATCGTATTGAGTAATATCTTATCCAAGATTTGCTCGATATTCAATCTCCGATAGGTAGTCACAAATATCTTCGTCTCATCGTTTGTGATTCCACAATATCTTGTTTCTGAAAAGTGGGGGTACAACAACCACACCCAATATTTCGATTAGCAATCTGTATGGACTAACTCCAATATACTTTCAAGAGAATCAACTAGACTCAATCTTAAAGTATATCAAAGAGTTATATCTCTCCTTATCGGTTCAATTCTTACTCAAGCAAATAGAAATCTGCGAGTCTAATTGAATACAAGAGAAATCACTTGAACGGTACCAAAGACCAATGTTCAAGGATCAATCAATTTCAATCAACAACCAAAGGTTGGATTTCCCAATTGATTGATTCAAACGCACAACCTGTGATATTTAAATTATATAACAAAATATAATGCAGAAAAGAAATAACACAAACACCATAAGTTTTGTTAACGAGGAAACCGCAAATGCAGAAAAACCCCGGGACCTGGTCCAGATTGAACACACACTGTATTACGCCGCTACAGACACTAGCGTACTAGAAACTAACTTCGGTCTGGACTGTAGTTGAACCCCAATAAATCTCACACTGATCCAAGATACAGTTATGCTCCTACGTCTCCGATCCCAGCAGGATATTACACACTTGATTCCCTTAGTTGATCTCACCCAAAACTAAGAGTTGCTACGACCCAAAGTCGATGACTTTAATAAACAAATATGTATCACACAGAAAAGTCTACGGTAATAGATAAATCTGTCTCCCACATAAATACCTACGAGTTTTGTTCCGTCTTTTGATCAATCAAGGTGAACAGAAACCAATTGATAACCCAGACTTATATTCCCGAAGAACAACCTAGTATTATTGTAGATGGGGAAAAACGATTTGCTGGTTTTTAAGGAATTGAGGAGACGACCGTACGAAGGAGACTCCTCGAACCGAGCGAAATGTTAAACCTCACACAGATGCACCGCTGCAAAGGGGGTGCTTTAGATTCGAGAGATCAATATGTAGTACTCCAGCCTAAATCAAGACAATGACCGTTCCAGAGTAAATTCGGTCACAAGAGAGGATGGGTTGATCTGTAGGAGGGAAGCTGAGAAATGTGTGGAATCAATGGTAATCAAAGATTGTGGGTGTGTGAATTTCGAATACGATAAGCTCTGAGTGATTGAAATTGCTCAATTGAGAGTAGTTGCTTAATTGATGAGTTGATGATCTCGTGTTGTCGATGAGACGTGAGATTGATGATACTGATGATGCTGATCATTCAATCATGATTTAGAGACTTATTTATATTGCTGGAATTTTAGACACCATGACCCCATGAAGTGTGACAGTTGATGGAATCAAGGAGTGGGGAAGTGGAGATCGTGTTTGAAACCAGTTGCTCAACGTGTGGAGACTTGGTCGATTTTCCACCCACTACCTCGTGAATTCCTTCAACTGATTGCACAACTTGCTCACATTCCATCGTGTGTTTGAACACACGTGCCGTAGACTGCCAGACCAAAACCCTAAGTGATATCCCCTCAAGTGACACGATTGACGTCTCGTGGTTTGTTTAGTCAATTGATGACTTCGTGGTTTGATGGGACGATGAGTCCATGTAGTCGTTGAGTTGAACATGATGTTCTGAAACTCGTGAATTGAACATGTCATGAGACAGAGGTATAGTTCTTACGATGAAGTGAGCAAGTATTTCTCATTCGATGGATCGTTGAATATTGATTGTTGAACCAATATTACTTGGTTTGAACAAATATTTATCATCTGAGCAAGTGTTGCTCATATGATGAATTGTTGAATATTTGGTCGTCTGAGCATGTGTTGCTCGTCTGATGGATTATTGGCAGTGTACCAAAAATATTAATTAGAATACTGGTCGTTGAACCGAGCATAATTAATAAAATTAATGACCATGAGGTCGTCATAAAATTATTAAGGTTAGAATCTGGAATGATTATCCTTGGATTCAGAAACCCTAATATGATCAATTGATGATCAATTCATGGTTCGTCAGAATCAACCATGGGACGAAGGAGGGAGCGATTACATGGGACCGTGGATCAACCATGTAGTGTCCAAATGCTCGTGTGAGAAAATACGAAGAACTCCTGAAGAGTTGACGATTTGTTGGTGGAAGAATGATTAAATGTTGGCTTAATTATTTATTCAAAAATGCTCGTCTGAGCCTTAGGTTAGAAAACCTAATTAATTATGAAGAGGCGAGGGACCGACCATGGAGTCATGAAACCGTCCCTGGGTTGTCCCGTGACCGCCTGACGATCACTTCATGAAAATCCAAAGTGTTTGGGAGAGTTTTGGACCTAATACGAGCAATTGTGAAAATTAGGTCAAAACTTGTGAAAATTGATGGGGCCGGCTTCCGTGAGCCAAAGAGCCAATCTTGGTCGGTCAAGATAGAGTGCTCGTGTCCCCAAGGCGTCCACGTCTCAGCCCTGAGAATTTTGATATTTTCTGGCGTGCAATTGAGCATCCATTCGAGAAAATATGCCAAAATTAGGTTTTCGACGAAACTGAGGAAAACACCATGAGATGATGAAAAATAATTATAAAATAAGGAATGAGGAGGCGTGGGACCGCCGTGGTCAAGGCATGGTCGGTCGGTCGTGACCACGGTCCCGTGGTGCCTTTTCCTTAATTTTATAATATTTTGATGATTTTATGAAAAATTCATGAATTTTGAGAAATTTGATGAATTTTGGGAGTTTCCATGAATTGAAGGAGTTTTCATGAGTTCAAGGAAGCAAAAAATATTAACATAATAAAACAAGGGCGTGTGGGACCGTGGAAGGCATGGCCGACCGGCTTGGGTTCGGTCCCACGAGTTTCCCTATTTTTTTAAATATTTTTAAGTATTTTGATGATTTGAGGGAATTTTTCCTAATTTGAGAAAAATACCATGAAATCAAGGAAAACTAATAATAATAAAATAATAAAATAAAGGGGCGTGTGGGACCGGCTAGGGCATGGCCGGCCGGCCAAGACCCGGTCCCACAAGTTTTCATAATTTATTTTATTTTATTATTATTTGATGATTTGTGCAAAAATACCATGAAATCAAGGAGTTTTTTCATGAAATTAGAGAAATAATAATAATTATAATAAAATAATAAGGAACCGTGGGTGTGGGGACGGTTTGGACCAAGGCATGGCCGGTTGGCCAATGGTCATGCCCCACACTCCTTTCCTTAATTTTATTTTATTTTTTAAGGATTTATGGAAGTACCATGAAACGAGGAGTTTCCTCAAGACGAAGGAGATTTGATAAAATGAGAGAATTTTCATCAAATCATGGAAAATAATAAAAATGCATTAAAAATATAAAACTGGCGCGGGATTGACCACGACATGGTCGGTCGGTCGTGTGTCCGTGCTCCCATCACCCTGGTCAATATTTTTAATTATTTATTATTTTCTTCTCTATTTTGCATAGGTTCATCGTTTCGTTGTATTTTTGAAATACTCGTTCGTGCGGTGACTGTTAGTGTATCATCGTTGAATACACCTTCACCATTTGAATCGGGGCTTACTTAGAGGTAGCTCAGATGCCCAGTTGTTGATTATTTATTACTAATTGTGGAATTTAGTAGAGAATAATTCACAAAACTGAGTAATAACATGTTTATTATTAATTCATAGGATCAGCTGAGGATTCGACTACGAATTCAGAATAATAAAGTGAGCATTACCATTCCATGGGATCGTAGATTCGACCATAGAATCGGAGTAATTGAGGTTTATCTATTACCATTTATGAGACCAGTTGTGGATTCGATCATGAAATCAGAGTAATGAGATAATATAGTTATTGTTATTTTACGAGATCAATCTGTGGATTCGATCATAGAATCAGAACAACTGTTATTGTCATTCCATGGGACCAGTCGTGGATTCGACCATGGAATATGAGCGATTGTAATTAGGAATAATTAACTTTGCGACTCTATACTAGCAGAGCAAGCTGTCTAGGAGCATTAATTATCCTGATACGAGCTTGCCGGTAAGTCATATCCTTTATATAGTCAGGGTAAACTTGTTGTTTGTTCCTGAAGTCGTTATCGCTCTATACTAGCAGAGCAAGCTGTCTAGGAGCCGTCCATCTCGTGATGCTATATAGAAATAATCACTGAAAGTATTCAGTATTCATGAGATATGCCGTTGTCCAGTCGTGAGACTACATATCTACATGTACTCTTAGAGAAAGTACTCTCCGTTGAGAATTCGATGAGAGACCCGTGTCTCAATACTCACGTCTGATTGCTGGATCAGAGCTTCGTATAATTATGAGTTTACGATTTTAGCCCTTGTCGAAAATCCACCATCTACATTAAGTCCTCTGCTTACTGAGGAAAGCTGTGTTCCTCAGTCAGCATTAAATGATGATTTTCCGGCCATAAATAACAATACCAGTAATTGAACTTAGTCGTAAGTTGAGACGTTACTGGATTTAGAGAGCATGAGCAAACCAAGACATGATGAAGGATTCAATGTCATGATTGGAGTGTCGTTTGATGAGCATAAATTGGTGTTGAACCGCTGGTTTGGACGACGAGTCCGTGGTTGGTCAGGATTCGCGGGACGGGCCCATGAAAACAAATCCTTGTTTTATGAATAGACGCTCGTTCGTTAGTTTAAGGAACAAACAAAATAGACCTGAGTCTAATGGTATAAAATTCGTCTATGATCTTTCACGAAAACCAGAATTTTATATTTTAAATATGTGAGATTTCACAAAGTGGAATAAACTCTCGTTTCAAAGGTGGATGTTCGTACGAGAGAAAAGTTTTTTTTTTTTTTATAGACGTGCATCTGTTAGTAATAAAATTTTGTTTATGAACCTTCATGAAATTTTTTATCTTCGAGCTTTCGGAAATCTTTGAAAATATACTCTCGCTTCAAAGACAGATGCTCGTGCGAGGGAGCAAAAATATATAGATATATTTTTCAAATTTACGTGAGTTTCACGTTAAAATATATTTTGTAAAATCAATGTTTTTATTTTGAACAATTGTTGAAAGTAGACAACCGTACATGGTGAAAGAATGTATATATGTGAGTTTTCACAATCGTAGAATGGACGTCTGTCCATATTTTGAGAAACCAGTGAATGTTCACATTGTAAAATTTACGTGGGTTGTTCACGGTTTTGTGAAAATCATGTCAGAATTTTGCTCGTTTTAGCAGCTTTGAAGGAACGAGCAAGATTTGAAGTATTAACTCATGTACTGTTAGTGGAATCGTAAACAGGTAAGAGTTGAAAGTTACCATTTTTGCAGACGCTGATGTGAGCATCTTTATTCCATGATTCGTTGTTTTGCTGAATCCCGCGCTTTGTATAAATGATGCGCTGAATGTTATGCGTCTGTCACAGCCACTTTGCAAGAATGAATGACTCCCATGATGACACTTTCAAAGACGATGTTTCCAGGGATGACATATCCCCGGGTGTAACTTCAATAAATGGTACTTCTGGGACCTCTGAGTGATGGTGAGAGATCCTTCATACTGAGTTGTACTCCTGGTTATTTCATCAACTATACCACAGGATGATCATGTAGTGAGGTTTCAGATCAACGTAGACTCCTCGGAAATGGAAGAAAGTCTTCGGGGGGGAGCACCCAGAAGTAAGGACTACAGGATGTTAGCAAATGACGTGCAGTCCCCAACCGTTTCTTTGGTGAGTTGTTAGCGCTCCTTGTGTCATGACTTTTTCCTGCCCGTGAAATTAGGATCACGAGACCAAGGTTTTGTTATTTCTTTTCAGACCTTTTCTCCATCGATTGACGGCCTTCAACTTGTTCCCAGGCGAACAATTCAGGAATCCAGTACTGATGAAGAAGTCGATGTAAATATCTCTTTCGTGCAAGTGATCGCAGCATCTCCTTGAGTGAAATAATAATAATTTTTTTTGATGAATCCAGGAATAAATCATTGTAGATAAGAATCATGTTGATGAAGCGCACTCTTCTTTGGGAGATGGGAATATGGAGAATTCCTGAAATCCCGAACCGAATGGAGATAGCGGTGTTGTCAACGGAGATTCTGGCATCGTCGAGCCTTCAAATGATTTAGAGATTCCCTTAGTAAGTATATCTCCTGTAATTTCTTCAAAGAAGTATGATATCGCTGATTCGTGAATGAATAAATGAAAATCCATGTGAATTTATGGATAACTTTGCAGAAATACGTCATCGGAAAATTTCAGACTTCAGATTTTACTAGAAACGTTGTAGAATCTTCGTCCGAAGTCGGATTTTCGCGGTTTGCATATGTATCTTCAAGCCCAGGAAATTTCCAAGCTTTAACAAAGAAACTACCTTCAGAACTTTTTCAGATGGCATGTTGCTCATGTTTTAGCCACATCTCTTTGCTCGTTCATCAGATTGTCATGAAATTTTGAGACGTTGTAGAGGACATCCATACAAAGAGAATGGTATATAACCCATATTCAGATTCCTCGTAGATTGCTCCCAGTTTGTCTATTAGTACATGGCAGAGTACAGTTTCTTCAGACGAGGTTACCGTAAAACGTATTTTCATGACTTTCATGCTATTTGCTCGTGCCTTGAGTGTATAATGATTAATCTTGATAATTTTGGATTTCTTGTATGATGTATTTTATGATCTCATTTGGTTTCAAGCTTAAATGACTCTAATCCTCATGTAATCTTCGTATTAGGTGCCAAATACCGAAGTTGAGGATATTGAAACCAATGAGGATAACTCAAACTGCCCTGGAGTTATTGATGAAGAGACAACCATCACTGCACTTCAAGGCCATGAGAAGGTTGTCATTGAAGTCTTGGAAACTCATATTGTTGCTGCTTCAGTGATAGAAGAAACTGAAACACTAGTAGAGAATACTGAAGAAACTGTTGCCCTGGAGGCTGGTCCAGTAATTGAGAACCGTATAGTGGTGCATGAATATCCAAGTGCAGGAGTTGCTTTTGATCCTCCGTTAGATGCTTCACTCCCGTATCATGAACTAGTTGGCGGATTCAGCGTTCCCATTGGATATGCAGGCTTGTACGAGAAACCGTGGAAGATGTATGGGCACATCGTCGTTACCAAGGATCCGGAGCATAGTTATTTCTTGACGAGGCAAGTAGAACCCATATTGCGTGTTATAAATGAAATATGCATCACAACTGGAAATACTGTCACCTGGGATGTACTCTTTGATTGGGAGTACAACTTGAAGAAAGCTGAAGAACTTGGCTTCAATCTGAAGTGGCTTCATCAAAAGATTGATGCTATAAGGAAAGCGGTGGAAGGTGACACTTCTTTCACCACCAGTGATGTCGTGTTGAAGAAGGTGGATGAAGAAAAGCAGAAATCTTATTTTGCTGACTTTCTTTAGTTTTCTTTCCATGATATCTGGAACCTTAGACTTCTGAGAGATGTGAGGTTTTATTCTGGTCTTGATTTCTTGATCGGTTTTGGATTGTGAAATCGATCGTCTTGACAAGTGGACCGTCAGTCCCCAGTATTTTATTAAGTCTCTCCCTTTCGTTTTCCCTTCTTCTGGTCAGACCTAGATAGAGGACCCAGGTAGAAAAATTGTTGTAAAGACCTAGGTGGTCGAAGTTGGAGGTACCTTGATGAAGGATTTAACGGAAGGACCTGGTGGACACCGATCGACTGTGGAAGTTATGAATCCCGTCTAAAAATTGTTGTTTGCATGTTGTACGCTCAGGAAGTTGTAGGAACCTCATACGACGTCGGAATCTGATGATTGACCCCAACTTTCGAAGCTAGGAGACGGAGGAATCATATGCAATCAGAATTCTTAAGTTTGGAGATGTCTATGGCAATCAATAAAGTATGCACTTTCATAACTTGTAATCCCGTGCAAATTTTCGGATTTCATATACCTGACAGTAAATGTCGTATCTTTCAGCTTGTATGTCCGATTGATGCGCCCTTTTGGTATATTGTAGAAGAGACATAGAAAAATATCTCTCGTTGAGGAAGCATTGTCCCATTCCTCACCCATTAGTACGTTTTTGCAAACCCATGGCCTGGAGTGTGTTGTATCTCATTTATAGAGGTGATGAGAACATCTTGTAGAAGACTTTGGATTATGCCCACCAGTCGTGCCATCTTTGGGAAGACTTTCATGTGAGCATGTTATCAGGTTCGCACATCTTGATATGAATCATTGGTCTTAGAGAAGTCCGCTTCATGTGTAACACTTCAGAGAATGATTAGTTGATGAAGCCCTGAGGATGTTGCTCCTGAGACCGTTGTTGGTGCTGAAACCATGAATGATTACGCTCCAGAGATCCTTGTCGATGCTGAGATCATGGATGGTGTTCCTCTAGATATTATTGTTGATGCTGATACCATGGTTGAAGTTGCTCCAAAGACCGAAAAGGCTAGAACCATGATTATAGATATAAACTTTGCTCTTCATCCAGTGAGCCTTTTACATTCATGAACTAGTTGATGAGTTGAGCGTCCGTAAGATGAAGGTGTATTGAGAGTTCAACCTGAATGCTCCTTAAAGCATAAATTTACCACGATCTGGTTTTGTTAGTGAGTCAACATTGTTGCGGTAGATAGCATCAGCAGTTTTCATACTGGATGTGATTGGTGAAGAGAGAAAGTTCCTCAATCATGCAGGGGCTTGTGATGTAGAGAAAACCCGTTGATGAAGTTTCACGGAATCACCTCAGGTTGCCCAGTATATATTGAAGGAGTTAGTGCCATCAATGTATGAATGATGTTGCATATGCTTCAGAAGTCTTATCATGGGATAATGAAGACTTATTGTTTAGTTACACTTTGATCGTGCTGGTGTTGAATCAATGTGTCATCATCGAGATATTTGTGCTGAAGCTGTACTCTTTGATTGGGAGTACAATTTGATAGCTTTTTTAGATGCTTGAGTGTTGAAGCGTATATTCCTTAAGCATCAAATATCTTAGGGGTTTGATCATCTCGGCCCTGGAGTATCTTCTGTTGATTCAGCATCCCTTTGGTTGCAGTAGTGGGATTCGACACTTGTGCAAACATTAGAGCTTTCTGATTTTGTGGAACACATGGACTAGCAGGAGAAACTCCCAAAGTGTTCTTTGCCATGTTTGGACATCATCTCGGTAATGAATGTTTCAGTGCTTGATTCAGAGGAGCGTCAGATTCAACCACTTGGTAAAATACTAATGTGGTGAAGCTACCATTCATAACGTCTTGCAGAGTTTCTAGCAGAATTGAGTCCCCATGCCAGGATAGCATGTGAGGAAATAAATGACATAGACATGGGATGAGACTTTCCTGAGTGCAGAACCTCTTAATGGATGTATATGCATCTTTTGCAGGTTCTTTCTTCAACCTCGTCAAAGTTTGAAATTCCTCCAAGTACTCTGATGATGGAATGTCCGTCAAATCTTATGGATCAGAACTTTCTTCGTTGGAGAGACGTGTAACCAAAGGCGCTCTGTAAGTACCCATATTTTCAGCGTGGATCCACGCTCGTCTGAAGGACATGTCATATCCTGGATCTTCCTGATTATGTGAAACTTGGTTTCTGTACAGTGTTGAACTTATGTTCACTTTGAGAGTGATGTAGCCATAAGTATTCCAAGCGCTCCTTCAAGGTCTCTGATTGAGATGGTAGCATGAGTAGCTTCTTGTCGACTGATGCCTGCGGCTCTGAGGTTTTCAGTGGAATGATGTTGATGGCGGTGCCGGCATCGATCAACGTTCTTCCAAATTCGTTTCTTCGACTGTGGTAAGCAGTCCCCAGTCGTACATCTCTTGGTTTGTGGCTGGAGGCTCAAGAATTATTTCCGGAATGAAATTCTTGACACGATGTGGTTCAGTGCCGTGAACATGTCTCTCTTTTGTGCCTTCGACAGATAGAGCAATTCACATTCGACCAAGGATTGAACTTCCTCTTTGATAGGTTGTTCAGAGAGTGTAAAGGTTATGATTGGGAGAGGATTCTTGTGTACTCCTCCAGTTCCCAGTTGAAGCTATTGTGGATCAACCTTCTCTTTGGTGACGTGCTTCAAAATATTGCAGTTACTTGTCGAATGATTGATAAATCTATGAAGGTGACAATAGCTTGGATTCTTCATGTTGGCTCTCTATGATGAGCAACAGTTTGATTGCACCGTCTTGAACCCAGACTTCCAGTAACTCGATCACTCCTTCATGAGAAGTTTAGTTTGTCTGATCATTTTCTCGTTCGTTGATGCCAGGTCGAGGTTTGTGCAAGATTGGTTATCCTTCCATGATGCTTTTGTAGGAAGAGGTGTTGGATGTCGCATGTTTGAGCAAAAGTTTTCCTTTTTCTTCCTTGAGCAACAACGTTCATGGAAGGTTGGACATCGTACTGTTTGTTGATCAGGCGTCGGCTGCTCCGAGGTTCCTCAACCTTGTAGACTTTGCTCAGTAAAGCAGGTGTAGTAGTCGTTGATCGTTTTGGCTGCTTCATGAAATTCTGAAAAAGTGTGGAACCGGAGGTTTTCCAGCAAGGCTCTGTAGATCGGGATCATTTTGTTGACGCACAAGTCTACAAGTTGTTGCTATGTGACGTTTGGGTCGTGGCAGTCCAAGGCTTGAATTCTGAACCTTTTCACATAATCATCAGGATGTTCGCTGCTCCTTCGAAACATCCTTCCTAGATCAGAGAGAGTGACTTTCTCTGACACGAAAAAGTATTTTCTGTAGAAAGCATTAATCATCACTCCCCAATCGGTGATACTTCACGATGCGATGTTTTTGTACCAGGTGTATGCCCTGCCTTTCAAGGATTTTGAAAATTTCTCCAGACGGACGACATGGTTGTGCTCATGTTCGCCCAATAATTCCAGAAACCGAGAAATATGTTTTTGAGAATTGCATGTTCCATCATAAAGAATGAATGTTGGAGAGGTATAACCTTTTGAAAGAGGAATCCTCTGTATGGCAGTATGGAGGTTGGTGACGATGGACGGATGATGTCTTGTCTTTTCATCGATCCTCAAAAAGGCACTCCATATCTTCACGAGTGATGAAACTTGCAGGTTCCGTTGCTGGAGAGTCATCTGCAGCTTTGCGGAATTCTTTATCATGTACAACATGGATTGGTGAAATTTCAGGATCAGCGGTTGAAGATGTTTCTTTAGCTTTTCCTTTCTCGCGCAAAGGCTGAGTTCGTTCAGACGCAAGCTTGTCTGTGAGAGTTTTAATATAAATACACAACTGCTTCTCAGTTGCAGCCACGTCAGTGTGAACCTTCGTGAGATCAACTATGGTAGGCTGATTTCCTCTGGTTTCTTCAGGAGACTGGCCGAAGAGTGGATTATTGATGGTGCCAGTGACGTCACTTGCAGGGGTGATCACTAGAACACCAGTACTTGGAGGAGTAGTAGTAACATGTGGCATGATATTGCTGGCTGGAGGAGTGGTAATAGCGGTACCACTGAAGCCTGCAATGTTGAGAGGAGTAGTACTTGCGATTGCAGTATCACTAGAAATTGCGATGCGAGAGTCGGGTGTTGAAATCGGATTGGTAACTGAACCGGACCTAAGATCAACCATCTTTGTGAGATTGTAACCGAGAGAATGATCTCCCACTGTGGTCGCCAATCTGTAGATGGGGAAAAACGATTTGCTGCTTTTTAAGGAATTGAGGAGACGACCGTACGGAGGAGACTCCTCGAACCGATCGAAATGTTAAACCTCACACAGATGCACCGCTGCAAAGGGGGTGCTTTAGATTCGAGAGATCAATATGTAGTACTCCGGACTAAATCAAGACACTGACCGTTCCAGAGTAAATTCGGTCACAAGAGAGGATGGGTTGATCTGTAGGAGGGAAGCTGAGAAATGTGTGGAATCAATGGTAATCAAAGATTGTGGGTGTGTGAATCCCGAATACGATAAGCTCTGAGTGATTGAAATTGCTCAATTGAGAGTAGTTGCTCAATTGATGAGTTGATGATCTCGTGTTGTCGATGAGACGTGAGGTTGATGATACTGATGATGCTGATCATTCAATCATGATTCAGAGACTTATTTATATTGCTGGAATTTTAGACACCATGACCCCATGAAGTGTGACAGTTGATGGAATCAAGGAGTGGGGAAGTGGAGATCGTGTTTGAAACCAGTTGCTCAACGTGTGGAGACTTGGTCGATTTTCCACCCACTACCTCGTGAATTCCTTCAACTGATTGCACGACTTGCTCACATTCCATCGTGTGTTTGAACACACGTGCCGTAGACCGCCAGACCAAAACCCTAAGTGATATCCCCCAAGTGACACGATTGACGTCTCGTGGTTTGTTAGTCAATTGATGACTTCGTGGTTTGATGGGACGATGAGTCCATGTAGTCTGAGTTGAACATGATGTTCTGAAACTCATGAATTGAACATGTCATGAGACAGAGGTATAGTTCTTACGATGAAGTGAGCAAGTATTGCTCATTCGATGGATCGTTGAATATTGATTGTTGAACCAATATTCCTTGGTTTGAGCAAATATTTATCATCTGAGCAAGTGTTGCTCATGTGATGAATTGTTGAATATTTGATCGTCTGAGCATGTGTTGCTCATCTGATGGATTATTGGCAGCGTACCAAAAATATTAATTAGAATACTGGTCGTTGAACCGAGCATAATTAATAAAATTAATGACCATGAGGTCGTCGTAAAATTATTAAGGTTGGAATCTGGAATGATGATCCTTGGATTCAGAAACCCTAATTTGATCAATTGATGATCAATTCATGGTTCGTCAGAATTTAACCATGGGACGAAGGAGGGAGCGACTACATGGGACCGTGGATCAACCATGTAGTGTCCATATGCTCACGTGAGCAAATACGAAGAACTCCTGAAGAGTTGACGATTTGTTGGTGAAGAATGATTAAATGCTGGTTTAATCATTTATTCAAAATGCTCGTCTGAGCCTTAGGTGAGAAAACCTAATTAATTATGACGAGGCGAGGGACCGACCATGGAGTCATGAAACCCCTGGGTTGTCCGTGACCGCCTGACGATCACTTCATGAAAATCCAAAGTGTTTGGAGAGTTTTGGACCTAATACGAGCAATTGTGCAAATTAGGTCAAAACTGTGAAAATTGATGGGACCGGCTTCCGTGAGCCAAAGAGCCAATCTTGGTCGGTCAAGATAGCGTGCTCGTGTCCCCAAGGCGTCCGTCTCAGTCCTGAGAATTTTGATATTTTCTGGCGTGCAATTGAGCATCCATTCGAGAAAATATGCCAAAATTAGGGTTTCGACGAAACTGAGGAAAACACCATGAGATGATGAAAAATAATTATAAAATAAGGAATGAGAGGCGGGACCGCCGTGGTCAAGGCATGGTCGGCCGGTCGTGACCACGGTCCCGTGGTGCCTTTTCCTTAATTTTATAATATTTTGATGATTTTATGAAAAATTCATGAATTTTGAGAAATTTGATGAATTTAGGGAGTTTCCATGAATTGAAGGAGTTTTCATGAGTTCAAGGAAGCAAAATATTAAAATAATAAAACAAGGGCGTGTGGGACCGTGGAGGCATGGCCGGCCGGCTAGGCCGGTCCCACGAGTTTTTTTTTTTTTTTTATTTTAGTATTTTTGATGATTTGAGGGAATTTTTCCTAATTTGAGAAAATACCATGAAATCAAGGAAAATAAAATAATAAAAATAATAAAAAAGGGCGTGTGGGACCGGCTAGGGCGCCGGCCGGCCAAGGCCCGGTCCCACAAGTTTTCATATTTATTTTATTTTATTATTATTTGATGATTTGTGCAAAAATACCATGAAATCAAGGAGTTTTTTCATGAAATTAGAAAATAATAATAATAATAATAAAATAATAAGGAACCGTGGGTGTGGGGCCGGTTGGGACCAAGGCATGGCCGGTTGGCCAATGGTCAGCCCCACATCCTTTCCTTAATTTTATTTATTTTTTATGGATTTATGGAAGTACCATGAAACCGAGGAGTTTCCTCGAGACGAAGAGATTTGATAAAATGAGAGAATTTTCATCAAATCATGGAAAATAATAAAAATGCATTAAAAATATAAAACTGGCGTGGGATTGACCACGACACGGTCGGTCGGTCGTGTGTCCGTGCTCCCAGCACCCTGGTCAATATTTTTAATTATTTATTATTTTCTTCTCTATTTTGCATAGGTTCATCGTTTCGTTGTTTTTGAAATACTCGTTCGTGCGGTGACTGTTAGTGTCATCGTTGAATACCTTCACCATTTGAATCGGGGCTTACTTAGAGGTAGCTCAGACGCCCGGTTGTTGATTATTTATTACTAATTGTGGAATTCAGTGGAGAATAATTCACAAAACTGAGTAATAAGATGTTTATTATTAATTCATAGGATCAGCTGAGGATTCGACTACGAATTCAGAATAACAAAGTGAGCATTACCATTCCATGGGATCGTAGATTCGACCATAGAATCGGAGTAATTAAGGTTTATCTATTACCATTTATGAGACCAGTTGTGGATTCGATCATGAAATCGGAGTAATGAGATAATATAGTTATTGCTATTCTATGAGATCAATCTGTGGATTCGATCATAGAATCAGAAAAATTGTTATTGTCATTCCATGGGACCAGTCGTGGATTCGACCATGGAATAGGAGCGATTGTAATTAGGAATAATTAACTTTGCGGCTCTATACTAGCAAAGCAAGCTGTCTAGGAGCATTAATTATCCTGATACGAGCTTGCCGGTAAGTCATATCCTTTATATAGTCAGGGTAAACTTGTTGTTTGTTCCTGAAGACGTTATCGCTTTATACTAGCAGAGCAAGCTGTCAGGAGCCGTCCATCTCGTGATGCTATATAGAAATAATCACTGAAAGTATTCAGTATTCATGAGATATGCCGTTTTCCAGTCGTGAGACTACATATCTACATGTATTCTGAGAGAAAGTACTCTCCGTTGAGAATTCGATGAGAGACCCGTGTCTCAATACTCACGTCTGATTGCTGGATCAGAGCTTCGTATAATTATGAGTTCACGATTTTAGCCCTTGTCGAAAGTCCACCATCTACAATTATCAATCACCTCACAATAATCTTAATCGACGCGGCGAAAGAAGGTATTGTGGAATCACAAACGATGAGACGAAGATATTTGTGATTATTTTTATATCTTGTCTATCGGAGATATCAATCTCAAGCCAATATTTACGATTGTACTCATACGATAAAACAACAAGATCATATCACATAACTACAAGAAAGTAGTATCGGTCTGGCTTCAGAATACCAATGAAGTCTTCAAGTCGTTAACCTACAGGGTCTCGGTAGAAACCTAAGGTTAAAGGAGAATCGACTATAGCTTATACAACTAGTATCACACATGAGGTGTGGGGATTAGGTTTCCCAGTTGCTAGAGTTCTCCTTTATATAGTCTTTCAAATCAGGGTTTGCGATCAATGTTAGCTTAGTAACAAAGCATTTAATATTCACCGTTAGATGAAAACCTTATTAGATTCAAGATAATATATTTCAACCGTTAGATCGAAAACTTAGCCTGTTACGCACAAATGAAATGCACGTTTTAGGTTTGTGTAACCGTACCCAAACATGTACATTTGTTGGTTCAACAGTAGTTAACCAAATGGTTAGCCATATGAGCACTTTCATATCAACCATGTTCTTCTTCACCATAACTAGTTCAAATGACTCAAATGAACTAGTTAGAGAGTTGTTCAATTACTTAGATCTTATAGAAGTATACAAGACACAATCGAAGCAAAAACGATTCGATTCACTCGAAATGATTCATGAACTTTATAGCCACGGTTTGCAAACTTGCATTCCTTAGTTAATATAAGTATAAGTTCACGAATAATCGTTTTTAGAATATAACCAACCTAAGTACACGGACCAGGTACGCGGACTTAAGTACCCGGAATAAGTTTGTAAATAGTTCACAAACTCCAGCAGATTTTTTCGGGAAGATAACCTCCGACAGTACGCGGACTGGGTTCGCGGACTCTGTTCCGGTTTCCTGAGCATCAAAGTACACAGACTTTGGTTCAATGAATAAGGACTTATACATGTATGTGTTACCACACAATGCTTATATCCAACATTGGTTATATAATCTAAACTCTCATTTCAATCATTGAAACATTCTTAGAGGACGTTATATAGTTGTTATTCACAAACTATTTTTCATCAAAGCCATTTTCAAGTGATTGAAACATGACATGACTTTCGTCACTAGGTAAAGATGAACTTGGCCAAAGTGAAAGCTTACCAACACATATTTTGAGAAATAGATAAGCGAGATAAACTCGGCTGGAAATAGCAGATGTGTATAATCAAAGTCTATATAGCAAAACGACTTTTGTCTCAAGATAGGAGATAGAGTAGATAGACTTTTGAGTGATAGATAAGTTTAAGTCTCCACATACCTTTTAGTTGATGAAGTTCCACCAGTTCCTTGAGTAGTTCTTCGTCTTGTATAATGATCGCCATGGAGTTCTTGAGCTCAACTACACTTTCTATCCTAGTCCGAGACTTACCTATAGTAGACTAGAAATCAAGACTTATAGTTTTGATCACTAACATTGACAAACATGCTTGAGATAGCAACGCATGCGAGTTCGACCGAGCAGTGCTCTAACAGTTTCGCTACCATACAATTAAGATTATTGCGAGGTGATTGATATTACTAGGTTGTTCTTTGGGAATATAAGACTAGTGTATCAATTGGTTCATGTTCACCTTGATTTATCAAAAGACGGAACAAAAACTCGTAGGTATTTCTGTGGGAGACAAATTTATCTATTCAATAGACTTTTCTGTGTGAGCTAGATTTGTTTATCAAGTCTTCCACTTTGGGTCGTAGCAACTCTTAGTTGTGGGTGAGATCATCTAAGGGAATTAAGTGTGTATAATCCGGCATGGTTCAAGAGGCGTAAGGAATGTGATTTTACCTTAGTCAGTGTGAGATTGGTTAGATCTCAACTACATTCCAGTTTGAAGTTAACTTGTAGTAGGCTAGAGTCTGTAGCGGCTTAATACAGTGTGGTGTTCAAGTCTGGACTAGGTCCCGGGGTTTTTCTGCATTTGTTAACAAAATTTCTGGTGTCTGTATTATTTCTTTTCCGCATTTTTTTATATAAATGAAATATCACTGGTTGTGCGTAGTTCAATCAATTGGTGAATCCAACCTTGGTTGTTGATCGAAATTGATTGACGTTTGGATATTGGTCTTTGGTATCATCCAAGTTATTTCTCATAATTAATCTGGCTCACAGATTTCTATATGTTCTATAACAGATTGATTTGAGAGATAGAGATATAACTCTTGGATGTATTTTCCTTGATTGAGTCTGATTGTCTAGTTGATTCTGTTGGAGATATATTGGAGTTAGTCATACAGATTGCCTAAACGAAATATTGGGTGTGGTTGTTAGACCCCCGCTTTTTCAATTGGTATCAGAGCGGGCAAACACGTTTAATACCTTATAAGTCTGTGTTTGTAGCAATCTGACTATATGGACAGTTGTGCTATCTCAAACAACGCATCACCAGTTCAGAAACATTTTGACTTGGTTGAAAGCTCTGCTTCTCCTAAGAAATCTTCCTCATCATCTCCATGGTCGGAAACTGTGTATAACTGGGAAACACCCCTAGATGAACATTTGGATGATATTTCAGATGAAAGTGATTCAGATGATGGATACGATGTTGATGAGGAAGTCTCTCAATACATCAAGATTTTTGACCATCTCATAAAGAAAAAGAAGTGAACATCTTGCTTGGCTGAGTTTCTGACTCCTCTTTGTCTAGAAAACAGGAAAATGAGAAAGCTCTTTAAAGGCTAGATTGTGGATATAATCTCCTAAAATCTCTTCTTAAAGATCGAGAAGAAGATGTGCATTCAAAAAATTCTGAATGTGAAAATTTTCGTCGAAATCTTTTTATATTAAAAGAAGAACTTGTTGAATCTGAAGCTAGATGTAACTCTCAACAAAGTTGTTTTAAAGACAAAGAGAACGTTTTTCTCTCCCAAGAAAAACAGTTGGAGGATGAGCTTTCTGCTGCTCAAAAAAAGGTAATTATGCTGGAAGAAAACTTGAAAATGTTTGATCTTAGTTCATCAAAATTATCCACTATGCTGGGAGCTTGTAAGAAACATCATGATACACGAGCTTTGGGCTATGAAGGAACAGACATTCCAAGCAGTGGTAAGATTCATTTTTTTTGTGCTAAAAGTAACTTCCTGCAGAAAACTTGCTTTAATGGCAAAAGTGAAAAATTACCTTATGCGGCAGAAGTCTCAATAGACAAAGGATGTCAACCTCCTTTTCATATGACAAAGATTAATAACATTCTCTTCAGATGTTATTATTGCGGAAACAAAGGTCATCTTGAAAAGAGATGTCGTTTTCGTTTGCGGAATGAAAAACTTCATAACATTCTTATCTAGATGTCTAAGGAAGTAATCAAACCGGTTTCTCATTTTACTGGTCTTAAATGTCCAAATCTCAAACAAAAAAAGTGTTGTGATGATCCAAGTCTTGCCTGTATAGATAACACAAAGGGTTTCTACAATTGTAAAAAGAATTGTGTTATACAGACAAATGACTGCTTTGTTGATCCAATGAGTAAGAAAACTTCTTCAAACTCTTCTTCCGTGACTAAAGGAAATGCTGGATCAAAAGCTTCAATCATTCCTGAATATATTCATATCAATAATCGTGTGTCGGAACTAAAGACCAGTATAAATAGACTCAAGCACAACATTAAAAAGGAAAGGAAGGAAGCAGCTTCAGGTATCTCTTGTCCTCCTCTTGTAAATTCTCTTGAGAATAACTCTATTAACTTTTCTGAAGATTTTCAAGAAAGAAAAGGGAAAATGACAATACCCTTGATGAGCTATACGCTCGTCAAACTACAACTTGACTAATTACAAATGTGCATCCTCTTTGAGACCGTGTGAGGATGCTCATAATTCTCAAGAATCCCTTCTTCTTGACAAAGTGGTCTTTGTTGTATCTGTTTTTCCGTTTAAGAATAAATTGATCATCTTACTGTTGAGCCTTGATCCGGTTATCTATTACATAAAGTTATATAATTGATCAATAACTCTTGAAAAAATTCTCTTTGTTGCTCTCTTTGAAAATTCTCGTTTGTCTCCTTCTTGACAGTTGATTTGTTGATTTCAACAATTATGTAGTGCTCTATTTCTGAGCTAATTTGTTCCGTCTTTAGAATTTGTTTTTATCAAAACATATTTCTAAAATAGGATCCATTTGGTTCTCGGTTTTGAACCTGGTTCATAACCACAAACTTTCGTGCACCCAACCCTTACCGAACGCAAACAAGTAACCCTAGGGTTTCCTTATTATTTACGGGTAAAAACTATTTCTGCTAGTTTTGGTAAATTTGGGTGTGTGGATGAGAAACAAATCTAAACCTAAAACAAATGCACTGCACGGGAGTACTTTAGATTCGAGAGATCAATCTGTACAATCCTGGCCTAAACCAAGAAATGGATATTCCAGTCTTGCTTTAGTCACAAAGTGAAGGAGAAGGGTTGGTCTTAGGGAGGGAATCGAAGAAGGTGTTAAAACCAGAATGGTTAATTGTGAAGGTGTGGTTATTTTATGACTTGTATCAGAATTTGGAACCGGCTTGCGGAATGAAAGCTATTATTTCTTTGGTATTTTACTGGATACTATGTTGTTGTTCTAACCAAAACTTGTTGTCTGGTTGAAATAGGTAAAAAACTATTTATACAAGTCATATTGAACACACCCTGATCTCGTAGAAAGTGGGAATGATGGAGTGATGGATAAGTGGGGTCATGTGTAAATGCCAAAAACCACGTTCCCACTATGAAGAAAACAGGTTAGTTTACACCCACTACTTCTTTCCGCCACTAACTGCCCTGCTTTCTGACACTTTCTTGTACTGGGCGTGTTGCACGCCGCACGCTGTAAACCGCCAGACCAATACCTTAATGAGCATCCCCCAGTTTGTGACACGTTTGATGTCTCGAGTGTTTTCGTGGATAACGTGTAGCAGATTGCTATGTGTGGCAAGTCAAAGTCAGGAGACTTGCCGCAGGAGAATAACATGTGATGCTATTATGCTTGTCTTGGCTGGTCGCCTAAGACTTTCCACAGGCCTATCAATTCTGTGGCGAATTTGGACGGCTGAGATTGTAACTCATGAGCAAGGGTGGCCATTGATTATGGCCACACTCTGTTGGCGCCTGATAATAGCACAATGGCGCCATTGGCACATGCCAATGACGTAGTGGCATATTTAGCGCATGCCAGTGGCACAATGGCATGGTTGGCATAGTTAGCGCATGCCGGTGGCACGGTGGTGCAAGTAGCGCCTGGCGTAGCCATGGCCGCTAGATTTTGGCACATTGATGTTAGACCCAAATATGGCTTGGAAACATTAGTTCCAGTTGCCACATCAATCCCAATGCTCTGGGTATCATTACTTGGCTTGGTTGGCATAACAACTTTACCTGAGTTAGGGTTTGGCATGCCTAAAACCTAATTAGTGCGTGTGGCATGTGGCCACGGCACGATGATGTTTTTGTGCAAACGGTGCCAAAGCCATGCCAAAGGAACTATAACAAGGCCATAATGTGGAAACGACCACATGAGCAAGGGTTGATATGAATGGCTATGGTATGGCGCCATTCTTAGGGTTTCCTGGGTCTCGCATGGCTCGTTGAATGTTGTGGGGCCCGAAGTGGCGTAATTTGGGACACGACTGGAAATTAGGGTTTCGATTAACGCCACTAGAGCAAGGTCGTGTTTCTGATTAGGATACCCTAATTGAAGTTTGTTATGGCGTTGGCCATGAACAAAAAGTGGGTTAGCACGTAGGCGCGCTATTTATGGCACGTTGGCACGTTTGGCATCTTTGGTATGCACGTTTAGTGCATTGTCGCGGCATGGCATGTTTGACATGCCATTAGCATGCAGAGCGGGATGGCACGTTTGGCATGCCATTGGCATGTTGGCGCGGTTATGGAAAGCCAATTTGGCATTGTGACCATCTGGCGCAATTTTGCCTTTTTTAATACTGTGGCAGGTTTAGAGTGACATGATTGGTCGATAAAAAGAGGGGCCGGCCAAGCATGGGCGTGGACACACTTCCAGTGCGTAGCGGATTTAAAGCGACCTGATTGGTCGATGGGAAATGGGGGCCGGCAAGTATGAGCCCAGCCACAACTCATGTGTGTGTAGCGGGTTTAAGGCGACCTGATTGGTCGACGGGAAACAGGGGACGGTCAGGAAACATGGGGTGTGGCCACTTGCAAGTGGCGCCGGCTGGCCTATGGCACTGCCACACCTCCCTTTGTTGCTGCTTCTATCCCTCGGCTCCTTTTATTCCTTGTTTTCTGATTTTGGGTAGGATTTTGCACCTACTAATCCATGGCGGATTAATTGCCTAGTTCGCCTAAGCTTAATTTCGACCGACGGGGTCTAATATGCTGCGCAGGGTGCAAAACCCTAATTTTTGAAAATTAGTCAGAGTAATATCTCAATCTTGTGAATTATCACAAAATTGATTGAATTATATGTGTTGACACATGGTTCTTTAATTTTATTTCCAGAAAGAAGTATGCTTTCCGATTGAGTACTTTTATGCAAGGACCTTAACCTTGATACTTGGAAATTCGTGCTACTCTGCTGCGAGTGAACACAAATTGTCATGCCATATCAATACTAAATGTTCAGCCGGGGAATATAGCATAGGAAAAATACTCGGCAGGCTCCGGCATTAGTGAGTAATGCAGCTAGGAGATTATACACTCATTAGGCTCTATACTAGTGAACAATTCATCTAGGAACTTGAGTTTCAATATAATATGAAGAGAGACATAGGCACTCATCAGATTTTGATATATTCTTCAAATTACCTGCGGAATATAGACATATCAAAGTCTACTACATCTGATGCCGGGTCAGGTAGATAGACTTTTACAAATTTAGTCCTGAACTAAAAACCACCATCAACATTAAGTCCCCTGCTTAGCACGTAACAGTGACATTGTTACGGGGTAAGCATGAGATGCTGACAGACGGGAGTAAAATCGAAAAGGCAAGACATGTAGAGGTTACCAGGAAAAGTTTGATTGGCCTTCGGTAATAGGCATGAGTGGCCGGTGATTTTCGTATTGGCGTGCTGCTATCTTGGCCACGGAGCGTTGCAGGTTGAGCGGATGGCTTGGCTACGGAGCGTTGCAGGTTGAGCGGCTGGCCTGGCTACGGAGCATTGCAGGTTGAGCGGCTGGCCTGGCTACGGAGCGTTGCAGGTTGAGCGGCTGGCTTGGCTACAGAGCGTTTCAGGTTGAGTAGCTGGCCTGGCCATGAAGCGTTGGAGGTTGAGCGGCTGGCCTGGCCACGAAGTATTGGAGGTTGAGCGATTGGTGTTCCTCGTGCTGGCGTGCTGCTGGTTCGGTCATGGAAGTTGGTGCCATGGAGCGTTGCCGCTGCGGGCCTAGCTTCCTTCTTCCGTGCATGGTCCAAAAGAAAAACCCTCCTCTACTCGAATTCCAAAAGCACTCTGCATATAAAAGGGTGTGCTAACTTCCTCCCCTTTTATTATTCGCTCGTCTGCTTCTTGTGTTTGTTTGCAGCAACTCGATCATAGGCGCGCCAATCGTCAGCGGCAAGGTAAGTTCATCTTGTCTTCGTATTTTAGCTGTGAGTATAATATCCATGAGTAGTTGATCAAACTTGGACATTTATCTCGGTGTGAATGACTTTATGATAAACACGTATGTGCTACATTTTATACCCATATTTATATTAGTTATAACTCGATATTTTGGCCAACAACACTATTTTAGTACTTTTATAGAAAGTACAAATACATTCACATCAGCAATCAGTAAATCACAAGATGACTCAACAAAACAAGGGCTCAATGGAGCGACAATATCATGAATAATCGCCTCATTATTATATGCAACTAAGTGACTTATAGGAATCTCGCTATTCAAATGACTAGAAGGTACCTCATTGTGAACGTCTACTGTCTCTAAGTCATTAGACTCAACAATAGTATCTTCAGTATAAACAGGTTCTTCTAAATCATCATTATCTGAATAAATAATGTCTCTAATACAACTGTCGTCCTTTTGAATAGGCAAATAATCAGTAATATGATCATGAGTTGGATAAGATACAATAAATTCAGATGTTAAACCGGTATCATTATTCATAAAGTCACTACCATTGTCAAGTCCATCATCATCCCCAAAGCATACTGATTCATCAGATACAATGGTTTCATTATTAGTGTAATCAATATGAGAAAAATCAGAACTTGAATTGTCGAACAGACGACGATCCTCTACTGGTTTCATAAGTTCAGCAATTATTCTATCAGTTTCGGAAGATCTTTTAGCAGATTCAATGGAAAATAACTCCCTTTGTTTGACCAACTGTTCCAAGCTAGATACGAGAGATGAAGATAGTTCACTGAAAGATTGATTATCTCTTTCAAATGGTTACTCATATGTGTGTGAATAATAATTGGAATCGATATAATTTGTCTCATAACCTGGGTAAGGTTGGTAATGATCATAACCTTCACAAGGTCCAGAATGATCATACCTATGAGAATAATTCTAATCATTATTTACACACTTGTCTCTAACAGGTTCCTGACAATAAGAAGGTGCAATTGCATACTCCTCATGTGGACTATTAGATGGCTCCTCTTTCTCGGCTCTGTTGGTAAGATTCCAAAAAGCTATAAAAGAAGCCAACTCACTGGAAACCATAATATAAAGTAAAATTTACTCAATAACTCACCTGGCAAAAGCTTTGCGAGAATATCAGTACTTACTTTTTAGCCCGTTATCAATTCCAATCGCCGCAATTCAGACTAAGGTACCTAAAATAAATCAAACAAGCTACGTAAAAATAAACTATATACAAAAAGAAAAAAAAACTATGTACAAGAAAAATTGATATCAATAAGAGAGTATTTTGCTACCACTCCCCGGCAGCGGCGCCAAAAACTTGATGGGTCGGAAAACCGACTTTGTTTTACCGCAAGTGCACGGTGTACAAATGTAGATGGTGGATTTTCGACAAAGGGTAGAATTGTAAAAATATACTCCAAATTCGGCAACCGGATGAGTATTGAGACTCACGTCTCTCATTAAAGCATGAAAGCTCATGTCATAAATCTCTGACTGAGAAGGCTGTCTCTTAGAGTACGTGTAGATGTGTAGTCTCTCAGCTGAGGCCATGACACATCTCATGAATACTGAGCAATTTCAGTAATTACTCCGGATCCGACAATTGGATGAGTATCGAGACTCATGTATCTGTGCATGAAAGCTCATGCCACCTCTGATGGAGAAAGTCTCTCAGAGAAGATGAAGATGTGCAGTCTCTCAGCTGAGGCCACGACACATCTCATACTGTATAGAATCGAAAGATTGGGCGGCTCCTAGACATCATGTCTGCTAGTATAGAGCGACAACGTCTTCGGGATGTAACCAGATTTTCCCCGACTATGCAAGAGGAATATGACACTCCAGCAAGTTCATATTGCTCAACCCTCAGATAATTAATGCTCCTAGACAGGAAGCCCTTCTAGTACAAAGCCAACAATTAATTATCTTAAATCGTCTGAATATCGCAATATTCTACGAGCCATCGTATGAATATCCAGCAATATTCTACGAGTAGTCAATTAATCGCCTGAATATTCAGCAATATTCTACGATTCCTCGTTATATTTCGTTATTTCAATCTGTGGTTCTTCCCAGCAGAATTCCACAGGTTAGTAATAAATATTCAACGAAACAGGCATCTGGGCATCGAATAAGCCCTGACAAAATGGTGCAAGTGTAATTAGCAGATAATACACAAACCATCATTTTGAATGCACGAACGAGCATTTTAAAAATACGAACGAACGAGGAACCTATGCAAAATAGGAAGGGAAAATAATAATAAAATATTAAACAAAAGCGCCAGGGGACTAGGCTCACCAGCCGGCCATTCATGCCGTGACTAGTCCCGCGCCCAATTTTATATTTTACCATATTTTTACTATTTTCACGATCTCATGAAAATCCTCTAGTTCGAGCAAAATTCCTTTATTTCAAAGAAATTATCTAAATCACATGATTTTATCAAAAAAATAATAAAATTAGGGAAAGGTGTCGCGGGACCGAGCACCAGCCATCCATGTCTTAGCTGTAGCCGGCCCCACACCTCACGTCTCCATTATTTTATTATTTCTCTCAAATTATGAAAATTCCTTGATTTTATGAATTTTCCTTAAAATCATGAAAATTACCTAATTTCATGTATTTTTATCTAAATCACATGATTTTATCAAAAAATAATAAAATTAGGGAAAGGTGTCGCGGGACCGCGGCCGGCAGGTCATGCCTTGGCCGTGGCCGGTCCCACACCTCACGTCCCATTATTTTATTATTCCTTCTCAAATTATGAAAATTCCTTGATTTTATGAATTTTCCCTAAAATTACCTAATTTCATGTATTTTCTCTAAAATCATGGAAAATATTAAAAAAATTAGGAAAACTTGTGTGACCGGGCTCTAGCCGGCCGGCCATGCCCTAGCCGGTCCCACACGCCCATTATTTTATTATTATTTGGTGTTTGGTTTCCTGATTTCATGAAAACTCCCTGATTTCAACAAAATATCTTGGTTTTCAACAAATCCCTTTGATTTTATGAAAAATTATCTAAAATCATCAAAATTACATAAAATTGGGAAGAGGTGCCTTGGGGCCCGCGCCCATTGGCCGGCCGGCCATGCCACGGCCATTGCCGGTCCCACACTCCCATTCCCTATTTTATATTTTATTTTATGTCTCTCATCTCATGGAAGTTCCCTAATTTCGCCAAACTCTCCAGTTTCATGGAATTTCCCTTAAATCAGAGAAAAATACATAAAATCACATAAAACTGGGAAAAGCATGTGGGACCGCGTGCCAGCCGGCCGGCCATGCCCTAGCCGTGGCCGGTCCCACAACTTGTGATTCCTTGTTTATTTATTATTTTCTTCATCTCATGTATTTTTGCCGGTTTCAGCAAAACCATGGATTTTGCATATTTTCTCCAAACGTTGCTCAAACGTGCATCAGAAAATATCAAAATTCTCAGGACTGAAGCACGAACACTATGGTGACACGGGCACATCCCCTTGACCGACCAAGGGTGACCCTGAGGCTTGCAAACAGCTGGTCCCGCATGTTTTAATGATTTTAACCTAATTTGCTCAATTGCTCATATTAGGTTCGAACTCTTTCCAAACAATTGGAAGTTCGTTCAAACGACCATCTACTGGTCCCACGACCATCAAGAGCCAGTCTCATGACCTCTTGGTCGGCCCCTCATATTTTCTACATCAGGTTTTATGATTTGTTGCTCACACGAGCATTATTTCAGTAAATGATTAAACAAGCATTTAATCATTCTTTCACCAACTGGTCCTCAAGAGACTTTGGTATTTTTTGCTCATTCGAGCATCTGGGCGTTATATGGTGAACCCGTCATCCCATGTAGCCGGTCCCGTGTTGATTTGCAATAAATCATCATTTACGTAAAATTAGGGTTTTGAAACGTGATTCTGTGCAGATTCGAACACTCTAATAATTTTATGTTGATTCCATGATTGATATTCATATTTATTTTGCTCGACCCAACAGTCAGTAACTTAAATTAATATTTTATTTGGTCCGGCTACCAACAATTCATCAAAAGAACAATATTTGCTCGAACTAGCAATATTCGCTCGAACCGGCAATATTTATTCAATTAGCAATATTCGCTCAGACTAGCAATATTTGCTCAAATCAAAGAATATTGGTTCAACTACCAATATTCAACAATTTAGCAACACAGTTGACCGGTTGTCAGCCGTGCGAATATAATTCACTTTCTCACTCAACTAGATATAAATATAGTATGTGATAAGAAAGAGTTTGTTCCCACAGAGAGGCTTTTGTTGTTATCAAATTTTCAGATTCTTAAGTAACTAAAGGGGGGAATTTTTTTTTTATCTAAATAAACAAAACAATAAAAGTAATCAAAAGCAATAAAATAATTTGAATAATCAATAAGGAGAAGATATTGGTCATGGGATAGTATCATTCACAAACATGTATTTTCATCAATGTCTAGAATTGGAATTTTAATCTCTCATCTATTAGAAGTCCTAGGATATCTTAATCGCAAGAATATCCCGCTTATTTCACGATTTTATCACAAACAACATTAAAAGATGCTATTGTGAAATCTACCTAGAAATCAACCTAAAGTGTAAAAGCACAATTAAGTTTAACTCCCTAAGAGCAATAAGTTCTATGAAATAAGACTAATAAATGCAAACAAACGTGTAAAAGCACTAATTCGTTTTAACAAAGGTTATGATTCATATGCAATTAAAAAGATGTGTAAATACAAGTAATAATGGCACTATGCTACTTAGAATCAGGGATAAACAACTATTTCGTATTGAAAACCTTAATCTAGCAATAGAGATTAAGACTAATCTAATTGATTCCGGACTCAACCAAACTAGCATTCAAATCATAAAACAATATCAACCATGAATCATAAACAATAAAGTTTTGAGACAAAACTAATTCATTGATTTAAATAACATGCTTGAGAAATTAACTTTTATCCCATAACCAATAATTGAGTTTAGTTACTCATAATAATGGAGTTCATCATAATCATAATCATAAAATAATTGAAGAAGATGAAAAATAAAACGAAAGCAAACCCTAGTTGTAGCTATCTCCAAATCTCCAAGAATAATACGTGATCCAAAGGAAGTAGAAAACTTCTCCTTTTGTAGCTTTTCATCTTTCCAAAACTAGGTCTTCAAAGCCCAAAGTCCAATTACAAGATGTCCACCAAGCCCATATGTGAAGAGTACCCAAGTGAAAAGTATGTCCCAAAAGAGGTCGCCGGTAAACTGGTAAAGTGGTCGGAACTTGGCCGGAGAAAGTATTTCAGGTGACCGGCAAAGTTCACCCGGTCACCGGTCAAAGCAGTCAACACGGGTCAACTGGTTCATCTGACTAGGTCCTAGGCCAGAGTTGCTATCTTGCACGGCTATACTCAATGTTGCACCATGTTGGTGCATCAAGTACTGAACTCCAGCCGCAATGGAATTTCACCAGGCAGTATCCTGCAATTCTAACCACCAGAGTAATGGTTTGCTTCCATCTCTTCTCAGCTCACTGCCACAAATAATCCATTTAAACACTTCTCAATCTTCCATTTCAATTGATCTATAACCATAATCATTCCTTGCATCTTAGCGCACTACCACTGCAACCACCCAACTCAAGCTACAACATTGCAGAGCCATGGCAGTAACAATGTCACATTCATTCCATATATCTCATCACCAGCACAACTCCCTTGTAATCTGCAGTATCACCAAGTACTCAGCTGCTCCATCTCAGGCCAATGATTCCTGCAATCCCCATCTGTAGCTAGAACCAGCATCAACTCAGTTCCAACATCTTGAACTCAATACAGTTCCTTGAAGCAGCAAACAACCCCTTATTGTCATCTGCTTTGCACTTTGCCCTGCATTAGTAACCAATCCACCAACATCCTCAAGTACAGTCTCAACTGCAATTTCAGCTCAAACCCAGTAGCAGCAACATAAACAAATCCTCCTTGCTTGCAATCACCAACACTTTCTCTTCCTGCAACTTCATGTGCCAATAGTTCAGCTCATGCCATAACTCTATTCACAGCTTCATAATCATTGCAGTTTCATTTCCTCTTCTGTCTTGGTTTAACACGACTGCAATGCACCGACTCGATACATTTAGAACCTCCTCATCTGTCAAATCCGTTACAGACTCCAACTCTTCTTTACAGCTTGAACTCATCTTTATCTCATCTTCAATTACTAACCAAAATCAATCCAAACTCAATATCACCAGTGCCATATCCTTCTCATTGCAGCTAACACGCAATCACTTCCATCACCTGCAACCTTCTCTTCTTGCTCTTTAACTGCAGCATCACACATAACATTACAAACCTTCTTTTGGTCTTCTGCCATCTGAACATCACCAGATCCTGCAATCACCTCAAGCACAAACATCACCCACAACAGTTACCATTTACAATGGAAACATCATACTTTCTATTCCATACCCATCTTCATAGCCATGAACTGCGACATTATGCCCTGGAACACTTCATAGTTGTACCACTCTTCGCCTCCGCAGTGTAGTTCAACTAACATCAACATTAGCACCAACAACTCCACCTGCAGTATCAATCCCAGTCACTGCTTCTTCTTAACTCAACTTCTTCATCTTCTGCCAATACCACTTCCTCCAACTGATGACAACAACAAGCCAACACCACAAACAACACTACCAAATCTTCACTGCTTGCCATTCTGCAGCTGCAATTCATACATTTCATTACCACCAAACCACCTGCAACCTGTTCCATTTCCTGCAACAGTTCATACAATCCTTCTTAGCATTTAACCCACAACTGCACATATTCCTGTAGCTTCAGCTCAAGATCATCAGACCCATCTTCAGTTACAACACAGATTCACCTTAATAACACCTTCAGACCACAAACCCATCCTTAATTCATCATCATAATCTTCTTAACTGCAACAACAACCACCAGATTCAATTTCTTCTCATCAAGCCTCAACTGAACTTCATCACCATCAATAATAACAACAACGACCCATCCTTGCTAATTTCAAAAACCCATTACTGCAGAAACCCATCTATCTCATATCTCGATCTGAAATTCATGGCAGCATCGAAACCCTAACTTCAATTTAGTCATCAATTTCCTTTTGTCTTGTTCTAAACAACATCAGAATCATCACAACCTTAGCTCTCTATGTTTGATTTATTCTCTCAATTCTCTTCTCTGTGCTCGTAAATCTCAAATGGGAAGTCTCAGATAGCCGCCTCCATTTTCCTCTGTTATCTGAATTTCAGGTGGAATGTAATGAAAAGAGCAGAAAAATATTTCTCTTGAATTTAGGGCTGAAGTAGTGAGTAGAAAAACTATAGGTACCCAGCAGATTAATACAGGCCAACCAGTGAACATTTGGCATGTCAGTCTCAGAAAATTGACAGTCCATACTTCACTCCTTGCGCAACCTCAGCTGGCTCCATCGCTTGCCTGTGAATTGATCCTTCCTCCCTTTTCGCTCTAAATAGACGTTTTCTCCTACTTTTGCTCCCAAGGACTTCATTGCACCCAATAACTCAAAATTAAACATAACAGGTGCAATTTCACAATGATAATAGCAAAAAAAACATAAATACTAGATATAAAAATAGGTATTTTAGACACCTATAAACAGTTTTGCTCGTCTTAGGTTATAATGATACCTCGTCTCAGCAGACACATTAAATTCATGAGTTTCGAAACATTTGCTAATCATGTTCAACTCAGCGCTACATGGACTCATCGTCCCATAAAGTCAGCAACTGACTCCACAATCACGAGATTTCAATCGTGTCACATGGGGGGATATTAACTAGGGTCTTGGTCTGGCGGTCTACGGCATGTGTGTTCACCCACGACGAGAATGTGATCAAGTCGTGCAATCAGTTGGAAGAGTCAGCAAAGTAGTGGGTGGAAAGTTAACCAAGTCTCCGCACGATGAGTAATTGGTTTTAACACGATTTTCCCATTTCCCACCCTCTGATTCCAACAACTGTCACACTTCATGGGATCATGGTGTTTTAAACTCCGGCATTATAAAATGTCTCTGAATCCTGATTGAAGAAAAGAAGTTTTTGAACAATCGAACAATATTCGCCAAAACGAGCAATTTCTCATCAAAGTTCATACAGACAATCTTTCGTCTACACGAACTCACATAAATTACTCTCAATTGAGCAAAATTCAATCATTCGGAGCATTTTCACGCTAAATTCACAACATACCTACAATCTCAGATCACCATTAATCTCACGCATTTCTCAGCTTCCCTCCTACAAATCAACCCATCCTCTCTTGTGACCGAATTGACTCTGGAACGGCCATTGTTCTTGGTTTAGGTCGGGGTCTTACAGATTGATCTCTCGAACTTAAAACACTCCCTTCTTGCAGTGCATCTGTGTGAGGTTCAACATTTCGCTCGGTTCAAGGAGTCTCCACACGGTCGACTCTTCAATTCCGTAAAAACCAGCAAATCGTTTTTCCCCACTCACAGATTGGAGACCACAGTGGGAGGTTAATCTCTCGGTTGCAATCTCACGATTTCACAAGATGGCTGGTCTTAGGTCTGGGTTGGTTACAGGTTCCAACACAAACGACGCTAGTACTAGCAACAACAACAATGACAACCAGAAAATCCCGGAAACGATTCCGGACTCCAACACTTATGGTGGTGACATTACTCCTCCTCACGCTGAAGGTCATCCCCTGTTCGGTCGACACCCTGAAGAAGTCAGAGGAAATCCACCGCCTACCATTGCTGATCTTATCAAAGTGCAGAAGACTCTCGCAAAGAATCAGACTGACATGGCTGCTACACAGAAGGAGCTGTGTATTTATCTCAAAACTCTTACTGATAAGATGACAGAGAAGACTCAAGAAAAGGGAAAAGAGAAGGAGAAATTCTCAGATGTTGTTGATCCTGAAGTAATCCCAATCCATACAGTGGATGATGATGAAACTGGCAAAGCTGCAGATTCATCAGCAAAGGAACCATCAAATCTCATTACTCGGGAAGACGTGGAGCGCCTTTTGGAGAACCGTAGGAAGACAAGACATCACATGTCCATCGTCACCAACCTCCTTATCCTGCCGCTACGCAGAGGATTCCCCTTCCAAAGGGTTACATTTCTCCAACTCTCACTCTGTATGACGGAACTGGCAATGCTCGAGAACATGTCTCTCGTTTTCTCGAAGCCTTGGGAGAGCATGAACATAACCATGTTGTTCGTCTCAAAGAGTTTTCAAAATCCTTGAAAGGCAGAGCATACACCTGGTACAACAACATCGCACCGGGGACTATCAATAATTGGGGAGAAATGATCAACGCCTTCTACATGAAGTACTTTTTCGTGTCAGAGCAAGTCACTCTCTCTGATCTTGGAAGAATGTTCCGGAGGGTCAGTGATAATCCCAATGATTACGTGAAAAGATTCAGAGTCCAGGCCCTGGACTGTCATGACCCAAATTTCACATAGCAACAGCTGGTAGATTTGTGTATCAACGGCATGCTCCCGGTATACATATCTCTACTGGAGAATCTTCGATTCCAGACTTTCTCAGAACTTCACGAAGCCGCGAAGAGATCAGCAACCACTGCACCTGCTCTGTTAGAAAGAGCAAAGTCCAAAAAGACTGAGTAATCACGTGACACTCGAGGAAGCAGACGCCTGATCAACAAGCAGTAAAACCTGCAGTCCTCTACAAACGTTGTTGCAGAAGGGAGCAAGCGCAAGGCTGAATCCCCGAACAAGCATGTTGCAGCTCCTCCAAAGACGCAAAATAAGGACAAACCAGAGACACAGGCTCCTGGCCAACGCACAGATGCTCCTGGTGATGCACCTGATTTTCCTCTCCCCATTGGAGAAGTGCTCGAACTATTAGATGCCTGGATCCAAGATGGTGCAATCAAATTGCCATACGTCAGGAGAGACCCAACTAAGGAAGACATGGAAAATCCTCGTTACTGCCGATTCCACAGGTTCGTCAATCACCCCACAAGTAACTGCAAAGTTTTGAAACGCATATTCAGAGAAAAAGTTGAGTCAGGAGAACTTAACCTTAGGGCCGAAGGAGTACACATAGATCCTCTTCCTCTCATGACTTTCTCCATTTCTGAAGCACCAGTCAAGGAAGCGGTTCAGTCATTGATAGAGCATGTATGTGAATTGCTCTATCTGTCAAAAGCACAAAGGGGAGACATGTTCACAACTTTGAACCATATAGTGACTGGAAAACGCCTATTGATTCCAGAAGTACCTCCTGAACCTTCAGCCACCGACAAAGAAATGTATGACTGGGGACTGCTCACCACCGTGCATATTAAAGGAAATGAGTTCAAAAGAGCATTCGTTGATATCAGCACCGCCGTCAACATCATCCCTTTGAGAACTCTCATAGTTGCTGGCATTACTCGACAAGAGGCTACTCATGCTCCCATAGCAATCAGAGACCATGAAGGAATCTCCAGAGATGCATACGGCTTCATCATTCTCAAAGTCACAGAGAATTTGGTCTGCACTGAGACCAAGTTTTACATAATTAGAGAAGATCCTGGATATGATATGATCCTTGGAAGAACTTGGATTCATGCTAGAAGGGTAATTTCAAAGCTTTCAACACGCTCTGTCGTCGAAAAAGACTCCAAGTTGGAAGAGAAAATAGAGGACACCCCACCGTTCGAGCATCTGGAGGAAGTAAAAACCTTGATGGGAATCACGCAAGAACCTGGGGAAAATCCACATACCTTTGTCAAAAGGTTTCGAGCTCAGGAAAGTCTTATTCCTTTTCGTGCTCCAATATTACCAATGTTCAAATATGATGCTTTGATTCAAGGACTTCTCCCTACAAACGATTTAGCAATTACCAAAATTTATGAATGGACAACTTCACCCCGCCAATATTATACCCAATGGTTAGGTTCAGAGCTTCTCCAAGTCGGTTATTCTATCAAGAGGTTTATTGCTGAAGACCTGGCTAAGCACGACAGACAGTATGTTGGGTACTCTCCTCTACATGAGTGCCCATACGTGCCAAAACCATGGAATCAACAAAAGATATTCAAGGCGCGAACTACTAAGCCGAACAAATTCGAGGAAGGGAATTTGGTTCTCAAAGCGGCTAAACGAGATCTCCACTCCGCAAGGAGCTCCAATTGGGAAGGACCATTGATGGTTGCTAAGTTCATAACTGGAGGATACTACAAATTGGTCAACACGGATGGCAGAACCCTGCCAGTAATTCACGAGAATTGGCTTAAGGCGTTTGTATGAAATTATTGGGTATTTGAGGTACTGAGCGTTTGAGCACTCATGATGTCTGGATTTGGCATTTAGGATTTTCTTTCATTGTATTCCAATTCCTCCAAAACGTTTGCAACACTTGCAATCAGTATTTGAATTCAGCAATTTATCAAAAATTCAGTTCACTTTACTTAAAGGAAAATTTCAATCAAATCCAAAAGAAAATCCTTAACCATCTAGCAATCCAAAACCAGATAATATCAAAACCCAAATGAAAACCTCACATCTCTCAGAAGTTCAGAAATTCATGGGATTATGGAAAGGAAACTAAAGAAAACCATCGAAGAAAGATTTCTTCTCCTCTGCCTCCTCCAAGACTTTCAGAGCCGCCTTTTCCACCTCCAGCTTCCTGGTTAGATCAGCAACTCCATTCATCTTCTTCAACACGACATCACTGGTAGGGAAGGGAACATCGCCCTTTAATGCTTTCCTGATAACTTCAAGTCTTTGACGGAGCCACTTCAGATTGAAGCCAAGATCTTCAACATTCTTCAAGTTGTATTCCCAATCAAAGAGTACATCTTGAGTAATAGCATTTCTGGCAGTAATCCGGATATCATCTATGACACGCAAGATAGCCTCCACTTGTTTCGTCATAAAATAACTGCATTCTGGATCCCGAGTGACAACAATGTGTCCATACATTTCCCACAGTTCCTTGTACATAGCAGCATATCCGATAGGAACGCTAAATCCTCCAACAAGCTGGTGATACGGGAGTAACTTACCAAATTGAGGATCAAAGGAAATCCCTGTAGTCGGATACTCATGCACTATCATCTGGTTCTCAACTACTGGAGTAGCATCGGTGATCATAGAGACAATTTCAGAAGAAGTAGCTTCCGCTATTTCGGGTTCGGGTTCCACCGTCTGAGGCACAATTAGAGTTTCTCCTACCTCCACGGCATCAACGACCAGAGCTTCATCATCTTGAGGCACAAACATGGAAGTCTTGTCACCGACAACTCCTGGATTGCCCAAACCATCATTACTGGATTCATAATTCCCAACTTCGTTATTCGGCACCTAATGCGAAGATTACATGGGATTAGAATGATTCAAGGATGGAAATCCAATACGATTATAAAATTAATAAAGTAAGTGAACTAACATCATCTAAGTTCCTTATCATGCATCTAAGACGTGTACAAGTAGCATCAAAGTCATGAAACACGTTTTAAAATAAACTCAGCTGAAGAAATTTTACACTTCCCTGTGTTCAATAACGAACTGGGAGCAATTTTTATGGAGTCTAGAGTTGGTAATATACCATTCTCTTCGTATGGAAGTCCTCTACAACATGTAAAAATTTCATGGAAATTGGGCGAACGAGCTAGGAATTGTGGTCAAAACATCGGGCAACATGCAATCTGAAAAAAGTTCTGAAAGTCTCCTGGAAGTTTACTATTTCGTCTTTTTCAGGCCCTAAACGTGCTCAAAACTTAAAAAGCTTCTTTGCAAAAGCTTGGAAATTTCCTGGGATTGAGGATACATATGCAGATATTGAAAATCCGACTCCATATGAAGATTTTACGACGTTTTTGGTAAAAACCTGGGTTCTGAATTTTCTGACGACGAAATTCGACCAAGTTTTTTCATATATACACATAGATTCTCATTCATTCATTCACAAATCAGCACTTTCATACTTCTATGAAGAGGGTACAAGGTGTATACTTACTTTGGAGGTCTCCTAAGTACTCGAGGAATTATGATCGTCCGTATTAACGACAAGGGGTTCATTACTTCTATTTGGCTCCGAATCTTTGGAAGCGCCTTCATCTATATTCTCAGAGGAAGGTCGAACATCAGCACTTTCCGCCTCCATGATGACATCCTCCTGGACATATTATCAAGTAATTAGCATCTTCACATGAAACTTTTATGTCCGATGGTAAAGGAAATTACTCACGGCGACTTCTTCTTCAACGCTCAAATCAGAAGTCGTCTGCCCAGTAGCAGAGAATCGAAGACCGTCAATACTATACGGAGAAAAGTCCTTTAATCAAATAACAAATATTGGTTTTGAGATCCTGATAATGCGGATGGAAGAAGTCACAGCGGAAAAATATCAACAACTCACCAAAAAGGCGACTGGGGACTTTATGGTGTTGGGCAACAACTTGCAATTCTTGCTCCTGCCTTCTCCACCGTGGGCAATTGCCTCCGCCTCTGAGAAATTCACTTCAATTCGAGGTCTCACAGCACGACCCTCCTGCAAAAGAAATTGATGTAGTAATTAAAGACGATTATACGAGTTGTATGAGGAATATGCAAAAGAATACATACGGTGAACCTCCTGGAGATGTCTTTCGTTTGTCACCACCAGAAATATTCCTTAGTCTGGGACGAGAGGCACTCATCTCAGAAGAAGGGGGATCCTTCACTAAAGGTTGGGAGGCCGTCACATAATCATTAAGACGCTCAAGCTGCTGATCCCAGAATTCCATGTAACCTGGAGTCACGTACGTGGTTCGATCACAAGGGAACCAATAGAGCTCCTTCATCATGTGTGTGATCTAACAAGTCTTAAGTTGTTCCACTGATGGTCTTCTCCTTCTGAAGGTTGGAACACATTGGTCCATACCCATCTGACGGGCGGTTCTGTCAATTTATACTCCTCCACCGAAAAATCTCCATACGTTGCTGATATTATGTGACCGGGAGTACAACTCAGCATGAAAGATCTTTCGCCATCACTCAAATCAGCACCGGATTTCAAATACTTACTTTCTCCAGCATTGAAAGTCTTCAATTGAGAAACGTGAGGAGGAACCACCACCCAAGGACGGAAGTTGAACTCAGACTCGTCATCTAATACGTCGATGAAGCGTGTCTTGGACTGAATTTGCTTCGTAGACCAGCGCATAATCCTAGCGTTGTCTTTCTCATGGAAGATACGTCGAGCATCAGCAGAGTTCAGACTTTGTAAGACACTAGGGAATGGGTGCATAGTTTCCGAAACGCTCCCACATCAGAGCTTGGAGGAACATCGTATTGGCGTAGCATTCAATCTTCATGAAGCCGTTCGAAACACTGGAGTCTACGACTAAAGAGTCCAGGTTAGAATATAAAGAACCCAAGAATAAGCTACCGAGCGGAAGTTGTTCACCTTGAGCCATTTAATAGCGAAAGGAATTACAAACGGCTTCAACAAGGTACCAGCATCTTCAAACACATCTCTGGACAGCCATAAGCACAAGAAAGCAGCAATAGACAACATACCGTCGGGTTCATCAAGAGGGCGTCTCGTGGCCACCAATGTGTCAACCAATGAGCGTAACAACCTTTACCAAAAACCTTGTTGATTCTCTCCATCTCAGCTGTTAAAGTTTTGGAAACTGCTTTCTCTTCCGCCGTCCAAAGTTCTTCAGGAAAGTTACCTGTAATTGGAAGATGAACAAGCAACTACATCTTCCAAGGTAATAGTGAACTCTCCCCAGCTGCATATAAACGTATGAGTTGGGATGCACCAGCGAGCAAGAAGAGCTACAATACCTCGTGTGTCATGAAAGATATACAAATCTCCAGATGTTTGAACGGCCCTGGTAATTTGTGCTCTATCCAGCATAGCTCTAACACGAGGAAATCCCAGCATGTGTCTAGACCATCCCGAGAACTTCTCTAAAGGGCGTCGAGAAAGCTTGAATTCAATCATTGAAGCCTGGAATAATCCTCGTTCAAGACAGAACCGAATAGCAGCACGAGGAGTCACCAATTTCTTTTGAGTGACCGTCCTGGGATTGATCAGAAGGCGATATACCGGGGACTTGAGACGATTTTCGGGCTCCTGAACCTCAAAGAAAGCGTCATCTATGTTTGGGACATTCTTGACTCCAGGTGTTTCGTCTTCCTCACCAACGGAAGTCTCATCCGTGCATGTTTCCTCTATGGAGATATCATCATCTGCACACCTTTCATCTCTGGAAGCGTCATTGGCTGGAGAATCAGACATCCTCGCAAAGCTGCTGTGAAATCCACACAATGTTTCAGTCATCCGCGAATTCAATAAGATGATGGAATCATGCAAATTAAAACGCCGGTGTCTACAAACGGTAAATCTTGAACTCTTACCTCTTTCAATTTCACTAACAATAGTGGTTGCAATACAAGAGTTAACACACGAAATCAATTCGTTCCTTGAAACCTGCAATAACGAACAACACTTCATTAGTTCATGGAAAATGATTTTCTCATAAAATCATGTACATAATTTTCATAATGTGAACATTCACACAACTGAACTATGATATTTACAATAAGACATGACTTCATCACAAATAAGTTGTATAGTTTGAAGGTTACTCAAAACCCATGTCTTGATTTTACAAAACAATAATTAATGCAATTTGTTCATATAAATTTTCAGAATTTATCTAATAAGAACAAATCCATGTGAATAAAATACGTCATCATGTTTCACATAAAATATGTCACGGCTACATGTAAAAAAAATCTATTTTCCTTCGTATTAGTGTTTTATTAAAACAAAGGTTTATGCTAGTTTTGTGAAAGCTCACACCTATTGTGATAAAATACTAACTCTCATGAAAGCTCATAAATAAAGTTTTATCACTGGACATAAGTTTACATACATAAAAATATATATGTATATTTTCCTCGAATAAACATTATCCTTTAAAACGGAGTTTATTTCGGTTTTATGAAAGCTCACATCTATTAAGGTAAAATCTTGGTTCACATGAAATCTCATACACTAAGTTTTATCACTGGACCTAAGTCCACATATATAAAAAAATCTCTCATAAATCAGGGATTTTTATTAGTTTTCAAAACTAACGATCGAACGAACATACGTTTGATAAAACAAGGGTTTTCTACAAAACCCACATCAACATATACACATGTATAGGATTTTGATATGGTGAAAGCATGAAACACTCATGGAATCATCAAACATCTAAAAAAAAAAAATTGGACGCACCTGGTCGGCGCGGCCGGAAGTTGGCCGGACGGTGCTAGCTCCGGTCGGACGGACGGTGACGCTCCGGCGAAAATCCTTCCTGCTCCTGTCAAGCTCGGACGTGAAGGTGATGAAGAGGATGGTGGTCGGGAAGGAGAATAAAAAAAAGAGAATTAATCCCTTTTATACCTAATTTTATTTCCAAAACCTAATTCCATAAGGATTTCCCTTTTGGGCCCGACCCGTGAATCCTAAACCAACCAAGGTTCCACCATCGAACCAGCGGTTCTACACGGTTTTATGTTCACTGGATGACGCTCTATTATGCCACAGAGGTTTCCGCTCAAACCATGGTTTGCTCATTCAGTCGAAATCCGGTAATATCTTATCTTATGACTAAGTTCAATTACTTATTTTTATTTATACCTGGAAAATCACCATTAAATGCTGACTGAGGAACATGACTGTTCCTCACTAAGCAGGGGACTTAATGTAGATGGTGGATTTTCGACAAAGGGTAGAATTGTAAAACTATACTCCAATTCGGCAACCGGATGAGTATTGAGACTCATGTCTCTCATTAAAGCATGAAAGCTCATGTCATAAATCTCTGACTGAGAAGGCTGTCTCTCAGAGTACGTGTAGATGTGTAGTCTCTCAGCTGAGGCCACACATCTCATGAATACTGAGCAATTTCAGTATTACTCCGGATCCGGCAATCGGATGAGTATCGAGACTCATGTCTCTGTGCATGAAAGCTCATGCCACCTCTGATGGAGAAAGTCTCTCAGAGAAGATGAAGATGTGCAGTCTCTCAGCTGAGGCCACGACACATCTCATACTGTATAGAATCGAAAGATTGGGCGGCTCCTAGACAGCATGTCTGCTAGTATAGAGCGACAACGTCTTCGGGATGTAACCAGATTTTCCCCGACTATGCAAGAGGAATATGACACTCCAGCAAGTTCATATTGCTCAACCCTCAGATAATTAATGCTCCTAGACAGGAAGCCCTTCTAGGAGCCACAATTAATTATCTTAAATCGTCTGAATATCCAGCAATATTCTACGAGCCATCGTCTGAATATCCAGCAATATTCTACGAGTCGTCAATTAATCGCCTGAATATTCAGCAATATTCTACGATTCCTCGTTATATTTCGTTACTTCAATCTGTGGTTCTTCCCAGCAGAATTCCACATGTTAGTAATAAATATTCAACGAAACAGGCATCTGGGCATCGAATAAGTCCTGACAAAATGGCGCAAGTGTAATTAGCAGATAATACACAAACCAGCATTCTGAATTCACGAACGAGCATTTTAAAAATACGAACGAACGAGGACCCTATGCAAAATAGGAAGGGAAAATAATAATAATAATATATTAAACAAAAGCGCCAGGGGACTAGGCTCACCAGCCGGCCAGTCATGCCGTGACTAGTCCCCCGCCCAATTTTATATTTTACCATATTTTTACTATTTTCACGATCTCATGAAAATCCTCTCGTTCGAGCAAATTTCCTTTATTTCAAAGAAATTATCTAAATCACATGATTTTATCAAAAAATAATAAAATTAGGGAAAGGTGTCGCGGGACTGAGCACCAGCCGGCCATGTCTTGGCCGTGGCCGGTCCCATACCTCACGTCTCCATTATTTTATTATTTCTCTCAAATTATGAAAATTCCTTGATTTTATGAATTTTCCCAAAAATCATGAAAATAACCTAATTTCATGTATTTTTATCTAAATCACATGATTTTATCAAAAACTAATAAAATTAGGGAAAGGTGTCGCGGGACCGGCCGGCCGTCATGCCTTGGCCGTGGCCGGTCCCACACCTCACGTCCCATTATTTTATTATTCCTTCTCAAATTATGAAAATTCCTTGATTTTATGAATTTTCCCTAAAATTACCTAATTTCATGTATTTTCTCTAAAATCATGGAAAATATTAAAAAATTAGGAAAACTTGTGGGACCGGGCTCTAGCCGGCCGGCCATGCCCTAGCCGGTCCCACACGCCCATTATTTTATTATTTGGTGTTTGGTTTCCTGATTTCATGAAAACTCCCTGATTTCAACAAAATATCTTGGTTTTCAACAAATCCCTTTGATTTTATGAAAAATTATCTAAAATCATCAAAATTACATAAAATTGGGAAGAGTGCCTTGGGGCCCGCGCCCATTGGCCGGCCGGCCATGCCACGGCCATTGCCGGTCCCCACTCCCATTCCCTATTTTTATTTTAATTTATGTCTCTCATCTCATGGAAGTTCCCTAATTTCGCCAAACTCTCCAGTTTCATGGAATTTCCCTTAAATCAGAGAAAAATACATAAAATCACATAAAACTGGGAAAAGCATGTGGGACCGCGTGTCAGCCGCGGCCATGCCCTAGCCGTGGCCGGTCCCACACCTTGTGATTCCTTGTTTATTTATTATTTTCATCATCTCATGTATTTTTGCCGGTTTCAGCAAAACCATGGATTTTGCATATTTTCTCCAAATGTTGCTCAAACGTGCATCAGAAAATATCAAAATTCTCAGGACTGAAGCACGGACACTATGGTGACACGGGCACATCCCCTTGACCGACCAAGGGTGACCCTGAGGCTTGCAAACAGCTGGTCCCGCATGTTTTAATGATTTTAACCTAATTTGCTCAGTTGCTCATATTAGGTTCGAACTCTTTCCAAACAATTGGAAGTTCGCTCAAACGATCTACTGGTCCCACGACCATCAAGAGCCGGTCTCATGACCTCTTGGTCGGCCCCTCATATTTTCTACATCAGGTTTTATGATTTGTTGCTCACACGAGCATTATTTCAGTAAATGATTAAACCAGCATTTAATCATTCTTTCACCAACTGGTCCTCAAGAGACTTTGGTATTTTTTGCTCATTCGAGCATGGGCGTTATATGGTGAACCCGTCATCCCATGTAGCCGGTCCCGTGTTGATTTGCAATAAATCATCATTTCCGTAAAATTAGGGTTTTGAATCCAGAGCTCTGCAGAAACGTGATTATGTGCAGATTCGAACACTCTAATAATTTTATGTTGATTCCATGATTGATATTCATATTTATTTTGCTCGAACCAGCAGTCAGTAACTTAAATTAATATTTTATTTGGTCCAGCTACAAACAATTCATCAAAAGAACAATATTTGCTCGAACTAGCAATATTCGCTCGAACCGGCAATATTTATTCAATTAGAAATATTCGCTCAGACTAGCAATATTTGCTCAAATCAAAGAATATTGGTTCAACTACCAATATTCAACAATTTAGCAACACAGTTTTGCTCGTCTTAGGTTATAATGATACCTCGTCTCAGCAGACACATTAAATTCATGAGTTTCGAAACATTTCTTAATCATGTTCAACTCAGCGCTACATGGACTCATCGTCCCATAAAGTCAGCAACTGACTCCACAATCACGAGATTTCAATTTTGTCACATGGGGGGATATTAACTAGGGTTTTGGTCTGGCGGTCTACGGAACGTGTGTTCACCCACGACGAGAATGTGAGGAAGTCTTGCAATCAGTTGGAAGAGTCAGCAAAGTAGTGGGTGGAAAGTTAACCAAGTCTCTGCACGATGAGTAATTGGTTTTAACACGATTTCCCCATTTCCCACTCTCTGATTCCAGCAACTGTCACACTTCATGGGATCATGGTGTTTTCAACTCCGGCATTATAAAATGTCTCTGAATCCTGATTGAAGAAAAAAAGTTTTCGAACAATCGAACAACATTCGCCAAAACGAGCAATTTCTCATCAAAGTTCATACAGACAATCTTTCGTCTACACGATCTCACAGAAATTACTCTCAATTGAGCAAAATTCAATCATTCAGAGCATTTTCACGCTGAATTCACAACACACCTACAATCTCAGATCACCATTGATCTCACGCATTTTTCAGCTTCCCTCCTACAGATCAACCCATCCTCTCTTGTGACCGAATTGACTCTGGAACGGCCATTGTTCTTGGTTTAGGCCGGGGTCTTACAGATTGATCTCTCTAACTTAAAGCACTCTCTTCTTGCAGTGCATCTGTGTGAGGTTCAAAATTTCGCTCGGTTCAAGGAGTCTCCACACGGTCGACTCTTCAATTCCGTAAAAACCATCAAATCGTTTTTCCCCACTCACAACAAATTGTAGACAATAGCAAATGTGTTTCGTTCCCAAGAGGAGTGTGAAAATACCTCTAACTAATATTAATCAAATAAAATAGATATATAGGATAATCTAAGCTAAACGAATCAAATTATTGTAGACAAAAGAAATATCAACGGTGGCGAACATGTTAGGGATTCTGGAATTCCATTGCAGAGTTGAATTTATATGAATCCTATCAGAAAAGTCTCATATTACTCATATATGGTAGCAACACATAGCATCATACACGGAGGATTTATCGATAAAAAGATCAATTATAATTGTCAAAAGATATGTTTGGTCTCGACTTAAAATTAGATATTCGAAGCACTACATATACATGGCATAGATAGTCAATGAATAATCATAGGAAAATAATCAATCAAGTCTATAGAATGAATTTGTTTAGTATCAAACTATGAGATATACTTGGCATAAAATATGAAGGAGTTGTAAATCAAAACCATCAATTGAGACACTCAAACATCGTTAAGCATAAAACTGACTTTGTTTTAGAACACAAAATAAATTAACATATGCAAGTTCATCCGTCACCCTAACATGGAAAATTAGCAATTCATCAGGAGAGAAAATAAACAGCAAACCATATTCCTGTGTTCAGCTCTGTCGCCGCCCCCGTCACTTCTTTCTGTCTCTGTTCCTTTATACCTCCTTCTGCGAACAAGTCACGAAAATAAGACCCAGAAGAAATATGTCAAGGCCCAGTCCGATATAGGCTCATGCACCTGGCTTCCAAATTCCAACTCACCCCAAATATCTCAGCTCCAATTTGCCTTCAGCGCCTCACATTCTAATTTACAACAGCACACCCGAAAACCCTTTAAGCACCTCGACCAGTCTCTCATAATACAGACCACTTTCTTTTCACACTCGGCCTCAACATGTTTTCCTGGCCAGCTAACTTCAGCTCTTTCATGTCCGTTCATTCTCTTTTTTGCATTTTCTGAACCTTCCCAATCTAAATTTTCCAAAGTCCGACCATAGTGCAACACCAACTTCCGTCTTCCTGACCAACTTCTTGACAACTTTTTCTTCTTTCACGGCTATCACTAGAACTCAACCAGACTTAAGCCATCTCTACCAGTCCGTCTAAACACCACTAGCAGCAACAGTTCCGCCATAGACCATCATTACTCGGCTGGAAGCTTCATTCCATTTCGGATTCTCCATTCATGCCATATCTCAGTGCTGCCAACTAAACCCACTGTTGGATAGCTCCCATCGCAACAATCAACAACCCATCTGCAAATCTGATATCGCTGATGTTTCAAACCGAGAACTCAAACTCACAAATATACGCTGCTAAAACTCCATCATCTTCTCTGCTTTCATCTGGAGTTCTTCTGCACCTTCATAAACTCAGTACCGACCAACACCATCTGTTCTCAGTTCCGAAAGCCTATCAATTTTTGGCGCCGCTGCCGGGGAGCGGCTATGGGATATTGTAAATAGTATTTCTGATTTTGTAATTATAGTTACGTTTTTATTTTTATTTTTGTACAATATTTTTATTTTCTTTTAGGATTTATTTTTCCTTTTGACTTGTTTTTTTTTGTAGAACTTTATTTCAAGTATTTTTTTGAGGATGATGACTCCTTCTCTGGAGACGTCATCTAAGATGATGCTTGGAGAATACATGCGTCGAAGTTCACATTATCAGGAGACGTCATCTGAGATGACACTTAGTGAGTATATGCATGGGTCACGGCATAAGGAAGTTCTTTCTCCACATATGGCAAGTGAAGAATCACCTAAAACGATATATGAGAAGTGTTGCAAACACACACTGCCTAGTTTGGAACAAAAGTTAAGAATTCTAGCATGCCAAGAGTTATATGCAGATGATGATTTAGAGGAACCTGTTTATACATAAGATACTATTGTTGAGTCTAACGACTTAGAGACAATAGACGTTCATAATGAGGTACCTTCTAGTAATTTGAATAGTGAGATTCCTATAAGTCACTTAGTTGCAGACAATAATGAGGCGATTATTCATGATATTGTTGCTCCATTGAGCTCCTGTTTTGCTGACTCATCTTGTGATTTCCTAATTGCTGATGTGAATGTGGAGGTGATTGGTACTGGTCAGGTAACTGCTGATTTTGAACCAATCTCAATTTGTTTAGCACACTTTGCAGATTTTGATGATCCTCTGCTTATTGACATTGTCAATGCATTGCGCCCTCCAATGGTTAATCAAGGTAACTCCACAACGGAAATTATTTCCGCGGACTTAGAAACAGATTTAAGAGTTCCTAATTTTGATAAACTTGAACCATTATACACATGTTTAAATCACTGTGTTGAGTATGATAATCCAATACCTTTTTACATTGTCAATACGTTGCTTCCTCTGATTTCTAGTGAAGATAATGTGTCGACCAAATGTATTTCAGCTGATTTAGAACCTGATTTAGAGTATGCTTCCCGAATAGAGACTAATATACATTCTATATTTGTTGTCCATGTGAGAGATTTATTTATCTCGACCTTGCATGACTTGATGACTAAGGATTGTTTTCTATTGGGTATGAATTTACACATCTTTTTGGAGGTTTATAGTGTTTGCAGGTTCATATTTTCAGCTGGGCGGATTGGTTGGGTTGATCCCCAACTTTTCAGACTCTATATATATGATTGGCAGCTTACTTTGGGGTATCAACCTCATTTTTTTTGAGATTACTTGCTATTGAAAGCAGAGAAACAAATAAATTTCGCTTCGTGGGTGTCAACCCATCAGATTTGTTCCCTTTTCTCTATCTTTTACTTTTATTTGTTTATTTTTTTCATTTTATAATTTCCCACCTTAATTTCTACGTTGAATGAATCAATTACATTGAGGACAATGTAATGTTTAAGTGTGGGGGACTGACACTTTCGTTAGGAATTTTCAACAACAACAAAAAAAAAATGATGACCAGCTGTTTAGCGGGTCTACAAAAAAAAAAAAAAAAAAAAAATCTTTTTAGAGTATTTTCTATGACCAGCTGTTTAGCGGGTCTTTTTCATTCTTTTTCAGATTTTCATTTTATGACCAGCTGTTTAGCGGGTCTATAATTAAAAAAAATGATCAGCTGTTTAGCGGGTCTTTCTGTCTAGTTGTTTAGCAGACATCTCTATCCACTGTTTAGTGGATACGTCTAGCTGTTTAGCAGACAATATGTCTCGCTGTTTAGCAAACATCTCTCCATATCCAGTTGTTTAGCGGATATCAATAATCTATCCATTATGGAACAGATATATTTTCTGTTTTGCTCGGGACTAGCAAAATATAATTGTGGGGGTGTTGATAAACACGTATGTGCTGCATTTTATACCCATATTTATATTAGCTATAACTTGATATTTTAGATAACAACACTATTTTAGTGCTTTTACAGTAAGTACACTTTCTTTGTTAGCGGCGTCAACGGCAACAAATCAATCTCCAATAGTTATAATCAGCAGCAAGGCGATCCAAGAGAACTCAAGGTAGGTGCTCTTTTCTATTTTGCGCATGTAGCCACCCAACAGTACCATCGACCTTCTCCAGAATGTGTATTAAGGTTCTGACTCCAGAAGAATAAGCATCTAACCTCTCCAGTGGATTTCAAAATTTACCAAACTCTATTGCACTCTTGGGATGGATGGATGGATGAAATATATGCTCGGCAGTGACCACGTCAGGGATAATCTTGGAGAGTGTAGATGTATTGTTGATCCGCCCTTGACTTTAAGTTATTTAGTGTCTGGACTGCTGAGCCGGTGTCTGGGAGGCTTATCCTTTCCTTTCTGATTACGATGATGATATGTTGTGGATGCTTGTATGGTCGAAATCTTCCGGAGCCGTTGGGTGAAGTAGATGAGCTAAGAGACGTTCCGTTGCCGGCGTGCTACTATCAAGCCTTCAAGAACTTCATTCCAAGAAACATCCTTTGAACCACCTTCTGAATCTTGGATTATTGTATCGTATGGGATGAGATGAGCAGTCCCCAGTTACACTTCTGTCTAGTCATAGATCCAATGGCGTGGCCGGATATGTGAATATCTCTGCGGCGTGCTTCTGGAGTCTTTGATGCAAGTGTATGGATTCATGTTGAGAAATTCTTGCGGCTCGTAAAGCTTCGACAGTGACGATGTTGACATCAGAAATAACCTGGTTGAGGGAAGTGAAGGCATCCCATGTTGGTAGTCCCCATTTGTAATTATCCTGAGCCCATTTTCTCGTGGAAGATGTGCTTTTACTGCATTCGCTGGTAAGGTGGTGACTGCGTTTAAACTTCTAAACCTGAATGAGGCTTCAGTCCCCAAGTGTAGCCTACTTTGATTGTATCACCTTGAATCCATGCTTATGGGATTTGATACAAGATAATTGTACTCTCCTGGATGCGATGTTGGTATGCCTGGAACATCACATGAACGAAATATTCTGGATAACGAAGAGGTAGAAGTGGGAGAGTTATGTTTTTAATCGTGGCTCCCCCTGTTTCTTCAAGAAAAACGTTTTAGCCGCGTTTATGGAGTTATCTCATGAATCTTTGATTGTTATTAGGGATGGACTATGATGAGCAGCCCCCAGTCGCACTTCTCTTTAGTTACTGAAGTTGTTTTCTCTAAGTAGGCTTGGGATCCGTCGCAGCCTCGTAAAGTGTTGCAGACGCCTTCCAGACAGAGAGGTGATGATATCCTTACGCCACACCTTTGAAGAGTAGATGACCTTGTCGTGGCTATGACTTTTGGTTGACCGTGTCTTCTGAGCTTTGACAGTGAAGGGATTCCGTGTAGAGCCTCAGTCCCCAAGTGTGGTTTACATGTTTTTATCTTGTATGGTCGGTGGGTTGATCATGATAAAGATATCACCATCTTTCATCCGTACTGGTGACTCTATTACTTCTTCCATGTGAAACTAAAATATGGAGAAGTATGGATTAACTTTGTAGTGGTTGTCGCTATGGTGAAGCTCTTGCTGATATCAACAAATGAGCAGCAAAGGTTCTTGGAAGCAGCTGTGATCAGAATATGCTACATTGTCGTGGGAACAAAATAGGTTGGCCGAAATTGCATGGGCGTCCATGGAAGCCATGGATTGGCTGGATGTGTAAGCGAGTAAAACTGTCCACGACCACGAGCTTTGGGGGGATGGGACAAAAAGTGGCCACAACTACGAACCTTGGCTGGCTGCGATCACGATCCTTGACAAGGAGGAGTGTGGGGCTATGGCACGATCCTTGGCAGGAAGGAGTGGCGGCTACGGGAACGAACCTTGGCAAGAAAGAGTGGCAGCTACGGGCAAGAACCTTGGAAGGACGGAGTGGTGGCTACGGCACGATCCTCGGCGGGAAGGAGGCGTTGAAGCGGCTCGGCTCCTGGAGAGGACGTTGAAGCGGCTGCTGGGGAGAACGTTGAAGCGGAGCGACTGCTGGAGTGAACGTTGAAGCGGCTTCTGGAGAGAACTCCAGTGAAGGCGCCATTAACCCTTGACTTAGAAAAACGAGTTGATACGATATGGCGGGTGGGAAGACGGCACACAAATAGTGATGGTCGGCAAGTCGTGTTTTCTCCTCATGGGAAAGAATACGATTCTTATGTTTGATTTTCCCTTGCAACTCTCAGAGTCTTGACGGTTACAATGTTGAGGTCGAAGGCCGCATTAATCAGCATGCTGTCAAACTCGATATCCTTCAAGTGAGCAGTGGTTAGGAGTCCCCAGTTCCATCTATCAATCGTGCTTTCCAGGAGAGGTTGGGGTTTGGGAAAGGCTTCCCTGGATGGAAATAGCTACTTTCTTGATACAGTGCGGTTGAGGGCTGCAAATATGTCTTGACGCTGCGCCTTATAAAAATGCAGAATCTCACATAAATGTTCCATCATAGACTGTACGATTTTGTGGACGGAGTCCCCAGAAATCATGCGGCTCCTGACGGGAAGAGGGTCTCTGTGAACTCAGGAGGATTGTTGATTTTCTTTGCCTCGATTTTGGAGAAGTCGTTCCCGATCCTCACGTGTGATGAAATTAGATTGTTGATTCCTTTCTACTGGGCATTCAGGAGAAACGCGAGCCTCTTCATCTATAAAGGTGCGTCCTGCTGAAGTGCTTGCGCCGGGTGTTAAAAGTTTTCTTGTCAGCTCTATCTTGGTTGATGTAACTCTTGCGGTAGCCGCTCCGTTAGTGTCTTAAGGAAAATAAGTATCTCTTTCTGAGTTGTAGCCATGTCTGAGCCTTACGAGAACTTTTGTCTTTCCATCAAATCAACAGTGGTAATAGGGGGTTGGCTTCCTATGGATCCTCCAGCCTCTCGTTCTCGTTCTGATGGAGGAGTGGCAGTAGCTCTGGTAGCAATTGGGGGCGTTAAGCTCAAAGAAACATTAGGAAGGGCGACAATGGGTCAGGCTCTGGTGATAGGAGGCGTTACGCTGGAGGGAATGTTTCCGCCAACGGTGTTGGTGCTGGAGGATGTAACGCCATGGATGTATTGACTTCGCTTACGGACGGTACATTGATGTTGGTCATTCTCTTTTACTCTCGTTCGATACGTCCACATACTCTGTCTGCATCGTCGTTGGAGGAGGCACGAACTTCAAACAAGGATTCAACATTTTTTGTGCCATCTCTGAAATTTGGTGGCGTTATCCGAGCGAATGTTTGATGGCTCTTGCTACAGCCGGTTTTCCATACTTTTTAAGAGATAAAACGTCTCATTTTGCATCTTGACAATATCAGCTTGATTTGTGACAACTTCTTCTAATATTTTGTCATACCTTTCATGGTGATTGGATTTCGAGCATTAACGGCTTTGGAAGTGTTTGGGATGGTCGGGTTAACTCATGAAGCGGAGAGTTGGGATTGGTGATTGAAGTGAATTCTGGTTAATGATTTAATTTAGACCTAAGATCCACCATCTTGAGTTTAGGAAGATTGGAATGTAAATTGAGAAACTGGCTTGGCAACCAAAAGATTAATCTCCCACTGTGGTCGCTAGTTGTTTATGGGTAAAAATTGTTTCTGCTGGTTTTGGTAAATTTGGGTGTGTGGATGAGAAACAAATCTAAACCTAAAACAAATGCACTGCACGAGAGTACTTTAGATTCGAGAGATCAATCTGTACAATCCTGGCCTAAACCAAGAAATGGTCGTTCCAGTCTTGCTTCGGTCACAAAGTGAAGGACAAGGGTTGGTCTTAGGGAGGGAAGCGAAGAAGGTGTTGAGACCAGAATGTTTAATTCTGAAGGTGTGGTTATTTAATGACTTGTATCAGAATTTGGAACTGGCTTGCGGAATGAAAGCTATCAGTTCTTTGGTATATTTCTGGATACTGTGTTGTTGTTATAACCAAAACTTATTGTCTGGTTGAAATAGGTAAAACCAATTTATACAAGTCATATTGAACGCACCCTGATCTCGTAGAAATTGGGAATGATGGAGCGATAGAGAAGTGGGGTCATGTGTAAATGCCAGAAACCACGTTCCCACTATGAAGGAAACAGGTTAGTTTACACCCACTACTTCTTTCCGTCACTAACTTCCATGCTTTCTGACACTTTCTTATACTGGGTGTGTTGCACGTCGCACGCTGTAAACCGCCATACCAATACCCTGATGAGCATCCCCCAGTTTGTGACATGTTTGATATCTCGAGTGTTTTCGTGGAAAACGTGTAGCAGATTGCTATGTGTGGCAAGTCAAAGTAGGGAGACTTGCCGCAGGAGAATAGCATGTGATGCTATTAGGCTTGTCTTGGCTGGTCGCCTAAGACTTGCCACAGGCCTGTCAATTCTGTGGCGAATTTGGACGGCTGAGATTGTAACTCATGAGAAAGGGTGGCCATTGATTATGGACACACTCTGTTGGTTCCTGATAATAGCACAATGGCGCCGTTGTCACATTCCAATGGCGTAGTGGCATATGTAGCGCATGCCAGTGGAACAATGGCATGGTTGGCATAGTTAGCGCATGCCGGTGGTGCAAGTACGCCAGGCGCTAGATTTTGGCACATTGGTGTTAGACCCAAATATGGCTTGGAAACATTAGTTCTAGTTTCCACATAAATCCCAATGCTCTGGGAATCATTACTTGGCTTGGTTGGCGTAACAACTTTACCTAAATTAGGGTTTGGCATGCCGAAAACCTAATTAGTGCGTGTGGCATGTGGCCACGGCACGGTGATGTTTTTGTGCAAACGCTGTCATAGCCATGCCAAAGGAACTATAACAAGGCCATAATGTGGAAACGGACACAAGAGAAAGGGTTGCTATGAGTGGCTATGGTATGACGCCATTTTTAGGGTTTCCTGGGTCCCGCATGGCTCGTGGCATGTTGTGGGGCCCGAAGTGGCGTAATTTGGGCCACGACTGGAAATTAGGGTTTCTATTAACGCCACTAGAGCAAGGTCGTGTTTCTGATTAGGATACCCTAATTGAAGTTTGTTATGGCGTTGGCCATGAACATAAGGTGGGTTAGCACGTAGGCGCGCTATTTATGGCACGTTGGAACTTTCGGCATCCTACTGCGGCAAAGTGGCACGTTTGACATGTTTGGTATGCACGTTTAGTGCATTGTCGCGGCATGGCATGTTTGGCATGCCATTATCATGCAGAGAGGGATGGCACGTTTGGCATGCCATTGGCATGTTGGCGCGGTTATGGAAATCCAATTTGGCATTGTGACCATTTGGCGCAATTTTGCCTCTTTTAATACTGTGGCGGGTTTAGAGCGACCTGATTGGTCGATAAAAAGAGGGGACGGCCAAGCATGGGCGTGGCAAAACTTCAAGTGCGCGTAGAGGATTTAAAGAGACCTGATTGGTCGATGGGAAATGGGGCCGTAAAGTATGGTCCCAGCCACAACTCATGTGCGTGTGGCGGGTTTAAGGCGACCTGATTGGTCGACGGGAAACAGGGGCCATTCAGGCAACATGGGGTGTGGCCACTTGCAAGTGGTGTCGGTTGGCCTAAGGCATGGCCACACCTCCCTTGTTGCTGCTCCTATCCCGCGGATCCTTTTATTCCTTGTTTTCTGATTTTGGGTAGGATTTTGCACCTACTAATCCATGGCGTATTAATTGCCTAGTTCGCCTAAGCTTAATTTCGACCGGCGGGGTCTAATATACTGCGCATGGCGCAAAACCCTAATTTTTGCAAATTAGTCAGAGTAATATCTGAATCTTGTGAATTATCACAAAATTGATTGAATTCTATGTGTTGACAGGAGGTTCTTTAAGTTTATTGCCAGAGAGCAGTATGCTTTTCGATTGAGTACTTTTATGCAAGGATCTTAACCTTGATGCTTGGAAATTCGTGCTACTCTGCTGCGAGTGAACACAAATTTTCATGTCATATCAATATTAAGTGTTCATCCGGGGAACATAGCATAGGAAAAATACTCGGCAGGCTCCGGCATTAGTGAGTAATGCATCTAGGAGCTTATACACTCATTAGGCTCTATACAGTGAACAATTCATCTAGGAGCTTGAGTTTCAATATAATATGAAGAGAGACATAGGCACTCATCAGATTTTGATATATTCTCCAAATTCCCCGCGAAATATAGACATATCAATGCCTACTACATCTGATGTCGGGTCAGGTAGATAGACATTTACAAATTTAGCCCTGAACTAAAAACCACCATCAATACCTATGAAAATCTCGTATATATATATCATGGACTCCTTGTGATATATACTCGTTCCGTAACATCAAGTTTTCTTGAGATTTTTTTTGGAGTGCACATGGGTGGATGCAAAAAGGAAGACAAAGTTAAAGAAGGCAAAGTTCTCGAGTTTCATGAGAACCCTGTTATCATATCCTGCTACCATGCAGTTGATCATGAAAACAAACTTCCAGTTCAGATATCATCTCAATTGGTGGGAAATCTTCTTCTTCGAGATTTTGGGGTTGTACGTGAACAACTTGAAATTGCAACAAAGAATCTTGAATTTCTGAAAAACGAACTGAAGAAAACAACTGATGAAGATCAATACTACGAAAAATTCTCACGAAGCTTGTTCTATTTTTAGTTCATAAAATATAATATATTTAACTTTTGAGCATATATGATATCATTTCAATTCACAAAACCTAAAGGACACATATATCTCATAAGACTTTGCAGTACATTAAACCAATAATGATTATACACTGCAAGTTCATCTTCAAAAAACTCTAGAATTTAAATAAATAAATCTAAAAGCATGCAAGATGTAAATCATTGGAAATAGCTCGTGTACTCACAATATTTCTATACCAAACCCTAGTTATCCTTCTCGAACACAAAAATAAATTCTCCAAGAAGTTTCCTAGTACTTAAACGAAAATATCCATTAAAAAGTTAAATTTCATATATTTCTTCGTACCTTTCCATAACTCTATCATAGAACGTGTCACTAATGTCCTTTTTTTGTTAAACTGTTAAGAGGCCATGCTCGTGGGTTAGGGTACTAACCTTTCGATTGAAGATACGAGCAAGTTGTTTGGCTTTAATGCACTCATATATCAACTTCTTCGGGTTCTGTATCATGACTATTGTTTTTAAAGGATTTTGTTTTGACCATCAATGAGATGATTTAATTGCAATTGTAGATTTGCAATCTTAACCTATGAGTTATTCTGAAAATGTGTTAGATCCTTGATAGACTCATCAACCCAAGAGTTTTGTTCTTTTCTTACAGCCATCTTCTTCACAAGAGACCCTTGAAACGAACCTCTTTCTTCTTTGATATCCTCATCATCAAGATCAATAGTTTCATGAGATCTTTTAGAGCTTTACATCTTTCAAGAAGAAGAAGGATGAGGATTCAACTAATTATTTGGTCAACACAAGGGATTTTCAAATGAATAGGAATCCTTTGTCCTTATATAGATCGCATACTCTAAACCCTAGTTAGATACGTGAACCAGGACGCAAACCATAGTTCATGAGCCGAGTTCAAGTATTAAGGGATATTATAAAGAGTTTTTCAACACATGATTTTTCACTTAAATAGCATTCAATATCGTTAAGTGTCAATAAGGAATTCTTAGCACAATAAAAATGATTTCAAAGAGAGATACATATTTAAAGCACCGAAACCATTAACACTTATTTTACCAGAGGTAATGACAAAATATCAATAAAACATTAAGGATCCAAGCTCAACTAAAATATTATATGTTACTTTCGTAGAAGAAGATGTAAAACAAACTACTGAAGACTTGAGCAAACTCATCATTCATACCAATGTCGACATGAGTGCAGTCCTTGTAAATCTTAAGTTAGTTTCAAGGAAAAATGATATACGGTTAGGTAACAAAGTGAAACACAATCTTCTAGTTCGTTTCAAGAAATAGGAATCAATAGACACAGTCTTACTACATGTACCACAAAGTGACACATTGAGGTTTTTCGTGTGATGATTCCTTCTTTTCCTCTCTTTTCTTCTAATTTGTTTCCTCACAGAAGATTCTGATCTTATTTTCTTCGTTAAAAGGGAATTTGATGAGCTCTCTTGTTTCCTGAATTGGCCAATGACACTTGACCGCTCTTCACATGAAGAGTTTTTCAAGGAAGAAATCCCAGGACCTCTAGAAATCCGTTTCAAGAAATGGGAATTACTAGGAACCCAAATCTTAGAGGTGGACTTCCCTGACATGCCCTCTTTATCAGTAGGAAGTCTGATATTAGGAGTGTTGTTAGGCACTACAACGTGAGGGTATCTGAACTTAAATAAATTCCGAGACGATTTCTTTTCATGAGTCTTCAGATTTTCTGCGGGGTTATCTATTAAAGTTGTTGACAGATATTTCACCTCTTCAATTGCAAAGGTAAGCAATTTTTAAGGTTTGTAATATATTTCTTCCTATTAAAACACTTCAATACAAGATGACCTCCTTTACCACAGTGTGAACAAACACGTGGATTATCAGAAAACATTATCGGCTCATGATCTCTACTCGAAATACTCTTCGTTATCGGTCTTTTACTTGAACATTTCTTACCGGCTTCCTTATCTAAGATGGAATTCTCAATGTTAGAACATCCCTTTGAAACTCCAAATACAACATCAGGTTTTGAGAATTCTTCACTTATACGAGCAGAGTTATTCTTTTTAAGGAGTAAAAACTGTTCTCGAGCTACGAGGAGAACAGATTCGATTTTTTCTTTTTCGACACGAAGTTCATTCATCTCTGATGAGTGAGTCTCGATTGATGTTTCTCTCGTATCACTCCTTCGTTGACGAAATCCTCAAGACTACTAACATTTTCTTCGTACATGTTAGTTTCTTGAATGAGTCTTTTGTTATCGCCAGTGAAAGAATTGATCATGTCAAAGAGATCGTGTTCTCTATCTAGAGACTGTTGAAGTTCATCAGTATACTGATCCTTTTATTTTTCAAGATTCCTGATACGAGAAGCTTGAAAATTAATAATCTCAACATCCTTTTTTAAACTTCTGGTGAGCTCCAAATCGGATTCTAACATGGAACCAATTATGTGGTTGGGATTTATATCATCAGAACCTGACAACATAAGCTTATCTCCTCTAGATTCGGAAGAATCAACCAAGGAGTTATCCTTTTAGGTAAGTCCCAAACATTTGGTGTAATCAAAATCAATTGGATACATGTTTGTACGTGAATATAGATTGGTAGAATGTTTCAAACACAGACTTGTTAGGTCTTTCTGTAGATGGTGGGTTTTCGACAAGGGCTAAAATCGTAAAACCATAATTATACATGCTCCTGATCCAGCAATCAGATGAGTATTGAGGCTCATGTCTCTCATTGAAGCATGAAATCTCATGCCACAAGAATCTCTGACTGAGAATACTATCTCTCAGAGTATATGTAGATGTGTAGTCTCTCAGCTGAGGCAACAACATATCTCATGAATACTGAGAAATTTCAGTAAGTTATTCTATGTAGAACCGCAAGATTAGACGGCTCCTAGACAACTTGCCTGCTAGTATAGAGAAATAATGTCTTCAGGATGTAACAATGTTTTCCCTGACTATATAGAAGAAGTATGACGCTTCAACAAGCTCATATCACTCAGTTCCTGAATAATTAATGCTCCTAGACGATCGTACTAGTATAGAGTCATCAATTAATTATTCCTAAATTATCAGATTCATTAACTGAATTCCTTGAAAATATTCTACATTATTCATAATATTTCGTTACTTCAATTCATGGTTTTTCCCAGCAGAATTCCATGGGTTAGTAATAAATATTCAACGTACGGGCATCTGAGCCACTATCGAGTAAGCCTCGACCAAAATGGTGCAAGTGTACTCAACAATAATGCACTAACGAGCACCTGAATGTACGAACGAGCATTCCGAAACACGAAGGAACGATGAACCTATGCAAAAATAGGAAGAAAATAATAAATAATAAAATATTAATCAAGGCGCTGGGGGACTAGGCCCACCGGACGGCCAGTCGTGCAGTGGCCAGTCCCACGCCCAATTTTATATTTTATCATATTTTTATTATTTTCCTTGATCTCATGAAAATTCCCTCATTTGAACAAAATTCCTTCGTTTCAAGGAAACTCCTCAGTTTTATGGTGTTTCCTTCACATCAAGGAAATAATCAATAATTAGGAAAGGTGTGCGGGACCAAGCCTACTAGCCGGCCAGTCGTGCCCTAGTTGTGTCTGGTCCCACACCTTGCATTCCTTATTTTATTATTATTATTATTATTATTATTATTTCCTTCATCCCAGGAAATTCCTTGATTTCATGATGTTTCCTTCAAATCATGGAACTAATACATAAAATTAGGGAAAACTCAGGGGACCGGGCCCTAGTCGGCCGGTACCACACGCCCTTATTTTATTTTTATTATTTTTATTTGTTTATCTCATCTCATGGAAACTCCTTCACTTTAAGGAAAACTCCTTTATTTCAACAAACTCCTTGATTTCATGGTATTTCCCTAAAATCATGAAAAACAATATATAATTAGAAAAAAAGTGCCATGGGACGGGCTTATTGGCCGGCCGGCCATGCCTTGGCCATAGACGGTCCCACACTTCATGATTCCTTAATTTATTATTATTATTTCCTTCATCTTATGAAGTTTCCTCAGTTTCAGCAAATTCTCGATTTCTTCATATTTTCTCAAAATGTTGCTCAAACGCACATCAGAACATATCAAAATTCTCAGGACTGAGACACAGACACTGTGGAAACATGAGCATATTACCTTGACCGACCAAGGTTGGCTCTTTGGCTTCCAAGAGGTCGGTCCCACATACTTTCATCATTTGACCTAATTTGTTCATATTAGGTTCAAACTCTTCCAAACAATTTGGAATTTCATAAAACGATCGTCAGTCGATCCCATGACCAACCAGGGACGGTTTCATGACCCCTTAGTCGGTCCTTCATCTCTTCATAATTTATTAGGTTTTATCACCTAAGGTTCAGACGAGCATTATTTTAATAAATGATTAGACCAGCATTTAATCATCCTTTCACCAACTGGTCTTCAAGAGACTTTAATATTTGCTCACTCGAGCATCTGGGCGCTACATGGTCGACCCATCATCCCATGTAGACGGTCCCTCCTTCACTCCGTGGTTAATTTTCATTAAACCATCAATTGATCGAATTAGGGTTTCGAGTCTAAGGTTCATAAATCCAGATTCAAACGCTAATAATTTTACGTTGATCCCATGATCAACATTTTTATTAATTATACTCGGTTCAGTTGCCAGTATTTTAAATTAATATTTTATTTGGTCCTACTACCAATAATTCATCAAACGAGCAACATTTGCTCAAATGAGCAATATTTGCTCAGACTAAGGAATATTGGTTCAACTATCAATATTCGACAATCCATCGGATGAGCAATATTTTCTCACCTTAACTATCAACATTTACTTGAGAATCATACCTCTGTCTCAACAGACACGTTCAATTCATGAGTCTCAGAACATTTGCAAATCACGTTCGACTCAGCAATACAAGGACTCATCGTCCCATGAAGTCAGCAACTGACTAACTAAATACACGTCTTCCTTGTAGACTCCACAATCACGAGACATCAATCGTGTTACATGGGGGAATATTAACTAGGGTTTTGGTCTGACGGTCTACGGCACGTGTGTTCATACACACGATGAGAATGTGAGCAAGTCGTGCAATCAGTTGATAGGGTGTAGAATACACCTCATTTACTATCTATTGTTTATGCTTTCTCTGCTATGTTTTCTTGTAAATTATGTATTTTACGCGTGTTTTTGAGTTATTAGGTACTCTGGAGTCATACGGAGAAAAAGAAGAAGAAATCATCTAACTTGAGCAAAAAGGGCTAAATTGTCATTTCATGGGCGGACACTATCTGGAGCCGACCTCAAGTGTTAAGGAGCGACTCTCTTTTGGAGAATAATTAAAGACATCCAACTGAGGTTAAGGGGTGACCATCTGTTATAGGAACCCAAATCTGGGGTGGTTCTTATCCCAAACTATGAGACATGGGGGTTTGAATCCTGCCCTAAACTATAACCCTAACCTAAAATCGAGAGACTCTCTAATTCATTCATTCAGCCCCACCATAAATTGAGAAAGAAAAGAGGCAGCAACTGCAGTTATCACCGAGACCAGATCTGAATGATTAAAAGATGAATCAGAAAGGGGTTTTGAGTTTGAGCACAGAGATTGAAGAATTGTAGTTGCAGAAAGGAAGCAGAAGAAGAAATTGAGGAAATAGAGATGATTTTGCCATCAATTGATAAAGAATGGGTCAGTATGGTTCGAATTGTTGGTGATTTGGGTGACGGTCTCTTGATTCAGTTGTAAAAGAACGAAGAAATGGAGTCTGGGTTCGATTTAATGTTGATTTTCATGGGTTAGAAGTTTCACTGAAAATCAGAGATGGGTTTGTGTGAGATTGAGAATTTAGTGAGAAGAAGGAAGTGAATCGGAGATGGCTTGCAGTCGGACTTTGAAGTTCAGAGACAGAGAACACAAGTTCTAAAGACTTTGGTAACATCTGAGACTCGAATTGAAATATGGGATTAAATCTGTGTGAAGAACAATGAGCTGATATTGAAATCGACAGAGAAGAATTTGTTGTTGATTGCAAACATGAAGATGATGAATCTGTTGCTGCTATTAGGTTGATGGCTAGAACATCAGATCGAACAGCGCATGTGATAGCAATAAGGAAAAGCAAATGATTGGTAGATAAGAGGGGAAGGATGAAACTGGACGGAACATCATCTGTGGGAGACATCCGAGAAGAGAACCAGCGGCAGACGGAAGAAGATGGCCTCAGGGAAGGTTCAGTGCATACATCCGATACAGACACCGTTGTCGAGGAGGAGATGACTCGCGAGGAAATGGAAGAGAATATCAGAGAAGAAAACATGACGTTGGACCAGTTAAGGGAGACGCTTCACCGTGAACGAGAACGGGACCGGGACTTGGCGGAATAGCAGGTGCAGTTGGTAAGGCATAATGCTAGGTTGAGATAACAAAACCGGCAACTTAACGAAAACGTGGAGATGAGTGCCATAGATTCGGAAGGAAACACTGTATCTTCGGAGGAAGATGAACTACGGCGATGTAGATACGACCACGAGGAGGATGGAGGGGGACGAATAAGAAGACGATGAATGGATGTCGACGAAGAAAGAGACTTGATAAGAGCACTGGAGATCTCGCAATGGAAGATAAGAGGCGGAGACAGGAGGAGGAACAGAGGCAGGAGGACGAACTGCAACGTCAGGAGAACCTTATCCGAGATGAGGAGCAAAGACGACGACCAGGCGAAGGGAGGCTTAGCTTGATGAGAGACCGTCACCATGAGGAGGACGGAGGAAACTTGAACCAAGATGTTCTAAACGAGTTGAGATACATGAGGGCTTTAATAAATAACTCACGAAGAGGTGGAAGAGTGCAGTTGGCAGAAGCGATAGAGGAAGCAGATAAGTCGTCATTCACCTATGAGATCTTGCATGCGGACATCCCGGAGAAATGCGTGTTACCAACGATTGCAAGCATATTCAGTGGATCGGAAAGTGAAGTGCAACACTTGAAACAATATACCCTTTCCCTGATGCAATGGGGACGAAATGACGCAGTACTCTGTCGATACTTCCCTGCGAGCTTAGCAGGGGAGGTATTATCCTGGTTTGATGGACTCCCGGAAAAGTCAATATCATCATTCAAGGATTTATAGAAGATATTCTTGACAACGTATATAAGAAACAACTTGTTGAGGCCGGGGATAGATACTCTGTTCAACCTGAGGAGAAGGCCAACGGAAAGCTTGCGGGGGTTGGTCACGAGATGGAGAACAGTGTGTAGAGAGTTAGCAGGGAGAGTTGATGAACGAAACTTCATCTTAGCCTTCGTGAATGCTTTGATCCCAACAGACCTGTTATACACACAGATATTATTCGAAACTCGATAACGATGAATGAGCTGAGGGAATACTAGGAGGAATACATAGCGTTGGAGGAAAAACAGAGGCAGGTCAGCGAAATGACGTTGGCCCCAACGAAAGAAGGGAATTCTAGGCTATTACCAAGGACGGTGCACGCAGTGGAGGATGAACCCAGACGAGGAAAGGGAGAGCCAACAGTTCCAGTCCCAGCAAAGCTTGTAGCCGTCTCGAGTGGAAATCAGGAGTGGATTGATCAACAAAGGTATGAGGAGTCAAACGAAGAAATCATTAGCCATGAATCTATAATACAGGATACCAACCTAGGAATAATCAGGGACCCAGATACGGGGAAAGGAGGCCCAATGGACCAATCTTCGAAGATGTGAAACTCCCACGACTTAACACAACTGTGGAAAAAGTGTGGGAGGAAATAGTGCTGACGGAGGAAATCCCACCCCCACCAAATTTCGGAAGAGAGCCTCCACCAGGATTTCGAATCATGAATTCTGTAAGTATCATCGCTTCCATGGGCACCAAACAGTTGATTGCAGGAACGTTCGGAGAATTATACTTCACTTGATAGACCAAGGGAAACTAGCGCATTTCCTAGAGAGCTATGTGCCACCACCACCACCTCGTGAGAATCAACCAATATACCGGATCGAGATAGACCAAGGAAAACAGCAATTAAACTGTAATTCGATAATTCATGCGGCAAAAAATCTCCAAGACTTTCATGACAATGTGCTTAAAAGAGTTCACAAAAGGGATTTCTATGGAAATGAAATATTCAGCGTCATGACGAAAGAGCCATTAGAGGAATGACAGAAGAGGGAGATAACCTTTTCGGCGAAGGATGCACCTGATGAGGAAATTTCGCACACAGATCCTTTGGTCGTGACCTTGGGATTCGGAAAATATTCCAGATGGGAGGAAGAGCAAGCTGAGAAAAGGAGAATTTGGGCAATAGACAGAATCTTAGTTGATACTGGGAGTTCAGTCGATATCCTATTTTATCATACATTTAGAACCATGGGATACAAGGACTCGGATCTTGTACCTTCTACATATAACATATATGGGTTCAATGGGGTAGCGTCCAAGCCGAAAGGGGAACTGACCGTGAAGATTTTCGCTGGCGAACTAGAGACGAAGGTCACAGTCTGTGTCGTAGATGCCGATTCTCCCTACAATGCTCTCATACGGCGGCCTTGGATACATGGAATAAAAGGATTCGCGTCAACATATCACCAGGCGATACGGTTCCCAATGTCGAGTGGAATCAGCGAGATAAGAGGAGATCTGAGAGATGCAAAAGACAGTATAACCAAAGACGTGCATAACTACGAGGAGAAGTTAAGAAAGAAGATGGAACAAAGGAAGAAAGCCAGCGAAGAAAGAAGAGCCGAATAGCTGATGGTATTTATGATAGAATCTAGTAAATAACTGAGTGGAACACAGGAGGATGAGGAGGAAATCAATGAAGCAAAAACTCATATTGAGGAAGATAATAACACAACTCTAGAGGAAGGAGGCCATGTCAATCTAAAACAAGGTGGAAAGGCCAAGAAGGGGAAGTGGCTGAGGGAAACGAGATGACAAAGAATAAAAAAGAAACTCCCACGACAAAGGAGAAACAAACTCTACGAGAAGGAGGGAAGGTGAATCGGTCAAGAAGCAAAAAGGCACAGGGACAAGAGGCAGAGGAAAGCGTTGAAATGCAAAATTCACAGAATAAATTGAAAGAAAGTCGTGAAGAGAAGGAGATGGCCCGGTTAAAGGACGAACTTTACCAGGAGAGGCGAAGGAAAGGGGATCTGGTCATGGAACGAATAAGGTTAGAAAGGAAAAACGAAAAGCTGATTATCAGAAATAATCATTTGAAAAGGAAGCAAGCAGAGAGTAATAGGCAGGAGGAGAGGTATGCTGTGGGAGAAGCACGAACTAAAGAAAGACATTATGTGCAAAAACGAGAAGGCCTGGGGCGAGGTGAGCAAAAAGAGCGAGAAGATTTGAAGAAGGACATAGAAAGTAGCAGAAGAGAATTCAGAGAAAGGGAATATCGAACACAACAATCAATAGCAGTTACTCAAGGAAGAAACAATATCCCCAAGAAAAGGAGAGAAAGTGGTTTGCAAATGGTAAACAAGTGCTCAAGGAATGAACCGTGCAAGCCAGAGATAGCAGCGCTATTCTCATTAAGGCAGAAAGAGAATGAGAGCTTGCGAAGTCTCATCGCGAGATGGGAAGCAGTATGCAAAGAATTAAAGGGAAGGATCTCGGAAGAGGAGTTGGTGCGATCATTCATCTATGCTTTATCAACCGGACAGCCTTTATTCTCCGCACTATTCAAGATAAGAAATGAAGTATAAATGAAGGAATTAAAAAACTACCAAGCCGAGCACATTCGTATGGAAGAAGAATAGGAAAGGTGCAGCGAGATAAAATAAATGTATTCACTTTATTTTGATGATGAAAATGAAATGATCGATGTACTCAACTTTCAAAAGTATAGCAATAAAATTTGATGAAATTTTGATGAATCGAATATTCGTCGAGTAACCAAAGACAGTAAGACCTCAAGATTAGGAGGCAAATAACGAATATGAAACAAACAGTTTCTAGGAAAACTCAAAACCTTCGCCTAGGAAGGCTGGGAGCCCGTGGCATGCACCCTAGTTCGCATAAAAATGCAAGAGGTAAGACCTAACGCATGTCATGGACAACTCTCGGGCAGAAAGCTAGGGGCAATAATAAGACCTATTCGCTGAGGGCCCCTTTTATGATGGACTTCGGTAAGAGGTGCAAAAATATGAACAAGGCGCCGACGTATTCGGTTGAGCTGCGGGTGCCTGGGACGTCTGGAGCGTTACCGGCCATGTCCGTCTGGCAAGTCTTGGCTACGATGCACTTGATCCTAAAGAAACCCCACTTAGGGTGTGACTTCGTAACTTTGAGCCTTATCGACGAAGAGGATAAGAAGTCACGAAAACAACTGAATGTCGTAATAACCGGATGGGAGGAGACCAACATGCATGTTAGGGTTAACCTCCTTGAAGGGGCACTCAGGGGGAATATAAAGGGATGGCACCCTCCGGATTAGGGAGCTGTGTGACCAACAAAGACGACAATGTCATGGGGCTGCTATTCATGGGAATAGATAGGCCTGTCATATTGTCGCGAAAAGAAAACTTAGCAAAGATGTTAAGGCGAGGTTGATGGATTGTTATTCGCAAAAATAGAAAGAGCCTGAAACTTCGCCGAAGTAATACCCTTAAAAACAGGGTGAGGCGCAATAAGACCTTAATTAGGAGGCGCATTAAGACCTCATAAACAAGGAAACCAAGGAGATAAGCAAGAAATAGAAGCAGCTACTAAAACAACAAAGTTATAAAGAGCATTCTCAGAACCATCTCGTCTTGATCGGATAATCCCAACAAGAACAAGAGGCAAGTATATGCTTTTATATATTTTTTTCTTTTGGCATTATCCGCACGAAACTACAGGGAAAGAATGAACCTGAGGTAAAAAACTAAGATCGGACGCATACTTTAGCAATCGATGCTCATCACTCTCTTAAATTAGCATTCTTACTCTCGCCGAAAAGCAAAAGGCAACAGGAACGAGTGAAGAAAGAAAGCCGGAACTGAGGGTGATTTGAAAGGTGAAAGCAGAAACGAAGATGAAAACTCGCAAAAGAATAAAAGGCAAGTATATGCTTAAAGGCTTCACTATTATTTTGCGAGTTCCCATGTCAGTATATACTTGAGGCAAATGGTGGAAATCAAATAAACATACGCTTGAATCATAATATCATAAAATACGATGGTTCCCAAAATAAAGTGTTTGCCCCCCAAGCTTGGGAGCGCCCATAAAAGAACTAGTTATAAAACACTAATCTAAGACGAGAGAAGACAAAACTAAAGCTGCTACTGAGGAATGGTACTATCATTGGTAGTTGTCTCAGGAATCTCGCCGCCTGCCTCGGTGAGGCTAGTAGAAGCTCCCTTGGATCCCTTGTTTCCCTTCGAGGTGTCAGCCTTTGGTTCCTCGTCGTCATCAAGAGACGCTTCCTCGTTGGTAGGATCAACAGTTTCATCTTGAGGATTCTCATCATCAGAAAAAACTTCCAAAGGGAAAGGAGGAGGAATGCCATGTTCAACGCAGTAGTCATTAAAGAGTGGAACCAAATAGCTCTGAGTGTTCTTGCGGGCCGTCTTGGCTACCTTCTTGGAAGAATCGATGATCTCGTCCATGTTATCATTTAAGTTCTCAACCTCCTCACTAAGACGAGAAACGTCACCACGAGCTTCATCTCTCTCCCTGGTGATACGAAGGACCTGAATCTTATAACTCTCATCCGATTATGCGGAGACAAGAGAAACTACATTAGAAACAAGGAAGTAAGCCGGGTCAAACAAAGATAATAATACACCTAAAAACTACCTTCCGCCTGAAGGATAGTAGTATTTAAAGTACTCTGAACATCATAATATAGATGATCGAGCTTGGCGACTTTGAAGTTGGACTCTTCAAGTTGAACGCATAACTCATGATACATTCCATCCCAACCATCACCATGAGGGGATTTCAAAGTGCTCTTGTCAGACTGAATGACGAGAGCGCCTTTTCCGTGAGAACTTGCAGGCTTGATCGGAGGAGAGGATTTCGCAGGCTTTGGACGAGAGGAAGTGGCTAACTTAGCTTGCAAGAGTTCCACCTTTTTCTTCAGACAATCAATCTCCTCGTTTAGACCGTCCACAGTGCTCCAAGACCTACGAAGAATAACTGCGAGCTCGGTTTTGCTTTTGATCACTCGATCGTAATCTTCTTCCAGTTTCTCATAGTTGGCTATCGACGAAGAATGGAGGTTCCGCGAGGTAGTAAGGGAATTAGAGACCCGTTGAAGCTCTGACTTAAGGCGTAGGTTGTCATTGTGGAGATGGAGGTTCAGTTCCTCGTTACGGGAGCATTCAACTGACAGACGGTCCACTTGCAAACAAAGAGTCTCGGCCTTTTCATTAAGAATGGAGTTCTCAGAAACATAAATATCATTTTGATTTGTAAGGTTCACCATCTCAGCACGAATGTCTTCCAGCGAGGAGGAAGCTTCGTTGGTGACGTTGCATGCATCGAGCTTGACGAAGCATAAAATAAGAAAATAATGGAAGCAATGGCAAGAACAATAGAGGGATATCCAAGAAAAAAGAACTTACTCAGAAGCTTCTCTATCTTTTGGCTTTGTTTGAGGGAATGATCACTTTCTTTCTGAAGGTCCTCCGATAAATCTTTGATTTTAGCCTCATCCTTCCTAGCCATCTCGCGAACAAGCCGAATTTCCACGAGAATGGCCATGTGACGGTATACTTCCTGCGAGTCAAAACTTAAACTCAGAAGATAGATCTCGGAGCCGAAAAGAAAAAGTAGCAGAGAAGGCACAAAGAAAGAACCTGGTTCATCAAGGCAGAGTGCTGTCGGAGAGATAGATTCATTGAAGCACTCAAAATCACAGACGAGTCTTGGGAGAGGAAGTCATCAGAAACAAAGGTGGACAAAGACTCCAAAGCGCGAGATCTCATAGCCGGATCTTCTTGGGTCTTATGGTAGATACCTTGAAGGAATTGCATGTCAGGGTCTAAGAGAGGTGTTGATGGTGGATTTTCGTTTAAGTCTAAAATTGTAAAAGCCGAAATTATGCGCTAACATCCTGCAAAGGATAAAGCCACTGAAAAAATAGAGAATACTTCTCCATTGAAAACTTATAGCATTATCAATTAATGCATGACCAGCCTTGTATTTCCTGTACTGCTTCACTCTTATCATTATTGGTGTGGCATGACGACTGAGTGTTGCTCTCAGCAGAGCAACACGAATCTCCAAGCATTAAATAAGGAGGCATGTACGAAATACCCGTACAGGATATAACTCTCGGAGTGTTATACTAGCCCGATCGAGCATCTGGACTGTCCGAATCAGTCTCAGAAACGATCACGACCATCCAACTTCACCAGCATGATTGGATGGCTTAGATCGGATCCATAACCCCAGGAAGGTGTTGGAGTATTCACCACCGACCCAATGCAGGGCCCGCATGGTCGGCCTCCCCAAAATGGTAGCATAGCTTGCTAATACGTCCGGCCAAAGCAGTGCGGACGTGAAACCCTAAACTAGGGTTTCCGGCACATTACATGTGTCGCAAATCGGTCTCAACCATCCATCTTCGCAGACATAGATGGAGGGTGTATATATAGATTCAAAGGGCCCAGAGCATGTCAACACAAAAACCGTGGGCCCGCCTACATACATGATCAATCGGTCAGGACAAACTATGGTTGGTCGTCGCGATTCGTGCGCCCAAACAAGGCATGACGCACGGCCGGCAAAACCCTAATTAGGGCTTGTGTTGCGATCACGAGCGTCCATATTCTCCTGCTCGGATGAAGGGTTTAGGAGTAGACTAAGCAGGTCCGGTGAGCATCAACATAATCACTATGGACCCATCTATCTCCACACCCGATCGGCCAAAGATTATCATGCCTTGTTGCCTCGATTCGCACGCCCAAACTAGGCGTGGTCACAACTCCCAATTGCAAACTAATCTCGACCACTCAACTTTGTCGGACAAATTGAGTGGCTTAGATCATGTTTCTATGGGATAGTAAAGTATAAGCATGTACACCAGCCCGCCGTCTGCACGCCGAACTGATCGACCAAGACCGACCAAGCTTGGTCGTCTCGAAACGCGCGCACGAAGTAGGCTTGTCGCGCGGCCTTTGCGGCAAAAAATTTCTGTCACAAATCGATCCTAGCCGCTCCTATTTACCGGACAGATTGAGCGGTCCAGATCACGCATTCATGGGGCAGCAAGGTATAGGCGCCTACACCGGCATGCCGTTTACACGCATGCACAATCGGCCTGGCCAAAACTGCGTCCCGAGCTTGGTTTCGACCAAGCTGAAGAGTGATGCTTGCGCACCTCTTCACAAACCCTAATTCCACTAACGGTCGTAGATGAGTGTCTCAAATATTATCTCGTCCGTTCAACTTCACTTGTTTGGTTATACAACCCTGGTCAGGAGTTAACTGGTCAATGAGGTGTCGTGATGATTATCATCCGCCACTCTACCACACCATGTGGTCGGCCAAGTTAGGACTTGCTTGCGCAGCCTCCAAACCATCACATGAATTAGGCTGGACATGAAGCTATTTTAAGATGCTCAAACAGCGATGCTTCATACATGCTGAGTATATTCGATACATTACTTGCATAAAATACACACGATACTTCACAAGTATCGACTTCCTAAATAACTTAGTTATTTAATCTAGCATCACATGCTGCTTTCTTTGGGTCCCACGATCCACACACTCGAGACATAAATCATGTCACAAACTGGGGGATACATACTGGGGTATTAGTATGGCGGTTTACAGCGTGCAGCGCACAACGCGCCATCACAAGAACGTGTCAGGAAGTCATGGACGGATAATAATGATGGGAGAAGTGGGCAAGACTGATCATGTAACACTAACACACGCAAGTCCACTACTCCATCACTCTACTTTCTCCACTTCCCATGAGAGACGTGGGTTAGGTTCAATGACTTGTATAAATAGGTTCTCCTCCCTATTTTCAAACAAGACAAGACAACAGAAGCAAGTGTTGATACAACCGTATTCAAACACCGGAACTGATAGCTTACATTCTGCAAGCCAGTTCAGCTTTCTGATATAAGTCATACATAGCCAACACCTTCACAATCTCAACACCTTCTTCGCTTCCCTCCCTAAGATCAACCCCATCTCCTTCACTTTGTGACCGAAGCAAGTCTGGAACGGCCATTTCTTGGTTTAGGCCAGAATTGTACAAATTGATTTCTCGAATCACAAATCACTCCCGCGCAGTGCATTTGTTTAGGTTTTAGATTCATTCCTCATCCACACCCCAAATTACCAAATTCGGCAGGAATAGTTTTCACCCATAAACAATTGGCGACCACAGTGGGAGGTTAATCTCTTGGTTGTAAAGTCAATTTCTTCAAAATTCGATTCAAATTCATCAATTTCGAAGGGGTAGATATTAGATTCAATTTAATCATCAACCTGTTTCAAGATGGTAGAACTTAGGTCGGGATCGTCAATCAATCCTGATGGATCTAGTGCGGGTAACACTCTTGGTATCGATGTACCTGTCAGTGGAGCTACTGTGGTCAATACATCTCGTGGAACCGTCTCATCTACCACCAACGTCACCGAAGCAGGAGATATTCCAGTAAGTGTAACGCCTCCTATCACCAGAGCCAGAGCAGCCGCGAACCCTGGCATATCTTCAAGTATAACACCTCCGGCGATAACCATAACAACAACTTCCATTCCTTCATCAGGACGGGGAGCCGGAGGAGCAAGAGGAGGACCATCTCCAATTACCATTGCAGACTTGATGGAGAGGCAGGAAGCTCTTGCGAAGACTCAAACGGATATGGCTGCAACTCAGAAAGAGGTACTCACTTTCCTCAAAACCTTAACTGAACGATTTCCACAAGACTCACGACAACCCCTGGAGCCAACAAGGGATGTCTTCACGCCCAGAACAGGTATATCCACTCAGACCCACATGAATGAAGAAACTCGTGTTGTTCCTGAACGCCCAAGGGAGATGGACCGGTCTCCCAACTTCATCACACGTGAAGACCTTGAATGACTTCTCCAAAACCGAGGCAAAGGAAGCATGATGGAGGTGCACCAACATCAGCCATCGTACCCTCAAGATGTACAATGAATTCCTCTCCCAAGAGGATACACCTCTCCTCAGTTCTCTCTTTATGATGGTACTGGTAACTCTCATGAACACATCTCTCGATTTTTGGAATCATTGGGAGAACATGAATACAATCGTGTTCTCCGCCTGAAAGAATTCTCGAAGTCACTTACGGGAAGTGCGTACACCTGGTACAACAACATCACTGTGGTATTCCATTATGACATTATTTCTTTTATCATAAAGAATCACATACATATGAAGCCACACCATTGCGCCTGAAAAGGTTCATATGTAATCTTAACAAAGGATTATAACATAAAAACCTTTATTCAAGCAAGCAAACAAAAGATCATGGACTCAGCCGCCACTGAGTACAAGGAAGATGTTTGTGAATTACGGGAATGTATTTAAAGAGAAATAAAAACAAAAGCCTAGCCGTTAACAAGGTCTACCGCGTCAACACCACTACTAGGTCCTGCTTCAACGCCATCACCATCGTGAGCCGTTACTGCTTCTTCCTTCGGATCTGCCTCAGCTTCCGCTTCAGATGTTTCTACAGCAGCACTCTCCACCCCAACATCGTTAGCAGGAATAGCTTCCATGTCTTCCTCAAAGGCCACAACAACGTTAGGGATTGTATTGACTGCTTTCAGACGCTCGGGTTCATTTGTGTCAGAATCAAGGATTATCACACCGTCGTGGATTGGATAATCACATTTATCTTCACCAAGAGGTCGTTTGTGTTCAACCATCCACCTCTTTAACCGTGCTGCAAACCTCTCTGCCCTTGCGCTCACTGAGGCTTGCAACGGTTCATCACGCCTCCATTGCTCCTCCATGTCGATTGCAGCTGAAAGGGCACAGATACTTCCCCTGACAATACGCAGGTGCAGAATGGACATCCCCTGTATATAACGACCAACTTCGCGAAGTGGGAGATCGATTTTAGCCATTACTTCTTCGTGCGCATCAGCTCCGGGCTTGTCGACTTCGAAACTTTTTTCTGGAGAAGTTACAAAATGGTCATCGCCCACCGCTTCCATGATAAGCTGCAAAGAAGAAGAAGTTATGAGCACATAAAAAATGTGTATATCATCATCAATCAATCATAAGATCAGATAAGTGCGGAGAAATACCTGGATATACGACTATGGATGAGAAGAATCCTTGGAATTTATATCTTGCAAGTCAACAGAATCCCAGGAGAAAAGAAGTCTTTACTGGCCACCTATGAAGGCTACTGATTCGGGATAATGATCAACGAGGCTTATCGGATATATCTGGGAAAAGCTGTCGTGCAACGGAGGGGAGTACACCAAGTTCAAGAAGTGGGCCAAGCTCTGTCCAGATGTACATGGAGGAAACCAAAAGCTACTCGCCTGAACAAGTCCTGCCTCCTTCATGACCCTAATCAAGACTTCCAGGACATCACCTGACGATCTATGTGGTAAATACGTATTTACTTTACTTTAGCTTAATTGTTTCAGCATACAAAATCGTCACCATCTCATGCCTACCCCACAATAGTGTAACCATTACGTGCTAGACAGGGGACTTAATGTTGATGGTGGATTTTCGTTTAAGGATAAAATTGTAAAAGACGAAATTATGCGCTAACATCCTGCAAAGGATAAAGCCACTGATAAAATAGAGAATACTTCTCCATTGAAAACTTATAGCATTATCAATTAATGCATGACAAGCCTTGTATTTCATGTACTGCTTCACTCTTATCATTATTTGTGCGGCATGACGACTGAGTGTTGCTCTCAGCAGAGCAACACGAATCTCCAAGCATTAAATAAGAAGGCATGTACGAAATACCCGTACAGGATATAACTCTCGGAGTGTTATACTAGCCCGATCGAGCATCTGGACTGTCTGTATCAGTCTCAGCAACGATCATGACCATCCAACTTCACCAGCATGATTGGATGACTTAGATCGGATCCATAACCCTCAGGCAGGTGTTGGAGTATTCACCACCGACCCAATGCGGGCCCCGCATGGTCGGCCTCCCCAAAAGGGTAGCATAGATTGCTAATACGTCCGGCCAAAGCAGCGTGGACGTGAAACCCTAAATTAGGGTTTGCGGCACATTACACTTGTCGCAAATCGGTCTCAACCATCCATCTTCGCAGGCATAGATGGAGGGTGTAGTTATAGATTCAAAGAGCCCAGAGCATGTCAACAAAAACATTGTGGGTCCGCCTACATATATGATCAATCGGCTAGTACCAACTATGGTTGTTCGTCCCAATTCGTGCGCCCAAACAAGGCATGACGCACGGCCGGCAAAACCCTAATTAGGGATTGTGTTGCGATCACGAGCGTCCATCTTCTCCTGCTCGGATGAAGGGTTTAGGAGTAGACTAAGCAGGTCCGGTGAGCATCAACATGATCACTGTGGACCCATCTATCTCCACACCGATCGGCCAAAGCTTATCATGCCTGGTTGCCTCGATTCGCACGCCCAAACTAGGCGTGGTCACACCTCCCAATTGCAAACTAATCTCGACCACTCAACTTTGCCGGACAAATTGAGTGGCTTAGATCATGTTTCTATGGGATAGTAAAGTATAAGCGTGTACACCAGCCCGCCTAACTGATTGGCCAAGACCGACCAAGCTTGGTCGTCTCGAAACATGCGCCCGAAGTAGGCTTGTCGCGCGGCCTTTGCGGCACAAAATTTCTGTCACAGATCGATCCTAGTCGCTCCTCTTTACCGGACAGATTGAGCGGTCCAGATCACGCATTCATGGGGCAGCAAGGTATAGGCGCCTACAACGGCATGCCGTTTACACGCATGCACAATCGGCCTGGCCAAAATTGCGTCCCGAGCTTGGTTTCGACCAGGCTGAAGAGTGATGCTTGCGCACCTCTTCACAAACCCTAATTCCACTAATGGTCGCAGATGAGTGTCTCAAAGATCATCTCGTTCGTTCAACTTCACCTGCTTGGTTATACAACCCTCGTCAGGAGTTAACTGGTCAATGAGGTGTCATGGTGATTATCATCTGCCACTCTACCACACCATGTGGTCGTCCAAGTAAGGACTTGCTTGCGCAACCTCCAAACCATCACATGAAGTAGGCTGGACATGAAGCTATTTTAAGACGCTCAAACAGCGATGCTTCATACATGCTGAGTATATTCGATGCATTACTTGAATAGAATACACATGATACTTCACAAGTATCGACTTCCTAAATAACTTAGTTATTTAATCTAGCATCACATGCTGCTTTCTTTGGGTCCCACGATTCATACACTCGAGACATCAATCATGTCACAAATTGTGGGATACATACTTGGGTATTGGTCTGGCGGTTTACAGCGTGCAGCGCACAATGCGCCATCACAAGAACGTGTCAGGAAGTCATGGACGGATAGTGATGATGGGAGAAGTGGGCAAGACTGATCGTGTAACACTAACACACGCAAGTCCACTACTCCATCACTCCACTTTCTCCACTTCCCATGAGAGACGTGGGTTAGGCTCAATGACTTGTATAAATAGGTTCTCCTCCCTATTTTCAAACAAGACAAGACAACAGAAGCAAGTGTTAATACAACCGTATTCAAACACCGGAACTGATAGCTTACATTCTGCAAGCCAGTTCAGCTTTCTGATACACGTCATACATAGCCAACACCTTCACAATCTCAACACCTTCTTCGCTTCCCTCCCTAAGATCAACCCCATCTCCTTCACTTTGTGACCGAAGCAAGTCTGGAACGGCCATTTCTTGGTTTAGGCCAGAATTGTACATATTGATTTCTCGAATCACGAAGCACTCCCGTGAAGTGCATTTGTTTAGGGTTTAGATTCATTCCTCATCCACACCCAAAATTAGCAAATTCGGCAGGAATAGTTTTCACCCATAAACAAGAGGATTTGACATTGCAGGCTGGAAGGGTTGCTTTCCCTTCTCTCCAGGGGGAGGTACCTCAGGAAAACTCTTAGGACGTTCAACTCTTGGCTGAACAAGGGAATCAGCGGCCTTGAAACGGGTAACTGAATCAGCTTCTTTAGGAGGAGCAGGAGCACGAAATGAAGGAGATTGTTGCTTAGTGCGAACGGGACGACCAAGGAGAGCGGCATGTTGTATTGCAGCTAAGGCATCCACATCCAGGGTCTTTCGCGGCCTCTTAGGCGCACCAGACGGAGGAACACTCGTCTGCGAAGTCAAGAGTTAAAAAAGAAAAGGCTAAAATTAATAAATAAAAGGCGATAATGATGGTACTTGTGAAGAAGGAGGAGGAATAGGGTGAGAACGTTTCTTGTGACCCTGGGGTACCCCAGAAGTGGGTAGTTCATCCTGCGAAGAGGAATGATATCGGGATAGACAATTATGACAAAATCGCTAGCAATAGACGAAAATGATACATGTTCAGAGGGAGTCTTCTTAGCAACCACTTTCTTCTCCTGTCGCGCCTTGACGAGTCCAGCAGCGGGCATCACATACTAAAACAAATTGAGAAGTGTAAGTACAATTGATAGTTCCAAATGATACAAATCGCAGTAGGAAAAATCATACCTCGCTAGGAGCAGTCCTGCGAAGTCTCCAAGGATCACATCCCGCGAGATAACAATGTCTGGGAAGGGGACCATTGGGAGGAAGGCCCTTTTCGTCGTAACCCCAGACGAAAGGACCGCCAACTACTAAAGGAAACCTCGCCCAGTCATCAACGGAGAGACGAAGTTGAGAATCCACATCCAGTAGAAGCTCCTTAACGGGGGGAGAGACCACTTTCCTGACGAGCTCGAGACCCCACTCCTGATGCTCCCTGGTGCTTGTAAACACAACTGAATAGTTGTCCATGAAAGAGTCTATGTTGAAATCCAGGGAGTCAAATTCGTCCGCCGAAGAAGGAACTTGCGAGATACCGTCACGAGAACGGACTTTGAACTCGTTGGCGATCCGAATCGCATTACCAGTAAGCTGAAAAACCCCGCACTGCAGCCTACCGAGAATCTCCAAGAAGATAAGGTTTGAAGGATCATACAGAGGGAAGGACAATCCTGCTCTCAACTGACCTAAAGAAACTATCACCTTATCAGCAGACCAGGTGTCCGAACCAAGCCATCGGTAATTCAGTTCCATCTCCTGGGTAGCAATAACAGCAGGATCCGTGGAAGAATCGACAGCTGGGGTTAAAGTTAAACCTAACTCTTGGAGTTCAGCTTGAAATTCCTCTAGGGCTTTGAGTGAGGTAGATGCTAAAGCACCTTTGGAAGACATGGTGGTAAAGAAAGCAGAAGGTTTCGAAAAAACACGGTAAGAGGTGAGAAGGAACACTGATCAAGGGAAGAGCAAAGGTTGGGAGAAGCAGAAAAGTAAGGGCTGAGAAGTGTATTTATAGTAGGAAGAGGAGACCAAAAAAATCGGAAACGGCATGATCGAATTAAAGGAAACCGGTGACAGGCGGTTACACAAAGAACGTGGCCACGTGGAAGCATAGGGATGGAGAACGTGGAGGTAAAGCAATCTAAACAGGTTCTTATTCCATCCTCGCAGCAACTTGGACAGAATAAGAAAAGGCAAAATGTAGGTACACGAAATAGGATCGCCACGTGTCACACCAAGAAGAGTTAGGGAATCTTAGCCAAAGATCCTCGTCAGTGACCTGTCAAATCAGTCAGTATCAGAAGGCGAAGTACAATTCCAAGCGCGAGAAAGCTCTCTGCCCCGAACTAAAGAAGGAGGGACATCAGAGTATTAAGGCAGATCCACGAAGATTTTACTTGACGAAGAAGGCAAGACGCGAAGTAGATAAATTATCAAGCAAGAAATAGGACAGGTGTCCCGACAAGACCACGTGAAGTCAGCGAAAGGTGGGGGAAAAGCTTTATGGAATATGCTTCAGGCGAAGTATAAAGTAACCTCGGCGAGATAATGTGAGCTGTATACCATTAGGGTTGTTGGAGGATATAAATAGAGACCTTGTTGCAATGTAAAGGGAGAGATCTTTTGGAGGAGGAAAGGTCTAGAATAGGAAATAGAAAATTAGGGTTTCCTTGTAATTCATAGGCTTAGAAAAGGAATTAGGGTATCCTGGAAACTCACGAGTGTAACTTGTATTTCGCTTGAGATTAATAAATAAACTCAAGTTCTTGTGTTTATCATGTCTTAGATCTTACTTACTTTCCATTTGGGTGTGTTGCTGGATTTTCAGTAATCACAATGAAGATGGAGATTACAATGGGTTTTAGGAGATGGTGGTGCTGCAGACAGAAGGGAAGCAATAATTGACTCAAATTGCAGTAGCAGAATGAATGATCGATTAGATGAATGTTAGGTTTTGTTAAAGGGAAAGAAATGCCTGAAATTGGCCGGGAAATGTCGGAGAAACAAACTAAACTCTGTCGGAATTTCATCCCGAAGAGTTAACTCAGTACCGGCCGATAACGAATCCAACTTAGATGAGTAAGACCAGTTAGCCAAGTAAGATGCTGACTCGGTGTCTGAGTCCATTCCTTTGACCCAGTTGACTAACAGAAGACCGCTAGTTTGACAGTTATGTTTAACGGCACTGTGACAGAATATTCGTCGACGGAGAAGAATCTCAGCTACCGGCAGAGAGCTTTCCTGGACGGATTTCGTTGATCCTAAGAACTATTCCGGCGACCCAAAATTTTGTGAAGAATTCTCTAGACTCATGGATTTTAGGAATTGGATTTGAATTTGGAAGAGAAGTGGTAGAATTTTACAAAGACAGGGACTTGGAAAGAAGACTTACAAAGGGAAAGTGATTTTATTCCTAAGAGGATTGCTAGGAAATTGAAGCCTATAAATAGAGAAGTTCTCTACACACTTTTGCACACCATTTTACAGACAACACTTCTCTTTTCTTTATTCTTTGTGTGAACTCCTTAGCATGAGTAGCTAATTTTCTTATTGATTGAGGATGAATTCCTAGTTCTTAACATATGATTTGAGTTTTGTTTTAAATCTACCTTGAAGTTTTTCACATGATTATCGTTTGTTTTTATTAATAGGAATGTTTATACATTCATGGTGGTTTGATAGATTATTTAGAGTGCATGCTGAATTGATTTTTTAACTCAACCTAAAGCTAGTAGAAGTTAGGGAATACGTAATCGTTCTCGACACTTTACACAAGTAGAAAACACGAGACCTTGCAGAGGGATTTTGTGGAGCAATTGTGTGTGAAAACAACGCTAGAAAGTGAACCGAGTTTAACTACTAGTACTAAACCTAAATTCATAAATCTTAATGCGTTCGGGGAATTACATCTTGTAAGCGAACCTCAAGGTGGTTCTTTTGAATAGAATCTGATAACTAAGCGGACCTATTACTCAGTGAAACGAGGAATTTTGGGGCTAGCTAAGTGAACCTTCTATCCTACGGTTGGTGATAATCTGTGACTAATAACATGTGGATGAAAAACATAACTTGAATCATTGTTTTGCAATGAAGAACGATTCCTTGATCTTGTTTCTCTTATTGATTTCAACTTATACTTTTAATCGTTTTATTTAATTTCTTTTGCTTTTAAAATCTAAACCCCCCCCCCCTTTTGTGACAATTTTACAACTAAAACCTCTTGCTCCTCGTGGGAACGATCCTTACTATCACTATATTACTTGTTAATTAGTGAGAAAAATATTAATTAATTTGTTGTGGTTACGACACACATCAAATTTTGGCGCCGCTTCCGGGGAGCAACAGACGATTTTAGTTGTTTTATTCCTTTTTGTTGTATTCTTGCTTTGTTAGATTCAATATCGTATCTAACTTAGTTTTTGAGAATCTTGTTTCAGGTACTATATCTTTGGTGAATGCTTAAAGAGGAAAGAACGAGTCCAATTCATCTTCGATCCGGCACTCAACTAAATGATTTCATTCGTGCGGTTAACACTCCGCTTTCTCGTTCTACATCAAGTGAGTTCGCAGATTCGGACATAGAAGAAGAAGCAATGGGTGATCGTACACTCAAGGACCTAGCTTCTCACAAGCTTGATACACAACAATGGTGTATCCAAACTAACTCAACTTTCGAGATCAAACCGGGGTTGATTAGAGAGTTACCAAAGTTTCATGGCATGGTGAATGAAGATCCAAACAAACATCTTATGGACTTTTATACCATAGTTATGCCCATGCTTCCACCGAAGACTAATGCGGATGGAGCGATGTTGAAAGCTTTCCCGTTTTCTTTGGCGGGCAATGCTAAGGAATGGTTGTATTATTTGCCTTCCGGAAGTATCACAACATGGAATGGGATGAAGAAACTTTTTCTCGAGAGATATTTTCCTGCATCAAAAGCTACTCAAATTTGCAAGGAGATTTGTGGGATGAAGCAAAATGTGGGAGAGTCATTGTATGAATGTTGGGAGTGATACAAGAGATTGCTGGATAGCTGTCCACACCATCAATTCAGTGACGTTATGATACTCCAATACTTCTACGAAGCTCTCCAACCAAGTGATAGATCTCTTCTTGACGCCGCGGGTGGTGGTGCACTAATGAACAATACGGTGGCCCAATCTACCGAGTTGATTGAGAGTATGGCGGCGAACTCGCAACAATTTTACACAAGAGGTGAACCAATGGTTAGGTCGGTGCATGAAGTTAGTGATTTATCATCACACCTCGATCAAAGGATGGGGAGAATAGATAGGGTAGTGCAACGAATGGCCGCGGTAATTATTCCGGATGATGAGACCGAAAAAGTAAATGTTTTATATCCAAATCAAAGGCCAAGGTACGATCCATACTCCAATACTTACAATCCCGATTGGAAGGACCATCCTAACTTTAGTTATGCAAACAAGCAAGCGGCGGCTCCTAATACATATGTGCAACAAGGTGGATTCCAACAATCACGCTTTCAACCTCAACAACAATTCCAACCACAACAAGTCAAGGAGCAAGATTCTTCGAATGATGACAAGTTCAATGTGATAATGCAAAGCATGCAAGGTCTCACTTCTATGTTACAACAAAACCAACAAAAGACCGATTCGGCAATCAAGGCTTTGGAACAAAAGAACGGTTCGGCAATCAAGGATTTACAAACTCAAATGGGACAATTGGCGACCGATATGAACTTAATGAAAGCTCAAGCATCCACAAAGCTTCCTTCACAACCATTTGTGAACCCAAGAGAGAATGTTAATGTGGTTACTTTAAGAAGTGGAAGACGAGTGGAGAGTCTAAGTCATCATGAAGAAGCTAGTGAAGAGGTAGTCAAAGACAAGGATGAATCCGAACCAAGGGAGGATTCATCACCAACCGCCCAATCCAAGGAACCAGTTCCTACTTTCACTATTCCACCTCCTTTTTCTAGTCGTTTTGCTAAGTCCAAGAAAGAAGCTCAAGACAAGGCACTCATGGACATCTTCAAGAAGATATAAATCAACATTCCATTCATAGAGGCCATCAAGACAATACCAAGGTATGCTAAGTTCATGAAGGAATTATGCACAAAGAATGATAGGTTGCTTAATAATGAAATTACTAAAGTTGGCGAGAGTGCGTCAGCTATGCTATTGAAGAAGATGCCTAAAAAGTGCACGGATACCGGTGGTTTCACGGTGCCAATTACTATTGGTACGAAAAGGTTTGAACATGCTTTACTTGACTTGGGAGCTTCCATTAGTGTGATGTCGGCCGATATATATGACTCCTTGAATCTTGGACCTTTGAAAGAGACAAGAGTTATTATCCAATTAGCAAACAAGTCTAACATATATCCTAAGGGACTTGTAGAAGACGTGCTAGTGCAAGTAAATGAGCTTATTTTTCCGGTTGATTTCTTCGTGGTGGATATGGACAACAATGAGAATCGGTCGTCTACTTCTCTACTTCTTGGGAGGCCATTTATGAAGATCGCAAAGACGAAGATTGATGTTGATAAGGGTACACTCACTATGGAATTCGACAAGGAAATAATACACTTCAACATATTTGAAGCCATGCACTACCCAATTGATGTGCATTCCGTTTACTCCGTTGATGTGGTTGGTTCATTAGCGCAACAAATGGTGGAATTGAGTCAAGAGGATGAACTTGATGTGGTGTTGCAAAAGAGCATTAAATTGGACATCCACGGATTGTCTAACTTGGATGTTGAAATCTCCAAGGAATTGGTGGAGATGTGTGGTGCCTTGGCAGCACTACAAGAAGCTAAAAAGGGCTCATGAATGATGAAGTACTTGTACCATCTATTGTGAATGCGCCTAAACTAGAATTGAAGCCACTTCCGGACCATTTGAAGTATGCTTTCTTGGGAGATGGAGATGAGCTTCCGGTGATTATTGTAAAGAATCTCACACCAATACAAAAAGACTGTTTGCTTAGAGTCTTTAAAGAGCACAAAAAGGATATTGGGTGGAAAATTGCGGACATCAAAGGCATTAGTCCATCCATGCGCATGCATAGGATTCTAATGGAAGAGAACGTGAAGCCGGTACGTGATGCTCAACGTAGGCTTAATCCTCCCATGATGGAGGTTGTGAAGAAAGAGATACTCAAATTGCTAAGTGTGGGGTAATCTACCCAATTTCCGATAGCAAGTGTGTTAGTCGGTACAAGTGGTGCCAAAGCAGTCCGGTGTTACGGTTGTTAGAAATCAAGACGATGAACTTGTTCCTACAAGAGTTCAAACCGGTTGGAGAGTGTGTATTGACTATAGAAAGCTTAGTTACGCAACCCGAAAGGATCACTTTCCTTTACCTTTCATTGATCAAATGTTGGAGCGGTTAGCGGGGCATTCTCATTATTGTTTCTTAGACGGTTATTCGGGATACAACCAAATTGTTATTGTACCGGAGGACCAAGAGAAGACTACTTTCACTTGTCCGTTTGGAACGTTTGCGTATAGACGGATGCCTTTTGGTCTTTGCAATGCACCGTCTACTTTCCAAAGATGCATGGTAAGTATATTCTAGGATTATGTGTAGCGCATCATTGAGGTATTTATGGACGATTTCAGTGTTTATGACAATTCTTTTGATAGTTGTTTAGACAACCTTGAACTAGTTCTTAAACGACGCATAGACACAAACCTTGTCCTTAATTGGGCGAAATGTCACTTTATGGTAAACCACGGCATAGTACTTGGTCACATCGTGTCCTCTCGAGGGCTCGAAGTGGACAAGTCAAAGATAGATTTAATAAGAAACTTACAATATCCCAATTCGGTGAGGGAAATCCGTTCATTTCTTGGACATGCAGGTTTCTATAGGCGGTTTATCAAGGATTTCTCCAAAATATCCATGTCGATGTGCAAATTATTACAAAAGGAGGTACCTTTTGACTTCAACAAGGAATGCAAGGATGCCTTTGACAAATTGAAGGCAATGTTGACAAGTGCGCCAATTATCAAATCACCGGATTGGAACCTTCCATTTGAATTAATGTGTGATGCTAGTGATTATGCGGTTGGAGCCGTTTTGGGTCAAAGAGTGGACAAGTTGTCCCATGTTATCTATTATGCATCTAGGACCATTAATGATGCACAAATCAACTATTGTACCACAAAGAAGGAGTTATTGGCTATAGTTTTTGCATTGGAAAATTTTCGATCATACTTGGTGGGAACAAAGGTTATTGTGTATTATGATCATGCCGCACTAAGACACTTAATAAAGAAGAAAGAAGCTAAGCCAAGACTAATCCGGTGGATCCTATTACTACAAGAGTCGACATAGAAATTCGAGATAAGAAAGGTGTGGAGAATACCATTGCGTATCATCTTAGTAGACTTGTTATGTCTCAATAATAACTTCCATTACAAGACCGCTTTTCGGACGAACAACTTTTCTCCTTGGAAGAAACAACACCTTGGTATGCAGATATAATGAATTACTTGGTGACAAGAAAGGTACCTAGTACAATGTCTAACTTCCAAAAGATGAAACTTAAGAAGGTATCCAAGCAATATGTGTGGGATGAACCATACTTGTGGAAATATGGCGTTGATCAAATAATGCGAAGGTGCGTACCTAACTCCGAATTTCAATCAATTCTCTTTTTTTGTCACACTCTTGCTTGTGGTGGCCATTTTGGTGCTAAACGTACCGCTCTCAAAGTTATCGAGAGTGGATTTTATTGGCCCACCTTGTTTGAAGATTCATATGTTTTTTGTAAATCGTGTGATAGATGTCAAAGAACGGGCAATCTAGGTGCTCGAAATCAATTTCCACTCACACCAATTCTCGCCGTTGAGATTTTTGATGTGTGGGGTATCGATTTTATGTGCCTTTTTGTCAATTCGAATGGAAACTTTTATATACTTCTTGCCGTAGATTATGTTTCAAAATGGGTGGAAGCTAGGTCCGCCAAAACTAATGATTCTCAAGTTGTTTGTGATTTTGTAAGAGAAAACATATTCACGAGGAACGGTACACCAAGAGTGGTGATAAGCGATGGAGTCTCACATTTCAAGAAGTCTTTCCACGCTCTCCTCAAGAAGTACAACATAACACACAAGATTGGTACGCCTTATCATCCACAAACTAGTGGACACGCGGAAATTTCAAACCGTGAGATTAAGTCCATTCTTGAGAAAACTGTGAATACAACTAGGAAAAATTGGAGCTTTAAGCTCAATGATGCACTTTGGGCGTATAGAACGGCGTACAAGACACCGATTGGTATGTGTCCATATCGGTTGGTTTATGGCAAAGCTTGCCATATTCCGGTTGAACTTGAACATAAGGCTTATTGGGCGATAAAGAAATCCAACATGGAGTATGATGAAGCGGGGAAGCAAAGGAAGTTACAATTAAATGAGCTAGAGGAGATATGTAATGATGCTTACGAGAGTGCCCGGATTTACAAGGAAAAGACCAAGCTTTTTCATGACAAGATGATTTCTCGGAAAAGTTTTATTGTGGGGCAAAAAGTTCTTTTATTTAATACTCGTTTACGTTTATTTCCGAGTAAGCTTAAGTCCCTTTGGGTGGGACCAATTGTTGTTACCAATGTTTACGATCATGGTGCAGTTGAAATTGTTAGCGACAAAACAGGACAACCTTTAAAGTCAACGGCCATAGGTTGAAGCCATATTATGAAAACTTTCCAACAGAGCATGTGGATGTGATTGGACTTCGAGATGTGCTCCCTCTGGAGGAGTAATGTGAAGCAAGAGCTAAGTCGGTCGTCGACTTTAAAACAAGCGCTTCGTGAGAGGCAACCCATTGGTTTATTATTTCTTATCCTATTGCTTTTTATTTTTGTTTATTTATTTTTCTTGTTCCATATCGGGTTAGGATTTCCCACCTTGACTTTACTAGGACGATTCAATTACATTGAGGACAATGTAAGGTTTAAGTGTGGGGGAGTGGTTAAGCATATTTCAAAAAACAAAATGCATAAAAACATCCAACTTTTAGAGATTTTAGAGTCACTAGCATACTTCTAGGTATATTTACATAGAGAATTCTGATCGAGATAACTGAACTTGGAAGTGTTAGGGAACTACGTTCGGATTTCTTACTTGTTAGAGTGTTAAATAATGAATTTAATCATGCCGGTGGCAAATGAGGAGCAGGGAGAAATGCATTATTAGAGTTGCTGATCAATCATTAGTGGAGACTAACCGTATTTATCATGTGAGGCACCGACCAGAAATTCTTTGTAGCTGACTAAAAAGCTTTGTTTTGAGTGTGTGTCACCGTACGTCAATTCTGGGTAGAATGGTGAGCTACCCAACCTCCCACCAATAGAAGCATTACTCTTTGATCTCTTGAGTGCTAATTTTGTCAATCATGAGGGTGACGTCTATAGATGAAAGCCTCCTTCTTGTAGTTTGATTTGCAGTTAGCACCATTATTCTCTCTCGACAACAACGGGTCCATAGAAACACCATCATCATCAACAAGGAGCGACATCAAAATCTACAAGGAAAGTTGAAGACGTTTAAGTTTACAAGCAACAGAACAAGAAAAGTGCAAATTTCATATTCAAGTAAAGCAACATACAATGAGCAGATTTTTATATACATGTTGAAGACTTATATTTACAAGAGCAAAGAAAAGCAAAAAGGTGAGAATTACTTAAGTTTATGATTTTGAGACGATACAAGTTGTGAAGAATTAAGCGGTAAAATACTTCTCCCACGGCCACGGTTTGTTTTATTTTCACTTTGTTTTGTATTTTATTTCTCTTATTAAAAAAAATGCAAAAAAAAAAATGATGACAAGAGAAATTTTTGGTTCTTATTTATTTAATAAGTCGTGGGGAAGGAAAATATATAAGGAAGTTTCAAGCGACGAGGATTTAAGGTAAAGAGTTGCAAATTATCAAGGAATTACAAAGTTCGAGAGTTTATCATCAATAGTTGAAGCCGAAGACGAAGACCAAGAAGATGAAGAGGAAGAGCGGAAGACGTTTCTATTGGATGCTGTGAGAGTGGTATTATCATCATTGCAATCATATGTGAAGGTGAGTAAGTAATCTCATCCTCGATAATAGTGGTTAATTTCCTTTCTTATAGATCGTCAGAAAAATGGTTTTTCAAAATGCTAAAAGATGTGGGTTTTTAAAAAACATTTCGGAAGTTGTCTTTCCCACCATTCAACGTGTTGCGGGAATTCTCTCTTCATTCCTACCTGCACACCTGTGAGAACCATAAAAGTACGTCTTTTGAGTGCAATTTCATAAAATCCTTTTTGGTGAGGCAGAAGTCGAGGTGAAATGCTTATTGATCGCTCTCAAACACGCGTTCTCTCATTATGGTGTGGTTATTTCTCACTCAACATTTAAGAATGAGAATATGTTCTTTAGTATTTCTAACTTCTTATTATTAGCATGCAGAAACTCTATATCCTCATAACTTTTTGGATGCTTGGGACGCTGGAATGCTTTGACGCTGTAAGTTTTAGTTTGATTTGCTCGAGGACTAGCAAAGTCTAAGTGTGGGGGAATTTGATAGGGTGTAGAATACACCTCATTTACTATCTATTGTTTATGATTTCTCTGCTATGTTTTCTTGTAAATTATGTATTTTACGCGTGTTTTTGAGTTATTAGGTACTCTGGAGTCATACGGAGAAAAAGAAGAAGAAATCATCCAATTTGAGCAAAAAGGGCTAAATTGTCATTTCATGGGCGGACACTATCTGGAGCCGACCCCAAGTGTTAAGGAGCGACTCTCTTTTGGAGAATAATTAAAGACATCCAACTGAGGTTAAGGGGTGACCATCTGTTATAGGCACCCCAATCTGGGGTGGTTCTTATCCCAAACTATGGGACATGGGTGTCTGAATCCTGCCCTAAACTATAACCCTACCCTAAAATCGAGAGACTCTCTCGTTCATTCATTCAGTCCCACCAGAAATTGAGAAAGAAAAGACGCAGCAGCTGCAATTATCACCGAGACCAGATCTGAGTGATTAAAGGATGAATCAGAAAGGGGTTTTGAGTTTGAGCACAAAGATTGAAGAATTGCAGTTGCAGAAAGGAAGCAGAAGAAGAAATTGAGGAAATAGAGATGATTCTGCCATCAATTGATAAAGAATGGGTCAGTATGGTTCGAATTGTTGGTGATTTGGGTGACAGTCTCTTGATTCAGTTGTAGAAGAACGAAGAAATGGAGTCTGGGTTCGATTTAATGTTGATTTTCATGGGTTCGAAGTTTCGCTGAAAATCAGAGATGGGTTTGTGTGAGATTGAGAATTCAGTGAGAAGAAGGAAGTGAATCGGAGATGGCTTGCAGTCGGACTTTGAAGTTCAGAGACAGAGAAGACAAGTTCTAAAGACTTTGGTAACATCTGAGACTCGAATTGAAAGATGGGATTAAATCTGTGTGGAGAACAATGAGCTGATATTGAAATCGACAGAGAAGAATTTGTTGTTGATTGCAAACATGAAGATGATGAATCTGTTGCTGCTATGAAGATGGAGATTAAAATGGGTTTTAGGAGATGGTGGTGCTGCAGACAGAAGGGAAGCAAGAATTGACTCAAATTGCAGTAGCAGAATGAATGATCGATTAGATGAATGTTAGGTTTTGTTACAGGGAAAGAAAGGCCTGAAATTGGCCGGGAAATGTCGGAGAAACAAACTAAACTCTGTCGGAATTTCATCCCGACGAGTTAACTCAGTACCGGCCGATAACGAATCCAACTTAGATGAGTAAGACCAGTTAGCCAAGTAAGATGCTGACTCGGTGTCTGAGTCCATTCCTTTGACCCAGTTGACTAACAGAAGACCGCTAGTTTGACAGTTATGTTTAACGGCACTGTGACAGAATATTCGTCGACGGAGAAGAATCTCAGCTACCGTCAGAGAGCTTTCCTGGACGGATTTCGATGATCCTAAGAACTATTCCGGCGACCCAAAATTTTGTGAAGAATTCTCTAGACTCATGGGTTTTAGGAATTGGATTTGAATTTGGAAGAGAAGTGGTAGAATTTTACAAAGACAGGGACTTGGAAAGAAGACTTACAAAGGGAAAGTGATTTTATTCCTAAGAGGATTGTTAGGAAATTGAAGCCTATAAATAGAGAAGTTCTCTACACACTTTTGCACACCATTTTACAGACAACACTTCTCTTTTCTTTATTTTTTGTGTGAACTCCTTAGCATGAGTAGCTAATTTTCTTATTGATTGAGGATGAATTCCTAGTTCTTAACATATGATTTGAGTTTTGTTTTAAATCTACCTTGAAGTTTTTCACATGATTACTGTTTGTTTTTACTAATAGGAATGTTTATATATTCATGGTTGTTTGATAGATTATTTAGAGTGCACGCTGAATTGATTTGTTAACTCAACCTAAATCTAGTAGAAGTTAGGCAATACGTAATCGTTCTCGACACTTTACACAAGTAGAAAACACGAGACCTTGCAGAGGGATTCTGTGGAGCAATTGTGTGTGAAAACAACGCTAGAAAGTGAACCAAGCGAACCAAGATTAACTACTAGTACTAAACCTAAATTCATAAATCTTAATGCGTTCGGAGAATTACATCTTGTAAGCGAACCTCAAGGTGGTTCTTTTGAACAGAATCTGATAACTAAGCGGACATGTTACTCGGTGAAACGAGGAATTTTAGGGCTAGCTAAGCGAACCTGCTATCCTACGGTTGGTGATAATCTGTGACTAATAACATGTGGATGAAAAACATAACTTGAATCATTGTTTTGCAACGAAGAACGATTACTTGATCTTGATTCTCTTATTGATTTCAACTTATACTTTTAATCGTTTTATTTACTTTCTTTTGCTTTTAAAATCTAAAACCAAAACCCCCCCTTTTGTGACAATTTTACAACTAAAACCTTTTACTCCTCGTGGGAATGATCCTTACTATCACTATATTACTTGTTAATTAGTGAGATAAATATTAATTAATTTGTTGTGGTTATGACACACATCATCAGTTGGAGGAGTTAGCAAAGTAGTGGGTAGAAAATCAACCAAGTCTCCGCACGATGAGCAACTGGTTTTAACACGATTTCCACTTCCCCACTCTTTGACTCCAGCAACTGTCACACTTCATGGGATCAAGGTGTTTACAATTCTAGCAATATAAATAAGTCTCTGAATTATGATTGAAGGGAGGACAATCTTTCGTCAAACAGACAACAAAGAGATTAACATCTTAACGTCTGAGCAATTACTCTCAACAGAGCAGATTCAATCAATCAGAACTTATCTTATTTCTTCACGCAGAATACACAACACACCTACAATCTTCGATCACCATTGATCTCACACATTTCTCAGCTTCCCTCCTACAGATCGACCCATCCTCTCTTGTGACCGAATTGACTCTGGAGCGACCATTGTCTTGGTTTAGGACGCATTCCTACAGATTGATCTCTCGAACTTAAAGCACTCCCTTCTTGCAGTGCATCTGTGTGAGGTTAAGCATTTTTCTCGGTTCAAGGAGTCTCCTCCGTACGATCGTCTCCTCAATTCCGTAAAAACCAGCAAATCGTTTTTCCCCATCTACACTTTCACGTGTTTTCCTGCTCTGATACCAATTGAAAATACGGGGGTACCAAAATACACCACCAACTTTTTCTTAGGCAACCTATATGAACTAAACTCAATTATAATTTCGAGAGTACTTAATGAATCTCAATTAGGAATTACAAGAAGAGCTTATATCTCTTTCTATCACAATCAGAATGTAACAGAGACAAGTTCGTGAACCTGATTATTCTGTAAGAGTACTTGAATGATTCCAAAGATCAATATCCAAGATCAATCAAGTCGTATCCAACAAATAAGGATGGATATATCTACTTTGATTGATTTACGTACAACCTGTGATATTTCAATTAACGAGGAAACCGCAAATGCAAAGAAACCCCGGGACCTTTTCCAGATTTGAAAACCAAACTGTATTAAGCCGCTACAAATTCTAGCCTACTATCAAAACTTCGGACCAGAATGTACTTGAGACTGAATTAAGCCGTCACATCAATTCAGTTACAGTCACGCTCCTTACGCCTCTTGAATCCCAGCAGGACTCCGCGCAATTGATTCCCTTAGCTGGCGTCCTTTACAACCTAAGAGTTGCCCCCCCCCCCCCCCCCCCCACCCCCCACCCCACCACGGATAAGCCTATATGTGATTTACGTTCTGATGAAAGATCAAGGTGAGGTGGGAAATCGATTGCACTAGACAAAGTCTAGCAAACCTCAAAATCTGGTATTATGACTCCCGAAGAGAAGCCTAGATTATTATTCAAATCACAAATATAAACTTGTGGAATCACAAAGTCTTAGAGGAAGAAACTTTTTGATTTGTATCTATCTTATATGTTGGAACAAGCCCAACAGTCAAAGCAAGATCAGGATACACTAATTATCAAGATAAAGATAGGTGAAGTCTTTTTAGTCGCTAAACCCTAGAAGGGTTTGAAGGAGAGGACGACTCTAGTTTACAACTAGGACGCACAAGAATAGTGTCAGGTATTCAAAGATCCCAATTGTTAGAGGTTCTCCTTATATATACTTTCAAAGTCAAGGTTGCTTTGGATTTAAGCTAAGGTAGCTTTGGAATCAAGCAATCAATAATCACCGTTAAATGAAAAACTTGACTTGAGATTAACATAATTGAATATACACTCTGGTTAGGATGAACCATAACTGAACCGTGTACAATGACTTGTTCATGAAAGGTTAGCCGAAACTAGTCAATTGAACTATAAGCTTCTTGTCATAGCCATTATAACCCGCATGGCCACGGCCAATCAACGACCTAAAAAGGATATAATCTTGGATCATGCTCCTCTCATGATAACTTAGCTTCACTCCTGATCCAACTTGGCTATCCTATTTGAAACAGGAATCCCATTTTAATAACCTTGGTTGAATTGAGGCCAAACCCTAATTATAGGGAATGGCATATTTTGTGTCATTCCTATGCCATAATCGGCTAATATTGAGCCATGGCCAAATGTACATTGATACAACCTCCATGAATAGGATATGCCACAATAATATGCTAAAAATGTTTATGGCTCGATGAAATCCGATTATTTTGGTTGGGCATGGTGTGACACTTATTAGGGCGCGGCTTGCCAGCGCCATCGCGGGCCCATAATATGCCACGCGCCATTCTTGGATCTTGAATACGCCACTACAGTTCCCTGGACTTTGGATTAACTTATTTGACCCGTGGCATAAAACGTGGACATACTATGCCACTTTTACGCCATTGGCATGCTATGCTAAATTATAGCATCTTAACTATCCACCAACGCGCCAAGCCATTCTCTTACGCCTCCACAGGCCACAGGTGCGTCGTGATACCATGATTGTCCTTGGTCAAGTTGTTTTCCACAGAAGCTACGCCAAAATACGATCCAACATGCATGTAAGTCATATGGCATATCAACGGTTATCATCTAGCCAAATAATATGAATTCATAGATCATCTAAAACACCTAAGAAACATCAAAATACGTCACATGAGGAGATTATTCATGGGGTATTGGTCTGGTGGTCTACGGCAACATGCGGCGTGGCAACACCGCATGTGAAAAGTTAAAGTGGTGGCACGGTTTTAAACGGTTGGAGAAATAATGGGCGCGGTATAAAGGGATTTTCCAGAAACTTCCCTGATTTACCTCACCTCATACCTATCATCTCCGCATTCTCCATAACCTCACGACCTTCACTACTTGCGAGAAAGGCAGTGTGTATTCCAAACTACTATAAATATGCCACTTAGCCTATGCAGAAGACAAAACAAGCTTTCATACCCAAAAAGTTCTGTTATTCTTCATAGTTTTCAATACCCAAAACACACAATTCAAAACATTGTCATTTTCTTAATACTTTTCTGCTTCCCTCCTCTAAGATCAACCCATCTTCCTCTCCTCGTGGCCGAAGCAGGACGGAACGACTACTATCGTAGTTTAGGCTTGTCCTTTTCGATTTTGATTTTCGAACCTAAAAATAAAGTACCACAGCGCTGCATTTGTTTTTCCCAGAAGTAATTTTTAGGTACTAACACCTATCTATATGGAAAATTAGACACTGATATTTGCATCAAAATCCCATAAGGTTTTCAGTTATCAGCGGATAAACCATGTCATATGTGTTCACTAAAACTTAATCGAGTCTTGTATGGTTTAAAACAATCTGGACGAATATGGTATCGTCTCAGTGAATACTTAACAAGTCATGGGTATATGAACAATCCTATATGCCCATGCATATTCATTAAAATGGAAAACTCTGGATTTGTTATAATTCTTGTATACGTTGATGATATCAACTTGATTGGAACTTCCTGTGAGCTCCAAAAGGTTATATAATTCCCTATGAAAGAATTTGAGATGAAAGATAACGAAAAAACGAGATATTGTCTATGTTTGCATTTTGAACATTCTGCCAACGGAATTTCGGTCCATCAAATAATGTATACTGAGAAAATTCTCAAACGCTTTGAATGGACGAAGCATATCTGCTTCGTACTCCTATGGTTGTAAGGACACTTGATAGTGTTCCATTTCGTCCTAAAGAAGAGGATGAAACATTTCTTGGTTTAAAAGTACCATATTTGAGTGCACTGGTGCATTGATGTACTTAGATCATTATACTAGACGTAAAATTTCATTTGTAGTAAACTTGCTAGCCAGGTTTAGTTCTTCGCCAACAAAAAGACATTGGAAAGGAATGAAGCATATCTTTCGGTATCTTCGTGGAACAACATACTTTGGCTTGTTTTACTCAAGAAATCCATTTGAAGGTTTCAGATAAAAGGATATATTGATGCTTTCTATCTGATTCACACAAGGTTGTTTCTCAAACAGGGTAAGTTTTTATTACTGGTGGAACCGCATTCTCAAGAAGATCTTGCAAACAAAGTTTACCAGCTATTTCATCCAATCATTCAAAAATTATTGCTCTGCCCGAAACAAGCAGGGAATCTTTATGGTTAAGATCGTTGATATCGCATATAAGAGTGTCTTGCGATTTTCCTTCAGTCACTAACGCACCAACGATTATTTACGGGGATGACGAAGCATGTATATCACAATTCAAAGATGGTTACATTAAAGGTGATAGAACAAAGCATATTTCTCCAAAGTTCTTCTATTGTCATCATCTTAAGAAGAACAAGGAGATTGATATTTTGAAGATACAATCATGTTAAAATTTAGTTGATCCATTCACCAAGGTGTTGAGAACAACAGTTTTTCGAAAACTTGTTCACGTCATCGGAATGCGACATCTTTTTCACCAAAAGGATTGATATCAGAATCAGGGGGTAATCCATATTTTGAAGATACTTGTAAGTACGGAGCTTTATCACATTGTACTTTTTTTCTTTTTCGAGGATCTTCTCCCATTAGGTTTCTCTGTCAAGATTTCGACGAGACAACTAGCGCGAGTACTATATTGTTTTAATTCTTTTTATTGTATTCTTTTTCCTTCGCTCTAATTTTCTCTCTATAGGTTTTTCCGAGCAAGGTTTTGATGAGACAATATTTTAGAATAGTGGAGATAGAAGGTGGGGTGTTATAAAATACATGGGTTATGGTGGGTATAAGATAACAAAGTAAGCTACTTGATGGATGAGATTACCACCTAAAGTTAATGGTGTTGAATTACATGGTTTACATGCAAGTAACTGGTGTTGATATTATATAAAATCTCTACATGTAGTGTGACATCTAACACTTGGTGATGTCTACAAGCTACCACCTTTAGAACTTGCATAAGCCCTTTAGGTTGATGTATTTTGATACCCCAATTTCTTAAGTGAAAAATAAATCAATCCGGTCACTTTTACTTTTTCGTTATTTTGTAATCTACGGAGTATGATACCTTATAGCTTCACTGTGACAAGTCATTTCCTCGTCACTTTGGGTCTCTCGTTTTCGATCTTCATCGGGATCACAATCGTGGGATTTCAGAGGAACGGGCTTCGTTATTTTGTAATCTACAGAGTATGATACCTTATAACTTCACAGTGACAAGTCATTTCCTCGTCACTTTGGGTCTCTCGTTTTCGATCTTCATCGGGATCACAATCGTGGGATTTCAGAGGAACGGGCTTCATTTCTTAAGCTTCTTGCTACCTGCAGGAGTCCCTCTCGCATTAGCCCCCTTCTTAGTACTCCTTGAGCTAATCTCTTATTGTTTTCGAGCATTAAGCTTGGGAATCCTATTATTTGCTAATATGATGGCCGGTCATAGCCTTGTTAAGATCTTAGGCTTTGCTTGGACAATGCTATATATGAACGATCTCTTGTTTAGCAGTACTTACTTTTATTATTATTGTTAATATTACTTTGGAAACGTAATACTATTTGTCTTTTTTTTCCTAGATTGGTAGGAAATTGTGCAAGCCAAGTTCTCCTTGGACATCTCCCTCAACTGATGTAGACCATGGGAGAGTATAGGCATCTCACACTTGACACAATTAGGGAAATCCCAACTTCATCAGGAATCCGGATAGTTGATGGGGATACCTGGCCACAGTATATCTTCTGCTGTGGGATTCACAGTGGAGTCCAGAAATTCGTTTTCTCTAGACTATGAATCAACTAAAAGCAAAAAGGATGATCTTTTCTATAACTAAATTTTAAAGACATGAAAACAAAAATAAACAATCCAAAGCTGCCAATCCGTGTGTCCAATTGCACTGTCATAACTCATTTCACTTTTAATGTCTGTATATATGGTGATAATAGGATATGTGAAAACTGAAATACAATAGTGAAAGCGCTGTTGAAGAAGCAAAAATACCACCACCATCAGGTGCTTGACTGTTTTAGTGCACATACTTAAGTTGGCACGTAGCCACACCAAAATCAAGAAATCTCTCAGAAATATACACAATACAAGAAAACTTGTATCGTTTCACCCGCACAAAGGAACCTCAACCAAACAGGACAGCAATTGCCAGAAAAATAGAAAACCGATGGAAATAGGATACAATAGGCAAAAAAGAATGGGTAATAGACACAAACGAACCAATCAGCATTTCTCTGTGACCGACCCTAGCAAGGAACTACGATGAGAGCATCGATTGCAATGCAAGCTGTTGTTGCGGCTGCAAGGATGACCAGGCTTGTGCCAGAGTGTCAGGTGGTAACGTTTGTTGAAGTTGCCTCAGTAAAACTATCATACGGCTGGAAGTTTGATCTGTTGCCAAATCCTTACCCGCACATAGAACCTAATGTGAATCCCCAAAAATAAAAAAATTTAGATATTAATATATTAACTGTTCTTCTCATTTTTACGTTTGGTCAGCCGGATATAACTTAGAAATGGATACAGTAGAATTATAGTTTAAGATATCTCTGGTAAATGAATTTAGACTAGCATGCACCAGTAAAAATATGTATACAAGGAGAATTTACCTCCACAAAGACCGAAACAATTTTAGGAAGATACTGGTTATTAGGGCCCAGAAGGTCTCTATCCGACCTGTTAATATATGCCAATTGAGAAAATTGAATCATCAATATGATACACATTCGAAACAAGGAAACACACTAACATGGAAATAACAAAAAGTTGGGAATCTAAAGAAATACAATTGTGATAACGATGTCCTTACCCCTCGACCATTGAACAAAGCTGGTCATGAACAAGTTTGGCCTCAATTAAATCACCCTTGATTGGCAAGCAACTTAACCAGGCAGGGACAACCTGCCAGACAACAGAACAACATGCATATGTTATGTCTCTGAAATCCTACACTTGATTCCGCCCTATAGTAAAAATCAACCAATTCTGTTTATCAAACATAACTGGTCTAGATAAAAAAAACTCGAGTTATGAGCCGAACAATGTTTATCAAACATAAATGGTCTAGATAAAAAAAACTCGAGTTATGAGCCGAACAGAATAGCTGAGATAAGTTTTTGCGCCATTAAAAACAAGCACAATCAAGCATCAACGAGAAGGACCAAACTCTTCCATGATCTTAATTAATACCTGAGATGAATCAATGCTGTCACGATGGTACCGGCATATTTTCCCAACAGCTGAAACAGCATTGTCATACGCCATAACATTGTCTGTAGATAGTGCATTTGGATGCCTAATCACAACATTTAGCCTGGAAAGGGCCTCTGAAATGGAATTACCAATACAAGTCAGTACGCTTTTCTTTATCTTATTACCAACAATTATTCTTGTTCATATTAAGAACCCACAGCCAATAGTTTATAGAATGTGCAGTAAAAGTAAGTTACCTCCTACTAGAGGTTTGAACGGTGCTCCACCAAACTCTGCGCAAACACCAACTCCATATACAGCAGCCTGAAAATCGTATTGCATATTATATGAGATCCATATAAAAAGAAGAGATAGAAACTGCAACGGGACTCGATAAATAACGAACCTGGCGAACATCTGAATTCTCATCGTTGCAAGCCTCCAATAGGAACGGAAGATAAGTATCGTAATATCTGTGTCAGCAAAATGTAAAATAAATAAATTTGACTAAAATGTAATCTCAACATTCAAAATTGAACCTTATTATATGGTGCTTACTTGAGAGCAGCTTCATGACACTGCTCAGCAACATCATCAAAAATGCAGATAGCAACCCTTCTCTCTTCAGCTGTTTTATCCTTACCCTGTATATCGGAAGAATCAGAACATAAAACAGAAAATGAAAGACTCGGACTCCAAATAAGTGCTAGGTACAACTTATGCAAACTTCGATGATGTCAAAAACCACAACATATTTTAGCAAATGGCTAGATACTGCAAATGTCTCCAGTAAACAACTTACCCACATAGGTGTTAGATATGATGAAAGTTCATCAAAGAAGGGCAGAAAAGAGACTTTAAATGTTTTGATCAAAGTTCCCAACAAATCACCAACCTGGATGAAGAAAAGGAAAAATACATGATTAGAAACAGAATCAAAGTTTATTCAACTAAAGCTACTGCAGTATAGACCAAGTGCCCTGAAAACAAACTTGATCAAACACTTCTTCTTCTTGCTCATTTTCTTCTTTGAGCAGTTCCCCTTCCTCTGCATCGAAATCCTCTGCTTGGGTCCTCTCTGCCCTTTCTCGTCTTCTTGTTGAGCTAGCGGTAATTACCTCCTTTATTCCATCCACAATGGATCTTACTTGACTCTCATCAAGGAGTGTTCCAGAAACCTGAAAATGAGGAATTGTTAGGATCCGTAACTTGAAATTATCAAGAATTACAAAGGGTCGATCCAACTCATGGTCAGGAAAATGGAACTATCTTGGTTTATTATTTTTCCCTTTCAACTCAATACAAAAGAATAAACTAAGCTGCTGGATACAAATGTTACCAAAATGAACAACAAGCGAAATTCTTCCCGGTATCAAACATCAAGATTGTCCAAAACCGAATTAAAACAATAAACAAATAACCCCATGATAGATTTTTTTTTTTTTTTGATGCAGTAAGCTTACACATTCTGCTTACTGAGCAACGAAAATAGTTAGCATTGCAGAGAAGATTATTTATAATCTGTCATGGGGCCATTTTGGGTAGCTTTTCATGGACTATGGATCTTTTTTAACTAGGTAGTTTTGTTTGCTTATTCAGTATCAGACTGAGATTGAAGTGGTGCATAAATAAATTCTAAGAGCAGGACTGTCAATATCATTGAAGTGTTATAATGTTTGGCTTTCAGTGCAAAATTTGAAATTAAAAAAAATAATAATAAATAAATAAATTAAAAAAAAAAAAAAAAACGGACACGACATACCTGTACACATTCATTTAACGCATCCAACATGCTTGCACAAATTTCTGTTTCGGGCTCCTGCGAAACCATTTGCAATTCACATAAACTTGCATAACCTAATGATACGGCCAAGTGAAAAGAAAAGGCAAGGTAATGGACCAACAGGGTCAAAAGTGTTACTATTTTGAAATAGAACAGTAGGCTGACCTTGTGAAGAGCTTCCACCAAGGCTGGTACAATATAATCAGATAACTGCTTAACATAGGTCTCATTACGACCTTGAGCTTGCCCCTTCTCCACAGCTAATTTGGCTGAGCGTAGAAGCTCAGGCATAGCTGGATAAACAAGTATAAAATTAAACCTTCCAGAAAAATGAAAAGGACCGTATGACATACATATATAAAATGCTCTTCAACTACACCAATAAAAAAGACACTAAAGATGAAAACATTATGATTCGTGCTAATACCTGAAACTGCAGCCTTCCTAACTTCTTCATGAAAATAAAATTTCAAAAGTGGAACTAAAATAGGAGCAACCTGCAATTTTACAAGAGAAAAATATAATTACACTTGTAATATTAGAGAAGCATACATTACGAATATAATGGGAATCCTGACAAACCTGATCAATCCATGGGTAGAACCCCTCTTTCAACTCATCTGCATAGCAGCATAACATGTTGCACGCGGTAGCTTTTTCTTCCAACACACTAGTCTTAATTCCAATCCTCTTATCTCCAAGGGTAATTGTTTCGATACTGCAGTAGAAATGCATTCCTTAAATTAAGCAACAAGACTTTTCAATGAAGTATCTTGCTAAAATTTACCTCTCCTCACTCAGAACAACTAGCCTATGATAATTAATGCTTAAGAAAAACGATCCACAGAAAGAAACAGAACATTACACACACAGGAGTGGTTACGTGCACTTGAAAATCCAACAATAATGAAACTCCGTCAACAAGAATTTTTCATCCCATAAACTCTTGGACAGATCAGGCAAAATATATTCTAAAGGTGGGTTGTAGTCAAATCTATGTCACCTCCAGGAGACTATTAATACCTTTAACTCCAAAAATAAACCAATAGTACAGGCAATTACACCTTTCAAATAGGAGAGATTCAGTATTTCTATTTGAACATCCAAAACATCTTGCAAAAAACATGAGCTGCATCACACTTAGAATCTACCGCTTTTAAGTATCTTTGTTTCCAGCTTCGTAGTTGATATATCATGGTAAATGATGAAGATGAAGACGAAAATGAAGAGCAGGACATATTTTAAACTAAATTATCAAATCATTTTCAAGCACGACTCACCAAACTGACATATTATATTAAACGTTCAAAACCGAAAAACCAGACCTTTCATCGTCTGATTGATCTATATCATCATCCGAGTCTGCAGAGGTAATGGTTACATCAGGTTTAAGTTGAGCAGAGTGAAGCAATGGGGGCATGACAACACTCATGTAAGGGAGAAAATCTTGTCCTAAGCACTTGCAGAGTCTCGCCCACGCCTGCAATTCGATTATGAAGTAAATTTATTTACATGGTTAAACTATTTACAAAAAGGTGCATGATCTAAGCAAGATTAAGACAACTGTAATGAAAAAGAGCATACTTGCAGCATGTAACTAATTGTGGGATCATCTGTGTCCAACTCTGCTCCTTGCAGTGTCATGAGAACTTCCATAACCTTGCATGAGACAAGAAACAAAGATGATATAACAAAAAAAGAAAATGAATAAAGAAGAGTTTGGTACATGGATATCCTTTAAAGTTGAAGAAACAGCAAGAAGAGTACATATGTGGTAGTCAGCCACATTACAGAAAGCATTGGAGAAAGTGACTTGGAAAAATCTCCAAACGAGGGCGCAGATTGTGCATGCCAATTTATTATAGTTCCTCTAATAACCGATAAGAAAGAAGGTAAACCACTTTTGCTTTAAGGATAAAACACAGATGATCAAAGATAGAAAGATGTGGAAAAATGATTAAAGAGATATGACAAAATGTAAATGTAACTGCATGTGACTGCTGATGTAGTGGATGGATGGTAACCAGTGGACTGCCACCATAGCGTGTTTCCAATGAAGTTGATTACCTGAAGCAGTTGGCTGAGTGCATCTTGGGAAGACTGCTAAAGCAGTATAAATGGTTGCAAGGACGAGGAGAAAGGAACTCCTATTTTAACTGAAAGCATACATAGTATAGATATCTAGTTATTTGTACTAACCTGCTTAGCATCATCTCTAAACTTGTCCTTCCCAACAGCCATTCCAACCAAACTAATGCACTCCATAGATTTGGCACGGAGCATACGATTAGACTTGTCAGTGGCATTCAACAAGATAGCTTTGAGATAAGGCATGACAGCATCATAATATTTTTGAAATTGCTCCTACAGATACACGTAAAACGTCAAGCAGAGACAGATGCCACAAGTGAAACATAAGATAACAGAGGAAGCAGAACCCATAAGGTACCTGTGATGAATCAGCTACTGATGCTAGAGCTGTCAAAGCTCCCTCCTGCACCATTTGCTTTCCATTCTGCATTGCAGACATCAAATGATCTTATTTTTACACCTTTGCATGGCAACAAAAAACAAAAAAAAAAAAGACAGAGTTGGGAATTGATAATACAGCGTACCTGTAAGAGGACAAGCAGTTTGCTCACTATTCCATCTAAATAAGGTGTTAAAATATCTGGGGTGCAATTCTCGCTGAAGTTCAGGACCGCTGAAGCAGCATGCGCCTGTAAGAATATAAAAATAAGAAAGAGATACAAAAAAAGGTGTTTCATACGAAGAAACACATAAGTGTGCAAACACAACAAAATTATCACTACCCAGTGCTTGAGGGAGCGGAACTCATACAAAATATACAAGTACAAACTACCTGCGAGTGTACTCAGTTTGACAATATGATCCGACAAATACAAGTCTTGTTCTGATTTCAGCAATTAATTAAATTCTTGTAAAGATTGGAAGTTACCAATAACCCCCTTTATTGCTCCTCAACAGAATAGTGTCCAATGGAGTGATGATAAACCTATTCCATATAACCTCCTACTACTTCACTAAAACTTCTTTATTCAATAAATTCTTTTACAAGCCATTGCATGTGCTGCTTTACTGATCCATCTTACACATTCCCTACAGTAGTTAGTAGGAACAGCTACGGGAAAAGTGAACTAGTGATTAAGTGACACCGAGCAGCTACAGTTTGAGGGAAATTTGCAAGAAAGGCGAAGTAATGTGGTAAACTGCACCAAAAAAAAAGAAACAAGTCAAGAACCCACTAACCTGAACTCGAGGATTCTGAAAATCATCCATGGCTGATGCAAGTGCTGGTAGCACCCTTTGATGGTACTGTAATTGCAAATCAGGACCCAAATCCGTAGATAACTGCCCAATCGCATTAATAGCTGCCCATCTAGCACGAGGATGAGGATCATGAAATGAGTTCAAAACCATGTTGACCACTTGCTCCAAATTTTTCGTCATTACCTGAATCGCAGAAGAAAAAAAAAAGAACATTGTAACATGAAACACGATAACTGAGCAAGAAATGCAGTTGGAAACACACCGACTAAGAATATATAACGAGAAAATAAACAGCCTACAAAAGAAACTACAATTTCAGCAAACAGAACCAACATGTAAACACAAGAAGCTTCACATCTCAATATGTCAATAACCAAACTCACCCATCATAAATCGATCAGAAATAGTTCAAACTTCACAGTGATATAGAATGAATGGACTCTTAATACCTTTGAGCAGCCTTCTGCAATTTGAGCAAGGGCAATAAGGGCAGCATGGTGTTTTTGCCACTCTGGTGCAGCTAAAAATACTGGCAAAAGCTCGGAAGCAACAGGAACAATTGTATTCCCACCCAAAGCAATGGAAAGTCTGTCTAGACACTCTTGTCCTACGCTGTAATTGCTAGTCTCACCAGCATCCTCCTCTTCTTCAGTATCAGCCTTATGCCACACGGGATCATCCTCAATATCAAGCAACATCTTCATCAGAATCGCAAACAATCTACTAATAAACTGCGGCAATTTCCTCATCATACCGGGAGCCCTTTCCCTCGCCTCGGCAAGAGTAATCACAAACTCAATTGCAAGATGCCTAGTGCCCTCCTCCAATGATTCTGCCTCAGCAATCTGCAGCATAGATCCCACAACATCCACTAGTTGCCGCCTTAGGAACTTTGGCTCTGTTCCAGCCAGCTCAATCAACAACTCCAGTGCTTCTTGGGCAGTCGCCTCTTGACCAGAATTCAACGCCTCGGTCAATGTCTTCATCATCACTGGCAAAAGATCTTGAAACTTATCCCTATCAGAGAGACTCGTCAAACACTGCACAAAATTAATGGAAGCTCCAAGAGCAGCAATTCGAACATCCGGATTAGAAGAAGAAGCCAAACACTGTAAAAACACTCTATGAAGAGTATCAATGTGTGGAATAAGGGTATCTCCAATGTGCTGTGACAACTGAGCAAACATCAATAATGAAGACTCTTGAAGACGTGGAATATCAGAAGTAACGCATTGAAACATAAAAGGAAGTAATTCTGGCCATTGATTTTCAGGCAAAATACCAGCAGCAAGCTCAGAAACCGTATCGCATAACTTCTTCGAGATTTGTTTTGCTTCTTCATTTTGAACACACATTAGAAGTTGAGATTTAAGAGCTGATTGTGTTTGTTGTGAAAGACGAGGCCATAAGTAAGAATCATCCCGAGTAAGTTGTTTCCTAAGAAGAATTGCGGCCATAGCTCTAGCTTCGACATGTGGAGAATATTGAAGTAGATGAGCAAGTTTAAGAGATAAAGCATCTGGATGGTCTTGTTTGCAGATATTGAATAGAGATTCAGCTTCTGATCTTTGTTGATTTCCTGTTGCCATAAGATGAGAAACTAGGGTTTCAAAGTGAGTTGAATCAGGACCTAAGATTGCAGCAATCTGCGCTTGCTGAAGCTGAGAAGAATCCATTGAAACAAATTAGGGTTTTTCCTTTTTCTGATTAATGAGAAGATGGATGGATATTTGAAATATCGATGGAGGCGCTGTTTTTCCTCTCTCTTACCCAGTAGAGAGTCTTCTCTGTGTATTGAGGAGAGAGAAATAAAAGAGGAGATATTGAAAGGGTTTTAGTATAGGAGGAGTAGGTTTTTAAGCGTGGACTTAAACCCAGTTAGTAGTAAATATCCCGTACTTTTTCACTGTCGAATAACCTTATCTCTTTTCACACGGGCCAAAGAACATTTGAGATGATTGATTCCGACAACATGGATTGACACGTCGGTTACCTGCCCTAAGTATTTTGTTTGGGCTGGACTGGAATGGGCCGTTCCGGGACGTAGGTAAACAATAGAAACCTCGTGTAGGGCATATCATGTGATCCTAATGCCGGTTTTTATAGGCATGACAAAGCCCCAGGTTTACCACTTTTGCACTCACTACGGGGATCGCAAAGTGGTAGCCAGGAGAGGTTAAGTCTCTACAGAGCGGCTTAGTATAAGCCGCTAGCTGTAAAGACTCGACTAGAGCTGTCAATTTCTAACCCGACTTGCGGGTTGGACCTAGCTTGGCTTGTTTCAACCCGGCTCGGCTTGGCCTGTTGTCTAAACAAGGCGGGTTAGGGTTGTCATATCTGTCCTAGTAAAAACAAGCCGGGCTAGGGTCAATCCACGGGTTACCCGTCAACCCGTCAATTTCGTGTGAGTTACTAATTTAAGAATTTTAAGTTACTAATTTAGGAATTTTAGGATGATTTTAAAGTTTTTTTTTGCTAGAAATCAAAGTTCATATATTCCTTAAATGATTTAATACCAAATTTTATTTGATTTAGGGTTACGGAGTAGTGGGTGCTTTCTTAGCGTTTTGGAAAACATTGACCAACATAAATATACCATTATATATAAGATAACAAGCAAAAGTTATCATCAACCACGAAATGGAAGAGTGGATATAGTTTTTAGATATGAACAAGATGGGATGAGTTCGAATCCCTCTGCCCACTAGTTTTTTATACGTTTAAGTAATTTTACGTTTCAGCCACCCCATTTGACAAGCCAACCCGCAACTCGTCTAGGGCTAGGGTTGGGGTTTTGGGCTTGTACATGAACATTACTAAGGCTAGAGTTGACCCTAACCCGTCCATGGCTTGTCAAGCTAGGGCAGGGTTGACCCTAGTTTTCCCCGTTGACAGCTCTAGACTCGACCGTCTGGTGCAGATTACACCGCTAAGTATATGTGACCCAACGGCCATAAATCCATCATCTTATAAATACCCAATTCCAGTTTCATTTCAACTCACATCTTCTCTACTCTTCTCACTACTCACATTTGTGATAATTTAACACAAATTTCATCATCCAACTCTCATCTTCTCTACAGTTCACTACTATTATGTAATTTTTTGAATATAGATTCTCAATATGATTCTCAAATGAACAAGGGTGCAAAATTTACCATATCCGAAGATGAAAGCATTTGCAGAAACTGTACTTTACATAAGATACTATCAGTGATGCCCAACAACCAAGTAACAAGTTGTGGATAACATATTTCATAAATTTATTGAAGAAACAGTGAACATCAACGATCATGATGCAAATGGATTATCGGGTCGGTTGGTTACAATTAACGCTCAGGTTGTCTTGTATGTTGTTGCTATAATGCAAGTCGTTCGTGATCGAGCGAGCGCTCTTGCCGATGTTGATGTGGAACGAAAGTGTCAAAGTTATTGGCACCACAAGCATGGGGAAAATTTTGCTTATGAAAGTTGTTATCATATTTTGAAAGTGTTGCTTGGATAAAATCCAGATGTGTTATCAAATTTGCAGCATGTACCTGAAAGGTCATAATACAATTCTTCTCCTTCAACTCCAAGTTCACAACCATCTCAATCATCTCAACCCCCTCCAGATAATCCATTTTCTTCACCAGGTACCACAACAAATCAAAATTCCAACTTGAGTCTCGATGCTGCGATTGAAAGAAAACAATTATGAATAAACAATGCAAGAGCAGCGAGAAAAGCTGCACAAGAAGAAGAAACAACTGAAGCTTTTTTGGAAACTTTCAAGGATCATCATAAGATCGTCGAAAAACAGAGAGCAGATGACCGGAAATTCATGACTAGGGAGATGAAAAAACATCGTTAAACTCAAAACAGGTTTGTGAAAAAGCGGGAGTCTAACAACCACACCCAATATTTTGATTAGCAATTTGTATGGACTAACTCCAATATACTTTTAAGAGAATCAATTAGACAGTCAGACTCAATCTTAATAAAAGTATATCAAAGAGTTATATCTCTCTTTCTCGATTCAATACTTACTCAAGTAAAAAATCTGCGAGTCTAATCGAATACGAGAGAAATCACTTGAACGATACCAAAGACCAATGTTCAAGTATCAATCAATTTCAATCAACAACTAAAGGTTGGATTTCCCAATTGACTGATTCAAACGTACAACATGTGATATTTCAATTATATAACAAATATAATGCGGAAAAGAAATAACACATACACCAGAATTTTTGGTAACGAGGAAACCGCAAATGCGGAAAAACCTCGGGACCTAATCCAGATTGAGCACACATTTTATTAAGCTGCTACAGACACTAGCCTACTACAAACTAACTTCGGTCTGAACTGTAGTTGAACCCCAATCAATCTCACACTGATCCAAGGTACAGTTGCACTCTTACGTCTCTGATCCCAGCAGGATACTACGCACTTGATTCCCTTAGCTGATCTCACCCACAACTAAGAGTTGCTACGACCCAAAGTCGAAGACTTTAATAAACAAATCTGTATCACAGAAAAGTCTACGGTAATAGATAAATCTGTCTCCCACAGAAATACCTACGAGTTTTTGTTTCGTCTTTTGATAAATCTAGGTGAACAGGAACCAATTGATAAACCAGACTTATATTCCCGAATAACAGCTTAGTATTATCAATCACCTCACAATAATCTAAATCGTATGATGGCGAAACTAGATATTGTGGAATCACAAACGATGAGACGAAGATGTTTGTGACTACTTTTATATCTTGCCTATCGGAGAAATCAATCTCAAGTCAATCCTTACGATTGTACTTAGTACGATAGAAACAACAAGATCAGATCACACAACTATGAGAAAGTAGTATCAGTCTGGCTTCACAATCCCAATGAAGTCTTCAAGTCATTAACCTACAGGGTCTCGGTATAAACCTAAGGTTAAAGGAGAATTGACTCTAGCTAATACAACTAGTATCACACAGGAGACGTGGGGATTAGGTTTCCCAGTTGCTTGAGTTCTCCCTTATATAGCCTTTCAAATCAGGGTTTGCAATCAATGTTAGCTTAGTAACAAAGCGTTCAATATTCATCGTTAGATGAAAACCTGATTAGATTCAAGTTAATATCTTTCAACCGTTAGATCGAAACTTAGCTTGTTACACATAAATGAAATGCACGTTTATCTAGGTTTGTGTAAACGTACCCAAACATGTACATCTAGTTGGTTCAACAGTAATTAACCAAATGGTTATCCATATGAGCACTTTCATATCAACCATATTCTTCTTTACCACAACTAGTTCAAATGACTCAAATGAACTAGTTAGAGAGTTTTTCAATTGCTTAGATCTTTATAACAGACACAATTGAAACAAAAACGATTTGATTCACTCGAATCGATTAACGAACTTTATAGCCACAGTTTGCAAACTTGCATTCCTTAGTTTATAGAAGTTTAAGTTCACCAATAATCGTTTTTAGAAAAAATAACCAACTTAAGTACGCGGACTGGTACGCGGACTTAAGTACCCAGAATAAGTTTGTAAATAGTTTACAAACTCCAACATATTTTCCCGGAAAGAGAACCTCCGAGAGTATGCGGAATGGGTACGTGGACTGGGTTCGCGGACTCTGTTCCGGTTTTCCTGATCAACAAAGTATGCATACTTTGGTTCAAGGAATAAGGACTTATACATGTATGAGTTATCACACAATGCTTATATCCAACAATGGTTATATAATCTTATCTCTCATTTCAATCATTGAAACATTCTTAGAGGACGTTATATAGTTGTTGTTCACAAACCATTTTTTGTCAAAGCCATTTTCAAGTGATTGAAACTTAACATGACTTTCGTCACTAGTAAAGATGAACTTGGCCTAAGCGAAAGCTTACCAACCCATATTTCGAGAAATAGATAAGCGAGATAAACTCGGCTCGAAATAGCAAATGTGTATAATCAAAGTCTATCTAGCAAAACGATTCTTGTCTCAAGATAGGAGATAAAGTAGATAGACTTTTGAGTGATAGATAAGTTCAAGTCTCCACATACCTTTTAGTCGATGAAGTTCCACCATTTCCTTGAGTAGTTCTTCGTATTTGTATGATGATCGCCATGGATTCTTGAGCTCAACTACACTTTCTATCCTAGTCTGAGACTTAGCTAATAGTAGACTAGAAATCAAGACTTATAGTTTTGATTACTAACATTGATGTTAGAGCATAGCTCGGTCGACCTCGCATGCGTTGCTATCTCAAGCATGTTTGTCAATGTTAGTGATCAAATCTATAAGTCTTGATTTCTAGTCTACACAGCTAAGTCTCGGACTAGGATAGAAAAGTGTAGTTGAGCTCAAGGACTTCATGGCGATTCATCATACAACGACAAAGATCTACTCAAGGAACCGTGGAACTTCATCAACAAAAAGGTATGTAGAGACTTGAACTTATCTATCACTCAAAAGTCTATCTCTTCTATCTCCTACTTCTTATGAGACAAAAGTCGTATGCTATATAGACTGGATCATACACATTTGATATTTCGAGCCGAGTATATCTCGCTTATCTATATCTCGAAATCATGTGTTGGTAAAGCGTTTCACTTTGATCAAGTTTATCTTCACCTAGTGACGAAAGTCATGAAAAGTTTCAATTACTTTGAGAATTGCTCTGATGCGAAAGGATCTGTGAATAACGGTTATATAACGTTCTCTGAGAATGTCTCAATGATTTTAATGAGAGTTTAGATTACATAACCATGTGTTTCTTAATCCGAAGGTTTCGAACTTTGTTGATTGAGAGAAACCGGAGGAATTGGCTTTGCCAAGTCCGTGAACCCAGTCCGCAAACTGACGGAAGTTCTTGTACCGAGAATTTTTGCTGTCTCTTTGCCGAGATTTTCTGCTGAGTTTGGAAAACTCTACCGGTTGTCTTAAGTCCGCGAACTTGTTTGTGAGCTTAAGAGGTTATGATCTAAAGATGTGCTCTGAACATGAAACTTAAATTACTAAGGAATGCTTTATGCAAACCGTGGATATAAAGTTCATGAGCCGATTCAATCGAATCATCTTTGTTTCAATTGTGTCTTGTGTAGTTACATAAGATCTCATAGTAATTGAACAACTCTCTAACTAGTTCATTTGAGTCAATTGAACTAGTTATGGTGAAGAAGAACAAGGTTAATATGAAATGCTCATATGGTTAACCTTTTGGGTTACTATGTTGAACCAACATACACGTACACGTTTGGGCATGGTTTTCACAAACCCAGTCAACGTCTACCCAAGTGTGTGTGACAAGCTAAGTTTTCGATCTAACGGTTGAGAAATATTAGCTTGAATCTAAATCAGGTTTTCATCTAACGGTGAATATGAATTGCTTTGTAACTAAGACAAAATCTTGATTTGAAGGCTATATAAAGGAGACATCTAGCATTGTGCAAAACTAATACCCACACGTCTGTGTGATACTAGTGCGCTCGCTAGAGTCGATTCTCCTTTAACCTTTGGTTTTCTTCTCTAAAACCAGGTTAACGACTTAAAGACTTCATTGGGATTGTGAATCCAGACCGATACTACTTTTATCGTAGTTGTGTGATCTGATCTTGCATCTTCTATCGTTCGAGTACAATATTTGATTGGATTGAGATCGTGAGAGTTCTCCGATAGGCAAGATAAAGAAGTCACAAACATCTTCGTCTCACTGTTTGTGATTCCTCGACAAACCGCCTGTGTAGTCAGGAAGGATTGTAGAGAGGTGATTGATTAATCTAGGTTGTTCTTCGGGAATATAAGACCGGATTATCAATTGGTTCATGTTCACCTTGATTTCATATCTTAAGACGGAACAAAACCTAGGGTTTATCAGTGGGAGACGGATTTATCCTTTGATAGGCTTTTCTGTGTGAGACAGATTTGTTTATTATCAAGTCTGCGATTTTGGGTTGCAGCAACTCTTGGTTGTGGGTGAGATCAGCTAAGGGAATCAAGTGTGCAGTATCATGCTGGGATCAAAGGCGTAGGAGTACAAATGTACCTTGGATCGGTGGGAGATTGATTGGGATTCAACTATAGTCCAGTCCGAAGTTAGCTTGGAGTAGGCGAGTGTCTGTAGCGGCTTAATACAGTGTGTATTCAATCTGGACTAGGTCCCGGAGTTTTTCTGCATTTGCGGTTTCCTCGTTAACAAAACTTCTGGTGTCTGTATTATTTCTTTTCCGCATTATATTTTATATAATAAAAATAATACAGGCTGTGCGTTCGTGATCATCAATTGGAAATCCAACCTTTGGTTGTTGATTGATATTGATTGATCCTTGGACATTGGTCTTTGGTACCGTCCAAGTTATTCCTTGTATTTGATAAAGACTCGTTATTGATTTTAGCTTGAGTAAAAATCAAATCAAGAGAGAGATATTAACTCCTTGAGATACTTTTATCTATATTGAGTCTGACTGTCTAGTTGATTCTCTAGCAAAGTATTCGGAGTTAGTCCATACAGATTGCTAAGCGAAATATTGGGTGGTGTTGTTAGACCCCCGCTTTTTCAATTGGTATCAGAGCAGGCAAACACGTTTAAGACCTTACAAGTCTGTGTTTGTAGCGATCTGACTCTATGGACAGTAGTGCTATCTCAATAAATGCACCACCAGATCCAGGGATTTCAGAATTCTCTTCCATGACTGATTTAATAAAATCTGTAGAAGAAATTCTATCTAAACCTCCACCAGGTTTAAAATCCCTTGAAGTGTTTTCAGGGCTTGAAAATAAGCTTGAGAGCTTATCTCTTGATGTTGAGTTATACCTCCAGAAAGAGCAAGAATGTCTTGACAGGCTAAATCAAGTTATGATGAATAATATTCATGTTGAGTTTGATATTGATTTACTAATCAGTGAGAGCAATACTCCTCCTCTGCATAATCCAATTAGTTGTGATAAACTAAACTAATTACAAGAGGAGTTTAAATCTCAGTCATCTGAGTGTATCACCTCAAAGAATGAATTGATTCGTTGCTCAATTTCTGATACTTCCTATCAAGATAGTAGTATTGACTTCTTTTATGAAGATTTTAGGAAGTCTATTTTTATCAAAAGAGTTTCCCTTCGCAGTACTAAAAATTATTTGCATGAAATGCTTTTTATAAGTTGGAAAACAAGAAATCAGAAACACAAATCTTTTTGGGTTCTCTTGAAGTTCTTTGATAGACTTATAAAAACAGTTCCTTGGGTGTTTCTCAACACTACAGATTTAAGAGTTGTTGGAAATAAACTCTTTCTTGGTGCCATGGTGAGCAAGACATTGTTCACCTCAACACAACTTGTTTGTATTGAAAGTGCATTCTTACCAAGAAATGCCCTGCTATGTATACGGTGAGGGAAGCACAACAACTGGGGCACACAGATTATATTCGATAAGGATGTAGAATTCAATTGGACTTTTCTAAAAAGGTATGTCTATAAACTTGAGCAAGTTTTATGTTTTTATTACTTGTTTGAGTACTTATAATGATCCATGTACCTTGATTATCGTTCTTTTCTACCTAACTTGATCTGTGTTTAAGGTTCTTAAATGTTTAGGTTTGAATACATGAGTTCGGGATGTTTGGACTTCATGGTACACATATCAAGTATGCATAACATCATTTAAAACCAAAATCCAGGGGTTTAAGTTCGCAAACCCAGTTTGCAAACTTCTTTAGTCATGAAAATTCGTTTGCAAACCCGTATGCATACTTGCCTGTAGACGTCGATATTTGGTAAACTTGTTTTGGCCGTATTTTCTTCGTCTGAACTCGGAATGACCTCATTATTTTTGCATTCTCTTTCTTTTTAAATTATTTTCAAAATGGAGTTGAAAAAAACTTGAATTTAGATGAGTTAAGATTGGTATTTGTCCCATCTTTTGTTTTGAGTGTTTTGCTCTGTTTCATCTCACTTGTTCCAATTCTCTTGGACTTGGGCACTTGGATTCTTGGAGTACTACTTTCTAAAGCTAATTTGTAGCTTTAACAAGAATATTTTTGGTGAATCACAAAGAAGGAAGTTCAAGAATGGGCAGTAGTACGCATTACTATGGAATTCTTGAATGTTCACAATCATTTTATGTGAACTACGGTGCATGGTAATTAATGACTTTGTATGATCTTCTTTGTTAATAAAATCTTTTTATAAGCCTTTGGTAGCTATTCTTGGTATAAATCTGGGCGAAAAAGATTGATTCTACCCTCTAAGGACAAATCATCTTATATGTGCATTACGAGTTTGTCATGATGCCTGGGAAACTTCTTATGAGAATTTATTCTTTCTTTTGAGAAGGATTATTAGAGTTTGGAATAGCCATTATTGTGATTACACATAGATATGTCCAACGATTTTCATCTTCATGTTTTCTAGATTTATTTATTTAAATTCTAAAACTTTTTTGGAGGATGATTGTTTGCAGTATTTAATCTTTTTGATTTGTTATATTGCAATTTGTTATGGGATATTGGTGTTTACGTCCGTGAACTATGTTGTCCCATATTTTGTCAAAAGTAAATTCGTTCATGATCGGTATTCGTTTATTGGTTTAAGAACGAATGGAATTTTGGCATATACAAAAGTTAAGCCTATATTGTCAATCTTTGACGGAAGATAGGTTAAAATCTCTTGTGTGACAAGGATAAAGTATATTATGTCGTTATGCATGTAGTGATGGAAAATAGAATAGATCCTTGTATGTTATCCACGGTATTGATCTTCATTGATCCATTTTGTTATGTTTTACCGTGAAGGCTCCATTGTGTATCTTATGTTGAGCACCTTACAACTATGTCGATTAATATTGGCCTTGTTGGTTGTTCCATGAGATGCTATATGTTGAGCATTCTTGAACTAAATTAATCATCTTGATTGGTTATTTAGTTATTTGCTCCGAAAGTCTTCTTTTGTCGAGCAAAATCTTTTGACAATTAAATTGATTGCTTCGGTGATTAGTTTGGTTGTGTATTCCAATTAGATTAATTATAGGTTCTCTTGTAATTAATCTAGTTGAGTTTTTCATATATTCCACAAGTTCTTGTGTTGAGTATATGAACGGCTATACTAATCATGTTCTATTGGTTGATGTAGTCGTATATTCCGTAAGGTTTTCCTTTTGTTGAGTATTTGAACGATTAAGGTAGTCATCTCCGTGTGGTTATCTTAGTCGTAGCTCCGTGAGTTTTCTTATGTTGAGCACAATCAATTAAATTGATCACTTTTGTGGTTTGATTTAGTTGCGTATTCCGATTAAATTAATCATGGGTTTACTTGTGATTAATTTGGTTGAGTTTTGGATATAGAAAATCATTTTCATGGTTTTTGGTGTCCAATTAAAAAATCCTTCTTTTCTTTCGAAACTAAGGTCGCTCTTGTTGTTCTTTCGGGAATGACATCAAATGGGGGAGAGTTCTTTTGAACTTGTGCTTAATGGTAATATCTTGCGGGGTGTGCGGCTGTGGAATTTTATAGGGGTTATCTTGTATCTTAAAACTCCTTGATGAATGCATTTATCTTCGGCTTTATGATTGCATCTAAATTAAGTTGGTATGTATTTTTCTTTTAGTCTATGAAATGTCTCTTCTGGAAATTTCATTATGATCCCGTTCTTGTACCTTTGCCAATTTTATTGACAAAAAGGGGGAGAAATATTGTAGTTCACACTACAAATACATATGGTTTTTGGATCATTGTGTAAGGGGGTGGTTTCCATGATCGAGATGGAGTATTGACTAAGGGGGAGTGATACATATCACCATAGTATTATTGTTAAAGTCGTGATACAATTGGACTTTGATGTTACATAATAATACTATGACACTATATAATAATGATCGAGAATCTCGATTTCTCTCATTGTTATAACTACGGATCTTCAACAACGGTGATGCTAAACTTACAACCTTTGGGATCATTGGAGTACTTGGAAGGACGAAGATTTCAGGGAACGTTGAAGATTAGACTATGGAATAGGAGCCACTAAAGTTTATCTTTTTTGTATTCCATATGTATTAATAGTTTTGTCACTAAAATTGACAAAGGGGGAGATTGTTAGAGCATAGCTCGGTCGACCTCGCATGCGTTGCTATCTCAAGCATGTTTGTCAATGTTAGTGATCAAATCTATAAGTCTTGATTTCTAGTCTACACAGCTAAGTCTCGGACTAGGATAGAAAAGTGTAGTTGAGCTCAAGGACTTCATGGCGATTCATCATACAACGACAAATATCTACTCAAGGAACCGTGGAACTTCATCAACAAAAAGGTATGTAGAGACTTGAACTTATCTATCACTCAAAAGTCTATCTCTTCTATCTCCTACTTCTTATGAGACAAAAGTCGTATGCTATATAGACTGGATCATACACATTTGATATTTCGAGCCGAGTATATCTCGCTTATCTATATCTCGAAATCATGTGTTGGTAAAGCGTTTCGCTTTGATCAAGTTTATCTTCACCTAGTGACGAAAGTCATGAAAAGTTTCAATTACTTTGAGAATTGCTTTGATGCGAAACGATCCGTGAATAACGGCTATATAACGTTCTCTGAGAATGTCTCAATGATTGTAATGAGAGTTTAGATTACATAACCATGTCTTCCTTAACCCGAAGGTTTCAAACTTTGTTGATTGAGAGAAACCGGAGGAATTGGCTTTGCCAAGTCCGCGAACCCAGTCCGAAAACTGACGGAAGTTCTTGTACCGATAATTTCTGATGTCTCTTTGCCGAGATTTTCTGTTGAGTTTGGAAAACTCTACCGGTTGTCTTAAGTCCGCGAACTTGTTTGTGAGCTTAAGAGGTTATGATCTAAAGATGTGCTCTGAACATGAAACTTAAATTACTAAGGAATGTTTTATGCAAACCGTGGCTATAAAGTTCATGAGCCGATTCAATCGAATCGAATCATTTTTGTTTCAATTGTGTCTTGTGTAGTTACATAAGATCTCATAGCAATTGAACAACTCTCTAACTAGTTCATTTGAGTCAATTGAACTAGTTATGGTGAAGAAGAACAAGGTTAATATGAAATGCTCATATGGTTAACCTTTTGGGTTACTATGTTGAACCAACATACACGTACACGTTTGGGCATGGTTTTCACAAACCCAGTCAACGTCTACCCAAGTGTGTGTGACAAGCTAAGTTTTCGATCTAACGGTTGAGAAATATTAGCTTGAATTTAAATCAGGTTTTCATCTAACGGTGAATATGAATTGCTTTGTAACTAAGACAAAATCCTGATTTGAAGGCTATATAAAGGAGACATCTAGCATTGTGCAAAACTAATACCCACACGTCTGTGTGATACTAGTGCGCTCGCTAGAGTCGATTCTCCTTTAACCTTTGGTTTTCTTCTCTAAAACCAGGTTAACGACTTAAAGACTTCATTGGGATTGTGAATCCAGACCGATACTACTTTTATCGTAGTTGTGTGATCTGATCTTGCATCTTCTATCGTTCGAGTACAATATTTGATTGGATTGAGATCGTGAGAGTTCTCCGATAGGCAAGATAAAGAAGTCACAAACATCTTTGTCTCACTGTTTGTGATTCCTCGATAAACCGCATGTGTAGTCAGGAAGGATTATAGAGAGGTGATTGATTAATCTAGGTTGTTCTTCGGGAATATAAGACCGTATTATCAATTGGTTCATGTTCACCTTGATTTCATATCTTAAGACGGAAAAAAACCTAGGGTTTATCTGTGGGATACATATTTATCCTTTGATAGACTTTTCTGTGTGAGACAGATTTGTTTATTATCAAGTCTGCGATTTTGGGTTGCAGCAACTCTTGGTTGTGGGTGAGATCAGCTAAGGTAATCAAGTGCCCAGTATCCTGCTGGGATCAGAGGCATAGGAGTACAACTGTACCTTGGATCGGTGGGAGACTGATTGGGGTTCGACTATAGTCCAGTCCGAAGTTAGCTTGGAGTAGGCTAGTGTCTGTAGCGGCTTAATACAGTGTGTATTCAATCTGGACTAGGTCCCGGGGTTTTTTTGCATTTGCGGTTTCCTCGTTAACAAAACTTCTGGTGTCTCTGTTATTTCTTTTCCTCATTATATTTTATATAATTGAAATAATACAGGTTATGCGTTCGTGATCATCAATTGGAAATCCAACCTTTGGTTGTTGATTGATATTGATTGATCCTTGGACATTGGTATTTGGTACCGTCCAAGTTATTCCTTGTATTTGATAAAGACTCGCTATTGATTTTATCTTGAGTAAAAATCAAATCAACAGAGAGATATTAACTCCTTGAGATACTTTTATCTAGATTGAGTCTGATTGTCTAGTTGATTCTCTAGCAAAGTATTTCGGAGTTAGTTCATAGAGATTGCTAAGCGAAATATTGGGTGGTGTTGTTAGACCCCCCCCCCCCCCCCCCCCCCCCCACACACACACTTTTTCAATTGACAAACATGCTAGAGATAGCAACGCATGCGAGTTCGACCGAGCAGTGCTCTAACAGTTTGCTTCTGACTATGACAACAATAAGATTCTTGGTGCACACACCTCGGTTATGACCGACCAACAAAAAATGGTATGGGAGATGGAATTTGGCAGGTTAGCAGATGAGTTGGAATAAAAACGTAACATGAGAAATTTGGAACAATAACTTGGAAATCAAAATGAAGATGATGATGAAACAAAGTACAATGAAGTATGACTACTTCATTAATTAATGTTAGAGCATTGCTCGGTTGAACCCTCCAGTCATTGGTATGTCAAGGTTGGTTGTCATATTTAGTATCAAAACTCATAAGTCGTTTGATTAGATTACTAGAATCAGCTTCATTAGGTTAGACTAGACTAGGAAGTCTAGAAATGTTGAGACATACAAGTATTACTCTAAATACCTGAAGAATCCGAAGACGTATCGACATCAACGATGACATCATCCTTCCACTTAAGGTTAGTAATACATGACTTGACTTGTTTTCATTTATATATCGTAATTTTCAAGTCGTTTCTGATTGAAAATATAACATGCGAAGTTATATACATGACACTCTAGTATTATAAACTTGATCATCTTATTATGATCGAAGTGTCAAGGAATAATATATCAATAGTTACGAATGTTTTATATTGGTATATTGAATTACGAAGTATAATGCTTATCTTTTGAACTTCGTAATTGCGACATTGACATAATGTTTGTAACTTGTTACTAGATTGTATAGTGAACATAAGTTTGATTTCATGACTATAAAATTATGTTTAATTACATGAGTTTAAGGAAGTAGACGTACAAACTTGTTTCGTACTCGAAAAAAAATCAAAAGAATTAAAGGTCTAGTTTTCATTAAAGATCTTAAGGTTGGACCGATCCTAACCTGTATAGGGAATCAAGGTAGAACTGATCTTAACTTATGTTGGGAGTCAAGGTAGAGCCGATCTCTGCCTATATTGGGAGTCAAGGTAGAACTGATCTTAGCCTATGTTGGGAGTCAAGGTAGAACTGGTCTCAATAGGAAAAAATTGATTTCTTTAAGTCACGTACACTTTAGGGTTTGTGCGATTTGGAATTTGGATTTGCAAAATAGGAAAGTTCAAGACGTCGACATAATGAGTAATTTGAACATGAGCACATATCTTATATTTTGTTATTCAAAGATATTCCTTGATACTCAAGGTGAGATCCCAAACCGAAATGTTTGAAAATCTTTTGACATTTCCGAATGAATATGTTTTCGCTTTACTAGCGAACAAAACATATCTCTGGAAAAATATATTAGCTAAGTGCTAGCTAATATTGAGTTGTCCAAGAGATATTTCGGTTATACAGTTGGATATTAGTTAGAATTAGACATAACTGAATTTAGGTGCTTTATTGTTGGAGAATATCTTCTAAAGAAAATTAAAGAGTATCTTCTAAAAAGAATTGATGTTCTGCTAGAAGATTTACGATAAGAATTCATAAGCATAATTGGTATTCTTCTAAGAGTTCTACAAGTATGTGAATACAACTGAAGAAGGTATTACATCTAATCTGAATTGGTAGTAGGTAATTGGTGTAAAAGCTTATAATCAATGTGTATTCAATCTGGACTAGGTCCCGCGATATCTCTACAAGATTGTAGTTTTCCTCGTTAACAAAAATCTCTGGTGTTTGTGTTATTTTTCCCCCTCATTATATTGTTTTATCACAGGTTGTGCATATCTAAACCTAAATAGCATTAAATCAACTGTAAGAACATACAAGACTCTTCTTTTTGAATATGTATCTTGAAATATAGATTACAAGACTCGTTCTTGTTGGAATTCGGTTCTTGAACAGTTTGTGTATATACTAGGTTTACCTTGTTAAAATAATCTAAAATATAGTTTCTTAACCGACAGTATAGATTGTACAAAGATTGTCTATATTGGTTCCCGAACGAAAAAGTTTATAGTGTACTAGTTACACTTTCCTTTTCATAAGAGTTAACAACCATTAGTCAATCAAATCAATAGTCAAAAACTAAAATAACAATGCAGATTCTAGTTCCCCACCAACATTACTAGTAGACGCTTCTTAATCCCAAAGAAGTCTTTAAACCAGCGGACGTGAGATTCTCCTAATTAGGTTACTCTCCTCTCCAAGATAGTATTACAAATAATACTCTTATTCAGCTACAATAGTGACTGCAAAATGAAGTGACTGCCTCAGGATAAGTTTGTAAGAAAAACAAACTTCATTATTTACAGACCAATGTAGTTTGAACAATGACGGAACCGTAAACCCTAATTGAATCTTCCACACAAGATCACCTAGATAAATCTAGAGATATCTTTGTTAGAGCACTACTCTTTCGAACTCGCAATCGTTGCTATCTCAAGCTTGTTTGTCAAAACTATATACTTGATTTCACTTATAGTTATGTCTCGAATTAGGATAGAAGTGTGTAGTTGAGCTTTAAACTTCACGGCGTTCACCAATTGAATAAGAAGATCTACTGAAGAGCTTGGTGGAACTTCATCAACAAAAGGTATGTAGAGACTAAAACTTATTTATCACTCAGAAGTATATTCTATTCTATCTTCCAATGAGACTAAGTCGTATAGCTATATAGACTTTTATATTATACACATTTGATATGTCGAGCCGAGTTTATCTATCATAATAGAAATACTTGTGGGAGACAAATTTGTTTACAAGTCTTCGACTTTGGGTCGTAGCAACTCTTAGTTGTGGGTGAGATCAACTAAGGAAATCAAGCGCGCAAAATCCGGCGTGGTTCTAGAGGCGTAAGGAACGCGACTGTACCTTAATCAGTGTGAGACTTGGTTAGGGCTCTGAAAAAGCGGGGGTATAATAACCAAACCCAATAATTCGTTCGGTAATCTGTATGGACTAAACTCCAATTTAATTCCGAGAGCACCAACTTAAAAGTAAGACTCAATCAAGAATTATATCAAAGAGTTTTTATCTTTTTCTCAATACAATCAGCAAATCAAACAGATAGAAGTCTGCGAGCCTAATTGATATGAGAAATAACTTGGATGGTACCAAAGACCAACGCCCAAGTGTCAATCAAGTTTTATCCAACAATCAAGGTCAGATGTATCCACTGATTGAACTACGCACAACCTGTGATATTTCAACTATATAAAAAAATATAATGCGGAAAATAAATAACACAGACACCAGAAATTTTGTTAAGGAGGAAACCTCAGATGCAAAAAAAACACTGGACCTAGTCCATATTTGAACACCACGGTGTATTAAGCCGCTGCAGACTCTAGACTAATACAAGTTAACTTCGGACTGGAATGTAGTTGATCCCTAACCAAGTCTCACACCAATTAAGGTACAGTCGCGTTACTTACACCTCTAGAATCACGTCGAATTCTGCGCAATTGATTCCCTTATCTGATCTCACCCACAACTAAGAGTTGCTACGACCCAAAGTCGAAGATTTATAAACAAATCTGTCTCCAGCAGATATGTATGTTCTTTATTTTGTTTTTGTTTCGTCTTTTGATACAAATATCAAGGTGAACATGAACCAACTAATAATCTAGTCTTATACTCCCAAAGAGCATCCTAGAAGTATTAGTCACCTCACAATAACCTAACTGATTAACAAAAAAGGTTATTGTGGAATCACAAGAATCTGAGACAAAGAACTGTTGTGATTACTTTTTATATCTTACCTATCGGAGATAAATCTCAAGCAGATCTTAGAGAAGATAAAACTCAATATGATAGAACAAGTAAGATCAAAATACACAACTACGGAGAAAATAGTTGGATCTGGCTTCACGAATCTCAAATGAAGTCTTGAAGTCGTTAACCTAATAATGGTTTTGGAAAACCTGGGTTAAAGGAGAATCAACTCTAGTTTGCAACTAGGACACAGGAAAGCGTCGGGATTAGGTTTTTGAGTTTCTAGAGTTCTTCCTTATATAGTCTTTCAAACCAAGGTTGCTTTCAATCAAAGCTAAGATAGCTTAGTAACAAAACATTCAATATTCACCGTTAGATGAGCTCCTGATTTAAGATTCAAGCTAAGTCTGCTTAGAAATAAAGCAATTAATCTCCACCGTTAGATGGTCTTAGCTTGTTACATACAAATGAAATATACTTAATATTTAGATATGGATTACCGTATCTAAACATGTATATTGAGTTAAGTCAATAACAGTTAATCGAAGTTAGCCATATGAACACCTTTGTCTTAGCCGTATTCATCTAACACTTCTAGATCAAGAATGAAGATCAATCAATCATGATAGATAATCAAATGAATCTAATTGTGTTCCAAATAGAGTTGTTCAATTGTTCACCATCTCATAGAAATATATATGAACAAATTGAATCGAAATCGGTTTGATTCGTAATCGTACAATGTATTTATACAAGAATCAATTCATGAATATTAAGCCACGGTTTTCAAAGTTAATTTGCATTCCTTCAATCATAAATGTTTTAGTTCATGAGTATGATAGTCATACATAACCGATTTTAGAACTTCACCACTGTGTTCGCAAACTAGGTACGCGAATATCATCTTTAGAGCTTGGCCTAGTCAAGTCGTTCTCAAACCTGGTTCGCGAACAACCGTTCCGGACCCAACTCAGGTAGAGTCGTTCGTATACTAGGTACGCAAACAAGAGTTCCGGACCTTCTCAGGTAAATTCGTTCGCATACTAGGTACGGAAACAAGAGTTCCAAACCCGAATCATCGCAATACAGTTTGCATACTAGGTATGTATATCGTGTTTTATCCAGCCATGGGTAATTTGTTTAAACTCTCATTTCATTCATTGAGACATCCTTGGAAGACGACAATGGTAGTCTCACACATACCATTAGCTTCAAGTAATTTTCAAGTGATCGAATGATCAATACGAAACTTCCCGAGCTAACATCAAATGACCGTCTCACACAAATCATATAAGATATTCAAGGTAATTTTCACATGATCATATTTTGACATACTATTTAGTTTCCAACAAATAGATTGTTTCCAACTAAACTCGTCAAGAATACGATGAACATAGATAAAGCAAAAAGCTTCCAACACATATTTCGAGAAATAGATAAGCGAGATAAGCTCGGCTTGAAATATCAAATGTGTATAATGTAAAAGTCTATATATTTATACGACTTAGTCTTATTAGAAGATAAAATAGAATAGACTTCTGAGTGATTAATAAGTTTTAGTCTCCACATACCTTTTGTTGATGAAGTTCCTCCAAGCTCCTCAGTAGATCTTCTTCTTCAATTGGTGAACGTCGTGAAGTTTAAAGCTCAACTACACATTTTATCCTAATCCGAGACGTAGCTATAAGTATACTATAAATCAAGTATATAGTTTTGATCAACTAAACTTGACAAACAAGCTTGTGATAGCAACGCTTGCGAGTTCGACCGAACAATGCTCTAACAATCTCCCCCTTTGTCAATTTTAGTGACAAAACTATCAATACATATGGATTACAAAATAAATAAACTTTGTAGCTTCTCATCCATCATGCTTGATTTACTTGGCTCTTCAACATTCCTTGAATTATTCGTTACTCCAAGTACTCCAACGATTCTGAACGTGTTCAACTCAGCATCATTGTTGTTGGAGATCCGTAGCCATAACAATAAGAAAAAAAATGTTCTCAATCATTGTTATACAGTGTCATAGTATTATTATAGATAATCAAAGTCCAATTGTATCACAACTTTGAAATAATACTATGGTGATATGTATCACTCCCCCTTAGTCAATACTTCCATCTTACATTGAAAACCACTTCCCCTTACATAATGATCCATAAACCATATGTATGTAGTGTGAACTACCAAATAATTCTCCCCCTTTTTGACAATATAAATTGGCAAAGGTACAAAAACTACGGGGTCATAAAATTTTCAAAAAGATACGTCATGACTAAAAGAGAACATATCAACTTTGTTTCGATGATTGCATAGTCGAAACTTAGTGTATTCATCAAGGAGTTTATAAAGATACAAGATAACTCCTACAATATTCCGCAGCCGCACTCCACACAAAGATTTGGAAATTAAGCACAAGTTCAATTAAGAACTCTCCCCCATTTGATGCCATTCCCAAGAGAACAACATGAGCGGTCTTACTTTTAAAAGAAAAAAAGGATTTCCTTATACTTTTGAGTATAACAGGAAAAAAAAATACAACTACTGGAAACAAATGCGGAATCTAAACAACATTATGATGGAACGTCAAGCTTTTACTTCCCAAAAGATATAAATAGATCCAGGGGAAAAAAGCTAGAAATCTAATGAACCAAAACAACACCAATAGACTGCCGTAAGTGTTGAAACATAGCAGTATCTAGAGGTTCGGTGAGAATATCAGCCAATTGTTGTCCTGATGGCACAAACTCCATGTTGATAATACAATTTTCATAGAGATCTCTAATAAAATGATACCTTATATCAATGTGCTTAGTTCTTGAGTGCTCAACAGGATTCTCAATAATGCGAATCACACTTGAGTTATCACAAAAAATCTTCATTGTACCAGTGTCAATTCTATATTTAGTAAGCATTTGTTTCATCCATAAAAATTGAGTACAACACGAACCTGCAACAATATATTCTTCTTCACATGTTGAAAGAGGCTGTGAGTTCTGTTACTTGTTATGCCATGCCACAAGATTCAATCCCACATAGTAAAATCCCCCTGATGTACTTTTCATGTCTTCCACACATTCTGCCCAATCAGCATCTGAATAAGCAGCAAGATCAGTGTTAGTATCAAAAGTATAAGATAGACCATGACCGATAGTATGTTGAACATATCGCATGATCCGCTTTACAACATCAAGATGAGATTCCTTCGGATTAGCCTGAAAACCAGCACACCAACCAAAACTAAAGGCAATGTCAGGTCTAGTAGCTGTGAGATATAAAAGACTTCCAATGATCGATTGATAAAGTCTATGATCCACATTAATTCCTTTCTCATCTTTGTATAATTTACCAGTAGTGGGAATGTGAGTAAGGTTTGGAGTAGACTTATCAAGACCGAACTTCTTTACAAAATCCCTAACATATTTTTCTTGAGATAAGTATATTCCATCCTTGTGTTGTTGAGTTTGTACTCCCAAAAAGAATTTTAATTCACCAACATTGCTCATCTCAAATTCCCTTCCAAGAGACACTTGAAAATCCTTTGCAAGTTTCTCGGAGGTCGATCCACAGATGATATCATATACATAGACTTGGGAAATAACAATCTCATTCCCACTTCATTTGGTAAAAAGTGTCTTATCAGCTTCACCTCTCGAAAAACCTTTCCTAAGAAGAGAAGTAGTTAGTTTTTCGAACCAGGCACGAGGTGCTTGTTTTAATCCGTACAATTCCTTTCTGAGCCTAAAGACATGATCAGGAAAATCTGAACTTTCAAATCCTTTAGGTTGAGAAACATATACCTCTTCCTTTAAACATCCATTTAAGAATGCAGATTTTACGTCCATTTGAAATAACTTAATCTTGAGAAAACAAGCATGAGCTAATAATAGTCTAATGGACTCAAGGCGTGCCACAAGAGCAAAGGTCTCGTCAAAGTCGATACCTTCAATCTGTAATCCCTGGGCGACAAGTCTAGCTTTGTTTCTGACAATTGTGCCAAATTCATCTGAATTGTTCTTGAATATCCATTTAGTACCAACAATATTTACATTAGAGAGACAAGGCACGCGTTCCCATGCATCTTGTCTTTGGAATTGATTTAACTCTTCATGCATTGCATTCACTCAAAAGGGATCGCTAAGAGCTTCATCAATGTTTTTTGGTTCTACTTGCAATAGATAACATCCAAAATTGTAAATATTTTGAAGTTGGCCTCTCGTCTTAGCTGTAGAACGTGTTCCTCCAATAATACCATTAGTATTTCCTTTGAACCCAGAGATTCCATGGTGGTGCACTTTCACGTTCAACGTGAATACCCTGACTATGGGTTTTCTCCTCGTTACTAGAAATTTTAGAATTTGCGACAATTGGTACAACTTCTACTGATTCTGAGATTTCTTTGACTTTCTCAATTTTCTCCGTTGGAGGCAATTCAGCAGTAGACTCATCACGATGGAAATCGCTTAGATCGTCAATGATAACATTTGCTGATTCCATCATAACATGGGTTCTGAGATTGTATACTCGAAAAGCACAACTGTCAGATGCATATCCAAGAAAAATACCTTCATCGTTTTTGGAATCAAATTTCACTTTCTGTTCTCGATCTTTTAGAATGTAGCACTTACTACCAAAAACTCTAAGATAGTATAAGTTGGGCTTCTTGCCATACCACAACTCAAAAGGAGTATTTAGGATCTTAGACCGTAAATAAACACGGTTGATCAAATAACATGCTGTAAAAACAACTTCTCCTCAAAACTTTAACGGTAAGTTTTTGTTATGGGGCATTACCCTTGCCATTTCCTGAATATTCCTATTCTTCATTTCTGCAACTCCGTTGGCTTGTGGAGTAACGGGTGGTGAGTATTATTGAATAATCCCTAGTTTATCACAGAATTCAAGCACTTCGGTGTCCTTGAACTCAGTTCCACGATCACTTCTAATTTTCTTTAGCTTGCGACCCTGTCCATTCCGGATTCTATTAACAATAAACTTAAACTCACTTAGGGTTTCATTTTTATGTGTTAAAAATGCCACCCATGTGAATCTGGTGTAATCATCTACCATAACTAAAGCATACTTCTTTCCAGCAACAGTAGGTTGTTGAATGGGACCGAAAAGATCCATATGTATTAAATTAAGTTGAGCTTTAGTGAGAATAGCTCGAGATGATTTATGTGGGACTTTAGTTTGTTTACCCTTTTGACAGGGACCACGGACACCATCAATCTTGGCATTGATTTTGGGAACGCCTCTAACAAGTTTTTTGTTAATGATTATAGTTAGAAGACGATAATTGATGTGACCAAAACCCTCATGCCAGAGAAGTGTAGATTCTACCTTAGTCAAATTGCAATAATTATTAAACTGAGTATTCAAGAGATAACAATTATTTTTACCACGAGTTCCCTTAAAAATTACTTTCCAGTCTTGTCTAGAATGTCACATCCATTCCCACTGAAGACAACTTTATGGACTTTATCACAAATTTGACTAACAGAAAGAAGATTAGCAGTCATACCTTTAACGTATACGACATCATGGATTTCAGGAACACCTGGTAATTTGATCGTCTCTTTATTGCTTATGTAGCAACAACTCCCATCTCTTAATGTTACTGGTCCTCTTTCAAAATCGTTTGTGTTCACAAACCTAGAAAGATCACCTGTCATATGCCGGCTACATCCACTATCAAGGAACCATTGAAAGGGTGATTTTGTTTTTAGAGCAAAAGCTCCCATACTAACACTACTTTCTCATTTGAGTTTTCCTGTTAGTTTTTTACACCTCTTTAGAGTAGTAAACAGTTGTTCAGCTTTCTTATGAAGATCACTAGCAACCTTTAAACTTTTCTTAAAAGGTATACATGTATGTTGGAAATGATCATGAGAACCACAGAACATACATGAACCAACATCACTAAACTTATCTGTGAAATTCTGAGTCACATCAGGTTTTACAAAACCTAACCCTCGCTTATATCCTGACGTACGACAATCCTGCAAAGAAGAATTAAAGGAGTTTCTCAAATTCATTGAAGATTCTTTGACAGACTTCAAATCCTTATTCTTTGCAATATCTGCAACAAGATCAGTATTGATCCGGATTTGTTTATCTAACTTCTTCTGGAGATCAACTACCTTTTCAGAGCATTCTCGAATATCAGAATCTTTGATGTAAATTTCACAATGAAGACCATCAGTTTTCCTTATCAAACGTTGTTTTTCTCGACAAAGATTTTTGATGATTTTCTCTAGATCAAAACCCTCAACCTCATCGATGGTTTCTAGAACACACTTCGAGTTGGGTGGATCTAAAACTGGTGAAGCGTTGACAGAGATTTATTGTCCATACACATTGGATTACTTCAAACACAGACTTGTGAGGTCTTAGTGTGTTTGCATGCTCTGAATACAATTGAAAAAGCTGGGGTATAACAACCACAACCAGTAATTCGTTCGGTAATATGTATGGACTTGTTAGAGCATAGCTCGGTCAACCTCGCATGCATTGATATCTCAAGCATGTTTGTCAATGTTAGTGATCAAAACTATGTCTGATTTCTAGCCTACATGGATAAGTCTCGGACTAGGATAAAAAAGTGTAGTTGAGCTCAAGGACTTCATGGAGATTCATCATACAACGACGAAGATCTATACAAGGAACCGTGGAACTTCATCAACAAAAAGGTATGTGGAGACTTGAACTTATCTATCACTCAAAAGTCTATCTCTTGTATCTGCTACTTCTTATGAGACAAAAGTCTTATGCTATATAGACTAGATCATACACATTTGACATTTCGAGCTGAGCATTCATTGCTTATCTTTTATCTCGAAATCGTGTGTTGGTGAAGCGTTTCGCTTTGATCAAGTTTATCTTCACCTAGTGACGAAAGTCATGAAAAGTTTCAATCACTTTGAGAATTACTCTGACGTGAATCGGTCTGTGAATAACGACTACATAGCGTCCTCTGAGAATTTCTCGATGATTAAAATGAGAGTTTAGATTACATAACCATGTATTCCTTGAACCAAAGTTTTCGGACTTTGTTGATCAAGAGAAATCGGGAGGATTGTGGAATTGGCTTGCCAAGTCCGCGAACTGTCGGAAGTTCGCGACCGAAAATTTCGGCTGGATTTTCCAAAACTCGTTTGTGTGCTAAGTCCGCGAACTGGCGGAAATTCTCTTTCCGAGAATTTCTGTCGAGTTTGGAAAACTCAACCGATTAACTTAAGTCCGCGAACTTGTTTGTGAACTTAAGAGGTTATGATCTAAAGATGTGCTATGAACATGAAACATTAAATTACTAAGGAATGCTTTATGCAAACCGTGGCTATAATGTTCATGAGCCGATTCAATCGAATCGAATCATCTTTGTTTCAATTGTGTCTTGTGTATTTGCATAAGATCTCATAGAAATTGAACAACTCTTTAACTAGTTCATTTGAGTCAATTGAACTAGTTATGGTGAAGAAGAACAAGGTTAATATGAAATGCTCATATGGTTAACCTTTTGGGTTACTATGTTGAACCAACATACACGTACACGTTTGGGCATGGTTTTCACGAACCCAGTAAACGTCTACCCAAGTGTGTGTAACAAGCTAAGTTTTCGATCTAACGGTTGAGAAATATTAGCTTGAATCTAAATCAGGTTTTCATCTAACGATGAATAAGGATTGCTTTGTAACTAAGGCAAAACCCTGATTTGAAGGCTATATAAAGGAGACATCTAGCATTGTGAAAAACTAATCCCCACACGTCTGTGTGCTAGTAGTGCGCCCGCTAGAGTCGATCTCCATTAACCTTTGATTTTCTTCTCTAAAATCAGGTTAACGACTTAAAGACTTCATTGGGATTGTGAAGCCAGACCGATACTACTTTATCGTAGTTGTGTGATCTGATCTTGCATCTTCTATCGTACGAGTACAATCGATTGATTGGCTTGAGATCGTGAGAGTTCTCCGATAGGCAAGATAAAGAAGTCACAAACATCTTCATCTCACTATTTGTGATTCCTCGACAATCCTCTTGTGTAGTCAGGAAGGATTTTAGAGAAGTGATTGATTAATCTAGGCTGTTCTTCGGGAACATAAGATCGAATTATCAATTGGTTCCTATTCACCTTGATTTCATATCAAAAGACGGAACAAAACCTAGGGTTTATATGTGGGAGAAAAATTTATCCTTTGATAGACTTTTCTGTGTGAGACAGATCTGTTTATTATCAAGTCTGTGATTTTGGGTTGCAGCAACTCTTGGTTGTGGGTGAGATCAGCTAAGGGAATCAAGTGCACAGTATCCTGCTGGGATCAAAGACGTAGGAGTACAACTGTACCTTGGATCGGTGGGAAACTGATTGGGGTTCAACTATGGTCCAGTCCGAAGTTAATTTGCAGTAGTCTAGTGTTTGTAGTGGCTTAATACAGTGTGTATTCAATCTGGACTAGGTCCCGAGGTTTTTCTGCATTTGCGGTTTCCTCGTTAACAAAATTTCTGGTGTCTGTGTTATTTCTTTTCCGCATTATATTTTATATAATTGAAATAATACAGGTTGTGCTTTCGTGATCATCAATTGGAAATCCAACCTTTGGTTGTTGATTGATATTGATTGATCCTTGGACATTGGTCTTTGGTACCGTCCAAGTATTCCTTGTATTTGATAAAGACTCGCTATTGTTTTTAGTTTGAGTAAAAATCAAATCAAGAGAGAGATATTAACTCCTTGAGATACTTTTATATAGATTGAGTCTGACTGTCTAGTTGATTCTCTAGCAAAGTATTTCAGAGTTAGTCCATACAGATTGCTAAGCGAAATATTGGGTGGTGTTGTTAGACCCCCGCTTTTTCAATTGGTATCAGAGCAGGCAAACACGTTCAAGACCTAACAAGTTTGTGTTTGTAGCGATCTGACTCTATGGACAGAGGTGGTATCTCTATTAACGTACCACCAGTCTTCGATGGCTCCAGTTACTTATGGTGGAAAATTGATATGAGATCTTTTCTTCAATCGCGTGATTTTCAATCATGGGTATATGTGGTGAATAGTTATGATGCGCCCGTTGTTGCAGATAGAGACGGAGCTATTCCCAAGAATATTGGTGAATATAATGATGCCGAGATTCTTGCTGCAAAGCAGAATTCTGAAGGGTTAAATGCTATCATACATGCCATTGTCCCAAGTCTTCAAAACCATGTGTCTAATCGCACTAGGTCTAAAGATGCTTGGGATATCTTAAAGACTGTATTTGAAGGAAACTCTAGTGAAAAGAAAGTTAGGCTTCAAAACCTTAATTCCGATTGGGAGAACCTTCGTATGGCAGATGAAGAAACATTTGATGAGTTTAATCACAAAATGTCTGAAATTGCTAATGCATCTTTTGCATTGGGTAAGACTATTCCTAAAAAGGACATTGTGATGAAAATTCTCAGATCGCTGCCATCTAGATACGAGTCTAAGAAGCATGCCATCGTTGAGGGGAATAACCTCAATAATCTTTCTAGAAACACCTTGGTTGGGAAGCTAAAGATCTTTGACCATGAGCATATATCCAAGGTCGGTAAGGATGTTGCCTTTAAAGCACAGAAGAGCACTAAATTACTTGCCAAAGGTAAAAGTGTTGATGTCTCTGAGTATGATCAGTGTGAGAATGATTTTTCATATGAAGACCTTGACAAGTCGGTCTCCTTGATCACAAGGCAGTTTAGGGATCTTCTGTTGAAGAGAAGTAAACGGTTTTCAAGAGACAAACCTAAGTCATCATACAAACTACACGGTCGCGTACCTCCTAAAAACAGGGATGCTGACGAGGCTGATGACGAGGACATGCCTCAGTGCTTTAAGTGTAAGGGTTTTGGCCATTTTGCTAACGAATGCCCAAATCGTAGAAAATACACTGGGAACAAAGGTCTAGCTGTAACACTTGATGAAATGTCTGAAACCTATGATTCTGATGAAGATAGGTAATCAAGTGTAGGGCTCCTTGGTGAAAACATCGATTTTGATACTTGTAGCAATACATATATCAACCTCAATGGGTTCAGAGAAGAAGGAAACCCAATCAAGCTAGAAGATTCTCTAACTGGAAACCCTGTCAATAATGTTTCAGGATCTACTGTATGTCTAGCTGCTTGCACATCTCAGATGCCTGATTACTATCCAAGTTTGACGTGCTCGTTTTGTTCTATGAAGGGACACGAACTATCAAGGTGTTACAAGTACAAGCACCAAATAAGGAACGCCAGCAAACTTCAACGAATAGCAGACCGATTAGCAAGGAAGCTGAAACTTGCTCAGAAGACCGCCCAGGTATGTAGGATCTTATCTTCGTCTAAGAAGTTGGTTTCTAGGGATAGAGTAAGACCATTTGAAAAGAAAGTATGGTCGAATCGTTTTGATAGACAGAAGTCTGAAGATTCCTCCCTTGAGGAAAAAGATGGACAAATCATTGTTCATCGCAACACAACTTGATTGTGTTGTTGGGAAAATCTTGTCTCATGTGCCTGATCGAAAAGAGACAAGATTGAGTGTTGTTTCAGGCTTCAGTAAAGTTTTTCCTTCTTTTCTTAGATTTGTTATTTTCTGTCTATCAAACAAAATAAAGGGTTATTATCGATAATTATACTCTTTATAGGGTTTTAGAGTTGGGCGTATACGAACCTTTCAATAGGTTTCGAACCCTACAATCCTTTTTCCTTTTTGACATCCTATATAAGATTGCTTGTTGAGTTAAGTGATTCAATCACACAAATCCAGTTGTTTATAACTGTTCTCAAAGCACCATGTCAGATGGAAAGGATGTCAACATGATTGTTAAATCTTCAATCAAGGAAAAAGAAAAATCTCTGTTTTAAGTCCCTGAAAAGAAAAAGAAGGAATACAAGAAATCCCAGGGTTGCCTTCTAACTCTCAGAAGTTTTCCGATGTTCTTGATGAGTTGAAGGAAGTAAGAAAGGAGATTCGTGAAATAAAGGCTTTTGTGTCAAAGTCCTTAGAAATTCAGAGAGCCTTGGTACGACATAATCAGCCAAGACAGTTCGTTGATATAAACTCCTATCTTCGTGAACCGTATGTTCCAATGGTGTTGACAACAAGGAGTTTGGGAATGATGCTGAATTTCTCAAAGGCATTGTCGCCTAGGATGTCTTCTTTTTGGATTAGTTGGAAGAATAACTAGTGCTTTGAATAGCGATGATTGTGACTACACATAGCTATTTTTGTTTTCATCTTCTTATGTTATTTTTAGGTTTATTGGTATTAAATTCTAAAAATATTTGGAGGATGATGTTTATTGCAGTATTTTAATGGTTTGTGATATTGCAATATTTTTATGGGATATGTATTGTTTACGTCCGTGAACTTGAAGGTCCCATATTGCAGTCAAAAGTAAAGTCGTTCATGAATCGGTATTGATGAAAGGACGAATGGACTTTTGACATATACAAAAGTTATGCCTATGCAATCATGTATTTGATGGAAAATAGGATAAAATCTTTTGTTCAACAAGGATAAAGTCTATTATGTCGTTATGATGGAAAATAGAATAGATCCTTGTATGTTATCCACGGTATTGATCTTCATTGATCCATTTTATTATGTTTTACCGTGAAGGCTCCATTGTGTGTCTTATGTTGAGCACCTTACAACTAAGTCGATTTACCTTGGCTTTGTTGGTTGTTCCATAAGATGCTATATGTCGAGCATTAGAACTAAATTAATCAACTAGTTTGGTTATTTAGTTAGTACTCCATAAGTCTTCTTTCTTATGTTGAGTACATGTACGGTTAAGGTTGTCATATTCTATGATGAACTTAGTCGGGGTTCCATAAGTTCTCTTATGTTGAGCCCAAAATAATTAAATTGATTACTTCGGTGATTAGTTTGGTTGTTTGTATTCCAATTAGATTAATTATAGGTTCTCTTGTAATTAATCTAGTTGAGTTTTCATATATTCCACAAGTTCTTGTGTTGAGTATATGAAAGGCTACACTATCATGTTCTTTGGTTAATGTAGTCATATATTCCGTAAGGTTTTCCTTATGTTGAGTATTTGAACGGTTAAGTTAGTCATCTCCGTGTGATTGACTTAGTCGTAGCTCCGTGAGTTTACTTATGTTGAGCACTTTCAATTAAATTGATCACTTTTGTGGTTTGATTTAGTTGCGTATTCCAATTGAATTAATCATGGGTTTACTTGTGGTTAATTTGGTTGAGCTTTGGATATAGAAAATCATTCCTATGGTTTTTGGTGTCCAATAAAAAATCCTTCTTTTCTTTCGAAATTAAGGTCGCTCTTGTTGTTCTCTCGGGAATGACATCAAATGGGGGAGAGTTCTTTTGAACTTGTGCTTAATGGTAATATCTTGCGGGGAGTGCGGCTGTGGAATTTTATAGGGGTTATCTTGTATCTTAAAACTCCTTGATGAATGTTGTTAGCTTCGGCTATTAGATTGCATCTAAATTAAGTTGGTATGTATTTTTCTTTTGGTCATGAAATGTCTCTTGTGGAAATTTCATTATGATCCCATTCTTGTACCTTTGCCAATTTTATTGACAAAAAGGGGGAGAAATATTGTAGTTCACACTACAAATACATATGGTTTTCGGATCATTGTGTAAGGGGAGTGGTTTCCATGATCGAGATGGAGTATTGACTAAGGGGGAGTGATACATATCACCGTAGTATTATTGTTAAAGTCGTGATACAATTGGACTTTGATGTTATATAATAATACTATGACACTGTATAATAATGATCGAGAATCTCGATTTCTCTCATTGTTATAGCTACGGATCTTCAACAACGATGGTGCTAAACTTACAACCTTTGGGATCATTGGAGTACTTGGAAGGACGAAGATTTCAAGGAACGTTGAAGATTAGACTATGGAATAGGAGCCACTAAAGTTTATCTTTTTTGTATTCCATATGTATTAATAGTTTTGTCACTAAAATTGACAAAGGGGGAGATTGTTAGAGCATAGCTCGGTCAACCTCGCATGCGTTGCTATCTCAAGCATGTTTGTCAATGTTAGTGATCAAAACTATAAGTCTTGATTTCTAGCCTACATAGCTAAGTCTCGGACTAGGATAGAAAAGTGTAGTTGAGCTCAAGGACTTCATGGCGATTCATCATACAACGACGAAGATCTATACAAGGAACCGTGGAACTTCATCAACAAAAAGGTATGTGGAGACTTGAACTTATCACTCAAAAGTCTATCTCTTCTATCTCCTACTTCTTATGAGACAAAAGTCGTATGCTATATAGACTAGATCATACACATTTGACATTTCGAGCTGAGCATTCATTGCTTATCTTTTATCTCGAAATCGTGTGTTGGTAAAGCGTTTCGCTTTGATCAAGTTTATCTTCACCTAGTGACGAAAGTCATGAAAAGTTTCAATCACTTTGAGAATTGCTCTGACGTGAATCGGTCTGTGAATAACGGCTACATAGCGTCCTCTGAGAATGTCTCAATGATTGAAATGAGAGTTTAGATTACATAACCATGTATTCCTTGAACCGAAGTTTTCGAACTTTGTTGATCAAGAGAAATCGGGAGGATTGTGGAATTGGCTTGCCAAGTCCAGTCGCGAACTGTCGGAAGTTCTCGACCGAGAATTTCTGCTGGATTTTCCAAAACTCGTTTGTGTGCTAAGTCCGCGAACTCAGCGAACCCAGTCGCGAACTGGCGGAAGTTCTCTTTCCGAGAATTTCTGCTGAGTTTGGAAAACTCAACCGATTAACTTAAGTCCGCGAACTTGTTTGTGAACTTAAGAGGTTATGATCTAAAGATGTGCTCTGAACATGAAACATTAAATTACTAAGGAATGCTTTATGCAAACCGTGGCTATAATGTTCATGAGCCGATTCAATCGAATCGAATCATCTTTGTTTCAATTGTGTCTTGTGTAGTTACATAAGATCTCATAGAAATTGAAAAACTCTTTAACTAGTTCATTTGAGTAAATTGAACTAGTTATGGTGAAGAAGAACAAGGTTAATATGAAATGCTCATAGGGTTAACCTTTTGGGTTACTATGTTGAACCAACGTACACGTACACGTTTGGGCATGGTTTTCACGAACCCAGTAAAAGTATACCCAAGTGTGTGTGACAAGCTAAGTTTTCGATCTAACGGTTGAGAAATATTAGCTTGAATCTAAATCAGGTTTTCATCTAACAGTGAATAAGGATTGCTTTGTAACTAAGGAAAAACCTTGATTTGAAGGCTATATAAAGGAGACATCTAGCATTGTGATAAACTAATTCCCACACCTCTGTGTGCTACTAGTGCGCCCACTAGATTCGATCTCCATTAACCTTTGATTTTCTTCTCTAAAATCAGGTTAACGACTTAAAGACTTCATTGGGATTGTGAAGCCAGACCGATACTACTTTAACGTAGTTGTGTGATCTGATCTTGCATCTTCTATCATGCGAGTACAATCGATTGATTGTCTTGAGATCGTGAGAGTTCTCCGATTGACAAGATAAAGAAGTCACAAACATCTTCGTCTCACTGTTTGTGATTCCTCGACAATCCGCTTGTGTAGTCAGGAAGGATTGTAGAGAGGTGATTGATTAATCCAGGCTGTTCGTCGGGAATATAAGACCGGATTATCAATTGGTTCTTGTTCACCTTGATTTCATATCAAAAGACGGAACAAAACCTAGGGTTTATCTGTGGGAGACATATTTATCCTTTGATAGACTTTTCTGTGTGAGACAGATCTGTTTATTATCAAGTCTGTGATTTTGGGTTGCAGCAACTCTTGGTTGTGGGTGAGATCAGCTAAGGGAATCAAGTGCGCAGTATCCTGCTGGGATCAGAGGCGTAGGAGTACAACTGTACCTTGGATCGGTGGGAGACTGATTGGGGTTCAACTATAGTCCAGTCCGAAGTTAGTTTGCAGTAGGCTAGTGTCTGTAGCGGCTTAATATAGTGTGTATTCAATCTGGACTAGGTCCCAGAGTTTTTCTGCATTTGCGGTTTCCTCGTTAACAAAATTTCTGGTTTTTGTGTTATTTCTTTTCCGCATTATATTTTATATAATTGAAATAATACAGGTTGTGCGTTCGTGATCATCAATTGGAAATCCAACCTTTGGTTGTTGATTGATATTGATTGATCCTTGGACATTGGTCTTTGGTACCGTCCAAGTATTCCTTGTATTTGATAAAGACTCGCTATTGTTTTTAGCTTGAGTAAAAATCAAATCAAGAGAGAGATATTAACTCCTTGAGATACTTTTATCTAGATTGAGTCTGACTGTCTAGTTGATTCTCTAGCAAAGTATTTCAGAGTTAGTCCATAGAGATTGCTAAGCGAAATATTGGGTGGTGTTGTTAGACCCCCGCTTTTTCAGGACTAAACTCCAATTTAATTCCGAGAGCACCAACTTAAAAGTGAGACTCAATCAAGAATTATATCAAAGAGTTTTTATCGCTTTCTCAATACAATCAGCAAATCAAACAGATTGAAGTCTACGAGCCTGATTGATATGAGAAATAACTTGGACGGTACCAAAGACCAATGCCCAAGTGTCAATCAAGTTCTATAAAACAATCAAGGTCGGATTAATCAAGTGATTGAACTACGCACAACCTGTGATATTTCAATTATATAAACAAATATAATGCAGAAAATAAAGAACACAGACACCAGAAATTTTGTTAACGAGGAAACTGCAAATGCAGAAAAACCCCGGGACCTAGACCATATTTGAACACCGCACTGTATTAAGCCGCTACAGACTCTATCCTACTGCAAGTTAACTTCAGACTGGAATGTAGTTGAGCCCTAACCAAGTCTCACACCGATTAAGGTACAGTCGTGTTCCTTACGCCTATAGAACCACGTCGGATTCCGCGCACTTGATTCACTTAGCTGATCTCACCCACAACTAAGAGTTTCTACGACCCAAAGTCGAAGATCTATAATGTTTGTGTTCTGTCTTTTGATACGAAGATCAAGATGAACATGAACCAACTAATAATCCGGTCTTATACTCCCAAAGAGCAGCCTAGAAGTATTAGTCACCTCACAATAACCTAACTGATTAGCAGAAGAAGTTATTGCGGAATCACAAGAATCTGAGACGAAGAACTGCTGTGATTACTTTTAATATCTATACCTATCAGAGATAAATCTCAAGTAAATCTTAGAGAAGATAAAACTCAATACGATAGAACAAGTAAGATCAAAATACGCAACGACAGAGAAAATAGTTGGATCTGGCTTCACGAATCTCAAATGAAGTCTTGAAGTCGTTAACCTAATAATGGTTTTGGAAAACCTAGGTTAAAGGAGAATCAGCTCTAGTTTGCAACTAGTACACAGGAAAGCGCCGGGATTAGGTTTTCTAGTTGCTAGAGTTCTCCCTTATATAATATTTCAAATTAGGGTTGCTTTCAATCAAAGATAAGATATCTTAGTAACAAAGCATTCAATATTCACCGTTAGATGAGATCCTGATTTAAGATTCAAGCCAAGTCTGCTTAGAAAGAAAACAATTAATCTCCACCGTTAGATGGTCTTAACTTGCTACACACAAATGAAATATACTTATATTTAGATATGGGTTACCGTACCCAAACGTGTATATTGAGTTGGGTCAATAACAGTTAACCGAAGTTAGCCATATGAACACTTTTGTCTTAGCCTTATTCATCTAACACTTCTAGATCAAGAATAAAGATCAATCAATCATGATAGATAATCAAATGAATCTAACTGTGTTCCAAATATAGTTGTTCAATTATTCACCATCTCATAGAAATATATATGAATAAATTGAATCAAAATCTGTTTGATTCGATTGAACACACACTATATTAAGCCGCTACAGACACTCACCTACTCCAAGCTAACTTCAGACAGGACTGTAGTTGAACCCCAATCAGTCTCCCACTGATCCAAGGTACAGTTGTACTCCCTGCGCCTCTGATCCCAGCAGGATACTGTGCACTTGATTACCTTAGCTGATCTCACCCACAACTGAGAGTTGTTACGACCCAAAATCGCAGGCTTTGACAATAAACAAGTCTGTCTCACACTGAAAAGTCTGCGATGATAGATAAATCTGTCTCCCACAAATAAACCTACAAGTTTGTTCCGTCTTTTGATAGGAATCAAGGTGAACATGAACCAATTGATAAACCAGACTTATATTCCCGAAGAACAGCCTAATATTATCAATAACCTCACTATAATCTAAATCGTATGGTAGCGAAACTAGATATTATGGAATCACAAACGATGAGACGAAGATGTTTGTGATTTCTTTTTATCTTTCCCTATCGGAGATATAATCTCAAGTCAATTATTCAATTGAACTCGTACGATAGAAAATGGCAAGATCAGATCGCTCAACTAAAAGAGAAGTAGATTCGTATGGCTTCACAATCCCAATGAAGTCTTTAAGTCGTTAACCGACAGGGTCTCGAGAACAAACCTACGGTTAAAGGAGAATCGACTCTAGCAAAACAAATAGTATCACACAGGAGGTGTGGGTATTAGTTTTTCCAGTTGCTAGACTTCTCCCTTATATAGTTTTCAAATCAGGGTTTGAAATCTAAGTTACCTTGGAAACAAAGCATTCAATATTCACTGTTAGATGAAAAACCTGACTTATCTCTATCAACCGTTAGATCGAAACTTAGCTTGTCTCGCACACAAATGAAATGTATTCATTTAGGTTTGATTAACCGTACCTAAACGTGTACATTGGGTTGGTTCACAAATAATTAACCAATGGTTAGCCGTATGAGCACTTTCATATTAACCGTATTCATCTTTCTCATAACTAGTTCAAATGACTCATAAGAACTAGTTCAAGAGTTGTTCAATTGCTTAGATCTTTATACATAGACACAATTGAAACAAAATCGGTTTGATTCACTTGAATCAATTCATGAACAATATAGCCATGGTTTGCAAAGATTGCATTCCTTATTAATTTATTGTTTAAGTTCATGAAACTACCGATTTGAGAAATATAACCAGCTTAGGTACGCGTACGGGTACGTGTACCATAGCTACCGGACTTGAGTTTGGAAACTCAACCGAAATTTTCGTTTTGAAAACTTCTGTGGGTACGCGTGCGGGTACGCATACCTAGGTCACTGGTTTTCAGTTTGCAAACTTCACAAACTACAACAGAAATTTTCGATATAAAAACTTCCGCCAGTACGCGTACGGTACGCGTACCTAACTTGTCTCCTTCACCAATACCGCATGCACACATATGCACGCACTTGGTTTCCGTCACATGGATTTATACACTAATGTGTGAACACACTATATATGCTTATATCCATAGTTGGTTACGTAATCTCAACTCCACATTTCAATCATTGAAACATTCTTATGTAATGTTATAATAGTCGTTAGACAAAAAGAATCAACTATCGTCATCAAAGATATTTTCAAGATTGAAACGTCATCATGACTTTCGTCACGGATAAAGATGAAAATGGTTAAAGCAAAAGCTTACCAACACATATTTCGAGAAAAAGATATGCGAGTAAACTCGGTTCGAAATAACAAATGTGTATGTATGAAAACTATCATACTTATACGAATTTTGTCTCAAGAGTAGGAGATAGAGTAGATAGACTTTTATGTGATAGATGAGTTCAAGTCTCTACATACCTTTTGGTCGGATGAAGTTCCACTGGTTCCTTGAGTAGTTCTTCGTCTTCGTAAGATAATCACCATGGAGTCTGGAGCTCAACTATACCTAACTATCCTAGACCGAGACTTAGTCATAAGTAAACTAGAAAGCAAGACATATAGTTTTGATCACTAACATTGACAAACATGCTTGAGATAGCAACGCATGCGAGTTCGACCGAGCAATGCTCTAACAATCTCCCCCTTTGTCAATTTTAGTGACAAAACTATCAATACATATGGATTACAAAATAGATAAAACTTTGTAGCTTCTCTTCCACATGCTTGATATCCTTGGTGCTTCAACATTACTCTAAAACTTCGTTTTTTCCAAGTACTCCCATGATTCCATAGATGTTCAATTCAGCATCATAGTTGTTGAAGTTCCGTAGCCATAACAATGAGAAAACAAAAGCACTCGATCATTGTTATACAGTGTCATAGTATTATTACACAACATCAAAGTTCTTATATCACAACTTCAACAACAATACTATGGTGATATGTATCACTCTCCCTTAGTCAGTACTTTCGTCTCAACATGAAAACCACTCCCCCTTATATAATGACACGTAAAATACTAAACCATATGTATTTGTAGTGTGAACTACATATTAATTCTCCCCCTTTTGTCAATAAAATTGGCAAAAGTACGAAAACGGGATCCTGGTGAAATTTCCACGAACACTTCAAGACCAAACAAAAGTACATATCAACTTATTTAGATGCAATCATAAAGCCGAAGCTAAATGCATTCATCAAGGAGTTTATAAAGATACAAGATAACCCCTAAATAATTCCACAGCCGCACTCCCCACAAATATATGGAAATTAAGCGCAAGTTCAAAAGAACTATCCCCCATTTGATGTCATTCCCTAAAGAACAACAAGGGCGACCTTACTTTTACAAGAAAATAAGGATTTTATTGGACACCAAAAACCATAAAGAAATGATTTTCTATATCCAAAATTCTCAATTAAACTAACCACAAGTGGACCCATGATTAATTTAATCAGAATACTCAATCAAATTAAACACAAAAGTGATCAATTTAATTGAACATGCTCGACATAAGAGAACTTACGGAGCTACGACTATGTTAACCATAAAAGAATGATTAACTCAATCGTTTTATGCTCAACACAAGAAAACATTATAAAGCATTGCAGTATACACATAAAATATGGATCAGGGAAATATCAATACTGCGGCATATACAAAGATTCATTCTATTTTCATCATTATTTGCATAACGACTTATAATAGACATAATCTTTGTTAACAAAATATTTTAACCTATCTTCCATCAAAAATTGACATAATAGGCTTAACTTTTGTTTGTCAAAAGTTCATCGATCTTGTATCAATACTTGCATATCGACATATAAAAGAGATAACTTTTGACATCGTATGGGACAATAATAGTTCACGGACGCAAACACACATATCCCATAACACATTGCAATATATAAAACCATAAGGATTAATACTGCAAAAATCATCTTCCAAATCAACTTTAGAATTTAAACAAATAAATCTAAAAACATGAAGATGAAAACGTTGAACATAGTACTCACAATAATGGTTATTCCAAACCTTAGTTATCCTTCTTAAACGAAAAAAAGAATAATTTTTTTAAGAAGTTTCCTAGATAACATAAGAAATATATCTAAGACTTGCTATCAAATTTCGAACACATGTCAGTTCTTCATTAGCTTCCTTCAGCTTGATCTTCACGAACTCGAGATTCTTTCTGGCGATCACGAACTGTTTACGCAGAGCTTCAAAATCTTGAAGAAGATTTCCAACCAGTTGCTGTGATAATTGAACTGGTTGCTTGTCTACATGATCAATTGCATGATAACAATTTATAGGAACAGGGTTCTCATAAAACTCAGCAATGTTGTTTTCATTCTCAACTTTTTTCTTGCACCCTTCCATAGTTTGCACCATTATTTCACAGGAGATTATCTTTCGTTACCGAACTAGTATATATCAAGAAAATCTTCAGGATATATTAGATACATATAGTGAAACCCTAGGGTTATACCAGTAAAGGTCGGTAATGGGTCAGGTATGCAAACGCTCACAGTTATGAACCATGTTCAAAAACCGTCTAAGCACAGAAGCCTTATAAAAGGCTATGTCAAGGTACTTTTTAAATTAAAAGGAGGAGTACTGAAAATTTCAACAAAGCATGATTTTCTCAAGAGTTTTTAAGTATCAATTGTGCTTCATTAAGAAAGGAAAGCTAGAGTAGAATTCTTCTTAGAAAACTTCAACCTAAAGAACCAAACGGAAAAAAATACAACAACCATTCAAGACGAGTTGCATCTTGAAATCTGTGTGCATCCTCATGAGAAGGAAACGAGAATGCACATCGAGAGTGGTTAAGTTGTAGATAGAGTGTGTAACTCATTATCGTTTTCCTTCTCTGAGTTACAAAGGGAATTAATTTCAGAAGAATTATTACACGAAGAATAAGGTATACCTGAAAATGCTTTCTTCCTCAATTTTTTGATTTTCCGCTTAATATTATTTATACTGGTTCTTAAATCTGAAGCATGATTGTTGATGTGTATGTGATCGAGATACGATACTTTGGACACCGTGTGATCCTTGCCAGCCGGTGATATTCCATCCTTACTTGAGGGATCCTTCTTCCTTTGACGTCTTTTTCTCTTCACTGGAGCATCAAACGTCTTAGTTGTCCATACGACATTTTTTATTCTATGACTATAGAAGGAGTTAGTATCATATGTATAACTAGGGAGGGACTTATCAAAGTACTCCCTGGAATTTGAGACTGTGATGTTATTGTCCCAGGGAGGAGTAGGCTTGATTACTTGCTTTGACATCCATATGAGAATGTTATGAAGTTTTTCATTCCTTATCCGAAAGCGACATTTTCTTTCAACATGACCCTTGTTTTCACAATAGTAGCAGTTGAAGGAAATGTTTTTAGCGGCTCTCCTGTGCCATGTCTTCGAAGAATGACAATCTTTGTTTACTGGACCATCAGCTGTGACAGGTGTTTCTTCACATAACAAGTTGTTCTTAGCACAGACAAAATTGATCTTCCTAGTGTTTGGAGCGTCTATTCCTTTATAGCCCAGAACACGTGTATCACGATGTTCTTTACATGCTACTAACATGGAAGATAATTTTGTAGAGATAGTGTTGAACCTTTTCAGATTCTCTTCTAGTGATTTTATCTTGGTGACAGTTGTAGATAGATCATTCTTCAATTGACATTCTTTTGCAAGAAGAAGGCTTTCTCTGTCATTATAGTATTTCTGTTGAGAGTCATACTTTGCCTCAGATTCAATAAGTTCTTCTTTCAACACACAGAAACTCTTCTGAAGTTTTTCACATTCAACAGTCTTTGAATGGACTTCTTCTTCCTTGTCTTTAAGGATTGATTGTAAGAGTTTATAACCACAATAAAATCCTTTAAAGAGTTTCTTTAGTTTCCTATTTTCACGACAGAGAGGAAACATATATTCTGCAAGATAGGCAGTTGATCCCTTTTTTTTTCTATGATATCGTCAAAGAGTATGATGTATTGTGAGACTTCTTCATCAATACTCGGTCCCTCGTCTGAGTCACTTTCATCTGAAAGTTCATCCAGTTAATCATCTAGGCGATTTTCCCAGTTGACATAGGTTTCTGACAGAGGGAGAGATATAAAAGAATTCTTGAAAGTCCCTGGACAGTATCAGGAGGATTCTGATCTGGTTTTCCGAAGTTAGAGATATCACTATTGTCCATAGAGTCAGATCCCTACAAACACAGACTTTTGAGGTCTTAAACGTGTTTGCCTGCTCTGATACCAATTGAAAAAGCGGGGGTCTAACAACCACACCCAATATTTCGATTAGCAATCTGTATGGACTAACTCGAATATACTTTTAAGAGAATAAACTAGACAGTCAGACTCAATCTTAATAAAAAGTATATCAAGGAGTTAATATCTCTATCTCTCGATTTGATCTATACTCAAGCAAATAGAAATCTGCAAGTCTTTATGAAATAAAAGAGAGATATAAACTTGGATGGTACCAAAGACCAATATCCAAGGATCAATCAATTTCTAATCAACAACAAAAGGTTGGATTTCACAATTGATCGATACAACGCACAACCTATGATGTTTCAATTATATAACAAAATATAATGCGGAATAAAAATAGCACAAACACCAGAAGTTTTGTTAACGAGGAAACCGCAAATGCAGAAAAACCCTGGGACCTAGTCCAGATTGAACACGACACTGTATTAAGCCGCTACAGACACTAGCCTACTACAAACTAACTTCGGCCTGGACTATAGTTGAACCCTAATCAATATCACACTGATTCAAGGTACAGTTGCGCTCCTTACGTCTATGATCCCAGCAGGATACTACGCACTTGATTCCCTTAGATGATCTCACCCACAACCAAGAGTTGCTACGACCCAAAGTCGAAGACTTTAATAAACAAATTTGTATCACACAGAAAAGTATATGATGATAGATAAATCTGTCTCCCACAGATAAACCTACAAGTTTGTTCCGTCTTTTGATAGAAATCAAGGTGAACAGGAACCAATTGATAAAACGGACTTATACTCCCGAAGAACAGCCTAGTATTGTCAATCACCTCACAATAATCTAATTCGTATGGTAGCGAAACTAGATATTGTGGAATCACAAACGATGAGACGGAGATGTTTGTGATTTATTTTTATCTTGTCCTATCGGAGATATAATCTCAAGTCAATTATTAAATTGAACTCGTACGATAGAAAATGGCAAGATCAGATCGCTCAGCTATAAGAGAAGTAGTTTCGTCTGGCTTCACAATCCCAATGAAGTCTTTAAGTCGTTAACCGACATGGTCTCGAGAAGAAACCTACGGTTAAAGGAGAATCGACTCTAGCAAACCAACTAGTATCACACAAGAGGTGTGGGGATTAGTTTTTACAGTTGCTAGACTTCTCCCTTATATAGTTTTCAAATTAGGGTTTGCAATCTAAGTTACCTTGGTAACAAAGCATTCAATATTCACCGTTAGATGAAAAACCTGACTTATCCAAGATAATATCTATCAACCGTTAGATTGAAACTTAGCTTGTCTCACACACAAATGAAATGTATTCATTTAGGTTTGAGTAACCGTACCTAAACATGTACATTGGGTTGGTTCACAAATAGTTATCCAATGGTTAGCCATATGAGCACTTTCATATTAACCGTATTCATCTTTCTCATAAATAGTTCAAATGACTCATAAGAACTAGTTCAAGAGTTGTTCAATTGCTTAGATCTTTATACATAGACACAACTGAAACAAAATCGGTTTGATTCACTTGAATAAATTCATGAATAATATAGCCACGGTTTGCAAAGATTGCATTCCTTATTGATTTATTGTTTAAGTTCATGAAACTACCGTTTTGAGAAATATAACCATCTTAGGTATGCGTACGGGTACATGTATCATTGCTACCGGACTTGAGTTTGGAAACTCAGCAGAAATTTTCGGTTTGAAAACTTTCGTGGGTACGTGTATGGGTAAGCATACCTAGGTGACTGGTTTTCATTTTGCAAACTTCACAAACTACAACAGAAATTTTCGGTATGAAAACTTCCGCCAGTACGCGTACCTAACCTGTCTCCTTCACCAATACCGCATGCACACATATACACGCACTTGGTTTCCGTCACATGGATTTATACACTAATGTGCGAACACACTATATATATGCTTATATCCATAGTTGTTCACATAATTTCAACTCCACATTTCAGTCATTGAAACATTCTTCTATAATGTTATAATAGTCGTCAGACAAAAAGAATCAACTATCGTCATCAAAGCTATTTTCAAGATTGAAACGTCATCATGACTTTCGTCACGGGTAAATATGAAAATGGTTAAAGCAAAAGCTTACCAACACATATTTCGAGAAAAAGATAGGCGAGTAAACTCGGCTCGAAATAACAAATGTGTATGTATGAATATTATCATACTTATATGACTTTTGTATCAAGAGTAGGAGATAGAGTAAATAGACTTTTAAGTGACAGATGAGTTCAAGTCTGTAGTACCTTTTGGTCGGATGAAGTTCCACTGGTTCCTTGAGTATTTCTTCGTCTTCGTAAGATAATTGCCATGGAGTCTGGAGCTCAACTATACCTAACTATCCTAGGCCGAGACTTAGTCATAAGTAAACTAGAAATCAAGACATATAGTTTTGATCACTAACATTGACAAACATGCTTGAGATAGCAACACATGCGAGTTCGACTGAGAAATGCTCTAACATGACTAACGGTGGTTGAACTTTGATTGCACCTTGTTTGTTTATGCTTGAGAATCTTCTCTTTCTGATATAAGATTCACTCAAACTAGATCGAAGTTTCGACAGGGATCTTTAGACTGTTGTTAGTGCTAAAGACGATCTTGTGATAATCCATTGTTAACGCACTCCGTTCTGTGAGTGATTGTTTACAAGAGATTCAAGTTGTTGTGTGCAGGTGTTTATTGAAGATCTAAGAGGATTTGAAGACAAAGAAGATATTGAAGATTTCTGATTAGGGGTTCATAATCTTTGGTGTGCACAATACTTGTTTCGGTATAAGAGGATCCAACTATAATCGGTTTATCCTTGTGGTAGATTGGATTGATTAGTTGTGTAGATCGGCGTCAATACAATTCTTTGTGATTAAAAGTATTGATTGCAAAATCTTAACAATTACTTTGGTAGTTGAACATAAGATAGATCTAAGAACCCCACGAAGGAGTTTATTTGAGATAAACAGAAGAGCCTTTGTCGAACTCACATCACTTGGCTGAAGAGAGTTGCTACCAAACATATTTGTTATGTTCATTGTTATTATTACACAACATCAAAGTTCAATTGTGATGTGTTTCACAACAAAGCCTAGAGTAGATAGACTTTTGAGTGACAGATAAGTTCAAGTCTTCACATACCTTTTTGTCGAGAAGTTCCACCGGTTCCTTGAGTAGTTCTTCTACTTGTATAATGAATCACCATGAAGTCCTCGAGCTCAACTACACTTTTTATCCTAGTCCGAGAATTAGCTATAGTAGACTAGAAATCAAGACTTATAGTTTTGATCACTAACATTGACAAACATGCTTGAGATAGCAACGCATGCGAGTTCGGCCGAGCAATGCTCTAACAATCTCCCCCTTTGTCAATTTTAGTGACAAAACTATCAATACATATGGAATACAAAAAAGATAAAGAAACTTAAGTAACTCCTATTCCACATATCTAATCTTCAACATTCCTCAAAATCTTCGTCACTTCCAAGTACTTCAATGATCCCAAAGGTTGTAAGTTTAGCATCACCGCTGCTGAAGATCCGTAGCTATAACAATGAGAAAGCATCGGTCTCGATCATTGTTATACAATGTTATAGTATTATTACACAACGTCAAAGTTCAATTGTATCACAACTTCAACAATAATACTATGGTGATCTGTATCACTCCCCCTTAGTCAGTACTCCATCTCACATGGAAACCACTCCCCCTTACATAATGACCCGAAGACCATATGTATTTGTAGTGTGAACTACATATTAATTCTCCCCCTTTTTGTCAATAAAATTGGCAAAGGTACAAGAACGGGATCATAATGAAATTTCCGTAAGAGACATTTCATGACTAAAAAGAAAGAACACATATCATCTTATTTAGATGCAATCATATAACCGAAGCTAATAGCATTCATCAAGGAGTTTAAAGATACAAGATAACCCCTCTAAAATTCCACAGCCGCATACCCCTCAAGATATGATCATTAAGCACAAGTTCAAAAGAACTCTTCCTCATTTGATGTCATTCCCTAAAGAACAACAAGAGTGACCTTAATTTCAAAAGAAAAGAAGGATTTTATTGGACACCAAAAACCATAAGAATGATTTTTTTATATCCAAAAACTCAATCAAATTAATCACAAGTAAAACCCGTGACTAATTTAATCGGCATACGCAATCAAATCAAACACAAAAAGTGATCAATTCAATTGTTTGTGCTCAACATAAGAAAACTCATGGAGACACAAAAATACTCAACTAGATTAATTACAAGAGAACCCATAATTAATCTAATTGGAATACACAACAAAAATAATTACGAAAGAAATCAATTTAATTGTCAATAGTTTTGCTCGACATAAGAAAACTTACGGAGCAATAACTAAATAACCAAACAAGATGATTAATTTAGTTCATTAGGAAAAGAACATCAAAGTTATACAGTCTTATACAATGTCATAGATATATCAAAAAGGGGAACCGATCCTATGGACATGTGCAATACGTTTTTAGGCAAAGGGGAACCGATCCTATGAACATGTGCAACACATATAAGTTAGATACCATATATATGTGGGGAACCGATCCTAGTACCTAGTCAACCGAATTTTGGAAAACTAGTGTGACTATGCACCATACTCACGTGGAGGTAGAACCGAAACTTGTTTTGGTAGAACCATTAAACCCATGATTCGCGATTGAGTGTTTCTTGATCAATCGCATAGTTCTTGAAAGTCAGATGAACCAATTCTAAACTTGTTTGGAAGTGTGGAAAATCAGTTTCAAGGTTGTAAGTATGAAAGATGACTTACAAAGCAAGGATGTCGGCATACTTTGAACACGTGCAGTATGAAAGAGGAGTTACAAAGTAAGTAATGTTTATCTTTTATTGTTCAAAGTTATTCCTTAATAGCTAAAGGAAGAAAATCCCAGGATCGAAACATAAATAAGTTAAGAATCTTTTAATTAAGGTCTTAATTTTATTTTAGGAAAATAAGAATTAGTAATGTGCATTTACTAGTTAAAGATTTTCCAAAGAGATTTTCAGTCATTATTTTGGACAGAGCATTTCCAGGAATTATGGAAACCGAATTTGTGCTTTAATGACTATCTTGAGAATATTTTCGATTTTGGAAATTCCTTGGTGTCCAAACTTCCTTGTCTATAAATACTTCAAGTTTGCATTTCTAGCAAACTAATCCTTCGTGACAACAAACTTCCTCGGTTGTGTTGTTACTGGTGAAGCCGCCTATTCGGAGATGGGAGTAACCTAATTAGGCGAAATCTCTTACGGCCACTCAGTTTAAAGTCTTCTTTGGGATTGAGAAGCTTTATTAGTACCGTTGGTGGGAAACTAGATAATTGTTGTTTATCTTGTGTTTTCGATTGATTTGATTGACTAACGTTGGTTGAACTTTGATTGCACCTAATTTGTTTATGCTTGAGAATCTTTTCTTCTGATATAAGATTCACTCAAACTAGATCGAAGTTTCGAAAGGGATCTTTAGATTGTTGTTAGTGCTAAAAATGATCTTGTGATAATCCATTGTTAACAGACTCCGTTCTGTGCGTGATTGATCACAAGAGAGCAGGTGTTTATTGAAGATCTAAGAAGATTTGAAGACAAAGAAGATATTGAAGATTTCTGATTTGGGGTTCATAATCTTTGGTGTGCACAATACTTGTTTCGGTATAAGAGGATCCAACTATAATCGGTTTATCCTTGTGGTAGATTGGATTGATTAGTTGTGTAGATCGGCATCAATACAATTCTTTGTGATTAAAAGTATTGATTGCAAAATCTTAACAATTACTTCGGTAGTTGAACATAAGATAGATCTAAGAACCTGCCGAAGGATTTTATTTGAGATAAACAGAAGAGCCTTTGTCAAACTCACATCACTTGGTTGAAGAGAGTTGCTACCAAACAGATTTGTTGTTCCTTTACTATTTGGAATACGAACCAAAGGAATTGTTCCAAGTACGTGACTTATTCATAGGTCGGAGGCGTGGGAATACAGACGGAACTAGGTGAACTATAGGTTTAGTTGCTTGGTCTCAACTATACGAAGTTGGTTTAATTTTGTGTAGCGGCTTAATCCTGAGAGTATTAAATTCTGGACAAGGTCACGGGATTTTTCTGTATTTGCGGTTTCCTTGTTAACAAAATTTTTCTGCATTTGCATTTATTGAGATAACACTTATGTCCATATCATATCTCTATAAACACAGACTTGTAAGGTGTTTAACGTGTTTGCCTGCTCTAATACCAATTGAAAATGCGGGGGTCTAATAACCACACCCAACAATTTGTTTGGAAATCTGAGAGGACTTACTCCAATACACTTTCTAGAAAATCAACTAGACAGTCAAACTCAATCTATAATAAAGTGTATCAAAGAATTTAATATCTTTAACTCTTAATTCAATCCGCAATCAGCAAATAGAAATCTGCGAGCCCGATTGAATATTAGAGGAAGTACTTGAACGGTACCAAAGACCAATGTTCAAGTGTCAATCAACGTAAATAAACAACCCAAGGTTGGATATTCTAATTGATTGATCATAACGCACAACCTGTGATATTTCAATTACATAACAAAATATAATGCGAAAAAGAAATAACACATACACCAGAATTTTGTTAACGAGGAAACTGCAAATGCAGAAAAACCCCGGGACGTAGTCCAGATTGAACACCATACTGTATTAAGCCGCTACATACACTAGCCTACTACCATTTAACTTCGTACTGGACTGTAGTTGAACCCTAATCAATCTCACACTGATTCAAGGTACAGTTGCGCTCGTTACATCTCTGATCCCAGAGGATACTACGCACTTGATTCCATTAGTTGATCTCACCCACAACCAAGAGTTGCTACAACCCAAAGTCGAAGACATGATATAAAAATCTGTCTCACACAGAAAAGTCTATAGGATTGAATAAATCTGTCTCCCACAGAAATACCCAAGAGTTTTTGTTCCGTCTTTTGATAAATCAAGGTGAACAGGAACCAATTGATAACCCGTACTTATATTCCCAAATAACAACCTAAAATTATCAACCACCTCACAATAAACTTAATCGACTAGCGAAACAAGTTATTGTGGAATCACAAACGATGAGGCGAAGGTGTTTATGATTACTTTTCTATCTTGCCTATCAGAGATATAAAATCTCGAGCCAATTATTTCAATTGTACTCAATACAATAGAAACAGCAAGATCAGATCACGCAACTACAAAGATAATAGTTGGGTCTGGCTTCACAATCCCAATGAAGTCTTCAAGTTGTTAACCTATAGGGTCTCGAGAAGAAACCTAAGGTTAAAGGAGTATCGACTCTAGTTATGCAACTAGTAACATACATGAGGTGTGGGGATTAGGTTTCCCAGTTAGTAGAGTTCTCCTTTATATAATTTTCAAATCAGGGTTTGCAATCCAAGTTACCTTGGTAACAAAGCATTCAATAATCACCGTTAGATGAAAAACCTGATTCAACCAAGCTAATATCTTTCAACCGTTAGATCGAACTTAGACTGTTACACACAAATGAAATGTACCCTCATTTAGGTTTATATAACCGTACCTAAACGTGTACACCATGTTGGTTCACAAACAGTTAACCGAGGTTATCCATATGATTACTCTCATATCAACCTTATTCATCTCAACCATAACTAGTTCAAATGATTCAAATGAAACTAGTTAAAGAGTTGTTCAATTTCTATAGAAAACACAATTGAAACCAAATCGGTTTGATTCACTTGAATCAATCATGAACATTATAGCCACGGTTTTCAAAGACTGCATTCCTTATGATTTAAATGTTTAAGTTCATGAACTGAACGATTTTACAAAGTAACTTGCTTAAGTATGCGTACAGGTATGCGTACTTGAGCAACCGGATTTGAGTTTGTTAAGTTTCCAAACTCAGCAGAAATTTTCGGTATCGAAAAATTCCGCCAGTATACGTACGGTTACGCATACTTAAGGTGACTAGTTTAGGAGTTTGTGATTCCCAAACTCAGCACATATTTTCGGTTCGAAAACTTCCGCCAATATGCGTATGGGTACACATACTTATCTTGTCTCCTTCACCAATTTCGTATACACACATATGCATACTCTTCGCTCTCGGTTTATGGATTTATACACTAATGTGCGAACACACTATATATGCTTATATCCAGACATGGTTACATTCTCAACACTTTATTTCAACATTGAAACATTCTTCTATAATGACCATAGCCGTTTTCACAGACTATTAGCATCAAAGCAATTTTCAAGATATTGAAATACTCATTATCGAAACATTCCAAGCCTACATCAAATGATTGTATCACACAAACAATGTAAGATGTTACTCGGAAATTTTCTCATGATATAAGATGAACTTGGTCGAAGCGAAAGCTTACCAACACATATTTCGAGAAATATGTAAGCGAGATATACTCAGCTCGAAATCTCAAATGTGTATAGAGAAAACTATATCGTAACACGACTTATGTCTCAATATAGGAGATAGTAGAAATAGACTTTCCAAGTGATAGATGAGTTCAAGTATCCACATACCTTTTGTCGAAGTTCCACAAGCTCCCCTTAGTAGTTACTCGTCTTCAAGAGATGAACGCCGAGAGATCTAAGCTCAACTGCACTATCTATATCCTAGTCCGAGACATCTATAAATAGGATAGAAATCAAGACTTGTAGTTTTGATCACGAACATTGACAAACTTGCTTGAGATAGCAACGCATGCGAGTTCGACTGAGCAATGCTCTAACAGTAACACATAAGATGCGAAAATCTTTTCAAATCTTGTCAAAATTATTTATTTAAGGATGACATCTATGTTTGGTATGTGTCAAAGGTATTTCAAGTATATGTACTCAACGTGCCTGAGAACTTATGCTAAAGGATGTATTCTCAAATCATATCTCAAGCAAAACTTCTGAAAGCCTTGAGTGGAATAACTTCAAAGAAAACTGTTCATCTTGATGATACCTTCAAGAAATCTGGTTATGAAGATATAGAAAATGAAAAGGAAGATGTGACTCAATTCCTTGTCCAAAATAGTTTGAATGCTAAGATTGATATGATCAATCTACAACAAGTCATCCTCAGTACTATTGAAACTCATCATAGACAGGCAGCACTACTAAGAACTGTTATTCGTAACCAAAGAAATCTGATTACACTTGGAATCGGTAATAGGGAGTATGCTTGGAATATTAATCGAAAGGTTAATGCTTTAGCCTGTGAACACAATCAAGGTACTGTGTGCAGAATCCGAGATATCAGTCGTGATGCTGTTGATGAAGATCCTGAAAAATTCGAGGACATTGAAGATGATCTTTAATAATCCGTTTAAAGATCTGTCAGAAAGAAAATATGCATTAGTTTTTGGATTATTTCAATAAAGTCTATTATGAATAAAACTATCTTATTTATGAATAAAATTATTAGTTTATAATTTTTCTTCGGATAGTTTTTCGTTTACATAGCTTGTGCTTGAATGCTTTATATTATTGCTATGTATGCTTATGGGATGTTTGATTTCGTTTTTCATGACCTTACGTTTCGATCTCATATGATGTGAACCCTTATGGTTTGGGTGACTTTTTGGTTTAGCAGGATTAAGTTATAGCCCATGTTGGTAGGCTTTATCAAAGGATCATGAGGGGTTCTGATTGAAACAATATGTGAAAAAGTCACATTATGTTGAATTGTTTGGTTTAGCATAAAATCACATGTGTTTCGAGGTTTCAACTTTTGTGTTGCATTAGTTAAAACCGGTTTTCAACCTTTATCTGGTAAAGGTTGGTTGTTGTTGTTCTTTTGTCTTGCAAGAGGATGACAACATAATGATGTTTTGGTATCAATTCTTCCTGGGAAGTTGCAAACATTAATGGAGAAGAGGATGCGAAATTTGAGGTAACGACTTTGTTAGTTAATCGTTTTCCTGTTTAAGAAAAGCCTGATTTTATTGCATATATTTATTTCTTTTGCTTAACAAAATTTCGGTACAATTGATGTTTTATTCCATTGTTCATGTATGGATCTGTGTGTGATTCAATTGTTTCCGGTTAAGAAAAACTATTGTTATCTTGCTTTATTGTTTGATATCAATCATTTAGGCTTAGAAAATTTCGGTGCAATTGCGGTGCTTTAATGTCTATGTTGTTTCAATTGCTTCCGGTTGAGGTAAATAATTATGCAAGTTGATTTATTTGGTTTGTATGAATTGTTTATGGCTTAACAAAAGAAAAGGTTTTCGGGAAGAATTGTTTAGTCCAATTTGATTCCGGATAAGAGAAACTAAGTTAATTCTGATCTTAGTTAGACTTATCAAAGTGAAGGTTTCGGTTATTCAAGTCTAATCGAATGCCTTAACAAGAAATGCTAGTTAACTAACCTAGTAATTGTCTTGTTTAAAAGTGGAAGGTCTAAGTTATATGGATAATTAGAACCTGATGAAAAAATAGAGTTATTTCTGATCTTTATTTTGGTCTTGTCGAACAAGCGATTGTATTTGTGCAATCGGTTTAGCAAAGGAACTAAGGTGCTTAGTCGATTTTTTTTTGTTTGCTAAACTATTAGGGAAAATTGCTTCGGGCAAGTTTTTCCTTGGTAACATATCAAAACAAAATTACTTTGTAGTTTCGGTTTTGATATTGGTTATCAAAAATGGTGTGTGGAACCCTCGTGCTTAACTCTATAGGTTGCAAGTCTTGTGAGATTTGTAAGATCCTTTCGGTTTGTCCTTTATTTGATCGTATCTTTGTCATTTTGTGACAAAAAGGGGGAGAAATATATGGAGTAAACAAGTGATATTGATATTAATTTGTATTGATTTGGTATCACTAAAGGAAAGGACAATGGTGCTTAAACGTTTTATCCAGCGAAAGAGTAAAGCATAGAATAAGGGGGAGTAGCATATCACATTGATAAGGAAATAACAAAGACGTTCGAATTGAAAATCTACCTATCTTACCTTTAGGGGGAGTATTAACTTTGTTATTATAATGTCAACAACGACATCTATGGATTGAATGTATACAGGTTATTGTGCTGTTGCATTTGGGAATCAAGCGTATGTGTAATGAATTCTTGTAATTTGTTTATCAATATGATGTAAGAGTTTTGTCAAAGGGGGAGATTGTTAGAGCATGGCTCGGTTGAACCCACCAAGCGTTGGTATGTCAAGTTTGGTTGTCATATTTTAGTAAACCAAAACTCATTTAAAGAGTCGCTTGATTATTTACTAGAGTCGGATTCGTATAGGTTAGCTTGAAAGTATTAGGATATGAGACATTACAAGTATTACGTGAAGACTTGAACAATGTGAAGAAGTAAGGAGCTACAACGACGACATCATCCTTCCACTTGAGGTTAGTAATATTTGACTTGAACTGTTTCATTCCCTAACGTATCTTTCAAGTCGTGCATATTGAAAACATTACTACGAAGCTATGAATGATTATACTCTAGTTAGACGTAGTATTAAGGAATACAATACGAAGTATAACGCTTATCTGTTGAACTTCGTATATAAGACATCGACATAATCGTTTGAATGCTATTGTGATTATGTATGGGTATGAGGTGAATATTTTGTCCTAGGAAACAATGTTTTACATTCGTTTAAAGGAAGTACATTCATGAACTTGTTTGGTGAATCGAAAGGGAAATCGCTAGGCTTATTGGTATTGTTATTCATTGCAAATCTTTTGAATTACCAATATGTATGTTTAGTATAACCGCTCATGACTTGCTTATGTTCTTGGTAAAACTATTCACAAGGCCTGACTTTTGTATTGGTATGACTTTTATTAGTGAAACCGATCTTAAGTAATCACCTGAGATGGTATGATCGATTTATTGTAATTGGTATGACCAACTCTAGTCATTGGGGGAACCGATCCTAGTAATAGGTGCAACCGATCACAAAAGGGGAATCGATCATTGTAAGAGGTGAAACAAGTTTCTAGTTATTGGGAACCGATCCTATGAACACGTGCAACACATTTTTAGTTATTGGGAACCGATCCTATGGACATGTGCACCAAATACAAGTTAGATACCATATATATAGGGGAAACGATCCTAGTACCTATTCAACCAAGTTTTGGTAACTAGCGTGAATAATTCTAGTACCCACATAAAGGTAGAACCGAAACTTGTTTTCATAGAACCGTGAAACCCATGTTTGGAGATTTGATAGGATAATCACTCACATAGTTCTTGGAAGTCAGATGAACCAATTATAAACTTGTTTGGAAGTGTGGCAAATCGGTTCCAAGATTGTAAGTATGAAAAAGGACTTACAAAGTAAAGATGTCGACATACTTTGAACATGTGCAGTAACGCTTATCTTTTATTATTCAAAGATATTCCTTAATAGCTAAAGGACAATCCTGGATCGAAATAAATTAAGAATCTTTTAATTAAGGTTTTTAGTTTTGCATATCTTTAGAAAATAAAAATTAGTAATGTGCATTTACTAGTTGGAGATTTTCTAAGAGATTTTCGGTCAATATTTGGACAAAGCATTTCTAGGAATTATGGAAACCGAATTTGGAAATATATTGCATATCTTGAGAATATTTTCGGTTTTGGAAATTCCTTGGTGTCCAAACTTCCTTGGTCTATAAATATTGAAGTCTGCATTTCAAGCAATCTAATCCTCAAAGCCAGAAAAACTACCTAGTTGTGTTGTTACTGGTGGAGCCGCCTATTCGAAGAAGAAAGTAACCTAATTAGGCGAAATATCTTACGGCCACTCGGTTTAAAGACTTCTTTGGGATTAAGAAGCTCTATTAGTACCGTTGGTGGGAAACTAGATAATTGCGGTTTATTATTAGTTTTCGATTGATTTGATTGAATAACGGTTGTTGAACTTTGATTGCACCTAGTTTGTTTATGCTTGAGAATCTTCTCTTCTGATATAATATTCACTCAAACTAGATCGAAGTTTCGACGGGGATCTTTAGACTGTTTGTAGATCTAAAGACGTCTTGTGATAATCCATTGTTAACAGACTCCGTCTGTGTGTTATTGATCACAAGAGATTCAAATTGATTGTGTGCAGGTGTTTATTGAAGATCTAAGAAGATTTGAAGACGAAGAAGATTTCTGATTTGGGTTCATAATCTTTGGTGTGCACAATACTTGTTTCGGCTGAAAATGATCCAACTATAATCGGTCTATCTTTGTGATAAATTTGATTGATTAGTTGAGTAGATCGGCATCAATACAATTCTTTGTGATTCAAAGTATTGGTTGCAAAATCTTGACAATTACTTTGGTAGTTGTTATTAGATAGATCTAAGGACATGACAAAGGAGTTTATTGGGATAAACGGAAGACCCTTTTGTCGAACTCATATCACTTGATTGAAAAGAGTTGTTACCAAACAGATTTGTTGTTCCTTTACTATTTGGAATACGAACCAAAGGAATTGTTCCAAGTGCGTGACTTATTGCAAGTTGGAGGTGCAGGGATACATACGGAACTAGGTGAACTATAGATTTAGTTGCTTGGTCTCAAATATATGAAGTTCGTTTGGATTTTGTATAACGGCTTAATCCTGAGAGTATTCAATTTTGGACAAGGTCCCGGGGTTTTTCTGCATTTGCGTTTTCCTCGTTAACAAAATCTTGCTGTGTCATTTACTTTTATTTTCCGCAATTATAATTGTTGTTATTATAATTTAAAGTAAATTACAAAAACATTAATTCATATTTACTTGATAGTAATCCTATTGTGTTTGGTTAAGTCCGAAGCTTTTATCAAGTAAACATACTTCGTTGTTGTATTGCCTCGATCTTGTATCCATAGTCAATCACGCAAGTTATCTTGTTGTCGTATTGTCTCGATCTCGTATCCATAGACGATCACACAAAGTGTGAACCGATTAGTTGTATTGTGTCGACTCAGTCCATAGACAATCACTTTCGGAGAAAGGACTTATAGGTGGAAAAGTTTTAGATTGGGGTATATTTGGATACCCTCGTCTTTTCAAGTTCTTTGTCTTCATTCGATGAACACCGTGGAGTCTAAAGCTCAACTACACTTACTATCCTAATCCGAGACTTAGCTATAAGTAGACTGGAAATCAAGACTTATAGTGTGACAACTAAACTTGACAAACAAGTTTGAGATAACAACTTTTGCGAGTTCGACCGAGCAGTGCTCTAACAACATATTACATAACTGAAAGTTAATCTTAATAAAACATAACTTTTTTTTTAATTAATCATAGTTGTTTATTAAGGACGATTAAATGTAGATTGTCGAGTCGAGGTGTTGCCTGGCCATTTTAGGTGACGCTGACTCAATATAATTAAGTATAGGGTATAAACGAAGTATAATGAGTTTAAACATAATAATCAATAGAAGAGTGAGTTTCCATTACACCAAAATATTTGCACCAATCAAACTTTACCAAGTGTCACTCGAATTGCCGCATCGCAGAAAGCTTCTTTTGACCAATACAAAGCGAGGGTTCCGTCACCATTCAATATGGGAGCTTTGTTTTTCCAGGACTTTAACTGTTGGGACTTGAGATGCCAACCCGTCTAGGCTTCTATTATCTGCGCAGTTGTGTTATGAATCCACAAGATGGGTTGAATTCACACACACAGTAACCTACTTTTTCCAAAGGAATGAGCCTAATTTTATTAATTTCTTTCTTCTTACCAGTTTCAATAAATCATTGAGAATAAATACATCAATTATTCCTCACACTCTCAGATGATTCGGTAGCCGTTAGATCTTTCTCTTCCTACCAAATCATGTGGCTAAGAAAAACAATAAAACGACCATGGGAAAGAGGACACGTATACTCCTAATTTTGACCAACCGACTAACTAGTGAAGTGACTATTCGGCTCACTCCCAAGTTAGCCAAAGGGTCATATGACTGACTCACTAATAGGCATATGAAAATACCCTCCCCATCTAAGCATCCTTGTCCTCAAGGATGAACTCAGGAAATTGAGCATGTATGTGTGAGATGTCCTCCCATGTGGCATCTTCAGGCTGTGAATTGGACCACTGGATAAGTATTTGTTGAACTTCAACACCACCTCTCAAGCTTTGTCTATGGTTTATAACAACAACAGGCAGGACAATGAAATCACCAGAAGTATCCACCAAGGGAAGGGAGGTTGAAGGAATCCTGTGCCGACCAATCGTCTTCTTTAATTGAGAGACATGAAACATATGATGTATTCTTGACCCAAAAGGTAGCTTTAACTTGTATGCAACAGTACCAACCTTTTGGAGAACCTCAAAGGGGCCATAATATTTGGCTGAGAGTTTAAGGTTCTGTCTGAGAGCCACAGATGATTGCTTGTATGGCTGTAATTTCAGAAATACCCAGTCACCCACATTAAAAGATCTGTCACATCCTGTCTTGAGCCTAGAGAGATATCAGCATAGAACTTCATCCTGTCTTGAGCCTTGAGTAGATCATCTTTGAGCAGCTGCAACATGTGGTCTCTCTCTTGCAAGTATTCTTGAACTGAAGAAACTGTTGTAGTAAAATGGACAGGGAATGCAAGATATGGAGGTAGATAACCATACAATGCTTGAAATGGTGTCATCTTAAGACTGGTGTGGAAGTTGGTGTTGAACCACCATTCAGCAAGAGACAGCCAATTGGCCCAGAGTTCTGGTTTAGTACCAGACATACATCTCAAACACTGCTCCAGGCATGCATTGGTTCTTTCTGTTTGTCCATCAGACTGAGGATGGTAAGCTGTGCTGAGATGTAAGGAGGTGCCTAAAGATTTGAACAGCTCTTGCCAAAATTGACTAATAAAGATCTTGTCCCTATCTGACACTATAGAAGAAGGCAGTCCATGTAGCTTAAAAACATGATGCATGAATTCCTTAGCTACAGATGCAGTTGTGAATGGGTGGCTGAGAGCAATAAAGTGGTGAGCCTATCAACAACTACTAGTATGACAGACTTTCTATTGGAGAGTGGCAAACCTTCAATGAAATCCATGGAGATATGTTGCCAGGCAGCATCTGGTATAGGCAATGGCTGTAGGAGTCCAGCTGGAGCAGAGTGTTCAGATTTATTGCATTCGCAAACCTCACAATTGGCTACAAACTGAAGAATGTCTTGTTTCATTTTTGGCCAGAAGAAATAAGACTTGGCCCTATTATAGGTACCTAGCATTCCTGAGTGACCACCAACAACATAGGCATGTACTGAATGCATAATAGAGGTTCTCATGTTATTACCAACACCAACATACAGTCTGTTCTTATACCTGAGAATGCCCCCTGCAAGGAGAAGGATGGATGTGTAGGACTGATGAGGAGTTGGGCCAACAACTGCTGCACAATTGTGTCATCAGTGTAGCTGCCTAGGATATCTTGAGACCATTGAGGTTGAGATAAAGAAATGGCAGAGCACTCAGAAGATTCAGGAAGCCTGGATAATGCATCTGCAACAATGTTATCCTTACCTTTTTTTTATAGTGGATCACATAATCTAACCCCAAGAGTTTCATAAGCCATTTTTGTTGCAGAATAGATGACATTATTTGCTCCATGAAGAACTTTAAGCTCTGGTGATCCGTGTTGATAATGAACTGATTATGAGAGAGATAATGTCTCCATTTTTGCACAGCCATAACAATGGCTAACAATTATTTTTCATAAGTAGATAAAGCTAAGTGGGACCAAGAGGCTTACTGAAAAAAGAAATTGGTCTGCCATGTTGCATCAAGACAGCACCAACCCCTCTAGTGCATGCATTAGTTTCTAATACAAATGGGGAAGAGAAATCAGGCAATGCCAGGACCGGAGTAGTTGTCATGGCATCTTTGAGGTCTTGGAAAGCTTGGATTGCAGATGGAGACCAAACAAAATAATTCTTCTTAAGCATGTCGGTAAGTGGCTTGCTAATATTACCATACCCTTGGATGAATCTCCTATAATAACCAGTGAGGCCCAAAAAACCTCTTAGTTGCTTCAAATATTTTTGGTTGAGGCCAAGTTTGCATGGCTGCTAACTTCTCAGGATCATCAGCAACTCCCCTATAAGAAATAATATGGCCCAAGTAATTCAACTGAGGTTGAGCAAAACAGCATTTTTTGAAGTTAGAAAAAAGACAATGTTGTCTTAATAAATCCAACACTTGAAAGAGATGTAATAAATGTTCTTCAAGGGATTTGCTGTGAATAAGAATATCATCAAAAAACACCAGCACAAACTTTCTGAGAAATGGTTGAAACACCTTGTTCATGAGTGATTGAAAGGTAGCAGGTGCATTTGTAAGACCAAATGGCATCACCTTGAACTCATAATGACCATGATGAGTTCTGAAAGCAGTTTTATAGATATCTTCAATGTGCATTCTGATTTGATGATAGCCATCTTTAAGATCCAATTTGGTGAAGATGGTAGCTCCATTTAATTCATCAAGGAGTTCCTCAATGAGAGGAATGGGGAACTTATCCTTAACTGTCATCTCATTCAATTTTCTGTAGTCTACGCAGAACCTCCAGGAACCATCCTTTTTTCCTGACCAATAAAATGGGTGCAACAAATGGACTGGTACTGTCTTGAATAAGGCCTGCATCTAACATCTCTTGAACTAATTGTTCTACCACTGCCTTCTGAATGTAGGGGCATCGATAAGGCCTTTGAGAGGTAGGTGTTGAATTTGGTTTCAAGGGAATTTTATGTTCAATAACCCTGGTAGGAGGAAGTGTGGATGGTGAGTTAAAAACATCATCATATCTGTGTAAAATAGATGTGATCTCAGGTGGTGGAGGAGCAATGGGTGCGGCTGAAATAGAGAAAAAATGACCAATAATGGCAGGAGTGTGGGTTTTGACAAATTTGAGAAATGAGGCACCACTGAGTAAGTTGCAAGAAGGTCTATCTTTGTGTCCTTGCAATGTAATATGTGAACCTTGATGTTTAAATGAGACTTTAAGGTCAGTTAGCTTGAAAACAACATCACCCATACCATGTCACATCCCCCTAAGGGAAGAACTCTCAAATCACTACCAGATTTGTAGCCCTGCATAGACCAATGTAAATTTGGACAGACACCATGGCTGACAGTGGTGTCACCATTTGCAACAGTCACCAATATTTGTCCAGTAGGAGCTATGTGTAAATGTAATTTCTCAACCAGAGAAGAATCCACAAAGCTATGAGTACTACCAGTGTCAATAAAGACAAAGATATCTTGATTCAGAAGTTTACTTGGTACTCTAATAGTGCTTTGGGTAACAAGACCAGTCAATGCATGCAGAGATATCTCCATGGTGGTATCTCCAGAAGTGGATGAAGAACCAGTCTCTTCTTCAGAGTCCTCAATAGGTGGAGAAGCATTGTCATCCTCAGATGCTACTAACATGAATAACTGTTGTGTTTTACAACGATGGCCAGGCTTGTAGAAAACATCACAATTATAGCACAGCCCCTTATCTCTTCTGGCTTGCATTTGAGCAGGAGTGAGTCGTTTAATAGGTGGCAAAGTTGGCTCAGGCTTAGTTGGTGTAAGAGGGTGAGTAATGATAGGCTTATCTGGAGAGAAAGATGGTTTGGGTATATTGGTAAGTGGTGGTAGTGAAGCTTTAAAGTTAGAAGATGGAGAAAATGAGCTAGTAGATGGTTGAAATTGTCTGGGAAAGGTTTTGTAACACTTGGATTGAGAATCAAGTGAAACTTGTTGTAATCTATCTAAGTGAAAGCCTCAGAATCCGAATTGGGTTTAAACATTTGAACAGGGTTACGGATTTCTTCTTTCAATCCACTGATAAAACTCATGATGAAATAATCATCAGACAGATTTCGATTGTTAGCCTTCATTATAGCTTTTAAAGATTCATATCTTTCATAGTATTCCTCCACAGTAGTAATCTGAGACAACTTATTAAAACTGCCAACATAATTATCATAGGCTACATCTTCAAATCGACAACAAACTTCATAAGCAAAAGAAGACCAATCAATAAAAGATTTATCCTCTTGATAGTCTAAAAACCAAGCATCAGCCTTATCATCTAAGTGAATAGAGGCTATATCCACCTTTTTAATGTTGTTGATAGAACTTAAGTAGAAATATCGTTCACATTTACGAATCCAAGCTCTCGGATTAGATCCATCGAAACGAGGAAAATCAAGCTTAGGTTGGCGATGAAAATTACCTAAAGTAAGAAGTAAACCCGAACGATGACCAATATCACTACCCGAAGTCATGTTTTCAGTTTCACCACTTGGATCTGGTTGAATTGGAACACCTAGATGTTTACAGATGGTAGCAAATTGAAAACTCAAAGTTTCTTCAATAAAAGTCATCTTGAGTTTGATGGCGGAAACATCTTTTTCCAAAGCTGATAAACGTTCTCCATCAAGATTTTGCTGATGAGCAACGTCCTTTACTGTAGGTGCTTTCTCACCTCCTGTCATGAATCAAAACACATGATTGAACTAATCTGATACCAAATGTTAAGAATCCACAAGATGGGTTGAATTCACACACACAATAACCTACTCTTTCCAAAGGTATGAGCCTAATTTTATTAATTTCTTTCTTCTTACCAGTTTAAACAAATCATTGAGAATAAATACATCAATTATTGCTCACACTCTCAGATGATTCGGTATCTGTTAGATCTTTCTCTTCCTACCAAATCTTGTGGCTAAGAAAAATAATAAAACGACCACGGAAAAGAGGACACGTATACTCCTAATTTTGACCAACCAGCTAGCTAGTGAAGTGACTATTCGGCTCACTCCCAAGTTAGCCAAAGGGTCATATGACTGACTCACTAATAGGCATATGACAAGTTGGAGATTAGAAAATAACGATTTTTTGGGCACCATGATCTTTTTTGGGGGACCACTAAGTTAGTACGCCAATCATTATTTAGGGATAAGGGATGTCCTAGTAAGAGTTAATAACTAAATTGTCCCTTTCCTTATCTAAATTGTTATTTTATTATATATATATTTTCTTATTTATTTATTTTCTTAATTATATATATATTTTTTAATTTTTTCATTGCATGTAACACCAATTTTTGTGTTTGGTTAAGTCAATTTTTTTTCTCTTAACCAAACTTTAGTCTGTAAGAAAAAAATGTTGAGTTCGGTCAAGTCGATTTTTTTTCCTCCTAACCGATTTTTTTTCTTCTGAAAACCTATATGTTGAGTTCGGTCACGTCGCAATTTTTTTCTCATAACCGAGCTTTTCTCTGAAAACCTATATATTGATTTCCGTTACGTCACAATTTTTCTCCTAACCGAACTTTTCTCTGAAAACCTATATATCGAGTTCGGTTACATCACATTTCTTTCTCCTAACCGAACTCATGTTATCCCGCTTATTTTAAACTGAAAATTCGGCTACGAAAATGGTGAACTCGACTAATTCGAACATTACTCTGTCTACCCCATTATAAAAGTTCGACTGCTTGTCTTGGAAATCTGGTAGCCGAACAAAGCAAAAACTCCATTAACCGAACTACATTTGTAGATAAGTTCGGCTACCTATTCTTCAGATCTTGTAGCCGAACGTGTTTGATCTAGTCAAATCAAGCCATAAAATTTGTCATTTTCAGGAAATTTTGGTCCTTTCAAATAACAAAACTCAAATATGCCCGAATAGTTTGAAGGTTCGGATTCAATTTCTTTTTCCCTGAACTTTTATTCTCCTTCTTCTTCTCTCAATAGTTTAATTAGAAAAAAACAACTTATTGATTTAATCTTACACTAATTATCAGTTAGCTCAACTTAATGATTCAACTAATCATTGCGCAAATATAATTAGAAAGGGCAATTTTATCGTTAGGATAAATATTTGGATAAAAAGTGTTTCAAATTACCTGTGAATGACCTAGTCAAATGGAAATCATGGGCCCTCCTCCAAAACGGAGTGGTGCCCAAGAAAATCGTTGTTGATAAACATGAGAGAACATATCCCATACCAAAGCAGTAGCCCAAAACATAGCCCATACCAAAACATTAACTTATGATAGCCCAACATAGTCCTAGGAGTGTGAATGTCATAATGACTCGATCATTGTATACCGTCTCGAAAAAGATTCAAGAAAATAAAAATGCATCTTTAAGGTCTTAATTGTCAGTCAAATTTGAGTTAGAAGTTTTACATTTAAGGTCAAGCTAACTTTCTCATCAAGAAAGTTGGGGGAGCGCCCACCGAGGGACGTATCTACATGCAACTAAACAGTCTCCTGCTCCCTTTTTTCGGAAAAGAAGGCAAGGAAACTAATTAATTATCTTTCACTTTTTTCTTGTTCTTTATTACTGATATCATTTGCAATTTTATACGTTGGGTTTTCATAGTTAAGGTCACCAACACTGCTTAACGGAGAATATGGCCGAACATTTTTCCTGTAGTTATTTCCGGGGTACATATGCCTACGACTACGAGGTTTGTTGTTTCTTTGACAGCCTAAATATTTATCATCAGCAACATTCCCAAAAATAAAGAAAAATTCACTATGTACATCCAAACAAATCTAACGTCGGGGTTTCTTTTATCCTCTGCTTATTCCTTTTGTTTGCACCTTCAGAGTGCATTTAGGATATTACTCTGTTTAAAGTTCCACGGCCATAGGGAATTCCTTTCCACAAAATTGGTCAAAAAGACCAAAACACAAAATTTCTGGGTGAAATAGATTCTTAGCTTTTGATACTGTTTATATAGCCAAACATCAGAAATATACTGTTTATATAGCCAATTTGGATATTTGGCCCAGGAAAATTAAAATAAAAAAAATATGTCTTACCTAAAATACCCCTAACCTTCTAAACTCTTCTTTTCAAAGAGAATTTATTTCTTTTTTCAAAACCTCCCCGTCCCGGCAGAGCTCGTTTATTCCTCACCTGCAGAATTCGATCAAAGTTTCAGAGCTCGTGTCTTTTTCAGATCTGGTTGATCAATCATGGTGATTAATGATTGTTGAATAGTTTGTTGAATCGAAGTTTCAATTGGAGCCTCTTGTTGCACATTTAAGATTCATTTACCTTGAATTATATTTTCGCAACTAGTATTTATCTTGGATTATTTCTTTTGTTCATAAAAATATATCTTATGGAATTTTCAAAATTCAGTTTTGTTTTTATTTTAAATAACATATGTTACGCAGGAAACATAATGTGCATAACTTGTTATGCAGTAAAAATAACTATGCATAACTGCGTAGCTTATTATGCATAACTGGTTATGCAGTAAAAGCAACTATGCATAACTGCGCAGCTTATTATGCATAACTTGTTATGCAGTAAAATCAAACATGCTGAACTGCGTAGCTTATTATGCATAACTGCTTATGCAGTAAAATCAAACATGCTGAACTGCGTAGCTTATTATGCATAACTGCTTATGCAGTAAAATCAAACATGTTGAACTGCATAGCTTATTTGCATAACTTGTTATGTAGAAAAAGCAACTATGCATAACTGCGTAACTTATTATGCATAACTTGTTATGCAGTAAAAACAACTATGCTGAACTGCATAACTTGTTATGCAGTAAAAGCAAACATGCTGAACTGCGTAGCTTAGTATGCATAACTGGTTATGCAGTAAAAACAACTATGCTGAACTGCATAACTTGTTATGCAGTAAAAGCAAACATGTTGAACTGTGTAGCTTAGTATGCATAACTGGTTATGCAGTAAAATCAAACATGCTGAACTGCGTAGCTTATTATGCATAACTGCTTATGCAGTAAAATCAAACATGCTGAACTGCGTAGCTTATTATGCATACCTGTTATGCATTGTTTAGAGTATCTGCATAACTTGTTATGCATATAAGAAGTGTTATTGTTTTTGTTAAGCATTCCCTGCGTCACTTATTGTTTTAATGCATAACATCTTATGCAGATCCAACATTGACAGCATGACAAGTTATGCATTGTTTAGGTTATCTGCATAAGTAGTTATGCATATAAATTTTTTTTTACGCCTTCCCTGCGTCACTTATTGTTTTAATGCATAACATCTTATGCAGATCCAACATTGACAGCATGACAAGTTATGCATTGTTTAGGTTATCTGCATAAGTAGTTATGCATATAATTTTTTTTTTACGCCTTCCCTGCGTCACTTATTGTTTAACTGCATAACATCTTATGCAGATCCAACATTGACAGCATGACCTGTTATGCATTGTTTAGGTTATCTGCATAAGTAGTTATGCATATAAAAGGTTTTTTACGCCTTCCCTGCGTCACTTATTGTTTTAATGCATAACTTCTTATGCAGATCCAACATTGACAGCATGACAAGTTATGCATTGTTTAGGTTATCTGCATAAGTAGTTATGCATATAAAAGGTTTTTTACGCCTTCCCTGTGTCACTTATTGTTTTAATGCATAACATCTTATGCAGATCCAACATTGACAGCATGACCTGTTATGCATTGTTTAGGTTATCTGCATAAGTAGTTATGCATATAAATTTTTTTACGCCTTCCCTGCGTCACTTATTGTTTAACTGCATAACATCTTATGCAGATCCAACATTGACAGCATGACAAGTTATGCATTGTTTAGGTTATCTGCATAAGTAGTTATGCATATAAAAAAATTTTTACGCCTTCCCTGCGTCACTTATTGTTTTAATGCATAACATCTTATGCAGATCCAACATTGACAGCATGACCTGTTATGCATTGTTTAGGTTATCTGTATAAGTAGTTATGCTACTGCTTCCTGCAACAATTTGACACAAAACCAGTTAAATCATATTTTTAAATATGGATGAAACTCAATTATATCCTATCTTCAAAGCTAGATGAAAACCAGTTTCTGCAGGAATCAGATGAAACCCAGTTACATCCTATATATTTTGAAACCCTGATTCTTCAAATTGATTTAAAACCCTGATTCTTCACTGAACTGATAGACTGATTGAAACCCTAGAAACCTCTGATGTTGTAGAGTAGTGTTGATGGTGTTTGAAAACGGTTAATGAAAACCAATTTCACGAAAGTGTTGACGGTGAATGAAACCCAATTTCACGAAGGTGTTGAAGGTTGATGAAACTAGCAGACGGTGGAGGAAACTGATTTTCGGATGGTTTCTGATGAATCTGCTACTATTGATGGTTAGGAGACGGTGGAGGAAATCGATTTCTGATGGTTTTTGGTGTAGGGAAACAGTGGACGAATTTGTTCCTCTTCTAGTTTGTGAGAAGATGAAGAAGAAGGATGTTGGCGGTTTTCATCTGAAGAGAGAAGGAGAACGTGGTTTTGTTGAGGAGAAGGAGAACGTGCAGTTACAAAAGGGTAATTGGGTCAGTTTCAATTAAAAAGTTGAACTGTCCATTTTACCCAGATGAAACTTCTACCAGTCCATATGGCCCAGAAAACTTGTGTTTTTGGCTATATAGCCCATTTCCTGATTCCTTTCTCCCATTTCACCGCGGCATTAAGCGTGATATATAATTTTAACCCGGTAAACAATATACTTGAAATTGCATGGCTTCTTTGGCCTAAATTCTTAGGGTTTTGGAAGATAACACCGGCATGGCTTTCTGTCAACATTTCGAATGGTGTTGTTAAAATACAAGTAGGAAGATTTTTTACTAAAAAAGGATTTTCACGCTTGCAAATATGTACACTTGAAACATTATTTATAGGCCCGACAAAAGAAAACATGTGCATAGCAATCAAACATATATATTCCTTCGTTGGATTCTTCAGGAAATCCAAAACATACAGTACATTTCAATGTTCTTGACGTAGACAAGGAGAAAAAATCACGGATGTGTAAAACTTTGAAAGAAATCAATTACCTCAGACCCTTGGTATTTGGAATCCATTTGGTAAGGCGTGCTTAGTTTGTTTACACTTATGAGCATATCCACCAAAGAAAAAACATAAAGGATAACATTAATACCTGGGGATATCGACAAGAAGTAATTAAGTGTAAGCGTGAATAAATTGGCACCACACACACTACCAAAATAGTTGGTTGGAGACTTGGAGTTCACATTTTTATTTGATCTTCATCCACCACAACCGATACAAATATATGGTGTCATTTGGGTCTGTTCTATGCACCCATTCTTTTTTTTTTTGCTCGGCAAAGAAGGAACGATGAATTAAAAGAATGAAAGAATTAAAAGAAACCAACTAGCCAAGGAGGCTAGAGAAAGAAAATGAAACCCTTACAAGCTGAAAACAAACAGAGGAACCCCAGACAAACAACCCAACAACAAAAGCTAACTCAATGTGAGTTTAAAAAGAATTGTTCCCAACCCAAAATAACATTAGAAGTGATAATTCCCTTGAAGCAGTCAAGGCTTTTCGACCAGTTAAACGCATCAATTTTGACGTCGCGAATAACTTCATGGAGTTTGAAAGTTTTACCATTAAAAGCTATAGCGTTGCGAGCTTTCCAGAGACCCCATGGAATTGCTGCCGGAAGACGTTTCCAAAGTTGATTTCCTTGGGTAGAAAGAGGATAACTTTTCCAACCCACGACAGTCTCTCTAATAGTATTGGGCATAACATGAATACCCCCCATGGCAGTGATGAAGTAATTCCAAACACGAGAAGCTGACTGGCACTGTAACAACAAATGGTCTTCATTTTCTTTAACATTTCCACAAAGGTAACACCGGTTAGGGGAGTCTAGCGCATAATGTCTATGATGCAGATTAGTTAAAGTTGGAAACCTACTCAAACACACTTGCCAAAGAAAAAATCCTACCCTATGAGGCCAAGCTCTGGACCAGACCTTAGAACTCGGAAAAGGAATGACGGGGGTATTACCTTGCGAGTAGTTTAAATATGCCTCATTTACCGAATAGATACCCTTTTTATCACCAAGCCAAATAAGTTGGTCCTCCTGATTTGGAGATATCACAATAGATTCAGCAACAGAATAAGTATACAGAGTTCAGCAATCTCACTGTCATAGAGTCTTCTTCTGTGATGCAGACCTAAGTCCCAATTTAATCCAGCACCTCCGGAGATGTAAGTCTGAGATATAGACTTGTCCTTGGTACTAGAAAGGTTGAAGAGGACAGGACATAGGAGAGATAAGGGACCCTGAACACACCATTTGTCTTCCCATAACCTTATTTTGTCTCCTTTTCCTATCTTGAACAGACAATTATTGAAAAAGTCATCTGCAATAGAATAAATATTCTTCCAGAGACTAACACCATGTTTTTCCTTAGGCTTCCTAGTTTTCCACCCTAAGTCGACAAAACCATACTTGTCTGCTACCACCCTCGACCATAGAGCTTTAGGTTCACGGCCTAATCCCCACCACTATTTTTGAAGAAGAGATCTGTTTAAGTGCTTTAAACTTCTAATACCAAGACCTCCCACCTTGAGAGGCTTACTCACATTTCTCCAACCTACCCAATGATGCTTTATAGTTTCCGATGATTCATCCCATAAAAAATTTCTAATAACTCTTTCAATAGATTTTATCACCTTAGAGGGAGCCATGAACAGAGAAAAATAATAAATAGGAATGCTCTGGAGGACACTCTTGATAAGAGTAAGCTTACCAGCTCTTGTAAGAGTTTTTCGCTTCCACGAGGCAAGTCTGGCCTTGCAAAGCTCAATGATTATATCCCATTTAGCCGTGGAGTTGGTTTTGTCCCCCAAAGGCATGCCAAGGTACTGAGTTGGAAAACTATCGCAAGAGCAACCCAATATTTCAGCCAATCCCTCAATATCCTGAACATCACCAACACCAGATAGACTACATTTAGAAAAATTTGTCTTAAGACCAGAAATACATTGGAACCAGAGCAGAATATATTTGAGATTTCTAACTTGCTCAATATTGTCATCCAGGAATACTAAAGTGTCGTCAGCGAATTGGAGATGGCTGACTTTGACAGCATTAACAGAAGAAGAAGAACAAAAACCCCCAAGCATACCCTCCATTTCGGCTTTGCCAAACATCATAGTAAGAACCTCAGAAACAAGAAGAAAAAGAAAAGGAGATAAAGGGTCGCCTTGCCGTAAACCTTTCTCGGAAGTAAACTTACCAAAAATAGACCCATTGATAAGCACAGAAAATGGGACCTTAGATATACAACCATAGATCCATTTCTGCCAAATACTACCAAAACCCATTTTTTGAAGAGTCTCCATTAAAAAAGACCATTTAACGTTATTAAAAGCCTTTTCTAAATCGATTTTGCAAACGATCCCAAGGGGACCATTTTTAAGTCTAGAATCAAGACATTCGTTAGCTATTAAAATACTGTCTAAAATCTGTCTACCTTTCACGAAAGCTGACTGCTGAATAAAGACGAGTTTAGGAAGCATTACCTTCAAACGCTCAGCTAGAATCTTAGATATGGCTTTATAGATGGTGCTAGTTAAGCTGATGGGTCGCAGATCCTTAATCTCCTCAACAACCTGCTTCTTAGGAATTAAAGCAAGGAACGTCGACTTAAGCCTCCAATCATTCTTCTATGTAGTTATTTGATCGCCCCATTCATCTGTACTATGTAGCATGTTGATTTCCATAAGATGAACGTCGTGTAAATCCATGAGGCATAGGCTACATTCTACAAACAGAAAAAGGCGCGAGCCACGAAAACGTTTTCGAACATAAACAAACTTACTTTTACTTTAGTTCCATCTTGTTGGATTTTTCTTCTTCTTGATATCGAGATTGAATAAGATTTTATATATATGCGAGCCCCCATCAAACACAAAAAAAATAATCGTGAAAAGACCATCAATCATTTGAAACGAGCTAGGTATTCTTTTCTTTTTGAAACAGACTTTCGCATTCGTTTATACTACTATCAGAGGGTTTGTATTTGGACTAACTGTCAATCGTCAATAACCCGCTCAGTTTCCCAAAAGCTAAGATAAATATTAGTGTTATAACTTATATGTTTTCGGTTGTGCGAACTTTTGTAGGAAGGTTAAGCAATATACATATAACATATGCAAATTCATCGTCATTTGGGTTTTGTAAATAAAATGGTGCCAAAATTATAATCAAGCGTGAGAGTAACGCATGTGGATCCTCTTCCTCTTCATCTCCATTTTTAACTGTCTATGAAATACTCCCTCCGTCCCACTATTAAGTGACCTAGTTCAAGTTTGCACAATTTTTAAGACAAGCAAGGAGAAAAGTATTTTTAAGCACTTTTTACAATTATACCCTTATGGATAATAAATAGTGAAATTTTGAGATGATTTATCTCTCAAACTACACCACGAATGTTCGCAAAATTCGTACCATTGAAAAGCATTTTAAAACACCTACGTAACGAATATAAACATGACTATCAAATTATGCATATTTCTTATATTTCTTATAATCAATTAAAAGGATAATTTTAAAAATATCTCCTTGTTTAGTGTCATTTAATGATGAGACAAAATCTAAAAGTAACTAGGTCACTTATAAGTAGGACGGAAGGAGTATAAAAATTCCAACTCTTATAATATCTGAACGATCGGGTACCAAAATCTTGTAATTAATTAATTAAAAGCAAGAACCAAACGATAAATTATTTTTTACAAAGTCTTATTATAAAATTTAGCATAAGGAAGTGAAATATGCGTCATATTGGATATATAGTTTCTTTATTGTTCTTTTATTCTTCCTTTGTGGATGTGTAAGGCAAAGAGGTCAGCAAATGTAACATCGTTTAGTAGCTAATGATAGCTGTATAATAAATAATGTGACTGAAATCTAACCTACTTATTTTCTTTTAGCTCTTTCTTTTGAGTGGTTCACCAAGTTACAGCAATGGTTTATAAAATACAAGTCCACCAAGGTAACCTTTGGGATGATATGGTAAGAAAATTGGTGGCGTACAACATTGTGACCGTTAAAAGGAAAGACATGAACACTGTAAGGTTCTGCCACATGGGCATGGAGTTAGGTCTGATTGTGTTTTACTTGCCCTTCCAGCATGAGAAGACATTTCCGATCTCCCTATTTCGCCTGTACCGATCAAATAGTGTCGTATGTTTTTGGCGTCTGTTAGTCGATTTAGTGGGAACTCATCACCCTTCACTCATTTCATCAGCTCCGGCGGGATCTAGATCTGCTTATCTGTGTTTTCACTGTTGTAGTCGTGTAGTTTGTGAATGTACTGCCAAGACAACACAATCTTCTTGCACAGGAAAGCTTGGCCCTGGTTATATCCGGTTAGATATACAGACATGGCATCCGAAAGCATTGAAAGTTGAAAGCTAGAAGCACAGTTGTGATTAAAATTTGTTAAGTTTTTTCTCCACGTACACCCACATATACAATATATAGTTTTTTTTTAACAGAATAAACCTGTCCACATGTCTAACTTTCTCATTTGTTCTTCAATCGGGCCATTGGGAAAGCCAAAAATCTTTACAGACCTGCGACAAACTTTCCGGCCAAAAATCAAATTTCCTGAAACATGAGAAATCAAATGGTACCCAACGTAAAAGAAATTATATATTTAAAAACCAAACCGACACATATAACAAATGAAATAAAAATCGCAAAAATTCCAGTGGTGGACCACTAAAGTTATGCCGGGTAGCTTGCACCGAAAAGGATTGTCAATTTAGGTTCGGATATTTGGACAATAAAATCAGCAACATCCAAATTTATACATTCTTTTCGTTCTTCTTACTTACTTTTTATCCTTGTTTCTTGATAATTTTTTCATCTGCTTCTGTCCATACGCACTTTGGATGGATGGGATAAAGCACTTACTTACCCTTCTGAGTAAACAACAATAAATTAGCAAAAGAAAAGCATATTGAAGGACGTACTACTTATAGAGAAAGCTACAAAACACAAGAAACAGAGAATTTAAAGTTGGATCAATATCTTGAAAGAGAGAGAGAAGAGATGGCATCATCGTCTTCATCAGGTTGGAAAAACAGCACTACTGGTAAGAGCAGTAGTAAGACACCATGCTGCACCAAGGTAGGATTAAAGAGAGGTCCATGGACACCAGATGAAGATGAGATTTTATCAAATTATGTACAGAAAGAAGGAGAAGGTAGGTGGAGAACTTTACCTAAACGTGCAGGTCTTCTTCGTTGCGGTAAAAGTTGTCGTCTTCGTTGGATGAATTATCTCCGTCCTTCTGTTAAACGCGGTCAAATCGGTGAAGATGAAGAAGATCTTATTCTTCGTCTTCATCGTCTTCTTGGTAACAGGTAAAGTATTAGTTAATGGAATCTTCTTTGTTCTATCGCACTATTATCATCAGCACTTTCTCTTCTCTCTTTCTTTATCTAAAGTTTTATTTTTTTGGTTTAACTTTATAATCTTAAGATTTTAACAATTCTAGAATTGTGGTTTTGATTTATAGGTGGTCTTTGATTGCTGGAAGAATTCCTGGTCGAACCGATAATGAAATCAAGAATTACTGGAATACACATCTAAGTAAGAAACTTATCAGTCAAGGGATAGATCCAAGAACACATAAACCGTTGATGAACCCTAACCCTAATAATCATTATCACGAACCACCACCTCCTCTCTTTGAACCCACTTCAATTTCAAACCCTAAATTTATTCACCCGGGTCATGATGACTCTAGTACTTCTGCTATATCTTCACTTGAAATGAGTTTCGGTGAAGCTATTGATGATAAAGGAAATGACAATAATCGTCACGAGTATCTCAAAGGAATTACTACCCTGAATGCTGATCAGAATCATTATAATTTGGAAAACTCTGATGGGTTTATAATGGGCTTTAGGGACATGGAAGAGGATCTCCATCACCATCCAGAATTCAACAACGATGACGTGTTTTCGTCGTTTTTTAATTCCCTGATCAATGATGATGTGTATGTTCATCAACATCAACAACCACAACAACATCCCACAACTGCCAAAAATCAGGTTCCTCTTCTTGATTATACTACGCCTGTAGATTCATCATCAACACAAAGTTTTGGATACAGTGATGTCATAATGGAATCTGCATACTCTTCTCCTAATATTACAAATGGTAATGCTTTCCAAGAGATGTTGGGTTGATGTTGATCAAGATACAAAAACTATATAGTATGCTTCCTCTGTCGACCAAACAATATATGAAAAGAGTATATATCAAGATTGAAGGATTTTGATTGTTTTTGCATGCAAGTATGTTTCTCTTAATTCTTACTTGCTCTTATTTTCTATCTTAAAGACAACACGCTGCTTCCATTTTCCAGACATGGTAGTATAATAATATAATGAAATATCAGTTAATGTATTTAATCAAAAACTAGACTTGTATGATCAATACCTAATTCTAGTTCTTTCACATATCCATCGTTTCATTTTATGCGTCTATATAGTCTGACATATATTATGTGATTTTGGTCCTCCATGCTTGAATAGATTAATTTGTATTCTAAGTTCTATTTGTACATTTGCATATCTATCTTAATTATGTTCTGGGTTTCTACGGCTAATTGATCCATTTTGTACAAGATAAGTACAGAAAAATTAGTTCACACTAGTCAGTAAAGCTATACATGATATTTTTTTTTCATGGAAATAAATTCACTAATAAGTGGTGATATCATATAGCTATGTGCGTATGTGTCTGTGATTAAGGGTGCATGAGGTTAAAGATCGTAGTGATTAAACCCAATAACATATCTAAGAAACAAGTCCAAGGACAAGGAGCATACTTCACACTAAATTCAATGAAATCATGAAAATATGAAATATAGGGGTAACGCACTCACTCACTGTAAGCGTATGCAAGGAAATATTACTTCTAAATGAACTTTATCCTATCTATACTAGAGAAATTTTCACGCTCATACACTATGTTGTGTTAGGCGCGTAGGAAAAAAAAATTGCTCGGACTTTTTCGCCCAGGCGTGTTTTATTAGCTAGGCACCCCTTGGACGACTCGTGCGCGTAGGGAGCCTAGCTCGCCTTTGAAAACATAGATCATACAAGTTACGACACCTTTGGTTACTTTCGACAAGATATAACGACGACAGTAACATCGGCCGTTGGCAGGCCAGGAAATGTGTATAAAAATGATGCAATGGAAACGGGCCTACAGTAATACCGCAAGTGCACGGTCGTCAGTTGTAGCTCGTGCAAGTACGGGTCGATCCACAGAGATCGGGTGTGTTTCGGAAGTGTTTTAGCTAATTGGGTTCCTAGATTTGCTTTGGGCTTAGAAGCCCTTTTGAAGTGTTGGGCTTAATGTACTATTGGGTTTGAATGCCCTTTGAATGGATTGGGCTTAGTAGTGAACTAGGCTTTTGCCTTAACTGGGCCTTAGTGAACTAGACCTTGGTTTTGGTCTTACAGTTGAGAATCTGGGCCTTTGGTTAAGCCTGAATTGGATTAGGCTCAACTTTTGAAATGAGCTTTGGGCTGCAGGAACTGTGGACTATGGGCTTTGGAGCAGCAGCAGCAGGCAGCAAGAGCTGCAGCAGTTTGGCAGCAGCAGCTGCAGAAAGGCAGCAGCAACAGAAGAGTTGGCTTGGCTGCAGGAGAAGAAGGGGCAGCAGCAGCACTTTGGCAGAGCAGCAGGCAAAGAAGTGGCAAAACAGCACAAGGCCAAGAAGAGGGAAAAACAGTGCAGCAGCACAAATGCTGCAGCAGCAGTTGCAGCAATAGAAGAAATGCAGCAGGGAAAGCAAGTAAGCAGTGAAAATGCAAAACAGAAATGCAGGTAAACCAAACAAGTGGAAGGAAACAAGACTAACAGTTGAAGATGGATTTATGGATGACAGGGAACTAGGGGTTGAATTCACTCTAATTTTTACTGTGTATTCTCCTATAGAAAGTTAAACACAACTATGGTATTATTTCCAAAGCACTAATTGTCTTTCTACAGCACAACTAGTCAAGGGATTATGACTTCAGCTTGAGTTGCAGCTTATCAGCAGCTCATGAACCTAACTACAAAGCATACTTGGCATACATTGTGAAAGTGAGGTGATGATGAGCTAAGTTCAGGTTTTACCTAAACTTGTTTAGCTTTCTAGAGCAATGTGGTCAATGTACTGCACAATAAGACACTAAAGCTTCATCAAGTCCCTAGCAGGGTGATTTAGAACATGACAAGCAGCATAACAGTGAGTAACAATGAATAGAAAGTCTAACATGAACACACACAAACAAACATTGAACTGAAATTAACATGTGAACACAAACATCTAACACACTAACAGGATGCAAATACAATTATAACAAGAACACAAGCATTACAGGAATATCACACATTTAGACATTAACAGTGCAATTTGACATTGGAATTAACCTAACCCAAATTGGGTGGAAACTTGGCTAGTCCAAGAACAAGTTTTTCATCTCCTACACATTGCCTATTTATACCCAAATTAACAAATTAGGGTTTCACACACATTTTTCCCAAAAGTATCAATACACAGTACAATTTAGGGATAAATTATTACCCAAAATTTGGCCTCCAAACTCCAAAAATTGCTCGACCCATGCTCTGAATCGTCCTTATGATGCTCTTCCTGCTCCTATTGTCCCCTAATTTCTAGCTATTTTACTCACCCCAAAACCTAGGGTTTCAGAGGTTGTGAGATGAAGAAAATAGCTAGGCTAGGGTGTTGTCGGGTGTTGGAGATGGTGGTGGCAGTGATGGAACTGGTGGGTGGTGAAGGAAGCTCGAGGTCTGGTGGTGGCAGTGGGTTGCAGGCGATGGTGGTGGCAGGACATGGTGTTGCAGAGCCTGTGAAGGAGAAGGTGATGGCAGAGGTGGTCGATGGGTTTGAGGAGAAGGATCTGTTTGGTTGGGTGTAGGTTCTCGACTGCTTGAGTGTGAGGCGGGCCCATCGTATTTCGATGTCTTGCGATGCTTAGCCGTGGGGTGTGGAGATGGTAGGTAGATCGGACGGCTAAGGAAGAGGCAGCTTGTAGCGACCGTAGGATGTAAAATACAACGAAGTCAACGGTGCTAGATTGAGTTAGGTGTTGTAGTGTTAGGCGGAATCATCGGGAGTTGATGCACAGGCATAGGAGCGACCGTTGGATTCAACTACCATCTAATCTGAAGGCTTGGAATTTCAGCGCTGTGGTGCTCGGCAGAAACATCAGATTTTGATGCTCTATGAAGGAGCGACCGTCGGATGCTCCTGAGAACTGATCTGATGGCTGAGAACGGAGGCGCTTTTGTGTGTAGAAAATGAGGTTGTGCGCACCATTCTTTGCGGTTTCCTTGCGTAATTTCTCCCGGCTTTTCACTACTTTTCTGCTCTTTTCGCTCCACGTCTCATCCGAACTTTATTTATTACCTAAAAATGCAAAATTAATTAATAAAAATATTTATTCTTGAAAACAATGAAAATACAGAATATGGGATAAAATGTAGAATTAATGCGCAAAAGATGAGTTAAATGCCAACAAAAAGGGATAAATATATACAATATTTGGCACTCATCAAATACCCCCAAACCTGAATTTTACTTGTCCTCAAGTAAAACAGAACTAAGGAAATCCTAACTATACCACTGTCGCTGGTCTCTCGAGTGCATTTAGCGTATGCACTAAGCCTTTTAAACCACTAAGTGTCCCTAGTGGACGAGTTGAAGTCTCGTGAAGGTTTACCAGAGGTGTGCCTACAAAACCTAAGGACAAAATATAAGCTCAGATTCCATCAAACGTGACATGTGCAAAACAGTTAAGCTCACAGCAAAATGGAGATGTCAATCTAGCTATCAAGGCACAATCCTAGCACTGATAACAAATAAGGACATGTGATAAGAGTGTAAAGTGTATCTACACATGTGTAAAGAAAGATCTGAAGTCATGACTACTAATCACCAAGAGATAGTTTCTCAGGCTAAGAACTGAGGTCGAAATCTAGCTAGCTGTCCGGACTTTACGAGAATTGTGAATGAGTTGGAGGTATTTCACAATTGCTCGCGTTGTACATCAATGGCATACACCCTCCTTGCTTATTACAAAAACACAAAAGAACTCTTTACATGACTCTTATTTACATTGAATCTCTTTTTATTTTTGGAACAAGAGATGATGGAATTGATAAATACTTGATTTTTTTTTTTTTTTTTTTTTTTTTTTTTTTTTTTTTTTTTTTTCTGAATATATACATCGTTTTTTTTTTTTTTTTTTTTTTTTTTTTTTTTTTTTTTTTGAACAAGGAAACACTTTTGATACATACAAAAGAAGAAACAAAAATTACATGACACTTTGCAAGAGGTAGCCCTTTTTGATGCACCCAGTTAAATTCGATGGTTGTCTTTCTTAATGTAACCTCCACCTTCTATCCCAACCAACCAAAGAACAAGCTAGTCAAGTTTCGTTCAGTATTCTAAAGTGATTGGCAATCGTAACTTCCTATCCAACACCTTGAAGATCGAGGCCATACATGTATTGGTAGATCGTGCGCGTGCAAATTTCTTATCACTATGTGAATTGTGCTAGAATCAGGGTGCCTAAATATCTAGACTAAGACTCCTAATAAAATACATATTTGCACAAGAGTCAACATTTCAAGGTAAATGAGCTCCATTTTATGATTTTTTTTTCATTTTAATTTTTTTTTTGATTTTTAATTTTTTTGGAATTTTTCAATTTTTTCAAAAAGAAGAAGGAGTTCGTTTTAATTATAGCAAATTATCATGGTATCTACTCTATACCCCCAAACCTAAACTAAACATTGTCCTCAATGTTTCAAAATATGGAAAGATTAAAACAATATGGAAAGGGACATGCTGAGTAGAGTAAAAGGAGAGAGAATACCCGATTTCGGCGAAAGCAGAATTAAAACTCCGTTATTCAAGGCAAAAATCCAACATATTTCAGCCGAGATCATATTGGATTAGAAAATATATACAAAAGGAACAAAAGGTTTTTAAAATTTTATCTACTGGATTATATACAAAAAATTCACCATACACTAACAATCTAAAGAGTTGAGGATCAACCCAAAAGACGAAGTGTAGACATTTCAACAGCTTCACACAATAATAACAGGAAAGAAACGCAAGTGAAACTGTGAAACAAAATGAGCTACCCCCAAACCTGGATTTTACAGAAGATATAATTTTGAAAACAAAATCGCGCAGTTTTGGGGGTTCATCATGCACAAGGTCTAGCTCAAAATGAACTGTGCTAGGGACGGGCAAACATGCAATTTCCAACTGTGGTTCCTCAAATGTATTATATTTGGAAGCAAAATAGTCCAAGAGGACTTGGGAAGCACACAGTTCCAAACCTAGGTTAGGATTTTCAGAAAAATTGGTTTTACAATATTGGTACAAACCAAATCTAGGTTGGGTGGAAGGCCACAGATTGTGACTAGGTAGAAGAATAGGCATATCATTATCAATCAAATCAAAATCTTCTAACTCATCTACACATGTCACATCATGCTCACAATCATCATCACATTGGCAAGTTCACACTTAGAATCATCAACATCATCAACAGATTCATTCTCATGCATCGGCAAATCAGGAGAAATATCACAATGTGACCTAGGTAGAGAATCAGACACATCAAATATATTTTCATGCATATTAGTGTCTACAGAAGATTCAACTATTCCTATGTCATGTTCATCTTCACAGAATAATTGTACGAATCCCATGTCAATATCAAAATCATATGAATTACAATGAGTATTAGAAAAAACAACATTCATGAAGGTCGAGGGCGAGAAGCCATATGTTATTGAACCAACAGGTTCCACAATATTTTCATGTTCTTCTAACACATCATAATCATCATAATCATCATCATGGTAGCATGCATATTGGTCCTCATTAAAAGTGGTGGTGTCGTTAGTCGATTCATGTTCCTCTAAATTAGGTTCATATTCAACATCATTTACATGAATGGGACTAGACACTTCATTAGGGACAACATACATTTCCTCATGAATTTCCTCCTTTTGTAGGTGAAGCAAAATCTGATCTAAATATGCCTGAATTCGTGATGTAGATCTATCGAAGTTTTGCTCACTAAGTCTGAAAGCTTCTGTGGTGGAGTCTAAATTCATGGGAGTACAAAATTCTTCATGTTCAAATTGTGGTGAATGGTACATGTATGCATGGTCATTAGGGTCTACAAAATATTGATCGCAACCCTCAAAGGATTGATTATGGTCCCAATGACTACCATTCTCACAATTCATGGGCATTTCATACCTTGGATTTTCTCTAGATTGCCTAAAATTATGCAAAATATGACAATTCTCAACAGGGTGGTCTAAACTACCACATGCAGGACATGCATAGATTTAGGTTGCCTAAGAAAATTAGATGTGACAGATTCCTCATGTGATTGCATTTCTAAAGCTGCGATTCGAGCTTCTAATTGATCGATCAGTGATGATTGTGTGAGTGAGGCACTAGCAAAATGTTCATTTTCACGTTGTGGCGAATGATGCATGTATGAATAGTCATTAGGGTTCATGTATTGCGGCTCGGGACTTTGAAAATGTCCATAATAATTCCTATGACTATTGACATCATGGTCTATGGGAGGTGCATAACGTGAAGTTTGTCCACACGCAAGTTCTCTAAGGGATTTGTTGTATTCCCCAACTGTAGAAAAAGATCTATACATGATTGGGCTCAAAGCTCAAAATTTGGTTTTTAAGGGATTGGACTTTTTGGAAAAATTTGGTTTTTTGTTGGGAAAAATTTGAAAATTTGGTTTTTGGGGGAGTAAAAATAAAAATTTGGTTTAATGGGAGCAAGAAAAATTTGGTTTTTGAATGGGAGAGAAATTTTGGTTTTTAAAATTGGAGCAAAGTAAATTTTTTTTTTTTTTTTTTTTTTTTTTTTTTTTAAAGAAAAATAAAATTAAAAAAAAATAAAATTTGGTTTTTGAATGGGAGCAAGCCCACTGTGCAAGCCTCTAATGAAATGGAAGGAAGGCTGCGGCCCACAATCGGTTATCAGCTGGGTCTAAACCCAGAGTCCAAAATACAAGTCCAATGGAAAAATTAAACAAGCCCACACAAAATAAATACAACCCACAATTAAAACAAGCCCAAAATAAATTATTACAAACCCAAATAGAAAAATAAAAAGCCCAAAAAATTGGGTTAATTATTACAAGCCCACAATTAAAAAATTGGAAGCCCACAGGTTGGGTTCTCTCAATTGAATGGGTTTAGGCTTACCTTTTTAGCACAGCCCAGCTGCTCTGATATTGTTGCAAAAACCCAGTTGGGTTTTGGTTCTTTTCCTTAGTGGCGTCCCAGCAGAGGAAAAACAGGTTCAGAATCAGCAGGTCCAACAGCAAATGAAATGAAGCAGATGCAGATGCAAATGCTATGCATGAAATGCAAAATAGCTAAAAAAAACACAGAAAAACAACCAATCCCCGGCACGGCGCCAAAAACTTGGCAGGTCCGGAAAGGTGTGTAAATTATCCAATGGAAACGGGCCTACAGTAATACCGCAAGTGCACGGTCGTCAGTTGTAGCTCGTGCAAGTACGGGTCGATCCACAGAGATCGGGTGTGTTTCGGAAGTGTTTTAGCTAATTGGGTTCCTAGATTTGCTTTGGGCTTAGAAGCCCTTTTGAAGTGTTGGGCTTAATGTACTATTGGGTTTGAATGCCCTTTGAATGGATTGGGCTTAGTAGTGAACTAGGCTTTTGCCTTAACTGGGCCTTAGTGAACTAGACCTTGGTTTTGGTCTTACAGTTGAGAATCTGGGCCTTTGGTTAAGCCTGAATTGGATTAGGCTCAACTTTTGAAATGAGCTTTGGGCTGCAGGAACTGTGGACTATGGGCTTTGGAGCAGCAGCAGCAGGCAGCAAGAGCTGCAGCAGTTTGGCAGCAGCAGCTGCAGAAAGGCAGCAGCAACAGAAGAGTTGGCTTGGCTGCAGGAGAAGAAGGGGCAGCAGCAGCACTTTGGCAGAGCAGCAGGCAAAGAAGTGGCAAAACAGCACAAGGCCAAGAAGAGGGAAAAACAGTGCAGCAGCACAAATGCTGCAGCAGCAGTTGCAGCAATAGAAGAAATGCAGCAGGGAAAGCAAGTAAGCAGTGAAAATGCAAAACAGAAATGCAGGTAAACCAAACAAGTGGAAGGAAACAAGACTAACAGTTGAAGATGGATTTATGGATGACAGGGAACTAGGGGTTGAATTCACTCTAATTTTTACTGTGTATTCTCCTATAGAAAGTTAAACACAACTATGGTATTATTTCCAAAGCACTAATTGTCTTTCTACAGCACAACTAGTCAAGGGATTATGACTTCAGCTTGAGTTGCAGCTTATCAGCAGCTCATGAACCTAACTACAAAGCATACTTGGCATACATTGTGAAAGTGAGGTGATGATGAGCTAAGTTCAGGTTTTACCTAAACTTGTTTAGCTTTCTAGAGCAATGTGGTCAATGTACTGCACAATAAGACACTAAAGCTTCATCAAGTCCCTAGCAGGGTGATTTAGAACATGACAAGCAGCATAACAGTGAGTAACAATGAATAGAAAGTCTAACATGAACACACACAAACAAACATTGAACTGAAATTAACATGTGAACACAAACATCTAACACACTAACAGGATGCAAATACAATTATAACAAGAACACAAGCATTACAGGAATATCACACATTTAGACATTAACAGTGCAATTTGACATTGGAATTAACCTAACCCAAATTGGGTGGAAACTTGGCTAGTCCAAGAACAAGTTTTTCATCTCCTACACATTGCCTATTTATACCCAAATTAACAAATTAGGGTTTCACACACATTTTTCCCAAAAGTATCAATACACAGTACAATTTAGGGATAAATTATTACCCAAAATTTGGCCTCCAAACTCCAAAAATTGCTCGACCCATGCTCTGAATCGTCCTTATGATGCTCTTCCTGCTCCTATTGTCCCCTAATTTCTAGCTATTTTACTCACCCCAAAACCTAGGGTTTCAGAGGTTGTGAGATGAAGAAAATAGCTAGGCTAGGGTGTTGTCGGGTGTTGGAGATGGTGGTGGCAGTGATGGAACTGGTGGTGGTGAAGGAAGCTCGAGGTCTGGTGGTGGCAGTGGGTTGCAGGCGATGGTGGTGGCAGGACATGGTGTTGCAGAGCCTGTGAAGGAGAAGGTGATGGCAGAGGTGGTCGATGGGTTTGAGGAGAAGGATCTGTTTGGTTGGGTGTAGGTTCTCGACTGCTTGAGTGTGAGGCGGGCTCATCGTATTTCGATGTCTTGCGATGCTTAGCCGTGGGGTGTGGAGATGGTAGGTAGATCGGACGGCTAAGGAAGAGGCAGCTTGTAGCGACCGTAGGATGTAAAATACAACGAAGTCAACGGTGCTAGATTGAGTTAGGTGTTGTAGTGTTAGGCGGAATCATCGGGAGTTGATGCACAGGCATAGGAGCGACCGTTGGATTCAACTACCATCTAATCTGAAGGCTTGGAATTTCAGCGCTGTGGTGCTCGGCAGAAACATCAGATTTTGATGCTCTATGAAGGAGCGACCGTCGGATGCTCCTGAGAACTGATCTGATGGCTGAGAACGGAGGCGCTTTTGTGTGTAGAAAATGAGGTTGTGCGCACCATTCTTTGCGGTTTCCTTGCGTAATTTCTCCCGGCTTTTCACTACTTTTCTGCTCTTTTCGCTCCACGTCTCATCCGAACTTTATTTATTACCTAAAAATGCAAAATTAATTAATAAAAATATTTATTCTTGAAAACAATGAAAATACAGAATATGGGATAAAATGTAGAATTAATGCGCAAAAGATGAGTTAAATGCCAACAAAAAGGGATAAATATATACAATATTTGGCACTCATCAGCCGTTTCTCTGGTTTAGTTACTAGCTAGCTAGGGAATAGCATTCACTTCAGCTAACAAAGAACTAAAGATCCCTATCATAGATATATGATAGTGCACATCTTTGCAGCTGGGTTGTAGCTAAACTCATTCCGACTCAGACAATGAAGAGTACTCCAGTGTCCGCTGGCTCCATTATAGTTAGGAATCCCTTGCTGGTTGCTGATTCAGTTCCGGGTGCTACCTTTGCTCCTCCGTTCCTGGTTCCTTATCCAGATCATGTGATGGTCGGTGGCTTCAGCGTGCCAGCCAAATACGAGACGTTATCTACCAAGATATGGGAAAGGTATGGACACATCGCCACAACCAAAAGGGTCACTAGTCGGTTTGCGCTGGTCAAGCGTGTGGAGGAAGCTTTATCTTCGATCGACGACATGTGCAAGGTGACTGGACATACCGTTTCTGAGGACGTGGTCGCAAGATGGAAGTTCCATCGTGGTGTGTGCGTAGACCATGAGTTCAACGTTACCTGGTTTGTTGAAGGTTTATCTGAGATCGAAAAGTTGCAGGCTACGGCGGTTGAAGGTCCTTCAGTGGATGAGGTCGCACAACAGGAGGCGGAGATCAAGAGGTTTTCCAGGGAGCTGAAGATGAAACGGGCGGCTCTCGAAAGCACGAAGGAGGCTTTCTCCAAGAAGAGCAGGCTGTTGTTGAGTGATTTTCCTTGAGCGTTTTAGTTTTTCTGAACTTCTTATTTTAGGTTTTTTTTAGTTTTTGAAAGGCAAATGAAACGCCTAGTTTATGGTTTTGATTGCCAGGATTTTTGGGTTGGTAGAAAAATGTTACCCTGAGGGTTTTGAATCATTATTTAGAATGAGTCGTTTTAGAATAATGATGTTTTGGTTATGAAAATAAGTGTCACAAGTACCCCAGGAGAGTCATGGAATTGTGAATGTTGTGCGATAGTAGAAAGCATGAAGCACGGGAAAATATGGCTATTGGTTTTTATTTCCCCTGTGAAGACTTGAGGTAGTAGACCATGTATTTTGTCTAGCAAGACTTACTCGGTTTTTCGGATCTTCTGGTGAAAAAGGAATCCCCCGGATGTAAGACTGAGTTTTGTGGGAAACATCACCGTGACTATGGAAAGTCCCCAGTCATTCCTTATCGTGCCGCCAATCGCTGGTCGGATCGTTTGCTTCTAACCCCTCGGAAGTCCCCAATCGTCCCTTGCCGTGTTACGACTGGTAATCGAGCCGCATGGTAGCTGAGTCGTCGATTCCTGAGCAAATTGTTTGATTCTACTGTCCTGACGCCTAGGTCGAGGTATGAGATCGAGGATTGAAAACTGACGTCGTGACCTAAAGATCAATCTCCCACTGTGGTCGCCAATTGTTTGAGGGTGAAAACGGTTTCTGCTGATTTTGGTAATTTCGGGCGTGTGGTGAGAAACGAATTTAAACCCTAAACAATGTACTGCAAGGGAGTACTTTAGATTCGAGAGATCAATCCGGCCTAAATCAAGAAATGGCCGTTCCATACTTGCTTCGGTCACAAAGTGAAGGAGAAGGGTTGGTTTTGGGGAGGGAAGCGAAGAAAGTGTTAAGACCAGAACAGTTGATTCAGGAAGAGTATTTATTTTATACGGCTTGTATAAGAAAGTGGGAAGCTAACAGATGGAAAGCTAGCAAATGTTTTCTAAGTGTTGTATGCTCCTGACCTGAACTTGTTATTCAGTGGAAATAGGTAATGCCTATTTATACAAGTCGAAGTGAAACGTACTCTGGTCTCATTAAGAAATGGAAAACGGGTGAGTAAATGGGAGGAGGTGGTAACCGGTAACGCTTGGAATTGATGCTCCATAAAAGAAGGCGTTTCACCATTACTCCCTGTATTTACTAACCGCCTCATCCTCATGATACTTTCTTATAACGGGCGTTGTGTACGCCGCACGCTGTAAACCGCCAAACCAATACCCAATGAGCATCCCCCAGTTTGTGACATGCGTTGATGTCTCGAGTGTTTTCATGGAAAACATGTAGCATGTTGTTGTCGTCTGGCAAGTCGATCTTGGGAGACTTGCCTGCTCGGTGACCTTCGACGGTCGAGATTTTGCATCTTAAGAGGAAAGGTAGCCGTTGATTATCGAAACCCTTCGTTTGGTAGCCAGTTGCATGAAAGCATGCTCGGTATGGCTTTAATATGGCATGGTTTAGGCGCAGCCAAAAGTTAGGGTTTTGGCTTTGTTTAGGCGCGACCAAATTAGGGCGAAAAGTTGCCATGCGTTAGCTGGTAACCTTGGACGGCTAAGATCTGCATCTTAAATGAAAAGGTGGTCGTTGATCGTTGCAGGCATTCGTTTTGGCATCCGCATAGGGAGGGTCGGTATGGCGTGGTGCGGCAAGGTGGTTGGCATGTCATTGGCACATGTGGCATGGCATGCCTTGGCGCGGTTTGGCGTGGACAAAACTAGGGTTTTGGGCCAAAGGTTACCATGTGTTGTCTGGCGACCTTGGACGGCTAGGATTTGCATCTAAGATTGAAGGGTGGCCATTTATCGTCGCACGCCTTCGTTTTGGTAGCCGCATAGGGAAGGTCGGCATGGTATGACGCGGCAAGGTGGTTGGCATGCCATTAGCACATGTGGCATGGCATGCTTTGGCGCGGTTTGGCATGGCTAAAATTAGGGTTTTGGGCCAAAGGTTACCATGCGTTGTCTGGCGACCTTGGACGGCTAGGATTTGCATCTAGGATTGAAGGGTGGTCGTTGATCATCGCACGCCTTCGTTTTGGTAGCCGCATAGGGAAGGCCGACATGGTATGACGCGACAAGGTGGTTGGCATGCCATTTGCACATGTGGCATGACATGCCTTGGCGCGGTTTGGCGTGGCCAAAACTAGGGTTTTGGGACAAAGGTTACCATGCATTGTCTGGCGACCTTGGACGACTAGGATTTTCATATAGGATTGAAGGGTGGTCGTTGATCGTCGCACGCCTTCGTTTTGGTAGCCGCATAGGGAAGGCCGGCATGGTATGTCGCGTCAAGGTGGGTTGCATGCCATTGGCACATGTGGCATGGCATGCCTTGGCGCGATTTGCCGTGACAAAACTATGGTTTTGGGCCAAAGGTTACCATGCGTTGTATGGGGACCTTGGACGGCTAGGATTTGTATCTAGGATTGAAGGGTGGTCGTTGATCGTCGCACGCCTTCGTTTTGGTAGCCGCATAGGGAAGGCCGGCATGGTAGTGCCAAGGAAAATGGCGCGGACGGCTTGGCATAGTGGGGCCAAGGGTTTGGCACGGGCGGCTTAGCATGGTGGGGCCAAGGCAAAATGTCACGGACAACTTGGTATAGTATGGCCAAGGCAGAATGGTACGGGCGGCTTGGCATAGTGGGGTGAAGGCAGAATGGTGCGAACAACTTGGCATAGTGGGGCCAAGGAAGAATGGTGCGGATGGCTTGGCATAGTGGGGCCGAGGGTTTGGACGGCTTGGCATGGTGGGGCCAAGGGTTTGGTATGCCATTGGCGCATGGTGCGGCTAGCATGGTTGGCATGGCTCGGCGCGGTAGACGTGGCTGGCATGGTTTTCTATTGGCACAGTGGTGCGGCTAGCATGGTTGGCATGCCTTGGCGCGGAGATGTGGCTGGCATGGTTTTCCACTGGCACAGTGGTGCGGCTGGCATGGTCGGCATGACTTGGCGCGGAGATGTGGCTGGCATGGTTTTCCATTGGCACAGTGGTGCGGCTGGCATGGTCGGCATGCCTCGGCGCCGAGATGTGGCTGGCATGGTTTGCCATTGGCACAGTGGTGCGGCTGGCATGGTCGGCATGCCTCTGCGCGGAGATGTGGCTGGCATTGTTTGCCATTGGCACAGTGGTGCGGCTGGCATGGTTGGAATGCCTCGGCGCGGAGATGTGCTGGCATGGTTTTCCATTGGCACAGTGGTGTGGCTGGCATGGTTGGCATGCCTTGGCGCGGTAGCATGAGACTTAGGGTTCGGCATAGATGATGTCAGTCAGTGCTAAGGGTTCTGCCATAGAACATGACCCATGTAAAAAAAAAGGTACCCCGATAATTCTTACGTAGGCATGCTGATTGAGTCAATGAATGTGCTAATGGTCATAGTGACGTCATGTCAGATGTACAGTTTTACGATTTTAACCCTAAGCTAAAAACCACCATCAACAACTATATAGACTATGATTATACACATTTTCTATTTCGATCCGAGTTTATCTCGCTTATCTATATCTCGAAATATGTGTTGGTAAGCTTTCGCTTTGGCCAAGTTCATCTTTACTAGTGATGAAAGTCATGTTATGTTTCAATTACTTGAAAATGGTTTTGACGAAAAATGGTTTGTGAATAACAATCATATAACGTCCTCTAAGAATGTTTCAATGATTGAAATGAGAGTTTAGATCATATAACCATGGTTGGATATAAACATTGTGAGGTAACTCATACATGTATAAGTCCTTATTCCTTGAACTAAAGTATGCGTACTTTGCTGCTCAGGAAAACCGGAACTAGAGTCCGCGAACCAAGTCCGCGTACCCAGTCTGCATACTGTCGGAGGTTCTCATCTCGAGAATTTCGGCTGGAGTTTGTGAATTGAAAACAAACTTATTCCGGGTACTTAAGTCCGCGTACCAGTCCGCGTACTTAAGTTGGTTATTTTCTAAAAAACGATTATTCGTGAACTTAAACCTATATAACCTAAGGAATGCAAGTTCGCAAACTGTGGCTATAAACTTCATGAATTGATCAAATCGTTTTTGTTTCAATTGTGTCTATTATAAAGATCTAAGCAATTGAACAACTCTCTAACTAGTTCATTTGAGTCATTTGAACTAGTTATGGTAAAGAAGAATATGGTTGATATGAAAGTACTCATATGGATGACCATTTGGTTAACTACTGTTGAACCAACTAGATGTACATTTTTGGGTACGGTTACACAAACCTAAATAAACGTGCATTTCATTTGTGTGTAACAAGCTAAGTTTCGATCTAACGGTTGAAAGGTATTATCTTGAATCTACTCAGGTTTTCATATAACGGTGAATATTGAATGCTTTGTTACTAAGCTAACATTGATTGAAAACCCTGATTTGAAAAACTATATAAGGGAGAACTCTAGCAACTGGGAAACCTAATCCCCACACCTCCTGTGTGATACTAGTTGTATTAGATAGAGTCGATTCTCCTTTAACCTTAGGTTTCTATCGAGACCCTTTAGGTTAACGGCTTGAAGACTTCATTGGGATTGTGAAGCCAGACCGATACTACTTTTCTTGTAGTTGTGTGATCTGATCTTGTTGTTTCTATCGTACTAAGTACAATCGTAAGTGTTTATGGGTGAAAACTATTTCTGTCGGTTTTGGTAATTTGGGGTGTGTGGATGAGAAATGAATCTAAACCCTAAACAAATGCACTGCACGGGAGTGCTTTTGATTCGAGAAATCAATATGTACAACTCTGGCCTAAACCAAGAAATGGTCGTTCCAGACTTGCTTCGGTCACAAAGTGAATGAGATGGGGTTGATCTTAGGGAGGGAAGCGAAGAAGGTGTTGAGATTGTGAAGGTGTTGGCTGTGTATGACTTGTATCAGAAAGCTGAGATGGCTTGCAGAATGAAAGCTATCAGTTCTGGTGTTGGAATACGATTATATCAACACTTGGTTCTGTCTCGCTGTCTTCTTTCTCGGAAATAGGGAGGAGAACCTATTTATACAAGTCATTGATCCTAACCCTCGTTTCTCGTGGGAAGTGGAGGAAGTGGTGTGATGGAGTAGTGGAGTTGTGTGTTAGTGTCACACGACCAGTCTTGCCCACTTCTCCCATCATCACTAACCGTCCATGTCTTCCTGACACGTTGTTGTGATGGCGCGTTGTACGCTGCACGCTGTAAACCGCCAGACCAATACCCCAGTAAATATCCCCCAGTTTGTGACATGATTAATGTCTCGAGTGTGTGGATCGTGGGACCCACAGAAAGTAGCATGTGATGCTAGATTAAATAACTAAGTTATTTAGGGAGTCGATATTTATGAAATATCGTGTGTATTCTATGCATGTAATGCATCGAATATATTCAGCATGTATGAAGCATCGCTGTTTTAAGGCTTAACGGAGTAAGTCGCGGATCAAGCATCTTAACATAGCATCACGTCCATCCATCTTCGAGTGATCGTTTGAGGCTGTAAAGGTAAGCCATGACTTGGACGATCACTCCGTGTGGAAGAGTGGTGGACGGTGATCGTGGTGATGCCTCACTGGTCGCCTTACTCTTGTCTTAGGCTGTCCGTCCAAGATGGCGAAGTTGGACGGACGAGATGACTTGCGACCCACATCTGCGACCGTCGGATTAGGGTTTAGGAGGTGCTCAAACACCAACCTTTAGCTTGGTCGAATCCAAGCATGGAACACATTTTTGGCAAGACCGATCGGTCATGCGTGTAGACGGCATGCCGGTGTACACGTCCGTACCTCACTATCCCATGGAGATGCGATGTAAGACACTCAACTTGTCCGGCAAAGTTGAGTGGTCGAGATCAGTTTGCAATTGGAACCGCACGACCATGCGTAGTTTGGGCGCACGAATCGAGGCACCTAGCCATGGTCGGTCTTGGCCGATTGGTCACACATGTAGACGGGCCCACGTTGATTATATTGACATGCTTGGGACCCTTTGAATCTACATCTACACCCTCCATCTATGCCTGCGAAGATGGATGGTTGTGACTGATTTGCGACACATGTGATGTGCCGTAAACCCTAATTAGGGTTTCATGTCCACGCCACTTTAGCTGGACGAATTGGAAAGCCACGCTTCTCTTTGGGGAGGCCGACCATGTGGGGCCCACATTGGGCCGGTGGTGAACATGCCAATACCTGCCTGAGGGTTATGGGTCCGATCTAAGCCATCCAATCATGCCGGTGAAGTTAGATGGTCGTGATCAATTTGAGACCTTTAGTGGAATTTCCTACCACCCTTTAAACCTCACGCCGGCCGAACTTCGGACAACCGTACGTGATTATGTGGCTAGGTCAGAGGAGGATTGATTATGCAGGCGTGAAGGGGGTCCGCTGGTGTGCAGGTGTAGATGGTGGATTTTCGACAAAGGCTAAAATCGTAAACTCATAATTATACGAAGCTCTGATTCAGCAATGAGACGTGAGTATCGAGACATGAGTCTCTCATCGAATTCTCAACGGAGAGTACTTTCTCTCAGAGTACATGTAGATATGTAGTCTCACGACTGGACAACGACATATCTCATGAATACTGAATACTTTCAGTGATTATTTCTATATAGTATCACGAGATGGACGGCTCCTAGACAGCTTGCTCTGCTAGTATAGAGCGATAACGTATTCAGGAACAAACAACAAGTTTACCATGACTATATAAAGGATATGACTTAATGACAAGCTCATATCGGGATAATTAATGCTCCTAGACAGCCTGCTCTGCTAGTATAGAGCCACAAAGTTAATTATTCCTAATTAAGATTAATTCCGTCGTGACATTCACTACTGAATTCCCAAAATAATCTATCATTGCTCTTATTCCATGGTCGAATCCACGACTGGTCCCATGGAATGGCATTCCATGGTCGAATCCACGACTGGTCCCATGGAATGGCAATAAACAATTGTTTTGATTCTATGATCGAATCCACAGCTTGATCTCATAGAATAACAATAACTATATTATCTCATTACTCCGATTTCGTGATCGAATCCACAACTGGTCTCATAAATGGTAATAGGTAAATCTTAATTACTCTGATTCTATGGTCGAATCTACGATCCCATGGAATGGTAGTGCTCACTTTATTATTATGAATTCGTAGTCGAATCCTCAGCTGATCTTATGAATTAATAATAAACATCTTATTGCTCAGTTTTGTGAATTATTTTCCACCGAATTCCACAATTAGTAATAAATAATCAACAACCGGGCGTCTGAGCTACCTCTAAGTAAGCCTCGATTCAAATGGTGAAGGTGTATTCAACGACGATACACTAACAGTCACCACACGTACGAGTGTTTCAAAAATACAACGAAACGATGAACCTGTGCAAAATAGAGAAGAAAATAATAAATAATTAAAAATATTGACCAGGGTGCTGGGAGCACGGACACACGACCGACCGACCGTGTCGTGGTCAGTCCCACGCCAGTTTTATATTTTTAATGCATTTTATTATTTTCCATGATTTGATGAAAATTGTCTCATTTTATCAAATCTCCTTCGTCTCGAGGAAACTCCTCGGTTTCATGGTACTTCCATAAATCCATAAAAAATAATATAAAATTAAGGAAAGGAGTGTGGGGCGTGACCATTGGCCAACCGGCCATGCCTTGGTCCCAACCGGCCATGCCTTGGTCCCAACCGGCCCCACACCCCACGGTTCCTTATTATTTTATTATTATTGTTATTTCTCTAATTTCATGAAAAAACTCCTTGATTTCATGGTATTTTTGCACAAATCATCATATAATAATAAAATAAAATAAAATTATGAAAACTTGTGGGACCGGGCCACTAGTCGACCGGCCATGCCCTAGCCGGTCCCACACGCCCTTTGCTTTATTATTTTATTATTATTTATCCTATTTTTCCTTGAATTCGTCAAATTCCTTGATTTTATGGTATTTCTCTCAAATTAGGAAAAATTCCCTCAAATCATCAAAAATACCTAAAAATATTAAAAAATTAGGGAAACTTGTGGGACCGGGCCCTAGCCGGCCGGTCGCGCCTCCACGGTCCCACACGCCCTTGTTTTTAGTATTTTAATATTTTTTGCTTCCCTGAACTCATGAAAACTCCTTCAATTCATGGAAACTCCCTAAATTCATCAAATTTCTCAAAATTCATGAATTCTTCATAAAATCATCAAAATATTATAAAAGTAAGAAAAAGGCACCACGGGACCGTGGTCACGACCGGCCGACCATGCATTAACCACGGCGGTCCCACGCCTCCTCATTCTTTATTTTATAATTATTTTTCATCATCTCATGGTGTTTTCCTCAGTTTCGTCGAAACCCTAATTTTGGCATATTTTCTCGAATGGATGCTCAATTGCACGCCAGAAAATATCAAAATTCTCAGGACTGAGACGCGAACGCCTTAGGGACACGAGCACGCTATCTTGACCGACCAAGATTGGCTCTTTGGCTCATGGAAGCCGGTCCCATCAATTTTCACAGTTTTGACCTAATTTGCATAATTGCTCGTATTAGGTCCAAAACTCTTCCAAACACTTTGGCTTTTCATGAAGTGATCGTCAGGCGGTCACGTGACAACCCAGGGCCGGTTTCGTGACTCCATGGTCGGTCCCTCGCCTCGTCATAATTAATTAGGTTTTCTCACCTAAGGCTCAGACGAGCATTTTTGAATAAATGATTAAGCCAGCATTTAATCATTCTTCCACCAACAAATCGTCAACTCTTCAGGAGTTCTTCGTATTTGCTCACGTGAGCATATGGACACTACATGGTTGATCCACGGTCCCATGTAGTCGCTCCCTCCTTCGTCCCATGGTTAAACTTCTGACGAACCATGAATTGATCAAATTAGGGTTTCTGAATCCAAGGATCATCATTCCAGATTCCAACCTTAATAATTTTACGACGGCCTCATGGTCATTAATTTTATTAATTATGCTCGGTTCAACGACCAGTATTCTAATTAATATTTTTGACGCTGCCAATAATCCATCAGATGAGCAACACATGCTCAGACGATCAAATATTCAACAATTCATCACATGAGCAACACTTGCTCAGATGATAAATATTTGCTCAAACCAAGGAATATTGGTTCAACAATCAATATTCAACGATCCATCGAATGAGCAATACTTGCTCACTTCATCGTAAGAACTATACCTCTGTCTCATGACATGTTCAATTCATGAGTTTCAGAACATCATGTTCAACTCAGCAACTACATGGACTCATCGTCCCATCAAACCACGAAGTCATCAATTGACTAACAAACCACGAGACGTCAATCGTGTCACTTGGGGGATATCACTTAGGGTTTTGGTCTGGCGGTCTACGACACGTGTGTTCAAACACATGGAATGTGAGCAAGTCGTGCAATCAGTTGAAGGAATTCACGAGGTAGTGGGTGGAAAATCGACCAAGTCTCCACACGTTGAGCAACTGGTTTCAAACACGATCTCCACTTCCCCACTCCTTGATTCCATCAACTGTCACACTTCATGGAATCATGGTGTCTAAAATTCCAGCAATATAAATAAGTCTCTGAATCATGATTGAATCATCAGCATCAACGTATCATCAATCTCACGTCTCATCGACAACACAGATCATCAACTCATCAATTGAGCAACTACTCTCAATTGAGCAATTTCAATCATTCAGAGCTTATCATATTCAGAATTCACACACCCACAATCTTTGATTACCATTGATTCCACACATTTCTCAGCTTCCCTCCTACAGATCAACCCATCCTCTCTTGTGACCGAATTTACTCTGGAACGGTCATTGTCTTGATTTAGGCCGGAGTACTACAGATTGATCTCTCGAATCTAAAGCACCCCCTTTGCAGCGGTGCATCTGTGTGAGGTTTAACATTTCGCTCGGTTCGAGGAGTCTCCTCCGTACGGTCGTCTCCTCAATTCCTTAAAAACCAAAATCGTTTTTCCCCATCTACAGATTGGCGACCACAGTGGGAGATCATTCTCGGTTGCAATCTAACAATCTCACAAGATGGTTGGTCTTAGGACTAATTCAACTAATTCAGATCAGAATATTTCAAACGGCAACATTCCTCATGTTACACCTGGCGGCATGGAAGGCAGAGGGATCCCGACTTTGGCAGAGTTGGCTCAAATCCTAGAGGTCCATACCAGGAACATGGACCTGATGAAGGAGACGATAAAACATCCTCGACTTTCTCATCAGATTAACGTCCGAGTTAGGCGGTATCTCCGCTCCAGAAGCCTCAACACCGGGGACTGAAGCGTCATCTGACCCTCAAATCAACAGCTTCACCACATACGAGAAGCCGGTGGAACAAGAGGTCACACATTTGATTGAAAATCTATGTGAACTCCTGCACTTCTCCAGGGATCAGCGCACAGACACATTTTCAGCACTCAACCAGATATCATCCAGCGTGCAAATAACGCCACCAACACCATCAGTTGAAGAAGTCTCCCTAGTGCCTGGGCATTCGATCGACAACATCTCTTTTGGAGAAGAAGATCGCATGACGGATGAAGGACACAACCGAGCATTGTATGTCACTGGTTTCATCAAAGGCACCGAATTTAGAAGAGCTCTTGTTGACACCGGTGCTTCCACCAACATTGTCACTATGAAGACTCTCAGGATGGCCAGATTCCCACAAGGTAAAATCGTTCGCTATCCCATCCTAATGACAGGATTTGAAGGAAGTCAAAGCCATACATATGGATATGCATACATAGATTTGAGGGTGGGGCCGATTCGATCGAAAGCAAAGTTTCATGTGATCGAGCAAGAACCTGACTACCACATAATACTGGGACGCCCATGGCTCCATGATAACAAGGTGGTTCCTTCAACATACCATCAATGCATGAAGGCCTTGCTCGACAACAAGATCGTTCACATTCCGGATTCATCATCTCCTTATGCTCCCGTCTATGATACTGAGTTTCTTGAATCTCAAAAAGGCATCCTGGAACTTCCAAGCAGGATCCGCAGTACTCCGCTTCCAAGCTGGAAGACTATCGAGAAGGCTGATAACGATCCGTCATCCTCAGCTGCTAAAATGATCAAGTCACCTACTACACCGACTAAACGCCATAATGATCAAGTCTCAACACCAGGGACAAACTTCACGACCGATCGAGACGTAGAAGGGAGAGTCATTTATCGCCGACGGAAAGATTAGCAATTAATCGGGGATAACGATGAAAAGTCTCCCCACCATGAAAAATCGTATCAGAGTGAGCTATCACTTGAAGAAGAAGTCCAAGATGCCCCACGAAAACTACAGGACGGCACTGACTCTACCACTGACGATCTTGAAACAATCAACATTGGGACTGAATACGATCCAAGGCCAATCCTGATCAGTTCAGCGCTATCACCATAGGAGCGGACCGAGCTGGTAAATTATTGAAAGAATATCAAGATGTCTTCGTCTGGACGTACGAAGAAATGTCAGGTCTGGATGACAAACTCGTTACCCATCACCTGCACATCATCCCTGGTTCCAAAGATGTCAAACAACCGCCCATACAATTTAGACATGAAGTCGAAGAGCAAATCAAGGTTGAAATACAGAAACTGTTGGCAGCAGGGTTCATCAAGCCTATTCTTCATCCAACATGGCTAGCAAATGTGGTACCTGTTAAGAAGAAAAATGGTCAAATCAGATGTTGTGTCGACTTCAGGAACTTCAATAAATGTTGTCCAAATGATTTTACCCATTGACATGCTCGTCGATGCAACCAGTGGTCACGGTATGTTCTCATTCATGGACGGCTATAGTGGGTACAACCAGATCAAGATGTATGAACATGACGCCAACAAGACTGCGTTCCGTACTCCCATTGGGAATTTTCACTACACTGTGATGCCCTTTGGATTAAAGAATGCTGGTGCCACCTATCAACGAGCCATGACTGCCATATTCCACGACATGATGCACAAGCAAGTAGAAGACTATGTTGATGATGTGGTGGTAAAATCGAAGACTCGAGCATCTCATCTCGAAGTTCTAAGGCAGGTGTTTGAAAGATGCAGAGAATACAAATTAAAAATGAATCCTTTAAAGTGCGCATTCGGAGTTTCTTCCGGAAAATTCTTAGGATTCCTGGTCACGGCTGAAGGGATCAAAGTCGACCCAGACAAGGCAAAAGCTATTACCACCATGCCTCCTCCACGTACCGTGAAGGAACTACAGAGCTTTATGGGCAAGGTAAATTATATTCGACGCTTCATTCCTGGATTAGCTCAACTCATTGCTTCGTTCACACCTCTGCTGAAGAAAGGAGCAAGCTTCACCTGGACAGCTGTTCAACAAGAAGCTTTCCATAAAATACAACATATTATTGTCACCGGCCGTCATGAGGTCTCCAGTGCAGGGACGACCTCTGATTCTTTACACAGCCTCCAGTGACGTCGCCATCGGCGCACTCCTCGCTCAGGAAGACGACGAAGGCGTCGAACGACCGATTTACTACTTCAGCCGCACAATGAGAGATGCTCAACTCCGATATCCAAAGGCCGAAAGGGCATGCCTGGCATTGGTACATGCAATCCAGAAGTTCAGACATTACTTACTATCTAACAGGGTCGTACTCATCTCCAAAGCTGATCCCATAAAGTTCTTGCTATCAAAGCCAGCCTTGATAGGGAGACCAGCGAAGTGGCTACTCCAGATGTCAGAATTTGACATAGCTTGCACGCCACCTAAAGCCATCAAAGGTCAAGCGGTCGCAGACTTGCTCGCTGCTTTTCCAGGGGAAGACACAACAACACTACATGAAGAAGTGCCCGGCGAATTCCCAGACATCTTGGTCATCAAGGAAGAAACATGGCTTCTATACTTTGATGGATCTGCCACCCCTAGTAGTGACACCGGAGGAGCGGGCGTAGTGCTGGTGTCTCCATCTGGTGAAGTTTTCTCACATTCGTTCAAGTTGGATTTCCACTGCACCAACAACTCAGCGGAATATGAAGCCTTCCTATTAGGATTATCTTGGCCAAGCAAGCAGGAGCAACACACCTCGAGATAAGGGGAGATTCAAAATTATTGGTCAACCAGATGAATGGAAATATTCTCTCAAAGAAATCACACTTGCTCCATTCAGAACCGAAGCTCAGCGACTGTTGACCTATTTTGCTGACGCAACGATCGTCCATACTGGACGGACTAACAATAGGCATGCTGATTGCCTAGCAACTCTCGCCTCCAAGCTGCAATTCGAAGGAGCACAGAAAACGATCACTGTACAGAGGCGTACAGTATCTTCAACTTGGCTCACTCAGATCGAAGACATTCCAGCGAACGATTGGCGAGCACCCATCATTCATGAATTGAGCAGCTCTATTTCAGAAGGCCAAGTCAGCCTCAAGGAATTGAAGAACTACTTCTTGCTTCATGGAGGGCTATACTATCGAAACCCTGATGGATCTCTATCACGATGTCTTGGGAGCGACGAAGCGGAAGAACACTCAAGCGCATACATGAGGAAGTCTGTGGGCAAACGTTAGTGGTAACACTTTACAGAAAGCTTCAAAGAATGGGGTACTACTGGCCATCCATGGAGACTCAGTCAAGAGATTTACAAGGATCTTGTCCTGATTCCAAACACCTCCTCATCACTTGGAGGTTTTGACGGTCCACCACACTGGGGACTGGAGGGAGCCTTACATCAAATACCTCCGGGACAACGAACTACCACTGGAAAAGAAGCAAGCAGTCAAACTCATTCAGAAAGCTAAGAGATTCGTCTATCTCGATGGGATCTTATACCGCAAAAGCTTTGGTGGAAATTTACTGAGGTGCTTAGCCGAACATGAAATCCCTACAATCCTGAAGGAAGTACATGATGGAGAACATCAAGGAAAGAGGAAACTATTTCTTCAAATTCATGAGAAATATTATTGGCCAACCATGGAAGATGATGCAGCCGCACACGTTCAGAGGTGTCACCAATGCCAAACCCATGGTAATCTCATCCACACTCCTTGTCTCCCGTTGAATTCTGTGAATAGTCTGTGGCCTTTCTACAGCTGGGGACTAGATATCATTGGGAAGATCAATCCAGCATCTTCAAAACAACATGAATACATCATCACTGCGACAGAGTACTTCACCAAGTGGGTCGAAGCTATTCCTCTTCGAAGCACCACTGGAGTTACGATTGCCGCCTTCATCAAAGAGCACATAATATGCAGATTCGGAGTTCCTAAGCATATCATCACAGATAACGGAACTCCTTTTGCCAATCAAGATGTTGAGAAGCTGCTCAATAAATATGGGATCAAACAAATCTTCTCCACGCCTTACTATCCACAAGGAAATGGTCAAGCAGAAAGTACCAACAAGACTTTGGTCAGGATTATCAGTCGGACGATTCATGACAATCCTCGATCATGGCATGAGCAATTACCCATGGCTCTATGGGCTTACAGAACTGCACCAAGGAGCTCGATCGGTACTTCGCCATATTCCCTTGTCTATGGAGCCGACGCCATACTTCCAGCAGAAATCAAAGTTCCCTCAGCCAGGATTGCAGCATCCAGTGGTGTACAATGGGATGAGGCCGAAATCTCCAGATCAAGAATCGCTGAGCTAGATATGCTGGAATCAAGGAGAACCAAGGTGGAAAAATATGTGGAAGCTTACAAACAGAGGATCTCCAGAGCCTACAACAAAATGGTAAGACCTCGAACATTTCAAGTAGGAGATTTGGTATTAAAGACGGCAAAGCACATTCAACAAGACATGTCGCTCCTAAGTTCTCTCCTAAATGGGAAGGGCCATATGTTGTTATCAAAGCAGTGTCTAGCGGATACTACAAAATTTTAGCAATCAATGGAGGAAAGGAAGGAAACATCATCAATGGCAAATGGCTCAAAGCTTATTATGCCTGATCCATGAAACAAACTACCTCTTCATCATTTCAAGCATTTTCAAAAATGTAATTTCATTCCTCCAAAGAGCATGCGAATGCTCCTTTGTTCATTAAACATTTCATAAATGAGCAAAATTCGTTCATACCATGATCAACTGTTTCACCTAACTAGAAACTCAGATTTACTCAAAAAAACAACAACCACAAATGCTCACTCAGAGCAAACCATCCAGCAACGGATAATCCCTGTAAGAAGCCTCGTCAAGCTTCTTCTGAAAAATCTTGGTCTTTGCCTTCAAGTCTTCGACCGCTTTCTCAACCCTTGCTGACTCCAGAGCCAGTATCCTCTCCTCATCCAGTAAAGCTGCATTCATGGAAATTGCATCAGCAGCCTCTGCCGCCTTATGAACCTTGATTATCTCAAGACGACGACGGAGCCAGCTTACATTGAATCGCAATATCTCACAATTCGAGATCATTTCATCCCATTGGTGCAGTTCATGGTTTTTGACGTCTCGCAAGTGCATCTGATTCATTTCCTCGATGATCGGCAATAGCCCCGCTACCGTGGTTAAAAGGGTTGGAAGAAAACCTTTCCACACTTCTGTGGTAGCAATGTGACCATACTTCTTCCAGATCTTGGTGTACAGAGACGCATGACATTTGGGAATCACGAATCCGCCGACCATTTCATTGTCTGGGAAGGTATTAATCAATGGGGCTTCGAATAAAAGTCCAGCGGTTGGGTATTCACGAGCATGGACACCGTCTCCGTCTCCACGGATCCTACAGAATCTTCACATGCCTGGTTACTCTGCTTTCCTCAACCTCAACCACGGTCACGGACTTTCCACTCTTTCTTCGTCTAGCATCGACGACGACACGGACATCCGCCTACGATGAAACGAAGGAGTGTTAATCCCGGGACTCAGTACAATCTCAAGAGTCATAGGTTTACTTACAGACGATCCAGCTTCAGCACGAGCCGATCCATACCGGGCAGGAGCTCTAACAGTCCGCTTAGGCCTTGCATTATGAGGAGTAGCATTCTTCTTACAGTCCTACGACAAATCATTCTCTTGTGATCAACAATCTCGATTGAACAAGACAAGAAAGGAGAAAAAAGAAGTGTACAACTTACTGAGATAGACGTTGCTATTTCACGCTTCGACTGAAGATCATCTTGAGAAGAAATGCTATTGCTCGACATGACGGCAAGAGGGTAGGATCAAAACTTCTCTGCACGATGAAACTGACTCAGGAATGGAAGAAATATTTGCGTGGATCATAGATTTGGAGTCTTGAAGATATATATAGAGCGATAGTCATATAGTCAACTCAGTTACGAGTTTCACTGAAACCCTAGGCTTCAAAGATCGATACCAAGACGCGGAGGAAAACACACTGGGGACTGAACATCACGGGTCAAAGGATAGGCCACGCGGCCTTGTACACGTCATGAATTCTCAGCCGTGTTTATGTTACTTCTCATGAAAATCGACAAGTCATGATGAATTTGGATATATGGACATTGGTCCATGTCATGGATTAGAAGAAATCGACGTTAACAAAATGTTCATCATTCAGAAGAAAAGTCTAATTGAAGTAAAGTCGTTTAAACAGTCAAAAGAAAGATATCCACTATGAAGACTAAAAAGGGAATGCTCTAACGTCTAAAGAAGATGGAAGTAAAACTACTCGTCGGACTCATCCGAATTGTCAGCTTCATCGTCACTGTCCTTCTCGGAATCATCTTCTTCAGAGTCACTGTCAGGATCATTGGTGAAGTCCGGTGGACGGAAGATAACATCATCATCTGAATCCGAGTTATCTTCTGCTGCAGCTTCAGCTTCAATTTTTCTTCATCGTCCTCTGATGCTCTCTTTCATATCGATCAGGCTTAATGTAACGCTCGGATGGTTCCCATGTGATCTCTCCTTCAGAAGCATCAGCATCAGAATCAGAAGGCACCCCATCCAAGAATTGACGCTTCTCCTCAACCCTCTGTCTCTTACGCCGGGTGCGATCTTTTTCACGTTGACGGGCATCCTCCTTTTTGTCTTCAGCTCTTTTCTTTTCGAGTTCAGCAAAAGAGACTCTTCGCTCACCCAAGGGAACATTAGGCTTCGCCCCTTCCTGGGTAACCCTAGCCTTTGATTTCGCTACAGGAGCGTCGGAATCCTCATCAGAAGAGCCAGGAAGAAGAGGAATACCAGTAATCGTAATTGCTGTTATTGTTGGTCGACATTTTCTGGAACCGGAAGATCAAAGATTACTACTATGTAAACAAACCAACATCAGCAAAAAATGGTAACTCTTAACTCTTACCTTTTATACTTCCACTAACAATAGTGATAGTAATGCTAGAGTTAACACCTCAAAATCGTTCGTCTCTTCGAAAACTGCAAAAAACGAACGAAACTTTATTTAGTTTCGAAACTGATTTTTCATAAATCACGGACACAATTTTCATAATGTGAACATTCACACAACTGACCTATGAAGTTCATAACAATAAATATTCATCATAAATATATTGTCTATCTTCGAAGGTCCTCAAAACCCACGTTTGATTTTTCGAAAAAAACAATTAATGCAACTTGCATACATAAATTCTCAAGGATTTTATCTAACGAAAACAAACTCATGCAAATAAAATATATCATCATATTTTGCACAATATATGTCACGGCTGCATATATATATATATATATATATATAAATATATTTTCTTTTTCCTTCGTATCGTCATTATTTGTCTTTAAAACGAAGGTTTATTTCAAAAATATTGTGAAAGCTCACATCTCATACATATGATAAAGTTTTGTATTTACATGAAAGCTCATAAGCAAAATTTTATCACTGGACACAAGTTCATCATACATATTTTCCTTCGTGTCATCGTTATTTGTCTTTAAAACGAAGGATTATTCCGATTTCATGAAAATTCACTTCTTTTATGATAGAAACCTTGGTACACATGAAAGCTCATAAACTAAGTTTTATCACTGAACCTAGGTTCATATACTAAAAAAAAAATCTCTCCTAAATCAGGGATTATAGTTAGTTTGCAAAACTAACGATCGAACGAACATACGTTTTCAAAAAACGACGGCTTTTCATAAAACTCACACTAATATACACACATGTATATAACTTCATCATGATCAAAACATGAACAACTCATGAATGTCACAACATCAGCAAACATCAAAAAAAAAATGCACCTGGTCGGTTTGGCCGGAAATCGGCCGGCGGCAACGGCGGCGGCAGGTGGTGGTCCGGCAGCGGCGGGAATTTTCTCCTGCTGGCGTGAAGGTGCAGAGATGATGGAGAGCTCGTCGTGGGGGAAAAAAAAGGATTAATCCCTTTTATATCAATTTTATTTCCAAAACCTAATTTTCTAAGGATTTCCTTATTGCGCCCGACCCGCGAATCCTAACCGACCACGGACTCGTCGTCCAAACCAGCGGTTCAACACCAATTTATGCTCATCAAACGACGCTCCAATCATGACATTGAAGCCTTCATCAAGTCGTGGTTTGCTCATGTTCTCTAAATCCGGTTACGTCTCAACTTACGACTAAGTTCAATTACTGGTATTATTATTTATGGCCGAAAAATCACCATTTAATGCTGACTGAGGAACACAGCTTTCCTCAGTAAGCAGGGGACTTAATGTAGATGGAGGATTTTCGACAAAGTCTAAAATCGTAAACTCATAATTATACGAAGCTCTGATTCAGCAATCAGACGTGAGTATCGAGACAAGGGTCTCTCATCGAATTCTCAACGGAGAGTACTTTCTCTCAGAGTACATGTAGATATGTAGTCTCACGACTGGACAACGGCATATCTTATGAATACTGAATACTTTCAGTGATTATTTCTATATAGTATCACGAGATGGACGACTCCTAGACAGCTTGCTCTGCTAGTATAGAGCGATAACGTATTCAGGAACAAACAACAAGTTTACCCTGACTATATAAAGGATATGACTTACTGACAAGCTCATATCGGGATAATTAATGCTCCTAGATAGCCTGCTCTGCTAGTATAGAGCCACAAAGTTAATTATTCCTAATTAAGATTAATTCCGTCGTGACATTCACTACTGAATTCCCAGAATAATCTATCATTGCTCTTATTCCATGGTCGAATCCACGATTGGTCCCATGGAATGGCAATAACAATTGCTCCTATTCCATGGCCGAATCCACGACTGGTCCCATGGAATGGAAATAAACAATTGTTTTGATTCTATGATCGAATCCACAGCTTGATCTCATAGAATAGCAATAACTATATTATCTCATTACTCTGATTTCGTGATCGAATCCACAACTGGTCTCATAAATGGTAATAGATAAATCTTAATTACTCCGATTCTATGGTCGAATCTACGATCCCATGGAATGGTAATGCTCACTTTATTATTCTGAATTCGTAGTCGAATCCTCAACTGATCTTATGAATTAATAATAAACATCTTATTGCTCAGTTTTGTGAATTATTCTCCACCGAATTCCACAATTAGTAATAAATAATCAACAATCGGGCGTCTGAGCTACCTCTAAGTAAGCCCCAATTCAAATGGTGAAGGTGTATTCAACGACGATACACTAACAGTCACCACACGAACAAGTGTTTCAAAAATACAACGAAACGATGAACCTATGCAAAATAGAGAAGAAAATAATAAATAATTAAAAATATTGACCAGGGTGCTGGGAGCACGGACACACGACCGAACGACCGTGTCGTGGTCAATCCCACGCCAGTTTTATATTTTTAATGCATTTTTATTATTCTCCATGATTTGATGAAAATTCTATCATTTTGTCAAATCTCCTTCGTCTCGAGGAAACTCCTCGGTTTCATGGTACTTCCAAAAATCCATAAAAAATAATATAAAATTAAGGAAAGGAGTGTGGGGCGTGACCACTGGCCAACCGGCCCCACACCCCACGGTTCCTTATTATTTTATCATTATTGTTATTTCTCTAATTTCATGAAAAAACTCCTTGATTTCATGGTATTTTTGCACAAATCATCATATAATAATAAAATAAAATAAAATAATGAAAACTTGTGGGACCGGGCCACTAGCCGGCCGGCCATGCCCTAGCCGGTCCCACACGCACTTTGCTTTATTATTTTATTATTATTTATCCTATTTTCCTTGAATTCATCAAATTCCTTGATTTTATGGTATTTCTCTCAAATTAGGAAAAATTCCCTCAAATCATCAAAAATACATAAAAATATTAAAAAAAATTAGGGAAACTCGTGGGACCGGGCCCTAGCCGGCCGGCCACGCCTCCACGGTCCCACACGCCCTTGTTTTTATTATTTTTTGCTTCACTGAACTCATGAAAACTCCTTCAATTCATGGAAACTCCCTAAATTCATCAAATTTCTCAAAATTCATGAATTTTTCATAAAATCATCAAAATATTATAAAATTAAGAAAAAGGCACCACGGGACCGTGGTCACGACCGTCCGACCATGCCTTGACCACGGCGGTCCCACGCCTCCTCATTCCTTATTTTATAATTATTTTTCATCATCTCATGGTGTTTTCCTCAGTTTCGTCGAAACCCTAATTTTTGGCATATTTTCTCGAATGGATGCTCAATTGCACGCCAGAAAATATCAAAATTCTCAGGACTGAGACGCGAACGCCTTAGGGACACGAGCACGCTATCTTGACCGACCAAGATTGGATCTTTGTCTCACGGAAGCCGGTCCCATCAATTTTCACAGTTTTGACCTAATTTGCACAATTGCTCGTATTAGGTCCAAAACTCTTCCAAACACTTTGGATTTTCATGAAGTGATCGTCAGGCGGTCACGTGACAACCCAGGTTCGGTTTCGTGACTCCATGGTTGGTCCCTCACCTCGTCATAATTAATTAGGTTTTCTCACCTAAGGCTCAGACGAGCATTTTTGAATAAATGATTAAGCCAACATTTAATCATTTTTCCACCAACAAATCGTCAACTCTTCATAAGTTCTTCGTATTTGCTCAAGTGAGCATATGGACACTACATGGTTGATCCACGGTCCCATGTAGTCGTTCCCTCCTTCGTCCCGTGGTTAAATTTCTGACGAACCATGAATTGATCAAATTAGGGTTTCTGAATCCAAGGATCATCATTCCAGATTCCAACCTTAATAATTTTACGACGGCCTCATGGTCATTAATTTTATTAATTATGCTCAGTTAAACGACCAGTATTCTAATTAATAATTTTGGTACGCTGCCAATAAGCCATTAGATGAGCAACACATGCTCAGACGATCAAATATTCAACAATTCATCACATGAGCAACACTTGCTCAGATGATAAATATTTTCCCAAACCAAGGAATATTGATTCAACAATCAATATTCAACGATCCATCGAATGAGAAATACTTGCTCACTTCATCGTAAGAACTATACCTCTGTCTCATGACATGTTCAATTCATGAGTTTCAGAATATCATGTTCAACTCAGCAACTACATGGACTCATCTTCCCATCAAACCACGAAATCATCAATTGACTAACAAACCACGAGATGTCAATCGTGTCACTTGGGGGGATATCACTTAGGGTTTTGGTCTGGCGGTCTACGGCACGTGTGTTCAAACACACGATGGAATGTGAGCAAGTCGTGCAATCAGTTGAAGGAATTCACGAGGTAGTGGGTATAAAATCGACCAAGTATCCACACATTGAGCAACTGGTTTCAAACACGATCTCCACTTCCCCACTCCTTGATTCCATCAACTGTCACACTTCATGGAATCATGGTGTCTAAAATTCCAGCAATATAAATAAGTCTCTGAATCATGATTGAATCATCAGCATCAACGGTATCATCAATCTCACGTCTCATCGACAACACAAGATCATCAACTCATCAATTGAGCAACTACTCTCAATTGAGCAATTTCAATCATTCAGAGCTTATCATATGCAGAATTTACACACCCACAATCTTTGATTATCATTGATTCCACACATTTCTCAGCTTCCCTCCTACAGATCAACCCATCCTCTCTTGTGACCGAATTTACTCTGGAACGGTCATTGTCTTGATTTAGGACGGAGTACTACAGATTGATCTCTCGAATCTAAAGCACCCCCTTTACAGCGGTGCATCTGTGTGAGGTTTAAAATTTCGCTCGGTTCGAGGAGTCTCCTCCGTACGGTCGTCTCCTCAATTCCTTAAAAACCAGCAAATCGTTTTTCCCCATCTACAGCAGGACAACGCTTGTCCAACCGGCCATGGGACGATCAACGCCGTCCAACTATGCCGGTGAAGTTGGACGAACACGATGAATTTGAGACTGCCGTAGGCGGCCTTTATTCGTACGGCTCCTCCAAGACGCTCCATACCAGCCTGGACATCCAACTTCAGGCTGGTGTTCGGTGGTAGTTTGGGAGGCATGGTAGGTATTCGACCGACCAGGGCATAAGCGGGCCCGCTGGTGGTCATTCCGGTGGTAGCCTTCTCCTGCTGAGGATCGTCTAGGCTGGTTAAATTATGCGGCCAACTTGCGTGTTCGTGATTGTTTTTGAGACTGATATGGACAGTCCAGATCCAAATATGCTCAATTGGGCTAGTATAACACACCGAGAGATGTATGCTCAATCGGGATAGTATAACACACCGAGAGATGTAGGCTCAATCGGGATAGTATAACACACCGAGAGATGTATGCTCAATCGGGCTAGTATAGCACACCGAGAGATGTAGGCTCAATCGTGCTAGTATAACACACCGAGAGTTGTGGCCTATACGGGTATTTCATGCATGCCTCATTATTGATACTTGGAGATTCGTTTTTCTCTGCTGAGAGCAACACTCAGTCGTCATGCCGCACCAATAATGAGAGTTCTGCGGGAACAGCACAGGAAATACAAGGATAATCGCGCATTAATTAATAATGCTATAAATTCACAGGGTATATGGGATTGTTGCTACATTCTCCAACCTGGATGAATTTTGTGTATTTAATTCACAGAATAGTGGGATTGTTGCCACATGCTCCATTCTAGGTGAATTAGTAAAGTGAAGAAGTTTTCATCACTTATCAGTGGCTTTATCCTTTGCAGGATGTCAGCGCATAAATTTGGTTTTATAATTTTATCCCTGAACTAAAATCCACCATCAACATTAAGTCCCATGCCTAGCGCATAATGGTTGCATTATTGTGGGGTAGGCATGAGATGGTGATAGTTAAAGATAAAACTTATGAGTTAAAGTTAGATGTTACCAGGATAGACGGGTCGTCCTTTCCTTGGAGCGTGTCACGTTTAAGAGGAGTCTAAGCGAGCGTTCCCCTAGCATGATGTCGGTCTTGCCTTCTTCGACCGACCTTGCTATGCCTGCTTCGGTCGAGGGGCTACTGTGCCTGCTTCGCTCGATCGTGGGGCTGTGCCTAATCGAAGGACTGTTGCGCCTGCTTCATTCGTGGGGCTACTGCGCCTGCTTGATCGAATGTGGGCTTGATGTGCTTGATCAAGTGGGACCCGCCGCGTGCCTGCTTTGCTTGGGGCCGGATGTGCCTGCTTCAACCAATATGGGGCTGGTTGCGCCTGATCAAGTGGGACCTGCAGCGTGCCTGCTTTGCTTGGGGCCGGCTATGCCTGCTTCGACCAATATGGGGCTGGTTGCGCCTGATCAAGTGGGACCCGCCGCGCGCCTGCTTTGCTTGGGGTTGGCTGTGCCTGCTTCGACCAGACACCTGTTGCCTCACCCAACACCAGACTTGCCCCTTGACCAACACCGGCCTTTCCCTGACGAACACCGGCCTTGCTACTTTGACGAACCCCGAACTTGCTGACGGACATCGCTGCCTCGACCGATACCGGCCTTGTTGTATTGTTTCGTTCGAACACCAGCCTTGTCCCGTACACCATCTTTGTTACTTCTACCAACACCGGCCTTGCTATTGTTACCAACACCGGTCTTGCTGACTAACACCGGTCTTTCCAACCAACATTGGTCTTCCCTTTGCTCGAACTTGGGGCCCAGGCGTGCTTGCTTTGCCAACCTTGTATGTTCGAACGTGGTGTGGGTCCCGCTGTGTTCATGTCCTCCTACGGCCAAGGGAGCATGCTTCACTGAGAATAATGTCGATGCCAAGTCAGGAGGTGTTGACAGCTTCTCCTATCGACTTCAAGGTTTGTCATGCTCCGCTGGTCCCTTATGAAGGATGGATGAGACGTATGTTGAGCAATGAGTACATCAAAGATAACTTGACCAAATGCGCAGATTATTGATGTAGCTTGCGTGTTGAAACGGCTCGAGAGGATGTTAAAGTGGCTTCTGGTGCGAACGTTGAGGTGGATCCTGGAGAGAGTGTTGAAGCGGCTTCTCCTGGGCAGGCGTTGGAGCTTCTTCCTCTGAAGAGAGCATTGAAGAGGCTTCTTCCTTAGTTTGATTCTCGCTCGCGAATTGCATGCTTCTTGATTGACCATCTCTCCTGTGTTGAAGAAGTACCTTACTCTGTTCGTAGTGGTTGTTGCTATGGTGAAGCTCGGGCACTGGTATCAACAAACGAACAACGGTTCTTAGCAGCAGTTTTGATCAGAGGAGACTGGCAGGAAGAGGCGTGATAGCTTCCTTGATGTTGCCTCACAGAATGAAAAATAGGGAGACAGTCCCCTACCCACGAGCATCCACTGAGCCTTCGACTTGATAGACGTTGTCACGCTGGGTTCATGAGGCCATCTTTTTGTCTGTGTTGCGTTTCATAGACATCTAGGAAAATCGCTGGTCTTTGAAAATACGTCTGCTCTCTTGAGTATATCCTCGTCTTTGGACATCTTGGAACATAGCGTGCTTGCATCTCTCAGCATCTTTGAGATGGGTAGTGCTAAGCAGTCCCCAGTCACACTCCTTAGGAGACAAAATTCTGAACGCGTCTCTCATCGATGTGGTTGCTGTCGAATCGGATATGGAATATCTTGGACGTTGTTTCATCATTTTGGCAGTCGTGTATGCGGTACTGGAGTTGGAGTTGGCGCGCAGGATGTTGTATCTCGGTAGTTTTCCTCTTACTACTTCATGAAACTGGTAGCAGGGCATATGTTGTTACAGATGAGCGTTCAAAAGCTCCAGAGGATGACCAAAAGCGCAAATTCTCCAACATAGCACGATACACATGCACCATCGTCTGATAGAGTGACTCTCCCGGATCTTGCTCGACATGACGCGTAGGCATCGTTATTTTCTTGAGGCTGCTCCCTTGAGGTATCGTCTCCAGTGGAAGATTGCCGTCATAGAGCGTTGATACGTTGCACCGGCATTCTTTAAACCAAATGGCAGTACATTATAATAAAATTTCCCAGAGGAGTGCGAAAAGCTATCTTACTTGCGTCATGCTCGTACATCCTTATCTGGTTGTAGCCGCTACATCCATCCATGGAGGAGAACATGTCGTGTCCGTTGGTTGCATCTACTAACATTTCGATGTTAGGTAGAGGAGAATAGTTTTTGGGGCATCATCTGTTCAAGTCCATGCAACACCTTATCTGTCCATTTTCCTCGTGTCTGAACTGCGACTCCAAGAGAATATGTCCTGGTACTCTTTGAGAAGTTCCACGAGCTTCGTGCGTTCATACGTACACAAGGTTGAGCTGATGGAGATATTCCTCAGAGATTCCTCAACGATTTCAATCTCATCAGTTGTGGAGTTGGTGCCATCTTGCAGCTGTTGTGGAGCATCTAGCACTTCTTCTTGTGGTTGTTGTAGCATTCCATTGGGTGGAGAGACTGGGTAACAGTCTCCCCTTCCAATTGATAATAGCAGCGTCGGTATACCGTTTTCCTTTTCTGGTCACGACTCGCCACAAAAGTGCGTTCCCTCTTGGTGTTAACATGGGTTTCGGCTTCACCGGATGAAGAAGAATGTTTCGTCAGCAAAGTTGCGTCGTGGGGCTTATCCCTCAATGATGCGAGTTGGTCCTCCTCCTGGATTGAAGCCCATGTGGGGAGTGGGATGCATGGACTTTGTCTGATTCTTCCTGCGGATCTTCCCTCGGTTCGAACAGTTCCACTCCGCATATTGGTGTGTATAGAGACAATGATGCGGGAATATGAACGACTTCTTCATTCAGCATAGTCTTCAGGCACCGGTGATATGTTGAAGGGACGATCCTATTTTCATGAAGTCATGGTCTCCCTAGCATCATATGGTAGTCCGGCTCCTTCTCTATGACTTCGAATTTCACTTTTGATTGAACGGGTCCTACTGATAAATTCAGATTGACATACCCGTATGTGCTAGTCTGGTTTCCTTCAAAGTCTGTCATTGTGGTAGGCTGCCGTACGATCTTGCATGGGCGGATCTTGGCTGTCCTGAGAGCCTTGAGGGTAATCACATTCGAAGACGCTCCTGTGTCGATGAGGGCTCTCTTGAACTCTGAATCCTTGATGCGTGCAGTAACATGTAGGGCCCGGTTGTGACCTTCTTCCGCCATCATGTCATCCTCTGTAAATGTAACATTATTCACAGATGTTTCTGGTACGTTTGAGACTTCTGGATGTGAAGGAGTTAGGTGCACGTCCAGGGCTATCTGGTTGATTGCAACAAACGTCTCCGCCCGCTGATTCTTCGAGAGGTGTAAAAGTTCACACAAAATTTCTACTAGAGAAGTCGCTTCCTGATCCACTGGCCTCCGATTCGTAGTGAAACTATTGACTTGAGGAGGATCGTTGTGAGGATCAGTCCCCAGTGTAGGACTCTCCATGACAGGACCGCTCATATCTGATGTCATCTTGATGAGGAGATGGCGTTTATCGCTTCTTTGATCAGGTCCATGTAGGCCCGCGCCGCTGAAGTACCTGCTCCGGGTGCGTTGAATGCGTTCCTTGTTGGCTCCAGGGGATGTCTTGGCTCTTGTGGTAATATCTTGAGAAAAGTGAGTACCTCTTTCTGAGTTGCAGCCATTTCCGTCTGTGCCTTAGCAAGGACTTCTTGTCTCTCCATCAAATACACCATAGTAATAGGGGGTTGTCCTCCTCTGTATCCTCCGGCCACTCGTCCTGAGGCAGGAGTGGTAGTTACCTTGGTGACGGACGGAGGCGTTATACTCGATGAGACGCCGGGATTTGCAGCTGCTCTGGGTCTGGTGATAGGAGGCGTCACACCCAATGGAATATCACCTCCTGCTCCGCTGGTGCTGGTGCTAGAGGACGTAATTCCACGAGATACATTGATTTCATTGACATGTAACACCACCAATCGGGATATCAACGCCGAGAGTGTTGTCGGCGCTGGCTCCGTCGGGATTGGTTGCTGATTCAGACCTAAAATCCACCATTTTGCAATATGAACAAATTAAAATGAAATTGAAAATTGATTTTGCAACCGAGAGATTAATCTCCCACTGTGGTCGCCAGTTGTTTATGGGTGAAAACTATTTCTGACGGTTTTGGTAATTTGGGATGTGTAGATGAGAAATGAATCTAAACCCTAAACAAATGCACTGCACGGGAGTGCTTTTGATTCGAGAAATCAATCTGTACAACTCTGGCCTAAACCAAGAAATGGTCGTTCCAGACTTGCTTCGGTCACAAAGTGAAGGAGATGGGGTTGATCTTAGGGAGGGAAGCGAAGAAGGTGTTGAGATTGTGAAGGTGTTGGCTGTGTATGACTTGTATCAGAAAGCTGAACTGGCTTGCAGAATGAAAGCTATCAGTTTTGGTGTTGGAATACGATTGTATCAACACTTGTCTTCTGTATCGTTGTCTTCTGTCTTGGAAATAGGGAGGAGAACCTATTTATACAAGTCATTGAGCCTAACCCTCGTCTCTCGTGGGAAGTGGAGGAAGTGGAGTGATGGAGTAGTGGAGTTGTGTGTTAGTGTCACACGACCAGTCTTGCCCACTTTTCCCATCATCACTAACCGTTCATGTCTTCCTGACACGTTCTTGTGATGGCGCGTTGTACGCTGCACGTTGTAAACCGCCAGACCAATACCCAGTAAGTATCCCCCAGTTTGTGACATGATTAATATCTCGAGTGTGTGGATCGTGGGACCCACAGAAAGTAGCATCTGATGCTAGATTAAATAACTAAGTTATTTAGGGAGTCGATATTTATGAAATATCGTGTGTATTCTATCCATGTAATGCATTGAATATATTCATCATGTATGAAGCATCGTTGTTTTAAGGCTTAACGGAGTAAGTCGTGGATTAAGCATCTTAACATAGCATCACGTCCATCCATCTTCGAGTGATCGTTTGGAAGCTGTACAGGTAAGCCATGACTTGGCCGATCACTTCGTGTGGAAGAGTGGTGGATGGTGATCGTGGTGATGCCTCACTGGTCTCCTAACTCCTGTCTTAGGTTGTCCGTCCAAGCTGGCGAAGTTGGACGGACGAGATGACTTGCGAACCACATCTGCGACTGTCGGATTAGGGTTTAGGAGGTGCTCAAACACCAACCTTTAGCTTGGTCGAATCCAAGCATGGGACACGTTTTTGGCAAGACCGATCGTTCATGCGTGTATACGGCATGCCGGTGTACACGTCTGTACCTCACTATCCCATGGAGATGCGATGTAAGCCACTCAACTTGTCCGGCAAAGTTGAGTGGTCGAGATCAGTTTGCAATTGGAACCGCACGGCCATGCCTAGTTTGGGCGCACGAATCGAGGCGCCTATCCATGGTCGGTCTTGGCCAATTGGTCACACATGTAGACGGGCCCACGTTGATTATATTGACATGCTTGGGACCCTTTGAATCTACATCTACACCCTCCATCTATGCCTGCGAAGATGGATGGTTGTGACTGATTTGCGACACATGTGATGTGCCGTAAACCCTAATTAGGGTTTCATGTCCACGCTACTTTAGCTGGACGAATTGGAAAGCCACGCTTCTCTTTGGGGAGTCCGACCATGTGGGGCCCACATTGGGCCGGTGGTGAACATTCCAATACATGCCTGAGGGTTATAGGTCCGAGCTAAGCCATCCAATCATGCCGGTGAAGTTGGATGGTCGTGATCAATTTGAGACCTTTAGTGGAATTTCCTACGACCATTTAAACCTCACGTCGGTCGAACTTCGGACAACCGTACGTGATTATGTGGCTAGGTCAGGGGGGGATTGATTATGCAGGCGTGAAGGGGGTCCGCCGGTGTGCAGGACAACGCTTGTCCAACCGGCCATGGGACGATCCACGCCGTCCAACCATGCCGGTGAAGTTGGACGAACACGATGAATTTGAGACTGCCGTAGGCGGCCTTTATTTGTACGGCTCCTGCAAGCCGCTTCATACCAGCCTGGACATCCAACTTCAGGATGGTGTTCGGTGGTAGTTTGGGAGGCATGGTAGGTATTCGACCGACCAGGGCATAAGCGGGCCCGCTGGTGGTCATTCCGGTGGTAGCCTGCTCCTGTTGAGGATCGTCTAGGATGGTTAAATTATGCGGCCAACTTTGCGTGGTCGTGATTGTTTCTGAGACTGATATGGACAATCCAGATCCAAATACGCTCAATTGGGCTAGTATAACACACCGAGAGATGTATGCTCAATCAGGCTAGTATAGCACATCGAGAGATGTAGGCTCAATCGGGCTAGTATAACACCCCGAGAGTTGTGGCCTATACGGGTATTTCGTGCATGCCTCATTATTGACACTTGGAGATTCGTGTTACTCTGCTGAGAGCGTAGAACCTGCTGGGATTCAGAGACGTAAGGAGCGCAACTGTACCTTGATCAATGTGAGATTGGTTAGGGATCAACTACATTCCAGTCCGAAGTTAACTTGGAGTAGGCTAGTGTCTGTAGTGGCTTAATAAAGTGTGGTGTTCAAATCTGGACTAGGTCCCGGGGTTTTTCTGCGTTTGCGGTTTCCTCGTTAACAAAACTTCTGGTGTGTCAATGTTATTTCTTTTCTGCATTATATTTGTTTATATAATTGAAATATCACAGGTTGTACGTTAAGATGAATCAGTTCTTGAATCCGGCCTTTGGGTTGTTGATTGAATTGATTGACACTTGGATATTAGTTTTTGATACCGTCCAAGTTATTTCTTATATTCAATCGGGATCGCAAATTTGTTTGATTGCAGATTGAATTGAGAAATTGAGATATAACTCTTTGATATACTTTTCTTAAGATTGAGTCTGATTGTCTAGTTGATTCTCTTGAAATTATATTGGAGTTAGTACATACAGATTGCTAAGAAAAATATTGGGTGTGGTTATTAGACCCCCGCCTTTTCAATTGGTATCATAGTAGGCAAACACGTTTAAGACCTTATAAGTCTGTGTTTGTGGCAATTTGATTTGTGTGGATAGTTGTGTATATCAAACTCGCACGCACAGAAATGAGTCCTAAAAGTTTTAATTATGCCAAATGTCTTGGGCTTACCTCCAAGGATAACTCCTTTGATGATTCTTCCGAATCCCGAGATAGGAATTTTTTGCTATCAGATTCTGATAACATTTCCTCTGATGAGACATTTAGCTCCATGTCTAAAACTGAAATGGAACTCACCAGAAATCAAAAAATTACAACTGAGTCTATTGTTTTTCAAGATGCTAAGATAAAATATCTTGAAGAAAAACATGATCAGCTTATTGATGAACTTGAGGAGTCTCTTGGTCGATAACGGGAACTCTATAGCATTATTGAGTCCTTCTCTAACAATATCGAAAAACTTGTTCAAGAAACTACTCTATAGTGTGAAAAGATTAGTAATCTTGAGGGTATTGTTAAAGAAGATTCAATTAGAGAAAAACGCTTGATCGAGACTCATTCATCATATCTGAACAGCCTTCGTGTTGAAAAAGAGAAATTGGTTACTGTAGCTGGGGAAAAACGATTTGCTGGTTTTTAAGGAATTGAGGAGACGACCGTACGGAGGAGACTCCTCGGACCGAGCGAAATATTAAACCTCACACAGATGCACCGCTGCAAATGGGGTGCCTTAGATTCGAGAAAACAATATGTAGTACTCCGGCCTAAATCAAGACAATGACCGTTCCAGAGTAAATTCGGTCACAAGAGAGGATGGGTTGATCTGTAGGAGGGAAGCTGGGAAATGTGTGGGATCAATGGTAATCGCAGATTGTGGGTGTGTGAATTCTGAATATGATAAGCTATGAATGATTGAAATTGTTCAATTGAGAGTAGTTGCCCAATTGATGAGTTGATGATCTCGTGTTGTCGATGAGACGTGATATTGATGATACTGTTGATGCTGATCCTTCAATCATGATTCAGAGACTTATTTATATTGCTGGAATTTTAGACACCATGACCCCATGAAGTGTGACAGTTGATGGAATCAAGGAGTGGGGAAGTGGCGATCGTGTTTGAAACCAGTTGCTCAACGTGTGGAGACTTGGTCGATTTTCCACCCACTACCTCGTGAATTCCTTCAACTGATTGCACGACTTTTTCACATTCCATCGTGTGTTTGAACACACGTGTCGTAGACCGCCAGACCAAAACCCTAAGTGATATCCCCCCAAAGTGACACGATTGACGTCTCATGGTATGTTAGTCATTGATGATTCCGTGGTTTGATGGGACGATGAGTCCGTGTAGTTGCTGAGGTGAACATGATGTTCTGAAACTCATGAATTGAACATGTTATGAAACAGAGGTATAGTTCTTACGATGAAGTGAGCAAGTATTGCTCATTCGATGGATCGTTGAATATTGATTGTTGAACCAATATTCCTTGATTTCAGCAAATATTTATCATCTGAGCAAGTGTTTCTCATGTGATGAATTGTTGAATATTTGATCGTATGAGCATGTGTTGCTCATCTGATGGATTATTAGCAGCGTACCAAAAACATTAATTAGAATACTGGTCGTTGAACCGAGCATAATTAATAAAATTAATGACCATGAGGTCGTCGTAAAGTTATTAAGGTTGGAATCTGGAATGATGATCCTTGGATTCAGAAACCCTAATTTGATCAATTGATGATCAATTCATGGTTCGTTAGAAGTTTAACCATGGGACGAAGGAGGGAGCGACTACATGGGACCATGGATCAACCATGTAGTGTCCATATGATCACGTGAGCAAATACAAAGAACTCCTGAAGAGTTGACGATTTGTTGGTGAAAGAATGATTAAATGTTGGTTTAATCATTTATTCGAAAATGCTCGTCTGAGCCTTAGGTGAGAAAACCTAATTAATTATGACGGAGTGAGAGACCGACCATGGGGTCATGAAACCGGCCCTGGGTAGTCACGTGACCGCCTGATGATCACTTCATGAAAATCCAAAGTGTTCGAAGAGTCTTGGACCTAATATGTGCAATTTTGCAAATTAGGTCAAAACTGTGAAACTTGATGGGACCGGCTTCTGTAAGCCAAAGAGCCAATCTTGGTCGGTCAAGATAGCACGCTCGTGTCCCCAAGGCGTCCGCGTCTCAGTTCTGAGAATTTTGATATTTTCTGGCGTGCAATTGAGCATCCATTCGAGAAAATATGCCAAAATTAGGGTTTCGACGAAACTGAGGAAAACACCATGAGATGATGGAAAATAATTATAAAATAAGGAATAAGGAGGCGTGGGACCGCCGAGGCCAAGACATGGTCGGCCGGCCGTGACCACGGTCCTGTGGTGCCATTTTCCTTAATTTTATAATATTTTTGATGATTTTATGAAGAATTCATGAATTTTAAGAAATTTGATGAATTTAGGGAGTTTCCATGAATTGAAGGAGTTTTCATAAGTTAAAGGAAGCAAAAAAATATTAAAATAATAAAAACACGGGTGTGTGGGACCGAGGAGGCATGGCCGGACGGCTAGGGGCCCGGTCCCACGAGTTTTCATAATTTTTTATATTTTTTAAGTATTTTTCATGATTTGAGGGAATTTTTCCTAATTTGAGATAAATACCATGAAATCAAGGAATTTTATGAATTCAAGGAAAAATAAAATAAAATAATAAAACAAGGGTCGTGTGGGACCGGCTAGGGAATGGCCGGCCGGCTAGTGGCCCGGTCCCAGAAGTTTTCATAATTTTATTTATTATTTGATGATTTGTGCAAAATACCATGAAATCAAGGAGTTTTTCATGAAATTAGAGAAATAATAATAATAATAATAAAATAATGAGGAACCGTAAGGTGTGGGGCCGGCTGGGACCAAGGCATGGCCGGTTGGCCAACGGTCACGCCCCACACTTCTTTCCTTAATTTTATATTATTTTTACGAATTTATGAAAATACCATGAAACCGAGGAGTTTCCTCGAGACGAAGGAGATTTGATAAAATGAGAGAATTTTCATCAAATCATGGAAAATAATAAAAATGCATTAAAAATATAAAACTGGCGTGGGATTGACCATGACACGGTCGGTCGGTCGTGAGTCCGTGCTCCCAACACCCTGGTCAATCTTTTTAATTATTTATTATTTTCTTCCCTATTTTGCATAGGTTCATCGTTTCGTTGTATTTTGAAATACTCATTCGTGCGGTGACTGTTAGTGTATCGTTGTTGAATACACCTTCACCATTTGAATCGGGGCTTACTTAAAGGTAGCTCAGACGCCCGGTTGTTGATTATTTATTACTAATTGTGGAATTCGGTGGAGAATAATTCACAAAACTGAGTAATAAGATGTTTATTATTAATTCATAAGATCAACTGAGGGTTCGACTACGAATTCAGAATAATAAAGTGAGCATTACCATTCCACGGGATCGTAGATCCGACCATAGAATCAGAGTAATTAAGATTTATCTATTACCATGTATGAGACCAGTTGTGGATTCGATCATGAAATCGAAGTAATGAGATAATATAGTTATTGATATTCTATGAGATCAAGCCATGAATTCGATCATAGAATCAGAACAATTGTTATTGCCATTCCATGGGACCAGTCGTGGATTCGACCATGGAATAGGAGCAATAATAGATTATTCTGGGAATTCAGTAGTGAATGTCACGGCAGAATTAATTTTAATTAGGAATAATTAACTTTGTGGCTCTATACTAGCAAAGCAAGCTGTCTAGGAGCATTAATTATCCCGATAGGAGCTTGTCGGTAAGTCATATCCTTTATATAGTCAGGGTAAACTCGTTGTTTGTTCCTGAAGACGTTATCGCTCTATACTAGCAGAGCAAGCTGTCTAGGAGCCGTCCATCTCGTGATACTATATAGAAATAATCACTGAAAGTGTTCAGTATTCATGAGATATGTCGTTGTCCAGTCGTGAGACTACATATCTACATGTACTCTGAGAGAAAGTACTCTCCGTTGAGAATTCGATGAGAGACCCGTGTCTCAATACTCACGTCTGATTGCTGGATCAGAGCTTCGTATAATTATGAATTTACGATTTTAGCCCTTGTCTAAAATCCACCATCTACATTAAGTCCCCTTCTTACTGAGGAAAGTTGTGTTCCTCAGTCAGCATTAAATGGTGATTTTCCGGCCATAAATAATAATACCAGTAATTGAACTTAGTCGTAAGTTGATACGTTACCGGATTTAGAGAGCATGAGCAAACCACGACTTGATGAAGGCTTCAATGTCATGATTGGAGCATCGTTTGATGAGCATAAATTGGTGTTGAACCGCTGGTTTGGACGGTGGGACCTTGGTCGTTTAGGATTCGCGGGCCGGGCCCAATAAGGAAATCCTTGTTTTAGGAATAGACGCTCGTTAGTTTAAAGAACAAACAAAATAGACCTGAGTCTAATGATATAAAATTTTGTCTATGAGCTATCACGAAAACCAAAATTTTATCTTTGCGAGGTTTCACAAAAATGGAATAAACTCTCGTTCCAAAGGTGAATGCTCGTACGAGAGAAAATTTTTTTTTTTGAAAAGACGTGCGTCTGTGATATGTGAGCGTTCACGGAAAATTTTATTTTCGATATGTGAGCGTTCACAAATTTTTGAAAATATACTCTCGCTTCAAAGACAGACGCTCGCGCGAGGGAGCAAAATATATGAATATACTTTCAAATTTACGTGAGTTTCACGTTAAATATTTATATATTTTGTAAAATCATGTTTTGATTTTGAACAACTGTTGAAAGCAGACAATTATATATGATGAAATAATGTCTGTATGTGAGTTTTCACAAATGTAAAATGGACGTCTATCCAATTTTTGAAAAACCAGTGGATGTTAAAATTCATGTGGGTTGTTCACGGTTTGATGAAAATCAAGTCATGATTTTGAATAATGAATTTTGCTCGACTTTGCAGGTTTGAAGGAACAAGTAAATTTTCGAAATTTTAACGTTATAATCACTACAGCTAGTGAAATTGTAAATAGGCAAGATTTGGATTGTTACCTTTTCAGCGCGTGCTTGTTGTTGGTATATCCATGACTACATCTAGTTCGCTTTAGATAGTGGTGACTTCTGATTACAACCACCCTTCTGGATCTTCCGGAGAATGCTCTAGAAATATCAAGTCAAACATGAAGACTTTTGCATATGTTCATCCTGAGATGAATCAACCTTTCAGAGATGCTGGAAAGCTGGTACTTTGTATGTCTCTCGATCATCTGCGAGTCGTCCCTTATCAGCAGAAGCACCGCCGACTTAAGCAAATGAGACTATCGGCTGATGATGAAGTCAGGATTTGCGTTGATGGTGTAGCTCCTGATTCAGATGTGGATGAATGAAGAATTTCGTCATAATTCGTCATCAGAAAAATTCAGAAGTTAGGTCTTCATTGAAATTGTTGTAGAATCTTCGTCTGATGTTGGATTTTCGCGGTCTACCCATGTATCCTCATGCCCAGGAAATTTTCAAACTTTAACAAAGAAGCTTTTTGAGTTTCGAGCATGTTTAGGATCCGAAATCGACGAAACAGTAAACTTCCAGGAGACCTTCAGAAAATTTTCAGATTGTATGTTGTCCAATGTTTCGGCAACGTCTCCTTGATCGTTTCTTCAATTTCTTTGAATTTTGGATATGTTGTAGAGGACATTCATACGAAGAGAGTAGTATATGACCCATTCTTATATTCTTCACCAATTGTTCCAAGCTCGTCGGTTTGTACAAGACAGTGTAAAATCATCTCAGAGGAGCTTGTTGTAAAACACTCATGTTGTGTCTTTAGACCATTCGCTTGTGTCTTGAACGATTGGTGAAGGATTTTAATGTCATTGATTCGTTTGAGATCAGGACCCCTTGATTGATACATGAGCATGGTGCTTGCAGTGCCATCTTGCTTCTGTCAGTCGTAGAAACATCACTTCCGAAACCCTGGTCACGGGACCATAGCTGAGGTTGCTCTCGATAGGGGATGATGTAATGACCATGGTTTCATGTCCCGGTGGTAGCATTACTTTTATGATGGATGATTAGCACCGGAGAGCCCGGCACCAGAACTGTGAAATTGATCGTCATGATTAGTGGACCGTCAGTCCCCAGTATTTTGTTGAATATCTCTCTTTCGTTTTCCCTTCTTATGGCAGGACCTAGATAGAGGATCCGGGTTGAAAAATTGATGTAAAGGCCCAGGTGGTCGAAGTTGGAGGTACCTTGATGAAGGACTTAGCGAAAAGACCTGGTGGACACCGATCGACTGTGGAAGTTATGAATCCCGTCTAAGAATTGCTGCTTGCATGTTGTATGCTCAGGAAGCTGTAGGAACCTCATACGACGTCGGAATCTGATGCTTGACCCTAACTTTTGAATCTAAGAGACTGAGTTGTCACATGAGAAAAGAATCACTCAATTCGGAGTTGTAGAGGTCAGCCAACGAAGCATGCACATTTGTGATTTGTAATCCCGTACAGATTTTTCATATTTCATAAACCTGACTGTAAAGGCCATATCTTTCAGCTCGTATGTTCTATCAATGCGCCCTTTTGGTATGTTGTAGAAGAGACATATACGAACATCTTTCGTTGAGGAAGCATTGTCCCATTACTCACCTATTGTTACTTTTTTGAGAACCCATGGCCTGAAGTGTGTTGTATCTCATTTGTAGAGGTGATGAGAACATCTTGTAGAAGACTTTGGATTAAGCCCGCCAGTCGTGCCAGCTTTGGGAAGACTTTCATGTGAGCATGTTATCAGGTTTACACATCTTGATATGAATCATTGGTTCTTAGAGGAGTCCGATTCATGTGTAACACTTCAGAGAATGATTAGTTGATGAAGCCCTGAGGATGTTGCTTCTGAGACCGTTGTTGGTGCTGAGACCATGATTATGCTCCAGAGATCCTTGTCGATGCTGAGATCATGGATGGTGTTCCTCTAAAGTTATTGTTGATGTCGATACCATGGTTGAAGTTGCTCCAAAGACCGAAAAGGCTAGAACCATGATTATAAATATAATCTTTGCTACTTCATCCAGTGAGCCTTTTACATTCACGAACTAGTTGATGAGTTGAGCGTCCGTAAGATGAAGGTGTACTGAGAGTTCAACCTGAATGCTCCTGAAAGCATAACTTTACCACGAACTGGCTTTGTCAGTGAGTCGACATTGTTGCGGTAGATGGCATCAAGAGTTTTCATACTGGATGTGATTGGTGAAGAGAGAAAGTTCCTCAATCATGCAGGGGCTTGTGATGCAGCGAAAACCCGTTGATGAAGTTTCACAAAATCACCTCAGGTTGCCCAGTGTATATTGAAGGAGTTAGTGCCATCCATGTATGAATGATGTTGCATATGCTTCATAAGTCTTATCATGGGATAATGAAGACTTATCGTTTAGTTACACTTTGATCGTGTTGGTGTTGAATCAATGTGTCATCGTCGAGATATTTGTGTTGAAGCTGTACTCTTTGATTGGAAGTACAATTTGATGGCTTTTTTAGATGCTTGAGCGTTGAAGCGTATATTCCTTAAGCATCGAATGTCTTAGGGGTTTGATCGTCTCGGCCCTGGAGTATCTTCTGTTGATTCAACAACCACTTGATAGAATACTAATGCGGTGAAGCTACCATTCATAATGTCTTGTAGAGTTGCTAGCATAATTAAGTCCCCATGCTAGGATAACATGTGGGGAAATAAATGACATAGACATGGAATGAGACTTGCCTGAGCGCGGAACCTCTTGATGAATGACTATGCATATTTTGCAGGTTCTTGCTTCAACCTCGTCGAAATTACTCAAAGTACTCTGATGATGGAATGTCCGTCAAATCTTATGGATTAGAACTTTCTTCGTTGGAGAGATGTGTAACCAAAGGAGCTTTGTAAGTACATCTTTTCAGCATGGATCCACGCTCGTCTGAAGGACATGTCATATCCTGGATCATCTTGATTGATTATGTGAAACTTGGTTTCTGTCCAGGTTGAACGTATGTTCACTTTGAGAATGATGTAGCCATAAGTATTTCCGAGCGCTCCTTCAAGATATCTGATTCAGATGGAGCATGAGTATCTTCTTGTCGAGTGATGCATGTGGATCCGATAGTTTTCAGTGGAATATTGTTGATGGAGGTGTCGGCATCGATCAACGTTCTTCCAAATTCGTTTCTTCTGAATTGACTGTGGTAAGCAGTCCCCAGTCGTACATATCTTGGTCTGTGGATGGAGGCTCAAGAAGTATTTTCGGAATGGACTTCTTGACACGATGTGGTTCAGTACTGTGAACATGTATCTCCTTTGTGCCTTCGACAGATAACGCAATTCATGTTCGACCAAGGATTGAATTGCCTCTTTGATAGGTTGTTCATAGAGTGTAAAGGTTCTGACTGGGAGAGGATTCTTGTGTATTCCTTCAGCCCCCGGTTGAATCTATTGTGGATCAACCTTCTCTTTGAAAATGTGCTTCAAAAATCCGCAGTCGCTTGTGGGATGATTGACGAACTTGTGGAAGCAGCAGTAACGAGGACTTTCCATGTCTTCTTCAGTTGGTTCTTTCTTTACATATGGAAACTTGATTGCACCATCTTGGACCCAGGTATCCAGGATTTCGATCACCTCTTCAATGGAAAAAGTAAAGCCAGGTGCTTCTTGATCATGAACTCTTGTGCGTTGGTCAGAGGCTTGTGCATCTTGCTTATCCTTCCTTTGTGCTTTTGAAGGAGCTGAGGTATGCTTGCGCGGAGGTTTGGCTTTCCGTTTTCTTCCTTCTGCAATAGTGTTTGTGGAAGGCTGGAGGTTTTACTGCTTCTTAATCAGACGTCTGCTACCTCGAGTGTCTCGCGGTTCTTCATCCTTTGTAGCTTTTGTTCTTTCCAAAAGAGCGGGTGCAGTGGTTGCCGACCTCTTCGCAGCTTCGTGAAGCTCCGAGAAAGTATGGAATCGAAGGTTCTCCAGCAAGGCCCTGTAGACCGGGAGCATGCCATTGATGCACAATTCCACCAGTTGTTGCTCTGTGACGTTTGGGTCATGACAATCCAGGGCTTGGACTCTGAACCTTTTCACATAATCATTGGGATTTTCACTGACCCTCTGAAACATTCTTCCAAGGTCGGAGAGGGTGACTTGTTCTGACACGAAGAAGTATTTCCTGTAGAATGCGTTAACCATTTCTCCCCAATTGTTGATAGTCCCTGGTGCGATGTTGTTATACCAGGTGTATGCTCTGCATTTCAGAGACTTTGAGAATTCCTTGAGACGAACGACATGATTATGTTCATGTTCTCCCAGGGTTTCGAGAAAACGAGAGACATGTTCCCGAGAATTGCCAGTTCCATCATATAAGGTGAAGGTTGGAGAAACGTAACCTTTGGGGAGTGGAATCCTCTACGTAGCGGTAGGATAAGTAGGTTGATGACGATGGACATGCGATGTTTTGTATTTTCCACGGTTCTCCAAGAGGTGCTCCAGATCCTCGAGAGAGATGAAATTCGATGATCCCTTCGCTGATGAGTTGTCTGCAGTAGTTTTGCGGGCTTTGTCGTCTTCTACTGTATGGATTGGATTACTTCAGGATCATCGTCTGAGGATTTCTCCTTCTCCTTTACCTTCTCTTGAGTTTTCTCTGACATCTTGTCAGTAAGATTTTTGAGATAATTACACAACTCCTTCTGTGTAGCAGCCATGTCAGTCTGATTCTTTGCAAGAGTCTCCTGCGCTTTGATAAGATCATCAATGGTATGTGGTGGATCTCCTATGACTTCTTCAGGGTGTCGTCCGGACAGTGGATGACCTTCGACGTGAGGAGGAATAATGTCACCACCATCAGTGTTGGAGGTCAGAATTGTCTCCGGGATATTCTGATTGTTGTTGTTGCTAGTGCTAGCACGGTTTGTGTTAGGATTCGTAACTGAACCTGACCTGAGATCAACCATCTTGTGAAATTGTGAGATTGCAACCGAGAGAATGATCTCCCACTGTGGTCGCCAATATGTAGATGGGGAAAACGATTTGCTGGTTTTTTAGGAATTGAGGAGACAACCGTATGGAGGAGACTCCTCGAACCGAGCGAAATGTTAAACCTCACACAGATGCACCACTGCAAAGGGGGTGCTTTAGATTCTAGAGATCAATCTGTAGTACTCCGTCCTAAATCAAGACAATGACCGTTCCAGAGTAAATTCGGTCACAAGAGAGGATGGGTTGATCTGTAGGAGGGAAGCTGGGAAATGTGTGAAATCAATGGTAATAGAAGATTGTGGGTGTGTGAATTCTGAATATGATAAGCTCTGTATGATTGAAATTGCTCAATTGAGAGTAGTTTCTCAATTGGTGAGTTGATGATCTCGTGTTGTCGATGAGACGTGAGATTGATGATATTGTTGATGCTGATTCTTCAATCATGATTCAGAGACTTATTTATATTGCTGGAATTTTAGACACCATGACCCCATGAAGTGTGACAGTTGATGGAATCAAGGAGTGGGGAAATGGATATCGTGTTTGAAACCAATTGTTCAACGTGTGGAGACTTGGTCGATTTTCCACCCACTACCTCGTGAATTCCTTCAACTGATTGCACGACTTGCTCACATTCCATCGTGTGTTTGAACACACGTGTCGTAGACCGCCAGACCAAAACCCTAAGTGATATCCCCCTAAAGTGACACGATTGACGTCTCATGGTATGTTAGTCAATTGATGACTTTGTGGTTTGATGGGACGATGAGTCCATGTAGTTTCTGAGTTGAACATGATGTTCTGAAACTCATGAATTGAACATGTCATGATATATAGGTATAGTTCTTACGATGAAGTGAGCAAGTATTGTTCATTCGATGGATCGTTGAATATTGATTGTTGAACCAATATTCCTTGGTTTGAGAAAATATTTATCATCTGAGCAAGTGTTTCTCATGTGATGAATTGTTGAATATTTGATCGTCTGAGCATGTGTTGCTCATCTGATGGATTATTGGCAGCGTACCAAAAACATTAATTAGAATACTGGTCGTTGAACCTAGCATAATTAATAAAATTAATGACCATGAGGTCGTCGTAAAATTATTAAGGTTGGAATCTGTAATGATGATCCTTGGATTCAGAAACCCTAATTTGATCAATTGATGATCAATTCATGGTTCGTCAGATGTTTAACCATGGGACGAAGGAGGCATCCACTACATGGGACCGTGGATCAACCATGTAGTGTCCATATGCTCACGTGAGAAAATACAAAGAACTCCTGAAGAGTTGACGATTTGTTGGTGAAAGAATGATTAAATGCTGGTTTAATCATTTATTCGAAAATGCTCGTCTGAGCCTTAGGTGAGAAAACCTAATTAATTATGACGGAGTGAGAGACCGACCATGGGGTCATCAAACCGGCCATGGGTAGTCACGTGACCGCCTGATGATCACTTCATGAATATCCAAAGTGTTTGGAAGAGTCTTGGACCTAATACGTGCAATTGTGCAAATTAGGTCAAAACTGTGAAACTTGATGGGACCGGCTTATGTAAGCCAAAGAGCCAATCTTGGTCGGTCAATATAGCGTGCTCGTGTCCCCAAGGCGTCCGCGTCTCAGTCCTGAGAATTTTGATATTTTCTGGCGTGCAATTGAGCATCCATTCGAGAAAATATGCCAAAATTAGGGTTTCGACGAAACTGAGAAAAACACCATGAGATGATGGAAAATAATTATAAAATAAGGAATAAGGAGGCGTGGGAACGCCGAGGTCAAGACATGATCGGCCGGTCGTGACCACGGTCCCGTGGTGCCATTTTCCTTAATTTTATAATATTTTTGATGATTTTATGAAGAATTCATGAATTTTAAGAAATTTTATGAATTTAGGGAGTTTCCATGAATTGAAGGAGTTTTCATGAGTTCAAGGAAGCAAAAATTATTAAAATAATAAAAACACGGGCGTGTGGGACCGTGGGGGTGTGGCCGGCCGGCTAGGGGTCCGGTCCCACGAGTTTTCATAATTTTTTATATTTTTTAAGTATTTTTCATGATTTGAGGGAATTTTTCCTAATTTGAGAGAAATACCATGAAATCAAGGAATTTGATGAATTCAAGGAAAAATAAAATAAAATAATAAAACAAGGGGCGTGTGGGACCCGCCAGGGCATGGCCGGCCGGCTAGTGGCCCGGTACCACAAGTTTTCATAATTTTATTTATTATTTGATGATTTGTGCAAAATACCATGAAATCAAGGAGTTTTTTCATGAAATTAGAGAAATAATAATAATAATAAAATAATGAGGAACCGTGAGGTGTGGGGACGGCTGGGACCAAGGAATGGCCGGTTGGCCAACGGTCACGCCCCACACTTCTTTCCTTAATTTTATATTATTTTTTACGAATTTATGAAAATACAATGAAACCGAGGAGTTTCCTCGAGACGAAGGAGATTTGATAAAATGAGAGAATTTTCATCAAATCATGGAAAATAATAAAAATGCACTAAAAATATAAAACTGGCGTGGGATTGACCACGACACGGTCCGTCGATCGTGTGTCCGTGCTCCCAGCACCCTGGTCAATATTTTTAATTATTTATTATTTTCTTCCCTATTTTGCATAGGTTCATCGTTTCGTTGTATTTTGAAATACTCGTTCGTGCGGTGACTGTTAGTGTATCGTCGTTGAATACGCCTTCACTATTTGAATCGGGGCTTACTTAGAGGTAGCTCAGACGCCCGGTTGTTGATTATTTATTACTAATTGTGGAATTCGGTGGATAATAATTCACAAAGCTGAGTAATAAGATGTTTATTATTAATTCATAAGATCAGCTGAGGATTCGACTACGAATTCAGAATAATAAAGTGAGCATTACCATTCCATGGGATCCTAGATTCGACCATAGAATCGGAGTAATAAGATTTATCTATTACCATTTATGAGACCAGTTGTGGATTCGATCATGAAATCGGAGTAATGAGATAATATAGTTATTGCTATTCTATGAGATCAAGCCGTGAATTCGATCATAGAATCAGAACAATTTTTATTTCCATTCCATGGGACCAGTCGTGGATTCGACCATGGAATAGGAGCAATAATAGATTATTCTGGGAATTCAGTAGTGAATGTCACGGCAGAATTAATCTTAATTAGGAATAATTAACTTTGTGGCTCTATACTAGCAGAGCAAGCTGTCTAAGAGCATTAATTATCCTGATATGAGCTTGCCGGTAAGTCATATCCTTTATATAGTCATGGTAAACTCGTTGTTTGTTCCTGAAGACGTTATCGCTCTATACTAGCAGAACAAGCTGTCTAGGAGCCGTCCATCTCGTGATACTATATAGAAATAATCACTGAAAGTGTTCAGTATTCATGAGATATGTCGTTGTCCAGTCGTGAGACTACATATCTACATGTACTCTGAGAGAAAGTACTCTCCGTTGAGAATTCGATGAGAGACCCATGTCTCAAAACTCAAGTCTGATTGCTGGATCAGAGCTTCGTATAATTATGAGTTTACGATTTTAGCCCTTGTCGAAAATCCACCATCTACAGTTACTTCCCTTCTTCTAGCCCAAAAACAGTGCAAGTCCTTGAAAGAGGAAAACTCTGTTTTAATGAGAAAATCTTCTGTGTCTATCATTAATTCTCAGACAGAATTACAATACATGAAGAAAAGTTCTCCAAAGGAAGTTCATGTTAGGAAGTGTTTACATAACTTGCAGTCTTCTAATAGGGGTATGAATTTAAAACAAGTTCAGTCCAATGTTTCTCTACCACGAACCTGTTCTTTCTATGGGAAAAAGAATCACTATGTTCAACATTGTTTTGCTAGAAAGAAACAAATTTATGATTTTCAAAATATACTTCTTTTTACAGTCGACAAAGTAAATTGTATGACGACCTCTACAATGGATTTCATTCCTAAAGAAACCCAGAACTCTCATAAAGGGATTTCAATGGTCACTCACCTCGAAATCTCTACAAGGATCGTGTTTCTCCTCATGGTACAAATTCTTACACCACTAAAATACTCATTCCCAGTGTTAATGATAACAAGTCTGGTAGATCTAAGACTAGAAGGTGGAGACCTCTCTCTTCTAATCCTCGGGAACCAATTTCGATTTGTAGAAGATCAAACAAACTATCTAGTTGAGTTAATTTACTTGGATGTATCTTGTTTATTAAGAATGGTTACTTTGATAATCGTTTGTGTTGGTTTGATCTTTAGACCGAAAGAGTTTATTAATATAAACGGAAGATCCTTTACTCTGCTTTATCATTGATCTAAAGATTTATTTGTATGATCAATAAGTGAATTGGTTACTGTAACTGATTTAGTACTTTATTTTTTTAAGATTACAATTCAAAGGAATTGAGTGCAGAAGTCTTCACAACATGAAATAAATCAAGATAGTGGATTATGTCTTGGAATTCACTTGCTTAGGCTATATTGGTTATGGGCACATGGACACTTAAATAACTGATTAGAAAATGAGTGTTTACTTGGTTTCAATTATGCGAAGCTCTAGTAGTGAATCTAAGGCGACTTAATTACGAGAGTATTCAAAACTGGACTAGGTCCTAGGGTTTTTTTTTTTTGCCAGACAAAATTTTCCTCGTTAACAAAATCTTGTGTGTTGGGTGATTGATTTACTTGTCGCATTATAAATATTATTATAATTATAATTAAGAAATAATACTTGTATATTAATCATCTTGGTAAAGATCCAATAGTTAGTTCGATTTGAACTTTGATTATTATCAAGAATACCTTATTAAAGTAATACTTTGGTCGTTATTGTTTCGATGATATTATACAAGGTGTGTCCGCATAGGATGATATCGAAATTATTATGGTATACTTGCTACCCACGTTACTTCAACTTTCCATCCGAACAAACAGTGTCTAATATTGGTTGTTATAATTTCACCCCCTTAGATTGCAGCCGTCCACGGTTCCGGAATGTACAAGCCCAGATTTCCGACGTTCCCTGACACTTATGAGACCAGTGCCAGGCCCAACTCGTCGACCGTACTTTCTCACCCTCAACATGTAACCCATGATCGATTATGATACCATTTGTAATGACTCGACCCTCCACTGATAATGACCCCACTTGGATATTGTGGTCATGCAATAATTCTGTTTATTTTTAAAGGTACCGCTGCACTCATCCAGCTGCGGTTTCTCAAGAGGTCTTCCATCCCTTGATTATTCCCTCTTGAGCGTGGTTAACTGCAAAGATTTTTGCAAAGTATGGAGCCAATTCTGCTAAAAATTCCTCAGTGCTAGAAAAATCAAACTGTTACTTACATTTCATTCACAAAATCCTATATTTCGAATCAGGGTATTACAATATCACCATTTTAAATTAGATTCGTCTTCGGCTTCAGAATATATAGCTCAGATCTTCGTCGTTCCCTTCCTCTCATGAGATAAGTACCTGGCTCGACGCGTCTAGCGTGCCTTCCCATCCTCGACAAGTGACTCTTCATCGACTTTGATACCATTTGTAATAATCCAACCCTCCACCGATATTGTCCCCACTTGGGCACCGCGGTCATCCAGAAATATGGGGTTTTTCAATGGGGCACCTCTGTGGTCATCCAACATAAGATTCCCACGAGGTCACCATCCATGTATTTCTCCCGCTCGAGCATGCTCAACTACGAAGATTTTAAAAAAATATAGGGTATCTAGTATACCACAAAAAAATTCGTTTGTAAAACTGTATAGGCAGTTCTTGTATTATCAGTACATCTAGAATCCGGATCTTTAATAATAAGATCCTTGTTCCTATTTGTGTAACAAGGTCAACCTAGTTTGCAGTCGATCTTTTAGGATCCGAATTCCAACAAGAAAAATTTTAGTAATTTATATTTCAATGTAGGAATTCAACAAGAACAAGTTATGTAGGATCTTTAGTATCGAGCTAAAAACTAGGTTGATCAACGTACTACTTGTGTTATTTCAATTTTAAGATAAAATAATATAATATAATATTGGAAAATAAATAACACATGACATAATTAATTTTGTTAATGAAGAAACCTGCAATCTAAACTTAAAACCAGGGTAACTCGTCCAGTTTGAACACCACGTTGTGTTAAGCCCGTACAAAAACTAGCCTATTGTCAGACTTCAGACTAGAATATAGTTAGGACCGAATCAACCCTTCAAGTAGTTTAGCTTCAATGCTGCTTTGTATACCTCTTGGATCTCACGAAATCCTACGCACTTGATCCTAGATGATGTACTTTACAGGCCTAGGAATTTCTTCAAATGACGTGAAGGCTTTACCTCTAACGTCATTGTTGTATTTGCATTTTCCAGACCTTGGACAAGCCTTAGCTTGATGCAACTCATTTAGTGACCTATCTCTTATTGAGTCAGACTAACTCTAAATTTTCGAACATGCAACACTTCATCATAAATGTTGCTTATTCCAATGGTTCTTTTCTATGCTGCGTAACCGGACTAATATAATAACATTTAATGTGTCACTAGACAAGAGTGCAACAAACCTATGCCACATGTTCCATTCAACGACCTCGTTGAATGCATGTCCAGTTCAATACATCCGAACCTAATGATTGTTCATACTTAAAATTTCTAAATTAAAAAATTCAGCAAACTTATTGGCACAATCAATTCCCTTGCCAATATGTTGCCTAGTACCAACACCACCACTTTGATTTTCTACCTCGTCGTTGAACCCATGAACTTAAGCTCTATCATTGCATCGTCAACTATGCTCCTGACACACTTAGTTCACGTATTAATACTCAAATACAAACTTAAAATCTGTTGCTAAGCTTTTGCATAAATTTCTTTTTTCTCCAAATCATTTCGTACCTAAGGATGCACACATAATGATTCTATATCACCTATGATATGTGCCTTTGTTTGTTGCCTTCAAATTCTGACAATCGTTGCACTTCAACAATACATCAGGGATTACATTATACTCAGTATAAATCCTCGATTTTTTGTAAAATATGTATCTTGGACTTTCATTCATAATATGTTTATGTGGACAACGATGTAATCCGATTATAGATGAAATAAGTTACAGAAAAACAGACAACTTTGAATTCCTTAATCGAACTACATATGGTCTAACATGATCCGATTGTGGTCCATTTCCACTTTGCATAAACTCTTAAAATTTAAACTAGCACGGTACTAGACTACCACATTGATCTTGCAACTGCATAAAACGAAACTTCTCTATTTCTTAGTGCGAGATTCAACTATCTATGAGGCTTCGAAATCATAAAACGACTCTCATCTCCACTTGGTATAAGCATCTTGTGCCGCAAACCCGTCGTCTCTGTGCCTAGCGAGAAACTCGTTGTACTTGGAGCTCAATTTCTTAACGTGAATCGTCCTTGAACAAACGTGAGCTGGATCATATTGATAGCGTGGTTTTTTGTACTTACCGTCCATCTTTCGAACAAAAGGACCTAATGAAACTTGAATCCAAAATATACTCTCGTATTGATGTTCTTCGGGAAGATCCTTGACTATGTAATAATATTTAACCCATTATGTCTCTTCCTCAACATCCTTCAATCTTTCCCTTAGTTGGAAGTGGTCTTCACCTCGTTTTTTTGACTTGAGTACGTCTTCTTCTTCCATCGCAACACTTGACGATGATGTGGTAGTTCGTTTGGTTCCCTTAATTATGTCTTTGGTAGTTGACGATGATGGGGTAGTTCGTTTGCATCTTCCAAGTATGTGTTCGAATGAATTGGTAGTTGATGATGATAGTTTGACATCTTCGAATAAAAAAATGAACAATGTAGAAAGATTTCTTTGAATAAGGTAGTGAACGATAGAGAATAGGCTATCCTCTTTATATACACAAGGGACCAACGACTATAATTTCAAAAATAAATAAATAGGCGTTAACGGTAACAATCGAATTATATAGACGCACTAATAGTCCGGTTATGAATTTGGAATAATGGGAAATAGCTATATTTCCATAGTTGGTTTATATACGAGGCACATAAAAACCGATTCTTGATTTCTCTACAAACCCAAACTTGAGCCCAGAATCGGTTTATGTGTGCATTAGCGTAAACCGATTGCGGTTGATGTTCATCACGTCAACCCAGAATCGGTTTATGTAGGTGTATAATAAAAACCGATTTCATGTAACATCAACTACAATCAGACTAATCTAGTGCACACATAAACCAATTCTAGGTTGATTTTCAGAAATTTGATGAGTGGATTTCTGATATTTAGAGTTAAATCATTGTTGAGTTCCTCTTAGAAGGAATGGATTAAAGGGATTTAACTCAATCACTTGAATTATTTGTTTTCAAAAAAAATTCAAAATCCAAAATAGAATTACAATTTAATTGTTGTTTGTGATTGATTAGGTTTTTGTTTTGATTTTGATGGAAATTGGAAAAAAAATGAGTTTTGATTAATGATTTTTTAATTAAGGTTTCTTTAAAGGGTAATCTAGTATTTTACCATATTTTAGACACCCCATATCCTTCTCTTTAGGTTGGTTGAAGAAATTTATAGGCCCTAAATAATCACACTAGGCCACAAACTAGCCAGGATGAATTTGAGTAGTCACATTGAAAATGAAAAAAATGAAAAGGAAATGAAATTGTTAGACGGAGAGTATGAATTTTACTAGTCACATTGAAAATGAAAAAAACGAAAAGAACAGAACTACATTGCCTAGCATTTTTAGAGGCGACCCCAAAAGAATTAGGGGCGACTTTTTATTCCCAACCTATACACAACGTTAAGGGATGTCCAAAAACGCGGAGAATACGTTAATGCCCTTACATAATCGGAAGCTATTTTGTTCCGATTATTATGAAGCAATCGGAAGCTTAGTAACGATATTATACTACCGATTAATATGGATAGGACCAAGAACCTCACAAGACTACCGATTATAGTAGCTCTTAAATACCTAAAATTGGTGATTTTGGCAAAGAAGAAATTTGGGGCAACTTTATAATCGGAAGTCATATTAACTACCGATTATTCTAGTTCCCAAATTCGAAAGATATGAGATTTCTGCAAAAGCAAAATTTGGGGCAACTATATAATCGGAAGTGAAAATACCTTATTTGACTACCGATTATACAGTTGCCCCAACAAAATAGAGCCGTTGGAACTCTAAACTCTATATAAGGATTGTATCCTTTTACCCTCTAAGGAACACAAATACCTTTAAACTCTCTCCAACATCATATTCAACATAATGTCCCAACCATTCATTAATCATACGGAGTTCACGATTGAAGAAGATTTATCTTTATGTAGGCGCTATGTTCAATTCTATCCGAGACGAGGAGAAGAACGTAGGCAAGGAGGCATAATGAGTATGAGTTATTTGGGGAGAGTTCACGAAAAATTCTGCGCCGACACCGGTAACCCAAACAACCCTCACTCCGCTGATGTTTTCTGCCGAATTGGTTCAATAAACGGACACGTCGAAGAATTCGTCCATTTAACTTATCTTGTGAATCAATATCGATTGAGGGGTGAAACCAATGATGAGGTTATATAATGATCTCTCGGGGAATGGCGGAGATGGAAAAGATCAAGCTTCCGTTATGAAGCTCATTTTAGAATCCTTAGGGCGATGGAAAGATTTAATCCGTTTAAGACTCGTCCAACACGTCCACGACGCTAATCGCAATACCTTGTAATAGAATTGTGGAAGTTCAATGTAAAATTATGATGATGTGTAGGTGATATTGTTATGAATTTCAAAATATTTATGAAAATCGGAAGTTTTAATTCTTTATCTAACTAACGATTATACTCCAACGGCTATTTCGTTCAAAAGAAACTAGTCGTGCCTCGAAAACCACACACAATCGGTTGATAATACATACTGATAAACCTCCGATTATAATACTCGAATGAAATTGAAAACTCTGTTGACAAAACAACCTATAATCAGTAGTGAACAACTGTCATTGGCTTCCGATTATTCATAATCGGTTGCTTTGGTTCAACCACTTCCTACCCATTGTATGGAATAATTGTACGTAATTTCAGTACAGTCTTGTAAAAGTACACATCAACGGCCATATTTTCAAAAAAAAAAGAGACGTTGGGACTCTCATCTATATAAGGAGGGTAAACTCTTCTTATTTATGCAGCAAACAACACATATATAGCATCGTGTATTCTACAAATAGATTTTTCATCGTCTACTCTTGTGAATTCATTCTATATCTCAACTTACAAGCATGGAAACGTTTGACGCAGCTGAAGATTTGGTCATTGTGAAAATATGGCATCATGAAACAAGACGTGAAGATGTCATAGCATGAAGGTTAACACCCGAAGTCTTTTGGGCGAGGGTATATAGGCAATTTGTGCGAGAGTATGGAAATCCAAAGCAAAAATCACTCCAACAAGTTCAAGATCGTTTCCGACTTATCCAAAAAGGGGTAAATGATTACATAACGATACAAAAGAGGATGTTTAACACTAGCCACTTAAGCTTGTCGATCCAACAATTTGTAAGTATTTGCATACTTCTTTTAAATAACACCAGGTATCTAATCTTTCTTACTAAAATTAAGTTGACATTATTTTGTGTTTGTTTATGTAGGAGACACTCGTGAAAAGACAATACTTAGTGGAAAAGGGTGAATAATTCACTTATGATGGAAGTTATGAATTCCTGAAGTCCGTGGTAACAGTATAAATATTGATTGGTTGTTACAATCGGAAGTTTATGTATTATTTTGTCTACCGATTCTGGGAAAATTTTCATCTTTTTTGTCAGAGTTTGTTGTCAATCGAAAGTTTATGCAATATGTTGTCTACCGATTCTGGGAAAAAATTTCAGTTTTTTTTTTGTCAGAGTTTGGTGAAAATCGGATGTTTATGTAATATGTTATCTACCGATTATGGGAAAACAATTTCAGTTTTTTTGTCAGACTTACATTCGGAAGCTAAATTAGAAAAGTTAACAGCCGATTATAATATTGATTGAGTCTGTTTACAAAAGCTTGTATAATCAGTTGATATATTAATAATATAACTACCGATTATAGCTTTATACTTCACGATATTTTCCAAAAAATTCCAAAAAATACATTTTTGAAAAGTAGCGATCATTCATCTTCATCATCCGAGGGAACCAATTCGAGTAGGCCTTCCGGAAAGTTGTCCTTCATGACGCGATCCCACTCCAACATGTTGGTCTCATATTGTTTCAACCAATCCTTACAATGATTCGTTGGGAAGTAATCACTCCAACCACCCAACGGAGGTAATGGGAAATCTCTCTTTACTCTTAAACCGATAAAATGCATGTCATTCACGAATGCCATAACAATTCTTCTATCTTTAACCGATTCATCGCAAGCCGTCCTTGTAGGTGAAAACATAAAAGAATGTCCATACTTATGAGGAATAAATAAATGTACCACGCAATTCAAAGCGTCCGCTAAGAGATATCCACATTTAGGCATTGTCATCCAATACTTGGATCCGATTGTCTTCAATCCCTTTCGACACTTTACACGCGCAACTAAGTCTTTGAACTCTAGTTCTTTGTCGTGTCTATCTCCTTGCTTCATCATCTCCATATAGAAATCCTTGTCCTTTATTAGTTGTACCGCCATCTTAGTTCTTAAATATTTCCATTGGGTGACATCTTCATTCACCGCCTCTCCAAAGTAACCAATTTGTTCCGTAGCGACGTGAAACCCACAATTGCCATCCCCATCAACCTCGCCGGTGGAAAAAACAAATAGAACAATGAGTGGAGGGAGTTGTTTCATATACTCTTCTATAATCGTATACCTTGATCGTGTTGGTCTTCCATGAAAATCCCTAGGACAACGACGAGTACCATACTTCTCTCTTATAGTCACCATTTCCGTTGATTGTGTGTTGTTGCCAGTCGCTCATTTGATCAATAACTACGGAGCTAGTTTGGGTATCCACTAATACAACTTCTTCCACCGCCTCGGCTTGACTTACTTGAGAAGGCTCCGTGGAGACCTTTGGCCTCACTTGTCGGGCGGCTGGTCCACTTTGATCTTTTCTTGGACGTCCTCTTTTCTTGGGTTGCGGCTCATCTTCAAATTCGGCTTCCGAACGCTCATGCCTACACAATATTCTTTTATTAGACAAATATTCCTTCAATTCTTTTCTTTCAATGGTCCTCGACACTTCGGTGTTTGGCCTACCCGCCCCTTTCGTAAATTTCCTCGGTCATTGACCAAACGATCTTGTCCCATGCTTTCATGAACGCTCTCCAAATCATTCCATCCTCCTTCTATTTTTCATCAAATAACCTCTTCTCTTCCTCTCGTTCTTCCACGGTTAATTTACTAATGCGCTCATCCTCTTCCTTCGACCTCTTGGTACCCTTCCTTGTTTTTTTAGCTTGGAAATGGTGATGGCAATTTTGTTTGAGGTTGCATTGAATGTTCCACGTACATTGCAAGTTTCGGGCTTCAGGAAACACTGCCGCTATTGCATGCATTAAGGCTTGATCGTTATCCGTTACAATAACCTTTGGAAAATCATCGCCATTATAAATGGACCTCAATGTCTCCAACATCCAAATGAAACTCACGTTGTTCTCATGATCCATTAAACCCCATGCAATCGTAAACGTGTTTTTGTCTGAAGTGTGACAAGCAATGTTCAACAATGGCATGTTATATTTCTTTGTCTTGTAAGTGGCATCTATCAACAAAATTTGATGAAAACACTGAGCCAATTTGATCATTTCGGGATGTGCCAAGAAAATACGTACCACTTTACCATCCTTTTCTTCCGTTCTCAACGTGTAGTCGTGTAACTCAGCTAACCACTGCGATTGTTGCATGACCGTTCTACCATTCCATTCCGTCCTTTTGATCGTAGCTAGGGCCGACTTAATTGTAGACAAAGAAGACAAGTTGTCGGGGTCGTCCGCCTTTATTTTACTTAAGATCGCACTCGCCTTTTGGATCCGCATAGACCTAACTGTCTCCATTTCATGTGGTTTTAACTTCGCAACCATTACATGTCCAATAAGAGTATCCGGATCATCGTGGTTGTGACAACCATTAGCAACTTTAGACATTTTCCACTCTTTACTTTCCCTACCATTGGGCTTATATAAGAGAATCTTAAATGGGCATCCAATCTTCTTTGTATGAGTTCGGTATTTCTTTCTCCCCGTCTTCCTTACATACTTACTATTTTTTCCCTCGTGACTCGTTTTCACTCCACCTCGCTCACATATCATTTCAAACCGAATCTTCTTAACGCAACGGTTCTGAACTACCACGCACATCTTATCTTTAGCCTTGTTCATAATTCATTCCTTGGCCTCCTTCTTACTTCCAAATATCTAAATGCGCATATAACAAAAATAATAAGCATAACCATCTAACATACATGATTGGAAAAAGAAAAGATAATTCATGACCATACCAAATCGTTTGCATAGTGTAGGGAAGTATCATGCCTCAAATAATAATCGTCATCAACCGCTACAACTGCCTACGCACCATAAAAAGAACTTATGCATTATAAATCAGAAGCAATTTTATCGACCAAATACCCGATTATAAATTAATCGGGAATCAATCAGGACACAAGCCAACCGATTATGCTTTAATCGGTAGCCTAGTACGACCATAATCTACCGATTAACGAAATAGACAAATATGCAATTCTTCTGTATAAAAAACTTCAATAATCGGAGGAAAAAGAAATTCATAAACAACCGATTATGAAATATCAAGATTTATGAATATTTCATTTTTGGAGAAATTCGTATTTGGGGCGACGTTTTACAATCAGACATTTGTTGATGTATAAAACTTCCGATTGTGGGAAATTGAGGTTTTCAATTTGGGGATTTTTTTCATATTCGGTAGATTAATACATCAACAGATATCCGATTGTCGATAATCGGTAGGTATTGTACTCAATCACCTACCGACTAAAAGTCGTTCATGGCATTCAATGCATGCAGAAATCGAATTTTCACGATCAAAAGCACACACAAACGCACATAACATTGATAACATGGGTATTAGAGTTTGTTAACAACATACCTATATGTTTGATGCATCGTTAGCTTCGATCTCGGGTGATTCTCCATTTTCTTCCATGAAAGCGTTGCCTAGGGTTTCGTCTCCATTAAAGTTTGGATCATTCAACATATACCCCAAATCGCCATCTCTAAACGGTAGTGAACCTTGAACTTGAACAACTTCACGTTCTTCTTCATACCCATCCATGTTTATGGAGGTTGGCAACAATCGGAAGTTGGCAACATACACCCACTTCTTCTTCTTATTTTTCTTCTTCTTCTCTCACTCAATCGGAAGTTATCTCACAATGACCCAATTTTTTTTTCCAAACACTAATATATAGACCCCAGACTACCGATTACAAAGTTTGCTTCCGATTACGGTTTTAATCGGTAGGTATATGAGTTGGATAAGCTACCGATTATAGCAGATTTCAAAATTCATTACATGAAGGATTTTAGAAAAAAACTCATTTTGGGGCAACCTATAATCGGAGGGTTCGTAACCTATTTAGCTTCCGATTAAGGCTACATCCAAAACACGAACCAAGTTGTTATGGTTGGCTATGTACCCCTCAAAACCTATGCAATTTGGCAAAGGTTGAATCTGGGGCCACGTATAACCGGTAGTATAAAAGTTAGATAAGCTACCGATTATAATAGATTTCAAAATTCATTCCATGAAGGATTTTAGAAAAAACTCATTTTGGGGCAACCTATAATCGGAGGTTTTGTAACCTATTTAGCTTCCGATTACGGCTACATCCAAAACACGAACCAAGTGGTTATGGTTGGCTCTGTACCCTCAAAACCTATGCAATTTGGCAAAGGTTGAATCTGGGGCCACTTATAATCGGTAGTATAAAAGTTAGATAAGCTACCAATTATAAAAGATTTCAAAATACATTCCATGAAGGATTTTAGAAAAAACTCATTTTGGGGCAACCTATAAGCGGAGGTTTCGTAACCTATTTAGCTTTCGATTACGGATACATCCAAAACACGAACCAAGTGGTTATGGTTGGCTCTGTACCCTTATAACCTATGCAATTTGGCAAAGGTTAAACCTGGGGCCACTTATAATCGATAGGTATAAAAGTTAGATAAGCTACCGATTATAGCAGATTTCAAAATTCATTCCATGAAGGATTTTAGAAAAAACTCATTTTGGGGCAGCCTATAATCGGAGGTTTTGTAACCTATTTAGCTTCCGATTACGACTACATCCAAAACACGAAGCAAGTGGTTATGGTTGGCTCTGCACCCCTCAAAACCTATGGAATATGGCCAAGGTTGAATCTGGGGCTACTTTTAATCGGTAGGTATATGAGTTGGATAAGCTACCGATTATAGCAGATTTCAAAATTCATTACATGAAGGATTTTAGAAAAAACTCATTTTTGGGCAACCTATGATCGGGTGTGTTTATGACCTATTTATCTTCCGATTATGGCTACATCCAAAACACGAACCAAGTGGTTATGGTTATGGTTGGCCAAAACCTATGGAATTTGGCCAAGGTTGAATATGGGGCTACTTATAATCGGTCGTCATACGAGTTGGTTAATCTACCGATTATAAAAGGGAATATTAGTCGAAAGATCCACATACTAATCGGTAGGTAGTGTTTCAATTTAACCTACCGACTCACCTGTTACCTACCGATTACGTTTTATGCTACCGATTATGTAAGAGCATAGTTGTCGTTTAAAAATTTGGGAGATAAGGGGTAGCTTACATTTATGTTTGGGTGATCTTTTTTTGTCTTTTAGTGTCCCCTAAAAATGAGAGGCTGCATTGCATTGGTGATGAAAATTCGAAGAAAAATATATTTAAAGTGGCAACCAACAACCAGCTTACCCACCAACGTGTATCTGTTTACCTATCTCTATCTCTCGCAAGCCTTATTCTTATTGATGGGGATATACAATTGACGAGCAAACGTATAGATTACCTTTCGTTCACCCACCAAACCACCCTATGTACTTATCTATCACACACACACACACACACGTCTGTTAATTCTCCACCATCCAATTTTAGGGTTCCTCTTTTTATTTCCATAGGTTTCTTCTTCAGTTCTTCCCTTTTTCTCATTTTCTTTTGTTTGCTTCTAAATTTAGTACTAAATTCAGGCTTCGAATCAATCCCAGGTCTGTTCCATTTTTAGCCTTTTTCCGAAGTTCCTTTAATCAACAACAACTACTTGGTTTCCTCTGATTGTTCTGTTTTTCTATTTTCAAAATTAATTAATTTAGATTATACTATGTTTCCAGTACTTTGGGGGGAAATTTAGGGTTTTCTTTAGGGAAATCGAGAAAGCGAATTCTGAATTATACTAATAGTATGGGTTTTGACTGAATTTAATGGAGTGATTTTTTTTAAGTGTTATAGTTACTGAATTGGATATAATGTTTGTAACTATGGCAATCTGTAAGTGTTCAAGATTGAGCACTTACTTCTCGTATCCATTTGTTCCAGTTCCTTTTCTTGCATACAGTTCGACAATGTCCAGTTTGGAGGAACCACTGTGTCTCGACAGATATCCAGACATGAGAGGACTGGACAGGGTCCGGAGGTTCTCTTCTAGTGCTTGCAGGCCTAGGTCTGGTGAAACAAGTATTGAGGATAGTTGGGTTGACGATAGAACTTGCAGCTCATCCAACAGTTGCATGTAAGTTGACTCATCTTCAGTAAACTGAAAGTATTGGGTCACTTGCCCATTCAGTAGGGTAGTGTTCTTCTATGAATTTGCAATTTTTCCAAATGTTGCTTAAGTGGGTGATTCTTCTAATATAAGATATAAGATCATCTTGAGGTTAGTATTGACTATTTAAATGCAAATTCCGGTTTAGATGTATTTGTGTCTTGGCATTGCACAGAATGATATGAATTATGACCTTCAATTTGAATTGATGCTATTATAAGATCCTACTCTTACTTGGAAGAAAGTAATAGCATGTAAAATTTAGTACACAAGCTGATAGATGCGTATCAAGTTAGGAAACATTTTGGTTATAAGCTTGGTTGTGTTAGTTATTTATTTAATTTAAGGAATTTCTTCAGCTTTGAACTATACAATTATGCTTAAATAGAAATTCTCAAACTAAATCGAATGATACTAAAAATGGTATAGATTGCTTTCAAGCAGTGGTTTTAGCGATGTCGTCTTATGCCATATTGATTTAAGAGGTTGGATGAACTAGGAGAAATATTGACCAAATGTAGGTCCTAACTTTAGTTCTGTGCATTGTCTGATTTTTATCATCCCTTCTCTTCTCTTTTTAGCCTTTAACTTGGCGTAGTTGTGTCAATGTTGCGATCCAGTCCTTTACTTTGCAGATTTCCCAACTGTGTCGAATTACCCCCCTTGACTTGATGTAGAAGAATGGTGGCATTAGAAGATGAAAGTTTTTAATTACAACTTGGAGTTACCAGTGATCAGCCTCTGTAATCCTGAGTATTTCCAGTTGAACATTGTAACCATAAGTAGTACATAAATAATATCAAGAGACTGATTCTTTCTGGATTGAGTCCTCTCGTGTGAATTATTCTTATTAGTCATATAGTACAGTACTTGTTCATTGACGAAATTGCTGGTGAATTTTGAGAAGTTGTAGAGCATTATAATACTTCAGACCTTTGAAATTGTACAAATTTTGGTCGTGAAGCTAGTCGGGTGACGTCAGCAGTGGGTACTATTTGTTTTGATTTTTAATTTCTTGCATAAGTAAAATGTCTGATCTCGGTTTCAGTGGAGAATACACAAAACAGATCTTCTCATGTCGAGGACAGACAACAGATACTTTCTGGGAAGATTCCTTAAGCAAAAGAACTAAAAGCCTCGGCAGGAACCGCACCATTTGTGATTTTTGGTTTTCTCCAGAACGTCAGTATAACTCTCAGTGCTCCTACAAGGATGGAAGTGACGAAAAGAATAAGGTACTCTGACATTCTAAATCCTTTTCTTTGTTAGTAGCTAAGAAGTAACTAGCCTGTTGTTTTCCTAATATCTGTAGTTAATTTGGTTTCTATTTAGACTTGAAATCTTTCAGAAAGATACAGGTGAAATGTACCTACTAACCTCAGACATTCTCCATTTTATGTCAGAATTTCTTACCTTAGGAGTGCTGAGAGTCCAGTTATTATCTTTATGACTTTATCTGATAATCCCTTGGGATGTATGTGTTAGTGACCTGTAAGGGAAGAAAGTATTTCTTGCTTGTCCCGTCTGCAATAAATATTAGAGTATATCGGTGCATTTATTAGAGGTTTTGTTCATCAAATTAGGCTTCAGCTTTACAGAGAGATTTTTATTAAGCTCAGATTTTTGTTAAGAGGTTGTCTGCAAGTATGCGTAGAAGTTTGGCATGTTTACATGAAGAAAATTTTGGAGAATCCATGTGTAGTTGTGCAAGGTCCCACTCCCTGTTAATTTTGTTTACTTAGTTATCAACTTTCTAGTGGGATACAGTTTAGTTGTGTACTTGTGCTAGATGAAATAATATCTCATTACCAGAATGTATACAATTTGCAACAACTTAATCCTGGTTGTTTATCAGGCAAATACATTGGTTTTAGGTTGATTACCAATTTTTTGTACTTAAGCATGTGTCAGTAACCGCACAGATGTCTTTTGTTTGCTAAGTAGACAAGTGTGTTGGTTTCATATTACCTCTTCACCTAAGGTGGGTGAACATTACTTGCTACTCTTCTTTTGTAAGAAGAGAAGGAAGGTTTAGTCCCCACATGGCCACATCGAGTATATCATGCAATGGATTGTCTCTTAGGTGTCTTTATATACCAATAGCACTTCTAAAAAAGTTTCTCAAGGTCATAGAAATACATGCTTATAGGTAAATCACTTGTGATCTTCTAAATTTTGATATGTGAAAAAAGTTTGGCATAAAATAATACTCCCTCAGTTTCTGCAAAAGAGATACTTTTACTTCTGAAGAAACAGAGGTAGTAAATTTTTAATCGGGTAGCCGTTTAATGCAGTTTTTGAGAGGTATACCAAAGTTTGTAAAGATCGTGGAAGTTGGTCCAAGGGACGGATTGCAAAATGAGAAGAATGTTGTACCTACATCTGTTAAGATCGAGCTGATACAAAGGCTAGTTTCTTCTGGATTGCCTGTTATCGAACCAACAAGTTTTGTCTCCCCAAAATGGGTACCCCAGGTAATTGGATCATTTCCTTTCTGGTTTATGGGTTTGGAATTGGATTCACATTTTCCTTTCAATTTGGACTTGGGTCCACCTTTTTCTCCTTTTAAATTGTCACGAGCATTTTTGATTTGGTCACTCCTGATTACTAACTAGGTATTGAGGGTTGCTCCCTCATTTACTCTTTATAACTGCTAGAAATGATGACGCTACCCATAATGTGCACTATCCCTAACGGCAGTTGGTTTTAAGCATAAACTAATGTGTACACCATACTTTCTCTGGTTGATCATTGGCTATGTACTGTAGAATTTTTATAATTTTAGAATAACATGCGGCAGCAACTGTTGGTTTGAAGTACAGGATACCATTTTCGTAAAAGTCGTTTATAAAAAGAGAAATATACATTATTGCTTTGAAGTGTTATGAACCATGCGTCAGGGAGGTTAGCTACGCCCTTGATTTTCTCATCTTAACTAACTAATTTTTACTTACATCTAATGAATGAAACCCCGTGGCAATGGTTTCTTTACATACATTGAGGTTTTTTGATTGCAACTTCTGGTATACTACTCTATGTGATGGTCGTTAATTTTGTGTAGTTAGCTTTTTGCTGAATTGCCATATCCCTTGGCCTTGGGGTTTTGTTCTCAACTTCTTATGCTTCTTAGTTCCACCGGATGAAATTTTATCTGACGAAATTGCTTAACTATTATACGACACAGCTAGCAGATGCAAAGGATGTAATGGAAGCAATTGGAGCTATTGAGGGGGTTAGATTTCCTGTGTTGACTCCGAACCTGAAGGTTAGCAATCACATCTAGGGTGACAAAGAGAACATGTAAGTGCCAATTATTTTTGAAGGATCTTGTTGATGGTTAAGTTACTGCTGCTAGGGTTTTGGAGCCGCTGTTGAAGCTGGAGCTAAAGAAGTGGCAATCTTCGCATCGGCATCTGAATCATTTTCCAAGTCAAATATTAATTGCACTATCGAAGATAGTCTTGCTCGTTATCGGGATGTTGCTCGTGCTGCTGGAAAGCTTTCAATTCCTGTTCGCGGGTATGCTTTGCATAATTGCAAATATATATTTTATTAGATTAAAGACCCCATTTCCAAATATGGTTTCGAGGTTTCGTATTATTTCATTAGATCTACAGGAAACAAGCATCTGTTTTATTTCTTGTGCTCATGACACATGTATGACTTCCAATATTCAGTGGTATCTCCGTTCAGCTTTGGCTAAGATAAGGAGTCATATAATATCTCAAAGTTCTGTAACAGTTGTCAAACACAAGGATTTATCTCATACTATCATCATTCATCAGCAGTGCATATTTTGGTTTTCAAGTCATGGATAAGATCATAAGCTATTTTTCTAGTTTGTATTTAATGTCTGAAAGCCATCCTCCAAGAATAAGTGGATGTTTAACTTTTGAATAAGAGCTTATTTCAAGTATATTGTACTGTGGTAGGTATATCTCCTGTGTTGTGGGCTGTCCAGTGGAGGGACCAGTAGCTCCATCAAAGGTTGCATATGTGGCAAGAGAGCTTTATGGTATGGGTTGCTCCGAGATATCCCTTGGTGATACAATTGGAGTTGGTACACCAGGTAAAGTATTAAATAGCAAGAATGAGTCCGTCCAAACATCTTTTGTTACTCTCACCATTCAGTCATATCTTGTACTTCATGTAGAAAACCTCCTTTCTCAAAAGTTTATATCTCGTTTCTAGATGCGTACCTTTTTCGATTGTTGGATACAGACTTTTTAGTATGGTGGGACCTATCTTGTGTCTTTTATTTCTCCTTGGTTTATGATACATGACCCTTTTGTGTTATGCTTATGTCTATCCGTCTTTTGTGTGTTTTCTTCGCGAAGGGACTGTTGTTCCAATGCTCGAGGCTGTAATGGCAGTTGTTCCCTTGGAGAAGCTTGCTGTCCATTTCCATGACACTTACGGCCAGGCTCTTTCAAATATCTTGCTTTCTCTCCAAGTAAGTTGTCGTGTTTATTTGGGGTAGAGAATTGTCAAAATCCTGTTACACGTGATAATCAAAAGATTCATTCTGGAAGACCCTCACCTGTCTATATGTTGTTGTGTAGGGTTTTTGTGTTTTGTGTTTTCAACTCTACATGTGCAGTTTTTCTTTCCTTTCATCTGTGAACTCTCCTTTATGTTTAATTTTTAGATGGGGATTAGCACTGTGGATTCGTCTGTGTCCGGTCTAGGAGGTTGTCCATATGCCAAAGGTGCTTCTGGAAATGTTGCAACTGAGGATGTGGTCTACATGCTGAATGGGCTAGGAGTGAAGACTAATGTGGATCTCGGCAAGCTTATGTCAGCCGGGGAATTCATCTGCAAGCATCTTGCCAGTCCATCTGGATCCAAGACTGCAGTTGCTCTGAGCAGAATTACAGCAGACGCTTCTAAAATATGAGAAACAAAAACGTAAAGTAAATCAAAATTAGATATATACATGTAACTATAATATTAAAAAATGGGATAGTTCAGATGGTATATGTATGTATAAAGCTCTGATAATACGGGTATAGACATAGTCGTTTGATTCCATGGAGGAACAGAATGAAAATAAAATGGAGTTCATATAGTATAGAGATTTAAGTTAAGAGAGATCTCTACTGCAGTGTCACTCCACTACGATAAATTATAGGGGTTGAGAACTTGAGTATCCTTCTATGTAGGACCACCTAGTTTCCCATACCTTACCCTTCGAGGAAGGTTCAGAGAGGTCGAGAGTTCGACCCTGAACCCATTCATAGAAGGGAATTATGTAATAGATTTTTTTGATGCAAAGAATTATGTAATAGATCTTAAGGCACTCTTGTAATTTGAACTATCAAAATAAATATCCTACAATTGAAGATCCGTTCTCCTTGATGAAAGGTTTAAGCTCAGTTGCAGTCTTGCACTGTCAAGCTCTTACATAAACCGACATTCGCCATGAGGTTGGTTGTCTTATAAAAGTGCAGCTTTTTTCCTTTAAGCAGTGTAAATTGTTACTATTACAAGAAGAGTGGGTGGGTAAGGCTAACCCCTATGGGTTAGATTGAACTGCTAGATTTGCCAAAAAGTGTTGCAAATCAAGAAAAAAGTGTGAAAAAAGTTAACACTACTTCTGGATACTTTTCTCTCCTAGCAACTGCTCGCAGTTCAACTAGCAGCGAGATTGAAACGCTGAATCATTCAGCGCTGAAAAAGTGACATAAACGCTGAATGGTTCAGCGCTAGATAATGTTTTTGGTAGAGAAAGAAAGTGGGACGTATTTGAGAGGGAAAAGGTGGAGAGAGAGAGGAAAAAGAGGGAGAGAGAGAGGTAAAAGGTGGAGAGAGAAATGTTAATGATTAGTATAAAATCATGTGACGCTGTTTTATTCAGCGTTTTGTTACTAGATTAGAAATACCATAGGACTTAGGAGGTTTGCCCTAGCTGACGTGGATGACCAATCTAGCTGCTAGATATCTAGCCCATAGGGGTTAGCCTAAACGTAAGGCACATATTTGATGCTCTTAAGAGCTACTACGGGAGGGGGTTCTCTTAATTGCAACCACTGTGTTGAAAAGTCATACGGGAGCAGCCCATTTCCCTACCTTGTTCCTCACTGGTAAGGATGAATCTGGCAGATACTCAGTGCCCGGCTATGGGATTAAATTTAACTAGGCAATTAAATGGGAATATCTCAGGATTCCTGCCTCGCCATAGTACCTGCTCTTAGTTGATGTAAACCTTTCTTCAGAAGTTCCAATCCTCAAAACATGTAGTCGGGTTGAATACAACAAAGTTCCAGTTCGCATCAGGATCGCATTAAGCTTGCTTAGCTAATTCCTCTGAACTCATAGATGAGCTTTAGTTTATTCTTGATTCTCAGTCAGCAATTTGGAAAACGACTGTATGAGCTAATTAGCCTAAAGTTACCTACTTCCCTCTCTACCCAGAGCTTATAATTACAACAACAATCCTTCAAGATTTCATTTATGAACAGTTTTGTCATTTTTCTATAGCCGATGCTGGTCATTGGTATTGGGCTTCACGGTCACTTCAAAAGCTCAAGTTCTGGGTTTCACGGTCACGTCAAAAGCTCAAGAAGTTGAGATCCTGTATTTGATCCATGAAACTAAGGTTTAGTTTAAGCAACCGAAAGACTTGCGAAAAAGGATGTATGATATGTGATGTAGTCTCTTTTAATCCTACATAAAGCTGACAAAACGGAATTGCCAGAATAAAAATAAGACTAAAAAGAAAAACTGTTAATGACACAAACAGCTCAATTATAAATTTAAAGTTGGAGATTACAAATTTTGGTGTAAATATCTTCTGAACCGACAGACAAATGGTGAATTGATATTATATCAGTCATGTCTCTTGATTATCAGCATGTTTAGTGTTATTGTTACCTAATTCCTCTACATTATAAGTACACTCATCTTTGACATCCGAGGGTTTATTCAGAGAGAAACCATCACCATGGGGTAATCCTCCTGAAACACCCATCCACCCCATTTCTTCCTCATAATCTCCCGGATCCTCAACCCAATCATCTACTCCGTTATCCAATTCTTCGACACATATAGGATCTTGTGTTTGTCTCACTGTCTTGCATGCTGCTGAGTGCCTAAACATTTCAAAGAATATAGAAAAGGTCAAAATTATACCACCTCAATCCACAATGTATACAGTAAGAGTTCAGAGACCTTTTGCCTTATATATACAAGGAAAATCTTGGACAGAGTCTACTAAGGTAAAAGAACTTGACAGTGGGGGACTAGGATACTCTAGCATAAATAGTGACTGGAATTTAAATCCTTATGCCTAAATACTACTTACATATGGAAATTAACATGCAGGAGGGAATACTAAAGTTACCGTTCTTGAAGACGCAAGTTATAATGGACAAAGATGAGGTTGTCCAGCCTCTCATGTTCTAACCGATTCCTACTCTTTAAGTGGATGCGCTCAAAAGTGCTCCAATTTCTATCACAGCGGGTTCCACTGCAAGTCTGACTTAAGATTCTGATGGCAAAACGTTGCAGATCAGGATAATCTGCAGCATACAGCGACCACCATGTAGCTGTACAACAACATTGTTATTTTCTGTAAGACAAGAAAAGGTTGCCAACAAGTAGAGAAGTGAAAGTTGACGACATTCTTAGAACCTTCGTACGATTCAAGTGAACGACCAAATCTTTGGTGGTAAATAAAATAAAAAACTCACCTGGGGCTAATGATTCTCGGCCCCGTATAGCTACAGGTCGACTGAAATCCCCTACAGCATCGTCATAAGAAGTTTTTTGCCTTGTAATCATATCTTGGGCAATTAAGCTAGGCTCTAAACCCTCAATGCAGTCAAGTAAGCCCTTCTGGATAACTGGATTGGTGCAAAAACCAGGGTTGTAAAATATGGAGGGGTTCAGATAGTGTGCTGCCGCATGGAGAGGGCTGTGAAGGTCCTCTTCCCAGATACGATCAATGACTTTCAAGAAAGGCAAATGGCTAGACTCCTCGCTGTCAAATGAATCAATAATAGCTCTCCTTGCCTTTTCCATAGCATCATACAGATACCCCATACAAGGTCTCTCTTCACTGCCAACAAGGTTTAATATGGCAAGAAGGGGTTCAGTCACCTTAAGAGTTAGGGAACACAACGACCAGAACTGTGGATCCAGCACAGTTTCTGTAACCTTCCATGACCTTTGCTTAGACATAGCCGATTCCATCCATGTAGTACTAGTAAACATCTGGTGGAGAGGTTCTTTCAAGGAGACAATATTTTGCAGTGTTAAAAAGTTGGTCGCAAACCTTGTCAGAGCTGGTCTTACAATATCTCTCCCACCAGTTATCTTTCTCATTGTATTGAGGACCCATGCATGGTTATATATGAATTGACATACCTTTTTGGCCCTTCTCAATGCCTCTTTGATCTCGTCGATTTCCCCCAATTCCTCGAGCATTAAATTGATACAGTGTGCTGCGCAAGCACTCCAGAAAAAGGTCTTGTATTTATTCATTAACATTTTCCCGGCAGCCTTGTAGTTGGGTGTAGTGTCTGTTATGAAATGTACAATATTCCTTGGGCCTACCTCTTGAACAATGCTGTCGAAAAGATTGAAAAGTTCCTCGGAAGACTTTGAGGCCTCTGATGCATCAATAGATTTCAGGAATATGGTTCCCTTAGAACAGTATATGAAAAAATTTATCACCGTACAACCAGTTCTACTTATCCACCTATCAGCAATAACTGAGCACCCGGTCACCTCCCACGACTTCCTCAAGTCTTGACATAGCTCACCTGCTTCTTGGGTACTTCTATATAACAAATCACCCCTCAAAGAATCATAGGAAGGCATTTTATATCCAGGACCCACAGCTGAAATTGCATCCGCCATCTGTTGGAAATACAATGAGTTTGCTGCATTGAATGATATTCCAGCATCATACATAAATTTGGCGACCGCCATATCAGCTTGATCAACACTTTCTTGAGAGAAAAAAGGTAGGTGCTGCAAAGGAGGTTGAGTGCTGGGTGTCCCAAGCGGTATAACTTGCTTTTTCTGCCTCTTTCTTCTACCAGAGGTACCTTCATCCCACTCTTTTCCACTTCTCCCACTATTGGACAATAACGGGCTCTTCAGTGAATCCTCATTCTTACATTCTTCTTGCAGCTTCTTTTTCCTTTCCCAAACTTTAAACCCTAAATGTTGCAGCATTTGAGATTTAACTTCTTCTGGCACTTTATCGCATGGAGCTATATTTCCTCTTTCCCCAGCTAAATGTTGCTTCAGTCTGGAAATTCCACCCCCCAAGATCATCTTGTGACAATATCTGCACTTTATCTTTTGCTGGTCGCCATCTACCATAACTCCATGGACCCAACCAAGATCAGTGGCTCTAGGAGGCGCAGAACCCTTCAAACAGTCATTTAAAGAAAGAAGAGAAAAATGAGAAAACACATCAACTTTATTACAATGAATACATTTAAGAAAATAAAACGAACTGAGGGAATCAGAGACAACAAAACAGGGACTAGTACAATCAAGATATGAGAAGGAATGTACATACAAGTAAAACTCACTTGTTCACTCTTGAATTGAACAGGTGGGAAGGAATCATACAACACCTGACTCTCAGTTGTTGGCTCTTCATGATCTGGTAAAAGTCAGTTGACAAAAAGTTAGTCAACCTTTAAATGGAAGAAGAAAACACCCTAATACCTGAAATCTATAGTAGCAAAACAGCAGTTTGAGTTTTGATGTCCGACACCGGCACTAGGCGCCCACACAGCGACCTAAAAGCATTAAATACTGAGAAACGGGAATTAGGGTAGGTTAGTGTTACGTACATTCATTTCAAGGAAACAAAAATGACTATGTCCAGGCATACACTGAAGAAAAGACACTCTCTTTGTTTTCTATTTTTTCCCCCCTTGTTCCATTTATTCAAGACTTGTAAAGCTAAGTTGCATCCTAATTGAAGTTTAATAGCCAACAGAGCTGTTGCCATGTCCAAGCATGTCCAATGCCATTACCAGTGTCAGTAGGTGTAGAAACAGCAAAATTTAGTAAAACAGGGTGCCGTTGTTGCAAAGCCTGAGATACAACAACCGTATAATCTAAGGGTCTCACACAGTCCCACAAGCCTCATAAACAAGAATACAAAACATTTATGCAGATGGGCAAGAATTTTCTTCTGATCATATTCTACAAATCAGTAGAAACTATATTCCTATTGCAAGTTTTTATGTTTGGTGAGTGCATTGCTTGCTATGCAATGACTATTCATTACAAACACAAGCACAGGAACTACAAATCATGTATGTTAGATAGACTACACATAAAATAATGACACGAACAGGAGGACGACGAACCAGTGTAGATTGATTGGTGTGCTTCTTCTGCTTCGTGCAAAGCCCGCAAATTGTCCATTCTTGCTGCTGCATAATCTCGATCAGATTCATCATCAGAGTCTGTATCCTTATCATCATATGCACGATCATTTGAAGCTTCTTCATGTACCTTTTTCCGCTTCTTATCTGTTGTTTTTCTCGTTTCCCATGCGACCAAGTGCTTTTCTATGAGTTCTCTTACTTCGTTTGGAACAGCTTCACATCCTCTAATTTCCCCTCTTCTACTAGCCAAGTGCTTTTTAAAGCGGGTAACACCTCCAATCATGATTCTGTTGCAATAATTGCACTGCACATGGTGCCTGTGCCCAGCAATCATTGTCCCATGTTCCCAACCTATGTCTCTTGCACGTGGCATTTTGTCACAATTCTAGCGGAAGTAGCCAAAAATCTGAAATACACATTCCGTTGGCGAAAATAACAAAGTGGTAAGTAATAGATTGGAGAAAATGCAAATTATTGTAATTATGGTATGTTTTGGTTGCAAGGAATGAACTAATCAAATTAATTTTGAAATTACAGAAAAGTCTGATATACAAGTGTTTGCCATCAGAGACCTGGATACAATTTTGGGTGGACTAGTAGGCAGCACAAGACATGCCCACAACAACAACTACTCCGAAGTTTCCAGGAAAACCAATACCAAATATCATGCAGCAGATGAATTGGATGATATTGGCAACAGATCCAGCTCCATAAAAATCATAATTCAAACTGAAATAATTTTCATATTGTCTTATTAAGCACTACAACTATAGAATTTGGCTAACAAAAGAACATATTCTTTTCATAACCTTTCAAAAATATCACTGCAATAGTAATATATTATTCGAGAAAACTCTTATTACTAATTTCAACTACAGATTACCTTCAGCAAAGAAGCTTTAATCCGAGCAAAACCTTACAGTGACTGCCGCTGACATGCCGAGCAATCAACTGCCTGACCACAGCTCAAGCTTCGTTTTCACCTTCCTCATTCATCTGCCATTGTGAAAAAATATTAGAGAATTAATTCATATGCATTTACTAAGTGATTGAATTAAATTATCTCTGTAAGCGAAACAACAAATTGGTTTTGTAACGGTGAAAATCAAATTCATGGAAGCAGCTATAGTAAGAAATCGAAATGGAAACAGCAACATGGAGAATGAAGCAGATATTGTTCATCAGAGGGAAGTAAATAACGGAGTTACAGAGGTGAAAATACGTACAATTAGATCGATATATCTGGGGAGATTCAGATGTTATAAAAGCCGTAAGTATTGTCGGGATTTTTGATCGTCGATGGAGAAAACGTTTTATCGAAAAAAAGGAAGACGCCCCGGCGGGTGAGAAGGCGAAAACGATAGAAACCCTAGAAATATTATTAAGAGAACAGAATGAAACGTTTTATTGATAAAAGAAAGAAAAAACCTGATTGTTTGTTTATTGGTGGTGAAAAGACGGTTTCAAAGAATGAAGATCTATTTATGTTTTTGACGTTAAAAATCGTTCGAAACGGTTTCACTCGCTCTCTTTCGTTGAGTGATTGAGTCGATATTACTTTAAAATAAACGTTGACCTGCTTATGCCCATCTTGACCGTTCTAAAACTTTGTTTAAAACATGGGAGACATTTCGATCCTGTTTGTCCTATACTAGGCTCAAAAACGGACGATTCTATGGGAACAGGCCGTTCAAGAAGAAATTGGACCTCGGCTCACTTTACCGAGGAATATATTCTTATAGATTCTATAAGCTGTGATTTATTGGCAGTTATGGAAGTGTAGAAAGAGTCGAGAACTTGGAAGTCCAGACCCTACAGAGTTGATGCCTTCTTGTGCAAATTAGGACACAACCATACAAATCACATAAAAGCGAAGAGATTGAAGAGGGACAAGAAATTACCACATCTACTACTTAAAAATTCAACCCAAACTCAAAAGAAGAAAAGAGAAACAAAGTATTCTTCAAGTGAAATGTACCTATTACAGCATCAATCAGTTTCCAGGATCACTGGATTTATTTAACTATAAAATAAAGTTTTACACCTTTTTAATAATTAGCTTATGGGTTGAACTTGATTCGTCACAGATCAATCTATGATAAGCTAAACAAATCTACTATGTTATAAGTAAACTCCATTAAAAGGCTTCTAAAACGTAAAGAGAGCTCAATCAGCTATGGTAAAGAAAAATTCGGAAGACATCGAATAGTGCTTACCACCAAGGGTGTCATTTCTCTCCAACCGCCTATGCTTTCACATCATTTGCAATATTCTCAGGCTGTTCTTTTAGATCACCTTCAGCTTTAGACCTGTTAGTAGAAGAAACTAGTATATCTGACACAAATTTTATCAAAGAACAGAGCCCACCCAAGAAATTATGGTCAATGACACCTTGGCCATCCACGACATGAGCAAAATCAACAAGCTTAACTTCAGCACCTGAGCGGGAGCGGAACCCTTCCTCTCCCACCCCCGCCTTCTCATACACCATAAGAACGGAACAAGAGTAGAACTGGTATATTGTCTGATCCTCAAACCATGCTTTCAGCTCCAACAATTGTGCCAGAATCCCATCCGACCCACCATACATTAATGATGCAAGTGCACAATCAGGTTCTGCATTTGAAGACGGGTTGGAAGAGACAAACCTCTTTAAAGTCAACTTAACATCCTCTAACGTAAAATCTTGGACGACCTTCTTATCAGGTTTCCAGTAACCAAGCTTTTCACTTTCATAGGTCTGTAAACCCGATATCCTGAAACCCAAGGGGACGCTTGTTGATTCTCTATCTTTCTTAAGGCATTTCATGATGTAGTCTTCTGAAGCTTGGGGATACCAAGTTCTGGACCCCATCTTGATATCCATGACAGATGGATCCAGGCGATTTGAGACAATGTCTTGCAAAACAAGGTGAAGGTGCATACCAGATCCATCTGAAGCTTCTAGAAGTTGGGTTCTGTGGTAAGTAGGAAAAAATCGACGAATAGGAGTCGGGATTTTGCTATTGGAAGAGAATGAAGAATAGAAGGCAGCCTCTTTGGTGCCACGTTCGTCACTTTGGAGGGGCTTGTAGAAGCGACCAGAATCATCTACGAGTGGCCCAAGCTTTCCAGCATGAGCTTGATGGCCTGCAACCTGATGATCAGGGGCCTTGAGCATTGTCTTGATAATAAAAGCTGAAGGTGATTTACTATATTTTGTCTCAGCGCTACCGGTATCTACAATAAATGATCAACGGTGAAGGAATCCTTCTGCAATAATGACAGAGAAAGGGAGCGTGAAACAAAGAAATGAATAGCATAAGTATGAGAATTGTAGAGAAACCTCAATCTTCATTTAATAGTAATATGACCAACAATATAGACTTGCATCCTTTTATAGGAAGACACCAAAACTCCTACTTTTAATATAACTCTAATTATTACCTTAACTGAATCTAGCTAATTATAAAAATAAATAATTTCTGAAAATAAGAAATTCTAATCCTAAAAAACTTGCCGAAGATATAAAGCTACTAAATAACTTCCATGAAAGATGTTGTACATCATACAAAGATTCAAATTCCTAGGTTAATTAGACTCACTGAACAAGGTAAAACTACTCAAAAACTACCAAGAAATTCATTAGCATGCTTAAGATTGTTTATTTAGGAAAGCCTTTCAAAAAGGTAACTGCTCCGAAGGGTAACTGCTTAAGAACTCTGATCTGTTAATTTTATAGCCAAAAGGTGAAGCTCCGATGCTACACCACAAAATGAAGTAAGACCAAACATCTTCATTACGTGGATGACACTGGTCAAAAAGAATAATGGAAACCTGTAACAGAAAAGCATTCTTTACTTTCCAACTGGCCTCCAAGTTCTCTTGCCAGGTAAGTGCCTGCAGTTCTACTAAATAATGTGATATCAGTTATTTTTGTGTATCATATAATCTCTTTAGCGAATGAACCACGTGAAGCTGGCCAGTGTTTTGTAATGCATAAGATGCTACTTGACTAGGTAAGTTGCAGGTTCACGGGGAAGTGATTTGAGTGATGACAGGGGGTGTTGAGAGTTAGGTGCAAGAGGTGACTATACTTTGCCAAAGCCAAGAGTTTGGTCGGTAAGGCACCATACTCGAAAACTTACCTAGAGTTTTAAGAACCCCACTTCCTCTTCCTTTGCTCCCCACGAGTGGTATAAGAAATATTCGTATACCGTGAATTAGCAAGCTCCCGAGGAATAACAGCTCCTGATGATTTCAGCATTCCAACCAAATCCTGGAACAGATTCTTGTCTTCCTCATTTAGAAAGAGAAACGCCGTCCCTTCCTCTCCCAATCTAGAAGCTCTTCCAATCTGGTGAATGTACTCTTTAATCGAGTTCGGCATGTCAAATACAATCACTTGTCTCACTCTCAAGAGATCTACTCCCCGTCCTAAAACACCAGTAGCTACGATGATAGAAACCTCCCCAGTCAAAAACAACCTTAGCGTGTTCCTCCGTTCCTTCATGGGCTTCTCCCCATGAAATGGTAGAGCTTTTATCCCAGTGGTGACCGTGATTGCTTCCGAGAGAAGATCAGCTCCTAGTCTTGAACCCACAAATACTACAACAGGTGGTTTGAAATGCTGCTGGCTCGTTAGTATCTCAAAGAGTTTCCGTTTCTTATGCTTCGACTCCACCCAGATAGCTATTTGCTTCACAGACTTGTTTGTCCCACTATCCTTTCCAGCAGTGACAAATACCAAATCCTTAGCTAACAAACTACCGATGTTCTCCACCTCTCGAGGAACTGTCGCCGAGTACATTAAAATCTGAGGCTGAGAAAGAGCTAGAAAAACCTGCATAACCTGATCCCGAAAGCCTCTCTCAAGCATGCAATCTACCTCATCCAATGCCAAGATAGAAACTTCATCCAGTTCGACATTGTGCTTGGTTAAAAGATCAATGAGCCTACCAGGAGTTCCAACAATCAATTCCACCCCATGATGAATGCGGTAGATTTGTCCAGCCATTGGCTCACCACCAACTACAAGAGCAGTTTTAAAGGGTAAACCATTTCCAAGCACCTTAGCTTGTTCCTCTACCTGCACACACAGCTCTCTAGTTGGTGCTAAAACCATTGCCAAAGGTTTCCTCTGGCTGGTGGGGTTCGCAAGGCGAAATTTTGAGCAACGAGAAACTATGGGAACCAAAAAGGAGGCTGTTTTACCAGAGCCTGTAGCAGCTGAAACAAGTAAATTTCGGCCAGTTAAAGCAATAGGGATGGCTTGCATTTGGATAGGTGTAGGAACTTCATATCCTGCAGCTTCTAGATTTTTCTGGACCTTCTGAGGAAGATTGCAAGAAGAAAATGACAAAATAGGGGGAGGAACACTCGCACCCTTGACTTGTATCTCAAGTTTGTTCCGAAGCACTTCCACCTCATTGTCGCTTAATGAAGGAGCTTTTAATATATCATCATCATTATCCCTAACGTAAACGCATTCATCAACAACAGGTATTCTTACTTGATGTGGGAGTTTTTCTCGCTTTTGGGCATTGGAGAGCCTACCAAGCAGGGTTGACTTACACTCAATGCTGCAAATATCGTCATCTGTTTCATTGCAGATATACTCACCATAGCGACCACAAATAACACAACAAGGTTCCCCTGATAAGGCTTCTCTCTGATCCCAACACTTTTCCTTCACTAGACTCACTGCATCAGACACTACATTTCAAAAGTTATGTCACTGGTCTTATACCCTTACAATCTACACAAAACTTAAAGACATTACTCTATTAGAGTTTGAGATAACTGATGAATTTTGCAACAAAATTATCAGATCAACTTAGAACCTTCAGTACTACCTCGATAACCAACAAACTAGCAAAAATGCCTCAGACTTTTATTTCATACCATGTAACGGAATGTCGCTTGCACTTTGAATGGCCAAGCTACTGAAGTTACATGAGTATTTTTAAAATATTCAGCAAAAATTGGATCACACACGACAATCGCATTTCAACAAATACGACCATAAAAAAACACACAAAAAAAGAAAAGAAAGAGTGGACTAGATCCCAACATTTACCTGTGGCTTCACCACTGTGAGTTACTGGAAACAAAGTTTTGTGGTCATTAACCTCATGTTTGTCTTCCATTTACGGTTCCCGAAAGAACTTACACGTTTAGGTATAACTTTTAGGACCTACAATACGTAATGTAAACCACAGACAAGTAAATATCATGTGAAACTCCATCATGTATTTAACGGTAGAAATATCATGTAGTAACCTTCAAAAACCATCCAAAGTCGGTTTAAACATCAAGACCCTGCTTGGCATGCATGGAAAATTTGCATACTCCACATTTACAAGGCTCTGGATCTTTACATAGGCCCTAAACAGTTATATAGCTGCTAGGTACGCTAGTAATGTGTAAACATTTGCATATGCCAAATACTAAAACTACTCAAAAATTACAACAAAATTGATATTCAAAGTTGTATCAAACTTGCCAGGTACATAGAAAAAACTGGGTGCATGAATCATTTAGTTCAAAGTGAAATAGAAGAATAGTCATCATTCAAGTTTACAAGCTTGTCAAACCAAAGGAGGATACACATTTTACCAAACACCTACTGAGTAGTTTGTTTGTTGTACAGTAAACATAAATTCATATTCCAAGATTATCAACAGTCTAGGTCTGTTAAACTACAAATAATTCAACAACAAGGCAAGCGGATCAATCCATGCCGACTGCAGGTGCAAGTAAACTGAATGAAACCTTGTGAAATCATCCTGATTGCTATTCACAAAATATGACCTGATATCACCAAAGATTCCTAATGATACGAATATGTTTACTTCTATAACAACAAATTCTTTGATACAGAGCCGAATTCTCCGTATGTTTTAGTTGAAGTTGTGGAACAAAGAAAATAGTTCAGGAACAGATCAAGAAAAATAAAAAATTATGGAGAAATCTAATCAGAAAAAAACAAAAAAGAAAACATTAAAAAAATCCGAACAGTGCTTACTTAAATTGTAGAGCCTCGGTTGATGGAAATGCGGTGGTTGTTAAACTGGATGAAGAAATAAGAGAAAACGACGGGTGAACGGGTTAATTTCACAGCATTAACTTTTGAAAGAGAAGTATTGGATGGATGGATAATGCGAAGTAACCCTAAATCAATAGCGATGAGATAAAGAGAGAAAACACTTGGGGTGGTTTTTACACAAAGGTCGGTCAAATTGTTTAAAGTTAAACGAGACTGTTGGTTGACATTCGGTGATTTTGGAGACAATGACTAGCCTGCCCTACCAAATTGCCAAAGCAGGATATATGCTCTAGCCGTGCTCACTAGTTGAGGACGTTTGAGGTCCTCAGAATAACTACAGTGCCGGATGCTATGTGTTCCAAAGTTCTTAAATCTAACAGGGCGTTGGTCAATTGGGATTTTTTTTTTTGTTTGTAAGTTCGGTGCATTCAAAAAATTAAGGGAGTTAGTAACCCTTACATCAAGATGAGTAGAGCCATCGAATTTCAGCTTTATCACTATTGATCAGATGATTGTGGTGATTTTGGGCAAAAGGGTGTTTGACCCAGAAATATTTCCAGGCACTAAACACGATGATTTTGGTATTGTAGATGAAAACAGAGCTAATAATAGGAAATAATCAGGAATGACAGACACACAGATTTAACGTGGTTCGGCATGGTTTGCCTACGTCCACGGACGAATCCCCTTGGGGAGTGATGTTTTATTGATATTTGAATTACATTATATCTTTTCTGTATTAGCTGCCCTCTCAATGATTTCTGCTCCTCCCTATTTATACAGTTGAATACATAATTTCAATATAAACTTAAATTGCATTAACTGCTCATTCATGCCTCCATGTTAAATTCTGCATGAAACTGCTCATTCATGCCTCCCTGTTTAATTCTGCATGAAACTGCTCATTCATGCCTCCATGTTAAATTTGCGTGAAACTGTCTTTGCATGCCTCCTGAATTAATCCTGCATGCTGGCAGACTGGATTGATGATTGACAGGCATAATGGGCTGGCAGTATGGATGGAGGTTGGCTGACAGCGCATCTGGAAACATGGTTGGAAACTGGTTAGCAGCACATCTGGCAGCATGGCTAGAAACTGGTTGGTAGTGCGACAGAGTATTTGGATGTAAATTGGTTAGCAGCACTGATGGCAGCAAGACTGAAAATTGGCTGGAGGTGTGACGTGCAACCTGACTTTGACAGTTGACCAACGATTGACTTTGACCATTCACCGGTCATTGAAACACTGGGCAGGCTGATGGGATGCTTCGGTTGACTGGTTAGCGGGCTTGGATGACAGCTGAACAGTGGTCCATGTAACATTCAGGCCCTATATGTGGCAATTTTACTCATGGTACAAACATCGCCCCCTCTTAACCTCCAACTTGTTGCGGGGTTAAGAAGTTAGTTTTCCATTTTGTATTAACAGACTATGATAAAATTCGCCTTTAAGCGTGGATTATTGTTGTTTGAAGTAAATGACAACCTTCCTTGGTCGTTTGCGGAAATCAAGACGCCCCTAAGAGTAAATTATTGTTGTTGAAGCGCAAAGAAAACTGCCTTCGTTGATTGTGGAAATCGTAATCAAGTCCCCCCCAAGTGAGGCTATTGCGATTGGAAGATCGGAGGGAAACAGTTGAGTATGAACCATTGTTGTATGCAAAAACAGGACTGAAGGTTGAATTGGTCTGCAACGGAAGCGTGATGATGGAAAGGAGTGGTATTGAAACTGATCTGTAACTGTTGATGTAAAACTGAACTGTGGTAGTTGCGTAGGACGTGATTAGTAATTGTTGTTAGGAAAAGATGAGCCATATTTGACGTCACTCGGCTGGAATCTGTGTGAGCTGTAGTTGTAAACGCAATTTGAATTTGCAGACTTTCAATATTTTCCGACCAAACTAGGTAGTAGTAGTTGTTGGTATTAAGTCGTTGTCAATTACGGACTGAGCCGCTGTAGTTGCAAGCGAAAGGGTGTGACCCTTTAGTAGTTGAGATGGTAACAGATTTTGTGTGTTGTTGGACCTCCAATGGTCTTGGTTGTGTTATTGGATGTGACATCGATCTTTATATATCTTCAATAGTTATATGAATCAGGATAGCAGCAGCTATGTCGACTAGATCACAATAGTTGTTGCGGAATTGGATTGCGGTGATTGCGATAAACTGGACTGCGACGGCCACAAAAAACTGTCATCTGCATTAATGAGCAAAACTGGGCGGTAACAGCATTGAGCAAAGCTGGTCTGCAACAGCTGCGATCAGCTGGACTGCAGGGGCTGCGAACAGAGCTGAACTGCAGCAGCTTCGACCAGCTGGACTGCAACAGGGACGAGCAAAGTTGCACTGCAACAGCTGCGATCAGTTGGACTGCAATAGCCTCGATTAACTGAACTGCAACAACGACGATCAAGACTGCACTGCAACAGCTGCGGTCAGTTGGACTGCAGGAGGAGTGAGCAACGCTGCATTGCAGAAGCTGCGATGAGCTGGACTGCAGAAGCGACAATTAGAGCTGGACTTCAGCAACTTCGATCAGCTGGACTGCAGCATCCGCTGAGGGATTAGACTTTAAACAATTTGATAAACCTGAGTGTAACAGTTATAAATAAAACCAGACTGCATCAGTTGCGTCCAACTGAGTACAGAATGGATGAGCAAAACTGAGATGCATCAGTTGCATCCAACTGAGTGCAGCAGTTGCTTAGGAACTGGATTAAAACAGTTCGATCAACTTAGCTGTAGCAGTTTAATATTACTGATTGCAATAATTGCGTCAAAATATTAGGGTGTATGCTCGCCCCCTCTTAATCCTGTAACTCGTTGGAGGATTAAGAAGTTTGGGATACCTTTTGTTTCAATTTTCAGAAGCTGAATTCCGTATTGCATTTAGGTCCTATGTAACTCGCCCCCAAGCGTATGGAGTATTAGGAAGCTCGCCCCAAGAGAGTTATTTTAGACCATGAGGTGTTACATATCTCGCCCCCAAGTGATGGTCAGTCACATTGAAGTGATATGCAACTCGCACCCAGAAGATAGTGATTGTCATGCTGCTCAATGCTCACACAAGGGTGCACTGCCTTGCTGCATTTTGCTCACGCATGAAATTTTGAAGCTGTCTGCTATCTGGAATTCGCGTGGGGGGCCAATACCACTATTCCAGGTGCGCGCAGAATTGAAATGTGTGCATCTCCTCGTGAGAAAATGCTCGCCACATTGTAGGTGTCCCATTGAATAAAATTATGAATGATTATATGAAAAGATGCGAAAATATGTAAATTGTATACGTATCATGCTAAAAGTGTTATTGTGACTTCGTTTATGAGGTGATTTAGGATGACCACTGGTTATGTTGATGTTTTCCAACGACGATGACTAGTGTTGCTACCTTAGCGTCTCAGCTTGACTCGGCAACTAGATCTGACTGCGGGACTGGAAAGCACTAGTTGAATCAAAACTGGATTGAAGACAGATGCCATGGAACTGTATTTCAGCAGCTGTGATCAGCTGAACTGTGACAGCTATAAGTAAAACTGGACTGAAATAGTTGCTGAGAAACCGAACTACAGAAGTTCGATCATATTGGACTGTAGTAATTATACGAAAAAGGACCGCAACAGTTTGATCAACTGGACTGCAGTATCGTTGAGGAACTAGACTATAGCAGCTCAATCAACTGGACTGTAGCAGTTATGATCATCACCGAACATAAGTGTCTTGAGATTTGAAAATCTACACAACAAGCACCCACTTTTCATGTTGTGGACTTAAATTGACACAACATCAATCTATGAGGATTTCGTCATGGCTTCATATGGTGATTTAAAATGCGGCCCACTTCGATGTTGCCGCTCCAATCTCAAAAAATAATTTCTTTCTATAAACGTTGAAATTGCGCCCTCATGTTGTTGGAAATTGACATGCGATCGCAACGAGCCGAAAAATCGCTAAGAAGTTATCGAACAACCAAATTTGCATGTGGAGTAAGACGAGAAATAGATTGTTGTCGGGGAAGGAGCAGTTGGTGGCGCAACTTCTTATAATGTAATGGAAAGTTGCTAATGTGGAAAATTGTATGGAAAGAAGTTAGCTGACGTGGCACCCGGTTGACGACGCGGTATTAACATGTTGATGACGTGATCCATCTTTTAATGACTTTGTTTGGTCAGCATCTTGCTCCAAAAATGTTGATGATATGGTTGGTCAAAAAATATTCATCTTCAAGTGTAAAAATTTTACCTTCATGATGTAGGATATTGATATATGATCGCAACGAGCCAAAAATCATCAAATTCGGACGTCGTATGAAAAAGATATCAAGGAAGCAACATTGAAGACCAAGCCCAAGAAGAATAGTGTGCTCTAGCCCAAGTGGGTGTATAAATCCACAAAGCAAATGGACGTGGGCTGAAAATCCATGAGCCAACGGCTCAACTCGGCTACCTCAGCAAGTCAACTCAGTTCAACTAGGTGGGTGTAAACATCCTCTAGTGTAAATGATCGGGGTGGAAATAACCGAGGTGTATGTTAGTTGGGTACACCGCGAAACACTAGAAAATCTCCAACGGGTATGGCCGGCTGGTTTAGGCCGGCGGGTATGCTATTGATGTCTCCGGAGAAGATGACGGAGCCGGAGTTGATGACGGTGCCGGGGAAGATGACGTTGAGAGTGACGTCATGCTGATGTGGTTAACGGCGTTAACAATTAACTGACGGCGTTGGATATCAACGGTATAAGCTAACGGCGTCGGGAATATGCCGACGGTAACGGAATATTCTTCACAGAAGCTGTACTGCTGGCTAGATCCTGTGATGACGTGTCAGCCGCTGATTGGGTTTTTTACTGACGTGGCACATCAATGTTGACATTGAAGTTGTTGGTTGGTCAGGGTCGTTGATGTGGCATGCTGACATGGCATTCCACTGCTGACGTGGCCGGTGCTGGCGTGGCAGCTGTTGGTTGGTCAGGATTGCTGAGGTGGCATACTGACATGGAATTACAGTGCTGATGTGGCTGTCGCTGAATGGACTGTGATGCTGACGTGGAAGACGGTGACTGGATCAAGTGCTGACGTGGCGCTGTTGACTCGGATTGCCTTGCTGAAATTTGATGTATCACAGAACATCGAAGTTTGATGTTTCAAAAAGCATCGAAGGATGATATACGCAGCGCATCAAAGTTTGATGTAACATGAAGCATCGAAATTTTCCAGAAATTGATGTTCGATGTACTTCAGAGCATCGAAATTTTATGTACCACAGAGCATCGAAGGTTGATATACGCAGCGCATCGAAGTTTGAAGTAACAGGAAGCATCGAAATTTTCCAATTGTCGGACGGTTCATCGGGCAGTGTGGTCGTTTCTCATGGACTTTCCGCCACTGTTTTGCAACACTTTTGTGTTAATTTCTGGAACTTTTTGAGATGCTTTTCTGGAAGTCTTCTTTAGGATTTTCAAGCGCCTAAAGATGTAGATAACTTGACAACCTTGCGATCATGACAGTAGTGATATTGACATACTATAAACTCAAACATGTAGATATTGCGTTATTTGGGAAGCAAATTTTCCGAACTTTGGACTTAAACATGTTGTGGATCGAACATCCAATCAACAATTTAATTAATCTTTGTAGAGAGTCAGCTTTGGTGGCTTCCGTCTGTGAAGCTGGACTGCAGTAACTGTGATTAACTGGACTGCAGCAGCTGCGATCAGCTGGACTTCAGTGATTGAAACCAAAACTGGACCCAGCCATGTTGCGGATCAAATATCCAGCAACAATTTTGATGATGTTTTTACGCCATCTTTTACCATGGACCGAACGTCCTGAGAGCGGTTTCATCGATCTTTGTAGTGATGCAGTTTCAGTGATTTCCGAAGGTAATAATTTTAGCAGATCTCGGACAACGAATCTGGACTGCAGCAGTCGCGACCAACTGGACTACAGTTACTGTGATTATCTGGTATGCAACAGCTGCGATCAGCTGGACTGCAGCGATTGCGATGCAGCAGTTACGATCAACTGGATTGCAATAATTATTTTTTACGACGTCCAAACTGCTTTTTGCGAATCTGATTTTGAAGCTTTCAAACTACTTTTCTCAACGGGAAAACACGATCCTTTTTCTCGTAATCCCCTTAGTCGGCGCCAATGTTTGCACCTAGAAATATTTACAGGCACTAAACACGATGATTTTGGTGTTGTAGATGAAAACAGAGCTAATAACAGGAAATAATCAGGAATGACGGACACACGGATTTAACGTGGTTCGGCATGGTTTGCCTACGTCCACGGACGAATCCCCTTGGGGAGTGATGTTTTATTGATATTTGAATTGCAGTCTATCTTTTCTATATTAGCTGCCCTCTCAATGATTTCTGCTCCTCCCTATTTATAGGTTTGAATACCTAATTTCAATATAAACTTAAATTGCATTAACTACTCATTCATGCCTCCATGTTAAATTCTGCATGAAACTGCTCATTCATGCCTCCCTGTTTAATTCTGCATGAAACTGCTCATTCATGCCTCCATGTTAAATTTGCGTGAAACTGTCTTTGCATGCCTCCTGAATTAATCCTGCATGCTGGCAGACTGGATTGATGATTGACAGGCATAATGGGCTGGCAGTATGGATGGAGGTTGGCTGACAGCGCATCTGGAAACATGGTTGGAAACTGGTGGTGTGAAAATGGGGAGCACACAAAACACTTGCAAGTATACAAGGTCAAGATTTATAATATAGTGATGAGTGGGGGTTTGTCCACAGGGAGAGGAGCATACAAGAAGTCTTCCTAGCTAAGTTCACAGTGAGCTAATGGCAGTGACTATAGTGACAGTGACAAGTTTCTAGAGTAGAAGTGAAACAAAGGCAGCAGCCTAAGGCAAGGGTATTGAGTAATAGTGACTGACAAAGAGCAAAATGCAGAATTGTGTGAAGTAACTAAGGCAATTGAATCCACCTTGTGCCCTAATCAAGCAATGCAATCTAGGTTTAGTTGGAGTTCCTATGCATACATCTAGAATGAGATGAAAATCAGCTTGCTCACTGATATGCCCCTAGAATTGATTGTCTTTTGACAGCACAATCAATCACAGGCATGCAGAGCACTGAGTACTTCTCATTGCTCAAGCAAACAGGCAATAAGAATATCCTAACCATGCATCATCCAACAGTGCACTAGGCTTCATCAGAGCCCTAGTTGCAGTGAATTAGCTCATGCTAGACATGAGTATAACCAAAGCATTCATCCAACAGACTAAATTCAAATGCAACATACATACAAGAAACACATTCAACTGTTGCTAAACAGAAATTGGGAAATTGAGAATTGATTCAATAAATTGTTCACTGGCTAGCCCAGAGATAGTCTATAACACAACCCAACAGTACATATTTATACCCACAGATTAAAATTAGGGTTCTTCCCCCTTTTCCCAAAAATCAGAAAAAGGGTTACCTAATTTGTTGAAAATTGAGCCTTGAAATCGAGCACCCATGCTTTGAATCGTCCTTATGCTCCCTCCTGAATCTTCTGCTACCATTAATTTCCCTAAATCGAGATGTTTTATCAACCTCACCTAGGACAGTTGGTGAGAGAGGATAAAACAGCTAGGTTTAGGGGGATTGTTTGGGGGTTTGTTCTGTCGGGTGATGGTGGAGGTTATGGTGATGGTTGAATGATTTGGGGAAAGGATGGTGGAGTGATTTGGGGGAAGGGTCACTGTTGCAGGAGAGGGGAAGAAGATGGATTCGATGGATTTGGGAGAATGGTGTGTTTGGCTAATGGGTGTAGGGTTCGGGTACTAGGGTGTTGAGCAGGTGTAGAGGATTTTGATGTTTCGCGAAGCTGGACCGATGGATGGGAAGATGGTAGGTGGATCTGACGGCGATGCGGAGGCAGGCGATGAGCGACCGTCGGATGAAGAGATACAACGAAACGAACGGTACTTGATGGAGTTAGGTACTGTAGTGTAAGGCGGAGATATCAAACTTCGATGCACAGCAAGGGAGCGACCGTCGGATGCTTCTGAGAACTGATCTGACGGCTGAAGACGCAAGCGGGTATGGATTTGGGTTTTAGGCTTTTGGGTATAGAATATGGGTTTGGGAAATGAGTTTGGGCTTGGAAAACCTTGAGCCCACTTCTTCTTTAAGAACAACTTTCTTCTTCTTGAGCCCACTTCCAGCTTTTTGGACGTGCGCTCCATTCTTTGCGGCTTCCTTGCGTAATTCCTCCCGGCTTTTCACTACTTTTCTGCTCTATTCCGCTCCGCAATTCATCCAGACTTTATTTATTACCTAAAAATGCAAAATTAAGTAAGAAAAATATTTATTCTTGAAAACAATGAAAATACAGAATATGGGATAAAATGTAGAATTAATGCACAAAAGATGAGTTAAAATGCCAACAAAAAGGGATAAATATATACATTATTTGGCACTCATCAAATACCCCCAAACCTGAATTTTACTTGTCCTCAAGTAAAACAAAACTAAGGAAATCCTAACTATACCACTGTCGCTGGTCTCTCGAATGCATTTAGCGTATGCACTAAGCCTTTTAAACCACTAAGTGTCCCTAGTGGACGAGTTGAAGTCTCGTGAAGGTTTGCTTAGAACGTACCTACAAAGTTCTAGGTCAAAATATAAGCTCAGATTCCATCAAATGTGACATGTGCAAAAGTTTAAGCTCACAGCAAAATGGAGATGTCAATCTAGCTATCAAGGCACAATCCTAGCACTGATAACAAATAAAACATGTGATAAGAGTGTAAAGTGTATCTACACATGTGTAGAAAGACTGAAGTTATGACTACTAACACCAAGAGATAGTTTTCAGGCTAAGAACCGAATCTAAGCTAGCTAGCTGTCCGGCTTTACGAGAATTGTGAATGTTTGAGTGTGATATTTCAGTTACCGCGTTGTACAATCGGGCATGCACCCTCCTTGCTTATTACAAAAAACACAAATAACTCTTTACATGACTCTTATTTACATTGACTATTCTTTTTTTTTTTTTCTTTTTTTTTTTTTTTTTTTTTTTTTTTGATAAGGAACACTTTTGATACATATACAAAAGGAAACAAAAATTACATGACACTTTGCAAGAGGTAGCCCTTTTTGATGCACCCAGTTAAATTCGATGGTTGTCTTTCTTAATGTAACCTCCACCTTCTATCCCAACCAACCAAAGAACAAGCTAGTCAAGTTTCGTTCAGTATTCTAAAGTGATTGGCAATCGTAACTTCCTATCAAACACCTTGAAGATCGAGGCCATACATGTATTGGTAGATCGTGCGCGTGCAAATTTCTTATCACTATGTGAATTGTGCTAGAATCAGGGTGCCTAAATATCTAGACTAAGACTCCTAATAAAAATACATATTTGCACAAGAGTCAACATTTCAAGGTAAATGAGCTCCATTTTTATGATTTTTTTCAATTTTTTAATTTTTTTCAATTTTGATTTTTCAATTTTTTTGGAATTTTTCAATTTTTTCAAAAAGAAGAAGGAGTTCGTTTTCAATTATGGCAAATTATCATGGTATCTACTCTATACCCCCAAACCTAAACTAAACATTGTCCTCAATGTTTCAAAATATGGAAAGAATTATAAAACAATATATGAAGAGGAACATGCTGAGTAGAGTAAAAGGAGAGAGAATACCCGATTGTACGGGCAGCTCGATTAAAACTCCGTTATTCAAGGCAAAAATCCATCATATTAGGAGTCACAATGGATGAGCACAAAATATACACAAAAGGAAATTTAACTAACACATTATCTACAAGATTTGGTTTTTAATGGGATTGGACTTTTTGGAAAAAATTTGGTTTTGTTGGGAAACATTTGGTTTTGATGGGAAAACGAAAATTTTGGTTTTTAGGGAAAATTTGGAAAACTTTTTGGTTATTTAGGGAAAGAGTGGACCAGTTTAGTCCACATAGACTGGGTCCTCCAGGTTGGTTGTTTCAATGTCGGGTGGAAATGGCTCAAGGAATGGCTTTAATCTCTGCCCGTTGACTTTGAAAACGTTCTTGTTGGAGACATCCTCCAGCTCTACGCTCCATGAGGAAAAACTGTGCGTACTAGGTACGGTCCCTTCCATCTGGAACGCAGTTTTCCTGGAAAAAGATGTAATCGGGAGTCATACAGCAAGACTTTCTGACCAGGAGTGAAGGATTTGCGTAGAATACGCTTGTCATGAAATATCTTCATCTTTGCTTGTACAGCTTGGCACTGTCATAAGCCTCATTTCTCAATTCTTCCAACTCGTTGAGTTGAAGTTTCCTTTGAATTCCAGCTTCGTCCAGAGAAAAGTTCAGCTCTTTGATTGCCCAGTAGGCACGATGTTCTAATTCCACAGGTAGATGGCACGGCTTTCCATACACTAGACGATAGGGGGACATGCCAATTGGTGTCTTATAAGCTGTTCTATAGGCCACAAAGCATCATTCAATCTCAATGACCAATCTTTCCTGGACGGGTTGACCGTCTTCTCCAGAATGTGCTTAATTTCCCTATTAGACACTTCCACTTGTCCACTAGTCTGAGGGTGGTACGGAGTAGCAACCTTGTGAGTTATGCCATACTTGCGTACTAAAGACTCAAAGTACTTGTTACGAAAATGTGAACCGCCGTCACTGATGATAGCTCTAGGGGTACCAAAACGTGAAAATATGTTCTCCTTTAGAAATGAAAGTACCACCTTGTGGTCATTTGTTCTGGTTGCTATGGCTTCTACCCACTTAGAAACGTAATCAACTGCGACTAGGATGTACAACTTGCTGTCAGACATGGGAAATGGACCCATGAAGTCTATCCCCCAAACATCAAAAATCTCCACAATCAAAATGGGGTTCAATGGCATCATGTTTCTCCTCGAAATGCTTCCTAGCTTTTGACAGCGTTCACAAGCAACACAATAATCATGGCAATCCTTGAACAATGATGGCCAATAGAATCCACACTGCAAGATCTTTGCAGCGGTTTTCTTGGCACTGAAATGGCCTCCACATGCTTGGTCATGACAGAAAGATATCACATCTTTCTGTTCAGTGTTGGGGACACATCTCCTAATGATTTGGTCTGGACAGTACTTAAACAAATATGGGTCATCCCAAAGGAAATGTTGACTTCAGCCAGGAATTTAGAGCGGTCTTGTCTCGACCAACGTGAGGGCATCCTACCTGTAGCGAGGTAGTTAACAATATCAGCAAACCAAGGAAGGTCTGAGATAGACATCAGCTGTTCATCTGGGAATGATTCTCTAATCGCTCACATCATCAATAGACTCTAAAGTTAATCTAGACAAATGATCAGCAACCACATTCTCACAACCTTTCTTATCACGGATTTCGAGATCGAATTCCTGTAATAAGAGTATCCATCGAATAAGGCGAGCTTTAGCATCCTTCTTGGAAAGAAGATACTTCAAAGCCGCATGGTCTGTGTATATGATGATCTTAGACCCTATCAGATAAGATCTAAACTTGTCTAATGCGAAAACGACGGCAAGCAATTCCTTCTCGGTAGTTGAATAATTGAGTTGGGCATCATTAAGGGTTTTGCTAGCATAGTATATCACATATGGTAGTCTATCAACTCGCTGTCCTAAAACAGCACCAACAGCATAATCAGAGGCATCACACATAAGTTCGAACGGAAGCTTCCAATCGGGTGGTCGGACTATAGGAGCGGTGGTGAGAAGGGTTTTTAATTCCTCCCATGCCTTCACACAAGCAGCATCGAAATTGAAGGCAACATCTTTGGAGAGAAGACTGCACAGAGGTCTGGAGATTTTGCTGAAATCTTTGATGAATCGCCGGTAAAAACCAGCATGACCTAGAAATGATCTGATCTCCTTCACAGAGCAAGGTTGTGGTAGATGTTGAATGAGGTCAACTTTAGCTTTATCCACTTCAATTCCTTTCTCTGAGATGATGTGTCCTAGAACTATTCCTGAATTCACCATAAAATGGCATTTTTCCCAATTTAGAACAAGGTTCTTTTCTTTACATCTGGATATCACGAGGGCAAGATGCTTCAAACATTCGTCAAACGAGGAACCAAAAACAGAGAAATCATCCATAAAGATCTCGAGAAAACTATCTATCATGTCAGAAAAAAATGCTCATCATGCAACGCTGAAAAGTAGCAGGTGCATTACACAACCCGAAGGGCATACGTCTATAAGCAAACGTCCCAAATGGACACGTGAATGTAGTTTTTTCCTGATCTTCCGGAGCAATGTGAATTTGGTTATAACCGGAAAAGCCATCTAGAAAACAGTAGTGACTGTGTCCAGACACACGTTCTAGCATTTGGTCAATGAAAGGGAGCGGGAAGTGATCCTTCCTTGTTACTGTGTTCAACTTCCTGTAGTCGATGCATACTCGCCATCCTGTGGTTGTACGAGTAGGGACTAATTCATTCTTGTCGTTCTGAACTACAGTAATGCCTGACTTCTTAGGCACAACTTGAATGGGACTAACCCATTTGCTATCGGGAATTGGGTATATGATACCCGCATCAAGTAGTTTCAGGATCTCTCCTTTGACTACATCTCTCATGTTAGGATTAAGTCTCCTTTGCATTTCCCTCGATGGTTTGGCATTCTCTTCAAGGTTAATGTGGTGCATGCAAATGGTGGGACTAATTCCTTTGAGATCTGAGATGGTCCATCCTAAGGCCTCTTTGTGTTCCTTAAGTACTTCTAAAAGCTTACTTTCCTGTTCCGTGTCTAAACATGATGAAATAATGACGGGTAAAGTATCAGAAGAACCTAGGAATGCGTACTTCAACGTACTAGGCAATGTTTTCAATTCAAGCTTGGGTGGCTCAACAATGGATGGAATAAGCTTGGAATCAGAGAGTAGGGGTGGTTCCACTTCATATTTCCTTTCAGTGATCCATTTGAGGTACAGATTCGAGCAGAGATAGGACGTCACTACAATATGCATCATCATAGGAATCTGGGTTAAAGTTCTCCATACATGCTTGAAAGGGGTCGACGGATAGAATGTTAGTCAACGAATCTTGCATTAATCCTTCAATCATATTAACTTCATGCACATCATCATCATCAAGATTCACAGGTTGTTGACTAATATCGAACACATTCAATTCTACCGTCATGTTACCAAAAGACAGTTTCAACACTCCATTACGACAATTAATGATCGCGTTGGACGTAGCCAAGAAAGGACGTCCTAAGATGACAGGAATGTGACAGTCTGGGTTTTGTACAGGTTGAGTGTCTAAGACAATGAAGTCTACGGGAAAATAGAATTTGTCAACCTTGATCAAAACGTCTTCGACCACTCCACGAGGAATCTTGACAGATCGGTCTGCCAGTTGTAGAGTGATAGATGTTGGTTTCAACTCCCCAAGACCTAACTGCTCATAAACAGAATATGGCAGTAGGTTAACACTTGCACCTAGGTCTAATAACGCTTTATTGACCGTGTGTTCTCCTATAGTGCAAGAAATTGTTGGACATCCTGGATCCCTAAACTTGGGTGGAGTTTTGTTCAGAATGATGGAACTCACCTGCTCAGCTAAGAAAGCACGTTTTTGCACATTGAGCTTGCGCTTTTGAGTGCACAAGTCTTTGAGGAATTTGGCATAAGCAGGGATTTGCTTGATTGCTTCAAGAAAAGGAATGTTGATGTTGACTCTCTTGAACAGATCTAACATCTCATTGTAATGGGTACTTTTCTGTTGATAGATCAATCTTTGAGGAAATGGGGCAACAGGAAGATGAGTTGGCAAAGGGACATTCACAGCAGTAGAATTGTCAGATTTTCCAACTTGCTCAGATTCTTTGGTTTTCTGGGGTTGTGGAGACAGTGGAATTTGTATCAGATTCATTAGGTTCGCCCACGTTGTTCTCGATGACTTTACCACTTCGGAGGGTGGTAATGGCATGGATTTGATCAGGTGAGGTTTCAGTGCAGGATGTTGTGCCTGTTTGAAATATCCTCTTTGGATTTTGTTGGGGTTGGCTCGGAAGTTTACCCTTTTCTCTCTCACATATTTGATCCATCTTTTGATCTAGATTTTTCTGACTTTGCATCAAACTCTGGAACATTTCCTCTAGGGTGGATAATCTCTTGTCGGTATTGTGTTGAGGATATGATTGTTGTTGAGAGTTTGATTGTTGTTGAGGGTTTCTCGGGTGTTGATAACCTTGATTGTTCTGATATCCCTGATTGTTTTGATAGCTCTATTGGGTTGAGATGGTCCTCCTTGAGTGGGTCCTTTTGACCATGAAAAGTTAGGGTGGTTTCTCCATCCTGGATTGTAGGTCTGTGAATAAGGGTTATGCTCTGGTTTTTGAAACATGGCATGTGCCTGTTCAAGCCTAGACTCCTGGACTGCAAGCAAATCTGGACAATTTTGGAATTGATGGTTGGGGTCGTTACAAGCAGCACAAACAGACGAAGCGACATGTTCTCGGAGAGTAGTGGTGGAAGGTTTTGAATTTTTATGTAGTTCTAACTCTTCTAATCTCCTAACTATTGATGCCATGTTTGCTCTTCCCTCAAAATCCGCTTCAATCCTAAAAGCCTTTGCTTCGGATGTAGTCTTTCTGGTTTCACGGATGGATTCCCACTGTTGCGTCTTTTCAGCTACTTCAATCAAGAAGTCCCAAGACGCGTCAGCAGTTTTATCTACGAATAGACCATTACACATCGACTCAACCGTTGTTCGGGTGGACACATCTAGACCTTCATACAAAATTTGCACAAGTCTCCATTTTTCAAAACCATGATGGGGACATTGGAGCAATAATTCATTGAATCTCTCCAGGTATCTAGCTAAGGTCTCACCTTCTAATTGCACAAAGCTATTCAGACTTTGACGAATTGTCGCAGTCTTGTGGTTCGGGAAAAACTTTTTGAAAAACTCCTTTATGAGGTCATCCCATGTCATGATGGATTGAGGCTGTAAAGCATAGAGCCAGGCCTTTGCCTTATCTTTCAGGGAGAAAGGAAAAAGCCTTAACTTCAGGGTTTCGTCGGTCATTTGAGTGAAACGCAGAGTTCCACAAATTTCCTCGAATTCTCTCACGTGGTGGTACGGGTTTTCATTCTCAACACCTCTAAAAATAGGAAGCATCTGTATTGTGCTTGATTTCAGCTCATAATGGCCATTAGCCTCGGGTAGCACAATACAAGAAGGTTGACTGGCTCTAGTTGGGTACATATAATCCTTGAGGGTACGGGGTTCTCCCATTGTTTCTGGTTGATCTGGACTGTCTCCCTCAGAACTTAGAATTTCGATAGGTTCGTCTGGGTTAATTCTAACAAGTCTGTTTGTCTGGTCTCTGTAGGTCACAATCATGTCCTAGTAGGTACCTTAACTTGTTGGTCAGAGCAATCGGAAACAATTTGGCCCACAAGGGTTATGAAGATTTGGTTTTGAATGGGTTTTGGTTTAAGAAGGGTTTTGTTTTTGGTTTAAAAATTGGGCTTTGGAAAAAAATTTTGAACTAAACCTAGCATAAATTAGCACAACTCATAAAAGAAAATAAAAACAATAATAATAATTAAGACAAGCCCATAAAAGAAAAAAAAAGAAAAAAAATAAAAGAAAAAAAAAAAAAAAAAAAAAAAATAATTACAGTCCCAAATAAAAAAAAAAAAAAAAGAAAAAAATAAATAAAAATTATTACAATCCCAAATAAATAATTAAATTAATTATTACAAGCCCGAATTTGAATTTAAATGAGGCCCAAGTGGGTTAACTCATGGGTTAGGCTTACTTGTTTTTTGGAGGGAAGCCCAAAAATAGGCTTTTAGTCCCCTTTTAGTTGCAAGCCCAGTTGGGCTTTATGATCGTCCTAAGCAGCTCAGTCAAGCCCAGCAGCAACAGGTGGAGCAGAGCCCAGCAGCAGCAGCAACGAAGCCCAGCTCACAGAAGACCACGAGCCCAGCAACAAAAGGAGGCAGAGCCCAGCAGCACTTGGTGAAGCCCAATTCAGAAAAGTACAAGCCCACTAGAAGAGGGCAGAGCCCAGCAGCTTCACTTCAGTTGGCAGCCCAGCAGCTTCACTTGGCAGCAGCAGTTGCTTTGGTTCACCAGCACAGCAACAGCAGCAGCAGACTTTGGCTTGGCAGCAACAGCACAGCACAGCTTGGCAGAGAAGGCACCAGCAGCAGCAGCAACAGCAGCAACAGCAACAGAGCAGCAACAGCAGCAGCAGGCTTTGCAGCAGGCTTGGCAGCAACAACAAATAATGCACAGCTCCAGCAGCAGTTAGCAAGTGAACAAGATAGCAATGAACACACACAACTATGCAAGCACAACAAGGCCACAACAGCTATGAAAACTTCAAAAATATGGCAGCCAGCTCCCCGGCAGCGGCGCCAAAAACTTGGTGTGAAAATGGGGAGCACACAAAACACTTGCAAGTATACAAGGTCAAGATTTATAATATAGTGATGAGTGGGGGTTTGTCCACAGGGAGAGGAGCATACAAGAAGTCTTCCTAGCTAAGTTCACAGTGAGCTAATGGCAGTGACTATAGTGACAGTGACAAGTTTCTAGAGTAGAAGTGAAACAAAGGCAGCAGCCTAAGGCAAGGGTATTGAGTAATAGTGACTGACAAAGAGCAAAATGCAGAATTGTGTGAAGTAACTAAGGCAATTGAATCCACCTTGTGCCCTAATCAAGCAATGCAATCTAGGTTTAGTTGGAGTTCCTATGCATACATCTAGAATGAGATGAAAATCAGCTTGCTCACTGATATGCCCCTAGAATTGATTGTTTTGACAGCACAATCAATCACAGGCATGCCAGAGCACTGAGTACTTCTCATTGCTCAAGCAAACAGGCAATAAGAATACTATCCTAACCATGCATCATCCAACAGTGCACTAGGCTTCATCAGAGCCCTAGTTGCAGTGAATTAGCTCATGCTAGACATGAGTATAACCAAAGCATTCATCCAACAGACTAAATTCAAATGCAACATACATACAAGAACACACATTCAACTGTTGCTAAACAGAAATTGGGAAATTGAGAATTGATTCAATAAATTGTTCACTGGCTAGCCCAGAGATAGTCTATAACACAACCCAACAGTACATATTTATACCCACAGATTAAAATTAGGGTTCTTCCCCCTTTTCCCAAAAATCAGAAATAGGGTTACCTAATTTGTTGAAAATTGAGCCTTGAAATCGAGCCCATGCTTTGAATCGTCCTTATGCTCCCTCCTGAATCTTCTGCTACCATTAATTTCCCTAAATCGAGATGTTTTATCAACCTCACTAGGACAGTTGGTGAGAGAGGATAAAACAGCTAGGTTTAGGGGGATTGTTTGGGGGTTTGTTCTGTCGGGTGATGGTGGAGGTTATGGTGATGGTTGAATGATTTGGGGAAAGGATGGTGGAGTGATTTGGGGAGGGTCACTGTTGCAGGAGAGGGGAAGAAGATGGATTCGATGGATTTGGGAGAATGGTGTGTTTGGCTAATGGGTGTAGGGTTCGGGTACTAGGGTGTTGAGCAGGTGTAGAGGATTTTGATGTTTCGCGAAGCTGGACCGATGGATGGGAAGATGGTAGGTGGATCTGACGGCGATGAGGAGGCAGGCGATGAGCGACCGTCGGATGAAGAGATACAACGAAACGAACGGTACTTGATGGAGTTAGGTACTGTAGTGTAAGGCGGAGATATCAAACTTCGATGACAGCAAGGGAGCGACCGTCGGATGCTTCTGAGAACTGATCTGACGGCTGAAGACGCAAGCGGGTATGGATTTGGGTTTTAGGCTTTTGGGTATAGAATATGGGTTTGGGAAATGAGTTTGGGCTTGGAAAACCTTGAGCCCACTTCTTCTTTAAGAACAACTTTCTTCTTCTTGAGCCCACTTCCAGCTTTTTGGACGTGCGCTCCATTCTTTGCGGCTTCCTTGCGTAATTCCTCCCGGCTTTCACTACTTTTCTGCTCTATTCCGCTCCGCAATTCATCCAGACTTATTTATTACCTAAAAATGCAAAATTAAGTAAGAAAAATATTTATTCTTGAAAACAATGAAAATACAGAATATGGGATAAAATGTAGAATTAATGCACAAAAGATGAGTTAAAATGCCAACAAAAAGGGATAAATATATACATTATTTGGCACTCATCAAATACCCCAAACCTGAATTTTACTTGTCCTCAAGTAAAACAAAACTAAGGAAATCCTAACTATACCACTGTCGCTGGTCTCTCGAATGCATTTAGCGTATGCACTAAGCCTTTTAAACCACTAAGTGTCCCTAGTGGACGAGTTGAAGTCTCGTGAAGGTTTGCTTAGAACGTACCTACAAAGTTCTAGGTCAAAATATAAGCTCAGATTCCATCAAATGTGACATGTGCAAGATAGTTTAAGCTCAGCAAAATGGAGATGTCAATCTAGCTATCAAAGGCACAATCCTAGCACTGATAACAAATAAAGACATGTGATAAGAGTGTAAAGTGTATCTACACATGTTCTAGAATGACCTGAAGTTATGACTACTAACCACCAAGAGATAGTTTTTAGGCTAAGAACCGAATTCTAAGCCAAGCTAGCTGTCCGGCTTTACGAGAATTGTGAATGCCACCCAATGAGTTGGTGATATTTCAGTTTACCCGCGTTATACATCGATGGCTGCACCCTCCTTGTTATTACAAAAAACAACAAAAATAAACTCTTTACATGACTCTTATTTACATTGACTATTCTCTTTTTTTTTTTTTTTTTTTTTTTTTTTTTTTTTTTTTTTTTTTTGATAAGGGAACACTTTTGATACATATACAAAAGGAAACAAAAATTACATGACACTTTGCAAGGGTAGCCCTTTTTGATGCACCCAGTTAAATTCGATGGTGTCTTTCTTAATGTAACCTCCACCTTCTATCCCAACCAACCAAAGAACAAGCTAGTCAAGTTTCGTTCAGTATTCTAAGTGATTGGCAATCGTAACTTCCTATCAAACACCTTGAAGATCGAGGCCATACATGTATTGGTAGATCGTGCGCGTGCAAATTTCTTATCACTATGTGAATTGTGCTAGATCAGGGTGCCTAAATATCTAGACTAAGACTCCTAAAAAAATACATATTTGCACAAGAGTCAACATTTCAAGGTAAATGAGCTCCATTTTTATGATTTTTTCAATTTTTTAATTTTTTTCAATTTGATTTTTCAATTTTTTTGGAATTTTTCAATTTTTTCAAAAGAAGAAGGAGTTCGTTTTCAATTATGGCAAATTATCATGGTATCTACTCTATACCCCCAAACCTAAACTAAACATTGTCCTCAATGTTTCAAAATATGGAAAGAATTATAAAACAATATATGAAGAGGAACATGCTGAGTAGAGTAAAAGGAGAGAGAATACCCGATTGTACGGTGGCAGCTCGATTAAAACTCCGTTATTCAAGGCAAAAATCCATCATATTAGGAGTACAATGGATGAGCACAAAATATACAAAAAGGAAATTTAACTAACACATTATCTACAAGAAATTTGGTTTTTAATGGGATTGGACTTTTTGGAAAAAATTTGGTTTTGTTGGGAAACATTTGGTTTTGATGGGAAAACGAAAGATTTTGGTTTTTAGGGAAAAATTTGGAAAACTTTTTGGTTATTTAGGGAAAGAGTGGACCAGTTTAGTCCACATAGACTGGGTCCTCCAGGTCGGTTGTTTCAATGTCGGGTGGAAATGGCTCAAGGAATGCTTTAATCTCTGCCCGTTGACTTTGAAAACGTTCTTGTTGGAGACATCCTCCAGCTCTACAGCTCCATGAGGAAAAACTGTGCGTACTAGGTACGGTCCCTTCCATCTGGAACGCAGTTTTCCTGGAAAAAGATGTAATCGGGAGTCATACAGCAAGACTTTCTGACCAGGAGTGAAGGATTTGCGTAGAATACGCTGTCATGAAATATCTTCATCTTTTGCTTGTACAGCTTGGCACTGTCATAAGCCTCATTTCTCAATTCTTCCAACTCGTTGAGTTGAAGTTTCCTTTGAATTCCAGCTTCGTCCAGAGAAAAGTTCAGCTCTTTGATTGCCCAGTAGGCACGATGTTCTAATTCCACAGGTAGATGGCACGGCTTTCCATACACTAGACGATAGGGGGACATGCCAATTGGTGTCTTATAAGCTGTTCTATAGGCCCACAAAGCATCATTCAATCTCAATGACCAATCTTTCCTGGACGGGTTGACCGTCTTCTCCAGAATGTGCTTAATTTCCCTATTAGACACTTCCACTTGTCCACTAGTCTGAGGGTGGTACGGAGTAGCAACCTTGTGAGTTATGCCATACTTGCGTACTAAGACTCAAAGTACTTGTTACGAAAATGTGAACCGCCGTCACTGATGATAGCTCTAGGGGTACCAAAACGTGAAAATATGTTCTCCTTTAGAAATGAAAGTACCACCTTGTGGTCATTTGTTCTGGTTGCTATGGCTTCTACCCACTTAAAACGTAATCAACTGCGACTAGGATGTACAACTTGCTGTCAGACATGGGAAATGGACCCATGAAGTCTATCCCCCAAACATCAAAAATTTCCACAATCAAAATGGGGTTCAATGGCATCATGTTTCTCCTCGAAATGCTTCCTAGCTTTTGACAGCGTTCACAAGCAACACAATAATCATGGCAATCCTTGAACAATGATGGCCAATAGAATCCACACTGCAAGATCTTTGCAGCGGTTTTCTTGGCACTGAAATGGCCTCCACATGCTTGGTCATGACAGAAAGATATCACATCTTTCTGTTCAGTGTTGGGGACACATCTCCTAATGATTTGGTCTGGACAGTACTTAAACAAATATGGGTCATCCCAAAGGAAATGTTTGACTTCAGCCAGGAATTTAGAGCGGTCTTGTCTCGACCAACGTGAGGGCATCCTACCTGCAGCGAGGTAGTTAACAATATCAGCAAACCAAGGAAGGTCTGAGATAGACATCAGCTGTTCATCTGGGAATGATTCTCTAATCAGCTCACAATCATCAATAGACTCTAAAGTTAATCTAGACAAATGATCAGCAACCACATTCTCACAACCTTTCTTATCACGGATTTCGAGATCGAATTCCTGTAATAAGAGTATCCATCGAATAAGGCGAGCTTTAGCATCCTTCTTGGAAAGAAGATACTTCAAAGCCGCATGGTCTGTGTATATGATGATCTTAGACCCTATCAGATAAGATCTAAACTTGTCTAATGCGAAAACGACGGCAAGCAATTCCTTCTCGGTAGTTGAATAATTGAGTTGGGCATCATTAAGGGTTTTGCTAGCATAGTATATCACATATGGTAGTCTATCAACTCGCTGTCCTAAAACAGCACCAACAGCATAATCAGAGGCATCACACATAAGTTCGAACGGAAGCTTCCAATCGGGTGGTCGGACTATAGGAGCGGTGGTGAGAAGGGTTTTTAATTCCTCCCATGCCTTCACACAAGCAGCATCGAAATTGAAGGCAACATCTTTGGAGAGAAGACTGCACAGAGGTCTGGAGATTTTGCTGAAATCTTTGATGAATCGCCGGTAAAAACCAGCATGACCTAGAAATGATCTGATCTCCTTCACAGAGCAAGGTTGTGGTAGATGTTGAATGAGGTCAACTTTAGCTTTATCCACTTCAATTCCTTTCTCTGAGATGATGTGTCCTAGAACTATTCCTGAATTCACCATAAAATGGCATTTTTCCCAATTTAGAACAAGGTTCTTTTCTTTACATCTGGATATCACGAGGGCAAGATGCTTCAAACATTCGTCAAACGAGGAACCAAAAACAGAGAAATCATCCATAAAGATCTCGAGAAAACTATCTATCATGTCAGAAAAAATGCTCATCATGCAACGCTGAAAAGTAGCAGGTGCATTACACAACCCGAAGGGCATACGTCTATAAGCAAACGTCCCAAATGGACACGTGAATGTAGTTTTTTCCTGATCTTCCGGAGCAATGTGAATTTGGTTATAACCGGAAAAGCCATCTAGAAAACAGTAGTGACTGTGTCCAGACACACGTTCTAGCATTTGGTCAATGAAAGGGAGCGGGAAGTGATCCTTCCTTGTTACTGTGTTCAACTTCCTGTAGTCGATGCATACTCGCCATCCTGTGGTTGTACGAGTAGGGACTAATTCATTCTTGTCGTTCTGAACTACAGTAATGCCTGACTTCTTAGGCACAACTTGAATGGGACTAACCCATTTGCTATCGGGAATTGGGTATATGATACCCGCATCAAGTAGTTTCAGGATCTCTCCTTTGACTACATCTCTCATGTTAGGATTAAGTCTCCTTTGCATTTCCCTCGATGGTTTGGCATTCTCTTCAAGGTTAATGTGGTGCATGCAAATGGTGGGACTAATTCCTTTGAGATCTGAGATGGTCCATCCTAAGGCCTCTTTGTGTTCCTTAAGTACTTCTAAAAGCTTACTTTCCTGTTCCGTGTCTAAACATGATGAAATAATGACAGGTAAAGTATCAGAAGAACCTAGGAATGCGTACTTCAACGTACTAGGCAATGTTTTCAATTCAAGCTTGGGTGGCTCAACAATGGATGGAATAAGCTTGGAATCAGAGAGTAGGGGTGGTTCCACTTCATATTTCCTTTCAGTGACGTCCATTTGAGGTACAGATTCGAGCAGAGATAGGACGTCACTACATATGCATCATCATAGGAATCTGGGTTAAAGTTCTCCATACATGCTTGAAAGGGGTCGACGGATAGAATGTTAGTCAACGAATCTTGCATTAATCCTTCAATCATATTAACTTCATGCACATCATCATCATCAAGATTCACAGGTTGTTGACTAATATCGAACACATTCAATTCTACCGTCATGTTGCCAAAAGACAGTTTCAACACTCCATTACGACAATTAATGATCGCGTTGGACGTAGCCAAGAAAGGACGTCCTAAGATGACAGGAATGTGACAGTCTGGGTTTTGTACAGGTTGAGTGTCTAAGACAATGAAGTCTACGGGAAAATAGAATTTGTCAACCTTGATCAAAACGTCTTCGACCACTCCACGAGGAATCTTGACAGATCGGTCTGCCAGTTGTAGAGTGATAGATGTTGGTTTCAACTCCCCAAGACCTAACTGCTCATAAACAGAATATGGCAGTAGGTTAACACTTGCACCTAGGTCTAATAACGCTTTATTGACCGTGTGTTCTCCTATAGTGCAAGAAATTGTTGGACATCCTGGATCCCTAAACTTGGGTGGAGTTTTGTTCAGAATGATGGAACTCACCTGCTCAGCTAAGAAAGCACGTTTTGCACATTGAGCTTGCGCTTTTGAGTCACAAGTCTTTGAGGAATTTGGCATAAGCAGGGATTTGCTTGATTGCTTCAAGAAAAGGAATGTTGATGTTGACTCTCTTGAACAGATCTAACATCTCATTGTAATGGGTACTTTTCTGTTGATAGATCAATCTTTGAGGAAATGGGGCAACAGGAAGATGAGTTGGCAAAGGGACATTCACAGCAGTAGAATTGTCAGATTTTCCAACTTGCTCAGATTCTTTGGTTTTCTGGGGTTGTGGAGACAGTGGAATTTGTATCAGATTCATTAGGTTCGCCCACGTTGTTCTCGATGACTTTACCACTTCGGAGGGTGGTAATGGCATGGATTTGATCAGGTGAGGTTTCAGTGCAGGATGTTGTGCCTGTTTGAAATATCCTCTTTGGATTTTGTTGGGGTTGGCTCGGAAGTTTACCCTTTTCTCTCTCACATATTTGATCCATCTTTTGATCTAGATTTTTCTGACTTTGCATCAAACTCTGGAACATTTCCTCTAGGGTGGATAATCTCTTGTCGGTATTGTGTTGAGGATATGATTGTTGTTGAGAGTTTGATTGTTGTTGAGGGTTTCTCGGGTGTTGATAACCTTGATTGTTCTGATATCCCTGATTGTTTTGATAGCTCTGATTGGGTTGAGATGGTCCTCCTTGAGTGGGTCCTTTTGACCATGAAAAGTTAGGGTGGTTTCTCCATCCTGGATTGTAGGTCTGTGAATAAGGGTTATGCTCTGGTTTTTGAAACATGGCATGTGCCTGTTCAAGCCTAGACTCCTGGACTGCAAGCAAATCTGGACAATTTTGGAATTGATGGTTGGGGTCGTTACAAGCAGCACAAACAGACGAAGCGACATGTTCTCGGAGAGTAGTGGTGGAAGGTTTTGAATTTTTATGTAGTTCTAACTCTTCTAATCTCCTAACTATTGATGCCATGTTTGCTCTTCCCTCAAAATCCGCTTCAATCCTAAAAGCCTTTGCTTCGGATGTAGTCTTTCTGGTTTCACGGATGGATTCCCACTGTTGCGTCTTTTCAGCTACTTCAATCAAGAAGTCCCAAGACGCGTCAGCAGTTTTATCTACGAATAGACCATTACACATCGACTCAACCGTTGTTCGGGTGGACACATCTAGACCTTCATACAAAATTTGCACAAGTCTCCATTTTTCAAAACCATGATGGGGACATTGGAGCAATAATTCATTGAATCTCTCCAGGTATCTAGCTAAGGTCTCACCTTCTAATTGCACAAAGCTATTCAGACTTTGACGAATTGTCGCAGTCTTGTGGTTCGGGAAAAACTTTTTGAAAAACTCCTTTATGAGGTCATCCCATGTCATGATGGATTGAGGCTGTAAAGCATAGCCAGGCCTTTGCCTTATCTTTCAGGGAGAAAGGAAAAAGCCTTAACTTCAGGGTTTCGTCGGTCATTTGAGTGAAACGCAGAGTTCCACAAATTTCCTCGAATTCTCTCACGTGGTGGTACGGGTTTTCATTCTCAACACCTCTAAAAATAGGAAGCATCTGTATTGTGCTTGATTTCAGCTCATAATGGCCATTAGCCTCGGGTAGCACAATACAAGAAGGTTGACTGGCTCTAGTTGGGTACATATAATCCTTGAGGGTACGGGGTTCTCCCATTGTTTCTGGTTGATCTGGACTGTCTCCCTCAGAACTTAGAATTTCGATAGGTTCGTCTGGGTTAATTCTAACAAGTCTGTTTGTCTGGTCTCTGTAGGTCACAATCATGTCCTAGTAGGTACCTAACATGTTTAGACAGAGCAATCGGAAACAGTTTGGCCCACAAGGGTTATGAAGATTTGGTTTTGAATGGGTTTTGGTTTAAGAAGGGATTTTGTTTGGTTTAAAAATTTGGGCTTTGAAAAAAAAATTTTGAACTAAACCTAGCATAAATTAGCACAACTCATAAAAGAAAATAAAAACAATAATAATAATTAAGACAAGCCCATAAAAGAAAAAAAAAGAAAATAAAAGAAAACAAAACAAAAAAAAAAAAATAATTACAATCCCAAATAAAAAAAAAGAAAAAAAAAAAGAAAATAAATAAATAAAAATTATTACAATCCCAAATAAATAATTAAATTAATTATTACAAGCCCGAATTTGAATTTAAATGAGGCCCAAGTGGGTTAACTCATGGGTTAGGCTTACTTGTTTTTTTGGAGGGAAGCCCAAAAATAGGCTTTTAGTCCCCTTTTAGTTGCAAAGCCCAGTTGGGCTTTATGATCGTCCTAAGCAGCTCATGTTCAAGCCCAGCAGCAACAGGTGGAGCAGAGCCCAGCAGCAGCAGCAACGAAGCCCAGCTCACAGAAGACCACGAGCCCAGCAACAAAAGGAGGCAGAGCCCAGCAGCACTTGGTGAAGCCCAATTCAGAAAAGTACAAGCCCACTAGAAGAGGGCAGAGCCCAGCAGCTTCACTTCAGTTGGCAGCCCAGCAGCTTCACTTGGCAGCAGCAGTTGCTTTGGTTCACCAGCAACAGCAACAGCAGCAGCAGACTTTGGCTTGGCAGCAACAGACACACAGCTTGGCAGAGAAGGCACCAGCAGCAGCAACAGCAGCAACAGCAACAGCAGCAGCACAACAGCAGCAGGCTTTGCAGCAGGCTTGGCAGCAACAACAAATACACAGCTCCAGCAGCAGTTAGCAAGTGAACAAGATAGCAATGAACACACACAACTATGCAAGCACAACAAGGCCACAACAGCTATGAAAACTTCAAAAATATGGCAGCCAGCTCCCCGGCAGCGGCGCCAAAAACTTGGTGTGAAAATGGGGAGCACACAAAACACTGCAAGTATACAAGGTCAAGATTTATAATATAGTGATGAGTGGGGGTTTGTCCACAGGGAGAGGAGACATAGAAGTCTTCCTAGCTAAGTTCACAGTGAGCTAATGGCAGTGACTATAGTGACAGTGACAAGTTTCTAGAGTAGAAGTGAAACAAAGGCAGCAGCCTAAGGCAAGGGTATTGAGTAATAGTGACTGACAAAGAGCAAAATGCAGAATTGTGTGAAGTAACTAAGGCAATTGAATCCACCTTGTGCCCTAATCAAGCAATGCAATCTAGGTTTAGTTGGAGTTCCTATGCATACATCTAGAATGAGATGAAAATCAGCTTGCTCACTGATATGCCCCTAGAATTGATTGTCTTTTGACAGCACAATCAATCACAGGCATGCCAGAGCACTGAGTACTTCTCATTGCTCAAGCAAACAGGCAATAAGAATACTATCCTAACCATGCATCATCCAACAGTGCACTAGGCTTCATCAGAGCCCTAGTTGCAGTGAATTAGCTCATGCTAGACATGAGTATAACCAAAGCATTCATCCAACAGACTAAATTCAAATGCAACATACATACAAGAAACACACATTCAACTGTTGCTAAACAGAAATTGGGAAATTGAGAATTGATTCAATAAATTGTTCACTGGCTAGCCCAGAGATAGTCTATAACACAACCCAACAGTACATATTTATACCCACAGATTAAAATTAGGGTTCTTCCCCCTTTTCCCAAAAATCAGAAATAGGGTTACCTAATTTGTTGAAAATTGAGCCTTGAAATCGAGCACCCATGCTTTGAATCGTCCTTATGCTCCCTCCTGAATCTTCTGCTACCATTAATTTCCCTAAATCGAGATGTTTTATCAACCTCACCTAGGACAGTTGGTGAGAGAGGATAAAACAGCTAGGTTTAGGGGGATTGTTTGGGGGTTTGTTCTGTCGGGTGATGGTGGAGGTTATGGTGATGGTTGAATGATTTGGGGAAGGATGGTGGAGTGATTTGGGGGAAGGGTCACTGTTGCAGGAGAGGGGAAGAAGATGGATTCGATGGATTTGGGAGAATGGTGTGTTTTGGCTAATGGTGTAGGGTTCGGGTACTAGGGTGTTGAGCAGGTGTAGAGGATTTTGATGTTTCGCGAAGCTGGACCGATGGATGGGAAGATGGTAGGTGGATCTGACGGCGATGCGGAGGCAGGCGATGAGCGACCGTCGGATGAAGAGATACAACGAAACGAACGGTACTTGATGGAGTTAGGTACTTGTAGTGTAAGGCGGAGATATCAAACTTCGATGCACAGCAAGGGAGCGACCGTCGGATGCTTCTGAGAACTGATCTGACGGCTGAAGACGCAAGCGGGTATGGATTTGGGTTTTAGGCTTTTGGGTATAGAATATGGGTTTGGGAAATGAGTTTGGGCTTGGAAAACCTTGAGCCCACTTCTTCTTTAAGAACAACTTTCTTCTTCTTGAGCCCACTTCCAGCTTTTGGACGTGCGCTCCATTCTTTGCGGCTTCCTTCGTAATTCCTCCCGGCTTTTCACTACTTTTCTGCTCTATTCCGCTCCGCAATTCATCCAGACTTTATTTATTACCTAAAAATGCAAAATTAAGTAAGAAAAATATTTATTCTTGAAACAAAAATACAGAATATGGGATAAAATGTAGAATTAATGCACAAAAGATGAGTTAAAATGCCAACAAAAGGGATAAATATATACATTATTTGGCACTCATCAATACCCCAAACCTGAATTTTACTTGTCCTCAAGTAAAACAAACTAAGGAAATCCTAACTATACCATACCACTGTCGCTGGTCTCCGAATGCATTTAGCGTATGCACTAAGCCTTTTAAACCACTAAGTGTCCCTAGTGGACGAGTTGAAGTCTCGTGAAGGTTTGCTTAGAACGTACCTACAAAGTTCTAGGTCAAAATATAAGCTCAGATTCCATCAAATGTGACATGTGCAAACAGTTTAAGCTCACAGCAAAATGGAGATGTCAATCTAGCTATCAAAGGCACAATCCTAGCACTGATAACAAAAAAGACATGTGATAAGAGTGTAAAGTGTATCTACACATTGTAAAGAAGATCTGAAGTTATGACTACTAATCACCAAGAGATAGTTTCTCAGGCTAAGAACCGAATCTAGCTAGCTGTCCGGACTTTACGAGAATTGTGAATGAGTTGGATATTTCATTACTCGCGTTGTACATCAATGGCATACACCCTCCTTGCTTATTACAAAAACAACAAAATGACTCTTTACATGACTCTTATTTACATTGACTATTCTCTTTTTTTTTTTTTTTTTTTTTTTTTTTTTTTTTTTGATAAGGAAACACTTTTGATACATATACAAAAGGAAACAAAAATTACATGACACTTTGCAAGAGGTAGCCCTTTTTGATGCACCCAGTTAAATTCGATGGTTGTCTTTCTTAATGTAACCTCCACCTTCTATCCCAACCAACCAAAGAACAAGCTAGTCAAGTTTCGTTCAGTATTCTAAAGTGATTGGCAATCGTAACTTCCTATCAAACACCTTGAAGATCGAGGCCATACATGTATTGGTAGATCGTGCGCGTGCAAATTTCTTATCACTATGTGAATTGTGCTAGAATCAGGGTGCCTAAATATCTAGACTAAGACTCCTAAAATACATATTTGCACAAGAGTCAACATTTCAAGGTAAATGAGCTCCATTTTTATGATTTTTTTCATTTTTTAATTTTTTTAATTTTGATTTTTAATTTTTTTGGAATTTTTCAATTTTTTCAAAAGAAGAAGGAGTTCGTTTTCAATTATGGCAATTATCATGGTATCTACTCTATACCCCCAAACCTAAACTAAACATTGTCCTCAATGTTTCAAAATATGGAAAGAATTATAAAACAATATATGAAGAGGAACATGCTGAGTAGAGTAAAAGGAGAGAGAATACCCGATTGTACGGTGGCAGCTCGATTAAAACTCCGTTATTCAAGGCAAAAATCCATCATATTAGGAGTCACAATGGATGAGCACAAAATATACAAAAGGAAATTTAACTAACACATTATCTACAAGAAAATTTGGTTTTTAATGGGATTGGACTTTTTGGAAAAAATTTGGTTTTGTTGGGAACATTTGGTTTTGATGGGAAAACGAAAATTTTGGTTTTTAGGGAAAATTTGGAAAACTTTTTGGTTATTTAGGGAAAGAGTGGACCAGTTTAGTCCACATAGACTGGGTCCTCCAGGTTGGTTGTTTCAATGTCGGGTGGAAATGGCTCAAGGAATGGCTTTAATCTCTGCCCGTTGACTTTGAAAACGTTCTTGTTGGAGACATCCTCAGCTCTCACCTCCTGAGGAAAAACTGTGCGTACTAGGTACGGACCCTTCCATCTGGAACGCAGTTTTCCTGGAAAAAGATGTAATCGGGAGTCATACAGCAAGACTTTCTGACCAGGAGTGAAGGATTTGCGTAGAATACGCTTGTCATGAAACATCTTCATCTTCTGCTTGTACAGCTTGGCACTGTCATAAGCCTCATTTCTCAATTCTTCCAACTCGTTGAGTTGAAGTTTCCTTTGAATTCCAGCTTCGTCCAGAGAAAAGTTCAGCTCTTTGATTGCCCAGTAGGCACGATGTTCTAATTCCACAGGTAGATGGCACGGCTTTCCATACACTAGACGATAGGGGGACATGCCAATTGGTGTCTTATAAGCTGTTCTATAGGCCCACAAAGCATCATTCAATCTCAATGACCAATCTTTCCTGGACGGGTTGACCGTCTTCTCCAGAATGTGCTTAATTTCCCTATTAGACACTTCCACTTGTCCACTAGTCTGAGGGTGGTACGGAGTAGCAACCTTGTGAGTTATGCCATACTTGCGTACTAAAGACTCAAAGTACTTGTTACGAAAATGTGAACCGCCGTCACTGATGATAGCTCTAGGGGTACCAAAACGTGAAAATATGTTCTCTTTAGAAATGAAAGTACCACCTTGTGGTCATTTGTTCTGGTTGCTATGGCTTCTACCCACTTAGAAACGTAATCAACTGCGACTAGGATGTACAACTTGCTGTCAGACATGGGAAATGGACCCATGAAGTCTATCCCCCAAACATCAAAAATCTCCACAATCAAAATGGGGTTCAATGGCATCATGTTTCTCCTCGAAATGCTTCCTAGCTTTTGACAGCGTTCACAAGCAACACAATAATCATGGCAATCCTTGAACAATGATGGCCAATAGAATCCACACTGCAAGATCTTTGCAGCGGTTTTCTTGGCACTGAAATGGCCTCCACATGCTTGGTCATGACAGAAAGATATCACATCTTTCTGTTCAGTGTTGGGGACACATCTCCTAATGATTTGGTCTGGCAGTACTTAAACAAATATGGGTCATCCCAAAGGAAATGTTTGACTTCAGCCAGGAATTTAGAGCGGTCTTGTCTCGACCAACGTGAGGGCATCCTACCTGTAGCGAGGTAGTTAACAATATCAGCAAACCAAGGAAGGTCTGAGATAGACATCAGCTGTTCATCTGGGAATGATTCTCTAATCAGCTCACAATTCATCAATAGACTCTAAAGTTAATCTAGACAAATGATCAGCAACCACATTCTCACAACCTTTCTTATCACGGATTTCGAGATCGAATTCCTGTAATAAGAGTATCCATCGAATAAGGCGAGCTTTAGCATCCTTCTTGGAAAGAAGATACTTCAAAGCCGCATGGTCTGTGTATATGATGATCTTAGACCCTATCAGATAAGATCTAAACTTGTCTAATGCGAAAACGACGGCAAGCAATTCCTTCTCGGTAGTTGAATAATTGAGTTGGGCATCATTAAGGGTTTTGCTAGCATAGTATATCACATATGGTAGTCTATCAACTCGCTGTCCTAAAACAGCACCAACAGCATAATCAGAGGCATCACACATAAGTTCGAACGGAAGCTTCCAATCGGGTGGTCGGACTATAGGAGCGGTGGTGAGAAGGGTTTTTAATTCCTCCCATGCCTTCACACAAGCAGCATCGAAATTGAAGGCAACATCTTTGGAGAGAAGACTGCACAGAGGTCTGGAGATTTTGCTGAAATCTTTGATGAATCGCCGGTAAAAACCAGCATGACCTAGAAATGATCTGATCTCCTTCACAGAGCAAGGTTGTGGTAGATGTTGAATGAGGTCAACTTTAGCTTTATCCACTTCAATTCCTTTTCTCTGAGATGATGTGTCCTAGAACTATTCCTGAATTCACCATAAAATGGCATTTTTCCCAATTTAGAACAAGGTTCTTTTCTTTACATCTGGATATCACGAGGGCAAGATGCTTCAAACATTCGTCAAACGAGGAACCAAAAACAGAGAAATCATCCATAAAGATCTCGAGAAAACTATCTATCATGTCAGAAAAAATGCTCATCATGCAACGCTGAAAAGTAGCAGGTGCATTACACAACCCGAAGGGCATACGTCTATAAGCAAACGTCCCAAATGGACACGTGAATGTAGTTTTTTCCTGATCTTCCGGAGCAATGTGAATTTGGTTATAACCGGAAAAGCCATCTAGAAAACAGTAGTGACTGTGTCCAGACACACGTTCTAGCATTTGGTCAATGAAAGGGAGCGGGAAGTGATCCTTCCTTGTTACTGTGTTCAACTTCCTGTAGTCGATGCATACTCGCCATCCTGTGGTTGTACGAGTAGGGACTAATTCATTCTTGTCGTTCTGAACTACAGTAATGCCTGACTTCTTAGGCACAACTTGAATGGGACTAACCCATTTGCTATCGGGAATTGGGTATATGATACCCGCATCAAGTAGTTTCAGGATCTCTCCTTTGACTACATCTCTCATGTTAGGATTAAGTCTCCTTTGCATTTCCCTCGATGGTTTGGCATTCTCTTCAAGGTTAATGTGGTGCATGCAAATGGTGGGACTAATTCCTTTGAGATCTGAGATGGTCCATCCTAAGGCCTCTTTGTGTTCCTTAAGTACTTCTAAAAGCTTACTTTCCTGTTCCGTGTCTAAACATGATGAAATAATGACAGGTAAAGTATCAGAAGAACCTAGGAATGCGTACTTCAACGTACTAGGCAATGTTTTCAATTCAAGCTTGGGTGGCTCAACAATGGATGGAATAAGCTTGGAATCAGAGAGTAGGGTGGTTCCACTTCATATTTCCTTTCAGTGACGTCCATTTGAGGTACAGATTCGAGCAGAGATAGGACGTCACTACAGTATGCATCATCATAGGAATCTGGGTTAAAGTTCTCCATACATGCTTGAAAGGGGTCGACGGATAGAATGTTAGTCAACGAATCTTGCATTAATCCTTCAATCATATTAACTTCATGCACATCATCATCAAGATTCACAGGTTGTTGACTAATATCGAACACATTCAATTCTACCGTCATGTTACCAAAAGACAGTTTCAACACTCCATTACGACAATTAATGATCGCGTTGGACGTAGCCAAGAAAGGACGTCCTAAGATGACAGGAATGTGACAGTCTGGGTTTTGTACAGGTTGAGTGTCTAAGACAATGAAGTCTACGGGAAAATAGAATTTGTCAACCTTGATCAAAACGTCTTCGACCACTCCACGAGGAATCTTGACAGATCGGTCTGCCAGTTGTAGAGTGATAGATGTTGGTTTCAACTCCCCAAGACCTAACTGCTCATAAACAGAATATGGCAGTAGGTTAACACTTGCACCTAGGTCTAATAACGCTTTATTGACCGTGTGTTCTCCTATAGTGCAAGAAATTGTTGGACATCCTGGATCCCTAAACTTGGGTGGAGTTTTGTTCAGAATGATGGAACTCACCTGCTCAGCTAAGAAAGCACGTTTTTGCACATTGAGCTTGCGCTTTTGAGTACACAAGTCTTTGAGGAATTTGGCATAAGCAGGGATTTGCTTGATTGCTTCAAGAAAAGGAATGTTGATGTTGACTCTCTTGAACAGATCTAACATCTCATTGTAATGGGTACTTTTCTGTTGATAGATCAATCTTTGAGGAAATGGGGCAACAGGAGATGAGTTGGCAAAGGGACATTCACAGCAGTAGAATTGTCAGATTTTCCAACTTGCTCAGATTCTTTGGTTTTCTGGGGTTGTGGAGACAGTGGAATTTGTATCAGATTCATTAGGTTCGCCCACGTTGTTCTCGATGACTTTACCACTTCGGAGGGTGGTAATGGCATGGATTTGATCAGGTGAGGTTTCAGTGCAGGATGTTGTGCCTGTTTGAAATATCCTCTTTGGATTTTGTGGGGTTGGCTCGGAAGTTTACCCTTTTCTCTCTCACATATTTGATCCATCTTTTGATCTAGATTTTTCTGACTTTGCATCAAACTCTGGAACATTTCCTCTAGGGTGGATAATCTCTTGTCGGTATTGTGTTGAGGATATGATTGTTGTTGAGAGTTTGATTGTTGTTGAGGGTTTCTCGGGTGTTGATAACCTTGATTGTTCTGATATCCCTGATTGTTTTGATAGCTCTGATTGGGTTGAGATGGTCCTCCTTGAGTGGGTCCTTTTGACCATGAAAAGTTAGGGTGGTTTCTCCATCCTGGATTGTAGGTCTGTGAATAAGGGTTATGCTCTGGTTTTTGAAACATGGCATGTGCCTGTTCAAGCCTAGATTCCTGGACTGCAAGCAAATCGGGACAATTTTGGAATTGATGGTTGGGGTCGTTACAAGCAGCACAAACAGACGAAGCGACATGTTCTCGGAGAGTAGTGGTGGAAGGTTTTGAATTTTTATGTAGTTCTAACTCTTCTAATCTCCTAACTATTGATGCCATGTTTGCTCTTCCCTCAAAATCCGCTTCAATCCTAAAAGCCTTTGCTTCGGATGTAGTCTTTCTGGTTTCACGGATGGATTCCCACTGTTGCGTCTTTTCAGCTACTTCAATCAAGAAGTCCCAAGACGCGTCAGCAGTTTTATCTACGAATAGACCATTACACATCGACTCAACCGTTGTTCGGGTGGACACATCTAGACCTTCATACAAAATTTGCACAAGTCTCCATTTTTCAAAACCATGATGGGGACATTGGAGCAATAATTCATTGAATCTCTCCAGGTATCTAGCTAAGGTCTCACCTTCTAATTGCACAAAGCTATTCAGACTTTGACGAATTGTCGCAGTCTTGTGGTTCGGGAAAAACTTTTTGAAAAACTCCTTTATGAGGTCATCCCATGTCATGATGGATTGAGGCTGTAAAGCATAAAGCCAGGCCTTTGCCTTATCTTTCAGGGAGAAAGGAAAAAGCCTTAACTTCAGGGTTTCGTCGGTCATTTGAGTGAAACGCAGAGTTCCACAAATTTCCTCGAATTCTCTCACGTGGTGGTACGGGTTTTCATTCTCAACACCTCTAAAAATAGGAAGCATCTGTATTGTGCTTGATTTCAGCTCATAATGGCCATTAGCCTCGGGTAGCACAATACAAGAAGGTTGACTGGCTCTAGTTGGGTACATATAATCCTTGAGGGTACGGGGTTCTCCCATTGTTTCTGGTTGATCTGGACTGTCTCCCTCAGAACTTAGAATTTCGATAGGTTCGTCTGGGTTAATTCTAACAAGTCTGTTTGTCTGGTCTCTGTAGGTCACAATCATGTCCTAGTAGGTACCTAACATTTTAGTCAGAGCAATCGGAAACAGTTTGGCCCACAAGGGTTATGAAGATTTGGTTTTGAATGGGTTTTGGTTTTAAGAAGGGATTTTGTTTTGGTTTAAAAATTTGGGCTTTGAAAAAAAAATTTTGAACTAAACCTAGCATAAATTAGCACAACTCATAAAAGAAAATAAAAACAATAATAATAATTAAGAACAAGCCCATAAAAGAAAAAAAGAAAAATAAAAGAAAACAAACAAAAAAAAAAAAAATAATTACAGTCCCAAATAAAAAAAGAAAAAAAAAGAAAAAATAAAAATTATTACAATCCCAAATAAATAATTAAATTAATTATTACAAGCCCGAATTTGAATTTAAATGAGGCCCAAGTGGGTTAACTCATGGGTTAGGCTTACTTGTTTTTTGGAGGGAAGCCCAAAAATAGGCTTTTAGTCCCCTTTTAGTTGCAAGCCCAGTTGGGCTTTATGATCGTCCTAAGCAGCTCATGTTCAAGCCCAGCAGCAACAGGTGGAGCAGAGCCCAGCAGCAGCAGCAACGAAGCCCAGCTCACAGAAGACCACGAGCCCAGCAACAAAAGGAGGCAGAGCCCAGCAGCACTTGGTGAAGCCCAATTCAGAAAAGTACAAGCCCACTAGAAGAGGGCAGAGCCCAGCAGCTTCACTTCAGTTGGCAGCCCAGCAGCTTCACTTGGCAGCAGCAGTTGCTTTGGTTCACCAGCAACAGCAACAGCAGCAGCAGACTTTGGCTTGGCAGCAACAGCACACAGCTTGGCAGAGAAGGCACCAGCAGCACAGCAAAGCAGCAACAGCAACAGCAGCAGCAGCAACACAGCAGCAGGCTTTGCAGCAGGCTTGGCAGCAACAACAAATAATGCACAGCTCCAGCAGCAGTTAGCAAGTGAACAAGATAGCAATGAACACACACAACTATGCAAGCACAACAAGGCCACAACAGCTATGAAAACTTCAAAAATATGGCAGCCAGCTCCCCGGCAGCGGCGCCAAAAACTTGGTGTGAAAATGGGGAGCACACAAAACACTTGCAAGTATACAAGGTCAAGATTTATAATATAGTGATGAGTGGGGGTTTGTCCACAGGGAGAGCATACAAGAAGTCTTCCTAGCTAAGTTCACAGTGAGCTAATGGCAGTGACTATAGTGACAGTGACAAGTTTCTAGAGTAGAAGTGAAACAAAGGCAGCAGCCTAAGGCAAGGGTATTGAGTAATAGTGACTGACAAAGAGCAAAATGCAGAATTGTGTGAAGTAACTAAGGCAATTGAATCCACCTTGTGCCCTAATCAAGCAATGCAATCTAGGTTTAGTTGGAGTTCCTATGCATACATCTAGAATGAGATGAAAATCAGCTTGCTCACTGATATGCCCCTAGAATTGATTGTCTTTTGACAGCACAATCAATCACAGGCATGCAGAGCACTGAGTACTTCTCATTGCTCAAGCAAACAGGCAATAAGAATACTATCCTAACCATGCATCATCCAACAGTGCACTAGGCTTCATCAGAGCCCTAGTTGCAGTGAATTAGCTCATGCTAGACATGAGTATAACCAAAGCATTCATCCAACAGACTAAATTCAAATGCAACATACATACAAGAAACACACATTCAACTGTTGCTAAACAGAAATTGGGAAATTGAGAATTGATTCAATAAATTGTTCACTGGCTAGCCCAGAGATAGTCTATAACACAACCCAACAGTACATATTTATACCCACAGATTAAAATTAGGGTTCTTCCCCCTTTTCCCAAAAATCAGAAATTAGGGTTACCTAATTTGTTGAAAATTGAGCCTTGAAATCGAGCACCCATGCTTTGAATCGTCCTTATGCTCCCTCCTGAATCTTCTGCTACCATTAATTTCCCTAAATCGAGATGTTTTATCAACCTCACCTAGGACAGTTGGTGAGAGAGGATAAAACAGCTAGGTTTAGGGGGATTGTTTGGGGGTTTGTTCTGTCGGGTGATGGTGGAGGTTATGGTGATGGTTGAATGATTTGGGGAAAGGATGGTGGAGTGATTTGGGGGAAGGGTCACTGTTGCAGGAGAGGGGAAGAAGATGGATTCGATGGATTTGGGAGAATGGTGTGTTTGGCTAATGGGTGTAGGGTTCGGGTACTAGGGTGTTGAGCAGGTGTAGAGGATTTTGATGTTTCGCGAAGCTGGACCGATGGATGGGAAGATGGTAGGTGGATCTGACGGCGATGCGGAGGCAGGCGATGAGCGACCGTCGGATGAAGAGATACAACGAAACGAACGGTACTTGATGGAGTTAGGTACTGTAGTGTAAGGCGGAGATATCAAACTTCGATGCACAGCAAGGGAGCGACCGTCGGATGCTTCTGAGAACTGATCTGACGGCTGAAGACGCAAGCGGGTATGGATTTGGGTTTTAGGCTTTTGGGTATAGAATATGGGTTTGGGAAATGAGTTTGGGCTTGGAAAACCTTGAGCCCACTTCTTCTTTAAGAACAACTTTCTTCTTCTTGAGCCCACTTCCAGCTTTTTGGACGTGCGCTCCATTCTTTGCGGCTTCCTTGCGTAATTCCTCCCGGCTTTTCACTACTTTTCTGCTCTATTCCGCTCCGCAATTCATCCAGACTTTATTTATTACCTAAAAATGCAAAATTAAGTAAGAAAAATATTTATTCTTGAAAACAATGAAAATACAGAATATGGGATAAAATGTAGAATTAATGCACAAAAGATGAGTTAAAATGCCAACAAAAAGGGATAAATATATACATTATTTGGCACTCATCAAATACCCCCAAACCTGAATTTTACTTGTCCTCAAGTAAACAAAACTAAGGAAATCCTAACTATACCACTGTCGCTGGTCTCTCGAATGCATTTAGCGTATGCACTAAGCCTTTTAAACCACTAAGTGTCCCTAGTGGACGAGTTGAAGTCTCGTGAAGGTTTGCTTAGAACGTACCTACAAAGTTCTAGGTCAAAATATAAGCTCAGATTCCATCAAATGTGACATGTGCAAGATAGTTTAAGCTCACAGCAAAATGGAGATGTCAATCTAGCTATCAAAGGCACAATCCTAGCACTGATAACAAATAAAGACATGTGATAAGAGTGTAAAGTGTATCTACACAGTTTCTAGAATGACCTGAAGTTATGACTACTAACCACCAAGAGATAGTTTTTAGGCTAAGAACCGAATTCTAAGCCAAGCTAGCTGTCCGGCTTTACGAGAATTGTGAATGTTCACCCAATGAGTTGGTGATATTTCAGTTTACCCGCGTTATACATCGATGGCTGCACCCTCCTTGCTTATTACAAAAAACAACAAAATAACTCTTTACATGACTCTTATTTACATTGACTATTCTCTTTTTTTTTTTTTTTTTTTTTTTTTTTTTTTTTTTTTTTTGATAAGGGAACACTTTTGATACATATACAAAAGGAAACAAAATTACATGACACTTTGCAAGAGGTAGCCCTTTTTGATGCACCCAGTTAAATTCGATGGTTGTCTTTCTTAATGTAACCTCCACCTTCTATCCCAACCAACCAAAGAACAAGCTAGTCAAGTTTCGTTCAGTATTCTAAAGTGATTGGCAATCGTAACTTCCTATCAACACCTGAAGATCGAGGCCATACATGTATTGGTAGATCGTGCGCGTGCAAATTTCTTATCACTATGTGAATTGTGCTAGAATCAGGGTGCCTAAATATCTAGACTAAGACTCCTAATAAAAATACATATTTGCACAAGAGTCAACATTTCAAGGTAAATGAGCTCCATTTTTATGATTTTTTTCAATTTTTTAATTTTTTTCAATTTTGATTTTTCAATTTTTTTGGAATTTTCAATTTTTTTCAAAAGAAGAAGGAGTTCGTTTTTCAATTATGGCAAATTATCATGGTATCTACTCTATACCCCCAAACCTAAACTAAACATTGTCCTCAATGTTTCAAAATATGGAAAGAATTATAAAACAATATATGAAGAGGAACATGCTGAGTAGAGTAAAAGGAGAGAGAATACCCGATTGTACGGTGGCAGCTCGATTAAAACTCCGTTATTCAAGGCAAAAATCCATCATATTAGGAGTTACAATGGATGAGCACAAAATATACACAAAAGGAAATTAACTAACACATTATCTACAAGAACATTTGGTTTTTAATGGGATTGGACTTTTGGAAAAAATTTGGTTTTGTTGGGAAACATTTGGTTTTGATGGGAAAACGAAAGATTTTGGTTTTAGGGAAAAATTTGGAAAACTTTTTTGGTTATTTAGGGAAAGAGTGGACCAGTTTAGTCCACATAGACTGGGTCCTCCAGGTCGGTTGTTTCAATGTCGGGTGGAAATGGCTCAAGGAATGACTTTAATCTCTGCCCGTTGACTTTGAAAACGTTCTTGTTGGAGACATCCTCCAGCTCTACGGCTCCATGAGGAAAAACTGTGCGTACTAGGTACGGTCCCTTCCATCTGGAACGCAGTTTTCCTGGAAAAAGATGTAATCGGGAGTCATACAGCAAGACTTTCTGACCAGGAGTGAAGGATTTGCGTAGAATACGCTTGTCATGAAATATCTTCATCTTTTGCTTGTACAGCTTGGCACTGTCATAAGCCTCATTTCTCAATTCTTCCAACTCGTTGAGTTGAAGTTTCCTTTGAATTCCAGCTTCGTCCAGAGAAAAGTTCAGCTCTTTGATTGCCCAGTAGGCACGATGTTCTAATTACGGACTGAGCCGCTGTAGTTGCGAGCGAAAGGGTGTGACCCTTTAGTAGTTGAGATGGTAACAGATTTTGTGTGTTGTTGGACCTCCAATGGTCTTGGTTGTGTTACTGGATGTGACATCGATCTTTATATATCTTCAATAGTTATATGAATCAGGATAGCAACAGCTATGTCGACTAGATCACAATAGTTGTTGCGGAATTGGATTGCAGTGATTGCGATAAACTGTACTGCGACGGCCCAAAAAACTGTCATCTGCATTAATGAGCAAACTGGGCGGTACAGCATTGAGCAAAGCTGGTCTGCAGCAGCTGCGATCACTGGACTGCAGGGGCTGCGAACAGAGCTGAACTGCAGCAGCTTCGACCAGCTGGACTGCAACAGGGACGAGCAAAGTTGCACTGCACAGCTGCGATCAGTTGGACTGCAATAGCCTCGATTAACTGAACTGCAACAACGACGATCAAGACTGCACTGCAACAGCTGCGGTCAGTTGGACTGCAGGAGGATGAGCAACGCTGCATTGCAGCAGCTGCTGCGATGAGCTGGACTGCAGAAGAGCAATTAGAGCTGGACTTCAGCAACTTCGATCAGCTGGACTGCAGCAGCCGCTGAGGGATTAGACTTTAAACAATTTGATAACCCTGAGTGTACAGTTATAAATAAAACCAGACTGCATCAGTTGCGTCCAACTGAGTACAGAATGGATGAGCAAAACTGAGATGCATCAGTTGCATCCACTGAGTGCAGCAGTTGCTTAGGAACTGGATTAAAAAGTTCGATCACTTAGCTGTACAGTTTTAATATTACGATTGCAATAATTGCGTCAAAATATTAAGGTGTATCTCGCCCCCTCTTAATCCTGTAACTCGTTGGAGGATTAAGAAGTTTGGGATACCTTTTGTTTCAATTTCAGAAGCTGAATTCCGTATTGCATTTAGGTCCTATGTAACTCCGCCCCCAGCGTATGGAGTATTAGGAGCTCGCCCCAAGAGAGTTTTTTAGACCATGAGGTGTTACATATCTCGCCCCCAAGTGATGGTCAGTCACATTGAAGTGATAGCAACTCGCACCCAGAAGATAGTGATTGTCATGCTGCTCAATGCTCACACAAGGGTGCACGCCTTGCTGCATTTGCTCGCGCATGAAATTTTGAAGCTGTCTGCTATCTGAATTCGCGTGGGGGGCCAATACCACTATTCCAGTGCGCGCAATTGAAATGTGTGCATCTCCTCGTGAGAAAATGCTCGCCACATTGTAGGTGTCCCATTGAATAAATTATGAATGATTATTGAAAGATGCGAAAATATGTAAATTGTATACGTTCATGCTAAAAGTGTTTATTGTGACTTCGTTTATGAGGTGATTTAGGATGACCACTGGTTATGTTGATGTTTTCCAACGACGATGACTATTTGCTGCCTTAGCGTCTCACTTGACCTCGGCAACTAGATCTGATTGCGGGACTCTGGAAAGCACTAGTTGAATCAAACTGGATTGAAGACAGATGCCATGGACTGTATTTCAGCACTGTGATCAGCTGAACTGTGACAGCTATAAGTAAAACTGGACTAAAGTAGTTGCTGAGAAACCGAACTACAGATTCGATCATATTGGACTGTAGTAATTATACGAAAAAGGACCGCAACAGTTTGATCAACTGGACTGCAGTATCGTTGAGGAACTAGACTATAGCAGCTCAATCAACTGGACTGTAGCAGTTATGATCATCACCGAACATAAGTGTCTTGAGATTTGAAAATCTACACAACAAGCACCCACTTTTCATGTTGTGGACTTAAATTTGACACAACATCAATATGAGGATTTCGTCACGCTTCATTGGTGATTTAAAATGCGGCCCTCTCGATGTTGCCGCTCCAATCTCAAAAATAATTTCTTTCTATAAACGTTGAAATTGCGCCCTCATGTTGTTTGGAAATTGACATGCGATCGCAACGAGCCGAAAATCGCTAGAAGTTATCGAACAACCAATTTGCATGTGGAGTTAAGACGAGAATAGATTGTTGTCGGGGAAGGAGCATTGGTGGCGCAACTTCTTATAATGTAATGGAAAGTTGCTAATGTGGAAAATTGTATGGAAAGAGTTTAGCTGACGTGGCACCCGGTTGATGACGCGGTAAACATGTTGATGACGTGATCCATCTTTTAATGACTTTGTTTGGTCAGCATCTTGCTCCAAAATGTTGATGATATGGTTGGTCAAAATATTCATCTTCAAGTGTAAAAATTTTACCTTCATGAGTAGGATATTGATATATGATCGCAACGAGCCAAAAATCATCAAATTCGGACGTCGTATGAAAAGATATCAAGGAAGCAACATTGAAGACCAAGCCCAAGAAGAATAGTGTGCTCTAGCCCAAGTGGGTGTATAAATCCACAAAGCAAATGGACGTGGGCTGAAAATCCATGAGCCAACGGCTCAACTCGGCTACCTCAGCAAGTCAACTCAGTTCAACTAGGTGGGTGTAAACATCCTCTAGTGTAAATGATCGGGGTGGAAATAACCGAGGTGTATGTTAGTTGGGTACACGCGCGAAACACTAGAAATCTCCAACGGGTATGGCCGGCTGGTTTAGGCCGGCGGGTATGCTATTGATGTCTCCGGAGAGAGACGGAAACGGAGCGGAGTTGAGACGGCTTTTTTTGGCCGGGGAACATTTGGGGACGATGGGGGGACGTTGAGAGTGACGTCATGCTGATGTGGTTAACGGCTTTAACAATTAACTGCGGCGTGGATCTCAACGGATAAGCTACGGCGTCGGGAACTATGTCGACGGTAACGGAATATTCTTCATAGAAGCTTGTACTGCTGGCTAGATCCTGTGATGACGTGTCAGCCGCTGATTGGTTTTTTTGCTGACGTGGCACATCAATGTTGACATTGAAGTGTTGTTGGTCAGGGTTGTTGATGTGGCATGCTGACATGCATTCCACTGCTGACGTGGCCGGTGCTGGCGTGGCAGCTGTTGGTTGGTCAGGATTGCTGCGGTGGCATACTGACATGGAATTCCAGTGCTGATGTGGCTGTCGCTGAATGGACTGTGATGCTGACATGGAAGACGGTGATGGATCAAGTGGATGTGGCGCTGTTGACTCGATTGCCTTGCTGAAACTTTGATGTATCACAGAACATCGAAGTTGATGTTTCAAAAAGCATCGAGGGATATACGCCGCGCATCAAAGTTTGATGTACATGAAGCATCGAAATTTTCCAGAAATTGATGTCGATGTACTTCAGAGCATTCGAAAATTTTATGTACCACAGAGCATCGAAGGTTGATACGCAGCGCATCGAAGTTTGAAGTAACAGGAAGCATCGAAATTTCCAATTGTCGGACGGTCATCGGGCAGTGTGGTCGTTTCTCATGGACTTTCCGCCACTGTTTTGCAACACTTTTGTGTTAATTTCTGGAAATTTTTGAGATGCTTTTCTGGAAGTTTCTTTAGGATTTTCAAGCGCCTCAAAGATGTAGATAACTTGACAACTTGCGATCATGACAGTAGTGATATGACATACATAAACTCAAAACATGTAGATATTGCGTTATTTGGGAAGCAAATTTTCCGAACTTTGGACTTAAACATGTTGCGTATCGAACATCCATCAACAATTTAATTATCTTTGTAGAGAGTCAGCTTTGGTGGCTTCCGTCTGTGAAGCTGGACTGCAGCAGTTGCGATCAACTGGACTGCAGTAACTGTGATTAACTGGACTGCAGCTGCTGCGATCAGCTGGACTTCAGTGATTGAAACCAAACTGGACCCAGCCATGTGCGGATCAAATATCCAGCAACAATTTTGATGATGTTTTTACGCATTTTACCATGGACCGAACGTCCTGAGAGCGGTTTTCATCGATCTTGTAGTGATGCAGTTTCAGTGATTTCCGAAGGTCTAATTTGCAGATCTCGAACAACGAATCTGGACTGCAGCAGTCGCGAACCAACTGGACTACAGTTACTGTGATATCTGGTATGCAAAGCTGCGATCAGCTGGACTGCAGCGATTGCGATTGCAGCAGTTACGATCAACTGGATTGCAATAGTTATTTTTTACGACGTCCAAACTGCTTTTACGAATCTGATTTTGAAGCTTTCAGAAACTACTTTCTCACGGGAAAACACGATCCTTTTTCTCGTAATCCCCTTAGTCGGCGCAATGTTTGCACCTAGAAATATTTACAGGCCTAAACACGATGATTTTGGTGTTGTAGATGAAAACCGAGCTAATAACAGGAAATAATCAGGAATGACGGACACACGGATTTAACGTGGTTCGGCATGGTTTGCTACGTCCCACGAATCCCTTGGGGAGTGATGTGTTTATTGATATTTGAATACAGTCTATTTTTCTATATAGCTGCCCTCTCATGATTTCTGCTCCTCCTATTATAGGGTTGAATACCTAATTTCAATATAAACTTAAATTGCATTAACTACTCATTCATGCTCCATGTTAAATTCTGCATGAAAACTGCTCATTCTGCCTCCCTGTTTAATTCTGCATGAAACTGCTCATTCTGCCTCCATGTTAAATTTGCGTGAAACTGTCTTTGCATGCCTCCTGAATTAATCCTGCATGCTGCAGACTGGATTGATGATTGACAGGCATAATGGGCTGGCAGAGTATGGATGGAGGTGGCTGACAGCGCATCTGGCACATGGTTGGAAAACTGGTTAGCAGCACATCTGGGTAACATGGCTAGAAAACTGGTTGGTAGTGTGGCAGAGTATTTGGATGTAAATTGGTTAGCAGCACTGATGGCAACAAGACTGAAAATTGGCTGGAGGTGTGACGTGCAACCTGACTTTGACAGTTGACCAACGATTGACTTTGACCATTCACCGGTCATTGAAACATTGGGCAGGCTGATGGGATGCTTCGGTTGACAGGTTAGCGGGCTTGGATGACAGCTGAACAGTGGTCCATGTAACATTCAGGCCCTATATGTGGCAATTTTACTCATGGTACAAACATCGCCCCCTCTTAACCTCCAACTTGTTGCGGGGTTAAGAAGTTAGTTTTCCATTTTGTATTAACAGACTATGATAAAATTCGCCTTTAAGCGTGGATTATTGTTGTTTGAAGTAAATGACAACCTTCCTTGGTCGTTTGCGGAAATCAAGACGCCCCTAAGAGTAAATTACTGTTGTTGAAGCGCAAAGAAAACTGCCTTCGTTGATTGTGGAAATCGTAATCAAGTCCCCCCCAAGTGAGGCTATTGCGATTGGAAGATCGGAGGGAAACAGTTGAGTATGAACCATTGTTGTATGAAAAAACAGGACTGAAGGTTGAACTGGTCTGCAACGGAAGCGTGATGATGGAAAGGAGTGGTATTGAAACTGATCTGTAACTGTTGATGTAAAACTGAACTGTGGTAGTTGCGTAGGACGTGACTAGTAATTGTTGTTAGGAAAAGATGAGCCATATTTGACGTCACTCGGCTGGAATCTGTGTGAGCTGTAGTTGTAAACGCAATTTGAATTTGCAGACTTTCAATATTTTCCGACCAAACTAGGTAGTAGTAGTTGTTGGTATTAAGTCGTTGTCAATTACGGACTGAGCCGCTGTAGTTGCGAGCGAAAGGGTGTGACCCTTTAGTAGTTGAGATGGTAACAGATTTTGTGTGTTGTTGGACCTCCAATGGTCTTGGTTGTGTTACTGGATGTGACATCGATCTTTATATATCTTCAATAGTTATATGAATCAGGATAGCAGCAGCTATGTCGACTAGATCACAATAGTTGTTGCGGAATTGGATTGCAGTGATTGCGATAAACTGTACTGCGACGGCCACAAAAAACTGTCATCTGCATTAATGAGCAAAACTGGGCGGTAACAGTATTGAGCAAAGCTGGTCTGCAGCAGCTGCGATCAGCTGGACTGCAGGGGCTGCGAACAGAGCTGAACTGCAGCAGCTTCGACCAGCTGGACTGCAACAGGGACGAGCAAAGTTGCACTGCAACAGCTGCGATCAGTTGGACTGCAATAGCCTCGATTAACTGAACTGCAACAACGACGATCAAGACTGCACTGCAACAGCTGCGGTCAGTTGGACTGCAGGAGGAGTGAGCAACGCTGCATTGCAGCAGCTGCGATGAGCTGGACTGCAGAAGCGACAATTAGAGCTGGACTTCAGCAACTTCGATCAGCTGGACTGCAGCATCCGCTGAGGGATTAGACTTTAAACAATTTGATAAACCTGAGTGTAACAGTTATAAATAAAACCAGACTGCATCAGTTGCGTCCAACTGAGTACAGAATGGATGAGCAAAACTGAGATGCATCAGTTGCATCCAACTGAGTGCAGCAGTTGCTTAGGAACTGGATTAAAACAGTTCGATCAACTTAGCTGTAGCAGTTTAATATTACTGATTGCAATAATTGCGTCAAAATATTAGGGTGTATGCTCGCCCCCTCTTAATCCTGTAACTCGTTGGAGGATTAAGAAGTTTGGGATACCTTTTGTTTCAATTTTCAGAAGCTGAATTCCGTATTGCATTTAGGTCCTATGTAACTCGCCCCCAAGCGTATGGATTAGGAAGCGCCCCAAGAGAGTTATTTTAGACCATGAGGTGTTACATATCTCGCCCCCAAGTGATGGTCAGTCACATTGAAGTGATATGCAACTCGCACCCAGAAGATAGTGATTGTCATGCTGCTCAATGCTCACACAAGGGTGCACTGCCTTGCTGCATTTTGCTCGCGCATGAAATTTTGAAGCTGTCTGCTATCTGGAATTCGCGTGGGGGGCCAATACCACTATTCCAGGTGCGCGCAGAATTGAAATGTGTGCATCTCCTCGTGAGAAAATGCTCGCCACATTGTAGGTGTCCCATTGAATAAAATTATGAATGATTATATGAAAAGATGCGAAAATATGTAAATTGTATACGTATCATGCTAAAAGTGTTATTGTGACTTCGTTTATGAGGTGATTTAGGATGACCACTGGTTATGTTGATGTTTTCCAACGACGATGACTAGTGTTGCTGCCTTAGCGTCTCAGCTTGACTCGGCAACTAGATCTGACTGCGGGACTGGAAAGCACTAGTTGAATCAAAACTGGATTGAAGACAGATGCCATGGAACTGTATTTCAGCAGCTGTGATCAGCTGAACTGTGACAGCTATAAGTAAAACTGGACTGAAGTAGTTGCTGAGAAACCGAACTACAGAAGTTCGATCATATTGGACTGTAGTAATTATACGAAAAAGGACCGCAACAGTTTGATCAACTGGACTGCAGTATCGTTGAGGAACTAGACTATAGCAGCTCAATCAACTGGACTGTAGCAGTTATGATCATCACCGAACATAAGTGTCTTGAGATTTGAAAATCTACACAATAAGCACCCACTTTTCATGTTGTGGACTTAAATTGACACAACATCAATCTATGAGGATTTCGTCACGGCTTCATATGGTGATTTAAAATGCGGCCCACTTCGATGTTGCCGCTCCAATCTCAAAAAATAATTTCTTTCTATAAACGTTGAAATTGCGCCCTCATGTTGTTGGAAATTGACATGCGATCGCAACGAGCCGAAAAATCGCTAAGAAGTTATCGAACAACCAAATTTGCATGTGGAGTAAGACGAGAAATAGATTGTTGTCGGGGAAGGAGCAGTTGGTGGCGCAACTTCTTATAATGTAATGGAAAGTTGCTAATGTGGAAAATTGTATGGAAAGAAGTTAGCTGACGTGGCACCCGGTTGACGACGCGGTATTAACATGTTGATGACGTGATCCATCTTTTAATGACTTTGTTTGGTCAGCATCTTGCTCCAAAAATGTTGATGATATGGTTGGTCAAAAAATATTCATCTTCAAGTGTAAAAATTTTACCTTCATGATGTAGGATATTGATATATGATCGCAACGAGCCAAAAATCATCAAATTCGGACGTCGTATGAAAAAGATATCAAGGAAGCAACATTGAAGACCAAGCCCAAGAAGAATAGTGTGCTCTAGCCCAAGTGGGTGTATAAATCCACAAAGCAAATGGACGTGGGCTGAAAATCCATGAGCCAACGGCTCAACTCGGCTACCTCAGCAAGTCAACTCAGTTCAACTAGGTGGGTGTAAACATCCTCTAGTGTAAATGATCGGGGTGGAAATAACCGAGGTGTATGTTAGTTGGGTACACCGCGAAACACTAGAAAATCTCCAACGGGTATGGCCGGCTGGTTTAGGCCGGCGGGTATGCTATTGATGTCTCCGGAGAAGATGACGGAGCCGGAGTTGATGACGGTGCCGGGGAAGATGACGTTGAGAGTGACGTCATGCTGATGTGGTTAACGGCGTTAACAATTAACTGACGGCGTTGGATATCAACGGTATAAGCTAACGGCGTCGGGAATATGCCGACGGTAACGGAATATTCTTCACAGAAGCTGTACTGCTGGCTAGATCCTGTGATGACGTGTCAGCCGCTGATTGGGTTTTTTACTGACGTGGCACATCAATGTTGACATTGAAGTTGTTGGTTGGTCAGGGTCGTTGATGTGGCATGCTGACATGGCATTCCACTGCTGACGTGGCCGGTGCTGGCGTGGCAGCTGTTGGTTGGTCAGGATTGCTGAGGTGGCATACTGACATGGAATTACAGTGCTGATGTGGCTGTCGCTGAATGGACTGTGATGCTGACGTGGAAGACGGTGACTGGATCAAGTGCTGACGTGGCGCTGTTGACTCGGATTGCCTTGTTGAAATTTGATGTATCACAGAAACATCGAAGTTTGATGTTTCAAAGCATCGAAGGATGATATACGCAGCGCATCAAAGTTTGATGTAACATGAAGCATCGAAATTTCCAGAAATTGATGTTCGATGTACTTCAGAGCATCGAAATTTTATGTACCACAGATCGAAGGTTGATATACGCAGCGCATCGAAGTTTGAAGTAACAGGAAGCATCGAAATTTTCCAATTGTCGGACGGTTCATCGGGCAGTGTGGTCGTTTCTCATGGACTTTCCGCCACTGTTTTGCAACACTTTTGTGTTAATTTCTGGAACTTTTTGAGATGCTTTTCTGGAAGTCTTCTTTAGGATTTTCAAGCGCCTAAAGATGTAGATAACTTGACAACCTTGCGATCATGACAGTAGTGATATTGACATACTATAAACTCAAACATGTAGATATTGCGTTATTTGGGAAGCAAATTTTCCGAACTTTGGACTTAAACATGTTGCGGATCGAACATCCAATCAACAATTTAATTAATCTTTGTAGAGAGTCAGCTTTGGTGGCTTCCGTCTGTGAAGCTGGACTGCAGTAACTGTGATTAACTGGACTGCAGCAGCTGCGATCAGCTGGACTTCAGTGATTGAAACCAAAACTGGACCCAGCCATGTTGCGGATCAAATATCCAGCAACAATTTTGATGATGTTTTTACGCCATCTTTTACCATGGACCGAACGTCCTGAGAGCGGTTTCATCGATCTTTGTAGTGATGCAGTTTCAGTGATTTCCGAAGGTAATAATTTTAGCAGATCTCGGACAACGAATCTGGACTGCAGCAGTCGCGACCAACTGGACTACAGTTACTGTGATTATCTGGTATGCAACAGCTGCGATCAGCTGGACTGCAGCGATTGCGATGCAGCAGTTACGATCAACTGGATTGCAATAATATTTTTTACGACGTCCAAATGCTTTTGCGAATCTGATTTTGAAGCTTTCAAAACTACTTTTCTCAACGGGAAAACACGATCCTTTTTCTCGTAATCCCCTTAGTCGGCGCCAATGTTTGCACCTAGAAATATTTACAGGCACTAAACACGATGATTTTGGTGTTGTAGATGAAAACAGAGCTAATAACAGGAAATAATCAGGAATGACGGACACACGGATTTAACGTGGTTCGGCATGGTTTGCCTACGTCCACGGACGAATCCCCTTGGGGAGTGATGTTTTATTGATATTTGAATTGCAGTCTATCTTTTCTATATTAGCTGCCCTCTCAATGATTTCTGCTCCTCCCTATTTATAGGTTTGAATACCTAATTTCAATATAAACTTAAATTGCATTAACTACTCATTCATGCCTCCATGTTAAATTCTGCATGAAACTGCTCATTCATGCCTCCCTGTTTAATTCTGCATGAAACTGCTCATTCATGCCTCCATGTTAAATTTGCGTGAAACTGTCTTTGCATGCCTCCTGAATTAATCCTGCATGCTGGCAGACTGGATTGATGATTGACAGGCATAATGGGCTGGCAGTATGGATGGAGGTTGGCTGACAGCGCATCTGGAAACATGGTTGGAAACTGGTGGTGTGAAAATGGGGAGCACACAAAACACTTGCAAGTATACAAGGTCAAGATTTATAATATAGTGATGAGTGGGGGTTTGTCCACAGGGAGAGGAGCATACAAGAAGTCTTCCTAGCTAAGTTCACAGTGAGCTAATGGCAGTGACTATAGTGACAGTGACAAGTTTCTAGAGTAGAAGTGAAACAAAGGCAGCAGCCTAAGGCAAGGGTATTGAGTAATAGTGACTGACAAAGAGCAAAATGCAGAATTGTGTGAAGTAACTAAGGCAATTGAATCCACCTTGTGCCCTAATCAAGCAATGCAATCTAGGTTTAGTTGGAGTTCCTATGCATACATCTAGAATGAGATGAAAATCAGCTTGCTCACTGATATGCCCCTAGAATTGATTGTCTTTTGACAGCACAATCAATCACAGGCATGCCAGAGCACTGAGTACTTCTCATTGCTCAAGCAAACAGGCAATAAGAATAATATCCTAACCATGCATCATCCAACAGTGCACTAGGCTTCATCAGAGCCCTAGTTGCAGTGAATTAGCTCATGCTAGACATGAGTATAACCAAAGCATTCATCCAACAGACTAAATTCAAATGCAACATACATACAAGAAACACACATTCAACTGTTGCTAAACAGAAATTGGGAAATTGAGAATTGATTCAATAAATTGTTCACTGGCTAGCCCAGAGATAGTCTATAACACAACCCAACAGTACATATTTATACCCACAGATTAAAATTAGGGTTCTTCCCCCTTTTCCCAAAAATCAGAAAAATAGGGTTACCTAATTTGTTGAAAATTGAGCCTTGAAATCGAGCACCCATGCTTTGAATCGTCCTTATGCTCCCTCCTGAATCTTCTGCTACCATTAATTTCCCTAAATCGAGATGTTTTATCAACCTCACCTAGGACAGTTGGTGAGAGAGGATAAAACAGCTAGGTTTAGGGGGATTGTTTGGGGGTTTGTTCTGTCGGGTGATGGTGGAGGTTATGGTGATGGTTGAATGATTTGGGGAAAGGATGGTGGAGTGATTTGGGGGAAGGGTCACTGTTGCAGGAGAGGGGAAGAAGATGGATTCGATGGATTTGGGAGAATGGTGTGTTTGGCTAATGGGTGTAGGGTTCGGGTACTAGGGTGTTGAGCAGGTGTAGAGGATTTTGATGTTTCGCGAAGCTGGACCGATGGATGGGAAGATGGTAGGTGGATCTGACGGCGATGCGGAGGCAGGCGATGAGCGACCGTCGGATGAAGAGATACAACGAAACGAACGGTACTTGATGGAGTTAGGTACTGTAGTGTAAGGCGGAGATATCAAACTTCGATGCACAGCAAGGGAGCGACCGTCGGATGCTTCTGAGAACTGATCTGACGGCTGAAGACGCAAGCGGGTATGGATTTGGGTTTTAGGCTTTTGGGTATAGAATATGGGTTTGGGAAATGAGTTTGGGCTTGGAAAACCTTGAGCCCACTTCTTCTTTAAGAACAACTTTCTTCTTCTTGAGCCCACTTCCAGCTTTTTGGACGTGCGCTCCATTCTTTGCGGCTTCCTTGCGTAATTCCTCCCGGCTTTTCACTACTTTTCTGCTCTATTCCGCTCCGCAATTCATCCAGACTTTATTTATTACCTAAAAATGCAAAATTAAGTAAGAAAAATATTTATTCTTGAAAACAATGAAAATACAGAATATGGGATAAAATGTAGAATTAATGCACAAAAGATGAGTTAAAATGCCAACAAAAAGGGATAAATATATACATTATTTGGCACTCATCAAATACCCCCAAACCTGAATTTTACTTGTCCTCAAGTAAAACAAAACTAAGGAAATCCTAACTATACCACTGTCGCTGGTCTCTCGAATGCATTTAGCGTATGCACTAAGCCTTTTAAACCACTAAGTGTCCCTAGTGGACGAGTTGAAGTCTCGTGAAGGTTTGCTTAGAACGTACCTACAAAGTTCTAGGTCAAAATATAAGCTCAGATTCCATCAAATGTGACATGTGCAAGATAGTTTAAGCTCACAGCAAAATGGAGATGTCAATCTAGCTATCAAAGGCACAATCCTAGCACTGATAACAAATAAAGACATGTGATAAGAGTGTAAAGTGTATCTACACATGTTTCTAGAATGACCTGAAGTTATGACTACTAACCACCAAGAGATAGTTTTTAGGCTAAGAACCGAATTCTAAGCCAAGCTAGCTGTCCGGCTTTACGAGAATTGTGAATGTTCACCCAATGAGTTGGTGATATTTCAGTTTACCCGCGTTATACATCGATGGCTGCACCCTCTTGCTTATTACAAAAAACAACAAAATAACTCTTTACATGACTCTATTTACATTGACTATTTTTTTTTTTTTTTTTTTTTTTTTTTTTTTTTTTTTTGATAAGGGAACACTTTTGATACATATACAAAAGGAAACAAAAATTACATGACACTTTGCAAGAGGTAGCCCTTTTTGATGCACCCAGTTAAATTCGATGGTTGTCTTTCTTAATGTAACCTCCACCTTCTATCCCAACCAACCAAAGAACAAGCTAGTCAAGTTTCGTTCAGTATTCTAAAGTGATTGGCAATCGTAACTTCCTATCAAACACCTTGAAGATCGAGGCCATACATGTATTGGTAGATCGTGCGCGTGCAAATTTCTTATCACTATGTGAATTGTGCTAGAATCAGGGTGCCTAAATATCTAGACTAAGACTCCTAATAAAAATACATATTTGCACAAGAGTCAACATTTCAAGGTAAATGAGCTCCATTTTTATGATTTTTTTCAATTTTTTAATTTTTTCAATTTTGATTTTTCAATTTTTTTGGAATTTTTCAATTTTTTCAAAAAGAAGAAGGAGTTCGTTTTCAATTATGGCAAATTATCATGGTATCTACTCTATACCCCCAAACCTAAACTAAACATTGTCCTCAATGTTTCAAAATATGGAAAGAATTATAAAACAATATATGAAGAGGAACATGCTGAGTAGAGTAAAAGGAGAGAGAATACCCGATTGTACGGTGGCAGCTCGATTAAAACTCCGTTATTCAAGGCAAAAATCCATCATATTAGGAGTTACAATGGATGAGCACAAAATATACACAAAAGGAAATTTAACTAACACATTATCTACAAGAAATTTGGTTTTTAATGGGATTGGACTTTTTGGAAAAAATTTGGTTTTGTTGGGAAACATTTGGTTTTGATGGGAAAACGAAAGATTTTGGTTTTTAGGGAAAATTTGGAAAACTTTTTGGTTATTTAGGGAAAGAGTGGACCAGTTTAGTCCACATAGACTGGGTCCTCCAGGTGGTTGTTTCAATGTCGGGTGGAAATGGCTCAAGGAATGACTTTAATCTCTGCCCGTTGACTTTGAAAACGTTCTTGTTGGAGACATCCTCCAGCTCTACGGCTCCATGAGGAAAAACTGTGCGTACTAGGTACGGTCCCTTCCATCTGGAACGCAGTTTTCCTGGAAAAAGATGTAATCGGGAGTCATACAGCAAGACTTTCTGACCAGGAGTGAAGGATTTGCGTAGAATACGCTTGTCATGAAATATCTTCATTTTGCTTGTACAGCTTGGCACTGTCATAAGCCTCATTTCTCAATTCTTCCAACTCGTTGAGTTGAAGTTTCCTTTGAATTCCAGCTTCGTCCAGAGAAAAGTTCAGCTCTTTGATTGCCCAGTAGGCACGATGTTCTAATTCCACAGGTAGATGGCACGGCTTTCCATACACTAGACGATAGGGGGACATGCCAATTGGTGTCTTATAAGCTGTTCTATAGGACCACAAAGCATCATTCAATCTCAATGACCAATCTTTCCTGGACGGGTTGACCGTCTTCTCCAGAATGTGCTTAATTTCCCTATTAGACACTTCCACTTGTCCACTAGTCTGAGGGTGGTACGGAGTATCAACCTTGTGAGTTATGCCATACTTGCGTACTAAAGACTCAAAGTACTTGTTACGAAAATGTGAACCGCCGTCACTGATGATAGCTCTAGGGGTACCAAAACGTGAAAATATGTTCTCCTTTAGAAATGAAAGTACCACCTTGTGGTCATTTGTTCTGGTTGCTATGGCTTCTACCCACTTATAAACGTAATCAACTGCGACTAGGATGTACAACTTGCTGTCAGACATGGGAAATGGACCCATGAAGTCTATCCCCCAAACATCAAAAATTCCACAATCAAAATGGGGTTCAATGGCATCATGTTTCTCCTCGAAATGCTTCCTAGCTTTTGACAGCGTTCACAAGCAACACAATAATCATGGCAATCCTTGAACAATGATGGCCAATAGAATCCACACTGCAAGATCTTTGCAGCGGTTTTCTTGGCACTGAAATGGCCTCCACATGCTTGGTCATGACAGAAAGATATCACATCTTTCTGTTCAGTGTTGGGGACACATCTCCTAATGATTTGGTCTGGACAGTACTTAAACAAATATGGGTCATCCCAAAGGAAATTTGACTTCAGCCAGGAATTTAGAGCGGTCTTGTCTCGACCAACGTGAGGGCATCCTACCTGTAGCGAGGTAGTTAACAATATCAGCAAACCAAGGAAGGTCTGAGATAGACATCAGCTGTTCATCTGGGAATGATTCTCTAATCAGCTCACAATCATCAATAGACTCTAAAGTTAATCTAGACAAATGATCAGCAACCACATTCTCACAACCTTTCTTATCACGGATTTCGAGATCGAATTCCTGTAATAAGAGTATCCATCGAATAAGGCGAGCTTTAGCATCCTTCTTGGAAAGAAGATACTTCAAAGCCGCATGGTCTGTGTATATGATGATCTTAGACCCTATCAGATAAGATCTAAACTTGTCTAATGCGAAAACGACGGCAAGCAATTCCTTCTCGGTAGTTGAATAATTGAGTTGGGCATCATTAAGGGTTTTGCTAGCATAGTATATCACATATGGTAGTCTATCAACTCGCTGTCCTAAAACAGCACCAACAGCATAATCAGAGGCATCACACATAAGTTCGAACGGAAGCTTCCAATCGGGTGGTCGGACTATAGGAGCGGTGGTGAGAAGGGTTGTTTTTATTTTATTTTTTTCCCATGCCTTCACACAAGCAGCATCGAAATTGAAGGCAACATCTTTGGAGAGAAGACTGCACAGAGGTCTGGAGATTTTGCTGAAATCTTTGATGAATCGCCGGTAAAAACCAGCATGACCTAGAAATGATCTGATCTCCTTCACAGAGCAAGGTTGTGGTAGATGTTGAATGAGGTCAACTTTAGCTTTATCCACTTCAATTCCTTTCTGAGATGATGTGTCCTAGAACTATTCCTGAATTCACCATAAAATGGCATTTTTCCACCAATTTAGAACAAGGTTCTTTTCTTTACATCTGGATATCACGAGGGCAAGATGCTTCAAACATTCGTCAAACGAGGAACCAAAAACAGAGAAATCATCCATAAAGATCTCGAGAAAACTATCTATCATGTCAGAAAAAATGCTCATCATGCAACGCTGAAAAGTAGCAGGTGCATTACACAACCCGAAGGGCATACGTCTATAAGCAAACGTCCCAAATGGACACGTGAATGTAGTTTTTTCCTGATCTTCGGAGCAATGTGAATTTGGTTATAACCGGAAAAGCCATCTAGAAAACAGTAGTGACTGTGTCCAGACACACGTTCTAGCATTTGGTCAATGAAAGGGAGCGGGAAGTGATCCTTCCTTGTTACTGTGTTCAACTTCCTGTAGTCGATGCATACTCGCCATCCTGTGGTTGTACGAGTAGGGACTAATTCATTCTTGTCGTTCTGAACTACAGTAATGCCTGACTTCTTAGGCACAACTTGAATGGGACTAACCCATTTGCTATCGGGAATTGGGTATATGATACCCGCATCAAGTAGTTTCAGGATCTCTCCTTTGACTACATCTCTCATGTTAGGATTAAGTCTCCTTTGCATTTCCCTCGATGGTTTGGCATTCTCTTCAAGGTTAATGTGGTGCATGCAAATGGTGGGACTAATTCCTTTGAGATCTGAGATGGTCCATCCTAAGGCCTCTTTGTGTTCCTTAAGTACTTCTAAAAGCTTACTTTCCTGTTCCGTGTCTAAACATGATGAAATAATGACAGGTAAAGTATCAGAAGAACCTAGGAATGCGTACTTCAACGTACTAGGCAATGTTTTCAATTCAAGCTTGGGTGGCTCAACAATGGATGGAATAAGCTTGGAATCAGAGAGTAGGGTGGTTCCACTTCATATTTCCTTTCAGTGACGTCCATTTGAGGTACAGATTCGAGCAGAGATAGGACGTCACTACAGTATGCATCATAGGAATCTGGGTTAAAGTTCTCCATACATGCTTGAAAGGGGTCGACGGATAGAATGTTAGTCAACGAATCTTGCATTAATCCTTCAATCATATTAACTTCATGCACATCATCATCATCAAGATTCACAGGTTGTTGACTAATATCGAACACATTCAATTCTACCGTCATGTTACCAAAAGACAGTTTCAACACTCCATTACGACAATTAATGATCGCGTTGGACGTAGCCAAGAAAGGACGTCCTAAGATGACAGGAATGTGACAGTCTGGGTTTTGTACAGGTTGAGTGTCTAAGACAATGAAGTCTACGGGAAAATAGAATTTGTCAACCTTGATCAAAACGTCTTCGACCACTCCACGAGGAATCTTGACAGATCGGTCTGCCAGTTGTAGAGTGATAGATGTTGGTTTCAACTCCCCAAGACCTAACTGCTCATAAACAGAATATGGCAGTAGGTTAACACTTGCACCTAGGTCTAATAACGCTTTATTGACCGTGTGTTCTCCTATAGTGCAAGAAATTGTTGGACATCCTGGATCCCTAAACTTGGGTGGAGTTTTGTTCAGAATGATGGAACTCACCTGCTCAGCTAAGAAAGCACGTTTTTGCACATTGAGCTTGCGCTTTTGACACAAGTCTTTGAGGAATTTGGCATAAGCAGGGATTTGCTTGATTGCTTCAAGAAAAGGAATGTTGATGTTGACTCTCTTGAACAGATCTAACATCTCATTGTAATGGGTACTTTTCTGTTGATAGATCAATCTTTGAGGAAATGGGGCAACAGGAGATGAGTTGGCAAAGGGACATTCACAGCAGTAGAATTGTCAGATTTTCCAACTTGCTCAGATTCTTTGGTTTTCTGGGGTTGTGGAGACAGCGTGGAATTTGTATCAGATTCATTAGGTTCGCCCACGTTGTTCTCGATGACTTTACCACTTCGGAGGGTGGTAATGGCATGGATTTGATCAGGTGAGGTTTCAGTGCAGGATGTTGTGCCTGTTTGAAATATCCTCTTTGGATTTTGTTGGGGTTGGCTCGGAAGTTTACCCTTTTCTCTCTCACACATTTGATCCATCTTTTGATCTAGATTTTTCTGACTTTGCATCAAACTCTGGAACATTTCCTCTAGGGTGGATAATCTCTTGTCGGTATTGTGTTGAGGATATGATTGTTGTTGAGAGTTTGATTGTTGTTGAGGGTTTCTCGGGTGTTGATAACCTTGATTGTTCTGATATCCCTGATTGTTTTGATAGCTCTGATTGGGTTGAGATGGTCCTCCTGAGTGGGTCCTTTTGACCATGAAAAGTTAGGGTGGTTTCTCCATCCTGGATTGTAGGTCTGTGAATAAGGGTTATGCTCTGGTTTTTGAAACATGGCATGTGCCTGTTCAAGCCTAGATTCCTGGACTGCAAGCAAATGGACAATTTTGGAATTGATGGTTGGGGTCGTTACAAGCAGCACAAACAGACGAAGCGACATGTTCTCGGAGAGTAGTGGTGGAAGGTTTTGAATTTTTATGTAGTTCTAACTCTTCTAATCTCCTAACTATTGATGCCATGTTTGTCTTCCCTCAAAATCCGCTTCAATCCTAAAAGCCTTTGCTTCGGATGTAGTCTTTCTGGTTTCACGGATGGATTCCCACTGTTGCGTCTTTTCAGCTACTTCAATCAAGAAGTCCCAAGACGCGTCAGCAGTTTTATCTACGAATAGACCATTACACATCGACTCAACCGTTGTTCGGGTGGACACATCTAGACCTTCATACAAAATTTGCACAAGTCTCCATTTTTCAAAACCATGATGGGGACATTGGAGCAATAATTCATTGAATCTCTCCAGGTATCTAGCTAAGGTCTCACCTTCTAATTGCACAAAGCTATTCAGACTTTGACGAATTGTCGCAGTCTTGTGGTTCGGGAAAAACTTTTTGAAAAACTCCTTTATGAGGTCATCCCATGTCATGATGGATTGAGGCTGTAAAGCATAGAGCCAGGCCTTTGCCTTATCTTTCAGGGAGAAAGGAAAAAGCCTTAACTTCAGGGTTTCGTCGGTACATTTGAGTGAAACGCAGAGTTCCACAAATTTCCTCGAATTCTCTCACGTGGTGGTACGGGTTTTCATTCTCAACACCTCTAAAAATAGGAAGCATCTGTATTGTGCTGATTTCAGCTCATAATGGCCATTAGCCTCGGGTAGCACAATACAAGAAGGTTGACTGGCTCTAGTTGGGTACATATAATCCTTGAGGGTACGGGGTTCTCCCATTGTTTCTGGTTGATCTGGACTGTCTCCCTCAGAACTTAGAATTTCGATAGGTTCGTCTGGGTTAATTCTAACAAGTCTGTTTGTCTGGTCTCTGTAGGTCACAATCATGTCCTAGTAGGTACCTAACATTTTAGTCAGAGCAATCGGAAACAGTTTGGCCCACAAGGGTTATGAAGATTTGGTTTTGAATGGGTTTTGGTTTAAGAAGGGATTTTGTTTGTGGTTTAAAAATTTGGGCTTTGAAAAAAAAATTTTGAACTAAACCTAGCATAAATTAGCACAACTCATAAAAGAAAATAAAAACAATAATAATAATTAAGACAAGCCCATAAAAGAAAAATAAAAGAAAAATAAAAGAAAAAACAAACAAACAAAAAAAAAAAAAATTACAATCCCAAATAAAAAAAAGAAAAAAAAAAGAAAAAATAAATAAAAATTATTACAATCCCAAATAAATAATTAAATTAATTATTACAAGCCCGAATTTGAATTTAAATGAGGCCCAAGTGGGTTAACTCATGGGTTAGGCTTACTTGTTTTTTTGGAGGGAAGCCCAAAAATAGGCTTTTAGTCCCCTTTTAGTTGCAAAGCCCAGTTGGGCTTTATGATCGTCCTAAGCAGCTCATGTTCAAGCCCAGCAGCAACAGGTGGAGCAGAGCCCAGCAGCAGCAGCAACGAAGCCCAGCTCACAGAAGACCACGAGCCCAGCAACAAAAGGAGGCAGAGCCCAGCAGCACTTGGTGAAGCCCAATTCAGAAAAGTACAAGCCCACTAGAAGAGGGCAGAGCCCAGCAGCTTCACTTCAGTTGGCAGCCCAGCAGCTTCACTTGGCAGCAGCAGTTGCTTTGGTTCACCAGCAACAGCAACAGCAGCAGCAGACTTTGGCTTGGCAGCAACAGCACAGCACAGCTTGGCAGAGAAGGCACCAGCAGCAGCAGCAACAGCAGCAACAGCAACAGCAGCAGCAGCAACAGCAGCAGCAGGCTTTGCAGCAGGCTTGGCAGCAACAACAAATAATGCACAGCTCCAGCAGCAGTTAGCAAGTGAACAAGATAGCAATGAACACACACAACTATGCAAGCACAACAAGGCCACAACAGCTATGAAAACTTCAAAAATATGGCAGCCAGCTCCCCGGCAGCGGCGCCAAAAACTTGGTGTGAAAATGGGGAGCACACAAAACACTTGCAAGTATACAAGGTCAAGATTTATAATATAGTGATGAGTGGGGGTTTGTCCACAGGGAGAGGAGCATACAAGAAGTCTTCCTAGCTAAGTTCACAGTGAGCTAATGGCAGTGACTATAGTGACAGTGACAAGTTTCTAGAGTAGAAGTGAAACAAAGGCAGCAGCCTAAGGCAAGGGTATTGAGTAATAGTGACTGACAAAGAGCAAAATGCAGAATTGTGTGAAGTAACTAAGGCAATTGAATCCACCTTGTGCCCTAATCAAGCAATGCAATCTAGGTTTAGTTGGAGTTCCTATGCATACATCTAGAATGAGATGAAAATCAGCTTGCTCACTGATATGCCCCTAGAATTGATTGTCTTTTGACAGCACAATCAATCACAGGCATGCAAGAGCACTGAGTACTTCTCATTGCTCAAGCAAACAGGCAATAAGAATACTATCCTAACCATGCATCATCCAACAGTGCACTAGGCTTCATCAGAGCCCTAGTTGCAGTGAATTAGCTCATGCTAGACATGAGTATAACCAAAGCATTCATCCAACAGACTAAATTCAAATGCAACATACATACAAGAAACACACATTCAACTGTTGCTAAACAGAAATTGGGAAATTGAGAATTGATTCAATAAATTGTTCACTGGCTAGCCCAGAGATAGTCTATAACACAACCCAACAGTACATATTTATACCCACAGATTAAAATTAGGGTTCTTCCCCCTTTTCCCAAAAATCAGAAAATAGGGTTACCTAATTTGTTGAAAATTGAGCCTTGAAATCGAGCACCCATGCTTTGAATCGTCCTTATGCTCCCTCCTGAATCTTCTGCTACCATTAATTTCCCTAAATCGAGATGTTTTATCAACCTCACCTAGGACAGTTGGTGAGAGAGGATAAAACAGCTAGGTTTAGGGGGATTGTTTGGGGGTTTGTTCTGTCGGGGTGATGGTGGAGGTTATGGTGATGGTTGAATGATTTGGGGAAAGGATGGTGGAGTGATTTGGGGGAAGGGTCACTGTTGCAGGAGAGGGGAAGAAGATGGATTCGATGGATTTGGGAGAATGGTGTGTTTGGCTAATGGGTGTAGGGTTCGGGTACTAGGGTGTTGAGCAGGTGTAGAGGATTTTGATGTTTCGCGAAGCTGGACCGATGGATGGGAAGATGGTAGGTGGATCTGACGGCGATGCGGAGGCAGGCGATGAGCGACCGTCGGATGAAGAGATACAACGAAACGAACGGTACTTGATGGAGTTAGGTACTGTAGTGTAAGGCGGAGATATCAAACTTCGATGCACAGCAAGGGAGCGACCGTCGGATGCTTCTGAGAACTGATCTGACGGCTGAAGACGCAAGCGGGTATGGATTTGGGTTTTAGGCTTTTGGGTATAGAATATGGGTTTGGGAAATGAGTTTGGGCTTGGAAAACCTTGAGCCCACTTCTTCTTTAAGAACAACTTTCTTCTTCTTGAGCCCACTTCCAGCTTTTTGGACGTGCGCTCCATTCTTTGCGGCTTCCTTGCGTAATTCCTCCCGGCTTTTCACTACTTTTCTGCTCTATTCCGCTCCGCAATTCATCCAGACTTTATTTATTACCTAAAAATGCAAAATTAAGTAAGAAAAATATTTATTCTTGAAAACAATGAAAATACAGAATATGGGATAAAATGTAGAATTAATGCACAAAAGATGAGTTAAAATGCCAACAAAAAGGGATAAATATATACATTATTTGGCACTCATCAAATACCCCCAAACCTGAATTTTACTTGTCCTCAAGTAAAAAAAACTAAGGAAATCCTAACTATACCACTGTCGCTGGTCTCTCGAATGCATTTAGCGTATGCACTAAGCCTTTTAAACCACTAAGTGTCCCTAGTGGACGAGTTGAAGTCTCGTGAAGGTTTGCTTAGAACGTACCTACAAAGTTCTAGGTCAAAATATAAGCTCAGATTCCATCAAATGTGACATGTGCAAGATAGTTTAAGCTCACAGCAAAATGGAGATGTCAATCTAGCTATCAAAGGCACAATCCTAGCACTGATAACAAATAAAGACATGTGATAAGAGTGTAAAGTGTATCTACACATGTTTCTAGAATGACCTGAAGTTATGACTACTAACCACCAAGAGATAGTTTTTAGGCTAAGAACCGAATTCTAAGCCAAGCTAGCTGTCCGGCTTTACGAGAATTGTGAATGTTCACCCAATGAGTTGGTGATATTTCAGTTTACCCGCGTTATACATCGATGGCTGCACCCTCCTTGCTTATTACAAAAACAACAAAATAACTCTTTACATGACTCTTATTTACATTGACTATTCTCTTTTTTTTTTCTTTTTTTTTTTTTTTTTTTTTTTTTGATAAGGGAACACTTTTGATACATATACAAAAGGAAACAAAAATTACATGACACTTTGCAAGAGGTAGCCCTTTTTGATGCACCCAGTTAAATTCGATGGTTGTCTTTCTTAATGTAACCTCCACCTTCTATCCCAACCAACCAAAGAACAAGCTAGTCAAGTTTCGTTCAGTATTCTAAAGTGATTGGCAATCGTAACTTCCTATCAAACACCTTGAAGATCGAGGCCATACATGTATTGGTAGATCGTGCGCGTGCAAATTTCTTATCACTATGTGAATTGTGCTAGAATCAGGGTGCCTAAATATCTAGACTAAGACTCCTAATAAAAATACATATTTGCACAAGAGTCAACATTTCAAGGTAAATGAGCTCCATTTTTATGATTTTTTTCAATTTTTTAATTTTTTTCAATTTTGATTTTTCAATTTTTTTGGAATTTTTCAATTTTTTTCAAAAAGAAGAAGGAGTTCGTTTTTCAATTATGGCAAATTATCATGGTATCTACTCTATACCCCCAAACCTAAACTAAACATTGTCCTCAATGTTTCAAAATATGGAAAGAATTATAAAACAATATATGAAGAGGAACATGCTGAGTAGAGTAAAAGGAGAGAGAATACCCGATTGTACGGTGGCAGCTCGATTAAAACTCCGTTATTCAAGGCAAAAATCCATCATATTAGGAGTTACAATGGATGAGCACAAAATATACACAAAAGGAAATTTAACTAACACATTATCTACAAGAACATTTGGTTTTTAATGGGATTGGACTTTTTGGAAAAAATTTGGTTTTGTTGGGAAACATTTGGTTTTGATGGGAAAACGAAAGATTTTGGTTTTTAGGGAAAAATTTGGAAAACTTTTTGGTTATTTAGGGAAAGAGTGGACCAGTTTAGTCCACATAGACTGGGTCCTCCAGGTCGGTTGTTTCAATGTCGGGTGGAAATGGCTCAAGGAATGACTTTAATCTCTGCCCGTTGACTTTGAAAACGTTCTTGTTGGAGACATCCTCCAGCTCTACGGCTCCATGAGGAAAAACTGTGCGTACTAGGTACGGTCCCTTCCATCTGGAACGCAGTTTTCCTGGAAAAAGATGTAATCGGGAGTCATACAGCAAGACTTTCTGACCAGGAGTGAAGGATTTGCGTAGAATACGCTTGTCATGAAAATCTTCATCTTTTGCTTGTACAGCTTGGCACTGTCATAAGCCTCATTTCTCAATTCTTCCAACTCGTTGAGTTTGAAGTTTCCTTTGAATTCCAGCTTCGTCCAGAGAAAAGTTCAGCTCTTTGATTGCCCAGTAGGCACGATGTTCTAATTCCACAGGTAGATGGCACGGCTTTCCATACACTAGACGATAGGGGGACATGCCAATTGGTGTCTTATAAGCTGTTCTATAGGACCACAAAGCATCATTCAATCTCAATGACCAATCTTTCCTGGACGGGTTGACCGTCTTCTCCAGAATGTGCTTAATTTCCCTATTAGACACTTCCACTTGTCCACTAGTCTGAGGTGGTACGGAGTAGCAACCTTGTGAGTTATGCCATACTTGCGTACTAAGACTCAAAGTACTTGTTACGAAAATGTGAACCGCCGTCACTGATGATAGCTCTAGGGGTACCAAAACGTGAAAATATTCTCCTTTAGAAATGAAAGTACCACCTTGTGGTCATTTGTTCTGGTTGCTATGGCTTCTACCCACTTATAAACGTAATCAACTGCGACTAGGATGTACAACTTGCTGTCAGACATGGGAAATGGACCCATGAAGTCTATCCCCCAAACATCAAAAATTTCCACAATCAAAAGGGGTTCAATGGCATCATGTTTCTCCTCGAAATGCTTCCTAGCTTTTGACAGCGTTCACAAGCAACACAATAATCATGGCAATCCTTGAACAATGATGGCCAATAGAATCCACACTGCAAGATCTTTGCAGCGGTTTTCTTGGCACTGAAATGGCCTCCACATGCTTGGTCATGACAGAAAGATATCACATCTTTCTGTTCAGTGTTGGGGACACATCTCCTAATGATTTGGTCTGGACAGTACTTAAACAAATATGGGTCATCCCAAAGGAAACGTTTGACTTCAGCCAGGAATTTAGAGCGGTCTTGTCTCGACCAACGTGAGGGCATCCACCTGCAGCGAGGTGGGTAGTTAACAATATCAGCAAACCAAGGAAGGTCTGAGATAGACATCAGCTGTTCATCTGGGAATGATTCTCTAATCGGCTCACAATCATCAATAGACTCTAAAGTAATCTAGACAAATGATCAGCAACCACATTCTCACAACCTTTCTTATCACGGATTTCGAGATCGAATTCCTGTAATAAAGTATCCATCGAATAAGGCGAGCTTTAGCATCCTTCTTGGAAAGAAGATACTTCAAGCCGCATGGTCTGTGTATATGATGATCTTAGACCCTATCAGATAAGATCTAAACTTGTCTAATGCGAAAACGACGGCAAGCAATTCCTTCTCGGTAGTTGAATAATTGAGTTGGGCATCATTAAGGGTTTTGCTAGCAGAGTATATCACATATGGCAGTCTATCAACTCGCTGTCCTAAAACAGCACCAACAGCATAATCAGAGGCATCACACATAAGTTCGAACGGAAGCTTCCAATCGGGTGGTCGGACTATAGGAGCGGTGGTGAGAAGGGTTTTTAATTCCCCCATGCCTTCACACAAGCAGCATCGAAATTGAAGGCAACATCTTTGGAGAGAAGACTGCACAGAGGTCTGGAGATTTTGCTGAAATCTTTGATGAATCGCCGGTAAAAACCAGCATGACCTAGAAATGATCTGATCTCCTTCACAGAGCAAGGTTGTGGTAGATGTTGAATGAGGTCAACTTTAGCTTTATCCACTTCAATTCCTTTCTCTGAGATGATGTGTCCTAGAACTATTCCTGAATTCACCATAAAATGGCATTTTTCCCAATTTAGAACAAGGTTCTTTTCTTTACATCTGGATATCACGAGGGCAAGATGCTTCAAACATTCGTCAAACGAGGAACCAAAAACAGAGAATCATCCATAAAGATCTCGAGAAAACTATCTATCATGTCAGAAAAAATGCTCATCATGCAACGCTGAAAAGTAGCAGGTGCATTACACAACCCGAAGGGCATACGTCTATAAGCAAACGTCCCAAATGGACACGTGAATGTAGTTTTTTCCTGATCTTCCGGAGCAATGTGAATTTGGTTATAACCGGAAAAGCCATCTAGAAAACAGTAGTGACTGTGTCCAGACACACGTTCTAGCATTTGGTCAATGAAAGGGAGCGGGAAGTGATCCTTCCTTGTTACTGTGTTCAACTTCCTGTAGTCGATGCATACTCGCCATCCTGTGGTTGTACGAGTAGGGACTAATTCATTCTTGTCGTTCTGAAAACAGTAATGCCTGACTTCTTAGGCACAACTTGAATGGGACTAACCCATTTGCTATCGGGAATTGGGTATATGATACCCGCATCAAGTAGTTTCAGGATCTCTCCTTTGACTACATCTCTCATGTTAGGATTAAGTCTCCTTTGCATTTCCCTCGATGGTTGGCATTCTCTTCAAGGTTAATGTGGTGCATGCAAATGGTGGGACTAATTCCTTTGAGATCTGAGAGTTCCATCCTAAGGCCTCTTGTGTTCCTAAGTACTTCAAAAGCTTACTTTCCTGTTCCGTGTCTAAACATGATGAAATAATGACAGGTAAAGTATCAGAAGAACCTAGGAATGCGTACTTCAACGTACTAGGCAATGTTTTCAATTCAAGCTTGGGTGGCTCAACAATGGATGGAATAAGCTTGGAATCAGAGAGTAGGGGTGGTGGTTCCACTTCATATTTCCTTTCAGTGACGTCCATTTGAGGTACAGATTCGAGCAGAGATAGGACGTCACTACAGTATGCATCATCATAGGAATCTGGGTTAAAGTTCTCCATACATGCTTGAAAGGGGTCGACGGATAGAATGTTAGTCAACGAATCTTGCATTAATCCTTCAATCATATTAACTTCATGCACATCATCATCATCAAGATTCACAGGTTGTTGACTAATATCGAACACATTCAATTCTACCGTCATGTTACCAAAAGACAGTTTCAACACTCCATTCGACAATTAATGATCGCGTTGGACGTAGCCAAGAAAGGACGTCCTAAGATGACAGGAATGTGACAGTCTGGGTTTTGTACAGGTTGAGTGTCTAAGACAATGAAGTCTACGGGAAAATAGAATTTGTCAACCTTGATCAAAACGTCTTCGACCACTCCACGAGGAATCTTGACAGATCGGTCTGCCAGTTGTAGAGTGATAGATGTTGGTTTCAACTCCCCAAGACCTAACTGCTCATAAACAGAATATGGCAGTAGGTTAACACTTGCACCTAGGTCTAATAACGCTTTATTGACCGTGTGTTCTCCTATAGTGCAAGAAATTGTTGGACATCCTGGATCCCTAAACTTGGGTGGAGTTTTGTTCAGAATGATGGAACTCACCTGCTCAGCTAAGAAAGCACGTTTTTGCACATTGAGCTTGCGCTTTTGAGTGCACAAGTCTTTGAGGAATTTGGCATAAGCAGGGATTTGCTTGATTGCTTCAAGAAAAGGAATGTTGATGTTGACTCTCTTGAACAGATCTAACATCTCATTGTAATGGGTACTTTTCTGTTGATAGATCAATCTTTGAGGAAATGGGGCAACAGGAAGATGAGTTGGCAAAGGGACATTCACAGCAGTAGAATTGTCAGATTTTCCAACTTGCTCAGATTCTTTGGTTTTCTGGGGTTGTGGAGACATGGAATTTGTATCAGATTCATTAGGTTCGCCCACGTTGTTCTCGATGACTTTACCACTTCGGAGGGTGGTAATGGCATGGATTTGATCAGGTGAGGTTTCAGTGCAGGATGTTGTGCCTGTTTGAAATATCCTCTTTGGATTTTGTTGGGGTTGGCTCGGAAGTTTACCCTTTTCTCTCTCACATATTTGATCCATCTTTTGATCTAGATTTTTCTGACTTTGCATCAAACTCTGGAACATTTCCTCTAGGGTGGATAATCTCTTGTCGGTATTGTGTTGAGGATATGATTGTTGTTGAGAGTTTGATTGTTGTTGAGGGTTTCTCGGGTGTTGATAACCTTGATTGTTCTGATATCCCTGATTGTTTTGATAGCTCTGATTGGGTTGAGATGGTCCTCCTTGAGTGGGTCCTTTTGACCATGAAAAGTTAGGGTGGTTTCTCCATCCTGGATTGTAGGTCTGTGAATAAGGGTTATGCTCTGGTTTTTGAAACATGGCATGTGCCTGTTCAAGCCTAGACTCCTGGACTGCAAGCAAATCTGGACAATTTTGGAATTGATGGTTGGGGTCGTTACAAGCAGCACAAACAGACGAAGCGACATGTTCTCGGAGAGTAGTGGTGGAAGGTTTTGAATTTTTATGTAGTTCTAACTCTTCTAATCTCCTAACTATTGATGCCATGTTTGCTCTTCCCTCAAAATCCGCTTCAATCCTAAAAGCCTTTGCTTCGGATGTAGTCTTTCTGGTTTCACGGATGGATTCCCACTGTTGCGTCTTTTCAGCTACTTCAATCAAGAAGTCCCAAGACGCGTCAGCAGTTTTATCTACGAATAGACCATTACACATCGACTCAACCGTTGTTCGGGTGGACACATCTAGACCTTCATACAAAATTTGCACAAGTCTCCATTTTTCAAAACCATGATGGGGACATTGGAGCAATAATTCATTGAATCTCTCCAGGTATCTAGCTAAGGTCTCACCTTCTAATTGCACAAAGCTATTCAGACTTTGACGAATTGTCGCAGTCTTGTGGTTCGGGAAAAACTTTTTGAAAAACTCCTTTATGAGGTCATCCCATGTCATGATGGATTGAGGCTGTAAAGCATAAGCCAGGCCTTTGCCTTATCTTTCAGGGAGAAAGGAAAAAGCCTTAACTTCAGGGTTTCGTCGGTCATTTGAGTGAAACGCAGAGTTCCACAAATTTCCTCGAATTCTCTCACGTGGTGGTACGGGTTTTCATTCTCAACACCTCTAAAAATAGGAAGCATCTGTATTGTGCTTGATTTCAGCTCATAATGGCCATTAGCCTCGGGTAGCACAATACAAGAAGGTTGACTGGCTCTAGTTGGGTACATATAATCCTTGAGGGTACGGGGTTCTCCCATTGTTTCTGGTTGATCTGGACTGTCTCCCTCAGAACTTAGAATTTCGATAGGTTCGTCTGGGTTAATTCTAACAAGTCTGTTTGTCTGGTCTCTGTAGGTCACAATCATGTCCTAGTAGGTACCTTAACATGTTGGTCAGAGAGCAATCGGAAACAATTTGGCCCACAAGGGTTATGAAGATTTGGTTTTGAATGGGTTTTGGTTTAAGAAGGGATTTTGTTTTTGGTTTAAAAATTGGGCTTTGGAAAAAAAATTTTGAACTAAACCTAGCATAAATTAGCACAACTCATAAAAGAAAATAAAAACAATAATAATTAAGACAAGCCCATAAAAGAAAAAAAAAAATAAAAGAAAAAAAAAAAAAAAAAAAAAATAATTACAGTCCCAAATAAAAAAAAAGAAAAAAAAGAAAATAAATAAATAATATTACAATCCCAAATAAATAATTAAATTAATTATTACAAGCCCGAATTTGAATTTAAATGAGGCCCAAGTGGGTTAACTCATGGGTTAGGCTTACTTGTTTTTGGAGGGAAGCCCAAAAATAGGCTTTTAGTCCCCTTTTAGTTGCACAGCCCAGTTGGGCTTTATGATCGTCCTAAGCAGCTCACGTCAAGCCCAGCAGCAACAGGTGGAGCAGAGCCCAGCAGCAGCAGCAACGAAGCCCAGCTCACAGAAGACCACGAGCCCAGCAACAAAAGGAGGCAGAGCCCAGCAGCACTTGGTGAAGCCCAATTCAGAAAAGTACAAGCCCACTAGAAGAGGGCAGAGCCCAGCAGCTTCACTTCAGTTGGCAGCCCAGCAGCTTCACTTGGCAGCAGCAGTTGCTTTGGTTCACCAGCAACAGCAACAAGCAGCAGACTTTGGCTTGGCAGCAACAGCACAGCACAGCTTGGCAGAGAAGGCACCAGCAGCAGCAGCAACAGCACAACAGCAACAGCAGCAGCAGCACAGCAGCAGCAGGCTTTGCAGCAGGCTTGGCAGCAACAACAAATGCACAGCTCCAGCAGCAGTTAGCAAGTGAACAAGATAGCAATGAACACACACAACTATGCAAGCACAACAAGGCCACAACAGCTATGAAAACTTCAAAAATATGGCAGCCAGCTCCCCGGCAGCGGCGCCAAAAACTTGGTGTGAAAATGGGGAGCACACAAAACACTTGCAAGTATACAAGGTCAAGATTTATAATATAGTGATGAGTGGGGGTTTGTCCACAGGGAGAGGAGCATACAAGAAGTCTTCCTAGCTAAGTTCACAGTGAGCTAATGGCAGTGACTATAGTGACAGTGACAAGTTTCTAGAGTAGAAGTGAAACAAAGGCAGCAGCCTAAGGCAAGGGTATTGAGTAATAGTGACTGACAAAGAGCAAAATGCAGAATTGTGTGAAGTAACTAAGGCAATTGAATTGAATCCACCTTGTGCCCTAATCAAGCAATGCAATCTAGGTTTAGTTGGAGTTCCTATGCATACATCTAGAATGAGATGAAAATCAGCTTGCTCACTGATATGCCCCTAGAATTGATTGTCTTTTGACAGCACAATCAATCACAGGCATGCCAGAGCACTGAGTACTTCTCATTGCTCAAGCAAACAGGCAATAAGAATACTATCCTAACCATGCATCATCCAACAGTGCACTAGGCTTCATCAGAGCCCTAGTTGCAGTGAATTAGCTCATGCTAGACATGAGTATAACCAAAGCATTCATCCAACAGACTAAATTCAAATGCAACATACATACAAGAAACACACATTCAACTGTTGCTAAACAGAAATTGGGAAATTGAGAATTGATTCAATAAATTGTTCACTGGCTAGCCCAGAGATAGTCTATAACACAACCCAACAGTACATATTTATACCCACAGATTAAAATTAGGGTTCTTCCCCCTTTTCCCAAAAATCAGAAATAGGGTTACCTAATTTGTTGAAAATTGAGCCTTGAAATCGAGCACCCATGCTTTGAATCGTCCTTATGCTCCCTCCTGAATCTTCTGCTACCATTAATTTCCCTAAATCGAGATGTTTTATCAACCTCACCTAGGACAGTTGGTGAGAGAGGATAAAACAGCTAGGTTTAGGGGGATTGTTTGGGGGTTTGTTCTGTCGGGTGATGGTGGAGGTTATGGTGATGGTTGAATGATTTGGGGAAAGGATGGTGGAGTGATTTGGGGAAGGGTCACTGTTGCAGGAGAGGGGAAGAAGATGGATTCGATGGATTTGGGAGAAGGGTGTTTTGGCTAATGGGTGTAGGGTTCGGGTACTAGGGTGTTGAGCAGGTGTAGAGGATTTTGATGTTTCGCGAAGCTGGACCGATGGATGGGAAGATGGTAGGTGGATCTGACGGCGATGCGGAGGCAGGCGATGAGCGACCGTCGGATGAAGAGATACAACGAAACGAACGGTACTTGATGGAGTTAGGTACTGTAGTGTAAGGCGGAGATATCAAACTTCGATGCACAGCAAGGGAGCGACCGTCGGATGCTTCTGAGAACTGATCTGACGGCTGAAGACGCAAGCGGGTATGGATTTGGGTTTTAGGCTTTTGGGTATAGAATATGGGTTTGGGAAATGAGTTTGGGCTTGGAAAACCTTGAGCCCACTTCTTCTTTAAGAACAACTTTCTTCTTCTTGAGCCCACTTCCAGCTTTTTGGACGTGCGCTCCATTCTTTGCGGCTTCCTTGCGTAATTCCTCCCGGCTTTCACTACTTTTCTCTCTTTTCTGCTCTATTCCGCTCCGCAATTCATCCAGACTTTATTTATTACCTAAAAATGCAAAATTAAGTAAGAAAAATATTTATTCTTGAAAACAATGAAAATACAGAATATGGGATAAAATGTAGAATTAATGCACAAAAGATGAGTTAAATGCCAACAAAAAGGGATAAATATATACATTATTTGGCACTCATCAAATACCCCCAAACCTGAATTTTACTTGTCCTCAAGTAAAACAAACTAAGGAAATCCTAACTATACCACTGTCGCTGGTCTCCGCTCGAATGCATTAGCGTATGCACTAAGCCTTTTAAACCACTAAGTGTCCCTAGTGGACGAGTTGAAGTCTCGTGAAGGTTTGCTTAGAACGTACCTACAAAGTTCTAGGTCAAAATATAAGCTCAGATTCCATCAAATGTGACATGTGCAAGATAGTTTAAGCTCACAGCAAAATGGAGATGTCAATCTAGCTATCAAAGGCACAATCCTAGCACTGATAACAAATAAAGACATGTGATAAGAGTGTAAAGTGTATCTACACATGTTTCTAGAATGACCTGAAGTTATGACTACTAACCACCAAGAGATAGTTTTTAGGCTAAGAACCGAATTCTAAGCCAAGCTAGCTGTCCGGCTTTACGAGAATTGTGAATGTTCACCCAATGAGTTGGTGATATTTCAGTTTACCCGCGTTATACATCGATGGCTGCACCCTCCTTGCTTATTACAAAAAACAACAAAATAACTCTTTACATGACTCTTATTTACATTGACTATTCTCTTTTTTTTTTTTCTTTTTTTTTTTTTTTTTTTTTTTTTGATAAGGGAACACTTTTGATACATATACAAAAGGAAACAAAAATTACATGACACTTTGCAAGAGGTAGCCCTTTTTGATGCACCCAGTTAAATTCGATGGTTGTCTTTCTTAATGTAACCTCCACCTTCTATCCCAACCAACCAAAGAACAAGCTAGTCAAGTTTCGTTCAGTATTCTAAAGTGATTGGCAATCGTAACTTCCTATCAAACACCTTGAAGATCGAGGCCATACATGTATTGGTAGATCGTGCGCGTGCAAATTTCTTATCACTATGTGAATTGTGCTAGAATCAGGGTGCCTAAATATCTAGACTAAGACTCCTAATAAAAATACATATTTGCACAAGAGTCAACATTTCAAGGTAAATGAGCTCCATTTTTATGATTTTTTTCAATTTTTTAATTTTTTTCAATTTTGATTTTTCAATTTTTTTGGAATTTTTCAATTTTTTTCAAAAGAAGAAGGAGTTCGTTTTTCAATTATGGCAAATTATCATGGTATCTACTCTATACCCCCAAACCTAAACTAAACATTGTCCTCAATGTTTCAAAATATGGAAAGAATTATAAAACAATATATGAAGAGGAACATGCTGAGTAGAGTAAAAGGAGAGAGAATACCCGATTGTACGGTGGCAGCTCGATTAAAACTCCGTTATTCAAGGCAAAAATCCATCATATTAGGAGTTACAATGGATGAGCACAAAATATACACAAAAGGAAATTTAACTAACACATTATCTACAAGAACATTTGGTTTTTAATGGGATTGGACTTTTTGGAAAAAATTTGGTTTTGTTGGGAAACATTTGGTTTTGATGGGAAAACGAAAGATTTTGGTTTTTAGGGAAAAATTTGGAAAACTTTTTTGGTTATTTAGGGAAAGAGTGGACCAGTTTAGTCCACATAGACTGGGTCCTCCAGGTCGGTTGTTTCAATGTCGGGTGGAAATGGCTCAAGGAATGACTTTAATCTCTGCCCGTTGACTTTGAAAACGTTCTTGTTGGAGACATCCTCCAGCTCTACGGCTCCATGAGGAAAAACTGTGCGTACTAGGTACGGTCCCTTCCATCTGGAACGCAGTTTTCCTGGAAAAAGATGTAATCGGGAGTCATACAGCAAGACTTTCTGACCAGGAGTGAAGGATTTGCGTAGAATACGCTTGTCATGAAATATCTTCATCTTTTGCTTGTACAGCTTGGCACTGTCTGCTATCTGGAATTCGCGTGGGGGGCCAATACCACTATTCCAGGTGCGCGCAGAATTGAAATGTGTGCATCTCCTCGTGAGAAAATGCTCGCCACATTGTAGGTGTCCCATTGAATAAAATTATGAATGATTATATGAAAAGATGCGAAAATATGTAAATTGTATACGTATCATGCTAAAAGTGTTATTGTGACTTCGTTTATGAGGTGATTTAGGATGACCACTGGTTATGTTGATGTTTTCCAACGACGATGACTAGTGTTGCTACCTTAGCGTCTCAGCTTGACTCGGCAACTAGATCTGACTGCGGGACTGGAAAGCACTAGTTGAATCAAAACTGGATTGAAGACAGATGCCATGGAACTGTATTTCAGCAGCTGTGATCAGCTGAACTGTGACAGCTATAAGTAAAACTGGACTGAAATAGTTGCTGAGAAACCGAACTACAGAAGTTCGATCATATTGGACTGTAGTAATTATACGAAAAAGGACCGCAACAGTTTGATCAACTGGACTGCAGTATCGTTGAGGAACTAGACTATAGCAGCTCAATCAACTGGACTGTAGCAGTTATGATCATCACCGAACATAAGTGTCTTGAGATTTGAAAATCTACACAACAAGCACCCACTTTCATGTTGTGGACTTAAATTGACACAACATCAATCTATGAGGATTTCGTCACGGCTTCATATGGTGATTTAAAATGCGGCCCACTTCGATGTTGCCGCTCCAATCTCAAAAAATAATTTCTTTCTATAAACGTTGAAATTGCGCCCTCATGTTGTTGGAAATTGACATGCGATCGCAACGAGCCGAAAAATCGCTAAGAAGTTATCGAACAACCAAATTTGCATGTGGAGTAAGACGAGAAATAGATTGTTGTCGGGGAAGGCAGTTGGTGGCGCAACTTCTTATAATGTAATGGAAAGTTGCTAATGTGGAAAATTGTATGGAAAGAAGTTAGCTGACGTGGCACCCGGTTGACGACGCGGTATTAACATGTTGATGACGTGATCCATCTTTTAATGACTTTGTTTGGTCAGCATCTTGCTCCAAAAATGTTGATGATATGGTTGGTCAAAAAATATTCATCTTCAAGTGTAAAAATTTTACCTTCATGATGTAGGATATTGATATATGATCGCAACGAGCCAAAAATCATCAAATTCGGACGTCGTATGAAAAAGATATCAAGGAAGCAACATTGAAGACCAAGCCCAAGAAGAATAGTGTGCTCTAGCCCAAGTGGGTGTATAAATCCACAAAGCAAATGGACGTGGGCTGAAAATCCATGAGCCAACGGCTCAACTCGGCTACCTCACAGTCAACTCAGTTCAACTAGGTGGGTGTAAACATCCTCTAGTGTAAATGATCGGGGTGGAAATAACCGAGGTGTATGTTAGTTGGGTACACCGCGAAACACTAGAAAATCTCCAACGGGTATGGCCGGCTGGTTTAGGCCGGCGGGTATGCTATTGATGTCTCCGGAGAAGATGACGGAGCCGGAGTTGATGACGGTGCCGGGGAAGATGACGTTGAGAGTGACGTCATGCTGATGTGGTTAACGGCGTTAACAATTAACTGACGGCGTTGGATATCAACGGTATAAGCTAACGGCGTCGGGAATATGCCGACGGTAACGGAATATTCTTCACAGAAGCTGTACTGCTGGCTAGATCCTGTGATGACGTGTCAGCCGCTGATTGGGTTTTTTACTGACGTGGCACATCAATGTTGACATTGAAGTTGTTGGTTGGTCAGGGTCGTTGATGTGGCATGCTGACATGGCATTCCACTGCTGACGTGGCCGGTGCTGGCGTGGCAGCTGTTGGTTGGTCAGGATTGCTGAGGTGGCATACTGACATGGAATTACAGTGCTGATGTGGCTGTCGCTGAATGGACTGTGATGCTGACGTGGAAGACGGTGACTGGATCAAGTGCTGACGTGGCGCTGTTGACTCGGATTGCCTTGCTGAAATTTGATGTATCACAGAACATCGAAGTTTGATGTTTCAAAAAGCATCGAAGGATGATATACGCAGCGCATCAAAGTTTGATGTAACATGAAGCATCGAAATTTTCCAGAAATTGATGTTCGATGTACTTCAGAGCATCGAAATTTTATGTACCACAGAGCATCGAAGGTTGATATACGCAGCGCATCGAAGTTTGAAGTAACAGGAAGCATCGAAATTTTCCAATTGTCGGACGGTTCATCGGGCAGTGTGGTCGTTTCTCATGGACTTTCCGCCACTGTTTTGCAACACTTTTGTGTTAATTTCTGGAACTTTTTGAGATGCTTTTCTGGAAGTCTTCTTTAGGATTTTCAAGCGCCTAAAGATGTAGATAACTTGACAACCTTGCGATCATGACAGTAGTGATATTGACATACTATAAACTCAAACATGTAGATATTGCGTTATTTGGGAAGCAAATTTTCCGAACTTTGGACTTAAACATGTTGTGGATCGAACATCCAATCAACAATTTAATTAATCTTTGTAGAGAGTCAGCTTTGGTGGCTTCCGTCTGTGAAGCTGGACTGCAGTAACTGTGATTAACTGGACTGCAGCAGCTGCGATCAGCTGGACTTCAGTGATTGAAACCAAAACTGGACCCAGCCATGTTGCGGATCAAATATCCAGCAACAATTTTGATGATGTTTTTACGCCATCTTTTACCATGGACCGAACGTCCTGAGAGCGGTTTCATCGATCTTTGTAGTGATGCAGTTTCAGTGATTTCCGAAGGTAATAATTTTAGCAGATCTCGGACAACGAATCTGGACTGCAGCAGTCGCGACCAACTGGACTACAGTTACTGTGATTATCTGGTATGCAACAGCTGCGATCAGCTGGACTGCAGCGATTGCGATGCAGCAGTTACGATCAACTGGATTGCAATAATTATTTTTTACGACGTCCAAACTGCTTTTTGACGAATCTGATTTTGAAGCTTTCAAAACTACTTTTCTCAACGGGAAAACACGATCCTTTTTCTCGTAATCCCCTTAGTCGGCGCCAATGTTTGCACCTAGAAATATTTACAGGCACTAAACACGATGATTTTGGTGTTGTAGATGAAAACAGAGCTAATAACAGGAAATAATCAGGAATGACGGACACACGGATTTAACGTGGTTCGGCATGGTTTGCCTACGTCCACGGACGAATCCCCTTGGGGAGTGATGTTTTATTGATATTTGAATTGCAGTCTATCTTTTCTATATTAGCTGCCCTCTCAATGATTTCTGCTCCTCCCTATTTATAGGTTTGAATACCTAATTTCAATATAAACTTAAATTGCATTAACTACTCATTCATGCCTCCATGTTAAATTCTGCATTAAACTGCTCATTCATGCCTCCCTGTTTAATTCTGCATGAAACTGCTCATTCATGCCTCCATGTTAAATTTGCGTGAAACTGTCTTTGCATGCCTCCTGAATTAATCCTGCATGCTGGCAGACTGGATTGATGATTGACAGGCATAATGGGCTGGCAGTATGGATGGAGGTTGGCTGACAGCGCATCTGGCAACATGGTTGGAAACTGGTTAGCAGCACATCTGGTAGCATGGCTAGAAACTGGTTGGTAGTGTGGCAGAGTATTTGGATGTAAATTGGTTAGCAGCACTGATGGCAACAAGACTGAAAATTGGCTGGAGGTGTGACGTGCAACCTGACTTTGACAGTTGACCAACGATTGACTTTGACCATTCACCGGTCATTGAAACACTGGGCAGGCTGATGGGATGCTTCGGTTGACTGGTTAGCGGGCTTGGATGACAGCTGAACAGTGGTCCATGTAACATTCAGGCCCTATATGTGGCAATTTTACTCATGGTACAAACAAAGGGTTTCCACACCCTTGCACATTCCAAGGTATAATTTTCATGTTGGTAAATGGAGTACTACAACTACATAAAATATGCTAAAGGGATGTTTCTTAGATGTGAGACTATGTGAGAAGCAAAATTAACAAGGCAGATTCAATTGAATCAATAATTATATCTAATTAGCAAAAGAAATTCAGAATTTTAGGATTACCTGGATTTCGACCATTTGCTCAGATGGGGAATCTAGAATGAAAGGAACCGGTAAATAATCATATGTTGCCTGATTCTGTTCTTTGAGATTATAGCCATATTGATCAATATTAAGCAAGCTGTCCGAATCCGTGACCAAAATTCGGAGCCCTTCAGACGATGAAGAAGATGGAAATTCGGGACTGATAATTTGAATGCAGATTTAAGATGAGTTTTGGGGGATGCAGGTGATGTATGCAATGGATGCAGACTAGGATGAATAGAGCTATCATGAGATGCAAAAAATGGACGATGCAATAGATTCAGAAGAGATTGGAGAAGAGAGATTCTAAAGAGCATCTTCAAAAGGAGGATATGAGAAAGACAATCTTCGATTAACTAAGAGAGGTTTTGGTTCTAACCTAGAACTAATTGGATTGACAAGAACCTGCTCTAGCTCAATAACTTGTTCCGGGATATTTTCTATCAGTGCCATTGAGTTAATAACTCGGTGAGTCTCTGAGTTACCCGATCCAGCAAACTCAGGTTAAATGGGAATGTTCTCTTCCCCAGGATGGAACTTGAGGCCAACGACATGTCTTCATCATAAGTTACCGGTCCCAACACCTTATAGGATCGATCAGCAGCTGTAGGGATAAAACTAGTTTGCTCAGCAGTGGGTGCTCTTCTCTAAATAACTCAAATAAAGTATCTCTGTTTCCTGGGATAACCAAGAATTGTTCTACAGATTCCATGTTGTCGTGAGCATCAGTGTTGTCTTGAGGGTTCCAGATCTGGATAGGTGTATCATCTAGCCAAAAGATGTCGTCTGCTGGACCTGGAGAAGGCATAGAGATATCATAGATGTCCTCTAAAGGTTTATGCTGAAGAATGGCACATTGGTTGATCTTATGACCAAAACGATGATAATGCGAACATAATTTGGAAGGGAGATTGAGGTAGGTGAAAGATATTTCTCTTTCAGGATATTGTTCCACTTTAACTAGAAGTTTCAAAACTAGAGGTTTTTCAATATTAACCCAAACCAAGACTTTTGGTTCGCAATCAAAGCTACCCTTTTCTACTCGACTAACTGCTCCTACCCTACTAGCAATTAGACCTATGCGTTCTCCTACTATGTGTTCATGTCTTGTGTTCGAGATACTATCCCAAAGTGGAATTTCCTTAACCATTTTAGTTGAGATGTGCATACCAGGGAAAGCAGATCTAGCAGAAAGAACATTACCATAAGGGTACCAAGGACCATTTAGCATTATCCATTTCAGATCATGTGTCGTACAAAAAGTAATGATGAAGAAATTTGGATCGACTTATCGGATTTGAAAACCTATGTTAAGAACCCAAAAGTGTCGCAGAACTCCTCTTATATCTTCAGTTGTATAAACTTCGGTTGAGAAAATTCTAGCTAGAATGATGTTGTCTTTAATACCAAATTCTCTCATTAAAGCAGGGGGGTTGGTAGAATACAAGAGTTTGTGTAATTTGCATATCTTTGAGCTACAGAAAGCCCACTGAGGTGCTTATAAAGGTTATAACTACTCATAATGAATAAGGAGAAGGGATTCAAGAAACAATCAGAAAGGAGAAGTGCGAAACTACTAGAGAGAAGGAAGAATGATAGAAGGGCATTGAAGAAGGATACAATCAACGACACTTATCAATTGGGATTAGTAGATACATTCAGAGATTTTTTATGCAAGAAATTTTGAGTGACTCTCCGTGAGTTTAGAGATTTTGAGAGACTCTCTGAATGATTTTCAAGGTATTATGGTGATTCATTGAGACAATAAAACATATATGAATTTCAGCTTACACACATGAGACAAAAAATATATTTATTTATTTTACAAAATAAATATATTAATATTTCAATGAAAATGTATTAGTCCATGCATGGCTAACAGAAATTGTAACCATTTTCCAATAAAATCAAATCGAGACGAACATAAGGGATTTGAATCTCTGGTAAACTTATTGGGTTTTGGAAGACAACATTTTTTTTTCATTTTTTATGAATTTAATTGTAGTTTATTTGGTTATGGTTTTTAATATTTTAATATTTAATCCTTAAAAAAAAAGAGAAAGAACAAAGTCTCTCAAAATATCACTTACTCAGAGCAAGGGCTATGGGGGTTGAGAGCTTCTTTCATGTATGTGCTGCACAACTCTAATACTTTTTCATAATTTTAAAAAATTTAAACATCAAGTGGGTGACAATTTTCCTTCTTTGTTTAATGTGTATTCACAATTTCACACAACTTTATATTGGACCGACGGCAATTTAAGAGTCGTATAGTCTCCTCTCCTCTTTGAACCCATGGTGGATTTTCCATTCTTTCACTTACATGGGGGTAGTCAAACGATATTTCAGAGGATTTCTGGGGAGTTCTCAAATCTACTGTTAGTCCATAAGGATTTTTAGAGAGTCTCCCAGTGTCTCTTGTTATTCGTTAGAGACTTTTTTAAGTCATTTGAATTCTCTAAAACTTCATGTTATTGGATTAAGAATTTGTAAGAGTCACTTTAACACCCTTGTTATTCGAATAAGAATTGAAAGTCATTGATTTGTTGTTTTTAGAGATTTGGGGAGACTTTTTTATGAAAATAGGCATGGTTGAAATCTCTCCTCAAGAGGTGATATTTTGGGAGACTTGAAAATTTGAAAAAAACTTGGTAAACATGAGAGTCAAGATAACAATGCTTCCATATTAACCGAATTATGGAGGATTACATTCGACCCAATTATCAGTTTTTTTTTTTTGTCATGGATATCCAACGAACAAGTGTCATTGTTGCATGCTTATCCAACCTAGTTTTCATCGGGTTATCCAACCTAGTTATCATTGTAAATCTTATTCAACCTCTTAAGAGGTAATACTCCTTTATTTCAAATGGATGAAGAAATTATCATGGATCCAAATGGAGCCTCCATCCACAAGAGAATGCCTTGAATGATGAGTATATTCCACCATGCAACAAATGATTTGGAAGATAGTATATTAGATGTGAAGAGATATATGCAAATCTTTTTTATTTTTATTTTTATTTTAAAGATTAAAGAGATAATTGATATCCAGGATTCTGATTATGATATGCAAGATTAGTTACTGCACATAGATTATTTTTTGTTCCATATAATGCTAAGATCTAACCTATAGCAAATAAAATGTGGCGAGATAGTATAGCAAATAAAATGTGGGACGAGGGGGGCAAAGAGAATGAAAATTAAGGCATATGACAACAATGAGATTTATTTTGACAATGGACACATATTTGATTAGGTATTCATGGTACTGTTATAAATGTTGTAACATGGATAATAAAAAATTGAAAGACGTTTTAAATTTTTCATGGGATATTATACATTTTTTGTCTCTAGAAATCACAAAGACTCTTTGCAAATCTCATTTTTTTTGTTTCTATAAGTCACAAAGACTCTCTAAAATACTCTCAGAGAATCACTAGAAGTCTCTAGATTTTCAGAGAATCTCTGGGAGTCACTCAAATTACAAATCTAAGAAATTCCATATAAATCTTGTTTGACTACCCCCTTGTTAGTCTCTCGCCCATTTTGATAGGGATAGAGTGTTAAAACACTCTATCCCATAACCCTTGCTCTTAGGAGAGACTTTTTTTTAGCCATTTATGGTATGTTTTGTAATAAAAATCTCTACAAGTCTCTTAAAATCATAAATCATTGATTTCAAATTCCAAATCCAATAACAGAGAATTATGAAGAGTTTTAGAAAATCACGATCCAATAACAGAGATTGTTTGAGATTATGAAGAACTCTCTATTGACTAACAAGAGATTTTAGAAGTCTCTAAAATTCTTTCAACATCTCCACAAATCTCAATTGACTAACCCCCTGTAAATATTTCTCGAAACATGAGCCGATGTATTATATACCTATGAAAAACTGCATTTGGATTTGGAGGGGCCTGACTAGGGGATCAGAGATGGTAAAAAAAGTATTGTATATTGGAAGTAGACATAGGGGATAACATTAGTATTTGGCAACATAATTGGATTGACATTGATATGACTCTTTTAGATAGACCAACTGAATACTGGTTATAAGATTATATTCGGGTTTCACAGCTTATTATTCCCTTTGATAGTGAATGAGAACTCTCAGCCTGAACTGTTTTCTGCAGATCAGATTGAAAAAATTACTCAAGTTCGGCTTCCTTCTTCTGGTGCTGACTCTCTTAGATGGCCATTAACTATTTCTGGCCACTTTCTAACCAAATATGTTTATAAAACTCTTTTAGGAAATCCGTGTAACTCAACCCTCAAGAACAAAAACAATGGCTTCGTTTGTGGCATATGAATAAGATTCCTAAATTTCGTTTATTCATTTGGAAATGCATTCATAATATTTGCCTTTGAAAGACTATCTGATTAGATTTGGAGTTGTTGAAGACGAGTTGTGACCACTGTGTGGTATGTGATCTGAATCCTTTGATCATCTTTTCCTCCACTGCTCTTTTGCAAGAGCAATTTGGTTTACTTTATTCCCTCAAGTTTTATCTCAGGTTACTTCTCACAGATCCTTAAGAAATTAGATTCTTAGTTGGTTTGCACTTAAACTTACTGTTGATTCGTATGTGGCAGTTTTGTCGCAGATTTGGAAGGCTAGATGCAAATCTAGCATTGACCATGTGAAGCAGTGCCTTGTTAATGTTATTCACATGATTAACATACATATGGGAAACCTAAATCAGACGCAACATTTTCATTTATCTCTAAAGAAAAATGTTTTTTTCCTCTCCAGTTTCTTCTAACGAACACTTTCTTACATATACTTTTCTGAAAAATCTAACAGACAGTTGCCTGATGTTTGTTGATGTTTCCCTTGGGAAACATTCTTCTCTTGCAGGTTGCAGAGTTGTCTGTTATGGATGCAATAAAGATTTTACAGCTGCAAGATGTTGGTGTACATCAACCAAATCAGTAATAGAAACAGAAGAAACAGCTTCGCTACTCTTTGGTAAATGATGAAGTTTCTTATATCAACTGGAAACATTTTTTCTTGGTTACGGATTTACTTTCTTTTCTCAACCTCTTTGTAAATATATTAACCATTATATTAATAGGACGACAGATAGTCTAGCTAAGTTAGCTATAAAGAACACTTCAGATAAGCATTGGTTTAATCTTCCTCCTCCTTGTATTTCTGGAAAAAAATATTTCTTTATGTAATTTTTAGTTTTTGGTAATAAAATATTTGCTTTCAAAAAAAAAAAAAAGTCTTCCGTGTTTTGAGTCCTAATGTTATTAAAGCATCAAGTTGCAGGATGCGTCAACTCTATTGAAGATGGATATCAAGAGACTTAATGCTCCAGCTTAATCGCATGATCATGAGCCCAAGTTATTAAGAGCAAGGGCTATGGACTGAGGGTTCTCATTTAACATGAATGAGCCTGATTGGATTTGATCAAATTTGGTGTCGTTATGGGTAGATGAGAGGTCCATTTCCCTCCAAAATCACCCATACACTCATTGGAACGAAGAAGTGCTCGATAATCTTCACTAAGAGGCACATGATCAGACGCTTGGGAAAAAGCTTGTGATGGGCGGCACGTGATCAGCCCCCTGGAAATAACAAAAAAATAATATTAAAAATAACCAAATATGGGTTAGGGAGTACATGATCAGCCTCTTGGGTGAATTTTTCATCCCAGGAGGCACATGATCAACCTATGGGGTAAATTCTTCATCCTAGGAGGCACATGGTCAGCCTCTGGTGTGAATTTTTCTTCCCAAGCCGCACATGCTCAGCCTCTTGCATGAAAAACACTCCTTCACTCAATCTCTCCCCATTGCAAAAAAACATTCATTCACTCATTCTCTCACTCGATTTGGTAGTGAATGAGTGTTTTTAACATCCATTCCATAGCCCTTTCTCTAAATACTCCAAAATTGTTGGATTGAGCATCAAGAGAACCAACGTCCATCATCAAGAATATTGACTTGCTTTAAAGAGCATATCGACGATTTATTTATTCAAATATTAGATAACCCTTTAAGTCTCATGTGTCATCTTAGTGTTTAGAGATTCTCAAACTGTGTGAATAGTCGATTTCCTACATATGCTATAAATTTTCACAATCCGCCTCCAGAATGACCTTCATATATCTTTGCATTGTTGCCCAATCCACTTATTCATTCATAACAACACACTCCATCTTTTCATCTCTCTCCTTAGCATTCACTATTGCATCCTAGTATCTCCCTTTTGCTCCAAAGAATTATCTTACAAAATTGCAAATTATTTGACCAATTACAACTTTTCTGGTTAGCTTAATAGAGGAGGCATATATATTAACTTTCATATACTTTCTTTCTAGTGGACTCCAATCTTTGACCTGCAATATTAAGTATTCAGAATATTCTACTATTACTAGACATACATTGACGTTTATCTGATTAATTCGAGTTATACCACAAGAAAAATTAGGTTTCATGTTCTGGAAAATCTTAGAGCACTTGTATTTTCATATCATCCAAGCATTTTTTATTACGAATCTGTTGGAAATTGATATTAAAACCAGGCCATAGAGATCTAGCATAAGAACATTCAAGAAAGTGATGACCATCAGTTTCAAATATAGAATTGCACAAGCAACTATGCAGATCAATATCACTTTTAAACCTAGTTATCTTGTCCCTAGTAGGAAGGATGTACTTAAGACATTTCCACACACAAATATTGAATCCATGTGGCAATCTAGTTTTCCGGAGCATATTCTATATTTCATTTGGCACATTAGAAGCATTAAAGGTACGGGGTAGTAGAAATATTGCTTAAGGTTGATAAGTTAAAGTTCAGACAAGAAAGATATAAAAGTAAAACATGAACCCATGTTGGAAAGGTTACTATGATTATTATATATTGTTACCTCTATTTCTAACATTGTTACCTCTATTTCTAGCATCTACCAGATGAAATGCTTCAAATTTTCTCAATAGACTTGCAAGGCTAAACAAGCTGCAAAGAGATTTTTCTGGAGGAAAGATCCTGAGAAACCAAAAGGCATCTACTGTATCTGGGATTCTGTCTACATGTCAAAAATCTTAGGAGGTTTAAGCTTCATGAATACAAAGTTCTTCAATAGCTCTATAATAACTAAGACACGACAAAGATTTATTCATGATAAAGACTCTCTTTGGTATACTATCATGAGAGCCAAATATGTTAATGAAGGGAACATACTCAAGATGAACACGGTCCTAAAAGAACTGACTCTAGGATCTGGAAAGAAATCTTAAAAAGAATAGTAATATTCAGGAAAACATCCTTTGAAAGTTGGAAATGATAAATGATAAACATCTGAGAGAAAAAATGGAAAAGACGAAGTGACATCAATATAGCATGTCCTCCTAAGTTCCTAGCTGCCCACAAGATCATCATTTGGTGAATCAGCTTTTCACTAAGTATAGTATGTGGGATGCAGGAAACTTGAGATCTGGATAAATACAGAAGAATACTCTACTATTTTAAACACTCCTCACAATATCAATAACACGTATAAAAGTGAATCTCAGAACACTGATTGGGATAGGATTTGAAAGATGGATATTATTCCTATTATACATATTGAAAAGGAGAGGGTACCAAGTACACCACCAACTTTTTTGTTCGGTAACCTGTATGGACAAACTTGTTACAATCAATAGTAAAGATCCTGGTACCTGATATGTAAACTAGTTACTTGGACGATCTCAAAAATCAGTATCCAAGAATCAAACTAGTATGTATCCAAACTATACACGAACCGAAAATAGATTGATCATGCAAGCAAGTGAGAAGTTTGGCTTGAATTACAAAGAAGAAGAATGTGCAACTGCGAAATAAGCTTTGTGCATCAAGCGGTTAGTCAAAGAATTAAGTTTAGTTGTCCGTGAACCATCAATCATTTCGCGTAGTTCAATAAGTATCAAAGGTTAAAACTGTTTGTAAATTGTCTGAAACAATTTGTGAACGCTTTATCATCAGTGAGTTGAGGAACATTTCGTATTCATAAGTTCGCGAACTATTCATATCAATTCGTGTACTCAAGTTACAAAAAGTTTTCAGGAACCTCTCAAAATCAACCAGCATACTGACCAAATCATTCTGTGTACTTGATGATTCAAAAGTGTCCAAAAACATCTCAATATCAACCAGTTCGCTAAATGACCAAATAAATTCGTGTACGCAACGAGAATAGTTCATCAAGTATTATTATTTATGTTTGAAGTTCGTGTACAAACCAAACCAGTTCGTGAAGGTAACTTGATTTCTCCTACAAACTTTATACGCAAAAACAATACTTTGAACAATAAACTTTTATCATTGCTTGAATTTATAATTCGAGACTAGCTTGAACTAGAGATTTCTTCTTTGTAATATTCATCATATACTAAATTCATACGACATTATTTCGGTAGATAGAATGGTAGATAATATGAGTAATAGGTTAGTCAGTCTTCAAATACCTTTGTTGATGAAGTCCCTTAGATTTCTACGTTGTTCTTTAGTCTTCAATCATCAAGGTCGATTAGTAAATTCAGATACTCAACTAACATGTTATATTCCTAGTCCGAGATCGACCTTCTTAGACTATAAATCGAGATATAGTTTTGATCAACTAAATCTGACGACAAGCTTGATATACCAAAATGTGTGAGTTTGACCGAGCATTGCTCTAACACATATTTTTCTCTGGAAATATGCTCATTGACTCCTTCCTACCAATGCTTAGATGCCAACATCCTGAATTATGTTCATCACACATGCAAATCCTGAAATTATGCGGAAGAAAATATCACTCATCTCCTAATGCACTACCCTTTTGTTATGTCTGTCTGGCATATTTTTTTTGTAGCTAAGAACCACCTTTTTGGTACTTCTAATGACTTCCATGATTGGATGAATTATTGGTTCCAAAATAGCTGCATTGCAAATGTTTTCGCACTAATTTATGCTACTATCTATTGTTTTGTCTGCAACGCAAGGTGTGACCATATTTTTTTTAAAAAAATACTATAAATGTTACCAATACGGTTAAAAACATAAAATAACATCTTTGCTCCTACAACAAGGTGATCCATAACCAGGGACACATCCTAAATAATCCCTACTTTCGAGTAGGAACACGGAGATCACTAAAAGTCCGCATACATCTCACAGGGAAAATTTGGCATCAAAATAAGTATTTATATTCTGCAAAGTACTAAACACTCTACAAATGTAACTAATATTGCTCTCAGGAAACTTTGTTGGAGCAAGAGGATTCCCTAATTAAAGATGCAGTGAGAGAGATAAGGAATGTGGAAGGCTAATGTGGATTTTGAAGTTGAAGATGCCTCGATCCTAAACCATTTGCGTGAAAGATGTGAAAGAAAAGTACATGGGAGATTCAGTCTGAAATTTCACCGCAGTATCAGTTATCTTGTATCCAGGGGAATTAACGAGATTACTTTTGTTCTTGGAAACCTTAACATTGTCCAAAGGTAGCATAATAAACTTGTTGCTTAACTTGCTTTGTTATGTTCTAGATCAAATAGTCACGGAAACTTCTAATAAAAATGTGTCAACCTAACTAATTTTGTTTAGTTATTCAGATAATGGTAATAGAAATGAGTAAACCTAATCAAGTTGCATGATGGTAGTCATGACGCTGCAGATGGAGTCATTGCTATCCGAACTTACGTTGTTTATTTAGGCAAGCAGGGCCCACCCTAAGGGAAAGTCAACGAAAATTGACTTCGGGGCAGCACGGAACAAGGGAAGCAAAGTCGTGCTTTGCTTGAGGATTTATTTAATTATTATTTGGAGGTTTTGGTGAATATTCGTAGACTAAAAGGACAAACTTTGAATAATGAAGGGGCAGTAAATAAGTTTGATAATGTGTGGTCCCTCAGGTAATTAAGAGGTCTAAAATATCCCCAACTTGATTTCCTATTTAGCTAGTCAATTCGGTAAACTTGAAAAAAAGGGTAAGGATATACTATACATTGCCATTACTTTTTCTATTAGAATCAAAGTCATATGGTGTTGGCATCATCCATGACTCATCTATTAATGGTTACATTTTTGATTGACATACATCAGAAGTGGCATGGTCTATACATTTGTGTTCCTTTGGATTTGTTTTGTTCTAATTTTTGAAAATTGATGATGATTTTTCTTTTCAATGTAGTTTATTAGTTATCTTGCATTGACAAACAAAAACCCTGCACGTAGTGTTCTCGATCAAATACCTTACTGAATCAAAGATTGACATCTACAACTTTGTACTAGATTACATTCGTGACATATGAATTACTAACAAAGTGTTTGATCCATTTTGTTAACGCTACCATTTTGTAAAATCAAATGCAAAAGAAAATTACATAAATGAGAAGAAATGTTCACTATATATGAGGGCATAGTTTTGAAAGTGTGCAATTTGTCTCATAATAGCTTGAATCTCTCTCGTTATCTCCTTATCACTCTTTTCCTTGGAAACCCTTCAAAAACCCCACATCAACCTTAAGTTTAGTAACCATAGAGTTAAATTTCTTATAATTCAAAGAAATGGTCTAAATGAGATAAGTACCCTTTTTCGGCAACTTCTTTGTCAGTCTATATACTGAAATTCCACCTCTCTAAAACTTCATTAGTTTGTTTGCTCATTATTACCAAAACGACCCTTTGCAACTGTCCTGCTTCCAACCATTCTAATTTATTTATTTTTTAAAAACGTTATCAAAATTAGGGCTTCAAAAGTAACGTACTGCTAGAATATCGTGAACAAGACACCACGGTAACAGTGCTCACACAAATATATAAAAATATATTTCAAATTGGAGGAATCACAAGGAATTATTATGCGACCAGTTACCTGCCTCAACATCCCTCACCCAGATATACTAGTCAATAACCAAATCTGGATCATAAAGAACTAACTTTGTTTTCGGCACATGCATTAGTCTTATAAGAGCATCTTCAATAGAGGATGAAAGTATTATTTTTTCATGACACATAGGATTTTAGAACCCCATTTAACAATAGTTAGGTCTTACAAACTAGGAGGGATAAGATATTAAATATGAGGGTATTAAAGAAAGTCTTAACAAAACCTTCGAATTCATCTCCATGTCATATTTTTCATTAATTTTCTTTTTCAATAAATATTCAAACTCAAATCAAAAGGTTGAGATTTTATCACGTAAAATATTCTGATGGTTAAATCTTGTGTTATTGGAGATAGTTTATTAGTTATAAGGTCCTATTTTTACTACATCTTTAAACCCTCCTAAATAAAGATTTTAATAAGACATCCACGTAGAAATACCCACTACTCCTCACTCTCGTACCAAGGATGCCAAGTAGTTTGTCTCTATAGTTCTCAAATTAATTTGTTGTCAAAGTAGTTCTAGTTGAATATTTCTTGTTTCTAATGAAAGTAATTTATCAATCCTAAAAACAAGTACGACAGGGTCTTCATCCCAAAAAAAAAAAATGGAACTTGCTCGAGATTCAACAGTGGTTATAAATTATGAAAATAGTAGTAGTATCAATATTTTAGGATCGTCCACATCTCAGTCACCTTTAGATGTTTGCCACCACTAAAACTATTCATGTACCTGCATAACCAATTACGCATGGTCCATCCCTAATTGTAGATTTCCACTTTATTGTAGGCCAAGTTTCAGTTTCTTAGGCTCATAAAATTTCCCTCGAGTCACTCTTTTATTTTTAAACTCCGAAAGTATAACATCTCATATTTGTTTAGGAACTATAATTTTGGGCATACCAAAATCTTCCAAGGCATACTGAATGAAAACAAAAAAGGTTGTGAAATAGCAAAATCAGATAATCCCTTAATCCAATTTTTTTTAATGACAAATCTGCCCTTTACGTATTAGTGTTAATAATCTTGATTAGTGATTAAATATTTTGTTTAGTGATTAAAATAATTTTCGGAATTATAAGAGTTGTTTAGATGAAAAATTTGAGGAAAAAAAAAATCAAAGTTTTGGTTTGGTTAAGAAGGAGAGAAAGAGAAGGAGAAAGTGAGAAAATTCTAATTCTTGATTCAATGGAGGATGAGGAGGGTCATCATTCATCTAAAAAACCTAGGAAAATACATATCAACTATAACAATGATCCAGAAATGGCTGATTTCTTAGATTATGAGAATGATTTTACACCCACTCAAACTCAAGCTCAAACTCAAACACAAACTCAAGATGATGATTTTTATGAGCCAAATCCTGATGATGAAGACATTGATGAGGAACCCAATGCTTCTAATACACAGGTACACTTATATCCTATACTTAATCTCACTTCTATAGCTCTCAATTATCAAAAGTTAGGTTTTTTGAATCATGGTTCGGCGAAACAGGTTGAGGTTAGGCTCACATCTATGAGCCGAATCTACCAATTGATGAACGCTTCGGCTTACTGAATCTGTTTACTGCATGCGCCGAACCTATAATTTCCAATTCCAACCCTTTTGCTAAACACTAGTTCGGCTTATATGAAAGTTTCATAGTAAGCCGAACAACATCCTGAATAGCCCGGAATAGAATCATTACTAATTCGGCTTACATATCCAAAATCGTATGTGCCGAACATAATTTTTTAATTTCTGGGTTGAAATATTGTTACTGGTTCGGCACATATGGAGAATATCGTATCAGCCGAAACCTCTTATGTTCAAGGTTCGACACATAATATGATTATCGTTTGAGCCGAACATGAATTTGTTACTTTTTGGGTTAAAATATTGTTCGTGGTTCGGCACATATTGAGGATATCGTATAAGCCGAAACCTGTAAATGTTTATAGTTCGGCACATAATGTGATTATCGAATGCGCCGAACCTTGTTATTATATTCCCTTTCTAGTGTTTAACCTTGTGATATTCTTTGTAGATCGTGCTTGGACCCATGGAAAATCAACCTGATCCAGTAGACATAATTCACGAGGATACCAAGGATCACTTCCAAAATGATTTGGTATGTAAGAACCTTTTGTTTACCTTAATGTTGTCGGAATATTCCAAAGTTTTTCTTACAAATTACTTGTTTTGGAATGAACGTAGATATGGAAAACTAAACCAGAAGTTCTGGATTGGCTTGAGGAACACGCGATGAAGATAAATTGTGTACTAGTTAAAGGACAACAAATCCGATGTGATCGGTTTGAAATGATTTGTGAGCGTAGTGGAACCGGCGCTAGCAAGGTTAAAAAGGGTACTGTATACGTTGGGAAGACCGGGAGAAAGAATAGGACGAAGACGAACAAAAGAAATTGCCCTTTCAAGATCGTCTTCAACCTCAAGAATAAGTCCATGAACAAAGAAGATCAATATTGGATAATGAATAAAGATATGGATTGTCGTCATAACCACCCACGTCCCAAAGACCTTCATGGACATGCGAAAGTAGCGCGACTCAAACCCGACGAGATGCTAGAAGTGGATAAAATGACACGAGCACGTTTGCCACCTTCTAGGATTCTTAGCAAATTGAAGGCGGACAACAAGAATAACAAGTCGACTATGCAAACTATCTACAATGCAAGACAAAAGATTAGAATACTCAATTTGAAAGGTAGGATGGTGATGCAACAAGTAATGTGGTTAAAGGTGAAGAATAACTACGCTTGCCAAAAGAAGTTGGATGACTTCGGTCAAGTCACACACCTTTTCCTTGCCCACCCGGAATGCGCCCAATTGGCTCTATGCTTCCCACAAGTTATTATATTGGATTGCACGTACAAGACTAATAAATATGAGATGACGTTGATGAAAATTGTGGGGCATACTTCGACAAAGGCACCGTTCACCGTGGATTTTTGTTTCATGAAAAACAAGAATAAATAGAGTTATGTTTGGGGGTTAGAACAATTGAAGTTAATCTTCCGGGAGGGTGCTCTTCCTAAAGTGTTCGTTTCCGATCAAGATTCATCGTTGATGTATGCTATTAAGAAGGTATTTCCGGATGCATTCAATTTTATTTGTACGTTTCACATATGGTGCAATGTGAGGAAAAAATGTCAACCGATAATTCAACCACTTAAGTTGAAAGAATTAGAGAATATTGCTAAGCTACCGTTGGAGACACGAGTAAAGAAAAAGAAGGAATTCTTGAAAGCATATGAACATAATGAGATGTTGTGGGCTTCTTTCTAAGGCGAATGGGAAGCTTTGATATGGTCAATCACCGAGGATGTCTATGAAGAAAATTTTAAAATGCTTATTAAGCATTGGAAGACCGCCTACCCCGATGTCATTACTTACTTGGTCAAAGATGTGTTGGAACCTAATAAAGAAAGGTTCGTGAGTTGTTTCACAAATCGGCACAAACACTTCGACAACGAAGCCACAAGTATGGTAGAGTCGGCTCATTATCGGTTGAAGAAGAACCTTTTTGGTTGTGTTGACACTTTTGTCACAGTTTTTGATGCAATTGATGAATATTTCAAAAGTGATGTTGTGAGAATTAAAACCGCGTTCGAGCATGACCTTATGTTTAGACACAAGAATTATGGTACTAATTGGCTACGGGAATTAACTTATAGAGTCTCCCATATATGCATCGACTTGTTGATGAAAGAAGTGGATTTGATTAAGACATTAGGCGCCACCTTGGAGGAAGAGTGTGTTTGTATAATGAAGAAATCTATGGGACTTCCATGCCGCCATGACCTACTTTGGTACAAAGATGGTATCATACCATTTGAGGATATTGATCATTTTTGGAAACAATTAAGCTTCGATCCTCTCCCAACCGAAGACGATGAGGATGATCTAGAGATATGGGACACGAAAAATGGGAAAAAATTGGCGGAGATGTATAGGAATATGTCCTTACCTCAAAAGAAATTCCTATGGGACAACATGATGCCGTTCATGTATCCTTTCACCCAAGAAAATATTTTGGAACCGGAGAAGAGTGACCCGAAAGGTAGGAAGAGTAAGAAAATGAATAATTTTCAAACTAGACAAGCCAACAAGGAACTATTTGCTAATAAAAGGAATCCATCCGGAGTTGAGTACCATGATGCAAGGTTTTAAAAGGCAAAGAAAGAAATTGAGAAGTTGATGAAGAAGGAAGAAGTCAAAGTTCCAAAAAAACGAGGTCGCCCGAGTATTCAAAAATCGGAAACAAGTAACAAAGAGGTGAATGATAATGATTGTCCGTCACAAGCTAAGGATAGTAAAGAGGATGTCAAGGGGAAGGCTAAGATGTATCCTTCACAAACTAAGATAAAGGAGAAAAGGACCGTACATGAAATTGGTAGGATGAGAGGACCCAAAAGAGATAAGTCCGGTAGGTATATGAGGCCTATCAATTTTATATACGATAACTACTTGGAAGATCTATCGCCAATAATTCATGAGCATATTATAGCAATGGACGACGTGCAAGGCGATGGAAATTGTGGTTATTACGTCACGACGGAACAACTTGGTCCTTTTATGGAAGGGAATAATCCGGTGCCCCCTGAAAATGAAGTGAACTATATTCGGCAACGATTGTTACAAACCCTACGTAAAACAAAGAATTCTATAAGACAATGATGAGAACAGGTCCAAGAAAAGATGCAGGGGTGGCAGCGGAGTACGTTGCATTCGAACGTCGTTTGCATGGGGATTTTATCATTACCGAAGAACATTGGATGGCAATGCCCATTTGTGGGTTTTTAATAGCGGAGACATTCAATTGCGTCGTACATTGTTTCGCATGGACGGGTAGTAGCTTTACTTACGCGCCTCCAACAAAACCTTGCAATGATGGTGTAAAGGATAGAAGACTTGTTCTTGGATTTGTTCAAAATTGTCATTTTATCGGCCTCAAACTTAGACCCGGTTTCCCATTACCACCCTTGATGAGTGCAGCCTTTTGGCCTAGATTTGAAAATAATTTTGCGATGGATTGGTGTGCAAATTATGCGACAGAAATGGATCTTTGGAAATCTTTGCATGTGCAGCCTCCAAGTGGACAAGTAATTACGTTTTCAAGTGATGAGGATGAAGATGTTAAGCAAGAGGTCAGTGAAGATGATGAGAATGAGGTCAGTGAAGATGATGAGAAAGAGGTCAGTGAAGAGGATGAGATTCGTTTAGGATCTCCATAAAAAATGTTTCATGGATTTATCCGTTTATTTTGTGTCAGGTTCGGCTTATAAGAACAATTCACTGAAAGCCGAACCTGACAACAAAAAAATACCAGAGTTTTTTTGTCAGGTTCGGCTTATAATATTATTTCAGTGCAAGCCGAACCTTGAAACTTTAAAAAACCAGAATTACTTTGCTAGGTTCGGCTTGTAGTATATTTCTGAAGAAATACGAACCTTTCATGATTCATGAACACAAGAATTATTATATCATTCCAAATAGACTTTTCAAATTCATAGAAATTGTGGATTACATTCCTGCTACATAGTAGGCTTGCAATTAATTTCTAATATCCTAAACGGGTAATGAGAAACCTTCTAAGAATGTGGTAGTGATCTTTGTATTTGAAATTCTTTCCCTTCCATCGTCGCCATTCCTCTAGAGCTCGAACTTCAATCTCAGAGTTTGTTTCACCTTTGAGTCGATATCGACTCACAATCCGAACTAAAGCTATGAAGTCTGTGACTTTTTTCTTAATACTTATAATTCGGCAAAACAAGGACGCATATCCCGATTGTGAGGATTACCTGTTTCCGTGCTGAAGGCTTCATGAATTCTAACCAAGTAGTACATACTCATCAGACCATTTACTCGTCGTTCTTCTTTGGATAGTATGCTACATAATTAGTGCAAAGAGATAAATCTTCTTCTAGAGTAAACTTAGGAGTTGGGGTGCCATTTGTTGAGCATATGTGGTTAAGAATATGAAAAAACATGTAGGTATATATAGAATATAGTTTTACAACGGCTATATCTTTCAAAAAAAGAGTCGTTCCTAGATTTTCGTGAAAAAAAGTAAGGTTCGGCTTATAGAAATTTTAGAACATAAGCCGAACCTATATAAGTAACGACTATTTTTTAAAAAAATTTGAAAATTTTTACAGATTCGGCTCACCATATTGGTGAGATTTAAGCCGAACTATATACTGGATTACACCAATAATGATTTTTAAGGCTCGGCTTATAACTCAAATTATAGAAAAAGCCGAACCTGAAGGACAAATGATTCGGCGCGTAACTAACATTAGAGGATAAGCCGAACTCTATACATTCGGCGCATAACTGTTAAGCTATTCATTAAAACATGAAATTGAAGGTGTCCATAACCCAATCCCAGCACCATTAAAAACAAAGTTGAGCACCTAAAAGCAAAGGTGTTTGCAACACCATAAAAGTGTACTTAAAACTTAAGAAAAACATTAAAAGGAAGTTGGAAACATAAAAGGGCATTTAACCACGACCCCTCTTCTTAGTGGTAGGCCTTTGTTCGGGTTCCTCGGGTCCTTGTCCTTTGTTGATGATTGCATCCCACTTGTTGATGAGGTATTTTTGTTCTTCCACGGTCATTGGTGTTTTGCAACCAAGTTTGGCCTTCATTTTTTTCAACATCTCCCTACCCGCGGCATTGGTCCTGACACAAGTATGAAAGTTATAAGACTAATTCGGCGCAAGTATGAATCATGTCTTGAAATTTTTATTAGCACAGAGAGTGGATCGGCTCATACCACAAAACAATTATAAGCCGATCCTATATATTCGGCTCACAACCGATACCGTCGAATAAGCCGAATCTATGATTATGAACTCAAACATGTATTCGGCGCAACATGATATCATATAAATAAGCCGATCCTATACACTTGTAAAATTTATGAAATTTTAACAATGATATTCGGCGCAACCCTAATACTATCGAACAAGCCGAATCTAGACTTATGAATTGAAACATTTATTCGGTGCAAAACTAATACAACCATACAAGCCGATCCTAAGCACATGCAAAAATTCTGAAATTCAAACAACATTTATTCGGCACAAAACTAATACAATCATACAAGCCGATCCTAAGCACATGCAAAAATTCTGAAATTCAAACAACATTTATTCGGCACAAAACTAATACTACCATACAAGCCGATCCTACGCACATGCAAAATTTCTGAAATTCACAAAACATATTCGGCACAAAACTAACACCATCGAATAAGCCAATTCTAAATATAAGTCTCTGTGTCACTAAGTTCGGCATAAAACGGATTTCAGATCTACGCCGAGCCGTTCATATGCACTTTCAGGGTTCAGTTCCAAGAACAGCTCGACGCACATCTAACATTTGTTTTACGCCGAACCATACCCTGTAACCGCCGCAGAACACATGATTTTGACGAATTAAATCGACCAAAACAACCAAAAAAATCAAATATGAGATGGGTTTGTAGAACTAACCTTCTTATTCTCATTTCCGGAGTTGGTTCTTATTCAATCTCTTCTTCCGGTTGATTTTGTGGTTGATTTTGAGTTTGTTCTTCACTCTCTAAATCTTCTTCTTCATCAATAGGTTGTTCAATCGATCGATTTGAACGAGATACTGCCTTACGATGACCCATTATATAGATGAGTTTAATCGTCGATTAAAGTTTCACGAATCGACAATTAAATTTCCGCGATGAAAAAAAAAGAAAGGAAAGGGTGAATGAGTTCGGCTGTGGAGAGGAAGAAGAAGAAGGTGAATGAAACTGATTTTAGGTGTAGTTGATTATAGGTTTTGTATTAGGATTAGGGATAGATTAGTAGTAATTTAAAGGATTTAAGGGCATATAGGTAATTGAACCACCCCATAGGGTACCCCTTATAAGGTCACCCAAGTTAATACTAGTGCTTTGTATGCCTAAAAAAATTTTGGTATGCCCAAAATCAGGGTTCTTCTTTAGGTGTGAAGTTGTTTTTAAACAACATAAACCCTATCTCATAGCAATACAAGCCCACCACCTCCGCAAAAGTGCTTCTCCAAGTTGTTGATTTGCATTCTTCAAATTTAAGGCAAAGATTTTTCGCAAACCAACGAATATCCAAAATTTCTTTAAGCAAAGACCATGGAGTGTGATTCTCGTTCCAAATGAAGGAGCTTAGAACATTTGACTAAATTTAATACCACTATGAGCAGGGGGAAGCCACTTTCCCCAATTATCCGTCAAACACTCCTTCACTGAAAGGAGTGTGTAAATGAGGAGACTAAGAGCGTCCACAGTGGGAGAGTAAACCCAAATATTTGGTCTATTGAACAGATGTAGTGGAACGTACTATCGATCAAATTTTGATCAACGACTAAAATCCAGAGTATATTTGGTCTGGGACCAAGACTAAACTCAGATATAGTCGAGCGTTGATATACTTCACGCCCCACCACCAGGCGGACATATAGTGCACGTCCCACATCAGGCGTTGGTATAGTCTACGTCCCACACCAGGCGTTGGTATAGTTTACGCTTCACATGGGGCGTACGTAAAGTCTACGCCCCATTTTTTTTTTTTAAATTATTTTGTATGGGGCGGGCATTATACCCCCGCCCCATTCTTTGTTTCCAAAATCATTTTAGTGGGGCGGGCATTATACCTCCGCCCCACTTCTTTCATTTTTTTTTTTTAGTGCACGTCCCAATCAAGCGTTGGTATAGTCTACGCCCCACACCAGGCGAACGTATAATGTACGTCTGACAAAATTTAGACTTTCCACCGTAGCGTCACACACCATACTAAACCTAAAATTTGATCTTTTTTTTCCTCTTTGGTCTTTGGTCTTTGGTTATACTCGCACCATTGCAGTTGCTCTAAACGACTGATCATTAGCGGTTTAAAAGAATTTTTTTTTTTTTTATCCTGGGTGGCTGATCATTGTCCACCAGACATTTTAATTTATTATTTTCAAATCCTTAACGTGAGTCCAATTTGTTTTTAAATAATAATAACTTAAACACTTAGAATAATAATAATAACTTAAACACATTTGTACAGGGACCCGGCCGAGTCAAAGAATTCCAGATAAACAGCTTCTCCAATGGTTCACGTGGCACCACCTTAAAGACATCCTCTTGATATTTATTTATTATAGAAGACTATTATTGGGGCGTCACATTTCATTAGAGGGGCGTCATCTAATAGGACAAAAACGGGTCACCCATAAATAATATCAAAAATCCCTTATCTAAAATAATTTTGTAATAACTAAACAACTCTTATTTAGTTAATTTTAATTTAATTTAATTAGATAAAAATTAAATTAATGAATTTTGTTGTGTACTTGGTGAATTCTGGGACAAAGTTTTTGTAGGAAGAAAAACTGATCGTAAAATAAACTTCTACGGTTGGAAATAATCCAAATATGGACGTAAAATCACTTCTACGGTTGGAATTAAAAGAAAATTAGACATAAAATCAGATTCTACGGTTGGAATTAAAAGGAACCTGGACGTAAAATGAGCTTCTACGGTTGGAACTAATTCAAACCTGGACGTAAAACTACATGCAAATAAAATTCTACGGTTGGAATTAATCCAAACCGGGACGTAAAATCACTTCTACGGTTGGAAATAATGTAAACCTGGACGTAAAATCACTTTTACGGTTGGAATTAAAAAAAACTGGACGTAAAATCGGATTCTACGGTTGGAATTGAAAGAAACCTGGACGTAAAATGAGCTTCTACGGTTGGAACTAATCCAAACCTGGACGTAAAACTACATGAAAATAAAATTCTACGGTTGGAATTAATTCAAATCTGGACGTGAAATCACCTACGGTTTTTAAGTTTTTATTTTAATTAAAGGGTAATCTAGACATTTTATATATGTGTTAGGATATCCCATAACCACTTTTTTGGACATTAATAATCCAAATGAAGCCCCTCTATTGGAGTGTGACGCCCCAATAATAACCTTCTTATTATATTAGGGAATAAGTTTCTCATCATAACGAGTATAAAATTTTAATCTTGGACTCATAAATTTTTATCATCCATTTATTGATAGGTCAATTCAGATTAATAATTTTTTCTTCACAAACATTCAATCGGAGAAGCCTGTAGGGTGTTTTCCCCACTTTCCCATATAGTAAATCTTATGACGCTCATTAATTTTTAAAACACTCCTCTACCCCACAACCCTTGCTCGTAGCAATTAGATTGTCTGTCACCACGGCAGGAATTCATTACCTGTTAGCCGCTTTAAGGGCAATTTTCCCACTCGTAGCCAAACCGTTGGAATCCTTAAGACCCGATTGGCTCCAAAGACTGATGTGGCTCCAATTTGGGGTCATAAGGCTCAATTGGCTTCCAAAGGCTGATGTGGCTCCCTTTTGGAGCTTCATAAGACTCGGTCTAAATTGACAATGAAATTAGCAGCGCTGATTAAGGGAAGGAAAAAGGGTCACTGATGTTGGTTCAAAGAATAAGCTAACACTGAAAGGCACGGAAGAGGAATTGAACTATACTACATCGCAAATATATCAAGTTATTATATAATACACAGGATATCTATCTGCCTCTCAATCAAGACAGTTTTTTGCTTGTATACTATAATATTCTAAGCGACCAGTATAAAATCATTGCGGGGATTGAAGCACCGTGAGATAATAAGGATTTCCTTGACTTGTTCCTGAAGATTGACTTGTTTTTTCTCCAGAAATCCGTTCATCACCAGATACTTGAAGGCTCCAATTTATAGTATAGCTTGACAGATCGTAAGTCCCAGGAGAGAACAAACAAACCCGCAGAGGAACTTTAACCGTAGAAAATGGACCAAGTTCTAACCGTTTAGAACTAGATGCTGACCAAATAAAAGGAGCACCACCATCAGATGATGACTTTGTAACTTGTGTTCCAATGGTGTTGTTGGGTGAATCTTTGGAATCATCTGTCGATGCTATATTGTGCCATCCTACTTGGAGTCCAGTTGAAGCTGGTGATGGAGGTGCAGCAACAGTATCACGCAAGTGACCACCAGTACTGGTATCGACTGTATTAACTCGAATAGAAGCACCAGAATCTGATGAGTTGTGGATTGTCAGGAAAAGTTCAATCTCGCAGAAAGAGATTGAGAAGTCGTGATTCAAAGCTCGTGGCCCATCCATCAGCCACCACACAGGGCTTGTGCTTGCAATACTAGAGAGAAAGAAAAAAAGCAAATTAATACATAAAAACGAGAATGTTAGCCCAATTTAGAATTTGAAAATGAAGACCACCTATGAGAAACTGATACTAACCTGCGGCTGTATAGATGATGAGAAAACAGACGTGAGGAACTTGATGGGCCAGTTATTGATTCTTGAAGCTGAGAGATTAATATAAAGTTTGCAATGCTTGGATTTCCCTGGTGCAAAGCATAACAATAAGAAAATAAAACATCCAACAGTAGTAATGATATGGGTTTTCATTATTTTGGAGTCTAATGCATTTACCAAAACTGCAGGAAAATGTGACTAATGGATACTACATTGGGATTTCTCACAAATAAACCATATTTGCATCCTTAAAGTTTAAACCCCTTGAGTGCTATATTCAGAATCGCTCATCCTCATTGGCATTCGGTTTGCAGTCATGCTTAATGAACTGAGCATATATATTCCGTGTGAATGTGTTGTATGTTCACAATATTACTGATTTGCATATCTTCTATAATTCAATATGTGTTGACTGAGATACAGGCTCTTGAAAGTGCAGTCTCAAAATCTCGAACATCACAACCACTTGTAGTAAAATGTTTCCGGAGGACTTGAGTATACCAGTGTAACATGGTGGGTTGAATATCCAAGTACCCACCACCCACATAATGTGGACTTCCATCCCACCTAGGTGAACACTTTTCAGGATTATTTCCTATTGCAAGATTCTCTATATCATAAAGTAGGAGGAAAGGACAACGAAAATTGACGCTTTGATTTCAACTGGGATCCAACAACATAAGCTACTTAGTAGTATTGAAGACCATCTGAAGGAATTCATGTGGTGAAATTTTTAAAAGCCAATCCCATATTTTAAGCGATGCAGGAACTTATATGCAGCATTTCAAAACTTGAGCACTTGCATCATTAAGTAGGTAAATATACTGAACCTGATTTGACATTTCCTGGTGCAACCTGTCATGATGGTGAAAAGCTGCTATAGGTGTACCAGACATATCAAACATTGCTTCACTGCCGTCCACACCCAATCGTACATCAGTTCCACCGACAGAGCTGTGAGTCGATAATGTTTCATCATTGGTTAATTTACTACAGTCCTGATATATAAGAGAAATCAGTAAGTAAGCAAATTAAAGAGGAACTGTTTTGTATCAAATAAAACAATCGATTATGTGGCCGTAAAATCGACATCTACCCTAATTAATTACTGGTACCAACTTAGGCCAGAGATGAAAGTAAACAATGAACAGCAGAATCACAAAAACAATAATGACTTTCTCCTCAAAATATAATTTCTGAATTACCCTAACCCTACAACAAAACGACACAGAACCCTATCATTTTATCTTGACAATCAATACATAATCGTTTGGTAACCATAACCATCAGCAACATTAGATGGACCTAGGAACAATTCTCAAAGAGTGTTGACAAATCACCACGGCTAATGCCCATTTATTGTAGATAGGTGACTAGCTATGAACTTGATTCCCATTAGACAAACAGAGTCTACTTAACTGCTGGAGGATGCGTTTTTTCATGGCACAGTAGTGAAAGTGAAGCTACAAACCTCAAGTTTAAAAAAGCATGATAATGCTTGATTAGCAACTAATGCTTGTGAGGGACAAATTGGACCATCAGATGAGAGTGGTAAGATTTTCCACTGGTGTCCAATGGACGATAACTGTCGAAGATGGTAAGTCTCAGAACTGGTTCTGTTCACAATATCCATGCGCACAAGGAATTCCTGCAATCTTGAAGGACACGGGCTGATCTTGACCGACACATCCAATGATGGTAAGGCCTGTTAAAAGAAAAATAAACAATAATGAAGGTCAGTGCACATCATATACTAAGCTTTCAAGCTACCAGATTGGTAAATAAACCAAGTCTAATACTACATTCTGAGCCAAATCATTGGTATAAACAAAATACAAACTACAACCAAACATAATGCTGACTATAAATCAATTGGAGAAAAATTAGTAGAGAATCACCAACAAGGATACTATTTTACAGAGTTGAAGTAAGCATTGTGGCGCTCCGCAGTTCACATATTTACAATAAAATAGATAATAATATTTCTCATGTGCACTCTTTTGGGGACAAAGAAACCAAGTGATCTGCAACTAAGACTATAAGAGTGAAAATTGAGAATAACCAGAAGGCCATACCTCCAGATCATAATGCATTCGAAGAGTACGAAATTTCATCCCACTTGATATATCTTCCATTTCATAGTATATTGATATAAACAATGAGATGCTTCCGGGATCTCCCAGTTGCAACCAAAGAGGCCATGATAATATCTGGTGTCCTCCTACTGTCACATCCTTCACAAAACAAAGACGTGAAACATAAACACAAGCAAAAGGAGAGACAAACATTGTACCCAAATCTCGGAAACACCACAGTTGGTGGTGAACGTTATGCTGTTGGTGACAATTTAAACCAGGCTTCAATCCCCGTAAGTATCAGATATTGTCAACTTCTCTAAAAGAACTTCACTCACTCTCATAAAAAAGATAAGTAAAGTCGGAGGTACAAGAATTAATGAACAACTAACCTCTGGAAATTGAAACACAAGGCCATCGGACCCCTCAACTGAGTACAACTCTCTGCTAGCCGAGGTTTTCTGTTTATGTAGACAAGCAGGAAATTCTGCATTCATATCTTCGCGATAACCTGGAATTAAACATCTTGGTCGATTGATCTTCATCTTAAGATTCTGCAAACATTTAAATCGAAAAGATCAATTTAAGCTTCTGAGCTTGTACAAACTAGAGGGCAAGTTTGTCACACGTGAAAGGCAGAAAGGCACATCAAAAATGCATCAGAATTAGATATTAAATACAGAAAATAATAACACAATATAACCAAATTATAGACAGGAAAGTGACATCTACAGCTTATACAAATATCAGCCATAGAAATCAATTACTGTATCAGTGACTTCAATCTAAATACATTATCTTAGCTGTAAAATTGAGAACACAGAGGAACAAGAGACGAAAGAGGAAGAGAGCAGAGAAGATAAGAGGAAGAGGATGAAGCCTGAATCTACACCGCCACGTATTGGCCAAGTGATATTCTGCTTTTAAATTTAGACAACCAACAGAAAGAAATTTGCTCAAAGACTTGAGACAGAAAAAAATGACCGCGTAATCATTTCATGGTAATAGATGTATATCACAAGGAACCTAGCCATCTAGGAATGAAGACCGTTTGCCTTTTACTAACCAATGTTACACCCATCCAATATGTTACATGAGAGGCAACACCACTATACAGCCTACCTTGAGAGGAAATTCTGATGTGTTCCTCAACTTCAAAACAAGACGATGCAACTCCCCAGCATATGTTCTTTTCGGTATATGCTGGATGCAACCCTCCAGCTTTGGCAGAGCCTAGTGCAAAGGACACCAAAACACAAATTAAAATATTTAACATCAAAAAGAAATTAAAAAAAAAAAAAACTGAAAATTTGGCGTGGCCAAAGTTTCACCATAGAGCTCGAAAAGGACTACATTCTTTTGGTATTGGGGGTTGGGATATTTACAACAGAATATGCACCTTGATCACTGTAAACTTCAGATTATTGCTTGAAGATGGCTTAGCTTTTCTTCCCTTAACACTTTTCTTCTTTACTTGAGCAGAATCAAAATTATGATAACCAACTACAGAATCTGAAAATTTCCATCTGACACCGACAATGTTTAGAATACCTTCCACTCTGGGTGTGATAGTCAATTGGATCTGAGAATTAAAAAGATTTCCAAATTAGTACTACTTTATGACATGTTGATGTGATATAATTAAAAAAAAAAATAGCCATATAAAAATGAACGCATACAAACAACTATATTTTCGCCTGTAAATCAGCACTGCCTGCAAACTAACAATCATGTTACCTAGTAAATTTTAACAGTCAAAGCGCTACAAGAAGAACATACCGAAGGCTGCTCTTGAGAGAAAAGCAACTATGCACTAGACAGTGCCTATCGAACAATGTAGTAAATGAACAGTTAATGCATCCGAAAAGCGAATATGCTAGCTAAAGCCTTGTTCAGGCTAAGAAAATAAATGATCCATTTTAAACCTGTTGAAGAGTCTTTAAAAGAAATTTTCTGGTGGCCCTTAACAAAACTTTGGCCTAGTTTACCTTTTTCTAAAAGTTACCCCCTATGATCCTTTGATGTACTAGTACAAAGCATTTGGTGTTGTGCATCAGCCTCTTTATAGTACAATTAGTTTTCAATGCAGAAAGTCGGTCTGACTTCAACACTCTGCATATAGTAAAGTTTTCTGCTTATTTGCACTTTTAGATTCTCATGGCTGTCGAGAGTTTGATATACAATCTAGACTTTGCAGGTATAGAAGATGTAAGGAATTTAAGCTCCATCAATTTCTGACACTATTACATCATTCTAGTTCAGTCCAAATAAAATGAAAAAAAAAATTAAGTAATTAACAATCTACCAATATTATAAGCTCAAAACTCAAGCAGAAGGCAGAAGAAATTTAGTGATACCCTGAGAGACAAACTCAAAAAGCAAATTTTTATATCATGAAAGGATATCCTAAAACGTCATCCAGGCACTATAGAGGGGATTAACCATACCAAGAACAAGGATTATATAGCAATGTCCTAGCACTAGCATATGTAGTACATCACCTTATTATGGGTCAACGCAGAAGATTTTAGAGAATTGAGTAAATGTAACATTTACCAGAGTTGTTTCACGACCTCCAAGAGAAAAGTCGACCTCCGATAATATAAACGAAGAACTTCCAGCATTTTTCTCCCTACAGCATCAAACCATCAGCCCAGTTTATCAGCAACAGCAGTAGCAGCACTGATAAAAGGAAAAAAATAGTAATAAAGCAGTCTAAAGAATATATACCAACTGCCTTTCAACTTTTGGAGTTCCAGCTCATCCTGCAATGCAGATGCCAAATGAAGTCCGGTATCACTGACAGATTCATCACCTGACGCAACCAACATTTTGAACCATAAGATACGTGATTTAAGTAAACAAGATACAAACATTTAGGAATGTGAATACCAGCCATTGTCGTCTCTTCTTCTGACTGACATATGAGAGAAAGACCATTAACAGAGATTGGAATTTGAAGAGGGTTTCTGAATTCAATTTCAACGGTTATGGCTTCTGCAAATAAAGAAGAAAAGCAGAAAACATCAGCATTTGCACATTGCATCTTCAAGAATGTTCATATCATGGATATAAGAATCGTGATGCAGTCAGTGGGACTATGCTACAGCTGATCAGCTCACATATTATCAGTAACCTCGTGATAAGAATCTAGATAAAGATATATTATGGGAACTTGAGCTGAGATTCAAATTTCAGATCAAGCAAGAAAATAATCAATGGATGCTTTACCATCATCTTTAATGTCGAGTTGGATAAAAGCTATCCTACTAAGGAACAAAATTCAAACCACATCACCCAAATACAGAGTGAACTGCCAGAAAATCCAACAATTAGACATGCCCTTACATAATATTTCTTGATTTTTTTTTTTTGAAGCATGACATTTCCTTGATGAAACAGTCCCTTGCATTTATGATTTATCCCTCTGGATTTTAACTCTTTTGAAAAATAAACTCGAACACCCTTTGGCCTTTACCACACAAATATATATGTTAATCAGACTAAGGTACGTATAAGTGAACTAAGGCTTCACCAAGAAAAATCACCTTCCTTGGCCTAGTGGTAACTTGATCCTGGCGAAGTCTGGTGGGGAGTAGTGGGTGACAAAAGACTACTGCTTATCAGGCATAGGGTTCCTCAATTACGATGCACAAACATTACAAGGGAAAACATGAGGCCCAAGTTTCATTTTAACGCCATCTAATCCTACAAAGTTTACTTTCATAGAATTGGTTAATTGACTTCTCAAACGAAAAAGTGTGACTGAAGATGAAGACGGAGGCAACATCAATGAAATTGAATGAGCAAAAAAATAATATTCCTAAGCCTTATCTATACCTCCAGCTACACAGATATTAGAATCTTTATGTTTCTTTGAGTACTTAGGTTGCGATTCCAGCCAATTAAACCGCATGGTAGGTATTGAAGGAACCATATCCTCCTCCAGTGACCGCCACAAACTTTCTTTAACATTAACCTGGATTTTGGAAAGAAAAAAGAATCAACAACAGGCAACTAACTTGTAAAACCCGATTTAACAAACACATTAGATTGGATGCTTTACTAGGAGGGAAGTAAGTAACATCTTATTGTAGAACTAAATTTATATGAAAGAAGCCGCAATAACAATAACATACTCCGTGGTATGTAAAGGTCATTTAAATATCCTCCCACTGAACACATGGAAGAAGGGATGATTCAAACTTAACGAACATACTCATTAGTCGCATCAAATGTTACTGCTGAAAAGAAAATAAAGTCTGCCTAAACCGACTACATAGCTTATCCGTCAAAAATCATTTCTACATCCTTATGACTGTTTTTAGTTGTGTGCTATATATATGTCACCCTTATACTCTTGAACATAGACGAAATGGGCAACAACATTAATTTCCAGCCCTAACTAATTGACACAATTAAAAAAAATGCAGTTTTAAAACAAAAAAATCCAAATGAAAGCAAAAACAGTATGGGCACAAAAGATTTACAAATGGATACAAAACAAGTAAAAGAAACGTGTGATCTTTAAAACCAAATGAAAACATAATCACACAAAGATGATAACAAGAAGTTGCCTCATACCTAACCCTGAACCTAAAGCAACCATAATAAGACAGACGGAATGTTAATTCAAAAATGCCGGAGAGAGAGTCGGCAAGCTAAACCATTATTAATCCATCCACCAGTCTAGAGAATCTAACAAATGCTACCAGAATAAAATATACTGTGAGGCCAAAAGATGCAACGAGTCTACTTACAGCAGTAGGTGAAGCAAAAGTTCGATGATCTTCAAAAATTACTTTCAGAGATGGCAGGTTGATGGCGGGCAACTGAAGTTTGAATACCTCAAATGTCTTCCCCATTTTCTAGGTATGCCACATAAACCACAAAGTACAGTCAACATTCTGCCAAACAGATTCATAGAACTTTTACCATGCCACAACCATTCAATCATTAGATACACCCAGGATTGGACTAATACTCACCTGAACAATTTGAAGAAAGTCTCTTAGAAATAACTCTTGGGTAACGATAGACTGGTGACTACATGCCAGGATTTCTAACATATGTTTCATTGCAACATCAAATAACTCAAGAAAAGCGTACCACCTGCATCAATTTAGAGGGAACATCAAGAAATTTCCCAAGATCAAAACGAATTTGGTAAAATCTGGCACGCAAGCTTAAAAGCATTCTTGATTCAACTTACTTCCCCATATGAAAATGAACATGATCATTTATGTACTTCCAAGTGTCTCCTTTGTAAACAGAAAGAGCCCCTCTATATGTCCGAATTGCATGTTTCCGCTATAAATTGAAGAAAAAGGAAGAAAAACTTTGAGAAAACAAAGCAATGCTACACCCTACACATAAGGAAGAAAATTCAGTGACAGTACCTGATCAGATATATTGTAACGGTTACCCGCAAGTACGAGATGAAATCCATACTTGCGTAACATGGGTGGATTAGACATCAAGTAGCAGTAAGATGCCTGCTCAAGCATTACAGCTGCATGTAGTGAAGGCTCCTGGGGAGAAATATATGGTCAGGACCAAAACACGTAATCCCTATGTTGCAATTTTATGGAGTATGACTACCTCATTAGAAATCCGAAAGTAAACACCAGCTGCCTCTTTGTATATATCCCTGCACTTGAGCATTTCTGTCCACCAGAGACCACACCTCGTAGCATTTCGTTGACCAGATGATCCAAGTTTCTGGACAGACCCAATTTAACAAAAGAAGTTGAGGCTTAGTATCTCACCAGAGGAAAATATATATACTGCTCACAGTCAAATGAGAAATCAGCAATATCATCATCACTCATCCATAATGCCCAAACAAGAAAGGAAGAAAAGAACAAACAAATTGGAAAGTCAAACACCACATTTTTTCACACGATATAAACCATATTTTTCGAATCAACACAGATCGATTCAGCTTCCTTCATTCCCCGATGTCCAAAAAAAAATTATTGGAAACATTTCAGGAGAATATACTTGAAACTTTGAACCATGTGGTAAGTGCATGCTCCACAAGCAAAAAATTACCTTCTAGAGCAGCACTTACTTCCTCATAAAAAGATTTTGTCATCAGATGAAAAGAACAGTACCCAATTAAAGGTACTAAAAACAAATGTATCAGATAAAATGTTGTTAGCGGCAGTTCCCCACCTTCACAAGACAGTAATTTACAGATAATCTTGGACCTAAAGGAAAAAGTAGATATACCAAGTAAGTATTGAAAGCACTTTCCATGCAATACTCTGCATCCTTTCTTGATTGATCCAACATAAAATAGGTAAGTGCTTGCATTTCCTACACACAAGATATGGTAAATTTGAGAAAAACAAGATGAAAGCTGAAAGAAACACAAACATGGCAACGTTACTGAAAAATCATTAAAGAACCGTACAAAGCAAAGAATTACTGAAATTATCCCTTAAAAAAAGCTGCAATCTTTGTGGTCTCAGAAACTTAGAGCTAATATGAAAGATCAAAAGAGGACTACCAAGGGGAGGCATGTTATTTAAGTCTCAACAATTTGTGGCCACAACATCTTATGTTTAGCCATTTGACCTAAAAACATCCAAATACTCTATGCATGATGGATAACAACTAGTCTACTGCTTATAAATTCCTTATCACTTCACTTGCTAAACTTCGACAGCTTCTCTAAAGCCTGCATATTCAGTACCATTTCACACAAAAAATTCCAGAACTACCTGAAATTTGTCTAAGCTATCCAAACTCAATATAGAATGTAGCTCCAACTGTCAGTTATTTCAAATTTTTCTTCGCGATGTATCAGTTAATGCAATTACTGTAGAGGCCGCAAAGAGTCATCTATTCTGCTAGTAAGAAACTGTGAAGCTGGTTCAAGACGAACATCATTTGCTTGGTAGTTTGTAAAGGCCTTCAGGAATTCATAAAACTAATATATTAGCAATAAATCTGCTATCAAAGCATAAGTCATAATGCCATAAACATTGATATACTAATATTAGACAATGCAATGGATCTGCATTTACCTTTTCCTACTTTTCCAACATAAAACTTCGATCATAGTTAATTCTAATAATCAAAAGTGTAATCAGCCAACTTCATGAACTTTACTTCATTCAATACTTGATCAAATTATTTAAATCATTGAAGTGCGAAATCGATATTGATAAAGATCCAAATGTCAAACAGCTTAATACTGGATGGCTTTCTATTTACACATTTAGCTACCTGTACGCCTGCAAAACGTTTCCAGGCCTTGTCAAGCTTGTAATCTGTAGAGAGCAGCCGATAATTCGACAAAGCAAGTTCATAATCTCTCAACATGAAGGCATAATCACCCAAAAGTCTAATTTGAGACTCGATGGAGCTAAAGGTGTACCTAAAACAATTATTATGCAGAAAATTAATTAGACAGACAGAAAGAAGATAAGCACAGCAATGATAAGAATCTATAAAGGAAATCTATAATGAGCTTACATGCCGCCGCTGGGAGCATCTGGTGTTTCTTCTTTGCCTTTTCTCCACCACAGATTCTTTATTTGATTCCTAAATCCCTTACGAGTTGCAGAAACCTAAGGAAAAGGCCAAGAAAAGCCAGTGGAGTGGATAGACATAGTAAGAAAACAGTGTATATGAGTGAAGTGCAAGGCGACAAACCACTAATACCAAAAGTTCAAAAGCATAACAGACAAACAATTACCTGTTGATTAAGCAAACGTATTTTTTGCTCCATGTGAGGAATGATGTGTTTGGAAGATAAATCTTGCATGAGTTCCTTCATCTATTTCCAAGTTTCCAAACACTAATATATTGGTCAGAAATTTCCAAGTAACTATTGGATAGCTTTTTTTGCAAGAACTAGTTTTTTTAAATAAAAAAAAAGAAAGTTTGGAGTTTATGCGGCTACCTCATTAATATCCTCAGAGTTCAGAGCGAGTGGAGAATCAGTTTCCTGTTACAAAAAAAAATGGTAAATCACAGAATTATTCATGCACTGTGATAAAAGTAGCCAGATTTGAAAAGTATGAGGCTCTAAATGTCAACTTACATAAGGAAACCATGGGCTATCCTGCTGGTCTCCGAGTCCATCTTGACCAGAGTTAATGCACAATAAGCTACAGTCATTTGTGCCAAATGCACTCTTCATTTCTGTTAACAAATTCATAGCCCTGCCAAACACAAAAGGTTACAAAAATTTGCAGTCAGTCAAGCAGCAAAAAATTTCTTCCAAATTAGACTACCCTACACATTTGTATATTATGCTGATAGTCGGGCACAGAGAGCAAGGAATTAATATATAGAAAACGGGATATTGGTGTGACATCAGCAGCAGGTATACCACAGTACCATATATCCAAAAGCTTAAGTTGTTAAAATTAGTTTGAGTCAGTTTAGAAAATGCACAAACTTGTACAGACTAAATATTTGCAGGACAAAAAATAAATATGAAACTCAGTTATACAGTACTTCTGAAACATTACAGGAAGAACACCTCAACTAACACACACACACGAAGACTATCTGGCAGTGTGTTCACATATACAGCAATTAAAATTCAGGCCTGGATGCCAACCCATGGTACGTTTTTGTAAATCTCGCTTCACTGGTTAAACTATTTTCTATGACTATAACCTTTTAAGTTAAAAGGGTCTCTGGTATATTAGAACATTCACATGTTTTTAAATTTAGAAGAGCTATTGCATTTCACCTCCTTTAAAGAAAAGTAGAACGGTAGGGAGATATATGGAACTGATTTTCCTTTATCAAGTGTGATGACAAGCTTGTACATAAAATCCGTAAAAGAGAAGTATGAACTAGCTCCATGCCATTTCGAAAGCCTTCTCATAAATCAGAGAATGAACGATCATCCTACCCAACCCACGGCTTCCCTCGTTTGGACATATTTTCTAGTATTTTGATTGAAAGAGCTTACTAAGCCAATGCCTCATTGGGACCTGTAAGTTTAAGGCTATAGCCTAAAGTGTAAGCTGCCGCTCAAACCACTTACAGAAATGGTTTAATCCTGAAGCTGTCACCTCAAGGCACGGTCAGCCAACATCTTGATTTTTTATACAAAGATTTGATTATTTTCTAAGGTTAGTGCAAAATTTTGACCGGCGTGATGCAGTTGCAACAAGTAGAAAAACTCATTGATAAAATAGCAGAACCAATCATATGCGAAATTTCCCAAAATATTAACAATAGCCAATGTAGGCTTAAGTAGCAAAATTAGTGAAACAAGGTAGGCAAATAGAGTTCTCATAAGCTGGAGCAATGGCAAATGTTATTAAATAGGCCAATACAATATATAAAGCAGTGAATGATACACTCACTTCTCTGAGGAGCCATCTTGATTGTCATGGACTAACAGATAGTGCTTTAAGATCTTCGGATCCATTGCGCCATCATTTAGAAGAGAGGGCAGCTGGTTGGTGTTAAAAAGATCAATAAATTTGTTAACAGGTTGTTCATCTTTAGAGGAGACGACCACAAGACCTGCAGCATATATTTGAAATGAAGATCCGGAGTCAACTTTTTTTGTATCGGTCAACATTCACTACTTACTGATAATAACAATTCCTATTGCAACAACAATATTGCTATTCTTTTGAGAGTACCACAAAGGCCAACACGAATAAGAATAAAGCTAATAACAAACCCCATGGAAGGGATTGGAAAGCAAAACTTAGGAGTCACTATTGACACAAATTCTACTTACATGCCACAGGGTGATCAAAGGCTTCGTGTTCCGAAAATGCTGGGGCGAGTATAAGCTCTTTATTGAAGGCTTGAAACCATGAAGGCAGGGATTCCGTTTTAGCAACTGCAAAAGAACAAAAGTGCATATTATTCTAAAGTAACATAATCGGATACAAAGTCTTTCTAGATCCAGAGCGAGAGATTCACAGAGAGAGAGAGCTTTTATTAAGAAGACACAACTTATGTTGTTTATCAAAAACGAAACGACATAAACTGTGCCATTTTTGCTTTACAGGGTTCACCGTATGTTGTTTGTTCAAATGATGCATATTGTGTAGCCCTGGGTGACTCCTAAAGTCACTCCACAAACTTGTTGAGTGATTACTGGATTTTTGGAGTAAGATCCTCCATAAGACTTTCCCGAATAGAACTATTTCAGGGTCATAAAAACATGATTATCCATGCCATGCATGACTATTCGTGCCATGTCTAGGTAATAAACCCCAAAAGAAAGTCTTTTTTTCATCATTTAACGCAATGTCTCTATTAGTAACTTAAAGGCACCACTCTACAGTTCCTTTATCACAAAATTAAAAGAGTATGTGACTTGGAGGTATTTTGTGACCTCACTTTCCGACCCCAAATCAACAAAAATCCAAACAGAAAGCGTCATACACTGAAGTGGCAAGGTATAATAAGACGGAAGACCTTCCAAACTCATCGATTCCGACATGTGCTAGCACTGTTTCAGTAAACACTTAACTTATCAGGGATCGGGACACTACGAATAATTCCATTTGGTATAAATGTACTCGAGCACTTTCCTACACAGATTACAAATATAGCATTTATCCTACAGATGTCCCGAGAGACAACTGCTGTTTTTTAGTTTGTTTTGCACCAGTCTAGCAGTTAATAAGAACCCACTCTAGAGCATATATCTGACACCATCTATAGATAGTTCTTTAGATATCCTTCACATTCTCTTATGGTTTTGGTGTGTAACAACGTTGTAGTCGCACCAAAAAACATATTTTGATAATTTCCTGGATCAACATAAGCTACTAAAAGGAGATGCAACTGTTGACATCTACTAACAGACCAAGTCAGACGTCAAATCTAATTCTTCGATCTTCTTCTTCTTCGAAGTGTCAAGAATGTTCATCGTCACTTCTTCAAAAGAACATTGGTATCTCATGGATTAGCTCTACCGAAGCAGTCATGGTGATTCACAATGTCCAAGAAATTAAAGACAGCTTACAATCCTATGACAAGCATACTGACCTACGAGTTGCGGCAGATTAAAAAAAAAAAGAGAGAGGAAAGAATACTGATTGAGGGTACATGTCTGAACACTGAATCCTTGTACGGTATTAATAATACTAGTAGGCATTCTTCTTGTTATATCATAATAACTTGATGATATAGAACATTAAACAGCAATTTCTAGTCCAAATTAAAACATCTAAATAAAAATTTGACTACTTATGATGTAATCTTGAAGCCAAAAAAGTTTCCATTATAAAGGAGGTACCAAAACTATCCCGTGTTACTTGTTACAGCCGTCATACAAAAGAGAGTTGCATAATTCCTAATTACCGATAAAAAAAACCTGAATTACAAAGGTATTCAATTAAAGAAAACAAGAGACTGAACTTACCTGCAAGTATGTTTCCTAGTTGAGGTGGATCTGAGCACAAATCAGTGGCATCTTTCTCATTGGCATTAATAATTACCTGTTTTAGATGGTCGTTTATGGCCTGAAAAACGAAACACTCGCATACATTTAGCTACATGCAAAACTTGAACTACAATCCAACGAAGCAGACTTCTTAAGGTAAAATAAAAAATTGTGTTGAAATCACCAGATAAATTCCCAGTTTCGCATTTTACTTGAGAAGTGGACAAGGATGATTCCTCTTTACAAGACCCAAGAAGTGTTTAAGCTTTTCCGAAGGTGGACCTAAGTTACATTCTGGAAAATCTTGGTACCATATCATCCTAAAAAATCCATCTAGGCTTTGCTTGGTATGTCACCCATTTCCACGGCCAAAACCTAGTCTAGAATGTACTTAACTACAGGCATTTATGTAATCATTAGACTTGTACGAAGATGAACTAATCAGCGGCCCAAATCCAAAAAATCCAAAACAAAATCCATGAACTAAAAACAACATAAAAACATACATGAAATTTGACGATACCACAATCAAACTCCTAAATATTGATTCATGATAGAAGTAATCACTCCCTATTCAACTAAATACATGAAAGTCCCCAAGTCTAGTAACTGCACCAAGACACTAAAATACTGGCAGTTGATTTACAATTAACCATGGGACTTGCTGTTTATGTTCATTAAAGCTTTCGGCAAACCAAGCACAGCCCTAGATTTCCATTTGAAATGTGAATTCTAAGCTTTTGATCCCAATTCTCAAATTAACAGATTTACCTCTTTATTAGGTTGACGGATATCCGAAGCGTAATACAATCGACACTTGAACTTCTGCAACCTATATGGTTGATCACTGGCAGTCCTTACAGGCACTGATACAAAACAAGATAGAACACAATTCAAACTGAGTATCACAATGTACTGAAAACACAATATAAATTGTTTGTAGAAAAGAGAGAGAATCGAATCTTACCATCAATATTGTTGAATACACAAAAAGGATTCAGCATCTGAACCAAATCGAAGCCATTCTTAAGACAAGATTCTTCAACAGTTTGGGTTCTAAGAACCATCACTACAGGTGTAATTTCGTCTAATAACATCTTCCCCAAATACGAATTTGCTGGATCCATCATTGTGATTGATTGTAATTGCGATGACGATAATCAAAATTCTATTACTTGATATAATGTTACCAACATGTGATTAGATTCACTACTCAGATCATTTAAAAGTAGAAGAAATGGGATCTCGTCGTGAAAGTCGTTAAATTGGTTGTTGTAGGCTTGTATCGACAGACCTATAGAGTTTGTGGAGACTTTCTCTCTCTCTAGGAAATTTGAGACTTCAAATTTTCAGCTCTTCTCTCGTTTTCTCAAAGGAAAATTTGTTGTCTGGTTCTAAGCCCAAAATATCCTGGCGGGGCCACTCAAAAGGATTTAGGGGCCAACAATAAAACAAAAAAGGTCATCCAAAGGGAAAATGTAGCCATCCTTATCTCGCGTAATTCGTAATGGCGAAATTACCCTTATATATTCGGAGGATATGATAACATTGTTACCCTCCGAATGCAATCGGAAGCCAAAATCGTTCCCATACTTCCGATTGTAGTCGGTGCAGTATTAGAATGATTTTTGTTTCATTTTTTCCATTTCTTTTTAATTTTTGAGTTGTTAGAGTTATAGAGAAGAAGGTGAAGGAAAAAAAGAGAAAACCCATTTTATCACTACAAAAATGGATGGATACGAAGAAGAAGGTGAGAATCATGACGAAGAACAAAATGTTGAGGGTTCACGACCGTTTAGAGAAGACGATTTGGGGTATATGTTGAATGATCCAAACTTTTGTGGAGAGGAAAACATAGACGACCCTTTCATGGAAGAAAATGGAGAATCGCATGATATTGAAGCTAACGATGCATGTAAAACACAGGTATTGTGTTAAGAAACTCAAATACTCGATTTGCATGCGTTTGTGTGCTTTTGTAAACAAGAAAAACCGATTATTGCATGCATTGAATGCCATGAACTACCCAGATTCGGTAGATAATTTCTAGATTAAACTTACGAATATAACACACTGAGTACCAAATATGTATATTCGGTAGTTACAAGATACTAGTTTACTGCCGAATATGAGAAAAACCCCAAACTGGTTTCCAAAAATATCTACATTCGGTAGTTATGTAGAGTTATTTACCTCCGAATGGCCGCAAAAACGAATTCCTCAGAAAATTTCAAAACTCAGTATTCTTATCCTTTACAATCGGTAATAGTTTAACATTATTTGACTGCCGAATATAACAGTGGCCTCAAAATAAAATTTCTGAAAACTTGAAAATCGGATGTTTATCGATTAAAGTTATCTCCCGGTTATTTATATTCGGCTGTTTTACTATATATTTTAGCTTCCGATTATATCATTTTTTGCACTCAGTAAACTGTGTACATTCATTTGCATAAATCGGATCTAATTTTTGAAAATATGGCCGTTGAGGTTTCTGAAAATATGGCCGTTGAGGTTTCGTATCATTGGTGCACTACAATCGGTTGTTAACGATACACGTATTACCTCCGAATAAGACATTCGGTGGAAAACTTAAATTCTTATCTACCGATTAAGTTGGTATTTCTAAACACGACTATATTATTCGGAGGATAATTGTTTTGTAAAGTTCCGAATGTACGATGGCCCAAAAATCAGAATTTGGGAAAAACTTATACTTTTCAAATTTTGAAATTGAAATAATCGGAAGTATAATTAGTTACCCAAACTTCCGAATATGGGCTGTCTAACATTCTATATTGGCCCTTGGAACCACCTAGAGCCAAGGCGTGGTTTGTTTTGAACTTGTTATATTCAGAGGATAATTGTTTTGTAAAGTCCCGAATGTACGATGGCCCAAAAATCAGAATTTGGGAAAAACTTATACTTTTCAAATTTTGAAATTGAAATAATCGGAAGTATAATTAGTTACCCAAACTTTCGAATATGGGATATCTAACATTCTATATTGGCCCTTGGAACCACCTAGAGCCAAGGCGTGGTTTGTTTTGAACTTGCTATATTCGGAGGATAATTGTTTTGTAAAGTCCCGAATGTACGATGGCCCAAAAATCAGAATTTGGGAAAAACTTATACTTTTCAAATTTTGAAATTGAAATAATCGGAAGTATATAACATTATATTGTCTTCCGAATAAATACTGGCCCCAAAATGGGATTTTTCCTATATCAGAAATTTTGAGATTTTTCAATATATATATATATTCGGTAGTGAGTGTACTTCCGAATACTGTGTGTCTACTTAAATATATTCGGGAGACAAAAAATTCATTAAAATACCGATTATTACCAGTTTGTATCCAGGAAGATATGACCAACAATATTCGGCCGATAACCATCAAATATTTCTCCCGAATACTGTCGATGTTCTTGAGAAATGAAGAACACGACTACATTCGGAAGTAAAGGAGCATGAATATCGCCCGAATCTGGATAAATAACCGAAAACCCTGGAATTATTTTTTCTCGATTCGCCGAATTAAAGCGAAATAAACCCCAAAAATGATAGATTCTTACCTAATTGGGGCCATTTGACTTTGGAGCGGAATTTTTTTTCTTTCTTCCACAATCAAAAGATAATAGGAAACTGGAAGAAGAAGAGTTGAAATGAGTAGAATTGTTTTTGATTTGGTTTTCATACAGTTTTACCATAAGGGCATTTATGTAACTTCAATATCATATAGGGTACCCCTTAACTAGAGTCTTTGGCTGGGTATAAATTGATGGCCCCTAAATCCTTTGGGGTGGCCCCTAAAAACGCTAGGCAAAATATTAGTTATAGCAGGGTCCAACCGGAGAATAATCTTAGCTTAGGGTCCATATTTGTTTAAAATATAAAAAAGACATATTTAGCCCCTGGCGTCGAGCGTGTCAAATAAATAAGAAAATGATCATTTAACAAGACCAAGACGTAAAACAAAAACATAAAAAGAAAAATAAATAACATAAACTTTTGGACAACTAGATTCGCACTTTTCTCCTCCAAGTTACAAAATTTACCATTGACATTAGTTACTGGAATCCTCTTTTTTCAAGAATCCTTACAGTAGGCAGTAAATCTGGACATGCCTCCCATAACATAAAACAAACCTTAGTGGAATATGCTTAGTGCCACGAGTTTCCAGCTTTCCCTACCACCCTTCCAGCTTTCCCTACCACCCAACGAGCCACTACTAGCCGAAACACTCCTTACTGCTCCACTTCCGTTGAACCTTATCCTCCCAAAGCACCAACAACCTCATCATAAGAAATGTCGAAAATGTCAGATCCAATTCAACCTGTCCTCTTCGAGTCTACACCAACACTGTCAGCAGCGACCTCATCATTATGAGGCACCACTCAAAATCCAGGGAATTGAATGAGGCACAATTGTTAGTACAACATATATGTACTGTTTAATGACTACTCTGCAAAGTAGCTTGAGAGATTCCACTGTAGTGCTAGTGGCTTCATGGGCTTCACGAGTAGTGTATTCGCAATGTAAAGAATCTGTGTTTAATTGGGGCACATAATATGTATTTATAAAATTGGTGCAGCAAATATGTACTCCAAACAAGAGCATATTCTGTCTGCACTAGAAAATGATGACAATATGTTGGAATCTTGCAATCAGCATGCTAGTTAGCTATCAACAGTGGTGCCGCAAATTAAATTACCATGGTCTACAAGGGGAAACACACCCTTGATCCCATTTTCGATTTCCAGTTGCATAAAATGCTAAAAAAAATTAAGAATATATCAGCATACTTAACTACCCTCAGTAGCAACCTATGCGTTACACCTTCATGCAAATTTACAGCTAGTTTGGAACTAATCACTGATTGCTAATCATTACCTGACCATCGTAACCAACAAAAAAAAATACTTTATTATGAATAGGAGAAGATGCCAAAGCATTGACATTACCCTCGTGGCAAAGAATGTGTCTGGAAAAGAATTTTTTGTTCACCGTCCCAAAATTGTACACTACCAGTACTATCTCGGCTAACCACGGTACTGTACCTAGAAGAAAAAAGACAATGATTAACGACTGCAAATCGAAACAAGACAAAATCAGTAGATGATTGAATATTAAACAACTTCTGCCAAAGCTTTTTGTTCCTGCAATACAAACGAAATGGCAATATTAAACAGTCGAGATTTGGTACACAAGTTAAATCAGTCTTACTGGTAACCACACAAGTTATTGAAGTATAACACTCAATGCAAAGTAAAACTTTGGAATTCATCTAGTGCAACTGAAATATCCGTAGTGCGAACGCCTAACACCAGCTACCCAAATAGCAAAAAACGAAATGCCAAATCCGATAAAATTAGTAATTAAGAGTGCAACCTCAGTCAGATTGTCTAAACTATTTGTTTTGGCTCCTCCAATATATTTGAGAAATAACACATAACAACATTTATACAGTGATTTTTTCTTGAGTGTGGCCGGTGGCGATTATACACTGAGAAGTACCACAGTACATCATTTATACACTTATTTTCTCAGGAGTGCAGCGCTTATACACTGTGATTTTCTATTAAATTATGGGCCAAAGGAGGTAATCTCCGTAGCTCACCAAATACGACAATTGTCAATTGTATACTCTATAGTTATACTGCAGAGAGACCAGAGGTGCTTACACCCATGTAATTCACAGTTTTTATTTTTATGAATATGAAAATTGTATTCGAAATTTCTTGTTTGCAAGGTGGTTTGGCAAGTTACTTTCTCAATTATTACATGCATATGCACCATCGGCTAATGAACATGTTATCGAGAACTTAAAGAAATGCTTCTAAAAAGAGTATTTAGTTATGTGCAAGTGTAATCAAAATAAGATCAAGTGGCAGATACAATAGTAACAAATGAAAATTGATTTTTAGGAGTACGTCATTTATGTACTATGAAAAATTCTTATTCCCCGATTCATAGAATGCCAGCAAATCTACAAAATTTCATAGTAACATTATTGGTATGTTTACACAACATAACCTATGTGTAATGCAAAGAATGGAAATTCTTCTTGTCACAACGGTCAGTACATATTAGCTACACTCATACTTTCATTGGATTTTAAACATCATAACAGGGATTGCATTCTAAAATACAACTAATTCCATCTAAAACCTTTGCATAATGCTAAGATAACAATTCTTCCTTTCACAACTGTGTCAGTACATATTTGCTACACTCATATTTCAGTGGATTTTAAGTATCATAACGGAGATAACATTTGAAAAGATAACTAATTCCATCTAACACCTATGCATAATGCGGCACAAACACAAATCAGGCTAATGTAAATTTCATTTTGGAAAATGGTGCACTTGTCTTCACAACAGAGAGATGAGTCTGTAGTAAATCATGGTGTACTGTAATTTACACAATAAGAGAGAATAGACTTACATATCTTGTAGATGTTTTCTTTAGATCTCTTGTTTGTTCATCAAATGCTTGTAAAGTCTAGTAGCACCACCACCTTTTGAGTACAAAATGAACAACACCATCAACACCATTAATGAAACGGAATAGAAAAAATTTAAGTGAAGTCGTGGCGAAGATCTCAAAGATCTAATTTAACAAAACCAAAAATTACCAAAAATCAAAAAATAAACTCAAGATAATCCTCCGAATATGAAATCAAAAACAACAATATTAGAAGCACTACTATCAGCTAAATCATTGACAAGGACCACTACTCAGTCATTGGTTTAAACTACTCCTGACAGTAATGAAATCTGTACATGTGTATGAAGTCTTCGCCACATATAAAGTTAGGAAGTACGAAGTACATCGTTTATGCAACGATTTTCTCTTGAGTATAGAGTTTTCAGCAGTGCAACATATATATACATTGTGTCTTTTTAGCAGTACAGTGTATATACACTGTGACTATCGAATGTAAGCTAAACGAGGTTTAGGATTGTGGAAACATTGGCATTAACATATGCACAAGGTTAAACTAGTACTCCATAACATTAATCTTTCACGAAATAACTACCATTCTAATCAAATTTCTAAATATTGTAATTATGGGAGAACCTGTGTATGCAAGCTTGTCCTATACAAGTTTAGTAAGCATTGAGCTGCTGCTGCTGCACTTTCATATCCATGTAGAAGGCATTTATGCAGGAGCTACAAAGACTATCTCTCCATGCCTGTAAAAAAAGAAAAAAATGCAACATCAGAAACATCTAAAATCTAAAAATTCAAGTACAGTTGTTATGCATTGTTAAAAAAATCCGGTACAGCTGCTATGTAGTGTATGTTCTACTCTAGTCTCAAACATACTGCGTTGGGTAGTAGTGTGAAGACGGGTATGCAGTAAGAAGAAAAATTACTTCAATAACAAATCCAGTATAGTTGTTATGCACTGCTCAAAAATCCAGTACAGTTGTTATGTATTGTATATGTTTTATTCTATAATTTTGAACATACTGCATTGGGTAGTAGTGTGGAGATTACCAGTCTCTGATTTTTCAGTAAACCAAATATACTCACATCAAAAATTAACTCGCATGATGGGTACTATTCTCGCATCAAAAATTAACAACAATTTCAGAGCCAAAATGATGCAGCGGATATTGGCGAAAGTAATGAATAGAGAGGTGTTGTTCAGACTTCAAATATTCCTAGGAATATTGACTATGAACATTGATTAATATCTAGACTTTGGTTTCCCAACTTTAGATAAAAACTCGGTTAAACTTGAACAAAGTTGATAAAGAAGATATATTCATTAGCCCTCCTTAAACAATTTATGGTGGACTCTTTTATAGACTTGGGGAAAAACCCTAACTTGCTAGTCAAGAAAGGATGAAAAAACCCCTAAACTAAAATAATAAAAGTACTGCCTCAAACGACGACCCAAACAGACTCCTAATGATCTAAATTACTACACTTGGATGTTTAGCCTCCAAATAGGATATAGCCTGCTCATCTGCATCATTCTCTCTGGGTTGGGAGAAATTCGCCCTCGAATTTGTCGTCTCATCATGGGAATCATCACCACCAAAAGGCACCAAGTGTTTTACATTAAAAACATCATAAGTACGGATGTGACTTGGAAGCTTTAACTTGTGTGCATTGGGATTAATCTTTGCGACAATTTCCAAGGGAACAATCTTGCGCGCCTTCAGTTTGTTGTACTCGCCAACTGGAAAACGATCCTTTGTCAATATTGCCCACACAAAATCCCCTACTTCAAAATCTACAACTCTGCGTTTCTTATCTGCCGCCTCCTTATACCTTGCATTAGCTCGAAGCAACTGTTCTTCGGCCAACTTGTGAACTTGTTGCAGTTGTTGGATACGTTCTTCAGCACGAACTTCAATTCTCTTCAAATCAGGAACAGGTGCTAAATCTATTGGTGCTCGTGGATTGTATCCATACACAACCTCGAACGGACTTATACCCAGGCTACGGTTTACAGAACGGTTAAATGCAAATTCAGCTTGGCAAAGTTTCTAGTCCCAACGTTTCGAATTGTCTCCAACCATACACCGTAGTATATCACCTAAAGAACGATTCACAACTTCTGTTTGTCCATCACTTCGAGGATGATACGCACTACTGAAGTTAAGCTTTGTATTAGCCAATTTCCACAAGGTTTTCCAGAAATAACTAAGGAATCTTGTGTCTCGATCACTAACTATTGAACATGGCAATCCATGCAGACGATACACTTCTTGGAAGAACAATTCAGCTACCTTCAGTGCATTAGTAGTCTTCTTGCAAGCAATAAAGTGGGACATTTTTGAAAAACGGTCAACAACAACAAATACTGAATCATGTCCCCTCTGAGTTTGAGGTAAACCCAATACGAAATCCATACTCAAATCTGTCCATGGTTGACTTGGAACTTTTAGTGGCATATATAAATCTGCATTGGTTGCTTTTCCTTTTGAAACTTGACAGATTCGACATCTGTCCACGAAGTTAGCAACTTCACGCCTCATCGTTGGCCAGTAATATGATTTTGAAACAAGCTGGAAAGTCTTATCTCTACCCATGTGCCCCTCGTCATGTAACTCCTTAATAATTTTCAACCGAAGACTAGAATCGGGAATACACAGTTGGTTTCATTTGAAGAGAAATCCTTCATGCATAAGGTAATCACTTCGTTTTCCTAGACTATATATCCACAATCTCCACAAAGTTGGATCGTAGAATATGTTCAGAATACGAATCAAAATCTATTACCTCAGTTCGCATGGTGTTGAGTAACATACTCGACGGCTTAAGCATCAGCAACTGATTCTGCGACCCAGCTTTGTGCTTCAGTACAAAAGTGAACTCTGCAAATAAGAAGCCCACTTACCATGTCTAGATGAAAGCTTCTCTTGACTATTGATATGCCTTAAAGATCATGGTCAGAAAACATAATGAATTCGTTATGAATTAGATAGTGTCGCCAATGCTTCAAGGCTTGAACTATGGCATAAAACTCCACATCATAAGTACTGTAGTTGGTCTTAGCACCATTCACTTTCACTAAAATACGCTACAGGTCGTCCTTCCTGACTCAAAACAGCTCCAATTCCCACCTTCGATGCATCACAGTGTAATTCAAATGGCTTGCTGAAATCAGGTAACACCAATAGTGGTGCGGTTATTAGTTTTGTCTTGACTGCTTCAAAGGCTTTGTCAGCTTCCTCAGACCATGAAACTTTCCTACTTTCATGCATTCAGTAATGGGTGCCATAACGGTGCTGAAGTTGAATAAAACGCCGGTAAAAAGAAGCGAAACCATGAAAACTCCTTACCTCGTGCATGTAGTGGGTGTGGTCCAATTTCTTACACTTCAACCTTGGAATCATCTACCTTTATTCCATCCTTGGTTACGACATAGCCGAGAAATAGAATTGGTCAGTCATGAATGAACACTTCTTGATGGCTGCAAATAATTTTTCCCGACGTAGAGTTGAAAGCACTTTCGAAGATGTTGAAACATGTTCATATCAACACTATAAATAAGAATATCGTCGAATAAACGACCACAAAAGTACCGATAAAGGGCCTGAGAACTTGATTCATTATACGCATGAATGTACTAGGCGCATTGGACAATCCAAACGGCATAACCATCCACTCATACAACCCTTCTCGCGTTTAAAAGTGTTTCCACTCATCACCTTCTCGAATTCTGATCTGATGGTACCCACTCTTCAAGTCGAGTTTGCTAAACACCTTCGCTCCACACAACTGATCTACAGTCATCCAATCTAGGAATTGGAAAACGGTATTTTACTGTGATTTTGTTGATGGCTCGACTGTCAACACACATTCTCCACGTTCCATCTTTCTTTGGAATCAACAAGGCCGGTACTGCACAAGGACTTAGGCTCTGTCGGATCAAACCTTTCTGTAACACTCTTCCACTTGACGACGAAGTTCTTCATGCTCCTTAGGACTCATTCTATAATGCGTTGTTTGGCAGCTTGATCCAGGATGAGATCAATATGGTGTTGTATATCCCGAGAGGTGGTAGCTCGTCGGCAACTCGTTAGGGAAAACATCAATAAATTCCTTAATTAAAGGTTGAGGCAATAGGGATACTTTGCTAATCAACACATACAGTTCTCCTGCATCTTCAACTTCATCTTCAAACTGCTTAAACGAGAGATTGGTAGTTTGTCCGGTAGATGGTTTAGGTGCAATTCTTTGCTGGGTACAAGTACTATACGTACGTCGTTCCATAAAAACTGTAGGTATTTTTATGCCCGTCATGACTATTTTCCTGTCAAACTCCCATGGTCGACCCAACAACAAGTGACAAGCATCCATACTAGTAATGTCACACCATATTTTATCTTTATATTTGTTACCAATCGAAAAAGAAACCAAGCAACGTTTGTTTACTTTACCTCATTCCCTTTCTTAAGCCAAGAAAGTTTATATGGATGCGGATGTGCCTTGGTTTCCAGCCTAAACCGTTTCACGACCTCTTCGTCAATAATATTCTCGCAACTTCCAGGATCAATAACTAAACGACAAACTTTTCCCTCGATCGTACATGTCGACTGGAATATATTATTACGTAACCAGTTGTCGTCCTCATCTTACGTGGAGTGAGAAAACTTCTTCTTGCTACAAAGTTCACTCTGTATCTCCTGTAACTACTTCATCACTAGGTTCAGAGTCATCCTCGGATCCTCATCATATTCAGGTACCCATCATCTCTTCACGTGTTCTCATTGAAAAGAACCTTGTTCACACGTTCTACTTTGCGACAGTCAGTGCTTTGTGCCCAGTTTCACCGCACTTATTACACTTGCCTCCAAAATAGCTGATTGGAGTTTTACTTGGTGTCGAAACCGAATTAGGTTTGTTAACAGTACTATTGTTGACGTACTACGATTACTTTGGGAAGATGCTACATTGTTACCCCAATTTGAACTTCTACGCCCCATTGTTTCTCTACCTGCCTTGCCCTATGATGTGCATCCGAAATTGAACAACAGTCAAACATATTAAGTGTATCCTGATATTGTTGAGGGAGACCACCTACATAACGTGCGACTCTTTGCTCATCTGACTCCGACAAATCGTTAAGAGAAAGTAATCGATAAAATTCCTTCGTTTACTCGTCTATAGAACGTGTTCCCTTGCGTAGGTTTTGTAGCTGCTGGTACATCAAGCTGATATAGTTGTGCGGTAAAAATTCTGCTCTCATATGTTTCTTCATCTTCTCCCATGAAACTAACTTTTGCTTCCCTTTACGAGAGCGTTGTAGTTTATGTTGTTGCCACCACGAATTAGCTCTTCCCCGAAACATAGTTGCTACCAGCTGAACTCGTTTGTTATCTGGTACATCCTTAAATTCCATTACTTCCTCAATTGTATTCAACCACGAAAGAAACTCTTCCGGTTCTAAACCACCATAAAATTCTGGAACCTCCACTTTTATTCCGGCCTTCCAGCGCTCAGAATCGTCACGTCGGATTATCCTACCTTCACGGCGTCTTCTACCAAAAGGGTTGGTATTATCCCCTTCTTCTTCGTTGGTATTATCCCCTTCTTCTTCGTTTTCTTCTTCATGTCCAATATTATTCTGACCCATCATCACTCGGATTTCATTCAATATTTCTTCCTTCATCATATTATAATCAATTGGATCAACTCCCTGGCCTCGACCACGACCTCGTCCACGTCCTCGACCAATTGCTAGTCTTGGCATATTACTAACCCTAGAATCGAATTGGCTCTGATGCCAACTGATGCAGCGGATATTGTCGAAAGTAATGAATAGAGAGGTGTTGTTCAGACTTCAAATATTCCTAGGAATATTGACTATGAACATTGATTAATATCTAGACTTTGGTTTCCCAACTTTAGATAAAAACTCGGTTAAACTTGAACAAAGTTGATAAAGAAGATATATTCATTAGCCCTCCTTAAACAATTTATGGTGGACTCTTTTATAGACTTGGGGAAAAACCCTAACTTGCTAGTCAAGAAAGGATGAAAAAACCCCTAAACTAAAATAATAAAAGTACTGCCTCAAACGACGACCCAAACAGACTCCTAATGATCTAAATTACTACACTTGGATGTTTAGCCTCCAAATAGGATATAGCCTGCTCATCTGCATCACAAAAGCACAAACATATACAACCAACAAAAACATAGGAATATATCAGAACCGAAACACTTTCAATTCAGTATTTCATATGTACTGCTAGATCATATGAATTAACTGAGTATAACTATGAACACAACAAAATTACAAGCAATTATTTTCAGTATTCCATATATGTACTTCTGATTCGTAAACTAAAAATCAACTGCATGTCAAAAATAACTTATAAACCTATGAATCTAACAGAATAAAAACAACTCCATTCCAGTATTGGATACATGTACTTAAGGATCAAACAAAAAAAGTAATAAAACAATGAATATAACAAAATTAAACCAGTTTTTTTCTTCAGTATACCGTTTATGTATTGCTGAATCAAATAATCTGTAACAACAAACAATCATGATTTTAACAAAAAAAAAGAAACAAAAAAAATTATGGCTATATTACTGAATAATCTAAACAATAACAATTTTTTTTCTCAAATCAATACATCAATTCTTCCTATAACGTTTCAGTGGCCAAAGTGAGATCCATTAATCCACTACCAAATGTAACAGATCATTACATCGAACCAATTCACGGATCAACAATCAAACATCCAAAATTAGATCTATTTTACCAGACTGTAACTAGTAGATCGAATCCAACAAATCACTCAAATTTCAGTAAAAACCAATTAATTGATGATAAAAAGAACTCGAACAGCAAAGAAGAAGATACTGAAAATATCAAAACCTAAGAAAACAATAAAAAGAAGACTAAATTAAGAATCTCACCATTTTTTAGGGTGTTAGAAATGATCAATCGAAGGAGATACAGAGGAATAAATCTAGGGAACAAAATCTTGCGCGGAGAAACTGATTAATCGATCAAAGACCTCGTAAGAATCTTCATCGCAAGTCGCCAGATGATGAGTGCTAAAAAGTGCATATTTCTATATATTTTTCTTGGCATTTAACTCATATTTTGTGCATTAATTCTCCATTTTATCCCATATTCTGTATTTTCATTGTTTTCAAGAATAAATACTTTTCTTAATTAATTTTGCATTTTTAGGTACTAAATAAAGCCTGGTTAATTCACGAAGTGAAAAGAGCAAAGAAACGGCAAAGACTCCCGCAGAAAGGCAGCGAAGAATGATGTTTGCAAGAGCCGGATCAACTAGAAGTGGGCTTGGAAGGAAGAATTTGTTCTTAAAGAAGAAGTGGGCTCAGAATTGTCTAAGCCCAAACTCTAACCTAAGTCCAAGACCAAGCCCAAAGCCTGCCTAAGCTCGTAGCCGTCAGATTGGATCCACAGATGCATCCTACGGTCGCTTCATCGTCGTGCATCGAAGTCTGAAGCTCCTGTCAAACACTACAGCACCTAACTCCATCTTGAGCCGTCAGTTTCGTTGTACTTCCGCATCCAACGGTCGCTCCTCGCTTCCTTCTGTCTCGCCGTTAGATCGATCCATCATCTTCGCATCCAACGTCTCATCCTCGCTGTTCATCAACAATTGCTAAACCCGCTCAACACCCGAGTACCAAATACCCTATACCCAAAACAAACGCACCCCAATCCATTTTCCATCGACTTCTTCTCTTTCTCCCTCACCCTCTGCAACACCACCATACCCTGCCACACCACCATCATCACCACCACCTTCCTCAACTGCCACAACCACCACCAAAAGCCATCATGGCTATTACCTAACGAAACCCCATCTATTTCCCCTTCTTTCTAGCCAGCTATCATACCAATTTCTCTCCTAGGGTTTCAGAGACAGGAAAGAAGAGAAATTGATAAAATAGCTCGAGATAGAGGAGCAGTTGGAACAGGAGATGGAGAAGGAAGAGCAGAGGAAGGATGGGTCGAAGACATGGGAACGAATCATCCCATCAAATTAGGTAAATCAGTAACCCTAATTGAAGCTTGTAACTATAAATATGATGTGTGGGTGTGTGTTAGAAGACATGCCTGGGCTAGCCAGTGCTTCACCCAAGAGGACTGGAATAGCCAGTGCCTCAAGGGTTAGTTCTTAGTTTAAATTGTTTTGTAAATTTCAGTTCATTTTAGAATTTAATTTCAGTTCAAGTTTAGTTCAATGTTTTAAAAAATTTCAATTCCATTGTCATTTAATTTCATTATGTTCTAACTCCATTTGCTAGGGGTTAGATGATACTCTTGAATTGTAAGCTAGGATAGTCCTTGTTCATGTCACTGTTCTTGTAGTGCTGAAACTAAGTAGGATTGATAATTGGCTAGTTGAGTGAATGCACCTGTGATCAGCTGTGCTGTAAGAAGACAGCTGATTCTAGGGGTGTAAGAGTGAGAGTAGCTAAGGATTCAGTCCATTTGAAGGACTGTGCTTAATTGAAGTAGGGAAGTTAGTAAACTTAGTGATCAAATGCATCTGTGATTGAGTGTGCTGTAAGAAGACACTCAATGCTAGGGGTGAACTAGAGAACTTAGGGGATTAACCTTCCACTAATGCGGATTGCTAGATAACTGGTTGAGCAAACAAGCCTGTGATCAGCTGTACTGTGAGAAGACAGTTGATGCTAGGGGTAAGTTAGTAAGATTAGTTAAATCATCCATAATCTTCCCTGAGATGAAACAAGAACATGATTTGATTAGGATCTGCCTTAGTTTAGGATCAAGATGTGGATTCAAAAGCCCTACCATGTTCCTGTTTACTTGCTTTACATGCTACTGTTTTTCAGTTATGTCACTGCCCTTGGCTAACAGCCTTGGTTTGTTTGTCTTTGTTTCACTGTTTCTTATTCACTACCACTGATTTTTCTTGTTAACTGTCACTTGCTTCATCACTTCAACTATACACCCTAGTCTCTGTGGTTCGACCCTGCCTTGCACACTCACTACAACAGACCCTGTGCACTTGCAGGTATCATTTCTGTGACTCTTTTAGAGAGCCACCACCAGAGCTCTTCAAATCGAGAGAGACAATATAGAAAATGAAGAATGATGAATTGTGAATTGGTCTGTAAAATAGAAAGGTTATTTCTGGTATTTTTAAATTACACATAAATGTTCCCGCACGTGTACAGGACCTGGGATTAAAAGTTGGGTCCATTTTACTATTTTCTTTTTATTATGGACCTCTGGTTACTGGGCTTTAGTGGGTGGACCTGCCACTAACCAATACTAGGATATTAGTACCTATAGGTAATTCCTAGTTTCTCAAAAGAGTACGATTTAGGTTAGGGGAACAGGTTCATGAGTTGTTGTTCGTTTTAGCCGAATGACATTGTAGGAGACGGTAGCTAGTCTAAATACTGGCCATGGGTAGTGTGTGTCGAATCGTGCCGGTGCACGGCACAACGCAGATTAAAATAAATTTGGGCTTATTTATGAAAATAATAGTGTAAGGCTTAACATTTGGGCATACAAAATATTTCACAACTGGTAACCTAATGGAGAAAAATTATTGTTATAAAATCATAAATTATCTCTCAAGTGGTCTAATGGTTCTCATGTTGTGGAGGTAGGGTTCGAATCCTGAAATTGCCACAATCCACTCCAATTTAAGGAATTTAGATGTAGTCTAGGGATCGTTAGTATAGGATATCAAAAAAAAAATCTCTCAAGTTATATATTGGAAATTATATAGATTTTAGTTAAAGGGAAAGCTAAAATATATTACGGGAAAGCTGACCATGGTCAAACATCCTTGATTTCGGGTCAATATGGGTGGAATTGAAAGTCCTTTAAAACCCTTTGGTCACACGGTACATTATCTTTCATGAATCCTGAATCCTAATTAACGAGTTTAAGTTTTTCATCCAATCTTTGAAACGGAATAAACTAACGATTCTAGAAATTCGTCTTAAAACTCATGAACCTTTTGAAATTGACAATGAAAAGACGAGGGTACCCAAATACACCACAATCTTTTTGTTTCAACCTATAAGTCCTCTACCGAAAGTGATCGTCTATGGACAGAGTCGAGACAATACAACTAATTGGGTCACACTTCATGTGATTTTCTATGGATATGACATAGAGACAATACAACAACAAGATAACTTGTGTGATTGACTATGGATACAAGATTGAGACAATACGACAACGAAGTATGTTACTTGATAATAGGTTCAGACTTAACCAGACTCTATAGGATCACTATCAAGTAATACGGAGTTAACTTAAAGTGCAATTTACTTTAATTATAATAAAACAATTATAATGCGGAAAAGTAAAGTAAATGGCACAACAAGACTTTGTTAACGAGGAAACTGCAAATGCAGAAAAACCCTGGGACCTAGTCTATAATTGAATACTGAAAATGCGGGGGTATAACAACCACACCGAACAATTCGTTTGGCAATCTGAGAGGACTTACTTGAATATAATTTATAGAGAATCAACTAGACAGTCAGACTCAATCTAGACAAAAGTATATATAAGAGTTTACATCTCTAACTCTTAATTCAATCTGCAATCAACAGATAGAAATTTGCGAGCCCGATTGAATATAAGAGTAGTAACTTGAACGGAACCAAAGACCAAAGCTCAAGGATCAATCAATTTCAATCAACAACCAAAGGTTGGATTTCCTAATTGATCGATACAACGCACAACCTGTGATATTTCAATTATATAACAAAATATAATGCGGAAAAGAAATAACACAGACACCAAAAATTTGTTAACGAGGAAAACCGCAAATGCAGAAAAACCCCGAGACCTAGTCCAGCTTTGAACACCACACTGTATTAAGTCACTACATACACTAGCCTATTACCAATGAACTTCAGGCTGGACTGTAGTTGAACCCTAATAAATCTCACATTGATTCAAGGTACAGTTGCGTTCCTTACGTCTCTGAACCCTAATCAAAGTCGAAGACTTGATAAACAAATCTGTCTCACACAAAAAAGTCTATTGGAATAGATAAATCTGTATCCCACAGAAATACCTATGAGTTTTTGTTTCGTCTTTTGATAAATCAAGGGTGAACAGGAACCAATTGATAAACCGGTCTTATATTCCCGAAGAATAGCCTAGTATTATCAATAACCTCACAATAATCTTAATCGACTATCGAAACAAGATATTATGGAATCACAAACGATGAGACGAAGGTGTTTGTGATTACTTTTCTATCTTGCCTATCGGAGATATAAATCTCGAGCCAATTTTACAATTGTACTAAGCACGATAGAAACAACAAGATCAAATCACGCAACTACGGAGAAAACAGTTGGGTCTGGATTCACAATCCCAATGAAGACTTTAAGTCGTTAACCTACAGGGTCTCGTGAGAAACCTAAGGTTAAAGGAGAATCGACTCTAGCTATGCAACTAGTAACACACATAATTGTGGGGATTAGGTTTCCCAATTGCTAGAGTTCTCTTTTATATAGTTTTCAAATCAGGGTTTGCAATCTTAGTTACCTTGGTAACAAAGCATTCAATATTCATCGTTAGATGAAAAACCTGATTCAACCAAGCCAATATCTTTCAACCGGTAGATCGAACTTAGCTTGTTACACATAAATGAAATGTACCCTCATTTAGGTTTATGTAACCGCACCTAAACGTGTACACCATGTTGGCTCAACAATAGTTAACCGAAGTTAGCCATATGATCACTCTCATATCAACCTTATTCATCTTAACCATAACTAGTTCACATGACTCAAATGAAACTAGTTAAAGAGTTGTTCAATTGCTATATTCTCATAAAAGTATACAAGAACACAATTGAAGCAAAATCCGTTTGATTTATTCGAATCAATTCATGAACATTATATCCACGGTTTGCAAATATTGCATTCCTTAATATATAAATGTTTAAGTTCATGTACAACCGATTTTAGAACTTTAACCTTCAAGTATGCAAACGGGTACGCATACTTGAAACACGCGAACCAAGATTGGGTTTTGCCAGTACGCAAACGGGTACGCGTACTTCCAATCCCAGCAGAAATATTCGGACATGAACCTTACGCCAGTACGCGAACGGGTGCGCATACTTAGGTTCCCGGATTTATCAAGCCAACAGGTACACATACGGGTACGCATACTATGGTTCTCGGACATGGATTACATATGTGCAAGAGTACACAACATGTCATATCCAATAATGGTTAAGTGTTCTAAACTCTTATTTCAATCATTGAAACTTTTTTATAGGATGGCAATAGTCGTTTTCACACACTATTAGCAGCAAAGCAATTTTCAAGTTATTGAAATAATCATAACGAAACATTCCAAGTCTACATCAAATGATTGTATCACACAAACCATGTAATATGTTACTCGACAATTTTCACATGATCATCTTTTGACTTACGTCAAGAATATAAGATGAACTTGGTCGAAGCGAAAGCTTGCAAACATATATTCCGAGAAATATGTAAGCGAGTTAAACTTAGCTCGAAATCTCAAATGTGTATAATGGAAAATCTATATTGTAACACGACTTATGTCTCAATATAAGTCATAAAGTAGAAATAGACTTTCCAAGTGATAGATGAGTTTCAGTCTCCACATACCTTTTGTTGATGAAGTTCCACAAGCTATCCTTAGTAGTTTTTCGTCTTCAAATGATGAACGCCGTGAAGTCTAAGGCTCAACTACACATTTTATGTCCTTGTCCGAGACATCTATAAGTAGACTAGAAATCAAGACTTATAGTTTTGATCACTAACATTGACAAACATGCTTGAGATAGCAATGCATGCGAGTTCGACCGAGCAATGCTCTAACAATCTCCATCTTTGTCAATTTTAGTGACAAAACTATCAATACATATGGATTACAAAATAAATAAAACTTTGTAGCTTCTCATCCAAATGCTTTATCTCCTTGGCATCTTCAACACGACTCGAAATCTTCGTCACTTCCAAGTACTCCATAATTCTAAACGTGTTCAACTCAGCATCATAGTTGTTGAAGATCCGTAGCAATAACAATGAGAAAACAAATGCTCCCAATCATTGTTATACAGTGTCATAGTATCATTACACAGCATCAAAGTTCAATTGTATCACAACTTTGAAAAATCACTCCCCCTTAGTCAATACCTCATCTCGACATGAAAACCACTCTACTGTACACAGTGATCCGTAAACCATATGTATTTGTAGTATGAGACTACACATTAATTCTCCCCCTTTTTGTCAGTATAAATTGGCAAAGGTACGAAAACCAGTGGGATCCTCATGAAATTTTCATAGAGATACTTCATGACCAAAAGAGAATTAACATACCAACTTATTTAGATGCCATCATATAGCCGAAGCTAAACGCATTCATCAAGGAGTTTATAAAGATACAAGATAACTCCTACAATATTCCACAACCGCACTCCCCACAAAGATTTGGCAATTAAGCACAAGTTCAAAAAGAACTCTCCCCATAAAATGTCACTCCCGAAAGAAAAACAAGAGCGACCTTACTTTTACGAGAAAAGAAGGATTTCTTTGGACATAATCAGAACACATGAGAACATGAATTTGTATCCAAAAATCTCAATTGAATTAGCCATAAAAATGATCAATTCAATTGGCCATGCTCAACATAAGAAAACTTACGAAGCAACACCGTATATGTACAAAAATGTGGATCAGGGAAAGACCAATACTGCGGAATAAACAAAGATTCATTCTATTTTTCATCACTATTTGCATAATGATATATAATAAACTTAATCTTTGTAAACAAAAGTTCATCCTTTCTTCCATCAATATTTGCATAATGACATAAAAGGATTAACTTTTGTATTCAAAAGTTCATTCTATCTTTTATCAATACTTTCATACCGACATAATAGAGATAACTTTTGAACAAGTATGGGATAGTCAAGGTTCACGGACGTAAACAACATATCCCATAACAATTTGCAATATATGAAACCATAAAGATTAATACTGCAAAAATCATCTTCCAAATAACTTAGAATTTAAATAAATAAATCTAAAAATATTGAAGATGATTACGTTGGACATAGCTATGGGTACTCACAATAATGACTATGCCAAACCCTAGTTATCCTTCTTAAAAACACAAGAATAAAATTCTCATAAGAAGTTTCCTAGACATTGTAGAGCTTTCTCGGGGCAGCTACAGATAATTCATTCTCATTATTGAAAAAACCATTGATAATGGGATCATTCAGTTCCTCCACGTCTTCAGAAATATCAGTTAACTCACTAAGTTCCCTTTTCAGTTCACGCAGAGTGTTATTTGTTAGAGACGACATTTGTTCATAGTGAGAGATATCTTCTAAAGATGAAATGATTCGATATTTTAAATCATTTCTTTTTCCGATGAAATCTTTCACTATAGCCCTAAACTTATCAGAATGACAAACAGACAATAGGCAGTTGGAGGAAGAACCTGGATTATCAATAGGATCCTTCACCTTTCTTTCCCTCGAGGACATAATCCCCTCACACAAATACACATTGACAACTTCAATAAAATCTCTTTTTGTGGTACCTCTTGTTATAGGCGCCATGAGACCGTATCCTTTTTAGAGAGGGAAAAGGTAAAGGCAAATATTGTTCACAAGTGAACATAAATAGACTCCGGGATAACAAAACCCTAGAAAAACTTGAAAAGTCTCCACGGTTCATGATCCATTATTTATCTCAACAACAAAATATTTACTTGCTCAAAAGTGAATAAAAGAAATTAACAAACAATTACAAGACTTGAACAACCTTGAAGTAATCCTTATTTCTCAAGTCCAAAATAAGGATACAGTTCATTACTATAAATTAGATAGTAATGGAGTGAACAAAATGTTCACTTTTTGTGTCACAAGGTGACATCTCAAGGTTTGTTGGATGAATAGACTTACCTCGTCTGACTCTGATTCTTTTAGGCTTCTTCTTATGCTCAGGCGTCACAGACTGCTTCTTCAGAGTCAGATTCATCCTTTGCATGTCATTTTGAATTTTGGAAATTCTTTTGTTGTTTTTCTTGAATTTCCAGCACTTGCTCTGAGCATGACTTGTACTTCCACAAAAAGAGCAAAACAGATGAGAGATTTTGCTTTGTAGAGATGACTCCTGTTTATCACGACAAGCAAGATCAATTGATCCAGAGCCGGCTGGCACAAATGAGTTAGTTGTGCTTACAATCTTACTTTTGAACCCTAAACATTTTGTATTTCCAAAAGCCTTCTGACCAAACAACATTGCTAAAATTTGTCTGAGCTTCCGGACAACCTTTGCAGGTTACACTTGAGAGAATTAATCTCCTTTTCTTTTAGAAATGGGGTTATGGTGAATTCATCATTAAGACAGTCAATCTCAAGAGTTTCACCTGAAGTGATGATTCAAGTTTCTTCAACATATCTTTCAGTTGAATAATTTCCTAGTGAATTTCTTCATAATTATCCAGGAAATCTAGGATCTAAGTGTCAGACTCGCATTCAGAACATGAATTTGAGTTAATGAGAACTTTTGCTGATAAAGTTGAGAATACTTTAGCAGTATGTAAGGCGTTAAGACACTGAGATGCTTTTTCTTGAACTGAATCATCAGAAACAATAGAGAGGGAAGACAGTCTCTCGGATCTTTTGCTTTTCTTCACAATATCCTTGATGTTTTGTGTAATCAGTGATCTATTAGGATCAAAGTTATTAGAACAACATTCATCAACCCATGACAAGTTAGAAGCTTCACTTGCAATGGTCACAGCATTGAACGCACAGGTTCTGACTGTATTCTGATCATGATCAAGTGTTTTAATCTTTCCAACAAGAGTATTTCTGGAAAGAGTATCAAGGTTATTTCTCCCAACGATGGATTGCTTCTTAGAGTTGTATCTAGATGGCAGTGATCATAGAATTTTCATCACAATATCCTTTTTAGGAATATTCTTACCCAATGCAAAAGATGCATTAACAATTTCAGACACTTTGTGATTAAACTCATCAAATGAATCTTCATCTGCCATATGAAGGTTTTCCCAATCGGAATTTAGGTTTTGAAGCCTGGCTTTATTTTCACTTGCATTCCCTTCAAATACGGTTTCTAGGATATCCCAAGCATATTTAGACCGAGTGCACATAGTCACATGGTGCTGAAGATCTGGGGTAATGGCATGAATGATTGAATTCAAACCGTCGGAATTTTGTTTTGTAGCAAGAAACTCAGCAGGGTCATATGCACCAATATCCTTTGGAACGGTTGCATCTCCTACTAAAACAATGGGAGCATCATAGCCATTAACCACATAAACCCATGATTGAAAATCACGCGCTTGAAGAAAGGCACGCATAACAATTTTCAACCACAAGTAATTTGAGCCATCGAAGACTGGTGGTACGTATATATAGATAAAACTTTTGTCCATATCAGATCGCTACAAACACAGACTTATAAGGTTTTTAATGTGATTGTCTGCTCTGATACCAATTGAAAATGCGAGAGTATAACAACCACACCCAACAATTCGCTTGGAAATCTGAGAGGACTTACTTGAATATACTTTCTAGAGAATCAACTAGACAGTCAGACTCAATCTAGAGAAAAGTATATACAAGAGTTTATATCTCTAACTCATAATTCAATCTGCAATCAGCAAATAGAAATTTGCAAGCCCGATTGAATATAAGAGAAGTAACTTGAACGGTACCAAAGACCAATGTTCAAGGATCAATCAATTTCAATCAACAACCAAAGGTTGGATTTCCTAATTGATCGATACAACGCACAACCTGTGATATTTCAATTATATAAAAAATATAATGTGGAAAAGAAATAACACAAACACCAGAATTTTGTTAATGAGGAAAACCGCAAATGTATAAAAACCCCGGGACCTAGTCCAACTTTGAACACCACACTGAATTAAGCCGCTACAGACACTAGCCTACTACTAATGAACTTCGGACTGGACTGTAGTTGAACCCTAATCAATCTCACACTGATTCAAGGTACAGTTGCGTTCCTTACGTCTCTAATCCCAACAGGATAGTACGCACTTGATTCCCATAGTTGATCCCACCCACAACCAAGAGTTGCTACGACCCAAAGTCGAAGACTTGATAAACAAATATGTCTCACACAGAAAAGTATATTGGAATAATTTGTCTCCAACAGAAATACCTATGAGTTTTTGTTCCGTCTTTTGATAAATCAAGGTGAACAGGAACCAATTGATAAATCGATCTTATATTCCCGAAGAACAACCTAGTATTATCAATCACCTCATAATAATCTTAATCGACTAGCGAAACAAGATATTGTGGAATCACAAACTATGAGACAAAGGTGTTTGTGATTACTTTTCTATCTTGCCTATCGGAGATATAAATCTCGAGCCAATTTTACAATTGTACTCAACACGATAGAAACAACAAGATCAGATCACGCAACTACAAAGAAAATAGTTGGGTATGGCTTAACAATCCCAATGAAGTATTTAAGTCGTTAACCTACAGGGTCTCGTGAGAAACCTAAGGTTGAAGGAGAATCGTCTCTAGCTATGCAACTAGTAACGCACGTAATTGTAGGGATTAGGTTTCCCAGTTGCTAGAGTTCTCCTTTATATATTTTTCAAATCAGGGTTTGCAATCTTAGTTACCTTGGTAAAAAAACATTCAATATTCACTGTTAGATGAAAAACCTGATTCAACCAAGATAATATCGAACTTAGCTTGTTACACACAAATGAAATGTACCATCATTTAGGTTTATGTAACCGCACCTAAACGTGTACACCATGTTGGCTCAACAATAGTTAACCGAGGTTAGCTTATGATCACTCTCATATCTTTATTCATCTTAACCATAACTAGTTCAAATGACTCAAATGAAACTAGTTAAAGAGTTGTTCAATTGCTATATTCTCATAGATGTATACAAGAACACTATTGATGCAAAATCTATTTGATTCACTCGAATCAATTCATGAACATTATAGCCACGGTTTGCAAAGACCACATTACTTAATATATAAATGTTTAAGTTCATGTACAACCGATTTTAGAACTTTAGCCTTCAAGTTTGCAAACGGGTACGCATACTTGAAATACCCGGACCAAGATTGGGTTTCGCCAGTACGCAAACGGGTAGGCGTACTTCCAATCCCAGCAGAAATATTCGGACATAAACCTTACGCCAGTACGCGAAGGGGTGCACATACTTAGGTTCCCGGATTTCTCAAGCCAACAGGTACACGTACGGGTACGCATACTATGGTTCCCGGACATGGATTGCATATGTGCAAGAGTACACAACATGTCATATCCAATAATAGTTAAGTGTTCTAAACTCTTATTTCAACCATTGAAACTTTCTTATAGGATGACAATAGCCGTTTTCACACACTATTAGCAGCAAAGCAATTTTCAAGTTATTGAAATAATCATAACGAAACATTCCAAGTCTACACCAAATGATTGTATCACACAAACCATGTAAGATGTTACTCGACAATTTTCACATGATCATCTTTTGACTTGCGTCAAGAATATAAGATGAACTTGGTCGAAGCGAAAGCTTGCAAACACATATTCCGAGAAATATGTAAGCGAGTTAAACTCAGCTCGAAATCTCAAATGTGTATAATATAAAACTATATCGTAACACGACTTATGTCTCAATATAAGTCATAAAGTAGAAATAGACTTTCCAAGTGATAGATGAGCTTCAGTCTCCACATACCTTTTATTGATGAAGTTCCACAAGCTATCCTTAGTAGTTCTTCGTCTTCAAATGATGAACGCTGTTTAGTCTAAGGCTCAACTACACATTCTATGTCCTTGTCCGAGACATCTATAAGTAGACTAGAAATCAAGACATCTATATTGACAAACATGCTTGAGATAGCAACGCATGCGAGTTCGACCGAGCAGTGCTCTAATAAATACTCTCAGAATTAAGTCGTTATACAAAATCTAAACCAGCTTCGTATAGTTGAGACCAAGAAGACTACCCCTAGCTACTTAGTTCCCTCAGTATCCCTGCGCTTCCGACTTTAAGAGTCACACACTGGTACAATTCCTTTGAATTGTGTTCCAAACAACAAAGGAACAACGAATCTGTTTGGTAAAAACTTCTTAGATTCTTTTCAAGATAAAGATATATTAAGTCATACGCAAAGGCTCTTCCGTTTAATCTTATAAACTCCTTTGCTTGGTTAGATCAACCTAACTTTAACTATCGAAATAGTCAAGTCTAGATTCACAATCAATCAGTATACATCTCAAAGAGAAACTATAAAGTGATATCGATCTCGCACAACTAATCAATCGAATAAATCCCATTCTAGTTGGATCCCAGCCGATCAAGGTTTGTGCACACAACAAGATACGAAAACCAATAAGAAATCTTCTTCGTCTTCAAATCATCTTTAATCTTCAATAACCTGCACAACAACACTTGAATCTCTTGTGACAATCACGCACAGAACGGAGTCTGTTAACAATGGATTATCAAAAGATGTCTTTAAATATAACAACATTTCTAAATATCCCGTCGATACTTCGATCTAGGTTGAGTAAATCTTATATCAGAAGAGAAGATTCTGAAGAATAAAAAAACTAGGTGCAATCAAAGTTTCAACAACCGTTAATCAATCAAATAAGTAGAAAACTAATAACACTGCAATTATCTAGTTTCCCACCAACGTACTCGTAGAGCTTCTTGATCCCACAAAAGTCTTTAAACGAGCGGTCGTAAGAGATTTCACCTAATTAGGATACTTTCCTCTCCAAATAGACGACTCCACCAGAAACAACAAGAAATGAAGTTTGCCTGGGTCTTAGGATAATTTCCTAGAAATGCAAACTTAGGTATTTATAGACCAATGATGTTTGGACATCAAGGAATTTCCAAAACCGAAAATATTCTCAAGATATGCAATAAATATCAAGATACGGTTTTCATAATTCCAATAAAAGCTTGTCCAATATTTACGAAATCTCTCAATAGAAAATATCCAATTAGTAAAGATATGGTAGAATTGGTTACCCTGTAGTAAAGATATGGTAGAAAATCTCCAATTAGTAAAGATACGGTAGAAAATCTCTCAATAAAAAATCTCCAATTAGTGATTGGTAAACATTACTAATTTTTATTCTCTAGAGATGTGCATTTAATTGTTGGTAATTAAAGCATATAAAACCAAAAACCTTAATTAAAAAAATCTCAATTTATTTAGGCACACGATCTCCTTGAGTACTAAGGAATATCTTTGAACAATAAATGATAAGATTTATTGTACATGTTCAAAGTATGTTGACATATTTTCACTGTAAATCCTTATTTCATATTCACATGGATTTACATCCTTGGAATCGGTCATACCACACTTCCAAACAAGTTTAGAATTGGTTTCCCTGTATTCCAAGACAACTATGTGATTGATCAAATACCAAATCACATATATGGGTTCAATCGGTTCTACCAATCACTAGGATCAGTTATAACTCAATATGGAAATACATGTGATCGGTCACACAAGTTACCAGGACCGATTACACCAGTTACAAGGATCGGTTCCATCTACATATAGTAATTCTTGTGATTGGTCACACCAGTTACCAGGACCGGTTACACCAATTACAAGGATCGATTACACATACTCATGATCGGTCAGACCATTTACTAGGATCAGTTACACTAATTAATAAAAACCAGTCATACCATATCCTAAGTCAGACATTGTGATTAGTTATACCAAGATACATAACATAGTTACGATCGGTTCTACCGACTCACACATATTGGTCATCCAAAGATTTTCAATGCATGGCCGAACCAATAAGCCTTAATGATTTCCCTTTTGATTCACGAAACAAGTTCATGAATGTACCTCCTTTAAACAAATGTAAAATATTGTTTCCTAGGATGAAATCTTCACCATAACTCGTTCACATAATCACAACAATATATACAAGATTATGTCAATGTCATATCTACGAAGTTCAAAAGATAAGCGTTATACTTCGTAGTCTAATTCCCTAATACTATGATCATACTATTATGATCATGTCACATCACTACAGTATTATACAATATGTACAGTATATACAACTTTGCAGTTATGTTTTCAACATAGCACGACTTGAAAGATACGTTAGGAATGAAACAGTTCAAGTCAATATTACTAACTTCAAGTGGAAGGATGATGTCTTCGTTGTAGTTCGCTACTTCTTCACATTCTTCAGGTCTTCAGAGTAATACTTGTATGTCTCAACATTCCTAGACTTTCTATTCTAACCTAAACAAAGTTGACTCTAGTATTTAATCAAGCGACTTTAGATGAGTTTTTACACACTAAAATATGACAACCAAACTTGACATACCAACGCTTGGTGAGTTCAACTGAGCTATGCTCTAACAGACAAGTTCGCGAACTGTCAAAGCAGTTTGTGTAGTTGAAAAAAAAAATACATGAAAAATTCAAAATCAACCAGTTCGGGAACTGCATAATTCAGTTCATGTATATTCAAATTGAATAATATCTGAAACTATCTCAAAATCGACTAGTTCGCAAGCCGAGCAAATCAGTTCGTGTACTCGAGTCAATTGGGCTTTATTAACAAAGTATTTGATTTTTATTAATTCAAGTTCGTGAACTTAGTATAATAGTTTATGAACATTAATAACTAACTTGACTACTCCTCATTGCTTGAATTCTTATTTGTAATGTTCATCATCATACTAAAGTCATACGACATGTCTCAATAGATATAATCATATATAACATAAGTAAATAATATAGTATGTAGTTACATACCTTTGTTGATGAAGTTTTAGTGCACGCCATCATTCTTCAGTCTTAAATCTTCAAGGTTGATTGGTGAATTATGATACTCAACTACCATGTTATATCCCTAGTCCAAAACTGAATTTAGTAGAATATAAATAAAAACATAGTTTTAATCGAATTAAATTGACAACAAGCTTGACATACCAAAACTTGGGCGTTTGACCGAGTGATGCTCCAACACAATTAAATATCATCCAAAATATCAAATCAGTTCAACGCCATTCAACCATTCAAATCAATTCAATAGTTTTTGTCAATTTTATGGCTTAAATTCTTTTTCTCAATTTCTTTGATCATTTACTGATTCGGGTCAAATATGTTTTCTGTTAAAAATTTCATACTTTTAAATCGATTGTTTTAATGATGGCTAGTAGAAACATGTCCAACAATAATAATTTTCATGGCATGCAATTAATTATTTTTCCTCTGCATATTCTGCCATGAATGATAGTTCTTTTCTGCATTTTTCGTTACCTTTTACCAATATTTTTAACTTCGTTTCAGACAAATTTACCCTACTAATTATTTGTTGTCGATATCTCAAACTGAGTTGATCTTGATCTCTACATAATTTTTGGTTATGTTGCTAGTGAAAATAACAAAACACAAATAAAAATGATTATTGATAGAGCCGTCAGATTTAATTGATCCAAGATGGACTATGGGCGTGAGATTGATCAATTTGTAACTAGTTATGAAAATGCGGGGTACCACGATACACCGACAACTTTTTCTTAGGAAACTTGTATGGACTAAACTCAAATACATATCCGAGAGTTACAACTTAATGAATCTCAATCAGGAATTATACAAAGAGCTTATATCTCTTTCTCTCTCAACCAGTATGTAAACAAAAACAAGTCTGTGAACCTGATTATTCGATGAGAGTACTTGGACGATTCCAAAGATCAATATCCAAGATCAATCAAGTCGTATCCAACAATTGCGATGGACTATCTACTTGAATTGATTTACGTACAACCTGTGATATTTTAATTATAAAGATAAACAATATAATGAGGAAAAAGAAATAAGACTGACACCAGAAATTTTGTTAACGAGGAAACTGAAAATGCAGAAAAACTCCGGGACCTAGTCTATATTTGAACACCAAACTGTATTAAGTTGCTTCATACACTAGCCTATTATCAATACTTCGGTCTGGAATGTAGTTGAGACCGAATCTACAGTCACATCGATTCAGTTACAGTCGCGCTCCTTACGCCTCTTGAATCTCGCAATACTCTGCGCAATTGATTCCCTTAGCTGACGTCTTTTACATCCTAAGAGTTACTTCAACTCAATTGAAGACTTTAAACCAATCTTCCTCTCGCAGATAAGCCTATATGTGATTTCCGTTTTCATCAAAGATCAAGATGAGATGGGAAATTGATTGCAATAGAAAAAGTCTAGCAAACCTCAAAATCCGGTCTTATGACTCTCGAAAAGCAGCCTAGATTATTATTCGCCTCACAAGTACATACTTGTGGAATCACAAAATCTGAGACGAGGAAACTTTGTGATTTCTATTTATCCTGCCTGTTGGAGCTAAAGGCTCAACAATTAAATCAAGATCAGGATACATGAAATATCAAGAAAAAGATAGTTGGACCTGGCTTCTCGGATCCCTAGGTGAAGTCTTTTTAGTCGCTAAACCTAAAAAGGTTTAAAGGAGAGGATGAATCTAGTTTACAGCTAGGACATACAAGAATAGTGTCAGGGATTCAAAGATCCCAGTTGTTTGAGGTTCTCTTTATATGACTTTCAAGATCAAGGTTGCTTTAGATTTAAGCTAAGGTAGCTTTGGAATCAAGCAATCAATAATCACCGTCAGATGAAAAACTTGACTTGAGATTGACATAATAAAAAATACACTTTGGTTAGGATGAGCCATAACCGAACCGTGTACAATGACTTGTTCATGAAAGGTTAGCCGAAACTATCCAGTCGAATGATAAACTTAACCATTTTCATATAACAGTTTAAGACTTTAATGTTGAGTCACAAATGTGATTAAACATGTCTAGATAGTGGTTTTAGAGAGTTGTTCAAATGCCTATTATCTCATAGAAATAATTCTGATGCATCTGAAAATATCGACAGGGTAAGTACGTGTATTGTATTCCTATTCGTGAGTATTTTTGTCATGGTATGTATGCCGGGTTTGTATACCCATAATAAAAAAGCGGGTTCAGGAATCCACAGATCTTTTCCGGCTTGCATACTGGGTATGCGTACCTTTCCGGTTTATAGACCAATAGATATTTTCCGGTTTACATACTAGGTATGCGTGCGTTCCTAGTTCACAAGTCAACAAACTTTTATGGTATGGATACCAGATTTACATACCAAAAAGTTGTTGCCGAATATAGCTACGCTGGTACGTGTATTGGGTACATGTACTGCAGTTTCGGACTTATAACAGTTGTCCCAGTATGTGAATTGGTATGCACACTGTCCTGTATCCAGATTTACAGTAGTTCTATATCTCTCTAATAATCGATTTGAAAACATTCCCAAATAACATCAATGACACATATCACCGCTCCAGGCTATTTTCAAACGATTAAATCTTGAATCATAATATAGTCATAAACAATAAATTGTTCTTAACCAAATTCATCAAGTATGAACAAATGTTCTAAAGCTTAGTCAGCATATTTCGAGAACGATTAACAAGATAAACTTGACTCGAAATTTCTATTATGCATGTAATGTCTAAATTAGGCATGTAGTTTTATCTCATAGATACAAAGATGAAAACTTGAGTGTTAGGTGGTTCAGTCTTCACTTACCTTTTGTTGATGAAGTTCTCCAAAAGCCTCGGTTGATCTTCGCCTTTAAACGGTAGAACGAAGTGATGTGTGGCACTTAACTATACACTTCTATCTTAATCCGATACTTGACCAAATGTAGGCTAGAAATCAAGATATAGTTTTGATCAACTAAATTTGACAACAAGCTTGAGATAATATCACTTGTGAGTTCGACCGAACAATGCTCTAACAAGTTAATTAAAGGATACTTTCACTAATATTGTTCTTGTCATCATCATCTTGTGGGATTTGGGTCTTGAGAAAAGTTTCAAAAATTAATTTTTTGCACGCAAAAACATATTAAGAAGTTAATTAAGCAATGTCAGGACGGCCAATTCGGTGATTATGGTTTATCTTCATACTATCAAAGAAAGTGTTGACTTTCTTGCAGCAATTGGTGAAAACATAAGTGAATTAATCTGATGATATGTATTTTGAATAGATTAGGGAGAACATACAGTAATGATATCATATTTGAGAAAAATCGTGAAACATCATTCACCTTTACTAAAATCAGACCAGGTCAGGAATGTAGTCGAGACCTAATCAATCTTACGAGTAATTCAGCTTCAGTTGTGCTCCAGAAGACCCTATGCAACACGATTTCCCTAGCTGACGTCCTTTACATGCCTAAGAGTTGTTTTAACCTAAGTCAAGATTTTTTGAATATTTCGCCTCTAACAGAAAGCCTATTTGACTTCCCTTCAGAAATATATTCAATCAAAGTATGAGAATCTATACGCTTATAAGGGTTATTCAAGAAAAAAAGATAAACTCAACGATTGGGCCAACTTACTCTCTTCAAAACGTATATAGATGTCTAATCGATTCTACCTCACAAGAAAAATCTAAACAAATCAAATCAGAAGTGATTTAGATATTTATCTTTTGGAATCACAAAGTTTGAGACGAAAAGTTTCTATTGATTTCTATTTATCTTGTTCCTGATCTATAGTTCAAAACTGAAAACACAAAGGATACCAAATACACATAACTTTTTACGTTCGACAACCTATATAGACAAAACTAAATATAACAGAAAGTAGACCAACTGAATGATCCTTGTCAATATGTATATAGATTTTATGTCTCAACCCCTACTCAATCAGTATGTTTATAAACACAGAGTCCGTGAACTTGATTGTTAAGCAGAGTACTTGGACGATCCCAAAAATCAATATCCAAGATCAATTTAGTCGTATCCAAATAATCCAATCGGTCTGCAAAGTGACTAAACTTGTTATCTATATTTCAAGACACGAATTCTACAAAAAAAAAAAAAAAAATCTCGTAATCTGTTACAATTAAGCGTACGTGTCTACTTAGATTGAATACATACAAATCTGTGTAAATCCAATTATAAAGATAAACAATATAATGTGGAAAAGGAAAAACACAAGACACCAGAAATTTTGTTGACGAGGAAACTGCAATAGCAGAAAAACTGCGGGACCTTGTCCAGTTTTGAACATCGTATTGTATTAAGCGTTACAGACATTGGCCTACTATCAGACTTCGAATTCGGACTGAAATTTAGCTGAGACCGAACCCACCCTCCAAGGGATTCAGTTACAGTCGGGCTCCTTACGTCTCTTGAACCTCGCAAGGCTCTATGCAATTGATTCCCTTAGCTGACATCCTTTATAGTCTAAGAGTTCTTTCAGACGAAGTGAATACTTTTGGTACCAATCTGCCTCTAACGAATAAGCATATTCGATTTCCGTTTAGATCAAAGATCAAGGTGAGGAAATCTGTTTGCAATAGATAAAGCTAGCAAACCTAACAATCCAGAACACTTACACCCACCTAGATGAAAATCGTGGATTTTTTTACCACCTCTCAAGAACATCTTCGAAAGATCAATTGAGACTAGTTTTCAGATATCTATCTTGAGGAATCACAAAGTATGAGACGAAGAGAACTTTGCAATTACCATCCATCTTGCCTGAAAGAGATTAAGAGAAGCTCAATAACAGAAAACAAGATCAAGATTCACGAATTATCAAGGTAAAGATAGTCGTACCTGGCTTCATGAATCCCCAAAGCGAAGTCTTTTAGTGATAGACATAATTATGTTTCTCAGAGGAAACCTAGGTCAATATATGATGACTCTAGAATCAACAAGAACACAAAGTGCCAGGAATTGAATTTCCCGGTTGAAAGAGCATCTTTATAGTTTTTCCAAGACCAGGGGTTCCTTAGAATTCAAAGCTAAGATAACTTGAGAATCAAGCAAACTCTATTCTTTAAAAATATAATATAAGAATTTACACTTTGGTTCGGTTACAAAACATTGTATAGTGACCATTCGGTTTGGAAAGTTATCCGAAAAACTGAAAACAATTTGATGTTCATTTAAACACCTAAGAGTTTAATCTGATGTACACACATAAGTGTTTAAGTGATCGAAGAAGTCTTGAAAGTGTTTAAGAGAGTTCTAGCAATGCTAAACATATTAAAAATAAGTCTTTCAACATTTGCTAAAATCTAAATTGGGACAGTTAGTAGAGAGGTTCATGAACCGTAAGTCTTGTTCACGAGTTAGGGTGCTACGGTTCGTGAACCGGTTTCGCAAATTGCTAGCCTATTATACCAACTTTGAAATTCAGTTCACCACGATTCGTCAACCGGGTTCGTGAACTTACCCAATTGAACTTGCAGTTTGCGATCTGGTTCGCCAACCTTCATATATTTCTGAAACTCATACATTTATGGTTTGCAAACTGGTTTGTCAACCTACCTTAAGTAGAAATATCAGAAGTTCCTATTTCTCTCTTATGATGTTTGAAACATTCCAAAATGATAAAATCATTTGCACGGGAAATTTTCAATTGATCCACAAATTAATTAATAGAACTAATATTGTTAAGGACTGTTGAATATCTTTGCATAAAATCATATTTCGAGATTTTTTACAAAACAAGCTTGACTCGGAACTCCTTCTTTGTGAATCTACTAGAAGTCATACGACATAGTCTCAACAGATAGAATGATAAGATAGTGAGTTAAATGGAATGATTCAGTCTTCACATACCTGATACAGAAGTTCTCCAAATGTTTTCGTCGATCTTCAGTCTTCAAGGGTGATCTCTGATACTCAACTAAAAATTCTAACCTAGTCTGGGACTTCACTTAGTAGACTAGAAATCAAGATATTACTTTGATCTACTGTTAGAGCATAGCTCGGTTGAACTCACCAAGCGTTGGCATGTCAAGTTTGATTGCCATATTTTAGTGAATCAAAACTCATTTAAAGAGTCGCTTGATTATATACTAGAGTCAACTTCATATAGGTTAGCTTGAAAGTGTTAGGATATGAGACTTACAATTATTACATGAAGACTTGAAGAATGAGAAGAAATACGGAGCTACAACGACAACATCATCCTTCCTCTTGAGGTTAGTAATATTTGAATTGAACTGTTTCTTTCCCTAACGTGTATTTCAAGTCGTGCATATTGAAAACATAAATGCGAAGCTGTGTATGAAACTCTAGTTAGACATAGTATTAAAGAATACAATACGAGGTTTATTGCTTAACCATTAAACTTTGTATATAAGACATCGACATGATCATATGAATGCTATTGTGATTATGTATGGGTATGAGTGAAGATTTCATCCTAGGAAACAATGTTTTACATTCATTTAAAGGAAGTAAGTTCATAAACTCATTTTGTGAATCGAAAGGGAAATCTCTAGGCTTATTGGTATTGTTATTCATTGCAAATCTATTTTGAATTACCAATATGTGTGTTTAGTATAACCGCTCATAAACTTGTTTATGTATCTTGGTAAAACTATTCACAAGGCCTGACTTATGTATTGGTATGACTTTTATTAATGAAACCGATCTTAAGTAATTACTCAAGATGGTATGATTGATGCCTTGTAAATAACAACTTTTATCTAGTCATTAGGGAACCGATCCTAGTAAGAGGTGCAACAAATTTGCAAGACGGAATTGATACTTGTAAGGGGTGAAACATGTTTTTAGTAGATGGGGGAACCGATCCTATGAGCATGTGCAACAAGTTTGTAGTTTTGGGGGAACCGATCCTATGGACATGTGCAACCGAATACAAGTAGTTACCATAAGTTATGGGGAACCGATCCTAGTACCTAGTCAACCGAATTTTGGTAACTAGCGTGACCATGCACAATACTCACATGGAGGTAGAACCGAACTTGTTTTGGTAGAACCATGAAACCCATAATTGGTGATTTGATAGGATAATCAATCACATAGTTCTTGGAATTCAGACGAACCAATTCTAAACTTGTTTGGAAGTGTGGCAAATCGTTTCCAAGATTGTAAGTATTAAAAAGGACTTGCAAAGTAAAGATGTCGACATACTTTGAACATGTGCAGTAACTCTTATCATTAATTGTTCAAAGATATTCCTTAACAACTAAAGGAGAATCCCATGATCGAAATAAATTGAGAATCTTTTAATTAAGGTTTCTTAGTTTTTATATGCTATTTAATCTCCAGCAATTAAATGCATATCTTTAGAAAATAATAATTAGTAATGTGCATTTACTGATTATAGATTTTTTTATTGGGATTTCGGTCAATATTTGGACAGTGCATTTCCAGGAATTATGAAAACCGATTTTGTGTTTATTGCATATCTTTAAGAATATTCGGTTTTGGAAATTCCTTGGTGTCCAATCTTCCTTGTCTATAAATATTGAAGTTTGCATTTCTAGCAAACTAATCATCAGAGCCAGCAAAACTACCTAGTTGTGTTGTTACTGGTGGAGCCGCCTATTCGGAGAGCAAAGTAACCTAATTAGGCGAAATCTCTCATGGCCGCTCAGTTTAAAGAATTCTTTAGGATTGAGAAGCTCTATTAGTATCGTTGGTGGGAATCTTCTATTCTGATGTAAGATTCAATCAAACTAGGTCGAAGTTTCGATGGAGATCTTTAGACTGTTTGTAGTTCTAAAGACGTCTTGTGATATTCCAACGTTAACAGACTCCGTTCTATGTGTGATTGCTCACAAGAGATTCAAGTTGATTGTGTGCAGGTGCTGATTGAAGATTAAAGAAGATTTGAAGACAAGAATACTTTTTGGGTTCATAACCTTTGGTGTGCACAATACTTGTTTCGGCTGGAAAGGGATCCAACTATAATCGGTTTATCTTTGTGATAGATTGGATTGATTAGTTGAGTAGATCGGCATAAATACACTTCTTTGTGATTAACAGTATTGATTGCATAGTCTAACAATTACTTCGGTAGTTGTTGAGAGATTGATCTAAGGACCAGACAAAGGAGTTTATTGGTTAAACTGAAGAGCCTTTGTCAAACTCAAATCACGTTGTTTGAAAAGAGTTGTTACCGAACAGATTTGTTGTTCCTTTACTGTTTGGAATGCGAACCAAAGAAATTGTTCCAAGTGCGTGACTTATTAACAAGTTGGAGGCGCAGGGATACTGAGGAAACTAGGTGAACTATAGGTTTAGTTGCTTGGTCTCAACTATACGAAGTTGGTCTGATTCTGTATATCGGCTTAATTCTAAGAGTATTCAATTCTGGACTATATCCCGGGGTTTTTCTGCATTTGCGGTTTCCTCGTTAACAAAATCTTTCTATGTCATTTACTTTTATTTTCCGTAATTATAACTGTGTTTATTATAATTTAAAGTAAATCGCACAAAGGTTAATTCCTATTTTACTTGATAGACAATCCCTAGAGTTTGGTTAAGTCGGAACCTATTATCAAGTAAACATACTTCGTTGTTGTATTGTCTCGATCTTGTATCCATAGTCAATCACACAATTTATCTTGTTGTCGTATTGTCTCGATCTCGTATCCATAGACGATCACACGAAGTGTGAACCGATTAGTTGTATTGTCTCGACTCAGTCTATAGACAATCACTTTCGGAGAAAGGACTTATAGGTGGAAAAGTTTTAGATTGAGGTATATTTGGATACCCTCGTCTTTTCATCAACTAATATTCACAACAAGCTTGAGATAACAAAACTTGTGGGTTCAACCAAGCAATACTCTAACAATCTCCCCCTTTGTCAATTTTAGTGACAAAACTATTCAATACATATGGATACAAAAATAAATAAATTTTTCAGCTCATAATCCATTGTGCTTGATTTTCTTGGTTCTTCAACACACGTCTCGAATCCTTCGTACTTCAAGTTCTTTTAATGTTCTGCATGTGTTTGTTCAGCACTTTGTTGTTGAAGATCCATAACGATAAAAACATCTGAGAATACTCAAAAAATAGCTTTGATAAAATGAGGTAATCACTCTACTCATTGGTTTTTATACACAAACATAATATTGTTACCTTCCTCAAAATTCAATTGCACCACAAATTGAAGCAATACTATCGTGATATGTTCTCTCCCTTAGTCAGTACATACTACTTTTGCAAAATAGGTAAAATCTATAGGAAATAATTCACTCATCCTTACATGATGCTTCGTAAAGCCATATATAATATAGTAAGATACTACTTAATAATTCCCCCCTTTTTTGTCAACAAAATTGGCAGAGGTGAAAAATCGTGATAATCATGAATTAATCAAAAGAGTTTCGATACTAGGGAACATATACCAACCTTTAGTTTAGACGATTTCACCAAGAAATCTTGGTTCGCGTCAAGGAGACATAAGACACAAGCATCTCCTACAATTCCACATCCACATTCCCCACAAAGATAATACCATTATGCACAAGTTCAAAAACACTCCCCCCCCCCCCACCACATTAAATGTCATTCCTGGAAGTACAATATGAGCAATCTTACCAAATAAGTTAAAAACAACAATATTAATGTTAGAGGCACTAAGATACAAGATTTTCGTGTGAAAAATCATCAACAATAACTATTATCTTCATCAGTTACGAACAAGAGAACAATTAATGCGATATGACTCAACATAAGAATTATAACTTCTCTAGCCATGTACGAACATAGAGATTAAAGTTCACCACTTATTCCCTGGCAGTGAAGCAATCAAGGAAGTAAGTCGATCCCTAATAATATCTTACAGAATCCTGTAGCAGTTTATTCACAAAAGTGTAATCATGGAGAGATCAAAACTGCAATTCTCACAATACTTTGCTCCTCTATTGCAAGAGGTAAAGAGCTCAACGTATGAGAAAATATGCGATATATGTTCTAATCATTAAAGAATGATAGTGAAAAAGCGGGGTATAACAACCTGTTAGACCAATGTTCGGTTGAACCCACTAGCGTTGGTATGTCAAGTTAGTTTCCAATTTTAGTTGCAAAAATGCATTCTTGATTTAGCATACTAAAGATAGTTTCGAACTAGTTTAGGTCTAAGAAGTTGAATTGAAGCTATCCTTAAAGGATGAAGATTGAAGATTGAAGGCTACAAGAAGACATCAACAAGTACTTCATCAACAAAGGTATATGTGATTGATTTCAATTGGATTCTTGTTCAATTCTACCTTTCTAATCTATCGAGATAAATGCTCACTCTATGAAACAATTCCTATGACGGTAAATGTACATTTATGTATATATACTTGAGGTTATTTGATTCATGATCTTGGTGATAATAACCTTTATCCCTATAAAGGATCTCATGTTATAGTGAATGAGCTTGCGAATCCAATGAGCCAAGAATCACTCAATTCCGAATTATAACGACAAATTTATGAGTGATTTAAGTTCATTAGTAGGAAACATTCCATGGGCTTTGGAGTGGTCCGCAAACTTGGGCCCAATACATGACTAAAAGGGATTTTTGGTCAAGTTGGTGATGTTTCCTTATCTAGGCAAGTTAGCTATTGGTCCAAACATTTTTGATTACCATATTAAAGTGTTTGTGATTCCTGCCTAAGTTAAAATGTGATTTATTCACATAAATATAATTTTTGCTAAATAAGTTATTTATTTAATTATTTTGGCAAGGGTTTTAACTTAGGAAAGACTCCCATATTTAGGAGAGTCTTGTAAAAGGAAAATATCTTTCCTTAGCTTCCAAGCTATTGTTCATTATAAGTAAGGAGTTTGTGAGTTTACACGTTTTTCATCCCTTTGGAAAATTGGCGTAAGCTCTGCAGATTGTTTTCCACGTCTTCCGTTCTTCGTGAACGACAGTGAGATAAAATTCTTTGTATTAGGGATCACAAATCCAAGTTGGATTTGATCTTCGTGATTGATCACACAACTTGTAATCTAGCTTTTTCACCTCTTGTCTATTCTAAGGTTTTCTCTTCTGATATAAAACCATTCAAGAGTTGTGGATTATAAACCCTAGGTTTTGACAGATTTCAGTTTCCGATCGTATATCAACACTTGTTAGTCGAAATCGGAGACTAGAAAGAAAAACTTCTTTTGAGGCATCTCGTAAAAATCCTTGAGAAGTTTTAAACAAGATATCTCTAGATTTATTCTAGTTGTTCTTGTGATAGATTTATTAGGGTTTTCTTAACTTGGAAATTGATCTTTGGAATCACCCAAGTTTACTTACGGAAATCAGGTTCACGGACCCCTTGTGTGTACGCATACTGAATGTAAGTTAAAACCCTAATCTACAAGTTTGTTTTGATATTACTTTTACCTAGTAATTGTTTTTATCAAAATAAACACAAGATTTCCAAAACCTTGATTCACATCTAAAGGGAAATCAAACTGGTGTTTTGTGCAAACAAAATATCAAATCGTATCGATCATTGTGGTGTATCTTCTAAAGAGAACTTTGGGTTCTGCTAGAAGATTTGTGTGAAGTGTTCCTAAAGAGAATCGGTATTCTTCTAGGAGTTCTACAAGTGCTGAAGAAGGTATTACATCTAGTCCGAATAGGTAGTAGGAATTTGGTGTAACAACTTATTATCAGTGTGTATTTATTCTGGACTAGGTCCCGGGGTTTTTCTGCATTTGCGGTTTCCTCGTTAACAAAATTCTGGTGTATGTGTTATTTCTTTTTTGTATTATATTTTATTTATATAATAGAAATATCACAGGTTGTACGTTAAGATCAATCAGTTCTTGTATCCGGCCTTAGGGTTGTTGAGTGAATTGATTGACACTTGAACATTGGTCTTTGGTACCGTTCAAGTTAAATATCTTATATTCAATCGGGCTCGCAAATCCCTATTTGTTGATTGCGGATTGAATCAAGAGATAGAGATATAAAACTCTTTGATATACTTTTGATAGATTGAGTCTAACTGTCTAGTTGATTATCTTGAAAGTATATTAGAGTTTGTCTATTCAGATTGCCAAACGAAATATTGGGTGGTGTTGTTAGACCCCCGCTTTTTCAATTGGTATCAGAGCAGGCAAACACGTTAAGACCTCATAAGTCCGTGTTTGTAGCAATCTGATTCTATGGACATAGGTGTTATCTCTATAAACGTACCACCAGCCTTCGATGACACTAATTACTTATGGTGGAAAATTGTTATGCGAGCTTTTCTTCAAGCACGTGATTTTCGATCATGGGTATATATAGTTAATGGCTATGATGCTCCCGTTGTGGCAGTTGGAGATGTAATCATTCCCAAGAATATTGGTGAATACAGTCCTGCCGAGATACTTGCTGCAAAGAAAAACTCCGACGGTTTGAATGCTATCATCCATGCCATTACCCTAGATTTTTCAACACGACGTGACTACATGCAATAAGTCTAAATATGCTTGGGATATCTTAGAAACCGTATTCGAAGGGAATGCCGCAGAGAAAGAAGCAAGGATTCAAAATCTAGCTTCTGACTGGGAAAACCTTCGCATGTATGATGATGAAACCTTTGATGAGTTTAACCAAAGACTTTCTCAAATAGTTAACTCCTCTTTTTCATTAGGAAAAACTATTCCGGAGAAATATATTGTGTGCATAATTCTCAGGTCACTACCATCAAGATACGAGTCCAAAAAACATGCCATTGAAGAAGGAAACGATCTTTCTACACTCTCCAGAAGTACTCTTGCTGGAAAGTTAAAGATCTTTGATAATGAACACGCAAGAAAAGAGGTGATTTCTCTTAAAGCTGCAAACAATTCTGAATCCTCTAAGGATAAATCTGGTCCGCCAGATACTAAGGATGTTACTCCATGACAATTTTAGAAAATTCTTGAGAGACAGGAAAAAGAGTTTTTCTAAAAGTGTAACATCTCCTAAGGATGATGCACAATGCTATAACTGTCGTGGTTTCGGCCACTTGTCTGCAGTATGTCTTAGCTGGAGTCTTAGACAATCGGCATATGCAGCAGACTTGCCTACTCTTGATGATGGACCTGAATATTATAATCCTCAAGAGCTCATAGGCGAGATTGCATTAGCTTCTGGAAAAATTCTTTCTGATACTGATTCTGATTCTGACGAAGAAGTGTTCCATGATGATCCAGTATCTAATAATCTTATTAAAGAAAGTCATCGGAAACTCTCGGAGGCTGAAAGCACCATTTTCAGTGAGAAAGTTAAATATGACAGACTTCGTAGTCGGAATAAATACTTGCAAGACCAACTTGATTCTATTGGTGCAAGATATTATCTCAACGAAATGCGAAAGCTTAAAGAAGAAATTGCCGAAGGTCGAGATCGGGAAGTTACTCTCCAAGCAAAACTAGATAACTTGGAGAATATTGAGATGAATTTGTTATTTGATTCGGAACGAGAAGATCTCAAAGTACAATGTGAATCATCCAAGAATGATCTAGTTATTGCACTTGAGAAGGTCAAAAGTTTGGAAGAAGAAAACTTGAGCTTAAAAGAGAGTTTGTCTAGAAATATCAACTCAGATAAATTAACCTCGATACTGGGAGCATGTAGAATTCATCGTGATACACGAGGATTGGGCTATGAAGGAATATACGCTCCTAGTATTTGCAAAAAGGTAAAATTTGTCAAAGCTAAATATTCTTCTCAACCAAAACCTTCCACGGTTGACAAAAGTAAAGTATCTCTACCAACTACGGATGGCGAAAAGAAGAAATCCTGCCAAGCTCCAAAGCAAGCACATACACATTCAGGTAATACTAAACATAACTTTTTCCATTATACTAAACATTGTTTTTATTGTGGAAAACCAGGTCACTTGCAAAGGAATTGCAGATTTTTTAAACGAGATAAAACTAGATATGATTCTGTTAGGATGACAAGATATGATGTTCCAAACTGGAGAAAAACTGAGTCTCATAATATCCATTCTTTCAGTATTCCCCCAAAGAAGTTTCACAATTATATTGGGGAGAAAAAGAAATATGTTGCTCCAAAAGCTACTCAGAAATGGGTACCAAAGAAGACCAGTAAAGCAATGAGTTATATTAAGAAGGATCTCCCGGACAAGAGTTTGACAAGGGATAACATCTTAAAAAGGTATGGAACATTTATTGAAAGTTTCAACGAAGTTTTTAAATTCATAGAGTCCATGCATGATTTTTTTTCGAATACCTGTAGTGATCAAGATTTTGCTCACCTCAGCACAACCTGATTGTGTTGAAAGTGCATCCTCGCCAAGAAGCCCTAATAAATGCGGTGAGGATTGCAAAAGAATTGGGGCGCGCATATTAAGTTGGGAAATTTCTGAATATGTGGAACAATTTATTGTTTCGAGCTGAGTTTAACTCCCTTATATATTCCTCGAAATATGTGTTGCTAAGCTTTTCGCTTCAACCAAGTTTATCTTCACCTAGTGACGAAAGTCATGAAAAGTTTCAATTACTTTGAGAATTGCTCTGACGTGAAACGATCTGTGAATAACGGCTATATAACGTCCTCTGAGAATGTCTCAATGATTGGAATGAGAGTTTAGATTACATAACCATGTATTCCTTAATCCGAAGTTTTCGAACTTTGTTGATTGAGAGAAACCGGAGGAATTGGATTTGCCAAGTCCGCGAACCCAGTCCGCGAACTCAATCAGCGAACTAACAGAAGTTCTCTTACCGAGAATTTCTGCTGGGATTTTCCAAAAACTCGTTTGTGTGTTTAGTCCACGAACTCAGTCCGCGAACCTAGTCCGCGAACTGGCAGAAGTCTCTTTGCCGAGATTTTCTACTGAGTTTGGAAAACTCTGCCGGTTGCCTTAAGTTCGCGAACTTGTTTGTGAGCTTAAGTGGTTATGATCTAAAGATGTTCTCTGAACATGAAACTTAAATTACTAAGGAATGCTTTATGCAAACCGTGGCTATAAAGTTCATGAGCCGATTCAATCGAATCGAATCGAATCATCTTTGTTTCAATTGTGTTTTGTGTAGTTACATAATATCTCATAGCAATTGAACAACTCTCTAACTAGTTCATTTGAGTCAATTGAACTAGTTATGGTGAAGGAGAATATGGTTAGATACCACATGTATGAGTCTTAATTACCTAACTTGATTTGTGATTGAAATTCTTAAACATAACAGGTTAGAAGCAATTATCAAAGCCATGGATGTTGGTTTTTATTGTCAAAGAATATTTTTCATACTCTTATGGTAACCATTCTTGGTGTAAATCCTTATGGAAATGATTATTCTTCCTTCTAAGCATATCAATTCTTGTTCATGCAAGTTTGTATCTTAAAAAAGATGATCACAATATTTGATATTCATGATTACATATTGTGTATTATTACCATGAGATAGTTCTTTTGTTCATTAGCTTGATCTCATGAGAGACTTTCAATGATTGGTTCTCAGTTCGCATCTCCTTGTGGGTTTTCTAAAATCCAATTTATAAATCCTTATCTCTGGAGTAAGGTCACTCTTGTTGTTCTTTCGGGAATGATATCAGATGGGGGAGAGTTCTTTTGAACTTGTGCTTAATGGTAATATCTTGCGGGGTGTGCGGCTGTGGAATTTTATAGGAGTTATCTTGTATCTTAAAATTCCTTGATGAATGCATTTAACTTCGGCTTTATGATTGCATCTAAATTAAGTTGGTATGTATTTTTCTTTTAGTCTATGAAATGTCTCTTGTGGAAATTTCATTATGATCCCGTTCTTGTACCTTTGCCAATTTTATTGACAAAAAGGGGGAGAATATTGTAGTTCACACTACAAATACATATGGTTTTTGGATCATTGTGTAAGGGGGAGTGGTTTCCATGATCGAGATGGAGTATTGACTAAGGGGGAGTGATACATATCACCGTAGTATTATTGTCAAAGTTGTGATACAATGAAACTTTGATGTTGTGTAATAATACTATGATGGATCTTCAACAAGTACAAGATGAACACATGAATAGTTGAAGAACCAAGGAAATCAAGATTGTCGTTTTTACTTTTAACAAGTACAAGCCATATGTAAAATGGTTTTTTCACTAAAATTGACAAAGGGGGAGACTGTTAGAGCACTGCTCGGTTGAACCCACTAGCGTTGGTATGTCAAGTTAGTTGTCAATTTTAGTCGCCAAAATGCATTTTTGATTTAGCGTACTAAAGATAGTTTCATACTAGTTTAGGTATAAGAAGTTGAATCGAAGCTATCCTTAAAGGATGAAGATTGAAGATTGAAGGCTACAAGAAGACATCAACAAGTACTTCATCAACAAAGGTATGTGATTGATTTCAATTGGATTCTTGTTCAATTCTACCTTTCTAATCTATCGAGATAAATGCTCACTCTATGGAACAATTCCTATGACGGTAAATGTACATTTATATATATGTACTTGAGGTTATTTGACTCATGATCTTGGTGATAATAACCTTTATCCCTATAAAGGATCTCATGTTATAGTGAATGAGCTTGTGAATCCAATGAGCCAAGAATCACTCAATTCCGAGTTTTAACGACAAAGTTATGAGTGATTTAAGTTCATTAGTAGGAAACATTCCATGGGCTTTGGAGTGGTCCGCGAACTTGGGCCCAATACGTGACTAAAAGGGATTTTTGGTCAAGTTGGTGATGTTTCCTTATCTAGGCAAGTTAGCTATTGGTCCAAACACTTTTGATTACCATATTAAAGTGTTTGTGATTCCTGCCTAAGTTGAAATGTGATTTATTCACATAAATATAATTTTTGCTAAATAAGTTATTTATTTAATTATTTTGGCAAGAGTTTTAACTTAGGAAAGACTCCCATATTTAGGAGAGTCTTGTAAAAGGAAAATAGCTTTCCTTAGCTTCCAAGCTATTGTTCATTATAAGTAAGGAGTTTGTGAGTTTACACGTTTTTCATCCCTTTGGAAAATTGGCGTAAGCTCTGCAGATTGTTTTCCACGTCTTCCGTTCTTCGTGAATGAGAGTGAGATAAAAGTATTTGTATTAGGGATCACAAAGCCAAGTTGGATTTAATCTTCGTGATTGATCATACAACTTGTAATCTATGTTTTTCACCTCTTGTCTATTCTAAGGTTTTCTCTTCTGATATAAAACCATTCAAGAGTTGTGGATTATAAACCCTAGGTTTTGATAGATTTCAGTTTCCGATTGTATACCAACACTTGTTAGTCGAAATCGGAGACTAGAAAGAAAAACTTCTTTTGAGGCATCTCGTAAAAATCCTTGAGAAGTTTTAAACAAGATATCTCTAGATTTATTCTAGTTGTTCTTGCGGTAGATTTATTAGGGTTTTCTTAACTTGGAAATTGATCTTTGCAATCACCCAAGTTTACTTACGGAAATCAGGTTCACGGACTCCTTGTGTGTACGCATACTGAATGTAAGTTAAAACCCTAATCTACAAGTTTGTTTTGATATTACTTTTACCTAGCAATTGTTTTTATCAAAATAAACACAAGATTTCCAAAACCTTGACTCACATCTAAAGGGAAATCAAACTGGTGTTTTGTGCAAACAAAGTATCAAATCGTATCGATCGTTGTGGTGTATCTTCTAAAGAGAACTTTAGATTCTGCTAGAAGATTTGTGTGAAGAGTTCATAAAGAGAATCGGTGTTCTGCTAGGAGTTCTACAAGTGCTGAAGAAGGTATTACATCTAGTCCGAATAGGTAGTAGGAATTTGGTGTAACAGCTTATTATCAGTGTGTGTTTATTCTGGACTAGGTCCCGTGGTTTTTCTGCATTTGCGGTTTCCTCGTTAACAAAATTCTGGTGTCTGTGATATTTCTTTTCCGCATTATATTTTACTTATATAATAGAAATAACACGGTTTGTACGTTAAGATCAATCAGTTCTTGTATCCGGCCTTAGGGTTGTTGAGTGAATTGATTGACACTTGAACATTGGTCTTTGGTACCGTTCAAGTTAAACCTCTTATATTCAACCAGGCTCGCAAATCCCTATTTGATGATTGCAGATTAAATCAAGAGATAGAGATATAAAACTCTTTGATATACTTTTGATAGATTGAGTCTAACTGTCTAGTCGATTCTCTTGAAAGTATATTGGAGTTTGTCTATTCAGATTGCCAAACGAAATATTGAGTGGTGTTGTTAGACCCCCGTTTTTCACAGCCAGACCCAATAATTCGTTCGGAAATCTGTATGGACTTTTTTTTAATAATTAATTACTAAAAGTTACAAAAAGAATAATAGAGCCAGCAATGGACAACATGTCCCAAGACCAATCAAAAGGAAGAAAACAAAAGCCATTATTGGACAACAAGTCTCAGGCCCAATAGAAGAAAAGAGAAAGTAGACTACATGTCTCAAGTAGAATGTAAAAATCTGATGTGCCCTTCACTCAAATCTATAATAGATAGTATATGGCCATTCCATTCTCTGCATGTTAAGAGGTCTTTCTGAGAACTTCATCACCTGTCCTTTTGATAGATGAACACCTTTTTATACCAAAAAAATATGCAGAAAAGTTTACTTCTCTGTAAACATGATTAAAGTGTATATGTTTTAGTCTTGTGCTGCCAAATTTCCATCTGTTCCATACAAACCAAGGTAGCTTATTCTTCATGAAAGCAGAAATGGCAACAGTGGAGTCAGAATTTATAGTAATTTTCTCTTTGTGATTTTTCACAGCCCATTCCATAGCACACAAAGTCCCCATAATCTCTGCAATGAAGTTTGTAGATACACCCAGACCACCACTTTCAACTGATATGAATCTTCCCATATTATTCCTGAAAATAAAACCATACCCAGCATTTCCAGGGTTCCCTCTTGATGCTCCATCACAACAGAACAAGAAATTATCTGACTCAGGAAGAAAGGATGAGCCTTTGCATTTTTCACTTTCCTACAACCTATATCAAAATATTTAAGAATTTGGAGATCATATGATGTGTTGTTCATAAAACCTTTTAGTCTACTCTCACAATCATGAACCATTCTGGTAATCTTAATTTTAGCTTTATCACTATCATGCAGAGTATTGTCAAAGAAAACCCTATTCCTGGTGAACCATATGTCTACTATGATGTTAAAAGCAGCTATATACCACAATTCCTGAATAACTGAACTCTTATTCTTGCAGAGATTAACAACTTCATCAAAGGATTTTGGATTTTTGAAAGCAAAAATGCTACCTATCCAGCTCCATAATATTTGGCCATAATTACAGTCCCACAAAATATGGTTCATGTTATCCTGGTTTTTATGACAAAGAAAGCATCTGGAAGCAAGAATCATACCTCTAGTTGCGTTTTCATCAGTATTTCCAGCTCCCCTTGTAATTTTCCAAATGTTACATGCAGGAGAAGGATGTACGCAAGAGTTCCAAATCTTTTTATACCACTTCAATTTGGGCTGTTTTTTTCTGATCAAATTTAGAGCTCTGGAAACAGAGAATTCACCATCTTGAGTAGCAGTCCACACTAATTTATCAGTTGTAGCAATAAGAATAGGAAGACCCTCAGTTGAAAAGAAAACAAGCATATCTTCAGGTATATTCCAGGTTTTATTGGCAATCAAATTCTTAACCTTCATATTGATATTCTGTTCCGGGGAAATATTTATTAATGCTACCATCCAGAATCCATGAATCATTCCAGACAGAGATATTCTCACCATTCCCAACTAACCATCTTGTATTTTCTTAAGTCTTGAAGAATCCATTTAATACCAGGCCAGACAGAGATATTCTCACCATTCCCAACTAGCCATCTTGTGTTTTCTTCAAAGTCTTGAAGAATCTGGACTAAACTCTAATTTAATTCCAAGGTACCATTTTAAAAGTGAGACTCAATGAAAAATTATATCAAAGAGTTTATATCTCTTTCTCAATACAATCAGCAAATCAAACAGACAGAAATCTGCGAACCTGATTGATATGAGAAATAACTTGGATGGTACCAAAGACCAATGCCCAAGTGTCAATCAAGTTCTATCCAACAAACAAGGTCGGATTTATCAACTGATTGAACTACGCGCAACCTGTGATATTTCAATTATATAAACAAATATAATGCAGAAAACAAATAACACAGACACCAAAAATTTTGTTAACGAGGAAACCGCAAATGCAGAAAAATCTTGGGACCTAGTCTAGATTTGAACACCATACTGTATTAAGTCGCTATAGACTCTAGCCTACTACAAGTTAACTTCGGACTGGAATGTAGTTGAGCCCTAACCAAGTCTCACACCGATTAAGGTATAGTCGCGTTCCTTACGCCTCTAGAACCACGTCGGATTCTGCGCACTTGATTCCCTTAGCTGATCTCACTAACAATTAAGAGTTGCTAAGACCCAAAGTCGAAGACTTATAAACAAATCTGTCTCCCACAGATATGTCTATTCTTTATTTGCTTTTTGTTCCGTCTTTTGATAAATCAATGTGAACGAGAACCAACTAATAATTCGGTTTTATACTCCCGAAGAGCAGCCTAAAAATATTAGTCACCTCACAATAACTCAACTGATTAACAAGAATAGTTATTGCGGAATCACAAGAGTCTGAGACGAAGAACTATTGTGATTACTTTTTTATATCTTACCTATCAGAGATAAATCTCGAGTAAATCTTAGAGAAGATAAAATTCAATAGATGAAACAAGTAAGATCAGAATACGCAACTATAGAGAAAATAGTTGGATCTGGCTTCACGAATCCCAATGAAGTCTTCAAGTCGTTAACCTATACTAATTTTGAAAAAACCTAGGTTAAAGGAGAATCGACTCTAGTTTGATAGAAGTGTGGGGATTAGATTTTCCAGTTGCGAGAGTTCTCCCTTATACGGTCTTTCAAATCAGGATTGCTTTCAATCAAAGTTAAGATAGCTTTGTAGCAAAGCATTTAATATTCAACGTTAGATGAAAACATGATTTAAGATTCAAGCTACATCTACTTAAAAATAAAACAATCAATCTCCACTAGCCGGTAAAACTAAAATAAATAAATAATTGGGGCCATCCACTGGCTGATGTTCACCTGGTTCCAACCGGTATACAAAGATATCTAATAGTGACTTTTGTACTTGTCCCTATCAGAGTGTAATCTGTGACCTTACGGAGATGTGCCCCACCATGATTTTAGTGGTTCGGGTACTGATGAGTCCCACCTAGTTCAGCAACTAACTAGTCATGAACAACTCCACTTCAAAGCCTTTAATCAACCTCATATATACATTTCATATCTGTTTAATTTGTTTTTAGTAAAGACTAACAAAAGATCAATACACAAAGAAATAAATTCAAAATCTGTCCATAATATATCATTGAAAAGAAAACTAAAAAAGGAAAACTCATCAGTAACTCACCACCAGCAAAATACTGCTATGCCCAGTAAATTAAATGAGCAAATGAATGATAATATCAAAGTACCAACCAACAAGATAAAAGGCAATAATATCATATCACCACCACCACCAACACCATGAAATTCAATAACAAGATCCCAGTGACCCCATTATACTGAGGAAATTAATCACTGATGAATTAGCCAGAGCAAGAATATATGATATGAACTTGAATATATTTAACTCAAAATTTCTGGGTATACTTCATACATTATCCCTTCAAAAATTCATATATACATTGACAGATTTTGTGTTTCAAACAAAGAATCATGTCCATACAAATCCCAACAAAACCCTGATCATCACCAAGAATCATAAAGATTGCAAAAATGATAGTACTACATATCAAGATTTTTATACTAATAAAATAATTTAAGTATAACTTGGAACAAAAACAAAACTGAAATCTATATATCTAGCTCATAAAATTTAGTAGTACTTATCTTTTGTTATGTAGTGGATTTGGACCAGTATGGATTCTTCTCTTATCAGCATCAAATAAACTACCACCATTTTCATCGGTAGTATTGTCGTTGCTTCCATTAAAATGAAACTCATTCCTGGATTTATCATCAATTGTATTAAAATGATGATCTTGATCTTCTTGGCTGCTTCCTGATCTAGAAGAGTTATCATTATTTGTAAACAATAACATTCTACTAGTAGCTTCAACTCTATATGATGAAGCTGAAGTTTCCAAGTACTGTAACCTTATCAATACAAGTAGAAACAAACTACAGATAATAACAATCTTCTTTCTCATACTTGTTCTCAATCTTGATCTCCTACTGATCATGACCCAAACCATAGTTTCAAAAATCCCCAAAACCAAAAACAAGATGAAAACTAGAGAGAGAGAGAGAGAGGTTTATGAACTATTCGTACTGTATCTTCTTCCTTAAAAAGAGTAGCTTAAGTAGAAAGGTTCTAGGAATGTAAGGAGAAAGGCAAGTTTGAAATCTCATCCAAGTGAAAAAGTAAGTACATTGAAAAGGAAAGGGATTAAATATTTTGTATACTTTTGTGTAGATGTGTGTGTTGTTTTTGTTTTGTTTTGTTTGTCTTCGGAAGAAGTTGCATTGGAATCTGATGAGAAGAAGAAGAAGATGATTCGGAGTCAATTGAAAGAGAGAGAGTCAAAATGCATAGGTATTGGTGCTTGTTTAATATGTTTGTGATTAAATTTGGTGCAGAAGCTGTCGTTGGAACCTTCTTTGGATACTAAATTCAGAGCCCAATATATCTCGACCAATAATCTCCATAACCTTAACCTAAAAAACAAGCATATAGTAACAACTAACTGCTATGGGAAAGAGAGATGCTTTTGGTTTCTTTCTACTCTGACTGGTTGGGTTATGTGAAGTGCGGTTATTATATTACTAGAAGTTGTATGATTCTACATTTACGATACGATTAAAACGCAGCAACCCAGCATCATAAACATAAGTCTTTTGACTACGCTCACGATTGCTGCCTTACCATACACGTTAAAAATGATCAAAAGTAAAGGCACACTAAAATGTTAGATCATTGATAGCATAATTTGATCATTGATAGCATATTAAGCAAATGTCATTAGTAGAGTGTTAAAAATTGTTGGGGGATATCGCAGTAGAAGCACACTCGGTTATAGCTTTCTATGTCGATTGTTAAATAGTACCACATCGCCTAGGGCAATCTAGGATCCATGCTTAATAAGTCTTGTGTAACCCTAATCTTGCAAACCGGTTTTCGAGGTTAGTTAGGTTCGGGGATTTCTAACTTGGTATCAGAGCCAGGCCCTTCTCAACCCACCGATGTCCATCCGTGTGTCCGTGGTTTCCGTATCACCCATCAGTGTAGCCCAGTCAGCAGCTGTCATACCCATCAGTTCAGTGTAGCCCTAGTCGTTGAGGGGGGTGTTAAATAGTACCATATCGTCTAGGGCAACCTAGAATCCATGCTTAATAAGCTATGGGTAACCCTAACCTTACCAGTCGGTTTTCGAGATTAGTTAGGCCCGGAGATTTCTAATACGGTATAGTGTAAAAATGGGATGGACATGGTAATCGGGTAGCCCCCCTATTTTATTTCTTTCTTTCAGTGAATGATGATGTTCTTAACTTCTTATATCACCTTTGTTATTTTTCACAAAGAAAGGAGAGACTCTTGATTTAGTGAGTGTATTTGGGTGAAAATCACGGCACCTTGTTAAGTTGTTTCTCACGTATATGTTGAAAATCAACATGGAAAACTTTTTTCTATATACATATATCCTTATGCAAGTTGCTTTAATCGATAATGGTTCGTTGGCATTCCCTTTTTGACTACCAACCATGATATGCATAATTAAAATTTAATCATTCTTGAAGCAAATGATTTTGATGATGACTTATTTTTATGGCACAGTATTGCCACTATAGTCCATAGATGTCTTTGTTCATATGTGTTTTTTTTTAGCGCCATGTATTCAAATACTGGTCGCAAATTCAATTAAGGGCACTGGTGTATTTTTATAATTTCAATAAACTTCTTAATCTTAATCTGACTTACAATCATGCTCGAGTTATCTGAAAGCATTTCTCACCAGCTAAATCAATAAAATTGAGGGTATTTGTGCATTTTTATAAAATCAGTAAACTTCAGAACCTTAAATCTAGCTAACAATCATAATCATTTATCTGAAAACATTTCTCTCTGGCTAAATTCATAGACCAGTCGAGTGCTTCCGTTGTATCCAACCGTCAATAGTTATACGTGGCTTAGGAGCTCCAGATCCAAGTTTCCTTTTGAAGATGATAAGTAACTGTTGTTTTTTTTTTCTTTTTTTTTGATAGGAGGAGAAATTTTATTAAATTAAGAAAGAATATACAGATAGGCCACAAGAGGTAGCAAAAGAGAAAGACAAGCAAAAACAAATTAATGATTACAGTTTGCCAATTTAACACCGTATGAGAAAAATTTGCGTGCAATTGTTTTCCAGCTGCAGCTGTCCAAGAGAGTACCAGAATTTTTGCATTATCACATAAGTCCCCATCAGTTTTGAAGTTGTACTTTTCTTGAAAAATACGGTTACTTCTCTCATTCCACAACGTCCAAATAATAACCGCAAGAATTAAATTCCATACCACCTCTCCTAAGTTGCCAGAAATGCAATTGTTTGGCCAAGGTAGTGCTAGTGAATGCATGAAACTAGGAAAAACCCACGCCCATTCTTTGTTTGGATTTAGAGCAGACCACACAGTATGCACAACTTTACAGTGGATAAGAATTTGATCCTGAGATTCTGTACTATCACCAGAAAGAATACAAGCTTTTCGATGAAGCATGTCTACTGAGTTGAGCATCCCATAAATAGCGCACCACATCGAAAAATTAACTTTAGGAGGAATGCAGGCTTGCCAAATAAATTTCCAGGGGAAATTATCCACACCATCACGTGCAATCAAGTTTGCATACAAAGATTTGACAGAAGAACTCCAAACGAATCAAGGGTCCATCTTATAGTATCTGGTAAACTGTCTAAAAAAGGAGGAGTATATCCGATAATGAGAAAAACAGAGGCTAGCTGATTGACTTCAGAGTTAGAAAGTACCCTTTTGAAATTAAAATTACATGCTCCATCTCCAGAAGTATGAACTGCAACATTGCCATCCTTTAATCTGTCAAGTTTGTAGAGAATAAGGAACTTCTCATCCAAAATTGAATCATCTACCCATTTATCATGCCAGAAAGAAATTTGTGAACCAGAATGTAAACACAACTTAGAGTTAGAAGATATCCAATATTCATCTGAGCAATAGTTCTCCAACAAGAGACTCCATGTGGCTTCTTAACTCTTTCAGGTACCCAATATAGAATAAAGAACCATATTTTTCCACAATAATTTTATACCAAAGATGAGATTTCTCCATCCCAAACCTCCAAAACCACTTAGCTAAAAGAGCTTGATTCATTAGTCTTAAATTAAGTACACCTAGTCCACCCCTTCTTTTTTTTTTTTTTGAAGTAAGAACCAGATCCCAGTTTACCAGATGAGAGGTTTTAGAACTAGATTTTTTCTCCCACAAAAAGCATCTCATCTTGTTTTCTAAGATATTAATGACTGAAATAAGTGCCCTGTATCATGAGAAATAATACATGGGTAGAAGAGGTAAAGATACATTTCAGTAGAGCTAGTTTACCTCATTTTGAAAGTTTTCCTTGTCTCCACATATAAAGTTTGGCTTCAAACCTTTCTATAATGTGATTTCATATATTTTTAGAAGAAGCTTTTGCACCGAAAGGCATGACCAAGTACATAAAAGGTATTGTATCTGTGGCACTGCCCAACTCTCTTTCCCAAACATCTAAAAGAGGTACTTCTCCAATAGCAATAATTCTAGTTTTAGAGGTGTTAACTTTTAAACCTGCAATATACTCAAAGCAGTGAAGTATGGAGAAAATATTTGTGAGCCCCTATTTCTTGTTATCTATAAAGAAGATTGTGTTATCAGCATAATGTAAATGACTTAATACTAATCCATTTTGAGAAACACTAAAACCAGTAAACATATTTAAAACTTGTTGCCCTATCTAGATACTTTGAGAAACCTTCTATAGACACATTGAAGAGTAAAGGTGAAAGTGAACAGCCTTGTCTGACACCTCTAGAACTACCAAAATGGCCAAAAGATGAACCATTAATTAACACTGAGAAAGTTGTTGTGCAGTAAAAAAATTTGAGCCAACTGCACCACTTGCTACTAAAACCCATCTGTTGTAAAATAAATTCCAGATACTTCTAGTTTACCCTGTCAAAAGCCTTCTCAAGACCAATCTTGCAAATCAAACCAGCATTTCTTGACTTCAATCTAGAATCAACTAGCTCATTTGCAATTAAAGTACCATATATTATTTGTCTTCCTTCAATGTTTGCACAATGAACAAGGGAAATAATCTTTGGCATGACTAATTTAATTCTAGAGGTAAGAACCTTAGCAATGATCTTATACATGCTAGTAATAAGACAAATTGTCTTGCAATTTTTTACAGTTTCTACATAATCTTTTTTAGGAACTAAAGTTATGAATATAGAATTATGCTTAAAATCAATACTACCATGCTCACATAATTCTCTAATTGTTTTCATAATATCTTGTTTGATGAAACTCTAACACCTTAAAAAGAACATTATTGGATAGCCATCTGCACCAGGTGCCTTATCTTGTCCCAAATCTTTGATAGCTTATATGACTTATTCTTCAGTGAAAGTTGTATCAAGGATATCATATTCAATGTTGATGATGCTTTCAAACTCAACACCATCCAAAGTAGGCCTAATAACTTCTTATTCTGTGAATAAGTGTAGAAGTTAACAACATGATCTTGTAATGTGAATCCATCAGACACCAATTCCTTCCCAATATATAATTACCTAATCCTATTGTGTCTCCTTCTAGCAGTAGCTTGACTAATAAAGAATGAGGTATTTATATCTCCTTCTTGCAACCATTTACTATTAGACTTAATCTTTCATTGTTATTTCATCCATCTAAGTCACCTTCTCAAATTCAGCTTTGTGTTTTAGTTTCTCTGCCAGTTGAACTTCATCTAAGATAATTTCTTCAACCAGAGTATCGAAGAATTGAATTTCTTTAAGTATATGCTTAAGATTTGAGTTGGTGTGACCAAAAGTATCTTTATTTCAAACTTTTAGCATCTCATTTAAAGCCTTCAATTTCAACCATAAAACTGTACTTGGATTACCTGTAAAAAAGAAAGACAACCACCACTCTTCTAGGAGTTGTAAAAGACCATTCTCCAAAAACCACATTACTTCAAACCTGAAAGGACTAGGTCCCTAAAAAGGATCTGAGATATCTAGGTGTATATGAACTTGATCTAAGGTGGGTCCAGCTTTGGAAAGTTGAGAGACTAAAGAGAAATGAGTTTCAAAAGATGGGGAAAGAAGAAATATATCTAATCCGCTCATAACGAGATTGGATTGACCATTGGACCAAGTATATCTAGATCCTTTTAATGGGAGATCAATGAGGTTATGATCAAAGATGAAATTGGTAAAATCCTTCATGATCTTTGTGATTTTGTTGCAATTCTTTTTTCATCACAATTCTTAATTGTGTTAAAGTCTCCACCCAAACACCAATATAAGTCCCAAGATTTGCATATGTCGTCCAATTCTTCCCAAAAATATGATTCGGTCCATAAATATTAGTTAGGACCCAAGAAAAACCATCATGTTTATTGGCACAAGATATTGACAGAGTGCAGACATCTACTAAAGAATCGTGCACTTCAAGAAAATCGTTATCCCATTCTTGATGGTGGTTTTTAGCTTAGGGTTAAAATCGTAAAACCTTGTATCTGATGTGACGCCACTCTGCAAGGAAATGGTGTCGTGAGTGCTAACCTCTCCACCAACATATTTATTGAGTTATTCAATATATTTGAAATTTATCCAGACTGGCGAATGTAGCAACCATCCCAAACACTCTGTAAATTTCGGCACCTCGCCAATACAAGACTCACTGAGTACTTTCCTGTGCTATGTTCCCCAGCAGAACCCTTAATATCGGTATGGCATGAAGGATTTGTGTTCACTCGCAGCGGAGTAACATGAACCTCCAAGTACCAAAGTTAAGGCCATCGCACGAAATGCTCATACAGAAAGCACACTGCATTCTGTAGATAAGGATTTTTGTGGCAGCACACAAAGTCCAGACAATTATTGTGATAACTCATAAAAAACTCATAAACCCGACTAATTTGCAAAATTAGGGTTTCGCGCCCCACGCAGTACACTAGACCCCGTTGGTCGGAAAACTATGCTTAGCCAAACTAGGTGATTAAATCCGCCACAACGCACTGGAAGTGTGGCCACGCCCTAACTTGCTGGCCCCACTTCCCATCGACCAATCAAGTCGCTTTAAACTCGCCACAGTGTTGAAAACAAGGAAACCGCGCCAGATGGCCGCAAAGGCAATTGGTTTCCCAAAAAACCCACCGTGCCACGGCTACTAGCATGTCGCTATGCCACGGCCACTAGCATGCCACCATGCCACAGCTACTAGCATGCCGCTATGCCACGACCACTGGCATGCCACCATGCCACGGCTACTAGCATATCGATATTTCACGTCCAATGGCATGCCACCATGCCACAGCTACTAGAATGTCGCTATGCCACGACCACTGGCATGCCACCATGCCACAGATACTAGCATGTCGCTATGCCACAACCACTAGCATGTCGCTATGCCACGGCCACTGGCATGCCGCTATGCCACGACCACTAGCATGCAGTTATGCCATGGCTCCACCAGCCGCTACTATGCCAATGGCGCCACTTCGCTATACAACAAGATGCGACCATAATCAATGGTCATTCTTCCTCATGAGACGTAATCTCAGCCATCAAAATTCTCCACCGACCCGTTCAACTCGTGACAAGTTTTAGGCGACTAGCCAAAACGAGCCTAGCATCACTTATGCTTTTTTACCTACGACAAGCCTCTCATTTTTGAACTTGCCACACGTAGGAAAGTGCTACATGTTTTCCACGAAAACACTTGAGACATCAAAACATGTCACAAACTGGGGGATACTCATCAGGGTATTGGTCTGGCGGTTTACAGCGTGCGGTGTGCAATACGCCTGTTACATAAAGTGTCATAAAGCGGGGCGGTTAGTAACGGCAAGAAGTAATGGTGTAAACGTATCATTCATTATGGAAACATAAATTTCAGGCGTTACCCGTTACTCCCTTCTTCCAACACTCAATCGTTTCCACTTCCCACGAGACCAGGGTACGTTTTGTTGTGACTTGTATAAATAGGTCTCACCTATTTTCCACCAAAGAACAAGTTTTGGTCAGAAGAACAATACCACATCCAGAAATCATCTGATGTCTTTCATTCATATAGCCAGTTCAACTTTCTGATACAAGTCACAAAACACCCACACTTCCAGAATCAACTATTCTGGTCTCAACACTTTCTTCGCTTTCCTTCCTAAGACCAGCCCTTCTCCTTCACTTTGTGACCGAAGCAAGCCTGGAACGACCATTTCTTGGTTTAGGCCAGGATTGTACAGATTGATCTCTCGAATCAAAAGTACTCCCGTTCAGTACATTGTTTAGGGTTTAGACTCGTTTCTCACCCACACACACGAAATTACCGAAAACAGCAGAAACCGTTTTCACCAACAAACTATTGGCGACCACAGTGGGAGATTAATCTCTCGGTTACAATATAAATTTCCAATTCCCGATTTCATCTTCAACCCGATCTTAAGATGGTAGAACTCAGGTCCGGATCAACAATAAACCCTGAGAACACTAACGCTGAAATCATTCCCGGTACTAACGCTCCTTCCAGTGGCATTAACACACTACCTGCCAACACCAGCGGTGCGGAAAATGTTCCTTTAGGTGTTACACCACCGATCACCATATCCAGAGTAGCTTCCGCCATGATAATTGCATAATTCATATGATTTTAGTGTCTATTCCATACTTGTTTAAGCTATTATTCTTGCATGTATTCGTATTATTACTCTTGTTTTCTCTTATTTGCCTCTAATAGGTGAATCATCCAAAAATGAGCTACAAAGTGCTGAAAAGAGCTAGGAAGAGAAGTATTCCAAGTATCCAAGTGCCAAAATCCAAGATAAGTGGAAGAAGTGCGACGAAAAGGAGCAAAACGCTCAAAATCAAGAGAAGGGCCAAAGACCAATCTTAACTCATTCTAATTAAGGATTTCTCATCATCATCTTGAATCGAATTTAAAGATAAAAATAATGCAAAAATAATGAGGCCAATTCGAGTTCGGATGAAGAAGTTGTGGCCAAAACAGTTTTTATCGAATACCGAAGACAGTGCAGTCCGCGAACTAGGTTCGCATACCGGGTTCGCAGAGTTAATTCCGAAAATTTCTGCTGGATTTTGAAGTTTGCGGACTGGGTTCGTGAACTTAGGTAGTAGGAAACGTGTATTTACACTTTGGAAGGCCTAAGGGCACATTTGGAGTCGTTAGGTCATATTTTTGGGTCGGATTCCTAAACAAAACTAAATACGTGAAGGCCAAGAAATGTAAACCTATAAAAAGGTATTAGGTTATGTGAAATGATATCACTTCATTAGGTCACGAAATTGTAAGTCTTGGAGATGAGAAATATCAAAGCTAGGGTTTCGAAGCGATTCTCAATCGTAACGTTATCTCTTAACCTTTCTATCATGTATATCATGGATGTTTCTACATCCACGAGTAGATAAACACCTATTGATTGAGTATGAATTCTAAGTTGTAAACAAGATTTGAGTTATTATATTAATCTACTTTGAAGTTCTTCATATGATTATCGTTTGTTTATACTAATTAATATTTATGATTGATTGATAGATTGTTTAGATGGCCAACTAAATTGATTTGTTGATTCAATCTATTGCTAGTATTGAGTTAGGAGATAAGTAATCGTCGAATAACTTGTACACAAGTAGAGAACACAAAACCTTGCAGAGGGATTCTGTGGAGCGATTGTGTGTATAAACAACACTAAAAAGTGGACCTTGATCTAAGAGTCTAACTAGTAGGATCAACCTATAAATTCACAAAAGATAAAGCATTCGATTGGATTACACCTTGAGTGATCTACTACTTGGTGGTTCGTTGAATAGAATCTGGTATGCGAGAACTTCTGTATTTAGTGATATAAGGAGTTTAGGGGATAGCACTGATCTAGCTGTTATTCTACGGTTGGTGATAATCTGTGATTAACGACAAGTAGGCAATTATAATAACTCATTGACGGTTTATATACGAAGAAGGATTACTCGATCATATCTCTCTATATTGATTACAATACAACTTTATTTGCTTTGATTATTTATTTTGTTCACAATCTAAAACAAAACCCCCCTTTGTGACACTTTGACAACTAAAACTCACTGCTCTTCGTGGGAACGATCCTTACTTCCATTATATTACCAGCTAATTGTGTGGAAATAAGATTCTTAATTTGATTGCACTTACGACACACAACAAATTTTGGCGCCGCTGCCGGGAAGCAGTCGGTAGCTTTAGTTGTTATTTTTTTAGTTTTATTATTGTTTTTAGAATTTCTTGTTAGTTTTTAATTTTGTTTTGCTAGATTTTCAGGTACTTAATCTCTGGCAACTAAAGACTGGGAATACCAGAGGTGCGGAATCCAAAATCGTAGGGTAACGGTGTTACAAGAACATCCACAATTGCAAGAAGAACCTTCTACTTCAACAACGGTAGGCAGTACAAATATTCCACCACCTCCACCTGCGGAGAGGAAGTTAGGAGAGTTGACATCTCCATGCTTATATTCACAACCACTGTGCATTAAAATCACTAACCCAATGGAGATGAAGTTGAGCTTACTTCATCATCTGCCAAAGTTCAAGGGACTTCCAGGTGAAGATCTGAATCGTCATCTTCGAAAATTTCAACAAAAGATGACGAGTCTTAGGCAAAGTACTGAAGACAGTGATACAACATTGTTGCAAGCTTTTAAATTCTCTTTAATAAACTCAGCAGAAGAATGGTTGTATTACCTTCCTCCAGGGAGTATTACAACATGGAATGAGATGAAAAAGCTATTTTTAGAGAAATATTTTCCTGCTTCAAAAGCAGCCTCTGTTCGTAAGGAGATTAGTGATGTTCTTCAGAATACTGGGGAGTCTCTTTATGAATATTGGGATAGGTACAAAAAGTTGGTGGCGAGCTTCCCTCACCACAACATATCACCAACACTCATCATTCAATATTTCTACGAAGGATTACTTCCAGAGCAACGAAAATTGATGCGGCTGGTGGTGGTTTACTTACTGAAAGGACAGTGTCACAGGCAACCAGTTTGATTGAGAGCATGGCTTCGAATGCTCAACAATTTTATACCAGAAATGACTCAAAAATCAGAAGAGTTAGCAATATGGAGGAAACTTCACAGTCAGAGCAGAGGATAAACAATATAGAGAAGGTAGTACAAAGGATGGCGGCAGTGATCATTCCATCATACGAAGATGAAGCCGAGGTAAATGCTATATTTCCTAATCAGAGGCCAAGGTATGATCCGTACTCCAATACTTATAATCCTGGTTGGAAAGATCATCCAAATTTTAGTTATGCTAGCAAGCAAGCTGCAACTCCTAATCCATATGCAAGACATGGTGGTTTTCAACAACAGTTTCAGCGACCACAACAAGAGAAATAACAAGGTTCCTCCATTGATGATAAGCTTAACGCTATGATGCAAGGTATTACCTCTTTGTTTTAAAAAAATCAGCAGAAAACCGACTCCGCCATTAAAGAATTGCAGACTCAAGTGGGGGATTTGGCAACTGATATGAATCTTATGAAGGCTCATGCGTCAACAACACTCCCAACACAACCTTTTGTAAACCCAAGATAACACGTTAATGCAGTAACTCTAAGAAGTGGGAGACAAACTGAGGAGCCAAATCAACAAAAAGAGGTTAGTAACGACATCGAAAAGGAAGTAGAGGAGGAAACTGTTCCAAAGGAAAAGCCAACCTCTAACGGCCAACCTAAGGACACGGTTCCCACTTTTACCATACCACCTCCTTTCCCTAGTCGTTTTGCCAAGTCGAAGAAGCAAGCTCAAGACAAGGAGATCATGGATATTTTCAGCAAGATACACATCAATATTCCATTTATTGAGGCCATCAAAACCGTACCCAGGTAAGGATTTGTGTACAAGGAAGGATAGGTTGATTTCTAATGAGATTATTCAAGTGGGCAAAAGTGCAACAACTATGTTACTAAATAAGATGCCTACAAAGTGTGAAGATCCTGGCGGCTTCACATTTCCCGTTACTATTGGTAACCGACGATTTGAGCGTGCTTTGATTGATTTGGGAGCATCCATAAGTGTTATGTCAGCCGATGTTTACGATTCTTTGAATCTCGGACCTTTAAAAGAGGCAAAGATCACTATTCAATTGGCTAAGAAGTCCAATATATATCCTAAGGGAGTCTTGGAGGACGTGTTAGTTCAAGTGAATCAGTTAATCTTTCCGGTTGATTTCTACATTGTGGATATGCACAATTGAGATAATTGTTCATCTACTTCGTCACTTCTTGGGAGACCGTTTATGAAGACTGCAAAGACGAAGATTGATGTTGATAGTGGTGCACTCACTATGGAATTTGATAAGGAGATCATACGGTTCAATATTTCTGAAACCATGCGCATTCCTAGTGATGTTCACTCAGCTTTCTCCATTGATGTTATTGGTTCGTTAGCACAACAAATGTTTGAATTGAATGCTGAAGACAAACTTGGAGTTGTGTTACGCAACAACATTGATTTGGACGTTCATAGACATCCGAACCTGGAAATTGACTTAGCCAAAGAGATATTGGAGATGTGTGGTGCTTTAACAGCACTACAAGAAGCAAAAACGGGTAATATTTCTTATATTTCTTTACCCATAACTAATGAAGTTTCATTACCTTCTATTGTGCAGGCACCGAAACTTGAACTGAAGACACTTCCGGACCACCTAAAATACGTGTACTTGGGAGACAAAGAAGAACTTCCGGTGATTATTGCAAAGAACCTCACACCAATACAAGAAGAACGTCTACTTAAGGTTCTGAAAGAGCACAAAACTGCTATTGGTTAGACAATTGCCGACATCAAAGGCATTAGTCCATCCATCTGCATGCATAGAATCCTAATGGAAGATGATTTTAAGCCTGTACGTGATGCTCAATGTAGTCTTAACCCCCCAATGATAGAGGTCGTGAAGAAAGAGATCCTCAAATTGCTAAGTGTGGGGGTGATTTACCCAATCTCTGACAGCAAATGGGTTAGCCCGGCTCAAGTGGTGCCTAAGAAAGCAAGCGTCATTGTTGTTAGAAATCAAGACGATGAACTCGTTCCTACAAGAGTTCAAACAAGATGGAGAGTGTGCATAGACTACAGAAAGCTTAATGTCGCAACCCGAAAGGATCACTTTCCTTTGCCTTTTATTGATCAGATGATAGAGAGGTTAGCGGGACACTCACATTATTGCTTTTTGGACGGCTATTCGGGGTACAATCAGATTGTTATTGCACCGGAGGATCAAGAGAAGACTACTTTCACTTGTCCTTTTGGTACGTTTGCCTATAGACGAATGCCGTTTGGTCTTTGCAATGCGCCTGCCACTTTTTATAGGTGTATGGTTAGTATATTTTTTGACTACGTGGAACGCATAATTGAGGTATTTATGGATGATTTTAGTGTTTATGGTGATTCATTTGATATTTGTTTACAGAATCTTGAACTTGTGCTTAAAAGATACATAAACACTAATCTTGTTTTAAATTGGGAGAAATGTCACTTTATGGTAAACCATGGAATAGTGCTCGGTCATATTGTGTCCTCTCGAGGGCTTGAAGTTGACAAGGCAAAGATAGACTTAATAATAAACTTACAATATCCCACTTCGGTGAGGGAAATTCGTTCTTTTCTTGGTCATGCAGGTTTTCACAGGCGTTTTATCAAGGATTTCTCCAAAATATCAATGCCGATGTGTAAATTATTGCAAAAAGAGGTTATTTTTGACTTCAACAAGGAGTGCAAGGATGCCTTTGATAAATTGAAAGAATTGTTGACAGCTGCACCAATTATCAAGTCACCAGACTGGAGTTTGCCATTTGAATTAATGTGTGATGCAAATGACTATGCAGTTGGAGCCGTTTTGGGTCAAAGAGTAGACAAGTTGTCTCATGTGATTTATTATGCATCTAGGACCCTAAACGATGCACAAATCAACTATTCTACCACCGAGAAATATTTTTTGGCTATAGTGTTTGCACTTGAAAAATTTAGATCCTATTTGGTTGGTTCAAAAGTGATTGTGTATTCCGATCACGCAACACTTAGGTACCTACTAAAGAAGAAAGAAGCTAAGCCAAGACTTATACGGTGGATACTACTGTTGCAAGAATTTGATTATGAAATTAAGGATAAAAGAGGTGTTGAAAATACTGTTGCGGATCATCTCAGCAGACTTGGTGTTTCCGAAGAAGAACTTCCTTTACAAGATCGTTTTCCAGACGAACAACTTTTCTGAATTGAAGATTCAACACCTTGGTACGCGGATACAGTGAACTACTTGGTTACAAGACAAGTTCCTAGTACAATGTCTAATTTTCAAATGCTTAAGCTTAAGAAAATATCCAAGCAGTATGTGTGGGATGAGCCCTACTTGTGTAAATACGGTTCTGATCAAATTATCCGCACGTGCGTACCTAATTCTGAATTTCAATCTATTCTTACTTTTTGTCATACTTATGCATGTGGTGGCCACTTTGGTTCTAAATGTACTGCTTTCAAAGTACTTGAAAGTGGATTGTATTGCCTACCCTATTTGAGGATGCATATATTTTTTGCAAATCTTGTGATAGATGTCAAAGAACAGGAAATCTAGGTGCTCGAAATCAAATGCCACTCATACCAATTCTTGATGTTGTAGTATTTGATGTGTGGGGAATTGATTTTATGGGTCCTTTTGTCAATTCTAATGGAAAATTTTATATACTTCTTGTTGTGGATTATGTTTCTAAATGGGTGGAAGCTAAATCCACCCCTACTAATGATTCTCAAGTTGTTTGTGAGTTTGTGAAGGAATATATTTTCTCTAGGCATGTTACACCAAGAGTGGTTATCAGTGATGGAGAGGCTCACATTTTCAGAAATCCTTCCAGGTTCTATTCAAGAAGTACAACATAACACACAAGGTTGGTACGCCGTATCACCCACAAACTAGCGGGCAAGCTGAAATCTCAAACCGTGAGATTAAATCCATTCTTGAGAAAACCGTACACGGAAAGATTGGAGTTATAGGCTTAATGATGCATTATGGGCATATAGAACGGCGTACAAAACACCGATTGATATGTCTCCATATCGGTTGGTTTATGGAAAAGCTTGTCATCTTCCGGTTGGACTTGAACACAAGGCATATTGGGCGATAAAGATGTACAACATGGATTATGACAATGCGGGGAAACAAAGGAAGTTACAACTCAATGAGCTAGAGGAGATACGTAAGGATGCTTACGAGAGTTCTCGTATTTACAAGGAAAAGATGAAACTTTTCCATGACAAGATGATTTATCGAAAGAATTTTGTTGTGGGGCAAAAAATCCTTTTATTTTATTCTCGTCTTAAACTATTTTCTGGTAAGCTAAGGTCCATATGGATTGGACCATATGTTGTTACTAATGTTTATTCTCATGGCGCAGTTGAAATTTCTAGTCTTAGAGATGGAACAAATTTAAAGGTGAACGACCATAGATTGAAGCCATTTTATGAAAGCATTGCTTATGTGGATATGGATGTGCAAGAATTTCATGATTATCTCCCTCTGGAGGAGTAATTAAAAGAATGACCAAGTCGGGCTGAGGACATTAAACTAAGCACTAAATGGGAGGCAACCCATCGGTTTTCTATCTCTATCCCTTTTGTTTTTAATTTTCTTAGTTTTGCATATCATATCTTCCATTCCCATATTAGATTTTACAAGTCCTATATCTATAATGAAAGTTTTGACGAATTCTCGTCAGAAAATTCTGATTGTGCAGTTGTCACGAAAATAGCTCTCGACACTTCATACGAAGTCCGATTTGAGTGGTTGACCCCAACTTTTAAAGAGGACAGACTCACTTTTATTTTTCAAAAAGAAAATATTAATTCGGATTCTATTGAGTTGGACCAATTGGCCTGGACATTTGAGTTTCGGTATTTTTCCAGAACTTTTTCAGATTTCATGTCAGTCAGTCCGAAGACCATAAAAGTCAGACCGTTTATCGAAACACTGTGCCCTTTTGACACGTTATAGAAAACAAGTAGGAAAATAACTTTAGTTTAGGATGGTTTTCCTAGTTACCTACCTATTTGTACAGGTTTTGAGTTTTTCAGGGATGTTATGTCAGAAATCAGAATTTTCGGTTTTGAACATTGAGGACAATGTTGAGTTTAAGTGTGGGGGAGCATTTAGTATCTACTAAATGCATATACACATAATAATAATACTCTTTGATTTCTTGCATTCTTGAGACTTCATCTTTTGGAGTTAATTATGAGCTATTTAGGATGACACTCTAAACCTTTTTAAGGTTGAAATAGTTCTTACGGCTATAGATTGAGTTCCACTTTATCAATTCCACAATCCTTAAATATATACGTTCATAATTGAATGTGAAACTAAGCTATGGTAGTTGTTTGAAAGAGTCATCCTCGCAATTAATCATTACTGAATCACTTTCTTTTTATTTTTGCAGTTTTATGTTTCTCTAAAGTGATTTGGTGGGATCCTGATATTGCCACGAATGTTGTAGTAAGGTAATCATTGGTTGAGTTTATATAAAATCCCCATAATACAATTGTCTTACACTCGTAAAGAGTGAGCCGAAAAAAAAAAATTATAAGGCTCCTCTTCATTTATCGACACTATAAATGATAGGTCCGGAATCGCGGATAATCATAGTCGATGAAAACAAAAACCATATCATCATTATATAGCAAGTCAAAAAGACTATTGATGAGGTTCTTGACACTTGGATAGCAGTATGTGTGAAACGTTGTCCCTGTCTCCGTCGCCTAAGTAAGCGTTGAACGCAGGATCCAAGGCAACTATCATGTACTTGCTGAAAAGGAACATGCACTTAGAGTATCTAATCATGTGGTCGAGTTAAATGAGTGCTTCTCTCAACTATTGCGCTATAAATAAGAATCCTTTGACGACATTCATACAAGTATTGTGGGTAACATCTTTCACTTTTAGTCAACATTTGCACACTTCACTTTTCTATTTCCATTTTCTTATCTATCCATGTGATTTCAGTATGCGAGTGTTGTGACGAAAGTTGTGACAAGTACGATGACTATCTTAGTAGAGTTTTGCAGTCAGGTTGAATGACACACGTAAGTAATTGGTTATGTGTGATTATTGGAATGTATTGGGATGTTTGCAGATAAAGAACCTATGTATGCTGATTATCTTAGCTATTACTTTGTATCTATCCTTAGTGATTCTTCCAAGGCAAGAAATTGGCGTAGGTTTTGTGGGTATACCTCTTGTAAGCCCTCACGAGACTATAACTCGTCCACTAGGGACACCTAGGGGTTTAAAGGCTTGTTATACTTGCTAAGTGTAACTGTATTCTCAACGAGATGGAGTTGTTGTATTTAGAATTAGTGTTATTTGGTTTGCTCGAGGACTAGCAAAATCTAAGTGTGATAAGTGCATAATTCATATGATTTTAGTGTCCATTACATACTTGTTTAAGCTATTATTCTTGCATGTATTCGTATTATTACTCTTGTTTTCTCTTATTTGCCTCTAATAGGTGAATCATACAAAAAGGAGCTACAAAGTTCTGAAAAGAGTTAGGAAGAGAAGTATTCCAAGTATCCAAGTGCCAAAATCCAAGAGAAGTGGAAGAAGTGCGACGAAAAGGAGCAAAACGCTCAAAATCAAGAGAAAGGACAAAATCCGATCTTAACTCATTCAAATTAAGGATTTCTCATCATCATCTTGAAGAGAATTGAAAGATAAAAAGAATGAGGCCATTCCGAATTCGGATGAAGAAGTTGTGGCCAAAACAGTTTTTATCGAATACCGAAGACAGTGCAGTCCGCGAACTAGGTTCGCAGACCGGGTTCGCAGACTTAATTCCGAAAATTTCTGTTGGATTTTAAAGTTTGTGGACTGGGTTCGTGAACTTAGGTAGTAGGAAACGTGTATTTACACTTTGGAAGGCCTAAGGGAACGTTTGGAGTCGTTAGGTCATATTTTTGGGTCGGGTTCCTAAACCAAACTAAAGACGTGAAGGCCAAGCAATGTAAACCTATAAAAAGGTATTAGGTTATGTGAAATGATATCACTTCATTAGGTCACGAAATTTTAAGTCTTAGAGAGGATAAATATCAAAGCTAGGGTTTCGAAGCGATTCTCAATCGTAACATTATCTCTTAACCTTTCGATCATGTATATCATGGATGTTTCTACATCCACGAGTAGCTAAACACCTATTGGTTGAGGATGAATTCTAAGTTGTAAACAAGATTTGATTTATTATATTAATCTACTTTGAAGTTCTTCATATGATTATCGTTTGTTTATACTAATTAATATTTATGATTGATTGATAGATTGTTTAGGTGGCCAACTAAACTGATTTGTTGATTCAATATATTGCTAGTATTGAGTTAGGAGATAAGTAATCGTCGAATAACTTGTACACAAGTAGAGAACACAAAACCTTGTAGAGGGATTCTGTGGAGCGATTGTGTGTATAAACAACACTAAAAAGTGGACCTTGATCTAAGAGTCTAACTAGTAGGATCAACCTATAAATTCACAAAAGATAAAGCATTCGATTGGATTACACCTTGAGTGATCTACTACTTGGTGGTTCGCTGAATAGAATCTGGTAGGCGAGAACTTCCTTATCCAGTGATATAAGGAGTTTAGGGGATACCACTAATCTAGCTGTTATTCTACGGTTGGTGATAATCTGTGATTAACAACAAGTAGGCAATTATAATAACTCATTGACGGTTTATATACGAAGAAGGATTCCTCGATCATATCTCTCTATATTGATTATAATACAACTTTATTTGCTTTGATTATTTATTTTGTTCACAATCTAAAACAAAACCCCCCTTTGTGACACTTTGACAACTAAAACTCACTGCTCTTCGTGGGAACGATCCTTACTTCCATTATATTAACAGTTAATTGTGTGGAAATAATATTATTAATTTGATTGCACTTACGACACACAACAAATTTTGGCGCCGCTGCCGGGAAGCAGTCGGTAGCTTTAGTTATTATTTTTTTAGTTTTATTATTGTTTTTAGAATTTCTTGTTAGTTTTTAATTTCGTTTTGCTAGATTTTCAGGTACTTAATCTCTGGAAACTAAAGACTGGGAATACCTGAGGTGCGGAATCCAAACTCGTAGGGGAACGGTGTTACAAGAACATCCACAATTGCAAGAAGAACCTTTTACTTCAACAATGGTAGGCAGTACAAATATTCCACCACCTCCACCTGCGGAGAGGAAGTTAGGAGAGTTGACATCTCCATGCTTAGATTCGCAACCACTGTGCATTAAAATCACTAACCCAGTGGAGCTGAAGTTGAGCTTACTTCATCATCTGCCAAAGTTCAAGGAACTTCCAGGTGAAGATCCTAATCGTCATCTTCGAAAATTTCAACAAAAGATGACGAGTCTTAGGCAAAGTATTGAAGACAGTGATACAACATTGTTGCAAGATTTTCAATTCTCTTTAATAGACTCAGCAGAAGAATGGTTGTATTACCTTCCTCCAGGGAGTATTACAACATGGAATGAGATGAAAAAGCTATTTTTAGAGAAATATTTTCCTGCTTCAAAAGCAGCCTCTGTTCGTAAGGAGATTAGTGGTGTTCTTCAGAATACTGGGGAGTCTCTTTATGAATATTGGGATAGGTACAAAAAGTTGGTGGCGAGCTTCCCTCACCACAACATATCACCAACACTCATCATTCAATATTTCTACGAAGGATTACTTCCAGAGCAACGAAAATTGATGCGGCTGGTGGTGGTTTACTTACTGAAAAGACAGTCTCACAGGCAACCAGTTTGATTGAGAGCATGGCTTCGAATGCTCAACTATTTTATACCAGAAATGACTCAAATGTTGGAAGAGTTAGCAATATGGAGGAAACTTCACAGTCAGAGCAGAGGATAAACAATATAGAGAAGGTAGTACAAAGGATGGCGGCAGTGATCATTCCATCATACGAAGATGAAGCCGAGGTAAATGCTATATTTCCTAATCAGAGGCCAAGGTATGATCCGTACTCCAATACTTATAATCCTGGTTGGAAAGATCATCCAAATTTTAGTTATGCTAGCAAGCAAGCTGCAACTCCTAATCCATATGCAAGACATGGTGGTTTTCAACAACAGTTTCAGCGACCACAACAAGAGAAATAACAAGGTTCCTCCATTGATGATAAGCTTAACGCTATGATGCAAGGTATTACCTCTTTGTTTTAAAAAAATCAGCAGAAAACCGACTCCGCCATTAAAGAATTGCAGACTTAAGTGGGGGATTTGGCAACTGATATGAATCTTATGAAGGCTCATGCGTCAACAACACTCCCAACACAACCTTTTGTAAACCCAAGATAACACGTTAATGCAGTAACTCTAAGAAGTGGGAGACAAACTGAGGAGCCAAATCAACAAAAAGAGGTTAGTAACGACATCGAAAAGGAAGTAGAGGAGGAAACTGTTCCAAAGGAAAAGCCAACCTCTAACGGCCAACCTAAGGACACGGTTCCCACTTTTACCATACCACCTCCTTTCCCTAGTCGTTTTGCCAAGTCGAAGAAGCAAGCTCAAGACAAGGAGATCATGGATATTTTCAGCAAGATACACATCAATATTCCATTTATTGAGGCCATCAAAACCGTACCCAGGTATGCCAAGGTTTTGAAGGATTTGTGTACAAGTAAGGATAGGTTGATTTCTAATGAGATTATTCAAGTGGGCGAAAGTGCAACAACTATGTTACTAAATAAGATGCCTACAAAGTGTGAAGATCCTGGCGGCTTCACATTTCCCGTTACTATTGGTAACCGACGATTTGAGCGTGCTTTGATTGATTTGGGAGCATCCATAAGTGTTATGTCAGCCGACGTTTATGATTCTTTGAATCTCGGGCCTTTAAAAGAGGCAAAGATCACTATTCAATTGGCTAACAAGTCCAATATATATCCTAAGGGAGTCGTGGAGGACGTGTTAATTCAAGTGAATCAGTTAATCTTTCCGGTTGATTTCTACATTGTGGATATGCACAATTGAGATAATTGTTCATCTACTTCGTCACTTCTTGGGAGACCGTTTATGAAGACTGCAAAGACGAAGATTGATGTTGATAGTGGTGCACTCACTATGGAATTTGATAAGGAGATCATACGGTTCAATATTTTTGAAACCATGCGCTATCCTAGTGATGTTCACTCAGCTTTCTCCATTGATGTTGTTGGTTCGTTAGCACAACAAATGTTTGAATTGAATGCTGAAGACAAACTTGGAGTTTTGTTACGCAACAACATTGATTTGGACGTTCATGGACATCCGAACCTGGACGTTGACTTAGCCAAAGAGCTAGTGTAGATGTGTGGTGCTTTAACATCACTACAAGAAGAAAAAACGGGTAATATTTCTTATATTTCTTTACCCATAACTAATGAAGTTTCATTACCTTCTATTGTGCAGGCACCGAAACTTGAATTGAAGCCACTTCCGGACCACCTAAAATACGTGTACTTGGGCGACAAAGAAGAACTTCCGGTGATTATTGCAAAGAACCTCACACAAATACAAGAAGAATGTCTACTTAAGGTTCTCAAAGAGCACAAAACTGCTATTGGTTGGACAATTGCCGACATCAAAGGCATTAGTCCATCCATCTGCATGCATAGAATCCTAATGGAAGATGATTTTAATCCTGTACGTGATGCTCAATATAGGCTTAACCCCCCAATGATGGAGGTCGTGAAGAAAGAGATCCTAAAATTGCTAAGTGTGGGGGTGATTTACCCAATCTCTGACAGCAAATGGGTTAGCCCGGTACAGGTGGTGCCTAAGAAAGCAAGCGTCATTGTTGTTAGAAATCAAGATGATGAACTCGTTCCTACAAGAGTTCAAACAGGATGGAGAGTGTGCATAGACTACATAAAGCTTAATGTCGCAACCCGAAAGGATCACTTTCCTTTGCGTTTTATTGATCAGATGATAGAGAGGTTAGCAGGACACTCACATTATTGCTTTTTGGACGGCTATTCGGGGTACAATCAGATTGTTATTGCACCGGAGGATCAAGAGAAGACTAATTTCACTTGTCCTTTTGGTACGTTTGCCTATAGACGAATGCTGTTTGGTCTTTGCAATGCGTCTGCCACTTTTTATAGGTGTATGGTTAATATATTTTTTTGACTACGTGGAACGCATAATTGAGGTATTTATGGATGATTTTAGTGTTTATGGTGATTCATTTGATATTTGTTTATAGAATCTTGAACTTGTGCTTAAAAGATGCATAAACACTAATCTTGTTTTAAATTGGGAGAAATGTCACTTTATGGTAAACCATGGAATAGTGCTCGGTCATATTGTGTCCTCTCGAGGGCTTGAAGTTGACAAGGCAAAGATAGACTTAATAAGAAACTTACAATATCCCACTTCGGTGAGGGAAATTCGTTCTTTTCTTGGTCATGCAGGTTTTTACAGGCGGTTTATCAAGGATTTCTCCAAAATATCAATGCCGATGTGTAAATTATTGCAAAAAGAGGTTATTTTTGACTTCAACAAGGAGTACAAGGATGCCTTTGATAAATAGAAAGAATTGTTGACAACTGCACCAATTATCAAGTCACGAGACTGGAGTTTGCCATTTGAATTAATGTGTTATGCAAATGACTATGCAGTTGGAGCCGTTTTGGGTCAAAGAGTAGACAAGCTGTCTCATGTGATTTATTATGCATCTAGGACCCTAAACGATGCACAAATCAACTATTCTACCACCGAGAAAGAATTTTTGGCTATAGTGTTTGCACTTGAAAATTTTAGATCCTATTTGGTTGGTTCAAAAGTGATTGTGTATTCCGATCATGCAACACTTAGGTACCTACTAAAGAAGAAAGAAGCTAAGTCAAGACTTATACGGTGGATACTACTGTTGCAAGAATTTGATTATGAAATTAAGGATAAAAGAGGTGTTGAAAATACTGTTGCGGATCATCTCAACAGACTTGTTGTTTCCGAATAAGAACTTCCTTTACAAGATCGTTTTCCAGACGAACAACTTTTCTGAATTGAAGATTCAACACCTTGGTACGCGGATATAGTGAACTACTTGGTTACAAGACAAGTTCCTAGTACAATGTCTAATTTTCAAATGCTTAAGCTTAAGAAAATATCCAAGCAGTATGTGTGGGATGAGCCCTACTTGTGGAAATACGGTTCTGATCAAATTATCCGCACGTGCGTACCTAATTATGAATTTCAATCTATTCTTACTTTTTGTCATACTTATGCATGTGGTGGCCACTTTGGTTCTAAACGTACTGCTTTCAAAGTACTTGAAAGTGAATTGTATTGCCTACCCTATTTGAGGATGCATATAGTTTTTGCAAATCTTGTGATAGATGTCAAAGAACAGGCAATCTAGGTGCTCGAAATCAAATGCCACTCATACCAATTCTTGCTGTTGTAGTATTTGATGTGTGGGGAATCGATTTTATGGGTCCTTTTGTCAATTCTAATGAAAAATTTTATATACTTCTTGTTGTGGATTATGTTTCTAAAGGGGTGGAAGCGAAATCCACCCCTACTAATGATTCTCAAGTTGTTTGTGAGTTTGTGAAGGAATATATTTTCTCTAGGCATGTTACACCAAGAGTGGTTATCAGTGATGGAGAGGCTCACATTTTCAGAAATCCTTCCATGCTCTATTCAAGAAGTACAACATAACACACAAGGTTGGTACGCCGTATCACCCACAAATTAGTGGGCAAGCTGAAATCTCAAACCGTGAGATTAAATCCATTCTTGAGAAAACCGTAAACACTACACAGAAAGATTGGAGTTATAGGCTTAATGATGCATTATGGGCATATAGAACGGCGTACAAAACACCGATTGATATGTCTCCATATCGGTTGGTTTATGGAAAAGCTTGTCATCTTCCGGTTGGACTTGAACACAAGGCATATTGGGCGATAAAGATGTGCAACATGGATTATGACAATGCGGGGAAACAAAGGAAGTTACAACTCAATGAGCTAGAGGAGATACGTAAGGATGCTTACGAGAGTTCTCGTATTTACAAGGAAAAGACGAAACTTTTCCATGACAAGATGATTTATCGAAAGAATTTTGTTGTGGGGCAAAAAATCCTTTTATTTTATTCTCGTCTTAAACTATTTTCTGGTAAGCTAAGGTCCAGATGGATTGGACCATATGTTGTTACTAATGTTTATTCTCATGGCGCAGTTGAAATTTCTAGTCTTAGAGATGGAACAAATTTAAAGGTGAACGTCCATAGATTGAAGCCATTTTATGAAAGCATTGCTTATGTGGATATGGATGTGCAAGAATTTCATGATTATCTCCCTCTGGAGGAGTAATTAAAAGAATGACCAAGTCGGGCTGAGGACATTAAACTAAGCACTAAATGGGAGGCAACCCATCGGTTTTCTATCTCTATCCCTTTTGTTTTTAATTTTCTTAGTTTTGCATATCATATCTTCCATTCCCATCTTAGATTTTACAAGTCCTATATCTATAATGAAAGTTTTGATGAATTTTCGTCAGAAAATTCTGATTGCGCAGTTGTCACGAAAATAGCTCTCGACACTTCATATGAAGTCCGATTTGAGTGGTTGACCCCAACTTTTAAAGAGGACAGACTCACCTTTATTTTAAAAAAGAAAATCTGAATTCGGAGTCTATTGAGTTGGACCAATTGGCCTGGACATTTAAGTTTCGGTATTTTTCTAGAACTTTTTCAGATTGCATGTCAGTCAGTCCGGAGGCCATAAAAGTCAGACCGTTTATCGAAACATTGTGCCCTTTTGACACGTTATTAAAAAGAAGTAGGAAAACAACTTTAGTTTAGGATGTTTTTCCTAGTTCCCTACCTATTTCTACAGTTTTTGAGTTTTTCAGGGATGTTATGTCAGAAATCAGAATTTTCGGTTTTGAACATTGAGGACAATGTTGAGTTTAAGTGTGGGGGAGCATTTAGTATCTACTATTTACATATACACATAATAATAATACTCTTTGATTTCTTGCATTCTTGATACTTCATCTTTTGGAGTTAATTATGAGTTATTTAGGATGACACTCTAAACCTTTTTAAGGTTGAAATAGTTCTTACGGCTATAGATTGAGTTCCACTTTATCAATTCCACAATTCTTAAATATATACGTTCATAATTGAATGCGAAACTAATCTATGGTAGTCGTTTGAAAGAGTCACCCTCGCAATTAATCATTACTGAATCACTTTCTTTTTATTTTTGCAGTTTTATGTTTCTCTAAAGTGATTTGGTGGGATCCTGATACTGCCATGAATATTGTAGTAAGGTAATCATTGGTTGAGTTTATATAAAATCCCCATAATACAATTGTCTTACACTCGTAAAGAGTAAAGAGTGAGCCGAAAAAAAGTAAAAAATTATAAGTCTCCTCTTCATTTATCGACACTAATAAATGATAGGTCCGGAATCGCGGATAATCATAGTCGATGAAAACAAAAACCATATCATCATTATATAGCAAGTCAAAAAGACTATTGATGAGGTTCTTGACACTTGGATAGCAGTATGTGTGAAACGTTGTCCCTGTCTCCGTCGCCTAAGCAAGCGTGGAACGCAGGATCCAAGGCAACTATCATGTACTTGCTGAAAAGGAACATGCACTTAGAGTATCTAATCATGTGGTCGATTTAAATGAGTGCTTCTCTCAACTATTGCGCTATAAATAAGAATCCTTTGACGACATTCATACAAGTATTGTGGGTAACATCTTTCACTTTTAGTCAACATTTGCACACTTCACTTTTCTATCTCCATTTGCTTATCTATCCATGTGATTTCAGTATGCGAGTGTTGTGACGAAAGTTGTGACAAGTACGATGACTATCTTAGTAGAGTTTTGCAGTCAGGTTGAATGACACACGTAAGTAATTGGTTATGTGTGATTATTGGAATGTATTGGGATGTTTGCAGATAAAGAACCTATGTATGCTGATTATCTTAGCTATTACTTTGTATCTATCCTTAGTGATTCTTCCAAGGCAAGAAATTGGCGTAGGTTTTGTGGGTATACCTCTTGTAAGCCCTCACGAGACTATAACTCGTCCACTAGGGACACCTAGGGGTTTAAAGGCTTGTTATACTTGCTAAGTGTAACTGTATTCTCAACGAGATGGAGTTGTTGTATTTAGAATTAGTGTTATTTGGTTTGCTCGAGGACTAGCAAAATCTAAGTGTGATAAGTGCATAATTCATATGATTTTAGTGTCCATTACATACTTGTTTAAGCTATTATTCTTGCATGTATTCGTATTATTACTCTTGTTTTCTCTTATTTGCCTCTAATAGGTGAATCATACAAAAAGGAGCTACAAAGTTCTGAAAAGAGTTAGGAAGAGAAGTATTCCAAGTATCCAAGTGCCAAAATCCAAGAGAAGTGGAAGAAGTGCGACGAAAAGGAGCAAAACGCTCAAAATCAAGAGAAAGGACAAAATCCGATCTTAACTCATTCAAATTAAGGATTTCTCATCATCATCTTGAAGAGAATTGAAAGATAAAAAGAATGAGGCCATTCCGAATTCGGATGAAGAAGTTGTGGCCAAAACAGTTTTTATCGAATACCGAAGACAGTGCAGTCCGCGAACTAGGTTCGCAGACCGGGTTCGCAGACTTAATTCCGAAAATTTCTGCTGGATTTTGAAGTTTGCGGACAGGGTTCGTGAAATTAGGTAGTAGGAAACGTGTATTTACACTTTGGAAGGCCTAAGGGAACGTTTGGAGTCGTTAGGTCATATTTTTGGGTCGGGTTCCTAAACCAAACTAAATACGTGAAGGTCAAGCAATGTAAACCTATAAAAAGGTATTAGGTTATGTGAAATGATATCACTTCATTAGGTCACGAAATTGTAAGTCTTGGAGAGGATAGATATCAAAGCTAGGGTTTTGGAGCGATTCTCAATCGTAACGTTATCTCTTAACCTTTCGATCATGTATATCATGGATGTTTCTACATCCACGAGTAGCTAAACACCTATTGATTGAGGATGAATTCTAAGTTGTAAACAAGATTTGAGTTATTATATTAATCTACTTTGAAGTTCTTCATATGATTATCGTTTGTTTATACTAATTAATATTTATGATTGATTGATAGATTGTTTAGGTGGCCAACTAAACTGATTTGTTGATTAAATCTATTGCTAGTATTGAGTTAGGAGATAAGTAATCGTCGAATAACTTGTACACAAGTAGAGAACACAAAACCTTGCAGAGGGATTCTGTGGAGCGATTGTGTGTATAAACAACACTAAAAAGTGGACCTTGATCTAAGAGTCTAACTAGTAGGATCAACCTATAAATTCACAAAAAATAAAGCATTTGATTGGATTACACCTTGAGTGATCTACTACTTGGTGGTTTGTTGAATAGAATCTGGTAGGAGAGAACTTCCGTATCCAGTGATATAAGGAGTTTAGGGGATAGCACTGATCTAGCTGTTATTCTACGGTTGGTGATAATCTGAGATTAACAACAAGTAGGCAATTATAATAACTCATTGACGGTTTATATACGAAGAAGGATTCCTCGATCGTATCTCTCTCTATTGATTACAATACAACTTTATTTGTTTTGATTATTTATTTTGTTCACAATCTAAAACAAACCCCCCCTTTGTGACACTTTGACAACTAAAACTCACTGCTCTTCGTGGGAACGATCCTTACTTCCATTATATTACCAGTTAATTGTGTGGAAATAAGATTATTAATTTGATTGCACTTACGACACGTAACACGCCACTCCCAATGTTTCTTAAAGTGTGACATCTCCAACCTGTCACCAGAGCCGCTGCTACTCCACCATCAGGACGAGAGACTGGAGGAGCCAGAAGAAGCCAATCTCATCTTACCACTGTTGATTTGATGGAAAAACAAAAGGTTCTCGTAAGGCTCGGACAGACATGGCTACAACTCAGAAAGAGATACCTATTTTCCTCAAGACACTAATGAAGCGGCTACCACAAGAGTCACGTCAACCCCGGATGGAGCTGACAGGGAATACTTTTAACATCCGGCGCAGGCACTTGAGCAGGACGCGCGTTTATAGATGAAGAGGCTCGCGTTGATCTTGAACGCCCAGTAAAAAGGAATCAGCAATCCAATTTCATCACACGTGAAAATCAGGAACGACTTCTCCAGAATCGAGGCAAACAAAATCAGCAACCCTCCTGAGTTCACAGAGACCCTCTTCCCGTCAGGATCTGCATGATTTTTGGGGACTTCGCCCACAAAATCGTGCAGTCTATGATGAAACATTTATGTGAGATTTTGTATTTCTCCAAGATGCAGCGTCAAGACATATTTGCAGCCCTCAACCGCACTGCATCACGGAAGCAGCTGTTTCCAGCAATGGAAGCCGTTCCCAAACCCCAACCTCTCTTGGAAAGCACGATTGATGTATGGAACTGGGGACTCCTAACCACTGAAGGATTTCGAGTTTGACAGCACGCTGATTGACACGGCCTCTCCGGCTTCAGCACTGTAACCGTCAAGGCCCTGAGAGTTGCAAGGGAAAATCAAACAGAAGAAGCGTATTGTTTCCCATGGGGAGAAAAACACGACTTGCCGACCAGCACTATTGGCTCCCCGCGCAGTACACTAGACCCCGTTGGTCGAAAAACTATGCTTAGCTAAACTAGGCGATTAAATCTGCCACAACGCACTGGAAGTGTGGCCACGCCCTAGCTTACTGGCCCGACTTCCCATCGACCAATCAGGTCGCTTTAAACTCGCCACAGTGTTGAAAAGAAGGAAACTGCGCCAGATGGCCGCAAAGCCAATTGGTTTCCCAAAAAACCCACCATGCCATGGCTACTAGCATGTCGCTATGCCACGGCCACTGGCATGCCACCATGCCACGGCCACTGGCATGCCACCATGCCACAGCTACTAGCATGCCGCTATGCCACGGCTACTAGCATGTCGTTATGCCACGCCCACTGGCATGCCAGCACGCCACAATTAATAGCATGTCGTTATGCCACGACCACTGACATGCCACTATGCCACGGCTACTAGCATGTCGCTATGCCACGGCCACTGGCATGCAACCATGCCACAGCTACTAGCATGTCGCTATGCCACGGCCACTAGCATGCCACTATGCCACGGCCACTAGCATGTCGTTATGCCACGGCCACTAGCATGTCGCTATGCCACGGCTACTAGCATGTCGCTATGCCACGGCCACTAGCATGCCCCCATGCCACGGCCACTAGCATGTCGTTATGTCATGGCTCCACCAGGCGCTACTATGCCAATGGCGCCACTTCGTTATACAACAAGATGCAGCCATAATCAATAGCCACTCTTCCTCATGAGACGTAATCTCAGCCATCAAAATTCGTCACCGAGCCGTTCAGCTCGTGACAAGTTTTAGGCGACTATCCAAAACAATCCTAGCATCACATATGCTTTTTACCTACGGCAAGCCTCTCATTTTTGAACTTGCCACACGTAGCAAAGTGCTACATGTTTTCCACGAAAAAACTCGAGACATCAAAACATTTCACAAACTGGGGGATACTCATCAGGGTATTGGTCTGGCGGTTTACAGCATGCGTCGTTCAGTACGCCCGTTACAGAAAGCGTCATAAAGCGGGGCGGTTAGTAATGGCAAGAAGTAATGGTGTAAACGTATCCTTCATTATGGAAACATAAATTCCAGGCGTTACCCGTTACTCCCTTCTTCCACCACTCAATGGTTTCCACTTTCCACGAGACCAGGGTACGTTTTGTAGCAAGTTGTATAAATAGGTCTCACCTATTTTCCACCAAAGAACAAGTTTTGGTCAGGAGAACAATACCAAATCCATAAATCATCTGATGGCTTTCATTCAGCTAGCTAGTTCAACTTTCTGATACAAGTCACAAAACACCCACACTTCCAGAATCAACTATTCTGGTCTCAACACTTTCTTCGCTCCCCTCCCTAAGACCCGCCCTTCTCCTTCACTTCGTGACCGAAGCAAGCCTGGAACGGCCATTTCTTGGTTTAGGCCAGGATTGTACAGATTGATCTCTCGAATCAAAAGTACTCCCGTGAAGTACATTGTTTAGGGTTTAGACTCGTTTCTCACCCACACACACGAAATTACGGAAAACAGCAGAAACCGTTTTCACCCACAAACACCCATAAAATAATCATACCACCGGAATATACCCATTGACTGCTGAAATGTCCATCGAAAGTTTGCATTGCCACAAATTTGATGGATGTCATAATCACTGCATTGCATCATTTTTGTTTCCTGAAGAATTATAATAGGTGTTTGCAATAGAAAAATCATTTTCTTAACAATCAGCCTTTTATCAAGAGAACATAGCCCTCTGACATTCCATGAAAGAATCTTGAGACTCATTTATCACATGAAGATCCCACTTTCGTAGATATTCTCTTAGGTTTGACACCAGAGATATTAGATTCTTTCACATTGATTTCCAGTCTTTTACATTCAGAAGTATACCTTTTTGAGTAGATTTCCTGAGTCTTTTATATATTATTGAAGCTTGCATCATTAAAATTATATTATACAGGTTCAAATCCAAGTGGATAATAGGAGTGGATGATGGTGAAGTTACAAAAGTTCCTTCATCTTCTAGCAACATAATACAAGTGTCTTCTAGACCTTTTAAAGGTAATGCCTTATCCTTGGGTTCATGCAAAGAGATTGTTTGAGTTCCATCAAGTGCAACTATTGATTGGACTGCAAAATCCTTTTCTATAATGGGGGTGGTAGGGCATAAAGAGTTTTAGACTTAAGAAACGGACCATGAGAGGTTATTTTTATGAGCAAGAAACGTTTTGAGTGATTAGGCATGTTTTTAAAGGTAATACCCATGTGGATTCCTAACTCAAATAATCTTTGAACTTATGTAATAATCCAAGTTGGAACATGCAGATTATTATAGGATTTTCGGGTTGTTGTGTAGCTAGCCACAACTGATGGAAAAATAATAGGGGGATGTTTTAGGATGGGGATGCAATAACTGTCTAAATAGGTTTTTAGGATGGGTGTATTAAGATTGCAGGGTTTTGAAACTGGTTTGAGAACGGTCAGAGAGATGATGGTAGCAACATGTCTTAGGATTAGATCACAGATTCCTTATGCCTTCCACCAAAGGTTAGTTGAATTTCCGTGGCAATTTCTTCACTTCTTTCTCTTTCGATTTACTCTAGTATGTCACCATCTCATGCTTACTCCACAACAATGCCACTGTTACGTGCTAAGCAGGGGACTTAATGTTGATGGTGGTTTTTAGCTTAGGGTTAAAATCGTAAAACCTTGTATCTGATATGACGTCACTCTGCAAGGAAACGGTGTCGTGGTGCTAACCTCTCCACCAGCATATTTATTGAGCCATTCAATATATTTACATGAAATTTATCCAGACTGGCGAATGTAGCAACCATCCCAAACACTCTGTAAATTTCGGCACCTCGCCAATACAAGACTCACTGTGTAATTTCCTATGCTATGTTCCCAAGAAGAACCCTTAATATCGGTATGGCATGACGGATTTGTGTTCACTCGCAGCAGTAGCATGAACCTCCAAGTACCAAAGTTAAGGCCATCGCACGAAATGCTCAGACGGAAAGCACACTGCATTCTGTAGATAAGGATTTTTGTGGCAGCATACAAAGTCCAGCCAATTATTGTGATAACTCACAAAATACTCATAAACCCCACTAATTTGAAAAATTATGGTTTCGCGCCCCGCGCAGTACACTAGACCCCGTTGGTCGAAAAACTATGCTTAGCCAAACTAGGCAATTAAATCTGCCACAGCGCACTGGAAGTGTGGCCAAGCCCTAGCTCGCCGGCCCCACTTCCCATCGACCAATCAGGTCGCTTTAAACTCGCCACAGTGTTGAAAAGAAGGAAACCGCGCCGGATGGCCTCAAAGCCAATTGGTTTCCCAAAAAAACCCACCATGCCACGACTACTAGCATGTCGCTATGCCACGGCCACCGGCATGCTACCATGCCACAACTACTAGCAGGCCGCTATGCCACGACTACTAGCATGTCTTTATGCCACGACCACTGGCATGCCACCATGCCACAGCTACTAGCATGTCTTTATGCCACGACCACTGGCATGCCACCATGCCACATCTACTAGCATGCCGCCATGCCACGACTACTAGCATGTCGTTATGCCACGGCCACTGGCATGCCGCCATGCCACGGCCACTAGCATGTCGTTATGCCATGGCTCCACCAGGCGCTACTATGCCAGTGGCGCCACTTCGTTATACAACAAAATGCGGCCATAATGAATAGCCACTCTTCCTTATGAGACGTAATCTCGGCCATCAAAATTCGCTACCGAGCCGTTCAGCTCGTGACAAGTTTTAGGCGACTATCCAAAACGAACCTAGCATCACATATTCTTTTTACCTACGGCAAGCCTCTCATTTTTTAACTTGCCACACGTAGCAAAGTGCTACATGTTTTCCACGAAAACACTCGAGACATCAAAACATGTCACAAACTGGGGGATACTCATCGGGGTATTGGTCTGACGGTTTACAGCGTGCGGCGTGCAATACGCCCGTTACAGAAAGCGTCATAAAGCGGGGCGGTTAGTAATGGAAAGAAGTAATGGTGTAAACGTATCCTTCATTATGGAAACATAAATTCCAGGCGTTACCCGTTACTCCATTCTTCCACCACTCAATCGTTTCCACTTCCCATGAGACTAGGGTACGTTTTGTTGCGAGTTGTATAAATAGGTCTCACCTATTTTCCACTAAAGAACAAGTTTTGGTCAGGAGAACAATACCACATCCAGAAATTATCTGATGGCTTTCATTCATCTAGCCAGTTCAACTTTATGATACAAGTCACAAAACACCCGCACTTCCGGAATCAACTATTCTGGCCTCAACACTTTTTTCGCTTCCCTCCCTAAGACCCACCCTTCTCCTTCACTTTGTGACCGAAGCAAGCCTGGAACGGCCATTTCTTGTTTTAGGCCAGGATTGTACATATTGATCGCTCGAATCAAAAGTACTCCCATGCAGTACATTGTTTAGGGTTTAGACTCGTTTCTCACCCACACAGACAAAATTACCGAAAACAGCAGAAACTGTTTTCACCCACAAACACCCATAAAATAATCATACCACCGGAATATACCCATTGACTGCTGAAATGTCCATCGAAAGTTTGCATTGCCACAAATTTGATGGATGTCATAATCATTGCATTGCATCATTTTTGTTTCCTAAAGAATTATGATAGGTGTTTGCAGTAGGAAAATCATTTTCTTAACAATCAGCCTCATATCAAGAGAACATAACCCTCTGACATTTTATGAAAGAATCTTGAGACTCATTTATCACATGAAGATCCCACTTTCGTAGATATTCTCTTAGGTTTGACACCAGAGATATTAGCTTCTTTCACATTGATGTCCAGTCTTTTACATTCTGAAATATACCTTTTTGAGTAGATTTCTTGCATCATCAAAATTATCTTCTACAGGTTCAAATCCAGGTGGATAGTAGGAGTGGATGATGGTGAAGTTACAAAAGTTCCTTCATCTTCTAGCAACATAATAAAAGTGTTTTCTAGACCTTTTAAAGGTAATGCCTTATCCTTGGGTTTATGCAAAGAGACTGTTTGAGTTCCATCAAGTGCAACTATTGATTGGAATGCAAAATCCTCTTCTATAATGGGGGTGTTAGGGCATAAGGAGTTGTAGACTTAAGAACTGGACCGTGAGAGGTTATTTTTGTGAGCAAGAAACGTTTTAAGTGATTAGGCATGTTTTTAAAGGTAATACCCATGTGGATTCCTAACTCAAATAATCTTTGAACTTATGTAATAATCCAAGTTGGAACTTGCAGATTATTATAGGATTTTCGGGTTGTTGTGTGGCTAGCCACAACTGATGGAAAAATAATAGGGGATGTTTTAGGATGGGGATGCAATAACTGTCTAAATGGGTTTTTATGATGGGTGTATTAAGGTTGCAGGGTTTTGAAACTGGTTTGACAATTGGCAGAGAGATGATGGTGGGAACATGTCTTAGGATTGGATCAATGAAAAAAATAATTTTATGGTTTTTTTGGTGGGAATGTGAAATTCATATGGAGGTTTAGGGGAGCACCTGGTAGATGAAGATGAAGTATCACAATCTTTATATGATACGTCCATATTCAATTTGAACGCCAGAGTGAAATCATTATCCATGTCTACTGCTTCATCGAATTTAACTGAAGTATCGTGAGAAAGTAAAGATAAATTTTTACCCTTTTCCAAATTTTATCGGGCTTGCTCTTCTTTTCCTGGGCTTTCAATTTTTCTTCTATCTTCTACAGGATCCTTTATTAGGTCAGTTATCTGGCGTAGAAAATTTTCTTGTTACAGAAGTCTTGAAATTAGTCGTATAGTTTGGTTGTAAATCTTATTCATTAAAGGATACCATTGACCTGCGTGGATTTTGAGCTGAATTCCTTGTTTCATGCTGAAAATCCACTAAATTAGGTGATTTCCGTTGATTCTTTGACAAGTCTGGTGACTTAAAATTCAAATTTTCTAGTGACAAAAACTTTGAAACTTGACTCGATGATATTGGACTTCCATCAATGAAGATATGGCAATGAATATTCCAAAGTCTAAGATTATAGTCACACTTCTGGGAATGGAGTTCAAACCTTTGGTATTTCGAATCTTGAGTCTGATTGCACTACGATCTTCCTATTTGGGAGATGCAGGATCAATCAACAACACTTCACCACATAACTTTCCAATTTGATGCATGAGTGTAGATGACCAAAACTGGTAACGTACCCCATAGATTTCAACATGAAACACTGATGTTGATAAACATGATGATTTCCATAATTGTGCGTCCCATCAAACACTGAAAAATTTATACCCGTAACTGTAAATAAGAACTCAAAATTAGCCTTTGATAACTTTTTCTGCATGGAATATAGCTTGATGGGAGTTCATGGGATATAGTGCAACATGAGATTGCATTGTAATCAAGTCCCATAGCGAAACTAATATCAAAATAATTCAGAATTGGGAACAGAGATGAAACTACAAAGGCATCAGACCACAAACCTAGAAGATTTGATCTATCATGATGTGTAATGTGGATGCTACCCTTATTTTGTTTGGTAATGATCATAGGAGGAACAAAACTATCACAAGTAGACGGTAAAGGTCCTTTATGAGGTTTAGGGTTTGGTTTAGGAGCAACGTTGGATTTAAGGACCTCAGCATATGAAGGATTATGATTAGGTTTTGGCGCTGAGTGATAAGAGTTATGTTTTCCTATTGAAGTAGAGTGTGTGATGATATCTTCTAAGTTAGACGCCATCGTGAACCATCCTGTGAAACAATCATCGGAAGGAAAAAAAAGTTATTAGATCAACTTTAGGATTAGGTTGGCAGAGGGTTATGTTTAGGAAGAATCCATGATTGTTTGAATGCTTGCTGGCTACAAACCATGTTTGATTATCTTCATGCTTCCAAATCCTTCTATCATAATCATCATTTCTACCAATCTCGAAAAGGATGTTTTGAAGGTGTTTTGCAAGAGGTACTGGGAATGAAGCTATAGTAGATCCAGAGGTATAGAATTCAGAAAGGGTGATCGGAGATGATGGACTAAGTTTACTACAGGAAAATCTAATAATTTTTTATCAATTTGAACAAATATGTGCTCAGAAGACATGGCGAAGGAGTTGAGTAAGTGGACTAAATGATTCTAGGAAGATAACAATGAAGAATGGAAAATAAATCTAAGGATTCTAATGGAAAAGGTTGTTAATGATTCTAAGGATCTAGATCTAACAGGGATGAAGAACAATGGAGAAACTGAGGTTTTCTTTAGGAAAGAGAAACATTTTTTCGGTCCTTGCACTCCAATTGAATAGAAGGAAACACTTTTTGCATCATAAGGGTTATTGGTGTGGGATTTTGTTGATAAAATACTTTCTCTTTAGTTTACACCTGGAGAGATTTTAAATTGCATAAATGAAATAACGCATCGTAGTACAAGACTAGCTATGAGGTTAAGACTTATGGATGAAAATTTGAAGACAAAAATAATGGTGCCACATCAACAGAAAAGAATGCACGAGTCTTGTGCCCAAGTCTTTGCCTAAAAGAATTTTACTTATACTAAATATAAAAAAATGAAGCCAACACCTTATAAATGTATACTCGTTTCGTCTCTAAATAGATGGCCTATTTATTTTTAAATTGTATCCCAAAAATAGATGCCGTATGTCATTGTATAAGGGGATTGATATTTCTAAAACTACCCTTTTAATTGATTATTGTTAGTATGAGAAACATGTATAGTTTGATAGCCACGTTATATTCGTCATGTAGGTATTTTAAAATGCTTTCAGTGGTATAAAATTTACGAATATCCGTGGTATAGTTTGAGAGATAAATTATTTATAAATTTTACTAATTATTATCTATAAAGGTATAATTGTAAAAAAATACTTCAAATTACTCTATCTCCTCCTTGCCTGAAGTACTGTGCAAACTTGAACTAGGTCTTATTTAGGGACGGAATGAGTATTTTGTTAATACTCCTTATAATATATCATATTTTGTTTTAGTGAAAAGTGGGGCAGTTCCTCACTAAAAAAACGCGAGATAATTCGCTTTAGTGGATTTTTGGGCGAGACATCTCGCACAATTTTACTTCCCTTTCTCATCTGTCGCAAATGGTGAAAAAACTGGAAACAGAACTTTTAAACCACCGGTTTTCGTCAAATTATTCCATACAATTCATCCATAAGACTTGGTCTAAGTAGATTATATTTTCATACTATTTTCACAATCGGCTTTTTGTCCTAATTCAATTTGAATTGGATTATTTTTCTTCAACTTCAGGTGCTACCTCCAAGTTCCAGTTACATCCCCAATAGCTTGTACCATGCATCATGCTGCAGATATAATATCACCTGCACCCGTGACCGGATGAGCTCTTCAACCCTTGATTAATTGTAATAGAAATGTAACGATAAAAATAAAAATAAAACAGATACCCATCATTTTTTGGATACTTAACAATATTATATTAGGTTATTGTAGGGTATAATTTTTGGCACATCTAATATTATATTAAGTGAATTCAACCTCCAATGGAGGTTGGGATGACGTTTTCACGCGTCAATTTTATTATCCAGAAAAATAATCGGAAAATGGGTCATTTGTCCAAATATTTTTAAATTACGGTTCAAATGGACGAGTAAAAAATAGTTTGGGTGAAATGGCCAAAAAAAAAAAATAATAAGCATGAAACTGGTTTGGGTAAATATTTGTCCAAATATTTACTAAGATGGTAATCTCATTATTGCCTACTCTAGCAAAACCACCCCTCACGAGTACGCTCACCCACTCCGCCAAATACAGATACGCATCCATGAGCTTTGGCGATGTTGTTGATCAATTCCATGATAAGGATTGTTTTACCCACTCCAGCTCCCCCGAATAGTCCTATTTTCCCCCCACGTCGATAAGGAGCTAAAAGATCAACTACTTTGATCCTTGTTTCAAAAATAGATAATTTTGTATCTAATTGTATAAAGACAGGCGCGGATCTATGAATAGGAGATGTTGTGTGAGTATCTACAGGACCTAAATTATCAACAGGCTCTCCAAGAACGTTGAAAATTCGTCCGAGAGTATCCCCACCAACCGAAACACTTAGAGCAGCTCCCGTGTCAATAACCCATTCCTTCCTCTCTTCAGACCATCTGTAGCACTCATAGCTACAGATCTCACTCGATTATTTCCTAATAATTGTTGTACCTCACAAGTGACATTAAGTAGCTCGCCGTCAGTATTTCGGCCCTTAACTACCAAAGCGTTGTAAATATTAGGCATCTTACCCGAGGGAAAGGATACATCTAGCACCGGACCAATGATTTGAGCGACACGCCCCAGGTTTTTTTCTTCAAGTGCGGAAACCCCAAGACCCGAAGGGGTAGGATTTGTTTTCATAATAATGATAAAGTGAAATATGTAGAAATTCTTTGCATTTTGTAAACCGAAGAAAAAATGTCCGATAGCAAGCAGGTTGATCGGTTAATTCAATACAATAATAAATAGGAGTTAGTACTTGATTTCGTTGGTACCATTCAAGCGACTCCAATTCGATTGTTTACTCGTTCAATGAATGAATTTTCAAGTTTCACAACCTAAAAAATGAGGTAGATGGATAAAAACCATGAGGGAGCGTTTCAGTTCTCTAGCATTATAGACAATCCCACCCATATTTTCTCTGGAATTCGAACCTGAACTCTATTTATGATTCTTTTTTTTTCACATTGGTCATTATTTCTTATTTCAGCATATATTTTTCCGCCTCTTCTCTACCTTTTTAGGGACGAATTCCTGATAGTTTTACATCTAGGATTTACACATACAACATATAGCACTGTCAAGAGTGAATTTCCTTTTTTTGATAAATTTAGATTAAAAAAAGTACGGGATTCGAAACTTGAAAAACAGGGATTGGGTTGCGCCATGCATATGAAAGAGTATACAATAATGATGTTGATGTATTTGGCGAATCAAATACCGTGGTCTAACAACCAACCATTCTGATTAGTTGATAATATTTGTTGAGAGTTTTGTGAAAGATTCCTGTTAAAGGTTTCATTAACGGCTAATTTATGTCGAGTAGACCTTGTCGTTGTGAGAATTCTTAATTCATGCGTTGTAGGGAGGGACTTATGTCACCACAAACAGAGACGAAAGCAGGTGTTGGATTCAAAGCAGGTGTTAAAGATTACAAATTGACTTATTATACTCCTGACTATGAAACCAAGGATACTATCTGGCAGCATTCCGAGTTACTCCTCAACCTGGAGTTCCACCTGAGGAAGCAGGGGCCGCAGTAGCTGCCGAATCTTCTACTGGTACATGGACAACTGTGTGGACCGATGGACTTACCAGCCTTGATCGTTACAAAGGAAGATGCTACGACATCGAGCCCGTTGCTGGAGAAGACAATCAATATATTTGTTATGTAGCTTATCCTTTAGACCTTTTTGAAGAAGGTTCTGTTACTAACATGTTTACTTCCATCGTGGGTAATGTATTTGGGTTCAAAGCGCTTCGTGTTCTACGTCTGGAGGATCTGCGAATTCCAATGGTTAAAAATCGCTTGCCACAGCTGTAGATATAGGTATTTTGAGACTACGCCTTAATGACCAATGGTTAAAAATCGCTCTGATGGGTGGTTTTGCTAGAGTAGGCAATAATGATATTACCATCTTAGTAAATGATGCGGAGAAGGGTAGTGACATTGATCCACAAGAAGCTCAGAAATCTCTTGAAATAGCTGAAGCTAACTTAAGTCGGGCTGAGGGAAAGAGACAAACAATTGAAGCGAATTTAGCCGTCAGACGAGCTAGGACGCGAGTAGAGGCTATGAATGAAATTTCATAAAAAATAGGTGCGCCCCAATAAAAAAGGAAATTCTGTTTATACACCATATTTTGGTTCTGTGGATTGAGTCGAATCAACTGTAATGGCATTTCTTATGCAACTAAAATAAAAGGGAGGGTGGGTAGAAAAACTTATTAGATACTAATTACTCCGGTATCTAATAAGTTATACCTACTATTGGATTTGAACCAATGAATCCCGTCGTATGAAAGCAATACTCTAACCACTGGGTTAAGTAGGTCATTTATCATCACAAAGAGAAAGAAAGGGGCATGTCATATCGATGAATTGTAGATGCAATCTTATTTCTAAGCAATACCAATTCTTGGCAGGAAACAGATCAGAAGCTATCATGTTGGATCATAGAAGATTCATCTTGACAAGAAATTATTTTCATGATAAACTATCTATCACAAGGGATATAGCTCAGTTGGTAGAGCAAATCGTTTACACGCGCGCCAATGTTTTTCAGGGGAGTCCATCATGCAATCAACAAAATTGATCTTAATCAACAAAATTGATCTTATTGATAAATCGGTGTCTTACTCTATATATTCGAGGGAACAATAGCCTGACAAATATTTGGTTCGGTCCGCTTTGGGTGCCAATTTAGGCTCCAAAAAGAACCCATCATTGATTCGATAATTGATAAGGTGAATACACATCCCATTCAATGCTAGGCATAATGAGTATAAGGACCTCAAAAAAATATCTTTTCGTACTATGAACTTTAAGGTGTATGAAGTTTCATATTTGACTCTTTGAGCAGAGCGATAGAGACTCCATTTAACTTAGGTTAATCTAGGCCAGAGGCAGACCTAAGTCAAGGTAACTCTTCTTTGAAACACTTTGGTATTGCTCCTGGATCATAATCTAAATAATGAATCAGAGCATGTGGAGCCATCTCGTTATCTTTCTGTTAAGAAAAAGTATGGCGGACTATCTGATATTTATATCAGTTGATGAAAGATCCCAATGCAAAAAAAATGCATGTTGGGTCTTTGGAACAGTTCGAATCATTTCGATAATAAAAAGTTGGATCTGTTTTACCGAGAAGGTCTACAGTTCGAGTCCGTATAGCCCTAAAAATTTGTATAGTTTTCATTTCCTCAATCTTGTTTGTTGGTTGTAGTCGGACGGTCGTTTGGCCCATCGAAATAGAATAATTATCACATGCTCCGAGCAACCCCCGTGGGTGAGCATGAAGCGGAAAAAATTCATTTCAGTGGGCCCAATCGGTATTTTTTTGATCTCGGATAAAAAAACCCGTCATTTCTTCTTTGTGGATGAATTACACATAAATTTTTCTTGTTTTCCTATCCAGGATCAAAAGGTTTGTGATATTCCTTTTCTTTTTGTACAAAATATCTTTTTATAGATCTCAATATACCCCAACCCAATTGCTCACCATTCCAATTCTACCGATGCTGACTTTATGCAAGAAGGTTGAGGTCTCCTTTTTGCACTTGGACGAGTTAAGAAGCCCCCAACTCATCGTTTTTTCGGGAGCAGAACTCAATTCGTTGTTTCAGAGATAATGAATGTTTCCTAACTCTATTAGTGTTTGCATCCCTGTCTATTTCCATGAGTTGTTTGGGGGATTTGGTCTGTCGAATCATTAGATTTGATAAAGCGCGATTCGATTAGAAGAAGTTTATTCTGTAAATTATTTAGGATTCGGCTTACTTTCCCGTTGTGATATACTTCGTTGTGTAGGGTTCTCGTTCAAAATAAAATTTTTTTGCATGAAGGCTAACCCAGCGGTTGGTCTTACTTTAAAAACTAATTTTTATTACATTAATAAGTATTCCCGCCTTTTCGGACTCATTTCAAGTCAAGTACTAAAGACCGATATTCTAGATTCTTCTTTTAAGACTTCGAGCTTTAATTTCATAACCCGATTCTTTTTTGGGGAGACGGGTTGCAGGTCGAGGTAGTACAGACTAAAAATGGTAAATTGCGGATAGAACCCTAGGATTGTTATATGTAAGGGTTTCTCTCAATTCAAGGCATTGAATAAAATCCATTAAGTCTAGAACAAGGAAAAAATAGAATAGGGTGATGCATTCAGTTTCCGTATCTAACCAATAGAAACAACAATCCTCTAACTGGATTGGATCTTAATGAAAAAAATAAACCAATACCCTTCGGCTTTATTATATGAATATTCATAAAATATATAAAATCCATATAGAATTCTTAATATTCTTAATAGTATCTTAATTTAATCTTAATAAAAATTTTCTATAAATTATAACTAAAAAAATATGTAATTCTTTTTTCTCTTTTTTTTAGAGAAAATCTGAGACAAGATAAAAAACGATAAGTTTGTAATAAGAGCATAATATGTCTCTAGCATATCGAAATGGAATTGAAATAAGTGAAAATAGGACTCCACTCGATGAACCTTGAAACAAGAATGACCCACAGCAAAAAAACTGGGTCATTCCGCTGAGTAGAAGAACTACTATGTCACTTTCGAAATCAACAAAAGAAAAAGTAAGTGGATCTGACCCATTGAATCATTACTATATGAGCTATTCTGATATTAAAATTCAATACTATAGAGAAAATTGTAGCAGCGTACCCCCTTTATTTCTTTTTTATTTACTTGGGATACGGAAGAATTTGTCGATATTTCTGATTTAATGTTCTTGTTCCTGAATGCTTCATAGGAATAAATGGCTATTCTGTTCCTATACAGAAAAACATTTCTTCCGAGTCACAAAAACCGTCTATTTTGGAATATCTTTCTGTGATTCCAATATTTCTATTATAAATCTACAATTACAATCTACATCAGATCGTGGTTTCATGTACCAAATATTTCCATATCAAGGCATCCGATCTTTTTGGTTCGACAATGGATAGAGAACGGATGTGAGAAAGAAAGAGACTTTCATTTCGAGTTTACTATTGTATTTCATTCATTTAGGGACAGGGACAAAAAAAAGGGGATTTTCCCTTTTTTCGGGCAGATAAAGGGAAAAAAGGCAATGTCTTTTTCTTTTTTGTTCGACCTATAAAAAGATATACTCTGGAGCTTTAGATTCAGTTGAAGTACAGATAAATCTAACTAGCGAAGACAAAACAAGAGTCATATATAGAATTATATGATAGTACTGTAATAGTTTAATATAGGAGAATTCATATAGAATTTTATGGTCTTTTCGCAATATCACGAACCAGATCCAAGAAAAGAATAAGAATAGTTGCTGGGGTGGGGGTAGGTCTGAGGAGAAACTGGTGAGAGAGAGAGGAGATAACTTGTTCCTTGAACAGCCCAAAAACACCTCTGATTCCTAAGTCATAAGAAAATTCAGGGTATAGGCAGGAATCGTTGAATCGAGCTCATGGATTTATCTAGGCCATTTATGGTCCAATCTAAGGAAAGGTTTTTTCTCTTCGAAACCCATTGCAAGGGGCGATGGACGAGGAATCATACGTAAATGATAGAACCCTCGTACATCCTAAGAATGCTATGAGGTGCTCGGAAATGGTTGAAGTAGTTGAATATGAGGATCACTATGACTATAGCCCTTGGTAGATTTACCAAAGATGAAAAAGATTTATTTGATACTATGGATGACTGGTTACGGAGGGACTGTTTCGTTTTTGTAGGTTGGTCCGGTCTATTGCTCTTTCCTTGTGCTTATTTCGCTGTAGGAGATTGGTTCACAGGTACAACCTTTGTTACTTCATGGTATACCCATGGGTTGGCCAATTCCTATTTGGAAGGCTGCAATTTCTTAACCGCCACAGTTTCTACTCCTGCTAATAGTTTAGCACATTCTTTGTTGCTACTATGGGGTCCTCAAGCACAAGGGAATTTTACTCGTTGGTGTCAATTAGGTGGTCTATGGGCTTTTGTTGCTCTCCATGGCGCTTTCGTACTAATAGGTTTCATGTTACGTCAATTCGAACTTGCTCGATCTGTTCAATTGCGACCGTATAATGCAATTGCATTTTCTGGTCCAATTGCTGTTTTTGTTTCTGTATTTATGATTTATCCACTAGGACAATCTGGTTGGTTCTTTGCACCTAGTTTTGGTGTAGCAGCTATATTTCGATTCAACCTGTTCTTCCAAGGATTTCATAATTGGACGTTGAACCCATTTCATATGATGGGAGTTGCCGGCGTATTGGGTGCTGCTCTCTTATGCGCTATTCATGGTGCTACCGTGGAAAATACTTTATTTGAAGATGGTGACGGTGCAAATACATTCCGTGCTTTTAACCCAACTCAATCCGAAGAGACTTATTCAATGGTCACCGCTAACCGCTTTTGGTCCCAAATCTTTGGGGTTGCTTTTTCGAATAAACGTTGGTTACATTTCTTTATGTTATTTGTACCAGTAACCGGTTTATGGATGAGTGCTCTTGGAGTAGTCGGCCTGGCTCTGAACCTGCGTGCCTATGACTTCGTTTCCCAGGAAATACGCGCAGCGGAAGATCCTGAATTTGAGACTTTCTACACTAAAAATATTCTTTTAAACGAGGGTATTCGTGCTTGGATGGCGGCTCAGGATCAGCCTCATGAAAACCTTATATTCCCTGAGGAGGTTCTACCCCGTGGAAACGCTCTTTAATGGAACTTTAGCTTTAGCTGGTCGTGACCAAGAAACCACCGGTTTCGCTTGGTGGGCCGGGAATGCCCGAAGATATGAAACTGGTTTCATCCTAGCTTAAATTTTAAAAATAGCAAGGATGAAACTGGATACATCCTGTGTAAATTAAAAATAAGAAAAAATATTTGAAAATGGGCACGATGAAACTGGTTACATCCTGCCTATTTTTACATTTTTGTCCATTTAAACAGTATCAAAATCTAACTGTCCATTTCACCCAGGAATTGTCGATTTTGGTCTTTTTAACCAATTTTGTGAAAAATAATAGTGTGCACGTAAAATATATCCTTAGGGGTGTTTTTAAAAATAAAGGAAAAATAAGAGGTACTAGATTTTGTGCCCGTGCTACGCACCGAGCATATTTTTTCTTAACCCTATATTACGGGGTGTGATGTGGCTTCGCCTCGCCCCGTCCCTTTGGATTTTTGATTGGGCATGGCTCGGCTTTGCCTCGCCCCGCCGTGTATTTTTGATTTGGTGTTGAATTTTTAATTAAGTGTGGCTCGGCTTCGCCTCGCCACGTCCCTTAGGATTTTTAATTTGGTGGTGTGGCGTGACTTCGTCTGTTCCTGCAACAACATCGGATTTAGAGAAATATAATTACTGCTTAGAAAATGTGTTTCTACCAGATCAACCCAAAAATTTTAAATTCGAAGAAGCTCAAAAGATCAACCCGGTGATCTGAAAATTTCAAAAGTTTCATAAAATTGAAAAGTGCAATACTATTAATTTTGTTGGCTACCTTTCATTATTATCAGTTGTTATTGGGTCATAACCAAGAACTTAAATCGTGCAGCTAAATACAAATTTACAGTATACAAATTTACAGTATTGAAGTTGACATCTAAATCCAATTTTCAATCTTTTGGTTGTCTAAAATCTTAATAATTTCACAAAACACACCTTTCTGTACAGATTAAAATTAATACCATACCAAGCCCCTAATGCAGTATTATTCCACATGGTAAAACTAAATATCTCCCCCTGTCGGAATGCTCCAGCATATGAAAGTTTATATAAACTGCAACATAATCCGTTTCTCCTTCCTCTCTCATCGTCCTCATGATGATCCTCCGTCCCTTGTATATCAAGACTTGCTTCATGACTAATAAGAAATGGACGTACCCAATTGGTATTCCTTCCATAAATGTAAATGCTCAAGCAGAAGCATGCAAACAACAAATAGAGAAGGATATTTAAAAAGCAACAAACAGAGAAGGATATATTACGTGGACAAACAAACATTCCAGTACCTCAATTAATTAAGACAGTCAAGGTTACATCCATTTCTTTCTCTCATGCAGCCAATTCAACGCAAACTATCATGCCATGGATGAAGCAAACATCTCAAGCAATTTATGAATGTATATATATGCTCAAACGGTTAACATGCAACTTCCGTGGATGTTGTGGCATACGGTTAACATACCGGAGAAGTACAACCATCCATGAACAGAAGTGGTATACGGTATACTGTATACATATCAAAGAGAGGGAAGTAAATGTATCCAGTTGGTTCCATGTTTATAAATACCAATCCATTTCACATTAACAATAAAATAAAAGCTATTGTTTCAAGATTTAACCTTCACTGTCAAATACGGAAAGGCACAACTCGGTCTTCCTTTGCTTACTTGCTGGACGACAACAACAACAAACTCGGTCACTTCAGCTGCAAAAGTTCGCCTTTTAGTTGCGAAATGAGATGTTTTTCAATTATTTCTAAAAAGAGAAGTTCAACCAATTCATTTCCGTTACCTCAAGTCTTCTCCTTTCAAGATGGCTTTGCATCATGGCCTTTTATTGAGTACGTATGTCCTGCAACCCAACAGAAATGGCCAAACACAATCAGAAATACTTTTTTGATGCAAGTACATACAAAGCACTGAAGATCCCTTAAACATTTTAGAATAATAGATAGAACTATATAAGTTGTCCTATCTAAAGTCCGACCACGATAAGATACCCAGAACCCGAAGTTCCAAGGCATCGGTAGCATTCTCCTAAAGTTCAGCATAACCAATTGCTTTGCCTTGACCATCAGTTCCATAAAGAAAAAAAAAATATCACCTATCTATGAAATAAATCATCTTTTAAGTACATCAGAAGAACAAATTATTTCAATCTTACTCGTACATACCATCATTTTATCTAAGAAACAGATCAAAGACATTACCTTGGGTCACAGTAGTATTAGGTGAACAGATTATTTTGCCGAAAAACAAACAAATCCGACAACATTTTAAAAGGCATCAGATCAAAATCCTAAACATCTACAGTTTGTGTGTTATATATAAGCACCTGATGAAATCAATTCTGAAACAGGCTTTTCGTGTGGCATTTTCATTGACAGAAAATTCATGATAAACTCTAATTTTCTCTTTCTGGCACATTGGTTGCATTAAGTTATTTATAGAGGACAAAAATACTTCAAGTCTATATAACCTTCCCATGATGCTCCAGAATCATGGATTCCCATATTATGATTCCATTGTCATTGATGTGTCACTCTAATAAAAATTAAAGATTCTTAAACCATCACTATTATGATCTCTAGCCTAGTAGTGGTATTTGGATCAGCAAAATAGCTTCCATTCAACATAAACTGACGCTTTAAATTTAGTAATACTAAACTCCAATAGCTGAAAATTGGATATCACACATTACGTTCTCATTATAACTTATTACCACCAAAGAATTTGATGCCACAATAAGTAATAAACTATTATTGTAAATGCTTAAATTCAAGAAGGAAAATGAGACGTTCTGATTCATAGCTAGTTATACATAAATCATAATAAGGCTCATGGAGACAAACCTGATAAGTACTGTATACGGCTTGCACGGGAACCTCTTCTAACTTGCAAATGGTGTCACACATGACACAACAACTTGGGTTAGTCACCGTGGGTCCATGCCTCAAATGAACAACAGTATAGTCTATGGAAAGAAACCTGGTACGTACTCTATGGCTTGCATGGCTATCAAAACCTGCTAACAAATAGTATTGCTTGAAGGAACCAAACCTGATAAGTACTCTAAAAATAATTGCTTTAGATATGCTCCGGGAGAAAGTCTCCAACCATTTGTCTCCTAAAATTTTCAACATATACGGCATTTCGTTGTTTATCGAGAGCAAAGAAAATACCTGCAAAATAGAATAAAAGGGTTAGGGTTTATTCATTCGGATAAACAAAGAGACAGAAGAAAAGGTTTTAGGTTTACCAATAGTAAAAATCGTTCCTGCGAAATCAAACCAAAAAAAAAAAGATTAGAACAAAGCCAATAAAGTACAGTTTAAATCAAACGAAATCTTAACAAAAATCTTAAACCCTTTTTTATTCCTTAAACCCTAAAAGGAATATCGTTTTTACCCGGTATTCAAAATTAGGGTTTACACTATCGGCTGCTATCGAAACAGGAAACTTGTAAATTAATGAAACAATTTCTAAAAAGAAACAATGAAGAGATAAACGAAAGAAGAAGCTGCAGAAAAATAAGAATAAAGGGGAAGAAGAATTGGTAGGGTTTTTGTTTTCTGCAGGTCAAGCATATCATCTCCTGTTTGAAGTCTGAAAGATCTCAACTCCACAAAGAATCTCTTGTATAACATCTTCAAAAGAGATTAAACTCTCACGGAATCTCTTGCCTCGCGGAATATTTGATAGAATCTCTTGTATAGCAAAAGAGTTAATATTTGATAGAAATCGTACCTGCAAAATAAGAAAAACAGTGAACAATCAAAAAAATCTTAATCATTAATCACTAAATCTAAACGAAATTAAACAGTGAATGAAAGAAAGAGAGCAAGATAGTAGAGATGCAGCAGGAGAAAAAAAGGAGGGAACAACAATACCTAAACCTCAAATTGAATCTCATCTTCAAACTTTCCTTCAATCGACGAAACCCTAAACCTAATAGTATCTCATCTTCAAAAACTGTATCTGCAAAATAAAAAACAAATTACCATTCACCAAAATAATATGGTGTCACTAAATAGAGCTTGATTATACTCGCAGTGACTTAAAAGCAGGGAAGAGGTTTACCAAAGAATATAATTAATCCTTGGATATATCTTTAGTTCAGGCACGATATGTAATTCAAAGAAACGGGATACTGAGACTCGGCTAAAACCCAGTGCCAAATGTAGACATCAAATTATCCTGTTGCTGATGTGTTTGACATGGTAACATGGTATTAAAATATGTGAAAAAATCTTAGCTATTTCTAATGAGTCTGAAAAAACTTGGGAAGCCACGCAGTTTTTCAAAATAATTAACAAACAATTATTCCCTCATCCTTCTAGCTCGAAAAATTAGGATAGAACAGTCTGATAAAAACAAAAAATGCACAAAAATGTATAAAACAACGATTACCTTAGCATAGTTAGTGTCTTGCTTGTTTGTTATTGATCTTGGGTTCAACATCATTACCCATTACCTGGTAAACTGGGATGCTACCGTATACAAACTTCACAACTTGTACAGTGTATAGAATGACCGAAAGAGTGTCGGCTCCTAAGTTAATAACCCAAAACAAATGAAGAACTACTACAATTATTTATTGATCAAGCTAACCGAAAGAAACTAAATAAAGTTAAGATCATACCTAGGTTCTCTCATATAGTCCCAAAGCTGGCAATGAACAAAATTATCAACAATTTTTTTCCTCTTAGTACTGCTAAGTACAATTCGTGAATTAAGGTTGATGTTAACAGTCTACCGTTACATCAGACTCGGAGTAGATTAGCGCCATTTGATCATTAAGGTTAGAGAAGCTACATTCTGACATACCGATGACTTATACAGTTAACCTACACTAAATCTAAGAAACACAAATAAAGCAATCTTTCACCTGGTAAATCTACAAACCCCCATTACTTCCAAAATGCATATACAGTTAACCTACATTAACAAAATAATCTACGTTTCTAATTAGATTACCACCAGAACCACAAACAAACCCACGTACATTGTTTTTTGCATTCATCCATCAGGACCATCACCACCCATTGCCAACACATTTCCATAATATAACGTACTTCACATCTTACTACTAGCAAATTAATTAGAGTATGTACTCCAAAAAAAAATACAACATCTCCACAAAAATAATTGGAAGAAAATGTCTAATGAGTCAAAACATGATTTACAAACCCTGTACCTTCCTTCCACATATTTCATGAGCCTTGCGACCAACTTGTCACGTAGATTTGGGCCGAAATGGCGAGGATGCAGTTAACAAAGAACCAACCAAACGATCAATCAGCAATGAAACCCAAGCTTATAGATTCGTGCACAGAACTCAGCACATCCTCAGTCGTTTGACGCACTTTGAACGGAATTGAAATTTGATGGATTTATAATCAGAGAAACACAAAGAATAAGCTTAGGGTTTACCGAAATTTGATGGGATTTTATTGTTTATAGATTCGTGCACAGAACTCAGCACATCCTCAGTCGTTTGACGCACTTTGAACGGAATTGAAATTTGATGGATTTATAATCAGAGAAACACCGAATAAGCTTAGGGTTTACCGAAATTTGATGGGATTTTATTGTTTATCAGGAGCAAAACCTTTAGTATAGCGTTTATTGTCTTGGTGACCTACAAAACGAAACCCTAATAGTATCTCATCTTCAAAAACTGTATCTGCAAAATAAAAACAAACAAACTATAATTACAACAAAAATCTAAGAAGAACATATACGATGAACAAAGAAGAACAGAAAAACGGAGAAGGACAACAGAAAGACGGAGAACAGAGTTTCATAAGAGAAACTTTTTTTTTTTGTTTTTATTTTTGTTCAGGGAAGGACTGTTTTTTTGTTTCTTTTTCTTTTTGCTGCGTGAAACTGTTTTTTCAATATAAAACCCGTATTCAGTGTTACATTCATATAATTTGAGGAAAAGTGGAATGGAGAATTTTTAAGAGGGCGGGGACGCTCATCCAAGGGTGGGTATTCTCACCGTGCGACGCATGGCCTCGCATGGCTTAGGAATTTAAAGGGTTTGATTTAAATAATCTGACGTTTTTAGGGGTGATCCCGAAAGAATTTGAGGCGACTAATTTTATGTTCATCCAGTGAAGGTGGCTATGGGGTGTCTTAAAAATAAAATTTGTCTATGTTGTCCTTCGTCTTTTTACATATCTAAACCCATATCTTTTATTTTCATAATCATAACATTCCTCTTCTCATTCTCTATTTTATCAATTGAATTTTTTTCATCGTTTTAATTTTGATTGAAACCGAAGATCGTTGATCCAAAAAATTATAGGACTAATTTTTTAAAATTAAAATCCAAAATTCACTAACCTTAAAGTTGGAACTTAGGACACCAAAAAACAATTGAGGTAAAAAAAGGGATAAATAATAGTAGTTGCGATCCAAAATTAGGATTAAATTGTTTGAAATAAAAAAATTGATCGGAAATCTTTCTAGGATTTACAGTTGCAGAAACATATATTCTCCATCTGATTCTGCAATTTTGAAAAATTCTGAAACTGAAAATTTAGTAATTAGGGCTTCTTTGATGGATAATTTTGGTTTTTTGATTGGTAAGAAAGGGAATGATCCGAAGTTATATATTCCTGATGGATGATTGTTTAGAGAATGGAAATTTAGCCTAATTGGGAGATTAGATTTTGTGAAACTGAAATTGGAAGTTGCTGAGACAGCTATGAGAAGTCAATGTAAGCTTACAGGTAACTGTAAACTGATTCCTCTTGGAAAAGTTTTTTTTTATTATTCTTGATAGTGAGATAGATCAAAAACATGTTTATAATGGATATTGGACTGTGGGAGCTCAGGTGCTAAAACTTAGATACTGGGAAAAGAATTTTAAACCTGAAGAACAAAAATCGTCTACTGCATTTGTTTGGGTTCAATTACCTGGTTTGAGTTTAGAATATTGGAAGGAACCAATTGTGATGTTGATTGGGAGAGCTATTGGTAGACCATTATATGTTGATGAAACCACTCTTAAGAAAGAGATTGGTTATTATGAAAGTGTTTTAGTTGAAATTGATTTAGCAAAATCTATTCCAGACAAAGTTTGGGTTGAATCTAAATATGGTGGTCTTTCACAGAGAATTCAAAGTCCTAATATTCGAAAGTTTTGTAGTCACTATAACGTAGTGGGTCATTATGTGACAGAATGTAGAACAAAAGGAGGTGTAACTTCACAGACTGATCTTGAAATTGGGGTGCAGATACCACAAAGAAAAACTTGGAAATATGTACCCAAAGAAATTAAAAATACAGTTCAAGCAGGTTTTGATATTTGTCTTACTCCAAAGGAGAAAGAGTCATTAATTCATGAGGATTTGTTGAGTGATAATGAGGAAAATGATGCAGTTATACCTCCTTCAAGTAACAGTGGTAAAGTTTCTTCAAGTCAATCTTGTGGTTTTTCTGGAGCCATTGATTCTCCAAAGGAATTTTATGCTTTATCCGTTGAGAAATTACTTCATGAAGCAAATAGCATTCCTCCTAATTTGGAGATTGCTAGTACTTCTAAAAGTGGCACAAAGGGTGATAATTTAGTGACACAGAATAATGTTGGTGGAGCTGAGGTCCAATTTGGTAATTTTACTGCACTTGGTTCTCCAAGTAAATTTCATGTGTTGGTTGATGTGGTTGAAGAGAAGTTTGGTGTGAGTAAGGATAAATTTGATAAAGCTACAACAGATTTGAGCAAAGCAGTAAAAGGTAAATTCTTGTGGTATTTCTCTTATACCTACTAGGAAACAACCTGCAAGAAATTTAGTTAAAACTAATAAAGGAGGGAGAAGTCCTGGAACTTCTCAAACCAATTTACTTCAATGAGAGTCATGTTCTGGAATGTCAGAGGATTGAAAAGAATTAGAGCCAAAGACAAACTTAGAAGTTTAGTGAATCAATTTAATCCTTCTTTACTTTGGATAGTTGAACCTAAAGTTAGAGTTTCTGGTAATTATGTTAAAAATTTGAGGTTGCCCGGTAAGAATCAAATGGTAATTCAAAATGCTTGTGATGGTAATAAGGCTAATATTTGGTTATTATGGCACTCTTCTCTTACTGTTCCTACTGTTATATCATCTACAAAACAAGCAATAACTGTCAAGGTTGGAGAAGTTCTTGTCATTGGAATTCATGCAGCTTGCTTAACTTTGGATAAAAGAGAATTATGGGAAGAGTTGGAGAAGATACATGAAATGAATTGTCCTTGGCTTGCCATTGGTGATTTCAATGCAGTTTTGAGTAGTGATGAAAAAGTTGGTGGTAGAAGACCTTTAAAAATAGCTAAGCAGGAGTTTAGAGATTGTTTAAATGTTTGTGATCTAATACAAGCTCCTAAATCTGGTATCCAGTATTCATGGTGCAATAATAGAGTTGGGAAAAAGAGAATTTTGTGTGATTTGGATAAGGTTTTTTTTAATGTCAATTAGTTGGAAATATTTGATGGTTGACATTATAAGGTGGGTTTTAGAGAGACTTATGATCATGGTCCCATAATGGGGAATACATTGGGTGTACCTAAACCAACTAATATTCCTTTTAGATACCATATGTGTGGACTTCTCATCCTGGTTTTCTAAAAGTGCTTCAAAGCTCTTGGGAAGAAGATGTTATTGGTAATCCTGCTTTTGTGTTTATGGCTAAACTAAAAAGATTCAAAGACTTTGTAAAAAAAGTGGAATTGTGAGGTTTTCAGGGACTTGAGAGTAAAAATGACACAAACTGAAGAAGTGGTGAAAACTGTAGTCTTGATATCTGATGCAAATCCAGAGAATGTTGAGTTACCAAATCATCTAATAACTGCTAGAGGTGAACATGAATTAGTTTCACATCAATTTAATGAACTTATGATAGCTAAGGCTAGAATCAAATGGGTTAAGGAGGGAGGAGAAAATACTTATTTTTTTCATACTTCTATGAAGATTAGAAAAGATCACAACTGCATAACTGAACTGAAGGATGAAGCTGGGAATCTGGTGACTAATCAATCTCAAATAGCTGATACTCTGGTTAATCATTTCCAAAAAAAAAATGAATATCAACCTGTTATCTTTGATGGGGGTATTTTTGATGTAATTCCTAAGGTAATATCCGAGGAAGATAATATTTTTCTAGACTCAATTCCTTCTTCTTCAGAAATCAAAGAAGCTGTCTTTGGAATGCCGATTAGATTTTCTTTTATTGCTGATTAATTCTTTCAAACTCTACCTAGTAGTTTAGTTTGTTGTTTAAATGACATATTAGGTTGGAAAAATCAATTTTTTTGAATTGCAGCTGTATGATCGTCATGATATCTCTTCGTTTACCTTGACGACTAGTATTAGTCAATTTTTTGAGCTATTTAAGTGATGCAAATAGTTCACCATGTCCAGATGGATTTCCAGGAAGTTTTTATAGATTTGCCTGGGATATAGTTGGCCAAGACTTAATTGCTGCTCTTCAATATTGTTGGAGGTGTAGGTTTATACCAAGAGGTATGAATTCAAACTTTCTATTTCTACTTCCTAAAGTCCAAGGTGCAAAAAAAGCTGAGCAATTTAGACCTATTGGACTAGCTAATTTCAGTTTCAAGATTATTAGAAGAATTATCACATCAAGACTTAGATCTTTGATTGAGAAAATAGTATCTTGTCAGCAACAAGCATTCATTAAAGGCAAAGATATTCATGAAAAAATTGTTTTAGCTTCTGAGATGGTGAATGAATCAGATATTAAGAGGAGAGGAGGAAATATTGGTTTAAAGCTAGATATTACACAAGCATATGATTCATTGAGCTGGGACTTCCTCTTTGAAACTTTAAAACATTTTGGCTTCTCTGAAGTTGGAATTAGATGGTTAAGAACTTTATTTGAGTCTGCTAAAATCTCAGTATTAGTAAATGGTGGACCTTGTGGGGTTTTTTAATGTGGGAAGAGGGCTTAGGCAATGTGATCCCTTGTCACCAGTTTTATTTATGATAGCTGAAGAAGTGTTGAGTAGGAGTATTTATAATCTAGTACATGAAGGAAAGATTGTGCCAATTGTTAACAGGAATGGTTGTCAACCTTCTCACCTGCTATTTGCAGATGATATTTTTGTGTTCTGTAATGGTCAAAAAAAATCATTGGAGAATTTGATGAAGCTTTTATTGAAATATCAAAGAGCATCAGGTCAGGTTGTGAATAAACTGAAAAGTAAGTGCTTTGTTGGTGGAGTAACTGAAAGAAGGAAAACGTTTATAGCTGAAAGCTTACAAATAGAACTTTCTAAATTCCCTGACAAGTACTTTGTTGTGAGTGTATTGTGTCCTGTTAGAGTAAAGCCTTATCAAGTATGGGGAATGGTGGAGACAATGCATAAAATCCTAGATGGCTGGATGGGTAAATTGTTGTCTTTATCTGATAGGTTAACTTTGTTGAAGTTTGTGTTATGTAGTATACCAGTATACAACATGTTTGTGTATAAATGGCCTAAAGCTGTCATAAAAGAATGTGAAAAAATTGTGAGAAACTTCTTATGGTCTGGAGATCCTGCTGTTAAAAAACTCATTACAGTGAAGTTTGATGAAATTTGTGCTCCAGTAGTAGAAGGATGACTTGGAATTAGAAGATTTGAGATTGGGAACAAAGTACTCCTCATGAAACTGCTATGGAAAATGGAAACATAGGATGTAGAATGGACAAACTTTATGAATGCAAAGTTAAGGATAAAAATGGTGCATAGATAAGATATCATAAAAAATCCTCAATATGGCCAGGCTTAATATGGGTGATGAATGATGTGCAAGAAGGGAGAAGATGGCTGGTAGGGGATGGAAATGAAATCTCATTTTGGAGGGACAAATGGATCAAGGACTATGCTCTAAGTGATGTGCATACTGCTAATGATTTTGTTATACAAAACAAGAATTTGAAAGTCGGGGATTTGATAGTGAATGGTGAATGGAATGTACCTGCAGAAATGTTCAACTTCTTTAATGAGGAAGACGTACCAATTATTGGTAATGGGAAGGACAAAAAGATCTGGACTACTGACCTATCTGGTGAATTTACAGTAGGTAATGCAGTGCAGCTCATCAGGAAAAAAGTATCCTTGTGTTCCTTGGGAAAAACAGGTATGGAATTCCACTATACATCCTTGTATTTCAATTAATTTGTGGAAAATACTTAGAGGAGCATGTGCAACAGAGGAAAATTATATAAAGAAATGCTTCCACACTGTTTCCAAATGTTATCTATGTGGGAATTGATAGGATACAATGGATCACATACTGTGGTATTGTGATTTTAGTGGAAAAAATTGGCATTGGCTATGTGGAATATTTAAATTCTTGAATCCTTCTAATTTCATGGAAATACTGAAGTGTGTCCAAGGGAGAAGTTCGGTAGTGAGAGAAATTTGGTATATAAGTGCTTTTACTGTAATGGTGGAACTCTGGTTTGCTAGAAATAAAGCTGCTATGATGAAGAAAAACCAAATCTGGTGAAGTTCAAACAGAGAGTAATGCAATTTACAAAAGAAAGCAGTGTAAGGATGAAGGGTAAAATCAGATGTTTTGTATATATGAACATTATGATAACATATGGTATCAACGGAGTGAAAGTTGGTACATCTGAAGTTAAAGAATGCATCTTTAGGTTCCCCGCATTCAATCAAGTGCTCATATGCTGTGGTGGAACTTCTAAAGGAAACCCTGGGATTTCTGGTTATGGATTTGTTGGTAGGAGCAGTATTGGTGGTTATCTTGGTGCAATGGCTGGGGGATTGGGGTTGACCACTAATTATATTGCAGAGGTGATGGCTCTAGTTGGTGCAGGTGAATGGGCTATTATAATACAATTTATGGATGTTTGTTTTAGCTTTGATTCAAAGGCAGTACTGATTGCTTTCGGTTCAGGGAAAATTCCTTGGATGGTAATAAATAGATGAAGAAGAATAGTATCAAGTCTGCATAGAATTTCCTTAAACATTCTTTTAGGGAAATAAACTTCTCAGCGCATAAAATGGCTAAGAGAGGTGCGCTGCTCAGGAGAGGTGAAGTAGAGATATATTAAGAGAAACCAAGTTTTATGGGAGCTTTGGAGTGTGAATCTCAATCATATTTTCGTTTCTGCTCATAATTCTTTTAAGAAAAAACAATAATGTAAAAAGATGTGTAAACTACTAGTTTTCTTACTTTTTGTTTGGTTTTTGTTTCTTAAAGTTTAATATTTGTTTCTTTTGTAATGATTGATTTTTTATTTGGTAACAAAATTCATGATTTAACAACAAAAAAAAATGTTGTAAAAACATAAGAACGCGTAATTGGGGATACTAAAACTAATCGGGGATATAAGAAAAAGACAAAAACGGGATTTAAATAGTAAATCAAGGTGACCCCTATCCGGATAATTTATATAATTCCTAATCTACCCCTCAATAATCATGTTTAGTGGTTAAATATAATTAGTTAAGTTAATAGATTAATTTGACAATCATTAGAATAAATCATTACCATTGAATTTGTTGATAAAACAACATTAAATCAAGATATTTATGATCTGAAAATTTCAAAAGTTACATAAAATTGAAAAGTGCAATACTATTAATTTTGTTGGCTACCTTTCATTATTATCAGTTGTTATTGGGTCATAACCAAGAACTTAAATCGTGCAGCTAAATACAAATTTACAGTATACAAATTTACAGTATTGAAGTTGACATCTAAATCCAATTTTCAATCTTTTGGTTGTCTAAAATCTTAATAATTTCACAAAACACACCTTTCTTGTACAGATTAAAATTAATACCATACCAAGCCCCTAATGCAGTATTATTCCACATGGTAAACTAAATATCTCCCCCTGTCGGAATGCTCCAGCATATGAAAGTTTTATAAACTGCAACATAATCCGTTTCTCCTTCCTCTCTCATTGTCCTCATGATGATCCTCCGTCCCTTGTATATCAAGACTTGCTTCATGACTAATAAGAAATGGACGTACCAATTGGTATTCCTTCCATAAATGTAAATGCTCAAGCAGAAGCATGCAAACAACAAATAGAGAAGGATATTTAAAAAGCAACAAACAGAGAAGGATATATTACGTGGACAAACAAACATTCCAGTACCTCAATTAATTAAGACAGTCAAGGTTACATCCATTTCTTTCTCTCATGCAGCCAATTCAACGCAAACTATCATGCCATGGATGAAGCAAACATCTCAAGCAATTTATGAATGTATATATATGCTCAAACGGTTAACATGCAACTTCCGTGGATGTTGTGGCATACGGTTAACATACCGGAGAAGTACAACCATCCATGAACAGAAGTGGTATACGGTATACTGTATACATATCAAAGAGAGGGAAGTAAATGTATCCAGTTAGTTCCATGTTTATAAATACCAATCCATTTCACATTAACAATAAAATAAAAGCTATTGTTTCAAGATTTAACCTTCACTGTCAAATACGGAAAGGCACAACTCGGTTTTTGCTTACTTGCTGGACGACAACAACAAACTCGGTCACTTCAGCTGCAAAAGTTCGCCTTTTAGTTGCGAAATGAGATGTTTTTCAATTATTTCTAAAAAAGAGAAGTTCAACCAATTCATTTCCGTTACCTCAAGTCTTCTCCTTTCAAGATGGCTTTGCATCATGGCCTTTTATTGAGTACGTATGTCCTGCAACCCAACAGAAATGGCCAAACACAATCAGAAATACTTTTTTGATGCAAGTACATACAAAGCACTGAAGATCCCTTAAACATTTTAGAATAATAGATAGAACTATATAAGTTGTCCTATCTAAAGTCCGACCACGATAAGATACCCAGAACCCGAAGTTCCAAGGCATCGGTAGCATTCTCCTAAAGTTCAGCATAACCAATTGCTTTGCCTCGACCATCAGTTCCATAAAGAAAAAAAAAATATCACCTATCTATGAAATAAATCATCTTTTAAGTACATCAGAAGAACAAATTATTTCAATCTTACTCGTACATACCATCATTTTATCTAAGAAACAGATCAAAGACATTACCTTGGGTCACAGTAGTATTAGGTGAACATATTATTTTGCAGAAAAACAAACAAATCCGACAACATTTTAAAAGGCATCAGATCAAAATCCTAAACATCTACAGTTTGTGTGTTATTATTATAAGCACCTGATGAAATCAATTCTGAAACAGGCTTTTCGTGTGGCATTTTCATTGACAGAAAATTCATGATAAACTCTAATTTTCTCTTTCTGGCACATTGGTTGCATTAAGTTATTTATAGAGGACAAAAATACTTCAAGTCTATATAACCTTCCCATGATGCTCCAGAATCATGGATTCCCATATTATGATTCCATTGTCATTGATGTGTCACTCTAATAAAAATTAAAGATTCTTAAACCATCACTATTATGATCTCTAGCCTAGTAGTGGTATTTGGATCAGCAAAATAGCTTCCATTCAACATAAACTGACGCTTTAAATTTAATAATACTAAACTCCAATAGCTGAAAATTGGATATCACACATTACGTTCTCATTATAACTTATTACCACCAAAGAATATGATGCCACAATAAGTAATAAACTATTATTGTAATGCTTAAATTCAAGAAGGAAAATGAGACGTTCTGATTCATAGCTAGTTATACATAAATCATAATAAGGCTCATGGAGACAAACCTGATAAGTACGTATACGGCTTGCACGGGAACCTCTTTAACTTGCAAATGGTGTCACACATGACACAACAACTTGGGTTAGTCACCGTGGGTCCATGCCTCAAATGAACAACAGTATAGTCTATGGAAAGAAACCTGGTACGTACTCTATGGCTTGCATGGCTATCAAAACCTGCTAACAAATAGTATTGCTTGAAGGAACCAAACCTGATAAGTACTCTAAAAATAATTGCTTTAGATATGCTCCGGGAGAAAGTCTCCAACCATTTGTCTCCTAAAATTTTCAACATATACGGCATTTCGTTGTTTATCGAGAGCAAAGAAAATACCTGCAAAAGAATAAAAGGGTTAGGGTTTATTCATTCGGATAAACAAAGAGACAGAAAGAAAAGGAGGTTTACCAATAGTAAAAATCGTCCTGCGAAAAAACCAAAAAAAAAAGATTAGAACAAAGCCAAAAGTACAGTTAAATCAAACGAAATCTTAACAAAAATCAACCCTTTTTTATTCCTTAAACCCTAAAAGGAATATCGTTTTTACCCGGTATTCAAAATTAGGGTTTACACTATCGGCTGCTATCGAAACAGGAAACTTGTAAATTAATGAAACAATTTCTAAAAAGAAACAATGAAGAGAATAAACGAAAGAAGAAGCTGCAGAAAAATAAGAATAAAGGGGAAGAAGAATTGGTAGGGTTTTTGTTTTCTGCAGGTCAAGCATATCATCTCCTGTTGAAGTCTGAAAGATCTCAACTCCACATAGAATCTCTTGTATAACATCTTCAAAAGAGATTAAACTCTCACGGAATCTCTTGCCTCAGGAATATTTGATAGAATCTCTTGTATAGCAAAAGAGTTAATATTTGATAGAAATCATACCTGCCAAAATAAGAAAAACAGTGAACAATCAAAAAAATCATTAATCATAATCACTAAATCTAAACGAAATTAAACAGTGAATGAAAGAAAGAGAGCAAGATAGTAGAGATGCAGCAGGAGAAAAAAAGGAGGGAACAACAATACCTAAACCTCAAATTGAATCTCATCTTCAAACTTTCCTTCAATCGACGAAACCCTAAACCCTAATAGTATCTCATCTTCAAAAACTGTATCTGCAAAATAAAAACAAATTACCGTTCACCAAAATAATATGGTGTCACTAAATAGAGCTTGATTATACTCGCAGTGACTTCAAAAGCAGGGAAGAGGTTTACCAAAGTATATAATTAATCCTTGGATATATCTTTAGTTCAGGCACGATATGTAATTCAAAGAAACGGGATACTGAGACTCGGCTAAAACCCAGTGCCAAATGTAGACATCAAATTATCCTGTTGCTGATGTGTTTGACATGGTAACATGGTATTAAAATATGTGAAAAAATCTTAGCTATTTCTAATGAGTCTGAAAAAACTTGGGAAGCCACGCAGTTTTTCAAAATAATTAACAAACAATTATTCCCTCATCCTTCTAGCTCGAAAAATTAGGATAGAACAGTCTGATAAAAACAAAAAATGCACAAAAATGTATAAAACAACGATTACCTTAGCATAGTTAGTGTCTTGCTTGTTTGTTATTGATCTTGGGTTCAACATCATTACCCATTACCTGGTAAACTGGGATGCTACCATATACAAACTTCACAACTTGTACAGTGTATAGAATGACCGAAAGAGTGTCGGCTCCTAAGTTAATATACCCAAAAACAAATGAAGAACTACTACAATTATTTATTGATCAAGCTAACCGAAAGAAACTAAATAAAGTTAAGATCATACCTAGGTTCTCTCATATAGTCCCAAAGCTGGCAATGAACAAAATTATCAACAATTTTTTTCCTCTTAGTACTGCTAAGTACAATTCGTGAATTAAGGTTGATGTTAACAGTCTACCGTTACATCAGGCTCGGAGTAGATTAGCGCCATTTGATCATTAAGGTTAGAGAAGCTACATTCTGACATACCGATGACTTATACAGTTAACCTACACTAAATCTAAGAAACACAAATAAAGCAATCTTTCACCTGGTAAATCTACAAACCCCCATTACTTCCAAAATGCATATACAGTTAACCTACATTAACAAAATAATCTACGTTTCTAATTAGATTACCACCAGAACCACAAACAAACCCACGTACATTGTTTTTTGCATTCATCCATCAGGACCATCACCACCCATTGCCAACACATTTCCATAATATAACGTACTTCACATCTTACTACTAGCACATTAATTAGAGTATGTACTCCAAAAAAAAATACAACATCTCCACAAAAATAATTGGAAGAAAATGTCTAATGAGTCAAAACATGATTTACAAACCCTGTACCTTCCTTCCACATATTTCATGAGCCTTGCGACCAACTTGTCACGTAGATTTGGGCCGAAATGGCGAGGATGCAGTTAACAAAGAACCAACCAAACGATCAATCAGCAATGAAACCCAAGCTTATAGATTCGTGCACAGAACTCAGCACATCCTCAGTCGTTTGACGCACTTTGAACGGAATTGAAATTTGATGGATTTATAATCAGAGAAACACAAAGAATAAGCTTAGGGTTTACCGAAATTTGATGGGATTTTATTGTTTATAGATTCGTGCACAGAACTCAGCACATCCTCAGTCGTTTGACGCACTTTGAACGGAATTGAAATTTGATGGATTTATAATCAGAGAAACACCGAATAAGCTTAGGGTTTACCGAAATTTGATGGGATTTTATTGTTTATCAGGAGCAAAACCTTTAGTATAGCGTTTATTGTCTTGGTGACCTACAAAACGAAACCCTAATAGTATCTCATCTTCAAAAACTGTATCTGCAAAATAAAAACAAACAAACTATAATTACAACAAAAATCTAAGAAGAACAGATACGATGAACAAAGAAGAACAGAAAAACGGAGAAGGACAACAGAAAGACGGAGAACAGAGTTTCATAAGAGAAACTTTTTTTTTTTGTTTTTATTTTTGTTCAGGGAAGGACTGTTTTTTTGTTTCTTTTTCTTTTTGCTGCGTGAAACTGTTTTTTCAATATAAAACCCGTATTCAGTGTTACATTCATATAATTTGAGGAAAAGTGGAATGGAGAATTTTTAAGAGGGCGGGGACGCTCATCCAAGGGTGGGTATTCTCACCGTGCGACGCATGGCCTCGCATGGCTTAGGAATTTAAAGGGTTTGATTTAAATAATCTGACGTTTTTAGGGGTGATCCCGAAAGAATTTGAGGCGACTAATTTTATGTTCATCCAGTGAAGGTGGCTATGGGGTGTCTTAAAAATAAAATTTGTCTATGTTGTCCTTCGTCTTTTTACATATCTAAACCCATATCTTTTATTTTCATAATCATAACATTCCTCTTCTCATTCTCTATTTTATCAATTGAATTTTTTTCGTCGTTTTAATTTTGATTGAAACCGAAGATCGTTGATCCAAAAAATTATAGGATTAATTTTTTAAAATTAAAATCCAAAATTCACTAACCTTAAAGTTGGAACTTAGGACACCAAAAAAAAATTGAGGTAAAAAAAGGGATAAATAATAGTAGTTGCGATTCAAAATTAGGATTAAATTGTTTGAAATAAAAAAATTGATCGGAAATCTTTCTAGGATTTACAGTTGCAGAAACATATATTCTCGATCTGATTCTGCAATTTTGAAAAATTCTGAAACTGAAAATTTAGTAATTAGGGCTTCTTCGATGGATAATTCTGGTTTTTTGATTGGTAAGAAAGGGAATGATCCGAAGTTATATATTCCTGATGGATGATTGTTTAGAGAATGGAAATTTAGCCTAATTGGGAGATTAGATTTTGTGAAACTGAAATTGGAAGTTGCTGAGACAGCTATGAGAAGTCAATGTAAGCTTACAGGTAACTGTAAACTGATTCCTCTTGGAAAAGTTTTTTTTTATTATTCTTGATAGTGAGATAGATCAAAAACATGTTTATAATGGATATTGGACTGTGGGAGCTCAGGTGCTAAAACTTAGATACTGGGAAAAGAATTTTAAACCTGAAGAACAAAAATCGTCTACTGCATTTGTTTGGGTTCAATTACCTGGTTTGAGTTTAGAATATTGGAAGGAACCAATTGTGATGTTGATTGGGAGAGCTATTGGTAGACCATTATATGTTGATGAAACCACTCTTAAGAAAGAGATTGGTTATTATGAAAGTGTTTTAGTTGAAATTGATTTAGCAAAATCTATTCCAGACAAAGTTTGGGTTGAATCTAAATATGGTGGTCTTTCACAGAGAATTCAAAGTCCTAATATTCGAAAGTTTTGTAGTCACTATAACGTAGTGGGTCATTATGTGACAGAATGTAGAACAAAAGGAGGTGTAACTTCACAGACTGATCTTGAAATTGGGGTGCAGATACCACAAAGAAAAACTTGGAAATATGTACCCAAAGAAATTAAAAATACAGTTCAAGCAGGTTTTGATATTTGTCTTACTCCAAAGGAGAAAGAGTCATTAATTCATGAGGATTTGTTGAGTGATAATGAGGAAAATGATGCAGTTATACCTCCTTCAAGTAACAGTGGTAAAGTTTCTTCAAGTCAATCTTGTGGTTTTTCTGGAGCCATTGATTCTCCAAAGGAATTTTATGCTTTATCCGTTGAGAAATTACTTCATGAAGCAAATAGCATTCCTCCTAATTTGGAGATTGCTAGTACTTCTAAAAGTGGCACAAAGGGTGATAATTTAGTGACACAGAATAATGTTGGTGGAGCTGAGGTCCAATTTGGTAATTTTACTGCACTTGGTTCTCCAAGTAAATTTCATGTGTTGGTTGATGTGGTTGAAGAGAAGTTTGGTGTGAGTAAGGATAAATTTGATAAAGCTACAACAGATTTGAGCAAAGCAGTAAAAGGTAAATTCTTGTGGTATTTCTCTTATACCTACTAGGAAACAACCTGCAAGAAATTTAGTTAAAACTAATAAAGGAGGGAGAAGTCCTGGAACTTCTCAAACCAATTTACTTCAATGAGAGTCATGTTCTGGAATGTCAGAGGATTGAAAAGAATTAGAGCCAAAGACAAACTTAGAAGTTTAGTGAATCAATTTAATCCTTCTTTACTTTGGATAGTTGAACCTAAAGTTAGAGTTTCTGGTAATTATGTTAAAAATTTGAGGTTGCCCGGTAAGAATCAAATGGTAATTCAAAATGCTTGTGATGGTAATAAGGCTAATATTTGGTTATTATGGCACTCTTCTCTTACTGTTCCTACTGTTATATCATCTACAAAACAAGCAATAACTGTCAAGGTTGGAGAAGTTCTTGTCATTGGAATTCATGCAGCTTGCTTAACTTTGGATAAAAGAGAATTATGGGAAGAGTTGAAGAAGATACATGAAATGAATTGTCCTTGGCTTGCCATTGGTGATTCCAATGCAGTTTTGAGTAGTGATGAAAAAGTTGGTGGTAGAAGACCTTTAAAAATAGCTAAGCAGGAGTTTAGAGATTGTTTAAATGTTTGTGATCTAATACAAGCTCCTAAATCTGGTATCCAGTATTCATGGTGCAATAATAGAGTTGGGAAAAAGAGAATTTTGTGTGATTTGGATAAGGTTTTTTTTAATGTCAATTAGTTGGAAATATTTGATGGTTGACATTATAAGGTGGGTTTTAGAGAGACTTATGATCATGGTCCCATAATGGGGAATACATTGGGTGTACCTAAACCAACTAATATTCCTTTTAGATACCATATGTGTGGACTTCTCATCCTGGTTTTCTAAAAGTGCTTCAAAGCTCTTGGGAAGAAGATGTTATTGGTAATCCTGCTTTTGTGTTTATGGCTAAACTAAAAAGATTCAAAGACTTTGTAAAAAAAGTGGAATTGTGAGGTTTTCAGGGACTTGAGAGTAAAAATGACACAAACTGAAGAAGTGGTGAAAACTGTAGTCTTGATATCTGATGCAAATCCAGAGAATGTTGAGTTACCAAATCATCTAATAACTGCTAGAGGTGAACATGAATTAGTTTCACATCAATTTAATGAACTTATGATAGCTAAGGCTAGAATCAAATGGGTTAAGGAGGGAGGAGAAAATACTTATTTTTTTCATACTTCTATGAAGATTAGAAAAGATCACAACTGCATAACTGAACTGAAGGATGAAGCTGGGAATCTGGTGACTAATCAATCTCAAATAGCTGATACTCTGGTTAATCATTTCCAAAAAAAAAATGAATATCAACCTGTTATCTTTGATGGGGGTATTTTTGATGTAATTCCTAAGGTAATATCCGAGGAAGATAATATTTTTCTAGACTCAATTCCTTCTTCTTCAGAAATCAAAGAAGCTGTCTTTGGAATGCCGATTAGATTTTCTTTTATTGCTGATTAATTCTTTCAAACTCTACCTAGTAGTTTAGTTTGTTGTTTAAATGACATATTAGGTTGGAAAAATCAATTTTTTTGAATTGCAGCTGTATGATCGTCATGATATCTCTTCGTTTACCTTGACGACTAGTATTAGTCAATTTTTTGAGCTATTTAAGTGATGCAAATAGTTCACCATGTCCAGATGGATTTCCAGGAAGTTTTTATAGATTTGCCTGGGATATAGTTGGCCAAGACTTAATTGCTGCTCTTCAATATTGTTGGAGGTGTAGGTTTATACCAAGAGGTATGAATTCAAACTTTCTATTTCTACTTCCTAAAGTCCAAGGTGCAAAAAAAGCTGAGCAATTTAGACCTATTGGACTAGCTAATTTCAGTTTCAAGATTATTAGAAGAATTATCACATCAAGACTTAGATCTTTGATTGAGAAAATAGTATCTTGTCAGCAACAAGCATTCATTAAAGGCAAAGATATTCATGAAAAAATTGTTTTAGCTTCTGAGATGGTGAATGAATCAGATATTAAGAGGAGAGGAGGAAATATTGGTTTAAAGCTAGATATTACACAAGCATATGATTCATTGAGCTGGGACTTCCTCTTTGAAACTTTAAAACATTTTGGCTTCTCTGAAGTTGGAATTAGATGGTTAAGAACTTTTTGAGTCTGCTAAAATCTCAGTATTAGTAAATGGTGGACCTTGTGGGTTTTTTAATGTGGGAAGAGGGCTTAGGCAATGTGATCCCTTGTCACCAGTTTTATTTATGATAGCTGAAGAAGTGTTGAGTGAGTATATAATCTAGTACATGAAGGAAAGATTGTGCCAATGTTAACAGGAATGGTTGTCAACCTTCTCACCTGCTATTTGCAGATGATATTTTTGTGTTCTGTAATGGTCAAAAAAAATCATTGGAGAATTTGATGAAGCTTTTATTGAAATATCAAAGAGCATCAGGTCAGGTTGTGAATAAACTGAAAAGTAAGTGCTTTGTTGGTGGAGTAACTGAAAGAAGGAAAACGTTTATAGCTGAAAGCTTACAAATAGAACTTTCTAAATTCCCTGACAAGTACTTTGGAGTGATATTGTGTCCTGTTAGAGTAAAGCCTTATCAAGTATGGGGAATGGTGGAGACAATGCATAAAATCCTAGATGGCTGGATGGGTAAATTGTTGTCTTTATCTGATAGGTTAACTTTGTTGAAGTTTGTGTTATGTAGTATACCAGTATACAACATGTTTGTGTATAAATGGCCTAAAGCTGTCATAAAAGAATGTGAAAAAATTGTGAGAAACTTCTTATGGTATGGAGATCCTGCTGTTAAAAAACTCATTACAGTGAAGTTTGATGAAATTTGTGCTCCAGTAGTAGAAGGATGACTTGGAATTAGAAGATTTGAGATTGGGAACAAAGTACTCCTCATGAAACTGCTATGGAAAATGGAAACATAGGATGTAGAATGGACAAACTTTATGAATGCAAAGTTAAGGATAAAAATGGTGCATAGATAAGATATCATAAAAAATCCTCAATATGGCCAGGCTTAATATGGGTGATGAATGATGTGCAAGAAGGGAGAAGATGGCTGGTGGGGGATGGAAATGAAATCTCAGTTTGGAGGGACAAATGGATCAAGGACTATGCTCTAAGTGATGTGCATACTGCTAATGATTTTGTTATACAAAACAAGAATTTGAAAGTCGGGGATTTGATAGTGAATGGTGAATGGAATGTACCTGCAGAAATGTTCAACTTCTTTGATGAGGAAGACTTACCAATTATTGGTAATGGGAAGGACAAAAAGATCTGGACTACTGACCTATCTGGTGAATTTACAGTAGGTAATGCAGTGCAGCTCATCAGGAAAAAAGTATCCTTGTGTTCCTTGGGAAAAACAGGTATGGAATTCCACTATACATCCTTGTATTTCAATTAATTTGTGGAAAATACTTAGAGGAGCATGTGCAACAGAGGAAAATTATATAAAGAAATGCTTCCACACTGTTTCCAAATGTTATCTATGTGGGAATTGATAGGATACAATGGATCACATACTGTGGTATTGTGATTTTAGTGGAAAAAATTGGCATTGGCTATGTGGAATATTTAAATTCTTGAATCCTTCTAATTTCATGGAAATACTGAAGTGTGTCCAAGGGAGAAGTTCGGTAGTGAGAGAAATTTGGTATATAAGTGCTTTTACTGTAATGGTGGAACTCTGGTTTGCTAGAAATAAAAGCTGCTATGATGAAGAAAAACCAAATCTGGTGAAGTTCAAACAGAGAGTAATGCAATTTACAAAAGAAAGCAGTGTAAGGATGAAGGGTAAAATCAGATGTTTTGTATATGATATGAACATTATGATAACATATGGTATCAACGGAGTGAAAGTTGGTACATCTGAAGTTAAAGAATGCATCTTTAGGTTCCCCGCATTCAATCAAGTGCTCATATGCTGTGGTGGAACTTCTAAAGGAAACCCTGGGATTTCTGGTTATGGATTTGTTGGTAGGAGCAGTATTGGTGGTTATCTTGGTGCAATGGCTGGGGGATTGGGGTTGACCACTAATTATATTGCAGAGGTGATGGCTCTAGTTGGTGCAGGTGAATGGGCTATTATAATACAATTTATGGATGTTTGTTTTAGCTTTGATTCAAAGGCAGTACTGATTGCTTTCGGTTCAGGGAAAATTCCTTGGATGGTAATAAATAGATGAAGAAGAATAGTATCAAGTCTGCATAGAATTTCCTTAAACATTCTTTTAGGGAAATAAACTTCTCAGCGCATAAAATGGCTAAGAGAGGTGCGCTGCTCAGGAGAGGTGAAGTAGAGATATATTAAGAGAAACCAAGTTTTATGGGAGCTTTGGAGTGTGAATCTCAATCATATTTTCGTTTCTGCTCATAATTCTTTTAAGAAAAAACAATAATGTAAAAAGATGTGTAAACTACTAGTTTTCTTACTTTTTGTTTGGTTTTTGTTTCTTAAAGTTTTATTTGTTTCTTTTGTAATGATTGATTTTTTATTTGGTAACAAAATTCATGATTTAACAACAAAAAAAAAAATTGTAAAAACATAAGAACGCGTAATTGGGGATACTAAAACTAATCGGGGATATAAGAAAAAGACAAAAACGGGATTTAAATAGTAAATCAAGGTGACCCCTATCCGGATAATTTATATAATTCCAATCTACCCTCAATAATCATGTTTAGTGGTTAAATATAATTAGTTAAGTTAATAGATTAATTTGACAATCATTAGAATAAATCATTACCATTGAATTTGTTGATAAAACAACATTAAATCAAGATATTTATGATCTGAAAATTTCAAAAGTTACATAAAATTGAAAAGTGCAATACTATTAATTTTGTTGGCTACCTTTCATTATTATCAGTTGTTATTGGGTCATAACCAAGAACTTAAATCGTGCAGCTAAATACAAATTTACAGTATACAAATTTACAGTATTGAAGTTGACATCTAAATCCAATTTTCAATCTTTTGGTTGTCTAAAATCTTAATAATTTCACAAAACACACCTTTCTTGTACAGATTAAAATTAATACCATACCAAGCCCCTAATGCAGTATTATTCCACATGGTAAACTAAATATCTCCCCCTGTCGGAATGCTCCAGCATATGAAAGTTTATATAAACTGCAACATAATCCGTTTCTCCTTCCTCTCTCATTGTCCTCATGATGATCCTCCGTCCCTTGTATATCAAGACTTGCTTCATGACTAATAAGAAATGGACGTACCAATTGGTATTCCTTCCATAAATGTAAATGCTCAAGCAGAAGCATGCAAACAACAAATAGAGAAGGATATTTAAAAAGCAACAAACAGAGAAGGATATATTACGTGGACAAACAAACATTCCAGTACCTCAATTAATTAAGACAGTCAAGGTTACATCCATTTCTTTCTCTCATGCAGCCAATTCAACGCAAACTATCATGCCATGGATGAAGCAAACATCTCAAGCAATTTATGAATGTATATATATGCTCAAACGGTTAACATGCAACTTCCGTGGATGTTGTGGCATACGGTTAACATACCGGAGAAGTACAACCATCCATGAACAGAAGTGGTATACGGTATACTGTATACATATCAAAGAGAGGGAAGTAAATGTATCCAGTTAGTTCCATGTTTATAAATACCAATCCATTTCACATTAACAATAAAATAAAAGCTATTGTTTCAAGATTTAACCTTCACTGTCAAATACGGAAAGGCACAACTCGGTCTTCCTTTGCTTACTTGCTGGACGACAACAACAACAAACTCGGTCACTTCAGCTGCAAAAGTTCGCCTTTTAGTTGCGAAATGAGATGTTTTTCAATTATTTCTAAAAAAGAGAAGTTCAACCAATTCATTTCCGTTACCTCAAGTCTTCTCCTTTCAAGATGGCTTTGCATCATGGCCTTTTATTGAGTACGTATGTCCTGCAACCCAACAGAAATGGCCAAACACAATCAGAAATACTTTTTTGATGCAAGTACATACAAAGCACTGAAGATCCCTTAAACATTTTAGAATAATAGATAGAACTATATAAGTTGTCCTATCTAAAGTCCGACCACGATAAGATACCCAGAACCCGAAGTTCCAAGGCATCGGTAGCATTCTCCTAAAGTTCAGCATAACCAATTGCTTTGCCTGACCATCAGTTCCATAAAGAAAAAAAAAATATCACCTATCTATGAAATAAATCATCTTTTAAGTACATCAGAAGAACAAATTATTTCAATCTTACTCGTACATACCATCATTTTATCTAAGAAACAGATCAAAGACATTACCTTGGGTCACAGTAGTATTAGGTGAACATATTATTTTGCAGAAAAACAAACAAATCCGACAACATTTTAAAAGGCATCAGATCAAAATCCTAAACATCTACAGTTTGTGTGTTATTATTATAAGCACCTGATGAAATCAATTCTGAAACAGGCTTTTCGTGTGGCATTTTCATTGACAGAAAATTCATGATAAACTCTAATTTTCTCTTTCTGGCACATTGGTTGCATTAAGTTATTTATAGAGGACAAAAATACTTCAAGTCTATATAACCTTCCCATGATGCTCCAGAATCATGGATTCCCATATTATGATTCCATTGTCATTGATGTGTCACTCTAATAAAAATTAAAGATTCTTAAACCATCACTATTATGATCTCTAGCCTAGTAGTGGTATTTGGATCAGCAAAATAGCTTCCATTCAACATAAACTGACGCTTTAAATTTAATAACTAAACTCCAATAGCTGAAAATTGGATATCACACATTACGTTCTCATTATAACTTATTACCACCAAAGAATATGATGCCACAATAAGTAATAAACTATTATTGTAAATGCTTAAATTCAAGAAGGAAAATGAGACGTTCTGATTCATAGCTAGTTATACATAAATCATAATAAGGCTCATGGAGACAAACCTGATAAGTACTGTATACGGCTTGCACGGGAACCTTTTAACTTGCAAATGGTGTCACACATGACACAACAACTTGGGTTAGTCACCGTGGGTCCATGCCTCAAATGAACAACAGTATAGTCTATGGAAAGAAACCTGGTACGTACTCTATGGCTTGCATGGCTATCAAAACCTGCTAACAAATAGTATTGCTTGAAGGAACCAAACCTGATAAGTACTCTAAAAATAATTGCTTTAGATATGCTCCGGGAGAAAGTCTCCAACCATTTGTCTCCTAAAATTTTCAACATATACGGCATTTCGTTGTTTATCGAGAGCAAAGAAAATACCTGCAAAATAGAATAAAAGGGTTAGGGTTTATTCATTCGGATAAACAAAGAGACAGAAAGAAAAGGTTTTAGGTTTACCAATAGTAAAAATCGTTCCTGCGAAATCAAACCAAAAAAAAAAAGATTAGAACAAAGCCAATAAAGTACAGTTTAAATCAAACGAAATCTTAACAAAAATCTTAAACCCTTTTTTATTCCTTAAACCCTAAAAGGAATATCGTTTTTACCCGGTATTCAAAATTAGGGTTTACACTATCGGCTGCTATCGAAACAGGAAACTTGTAAATTAATGAAACAATTTCTAAAAAGAAACAATGAAGAGAATAAACGAAAGAAGAAGCTGCAGAAAAATAAGAATAAAGGGGAAGAAGAATTGGTAGGGTTTTTGTTTTCTGCAGGTCAAGCATATCATCTCCTGTTTGAAGTCTGAAAGATCTCAACTCCACATAGAATCTCTTGTATAACATCTTCAAAAGAGATTAAACTCTCACGGAATCTCTTGCCTCACGGAATATTTGATAGAATCTCTTGTATAGCAAAAGAGTTAATATTTGATAGAAATCATACCTGCAAAATAAGAAAAACAGTGAACAATCAAAAAAATCATTAATCATTAATCACTAAATCTAAACGAAATTAAACAGTGAATGAAAGAAAGAGAGCAAGATAGTAGAGATGCAGCAGGAGAAAAAAAGGAGGGAACAACAATACCTAAACCTCAAATTGAATCTCATCTTCAAACTTTCCTTCAATCGACGAAACCCTAAACCCTAATAGTATCTCATCTTCAAAAACTGTATCTGCAAAATAAAAACAAATTACCGTTCACCAAAATAATATGGTGTCACTAAATAGAGCTTGATTATACTCGCAGTGACTTCAAAAGCAGGGAAGAGGTTTACCAAAGTATATAATTAATCCTTGGATATATCTTTAGTTCAGGCACGATATGTAATTCAAAGAAACGGGATACTGAGACTCGGCTAAAACCCAGTGCCAAATGTAGACATCAAATTATCCTGTTGCTGATGTGTTTGACATGGTAACATGGTATTAAAATATGTGAAAAAATCTTAGCTATTTCTAATGAGTCTGAAAAAAACTTGGGAAGCCACGCAGTTTTTCAAAATAATTAACAAACAATTATTCCCTCATCCTTCTAGCTCGAAAAATTAGGATAGAACAGTCTGATAAAAACAAAAAATGCACAAAAATGTATAAAACAACGATTACCTTAGCATAGTTAGTGTCTTGCTTGTTTGTTATTGATCTTGGGTTCAACATCATTACCCATTACCTGGTAAACTGGGATGCTACCATATACAAACTTCACAACTTGTACAGTGTATAGAATGACCGAAAGAGTGTCGGCTCCTAAGTTAATATACCCAAAAACAAATGAAGAACTACTACAATTATTTATTGATCAAGCTAACCGAAAGAAACTAAATAAAGTTAAGATCATACCTAGGTTCTCTCATATAGTCCCAAAGCTGGCAATGAACAAAATTATCAACAATTTTTTCCTCTTAGTACTGCTAAGTACAATTCGTGAATTAAGGTTGATGTTAACAGTCTACCGTTACATCAGGCTCGGAGTAGATTAGCGCCATTTGATCATTAAGGTTAGAGAAGCTACATTCTGACATACCGATGATTACAGTTAACCTACACTAAATCTAAGAAACACAAATAAAGCAATCTTTCACCTGGTAAATCTACAAACCCCCATTACTTCCAAAATGCATATACAGTTAACCTACATTAACAAAATAATCTACGTTTCTAATTAGATTACCACCAGAACCACAAACAAACCCACGTACATTGTTTTTTGCATTCATCCATCAGGACCATCACCACCCATTGCCAACACATTTCCATAATATAACGTACTTCACATCTTACTACTAGCACATTAATTAGAGTATGTACTCCAAAAAAAAATACAACATCTCCACAAAAATAATTGGAAGAAAATGTCTAATGAGTCAAAACATGATTTACAAACCCTGTACCTTCCTTCCACATATTTCATGAGCCTTGCGACCAACTTGTCACGTAGATTTGGGCCGAAATGGCGAGGATGCAGTTAACAAAGAACCAACCAAACGATCAATCAGCAATGAAACCCAAGCTTATAGATTCGTGCACAGAACTCAGCACATCCTCAGTCGTTTGACGCACTTTGAACGGAATTGAAATTTGATGGATTTATAATCAGAGAAACAAAGAATAAGCTTAGGGTTTACCGAAATTTGATGGGATTTTATTGTTTATAGATTCGTGCACAGAACTCAGCACATCCTCAGTCGTTTGACGCACTTTGAACGGAATTGAAATTTGATGGATTTATAATCAGAGAAACACCGAATAAGCTTAGGGTTTACCGAAATTTGATGGGATTTTATTGTTTATCAGGAGCAAAACCTTTAGTATAGCGTTTATTGTCTTGGTGACCTACAAAACGAAACCCTAATAGTATCTCATCTTCAAAAACTGTATCTGCAAAATAAAAACAAACAAACTATAATTACAACAAAAATCTAAGAAGAACAGATACGATGAACAAAGAAGAACAGAAAAACGGAGAAGGACAACAGAAAGACGGAGAACAGAGTTTCATAAGGAAACTTTTTTTTTTGTTTTTATTTTGTTCAGGGAAGGACTGTTTTTTTGTTTCTTTTTCTTTTTGCTGCGTGAAACTGTTTTTTCAATATAAAACCCGTATTCAGTGTTACATTCATATAATTTGAGGAAAAGTGGAATGGAGAATTTTTAAGAGGGCGGGGACGCTCATCCAAGGGTGGGTATTCTCACCGTGCGACGCATGGCCTCGCATGGCTTAGGAATTTAAAGGGTTTGATTTAAATAATCTGACGTTTTTAGGGGTGATCCCGAAAGAATTTGAGGCGACTAATTTTATGTTCATCCAGTGAAGGTGGCTATGGGGTGTCTTAAAAATAAAATTTGTCTATTGTCCTTCGTCTTTTTACATATCTAAACCCATATCTTTTATTTTCATAATCATAACATTCCTCTTCTCATTCTCTATTTTATCAATTGAATTTTTTCGTCGTTTTAATTTTGATTGAAACCGAAGATCGTTGATCCAAAAAATTATAGGATTAATTTTTAAAATTAAAATCCAAAATTCACTAACCTTAAAGTTGGAACTTAGGACACCAAAAAAAATTGAGGTAAAAAAAGGGATAAATAATAGTAGTTGCGATTCAAAATTAGGATTAAATTGTTTGAAATAAAAAAATTGATCGGAAATCTTTCTAGGATTTACAGTTGCAGAAACATATATTCCGATCTGATTCTGCAATTTTGAAAAATTCTGAAACTGAAAATTTAGTAATAGGGCTTCTTCGATGGATAATTTGGTTTTTTGATTGGTAAGAAAGGGAATGATCCGAAGTTATATATTCCTGATGGATGATTGTTTAGAGAATGGAAATTTAGCCTAATTGGGAGATTAGATTTTGTGAAACTGAAATTGGAAGTTGCTGAGACAGCTATGAGAAGTCAATGTAAGCTTACAGGTAACTGTAAACTGATTCCTCTTGGAAAAGTTTTTTTTTATTATTCTTGATAGTGAGATAGATCAAAAACATGTTTATAATGGATATTGGACTGTGGGAGCTCAGGTGCTAAAACTTAGATACTGGGAAAAGAATTTTAAACCTGAAGAACAAAAATCGTCTACTGCATTTGTTTGGGTTCAATTACCTGGTTTGAGTTTAGAATATTGGAAGGAACCAATTGTGATGTTGATTGGGAGAGCTATTGGTAGACCATTATATGTTGATGAAACCACTCTTAAGAAAGAGATTGGTTATTATGAAAGTGTTTTAGTTGAAATTGATTTAGCAAAATCTATTCCAGACAAAGTTTGGGTTGAATCTAAATATGGTGGTCTTTCACAGAGAATTCAAAGTCCTAATATTCGAAAGTTTTGTAGTCACTATAACGTAGTGGGTCATTATGTGACAGAATGTAGAACAAAAGGAGGGTGTAACTTCACAGACTGATCTTGAAATTGGGGTGCAGATACCACAAAGAAAAACTTGGAAATATGTACCCAAAGAAATTAAAAATACAGTTCAAGCAGGTTTTGATATTTGTCTTACTCCAAAGGAGAAAGAGTCATTAATTCATGAGGATTTGTTGAGTGATAATGAGGAAAATGATGCAGTTATACCTCCTTCAAGTAACAGTGGTAAAGTTTCTTCAAGTCAATCTTGTGGTTTTTCTGGAGCCATTGATTCTCCAAAGGAATTTTATGCTTTATCCGTTGAGAAAACTTCATGAAGCAAATAGCATTCCTCCTAATTTGGAGATTGCTAGTACTTCTAAAAGTGGCACAAAGGGTGATAATTTAGTGACACAGAATAATGTTGGTGGAGCTGAGGTCCAATTTGGTAATTTTACTGCACTTGGTTCTCCAAGTAAATTTCATGTGTTGGTTGATGTGGTTGAAGAGAAGTTTGGTGTGAGTAAGGATAAATTTGATAAAGCTACAACAGATTTGAGCAAAGCAGTAAAAGGTAAATTTGTGGTTTCTCTTATACCTACTAGGAAAACAACCTGCAAGAAATTTAGTTAAAACTAATAAAGGAGGGAGAAGTCCTGGAACTTCTCAAACCAATTTACTTCAATGAGAGTCATGTTCTGGAATGTCAGAGGATTGAAAAGAATTAGAGCCAAAGACAAACTTAGAAGTTTAGTGAATCAATTTAATCCTTCTTTACTTTGGATAGTTGAACCTAAAGTTAGAGTTTCTGGTAATTATGTTAAAAATTTGAGGTTGCCCGGTAAGAATCAAATGGTAATTCAAAATGCTTGTGATGGTAATAAGGCTAATATTTGGTTATTATGGCACTCTTCTCTTACTGTTCCTACTGTTATATCATCTACAAAACAAGCAATAACTGTCAAGGTTGGAGAAGTTCTTGTCATTGGAATTCATGCAGCTTGCTTAACTTTGGATAAAAGAGAATTATGGGAAGAGTTGAAGAAGATACATGAAATGAATTGTCCTTGGCTTGCCATTGGTGATTCCAATGCAGTTTTGAGTAGTGATGAAAAAGTTGGTGGTAGAAGACCTTTAAAAATAGCTAAGCAGGAGTTTAGAGATTGTTTAAATGTTTGTGATCTAATACAAGCTCCTAAATCTGGTATCCAGTATTCATGGTGCAATAATAGAGTTGGGAAAAAGAGAATTTTGTGTGATTTGGATAAGGCTTTTTTTAATGTCAATTAGTTGGAAATATTTGATGGTTGACATTATAAGGTGGGTTTTAGAGAGACTTCTGATCATGGTCCCATAATGGGGAATACAGTGGGTGTACCTAAACCAACTAATATTCCTTTTAGATACCATCTGTGTGGACTTCTCATCCTGGTTTTCTAAAAGTGCTTCAAAGCTCTTGGGAAGAAGATGTTATTGGTAATCCTGCTTTTGTGTTTACGGCTAAACTAAAAAGATTCAAAGACTTTGTAAAAAAAGTGGAATTGTGAGGTTTTCAGGGACTTGAGAGTAAAAATGACACAAACTGAAGAAGAGGTGAAAACTGTAGCCTTGATATCTGATGCAAATCCAGAGAATGTTGAGTTACCAAATCATCTAATAACTGCTAGAGGTGAACATGAATTAGTTTCACAGCAATTTAATGAACTTATGAGAGCTAAGTCTAGAATCAAATGGGTTAAGGAGGGAGGAGAAAATACTTATTTTTTTCATACTTCTATGAAGATTAGAAAAGATCACAACTGCATAACTGAACTGAAGGATGAAGCTGGGAATCTGGTGACTAATCAATCTCAAATAGCTGATACTCTGGTTAATCATTTCCAAAAAAAAAATGAATATCAACCTGTTATCTTTGATGGGGGTATTTTTGATGTAATTCCTAAGGTAATATCCGAGGAAGATAATATTTTTCTAGACTCAATTCCTTCTTCTTCAGAAATCAAAGAAGCTGTCTTTGGAATGCCGATTAGATTTTCTTTTATTGCTGATTAATTCTTTCAAACTCTACCTAGTAGTTTAGTTTGTTGTTTAAATGACATATTAGGTTGGAAAAATCAATTTTTTTGAATTGCAGCTGTATGGTCGTCATGATATCTCTTCGTTTACCTTGACGACTAGTATTAGTCAATTTTTTGAGCTATTTAAATGATGCAAATAGTTCACCATGTCCAGATGGATTTCCAGGAAGTTTTTATAGATTTGCCTGGGATATAGTTGGCCAAGACTTAATTGCTGCTCTTCAATATTGTTGGAGGTGTAGGTTTATACCAAGAGGTATGAATTCAAACTTTCTATTTCTACTTCCTAAAGTCCAAGGTGCAAAAAAAGCTGAGCAATTTAGACCTATTGGACTAGCTAATTTCAGTTTCAAGATTATTAGAAGAATTATCACATCAAGACTTAGCTCTTTGATTGAGAAAATAGTATCTTGTCAGCAACAAGCATTCATTAAAGGCAAAGATATTCATGAAAAAATTGTTTTAGCTTCTGAGATGGTGAATGAATCAGATATTAAGAGGAGAGGAGGAAATATTGGTTTAAAGCTAGATACTACACAAGCATATGATTCATTGAGCTGGGACTTCCTCTTTGAAACTTTAAAACATTTTGGATTCTCTGAAGTTGGAATTAGATGGTTAAGAACTTTGTTTGAGTCTGCTAAAATCTCAGTATTAGTAAATGGTGGACCTTGTGGGTTTTTTTAATGTGGGAAGAGGGCTTAGGCAAGGTGATCCCTTGTCACCAGTTTTATTTATGATAGCTGAAGAAGTGTTGAGTATGAGTATTTCTAATCTAGTACATGAAGGAAAGATTGTGCCAATGGTTAACAGGAATGGTTGTCAACCTTCTCACCTGCTATTTGCAGATGATATTTTTGTGTTCTGTAATGGTCAAAAAAAAATCATTGGAGAATTTGATGAAGCTTTTATTGAAATATCAAAGAGCATCAGGTCAGGTTGTGAATAAACTGAAAAGTAAGTGCTTTGTTGGTGGAGTAACTGAAAGAAGGAAAACGTTTATAGCTGAAAGCTTACAAATGGAACTTTCTAAATTCCCTGACAAGTACTTTGGAGTGATATTGTGTCCTGTTAGAGTAAAGCCTTATCAAGTATGGGGAATGGTGGAGACAATGCATAAAATCCTAGCTGGCTGGATGGGTAAATTGTTGTCTTTATCTGATAGGTTAACTTTGTTGAAGTTTGTGTTATGTAGTATACCAGTATACAACATGTTTGTGTATAAATGGCCTAAAGCTGTCATAAAAGAATGTGAAAAAATTGTGAGAAACTTCTTATGGTATGGAGATCCTGCTGTTAAAAAACTCATTACAGTGAAGTTTGATGAAATTTGTGCTCCAGTAGTAGAAGGATGACTTGGAATTAGAAGATTTGAGATTGGGAACAAAGTACTCCTCATGAAAGTGCTATGGAAAATGGAAACATATGATGTAGAATGGACAAACTTTATGAATGCAAAGTTAAGGATAAAAATGGTGCATAGATAAGATATCATAAAAAATCCTCAATATGGCCAGGCTTAATATGGGTGATGAATGATGTGCAAGAAGGGAGAAGATGGCTGGTGGGGGATGGAAATGAAATCTCAGTTTGGAGGGACAAATGGATCAAGGACTATGCTCTAAGTGATGTGCATACTGCTAATGATTTTGTTATACAAAACAAGAATTTGAAAGTCGGGGATTTGATAGTGAATGGTGAATGGAATGTACCTGCAGAAATGTTCAACTTCTTTGATGAGGAAGACTTACCAATTATTGGTAATGGGAAGGACAAAAAGATCTGGACTACTGACCTATCTGGTGAATTTACAGTAGGTAATGCAGTGCAGCTCATCAGGAAAAAAATATCCTTGTGTTCCTTGGGAAAAACAGGTATGGAATTCCACTATACATCCTTGTATTTCAATTAATTTGTGGAAAATACTTAGAGGAGCATGTGCAACAGAGGAAAATTATATAAAGAAATGCTTCCACACTGTTTCCAAATGTTATCTATGTGGGAATTGATAGGATACAATGGATTACATACTGTGGTATTGTGATTTTGGTGGAAAAAATTGGCATTGGCTATGTGGAATATTTAAATTCTTGAATCCTTCTAATTTCATGGAAATACTGAAGTGTGTCCAAGGGAAAAGTTCGGTAGTGAGAGAAATTTGGTATATAAGTGCTTTTACTGTAATGGTGGAACTCTGGTTTGCTAGAAATAGAAGCTGCTATGATGAAGAAAAACCAAATCTGGTGAAGTTCAAACAGAGAGTAATGCAATTTACAAAAGAAAGCAGTGTAAGGATGAAGGGTAAAATCAGATGTTTTGTATATGATATGAACATTATGATAACATATGGTATCAACGGAGTGAAAGTTGGTACATCTGAAGTTAAAGAATGCATCTTTAGGTTCCCCGCATTCAATCAAGTGCTCATATGCTGTGATGGAACTTCTAAAGGAAACCCTGGGATTTCTGGTTATGGATTTGTTGGTAGGAGCAGTATTGGTGGTTATCTTGGTGCAATGGCTGGGGGATTGGGGTTGACCACTAATTATATTGCAGAGGTGATGGCTCTAGTTGGTGCAGGTGAATGGGCTATTATAATACAATTTATGGATGTTTGTTTTATCTTTGATTCAAAGGCAGTACTGATTGCTTTCGGTTTAGGGAAAATTCCTTGGATGGTAATAAATAGATGAAGAAGAATAGTATCAAGTCTGCATAGAATTTCCTTAAACATTCTTTTAGGGAAATAAACTTCTCAGCGCATAAAATGGCTAAGAGAGGTGCGCTGCTCAGGAGAGGTGAAGTAGAGATATATTAAGAGAAACCAAGTTTTATGGGAGCTTTGGAGTGTGAATCTCAATCATATTTTCGTTTCTGCTCATAATTCTTTTAAGAAAAAGCAATAATGTAAAAAGATGTGTAAACTTCTAGTTTTCTTACTTTTTGTTTGGTTTTTGTTTCTTCGAGTTTAATACTTGTTTCTTTTGTAATGATTGATTTTTTATTTGGTAACAAAATTCATGATTTAACAACAAAAAAAAAAAGTTGTAAAAACATAAGAACGCGTAATTGGGGATACTAAAACTAATCGGGGATATAAGAAAAAGACAAAAACGGGATTTAAATAGTAAATCAAGGTCACCCCCTATCCGGATAATTTATATAATTCCCAATCTACCCTCAATAATCATGTTTAGTGGTTAAATATAATTAGTTAAGTTAATAAATTAGTTTGACAATCATTAGAATAAATCATTACCATTGATTTTGTTGATAAAACAACATTAAATCAAGATATTTATGATCATGAAAGTTTAGGTGAAGAACCAACCCAGGAAAGTAAACAAGCTAAACATACAAGTGCTCCAATTACTCATGTATATGTATTAATGTATTGAAATTTGATTTCTTATTCATTGAATTCGTCATTGTTACGCCTGAAAACTCAGTGCCGACATGGTAAAAGTATGAATACCATGCCGGAAGGGACCAAATCGGCATGGTATTCATACTTTCACCATGCCGGCACACAATATCCCTCAATTTTGGAATTGTAAGTACATTGTCGGCGCAGGAAGTTCATTATCGAGCATGCAAGTAGTAGTGCCGACACATGATGCAAGATTTTTTGTATGTTTTTGTCCTCAAATCGGCACGGTACACTTGGGAATCGACCATGCCGGCACTAGGTATCGGCATGGTATTCAAACTAAAAACCATGCCGGCACTAGATATCAGCATGGTATTCAAACTAAAAACCATGCCGACACTAGATATCGGCATGGTTTTCAAACTAACAACAATGCCTACACAAGATATCGACATGGTATTCAAACAAAAAACAATGTCGGCACAAAGTATCAGCATGGTATTCAAACTAAAACAGTATCGGCACAGGAAATCAACATGGTATTCATCATGAATACAATGACGGCACAAGAAAATTTTCAGTTTATGATTCTAATCCAAACGAAGTTTTAAGAACTTGTTAGGGTTTGAAGATTTCTCTAAACTAAACTTACACAGAAAAGTGGATATAGATATAGATATTAGTTTTTAGTTTTATGTTTTTAAAGGGCAGTTTAGTATTTTCTACCCCAAAAAACCCCTTAGCAGACACTATTGGATGGGGTTAGTAATTTATATCCCCCAATTAGTTTTAGTATTTCCCAATTGCGCGTTCAAACATAATCAGTAGGTATAAAGTTGATTTTATCCACCGATTACGGTTGATGTTCTTAAGAAGTGAAGAACATCAACCCGATAGGTAAAATAAATTGTTATCTACCAATATTTTTTGCGTCAACAAATTCGATTTTTCTGTACTAAAAATTAAGCACCATCGGTAGATAAAATCAACCGAATTTTATTAGTTTTTGAAAAAATTATATTTGGGGACTACTATCACATTCGGTAGATAATGAACATCAAGAAACTACCGATTGTACAATTGGTAGATAATGTACATCAGAAACTACCGATGGTGAAAATAGAAAAATTCAAAATTCCATTAGTTTTGAAAAATTTATATTTGGGGCTACTAGCACAATCGGTAAATAATGAACATCACGAAACTACTGATTGTACAATCGGTAGACGCTGAACATCACGAACATACCGATTATGAAAATAAAGAAATTCAAAATTTTATTTGTTTTGAAAAAATAAATATGGGGCTGCTATCACAATCGACAGATGACAAATATTAGGAAACTACTGATTGTACACCTAGTGGAAAATGCACGTCATGAAACTACCGATTTTGAAAATAGAGAAATTCAAATTTCCAATATTAGTTTTGAAAAATATTATATTTTGGGCTAATATCACAACCAGTAGACAATAAACATCACACAATCGGTAGACAATGAACAAACTATCGATTATGAAAATAGAGAAATTCAAAATTTTATTAGTTTATTAAATTTAGGGCTACTATCACAATTGCTACTATCACAATCGGTAGACAATGAACATCATGAAACTACCGGTTGTCCAATCTGTAGTTAATGAACATCAGGACACTATCGATTTTGCTTCTCTATTGGAACAAAATAGTATAATCGGTATATAAAGTATTCAATTATCTACCAATTCTAGGACGTTAATGGTATCAAATCCACTCAATCGTCTCTCTAATCGTTATTGAACCTTCAACATGATGTTTCCCACCTTCTTCTTCATATTCATCCATTTTTTGTTATTGATTTTAGGTAAACGTAGTTTTCTCCCGCTTCTTCTTTTTCTTCTTATTCTATAAAACCTTAAAAATCAATAACTCAAATGATTTCCTAACACTAACTATATAATCTATAACTACCGATTGACACTAATTAACTGCCAATTATCACTAATTAATCAAGAGTAGACCAGCCATTATGAAAAATGTGTGGATATGGGGTCGGTTCATTTTACTTTTTAGTGACCCTATTTTGTTTTATTAGTCGCCCAAAATTATTTCGGGTTGCTCCTAAAAACGGCGGGTTATATAAATTTCCAAAAATCCATAAGAAATTTTGTGATCACACCAAATACGACTTGAAGCTCCACTTTTCTGTCCATATAGTTAAGTACGTTTGCTATGATCCTTTTTTATACATGTTATGAATTACTTTTGGCAAAAATCAAACTTATGAGTATGAAAATTTCTAATCACGAATATATATTTAAATATACGTGGTTGCTTATTTTAGGGTTGGTCGACTTGTTTTCTTAAAACGGCACAGCTAGGCCCACCCCCTAGGCATACCTAGCAAGCTAGACTAGCCCCATTGATAATCCAACTGTCATCCGTCAACGAGACCCAATTTCAGATCTATATATTGAGGAAATTGGTGAAAATGGGGATCCAACCTTCCTAGTAGGAATTGATTCCCTACCTCCCGCCCGTAATATGGACGAGAGAAGGTGCCTTAACTACTGTACTAGACAGATGTTAGCTTATTTTATCTTTTATATAAACCAACAAACATATAAAATAGTTATTTTAATTATTTTATATGTATGAACAATGCAATTTCTCTCTCAGCTTGATATACCAAGATAAACAAAAAGAAGACTTCGACATTGGCAGGGACATAAATATTTTCATGATCTTAACAAAATAAATAAGGGAAAGAATAGTATGATTGTTAAAGACGGGTATTAGTAAAGTTGGTACCAATCCAAAAATCCAATTATCAGAATTGGTTCGTTTTAAATGGATTGGTACTCGCCTCAACAATATTAGTACCCAACCATTAGCAATCGTGGAGACTAACTTGTTGGATATTCTCATAAATGTTTGCTGCTACGAAAAGGGGATCTGGGGGGAGGGGGTGGGAGGGGGGTATCCCTACCGGAAGGTTTTCCCATTTTAATACATCAGAATCTATGTTTTCTTTTCTCTCTAAACATCACCAGATGTCATACTGTGTGTTCTTGGTTGGGCGAAGAGAGTACAGAACTCTTGAATCTAACAAGTTGTTAGGTTTCATTGTATCCTGAAAGCAATATTTCATTGACCAATTGTACCCGCCAATTAATATGGTAAGGATCGAAATAATTACTGAAAAGAATCACAAGGCTTTGAAGCAAGTGATACAACATTCTTTTCATTCTCATATTTTTCATCCTCTGGTACCCAATTTTCAACATAACTTTATATATGCTTTGGTTTCATCTAAAAAGTGGGCTTATTAAATTTCAATTTCATTATGATTCCTTTCAAACTTAACTAATGAAAGAGAAGGATAGGCAGAGATGACCAATAATATAATAGAAAGAGTTAACACTTAATAGGGTTCTGATAGGTTGCAAACGGTTGAATTTAGAGAATTTCCAAAGTTAAGAGTCAAGGTCTTGAAAACATATGAAACTTGAGATTTAAGACGATTCTACAAAAAATTCATCTTCAATGCAAAGGATGATAAAGTGTCAAACATAAAGTCATATTTAGATTTTTTCCATGACCCTCGTATCTTAAAAGTCCATGTCAGCTTTTAAAACTAAGTTTTTTGAACATCTCCAATGCGAATCCTCAATTTCCTATTTATTAGCCACATATGTTTTATCTAGTATTAATAAAAATTCTTCTCCAACGACAGCACGAGGATTAAAAATATAAAGGTGAGGTGTTCATCAGTTAAAATACATTCTTTAAGTCATCGTCTAGTATTACAATTCCTTTTAAAGGATATAAACATCTAGTCACCAATATCTACGGTTAGTAATGGAGATCAAATATTTAGTTTTAAAACCAGTGGTTAAAAGAAATTCCAAACAATGGTAAGAAGTTTATGGTTGGAGATTTTTTCTTGTACCTCCTTAATTAAGGATATTTTAATTTCACTATTATTAAAACAGACTAACACATAAGATGCACACCAAATAACATGGCAGAATCTGATTAGGAATCTAGTTGGGACAAAAAGATTAATTTTTAAAAAGTTGGAAAATTTCTTCTCCGACTAACAATCTATTTTAATCGGGAGATCCTACCAGTCAATATTATATATGTATTTTCTTAATTTAAAACATGTTTTTGATGAAATAAATAACTATTTTTATCTTTGAATATATGACTAGGATTTTTCATATCTACCTGGAGATTCTCTAAAACTAGAAAATTTGTTCGAGGATGTCAATCTAACTACGTACCAAGTCATCTTTATAATATCTCTACCCATTCTTGTTAGAGAAGAACTAAAATTTTATAAAAACGAGATTAAACCCTATGTGTACTCAAATTTAGGAAGTTATATGATCCCTATCGGAGATGCTTTAGCATTAGAGATGTTTGTTAAGTGGACGGTCTTATTTTTTATTGTTTTTGTGACATGGGAATGACCCGCAAGAAAAAGGTATATTTAAACCTCCAAGTACGATGCCTTTGACCTCTAATATTGGAGATCCTCTTATACCCTAAAACTGATGTGTACCACTTTACCAGGGGAAACTTTAACCACATACCAATTTCAATAGACATTATTCCTTAAAGGTTTGTTTTAGGGTGAAAATAATATACTGTAAAAGTATTATTTTACGGTTCGAAAATCAAAATCGTACAAGGCGAGCTTAAACCAGAGATGACCGTTCACATCCTGCTTCAGTTGCAAAGAGAGAAAATGGATTAATCTAAGGGGAGGGGATCAGAGAAAGTTGAGAAATCATTGTGTGATGAGTTTCTGAGTGTATAATTGTCGAACTATTTTATGAAGGCCGAGGCACTGAACATAGGCTTGTTTTCATATCCATTTTAAATAAATAAAGCCATCTATTTATAGCCATAATTACAATCTGATTCCTCGTAAGTAATAGAGGTTGTGAATGAATGAATAACTTTAGATAAATAATAATGAAGTCATGTACGTTATATTAGGGAAGAATATTGTATGACCACTGCTCCCTCACTCTTATAACTGATTTTAATCGTCATCGCTATTTGTTGCTTTCTTATCATGGGGTGCTTCCACACCGTATGTTGCTGTAAACCACCAGACCAATACCCCGTGAAAATCCCCTATATGACATATTTTGATATCTCGTGGAAAAAATGGAGTCATGGGCTACCTCTTTATTTGGCTAAGTCATAGATGTAATCACTACACCATATTCTGCGATTCGTAACTAAAATTCGTAACCAACATGTTGCCGTTACGAATTCGTAACTGGAAATTTCAGTTACGAAATTTTAGCAACAGCAGCTGTTTGGTTACGAAATTTTACTAGTTTAGTGACGGCCCAGCCCGGGTTACGATTAGTAACTGCTGGAAAAAAATCGTGTGAAAGAACCGTGTGCAGAGTAGCACTCGGTAACACCCTCCTGAGCAGCGTGTGAATGAACCGTGTACATTTTTCCCCCTTTACCTACACCGCAGAAATGTTATCTTCTTCTCTCTTGAGTCTTCTCTCCCAAAAACTCCATCTCCATTTACTTCTCCCGTCTCCATGTCAGTTTCTTAACTGAGTTCTTCTTAACTCCATCTCAACTACTCTCTGTTGTGCATTATTTGCCGTCATTAACCTCCATCGATCTAGATCCGCCAATAATTATTTGGTAAGATTGATAATTAGGTTATCTTATTTTAGGGTTTTGATAATTAGGTTTTGATTTTAATTAGGTTTTGATATCTCTGCACGATTGATAATTAGGTCATCTTTCTTTTTAGGTTTTGATACCTCTGCAAGATTATTAGGTCATCTTTCTTTTAGGGTTTTGATAATTAGGTTTTGAGTTTAATGATTCTCATTTATTTTACTGCAGGTAGAAGCACTAATCTGGGATTATTTTACTGCAGTTGTTTGTGAAACAATAACCCAGGTATTATCCCTTTTCATGCCTTTGTTTTATTCATTGGGTTTAATTTTTAGGTCGGTTGTAACTGAGATTTGGAGAATTTTGAAGACTTGAAGTTTGAAGATTTGGAATGATATTTTTATCATACTAAATCGTGTCGTTCCTATCGGAATATTTGATGAGAGCTAGAGCACTCTCTTTCATTTGAGTAAGTCAATTGCTTAAGAAGAAAGGAATTGATTCTCTCATATGAAAGTGAGTGCACCAGCACTCTCTAGATTCCAGTTTGTATGGGATTAGATGACTTATTCTAGTTTTGGTTGAGTTGGGACAGCTAGGAAACGTGTTGATTATATTCGTTAAGTTGTTATGTTTTACAATTATCTGAATTTTTTTTCAATAAGTGTCATAATGAACTTCAAGTGTGAGATTTTTGAGCTTCTTGGTTGGGATAAAATGTTAGTTACGGCAGTTGTCCATGATGAGTACTGGATTTCGCATTAGTATGTGTTGTTGTGACATATGCTTTGGGTTTATCATTGCAGAATAAATGGATGATTATAACTTCACAATGTTGAATAATGTACAATATCTTCAAAAGAGCTTCAAAGTCGATATATTTTAAAATTTTGGCTAATGTTGTTCTGTATCTTTGGTATTTGCAGAGCCAGGAGAGGATCCTTTTGGCAAGAGCCAAACAGAAAAGAAGCAGCGGTTACAGAATCTGTTAAGGTAGTAACCTAAATTCCAGTTTGTATGTTCCATAAATATGCTCATCATGATTTGAACTTTTACTTCATGTTAAGGTAGTTTTTTAAGTTTAAATGAACTAAAGTTAGGAAGTTTTGTTTTGATATTGACTGATTCTCAGTGAGCGTGGTGATAACATTCCTAGTGGTAATTCGCAAAAGCTACTTGTAGCTCATTCTCTCTTCTTTGAGGGGATGTTTCAGTCGCTAACTTGCAGGGCTTCGGCAACCCTGTACCACTAGGAATAAGTTATTTTATTTGGTTGATTATAATAGAAGTTGGTATTAGCATGATTATATTAGTCTGTATGTTAAGTTGTGTATAAATAAGTCTGGTTTTATGTAATCTGTGAGCATGATGATAACAGTCCTAGTGGTGATTCGCAAAAGCTACTTGTAGCTCATTCTCTCTTCTTTGAGGAGATGTTTCTGTCGCTAACTTGCAGGGCTTCGGCAACCCTGTACCACCAGGACTAAGTTATTTTATTTGGTTGATTATAATAGAAGGTGGTATTAGCATGATTATATTAGTCTGTATGTTAAGTTGTGTATAAATAAGTCTGTTTTTATGTACTCTGTGAGCATGATGATACCAGTCCTAGTGGTGATTTACAAAAGCTACTTGTAGCTCATTCTCTCTTCTTTGACGGGATGTTTCTGTCGCTAACTTGCAGGGCTTCGGCAACCCTGTACCACTAGGACTAAGTTATTTTATTTGGTTGATTGTTACTGAGATTTGGATTTTCAATTTTTTACACGAATATAGATTTTTGTTGAATCATATGCTAAGGGAAACTTGCAAATACATATGCGCAAGTCCCCTGCGTAACCACGTCTTGATCATGGGAGCATAGATATCATTTAGTTATTACAGTTGTAGTTATTACTTTTCCGGAATGTTAACATAGATATCATTTAGGTATCAATGGTTGATAAAGGCTGGATGAAATGTGCGCGTACTTCTGTTCAATACTTAGAAGGTGTAAGATCATTTATAGAGTTTGTGCGTGAAAATGCTGGTGGCAGGACGAAGTTCTCCTGTCCTTGTAACAGTTGTAAGAATGGTAAAGGACCTCTGTCTCTAGGTGAAATTGATTATCATTTGGTCAAGAATGGTATCCAGCTGACCTATACATTGTTGCGTTTCCATGGGGAGAAGTCACATGAAGGTAAACCCAAAAGTGATAATGTAGGAGTTGCAGTTGACAACGTAGGAATTGGATACAATCTAGGAAATTCAGCTGACAATGTAGAAGTTTTTGCTGAGAACAATGTAGAAGATTTTGCTGAGAACGTTAATCCCGCTTGTAGTGTAGATGAGAATGTTGGCATACACAATAGGGTTCACGAGGAGACTAGTAGTAGCAAGAAAAAAAGAGATTTTTATGAGCGTGCTAGAGAACCTTTATATCCCTCATGTTCTAAGGAAAATACACCACTGTATGCTGCTATTAAACTAAATAACATAAAAACCCAATATGGGTTTTCTGAAAATGGTGTCACTGCACTCTTAGAATTGTTTAAGGAGTTGCTTCCTGATGGAAATACACTGCCGTGTAAGTTCCATGATGTAAAAAAGTTGATACAAGAAATGGGGATGGACTACATAACCTATGATGCATGCATCAATGATTGTATTTTATACTTGAAGGATCATGCATCATTGGTTAAGTGTCATGTGTGTCAAGAACCTAGGTATGAGAAGGTCTTTAATGACGAGAGGAAGCTTACGCGAGTTGCTCGCAAGACATTAAGACATTTTCCATTGATAAAAAGGCTGCAAAGGTTATATAGTGTACCATGGATAGCAGAGGCAATGTATTGACATTCCAGAGCACAGTCAGATGGAAACCTTATGCGTCATCCAGTCGATTCTTTAGCCCGGCGATCTGCGGATAATTTTTCACCGGAGTTCGCCAAGGAACCAAGGAATGTAACATTAGGGATATCAACTGACGGTTTCAACCCGAATGGGTGTTTTGGTCCTAGTCACAGTTGTTGGCCTGTAATTATTTGTCTGTACAACCTGCCTCCTTCGTTGTGCATGGAACAAGAGTTTGCAATGTTATGTTTGCTCATATCAGGCCCAAGAGCACCAGGGAAAGATATAGATGTATACTTGCAACCACTAATAGAGGAACTGATAGAGTTATGGAATGAAGGTGTAATCACGTTCGACTCTTTTACTAAAACTGAGTTTTTGATGAGAGCAAGATTATTGTGGGCTATTCATGATTTTCCTGCACTAGGGACTTTAGCTGGATGTGTCACTCATGTTTACTATGCTTGCCCAACTTGTGGAGAAGGAACAGTTTCTGAACATCTTCCATTCACTAAGAAAATTTGTTATATGGGACACCGAAGATGGCTGCCAGCCAAGCATAAGTATCGATATGTAAGCTGAAGCCTATGCTTTTTTGCTATTTTGTTCAGCCATCTTTTTTGTTATTATTCACACTTTTATATGTAAGCTGAACAACCTGATATGTTCTCATAGGTAAACTCTGAGTAAACTCTGATGCAGTTGTGCTTAAGGGAGATTCTTATGCAAATGTGCATAAGAAAGTACTAATTTTAACTGACTTTGAATGTTAATATATCTTTTTTGTGAATTTTACTTTGTGTATGAGTGTAGTTTTTGTTTCTATATATGTGTTTTTGGTTGTGCAGATGACTGCAGTTAAGGTTTGTTGAAGCAATAGGAGCCAGCTGGGGAATATCAATCCCTGGTAATTACTTGACCTGTTTCTGCTTGTACATTGAAGTTCCAATTTATGGATATATTTTTGACCTTCAGTTTTACACTTTCTTGCGAGGTATAATGTTTAATGATCAAACTGATGTTGGATTATGCTGTTGGTGACCTTCATCTCTGGTAAGTCTATTTTGTGATCTTCTTGACATCATGCACAACCATGTCTTTCTTCTTTTATGTTATCTACGCTTCTGAGATCTAAGAAATTCTTGTATTTAATTTTCGGCGGCAACAATGGCGAAAGGAGACGATGCAGTTCGTAAGAAGAAGAACAAAGTCTTAAAAAATGACTTAATGTTGACACTTCTACTCTGTCTACACGTATTGCTGGTATTATTGCTGCTAAACAAAGACGAAAACAAGGAAAACGTCGCCAGTGTGAGGTACTTGTTACAAATTTTTCATTCATTTATATCCAAAATTAAGGATTAGTACAACATGGGTTTGGTGTTTACTGCTAGGACATTTCTTTTGTATGTGTGTGTGCAATCAGTAAAGTCAGGGTTTATTGAACAATAGAATCTAGAGTGGTGAAAAACTGAGTAGAGATAAGGAAACTTGGTTTTGGTTGGTTTATAATAGGGTTGCTAAAGTAGAAAAGCTGTCGATTTCTTTTGTAATCTATTTGTGAATAAGCTTGTGGATTAGTGAGGCAAGGTGAACTCTATGAGTACAATCTTGGCTCTTTTATGTATTGTTAGCAAAACACGTACAAATAGCATTTCTTGTGTCAATACATGTTGACGTATGGAGAGATAAAAAGATATTTTGCAAATATGAATGTTAACTGTTTTTCATTGGGTTCACTATAATTGTCGATCTCTTTAAATGGACTTAGATCGTAGTCTTATTTATACATGTTTGTATGATGCTGCCAATTAAAAGGATGGGATCATGAGTGAAGCAAGGATTGGATGGTAGCCGATATGCAATTTCTGATGGAAGTAGTTTAGAAGTGTGAGTTATTTAGACCTTGTGTGATAATCTGTATCTATGATGGAAATAGTTTCTGTGGAAGCTCCTTTTTGCTAATTGATTGAAATAATGTTGTTTTTGCGACTATGTCCTGCATCAAGAATGTAATTCTAGTAATTCATGACTGCATGATCTAGCTTGAATCCATTGTTGTTCTGTTCTCCCTTGGACATACGCGAACAAAATTTGATTTTGTATCTCGTTGAATCTTTAATGCCAATGCCTGTTCATAATTGTTTGTGGGTGTTTTCTTTTGGAAGGTGTATCTCTTGCATTTGTATCTAAGATGGAAGTGTTTTTTGTGGTGTAAGTACGAAGTTTGTGAAGAAATGAAGTGTTTTCAGAATTTGATGTTCCGTATCTGTTTATTGATTTATAATGTGGTTCAGTTTGATATGCTCATTTTACTTTGGATTACTGTAAGTGCAGTTTCCGTAGATAGAAATTAGTTGTTCATCTTTTGATGTGTGGTATAGATATTTTCTGATTGCTGTGCTGCTAGTATTTTCCATAATGTGTGATGTAACTTCAAGGTTTGCTTTTCTCAGAAAAACCACTTATCTGGCATGCGAAAGTCATATCTCAAGATATCCTTCAACATTGTTCAACATTTGAACTACTTCATTTCTTAGAACTACTTCATTTCTTAGAACAAATTTGTAATGTGTGATTGCTTACAAGTCCGAGAGCTTTATTTCTTAGTAGTATTGTTTGTATGTTTTATCTTGCGTCGATATGGTATGCGAGAGTTTGTGAAACTATATTTCTAAAAGCATTGTTTTCTTGTTTGCAGGTGAAGCAGTTATAAATAATGTCGAGGACAAGCGGATATTGAATAAAGAAACAAGTGGATCCGGGTAAACTTATTGGTATGCTGGAACTCTTAGATTTTTGGATGATAAGTCATCTGCCTATACTTAGCAGTTATGGCACTTCTATACTTAGCAGTTATGGCTCATGAACACAACATAAATTGGATTGAATGACTTCTTTTGAATGTTGGAATGTTAAATTGGATTGAGTGACTTCTTTTGAATGTTGAAGTGTTTGAATTGGATTGTATTGTAACAATTCCAGGGGATAGGGTACCTGCAGGGTAAAATGAAAGGGATGGAACATTAATATTGACCAGGTCAATAAAGACTGACTTTTTTTTCGTTACAAAAGGATTCGTAACGGCAAAAAAGTGTTACGAATTTTTACCAGGATAGTAGGAGTCAGTCAATGTTGACCTGGTCAAACAATTAGTAACCCTGGTAAAAATTTAGTAACGGATAATCCTTGGTTACTAAAGTTTTACTAGAACATTGAAGTCGGTCAACGTAGACTTAGTCAATTTATTTGTAACCGCGGAATTTTTTTTGAAACGGTCCTGTGTTGGTTACGAATTTTAATTTCGTAACGGTCGCATGTTGGTTACGAAATCAGTCACAACCCCAAATTCGTAACGGCAACATGCAGGTTACGAATATTTGTCACACCCTCTTTTGAAACGGTTTTTGTGCGTCACAACCCATTTCGTGACTGAAATAGTGGGTTACAAAACGCAAAATATGGTGTAGTGAATGTGCTTCGACCAAGTGAGCTACGAACTGGCTTATTAGAGTTAAACCTTATTATAGTGATACTGAGTCTTTGAGCGACTTATATTTTAGTTACTCTGAGAACAAATTATATTATCATGGCTTGAGAATTTAGCTCCAACAACGATATTATGAACATTTGAATAAGTTTACACTCGATGATAATATGAATAACCGGTGATGGTATTTTGCACAATCTCATATGAGAGACTCTTACGTAGAATATTGATGACTCAGGGCTCCAAGGAGATAGCTCAGACTTAGACAATGCAAAGATATGGTCATTACATTAACACAAAACGAAAAATTAGGTTAAATCCCAAAAATATTATTTTTCTTATTGTTTGGCCCAAAACATTTGTCTGTTTCCGTGACACTCATAATTATTTGAAATTATGAATTTTTTTTCCATAAATCATTATGCATCTTAATTTTCCAGGGATATAACTATAAAGTAAACTCGAATATAACACGTCTGAAAAATCGTGCCTTAGAATTTAACAAATTTTATCTCGTTGGAAAGTTTTTAAAGATATCTACACAAACGAGTACAAACAATAATACTAAATTTAACTTTTTTTTTACCAAAAGTCGGAAGTGGTTGTTCTTCTAGGCAAATTTTTTGAAAACTTTATACATAACCACTATGCAGCCACCGAAAATGATGTATGACACATTATGCCGACACAACAAATGATGCATAATCCATTATTTAGATACCAAAATGGATAAATAACACATTATGTAAACAATATTTTGGCCTATGCATCCACTAATTTGGTTATACAATCACTAAACGATGTTATGCAGTCATTTTTGTAGCTGCATAACAGATTATGAAGCCATTTTTTGGTTGATAAAAATACCAAAACTAAAATGGATGCATAATGCAATATGCTATCATTTTCTCAACTGCATAATAGATTATGTAACCTTTTTTTTGTAGCTGCATAAAAAATTACGCATCCTGAAAAGACGAGGGTACCTAAATATACCATAATCTTTTTGTTTCAACCTATAAGTCCTTTGGATCAAAAAAACTCCAAACGGCAAAAGAAGAATCTGTTTGGTAACCACTTTAATCAATCTTGATAAAGATTTAGATGAGTTGTTGACAAAGGCTCTTCCGTTTAATCTAATAAACTCCTTTGTCTGGGTAGATCAATTTATCCAATAACTGCCAAAGTAGTCAAGTTTATATTTACACTCAATCAAAATAAATCTCAAAAGAGATATATAGAGAATGCCATAACTAATAAATCGAATAAATTTGATTCTAGTTGGATCCCAACCGATCAAGGTTTGTACACACAATTCACAAGATACGAAAACTAATAAGAAATCTTCTTCATCTTCAAATCTTCTTTAATTTTCAATAACCTGGACAACACCACCTGAATCTCTCGTGATCAATCATGCACAGAACGGAGTCTATTAACAATGGATTATCACAAGATATATTTAGATCTACAAACAGTTCTAAAGATCCCGCCGATATCCTGATCTAGTTTGAGTGAATCTTATATCAGAACAGAAGATTCTCAAGCATAAACAAACTAGGTGCAATCAAAGTTGCAACAACCGTTAGTCAATCAAATCAATCAAAAACTAATAACGCTACAATTATCTAGTTTCACACCAACGGTACTCGTAGTTCTTCATGATCCCACAAAAGTACTTAAACGAGCGGTCGCAAGAGATTTCACCTAATTAGGATAATTTCCTCTCCGAAAAGATGGCTCCACCAGAAACAACAAGAAATGAAGTTTTCCTGGCTCTTAGGATAGTTTGCTAGAAATGCAAACTTAGGTATTTATAAACCAAGGTCAAGGAATTTCTAAAACAAAAAATATTCTCAAGATATGCAATGAATAGCAAAATTCGGTTTTCATAATTCCAATAAATGCTTGTCCAATGTTTCCGAAATCTCTCAATAAAAAATCTCCAACTAGTAAATGCACATTACTAATTTTTATTTTCTAGAGCTATACATCAATTGCTGGTAATTAATGCATATAAAATCAAAAATCTTAATTAAAATATTCTTAATTTATTTCAGCACAGGATCACCTTGAGTACTAAGGAATATCTTTGAACAATAAATGAAAAGAGTTGTTGCTCGTGTCCAAAGTATGTCGACATCTTTTCACTGCAAATCCTTATTTCATATTTACATGGATTTGCATTCTTGGAATCGGTTATACCACACTTCAAAACAAATATAGAATTGGTTTTCCAGTTTTCGAAGACTACTATGTGATTGTAAAAAACCGGGGTTCTAACAACCACACCCAATATTTCGTTTAGGCAATCTGTTTGGACTAACTCCAATATATTTCCAAGATAATCAACTAGACAGTCAGACTCAATCAAGGAATATACATCCAAGAATTATATCTCAATTTATCAAATCAATCTGCAATCGAACATATAGAAATTTGTGAGTCGGATTAATATGAGAAATAACTTGGATGGTACCAAAGACCAATATCCAAGCGCCAATCAATTTATATCAACAACCAAAGGTTGGATTATCTAATTGATTGAACTATGCACAACCTGTGATATTTCAACTATATAAAAATATAATGCGGAAAAGAAATAACACAGACACCGGAAATTTTGTTAACGAGGAAACCGCAAATGCTGAAAAACCTCGGGACCTAGTCCAGATTTGAACACCACATTGTATTAAGACTCTATAGACTCTAGCATACTACCAATTAACTTCGGACCGGAATGTAGTTGATCCCTAACCAATCTCACATTGATTAAGGTACAGTCGCGTTCCTTACGCCTCTTGAACAATGCCAGATTCTGCGCACTTGATTCCCTTAGTTAATCTCACCCACAACTAAGAGTTGCTACGACCCAAAGTCGAAGACTTGATAAAAAAATATGTCTCACACAGAAAAGTCTATTGACTAGATAAATATGTCTCCCACAGGAATACCTACGAGTTTTTGTTCCGTTTTTTGTCTCCCACATAAATATACTGGTCTTATATTCCATAAAAACAACCTAGTAATATCAATCAGCTCACAATAATGTTAATCGTATGGAAGCGAAACAAGATATTGTGGAATCACAAACGATGAGACGAAGATGTTTGTGACTACTTTATATCTTACCTATCGGATATTAAATCTCGAGCAAATCATAGAGAAGATAGTACTCAACACGATATAACAAAGTAAGATCAGAACATACAACTACCTATCGGATATTAAGTCGTTAACCTATAATGGTATTAGGAAAAACCTAGGTTAAAGGAGAATCGACTCTAGTCATAACTACTATCACACAAGAGACGTGGGGATTAGGTTTCCCAGTTGCTAGGGTTATCCCTTATATAGTCTTCAAATTAGGGTTTGCAATGATGCTACCTTTGTAACAAAGCATTCAATATTCACCATTAGATGAAAACCTGATTAGAATCAAGCTAATATCTTTCAACCGTTAGATCAGCTTATTATACACAAATGAAATGTGACTTCATTTAGGTATGAGTAACCGTACCCAAACGTGTGCACATAGTTGGTCAACAATAGTTAATCGAAGTTAGCCATATGAACACTTTCATATCAACCTTGTTCATCTTAATCACAACTAGTTCAAATGACTCAAATGAAACTAGTTATGGAGTTGTTCAATTATTTATATTCTCATAGAAGTATACAAGACACAATTGAAGCAAAATCGATTTTGATTCACTTGAAACAATTCATGTACATTATAGCCACGGTTTGCAAAAGATTGCATTCTTTGATATATAAAATATTTTTTCATGAACAAACCAATTTTAGAACTTAAGACACTCAAGTATGCAAACGGGTACGCATACTTAGAGCTTCGGACTTGGTCTGGGTTCGCCAGTTTGCGAACGGGTACGCATACTGTCGTACGTGACCAAACTCAGTTGAGTTCCCGTGATAGAACTTCTCGGACGGTATGCATACGGGTATGCTTACTAAGTTCTCGGACTTCAACTATCAAACAAGTACGCATACGGGTATGCATATTTATGGTTCCCGGTATTTGAATAACTTGCAACAGTTAACATACAAGTAGGCATACTGTGTTATATCCTATCAATAGTTAATCGTTCTAAACTTCATCTTAATAATTGAAACATTCTTGGAAGGCGGGAATAAATGTCTCACACAAACTATTGGCTTCAAAGCAATTTTCAAGTGATCAATAGATCAATACGAAACATTCCGTGTCTACATCAAATGACTGTCTCACACAAATCATGTAAGATGTTACTAGGACATTTTCACATGATCATCTTTTGACTTTCGTCAAGAGTAAAGATGAACTTGGTTAAAGCGAAATCTTACCAACACATATTTCGAGAAATATGTAAGCGAGTTAAACTCAACTCGAAATATCAAATGTGTCTAATGTAAAGTCTATATAGCTATACGACTTTTGTCTCAGTAGGAGATAGAATATAAATTGACTTCTGAGTGATAGATGAGTTTAAGTCTCTATATACCTTTTGTTTATGAAGTTCCACAAGATCCCCTTAGTAGTTCTTCGTCTTCAATCGATGAAAGCCGTGAAGTTTAATGCTCAACTACACATTGTATCATAATCCGAGACATAGCTATAAGTAGACTAGAAATCAAGACTTATAGTTTGGCAACTAAACTTGACAACAAGCTTGAGATAGAAACGCTTGCGAGTTCGATCGAGCAGTGCTCTAACATATTGATCAAATACCAAATCACATACATGGGTTCAATCGGTACTACCAATCACTAGGATCGGTTATACCTAAATATGGAAATACTCGTGACCGGTCACACCAATCACTAGGATCGGTTATACCAGTTACAAGGATCAGTTCTATCTACACATGGTATTAGTTGTGATCGATCATACCAGTTACCAGGACCGGTTACACCAGTTACAAGGATCAGTTACAAATACTCATGATTGGTCACACCAATTACTAGGATAGGTCATACCAATTACGATCGACCATACCATTACATGGTGATTACTTAGGATCGGTTACACCAATTAATAAAAACTAGTCATACCAAACCATAAGTCAGGCATTGTGATTAGTTATACCAAGATACATAACATAAGTTAAGATCGGTTCTACCATCTCACACATATTGGTCATCCAAAGATTTACAATGAATAGCCGGACCAATAAGCCTAATGATTTCCCTTTCGATTCACAAAAAAAGTTCATGAATGTACTTCCTTTAAACAAATGTAAAACATTGTTTCCTAGGATGAAATCTTCACCATAACCCATTCACATAATCATAACAATATATACAAGATTATGTCGATGTCATATCTCGAAGTTCAAAAGTTAAGCGTTATACTTCGTAGTCTAATTCCCTAATACTATGATCATACTATTGTGATCATGTCACATCACTAGAGTATTATACAATATGTACAATATATACAGCTTCACAGTTATGTTTTTAATATGCACGACTTGAAAGATACGTTGGGAATGAAACAATTTAAAGTCAGTATTACGAACCTTAAGTGAAAGGATGGTGTCGTCGTTGTAGTTCGTTACTTCTTCGCATTCTTCAGTTCTTCGGAGTAATACTTGTGTGTCTCAACATTCCTAGACTTTCTAGTCTAACCTAAATGAAATTGACACTATTATTTAATCAAGAGACGCTGAGTTTGATACTAAAATATGACAACCAAACTTGACATACCAACGCTTTGTGAGTTCAACCGAGCTATGCTATATCACAAGCATTTTCTCGATTGCATAACTGATTATGCGGTTATTTTTGTAGCTGCATAACAAATGATGCAACCATATTTTGGTTGATAGCAGTGCTAGAAACAAAATGGATGCATAATGCAATATGCTGTCATTTCCTCTACTGCATAACAAATTATGCACCCTTTAAAGATGGCTACATAACATGTTTTGCACCTTTTCAGTATGTTGCATAACTTGTTATGCATCTAATTTAATCTGCATAACATGTTATGCACCTTTTTCAGTTATTTGCATAATCAAGTTATGCAACTATTTTAATCTGCATAACATGTTATGCACCCTTTAAGAATTACTGTTATGCACCTTTCAATCAGTTAACTTCATGAGTCCTCGACACCTCCAATTCCATAGCAACAGCTGTATGCTAGATCCAACAACTACCAGAACTACACCAACACCTCAAAACTCATGAGAACAATTAGCTTCTCAAACTAGTCTCCATGTCTGCACAGCTCCATATTCTCCACCGTTTTCATAATCTAATAACTAAAACTAAGAAAACCAATTGTTCATACAACAACTTTGTTCTTGTGCTCTTACATGTCCAACAACCGAGTATGGCACCTGCAACACCATCAAAAGCATCTAATTCTCTTATTTACCAGCATCTCTAACTTAGTTCAAGCTCAGTACATCTAACTACCATCTGCTATAATTCTTTCCAACAAATAAATCAATAACACAAACTCCACCTGCGAAATCCCCATCTAACTTCCATTATGTAGCTCTTTCCCGCTTGTAATATGCAACACATTCAATCAATCCTAAGCATACATCTAGTTAAAAATTCTTTGACCCTTACTGTAGCTTATCTTCATCTAATCTTGCCAACTTTAGTTAACTCCACATACCAACAACACATTTACTTGCAGTCTTGAAACACAAAACAGTTTGCTCTTCCTTACCCCTGCATTTCATCTGCTCTTCCTCTAAATCTTCACTATAGTTCTCACGAACTTTTAACTCTTCGATTCTTTACCAAAATAATTTCATAAAATTAATTCAACAACAACCTTTTTGTTTTTTATCTATCAACATCTCGATGTACTTATCAATTCCATAGAACTCAAAATTAGATTTACAAACCCTAATTTTGTTTCTCCCTGATTAGTACTTCGATTCCTAATTGTTCTCCTCCATGATTCACAATAACATCATCTCCTTTATTGTTATACAAATTCATCAACAAATTCTATTCGCTCAATTCTTACACTCATCTCACATAATTACCATTAGATGAAGAACATGGAAAGAGAAGAAGAAAGAAGAATAACTTTTCTCGAAGAAAACATAATTTTCAAAAAAAAAATGGGTTTGCTGATAAATTTTTCACAAAGAAATGGGAACGAGCGTGAAATTTTTGGATGTGGGTTTGACAGTGTAAAAAACCGAGAAATGGGTTTGACAGTAGTTTTCACAATACAAAAATGTCCCAATACACTTAGGGCTGAGCAAAAAGTCCGGAACTGCGGATTTCACTCGTATCCGTCCGTAAAATTGCGGGTGAAACCCAATCCGCAAGATTTATGGGCCGAACACGGGTGAGATTCTCAAATCCGCACTTTTAACGGTTTGGTTGCGGTTGGACTTTGAAATCTGCGAATTCACCCGCACTGTAGAGTACAAGGAAATTGATATCTTATTGATGCCGAACTTGTTTCCTTGATTTTTCTTCTTCTCGGACGCAATATAAACATGGATCAATCACCAAAGATAACTTGATTTTTCTATAAACCAGCAGACTTGTTGGCGTAATCTTGAAACAATGCACCAAATATAGACTGGCGTTCCAAAAAACGAGCTGGACTATCAAATTCCTTCGCATGTCCTGCCAAAGCAACATAGATTTCTATAAGAAAGTTTAGTTTATATATCCTCAGGTAAGGAACAATTACCACAATAAGTCATTCACTAGAGACAACTTTAGAATGACAGGTAGGAGGGGACACATACCTACATCTACTACTAAAACTCAGCCATAGTCCATGACAGCGGGTATCCTGTGAGCAATGCTGATGATAGTATAAGCACTAAAGTCTTCCCGTATGATTCTTTGAATAACACTATCATTTTGTGAATCAACGGAAGCCGCAACTTCATCCATCACTTTTCTGAGATAGAGCAATTATCTTTGTCCCACATTCCAATTGTCTCCGCTATCAACCACTATGAAAAGGAACCGGTACAGTCCTAAAACACTTTTTTTTTTTACCCATTTTTTATTAAATCCACGGTCCAGTCCGTATCACATGTTGATCCGCGGGTGATAGGACCAGACACGGTTAAATTTTTCAAATCCACAATTTTGACGGATTGGACCCGGGTGACCCCCGTCCATCCGTTGCTCACCCCTTGCATACTAGTGCCTAGGAATTCTCACCCCATTGGGATCCTATAGCCCACTATAAAAGCCCATGTGGTACTGGACTAGGGCCAGAGAAAGCTTGAGAAGAACGTCAGTACCCAAGGGTAACAATGTAATTACGGTTTCTTTTAAACCCTACCCAACCATCAATCGAGAAGGTTCTGATCGTCCTCCATAAACCCTCCTTACTTGCTGTGTAGAAGAAAGCTATCAGATTTAGTTAGTTCTCTCGATTGCTGTAGCTTTCACTCTCAATAACCCTCTGTTGCAATGGCAAAGCGCTTGATTCCTTGTCTTAACCGTATTTTGGTTGAGAAAATTGTTCCTCCGTCAAAAACCTCTGCTGGAATCTTACTTCCAGAGAAAACTAGCAAAGTATGTATTTCATCTCTCCTGCATATCCCTATTTGATCTAGTGCCAATCTTCCTTATTCAATCAATGTTTTGCATCCTTGGATTTATTTGATTTTTTTTTTTATTCCAATTTTGTTTTTGAATTATTTATTTTTGCTAGTACTGAATCTAATTACCGGTAAATCTTAAACCTTTTCCTTTAATTCATAAACAGAAAAAAGAGTCATAGTTGTTGATACTGTTTTCAATTCCCAAACTGTATTTAGGTTCATTTTATTCTTCTTGATTTGTCCTTTTAATGCTCCTCCTTTCCTTCGGGTAGACGTAGTTTCATGGTGAAATTACATTGACTTTGTTAAAAAAAAATTGTCTCTGAAAGTTCTCCATGTTCTTTGCAGTTTGGTAAATTTTTTGATTACATTTTTTTTTCTTTTCTTTTGAAATTGGGATTGTTTCTCACTTTCTTATTTGGATAGGTGATCCAATCCAAGTGTTTTGTGGTTATTTGATAGATCAAAGAATTATTGGTTCAGGACACTTAAATTGTGTTCAATGGATTGTCGCAATGAAACCTAATACCTAATAGAGATTGTTCTCCTTCTTGTTGGATACTAATATGTTACTTTGCTTTCTGTAGCTGAACTCTGGAAAAATTGTTGCTGTTGGTCCTGGAGCTCGTGATAGGGATGGTAAACTCATCCCAGTAAGCTTGAAGGAAGGAGACACTGTTCTCTTACCAGAATATGGAGGAACCGAAGTGAAGCTCGACAAGAAAGAGTGAGTTCATCTTTCTTTTTTAATCTGTTTTTATTTTCCGCTTTGACTTGAGTTTCTAGTTTGGTACTTTGGTTTAATTTGTTCTTTTTAGAAGTTTACAATAACTTATTTAATTCAATATATTTATAAGTTCTTCCAAATTAGCTTGGTGCATTTGTGATATCATTGGAATGTACAATAATGTATTTGTTCTATCTTCTGTTGGATGTACAAAATTTGCCATGTGCTGAAATCGAAATCAGTAAATCTAGCACAATATTGTTCTTGTGCATCATTACATGAGTATTAGTTTTGTAGTATTTGAAGGTACCAGTATCATGTACTAACATTGGTAGGTAATAGGTAAAGTTGTTTTAAAGCAAGCACTATGGCTAAAGTTCGTACCCATGCAATATCCCAAAGAGAGGCAAATTGTATGGTTGGAAAACCCAAGGAAAACGAAGTAGAGAGGTTTACCCTAGCGTACAGTCACTATATGTCTTGGATGGATTGGATGACCAACATGCAGGTTCTCTTTCATTGATATAATTATAAACAAGGGGAAGGATGTAGTTTCACTCTGCTATAGTCTTCCCTCAATGAGCAAGTTTCTTAGGCTTGTAATGAATGTTTAGAAGCTCGACATGTCTAAGATGTATGCTCTACAGTTGGACTACTCTTTGAATTTGCTTAAGTCACCTGCTAACTTTCTCCCTCTTTTTTTTTTTTTTTTCCTTTTTCCACACTGTGATCACATGTACAAGATCTCGTATGTGGGATACAATGTTAACCTAATTACATGTGTCAGCTGGTTGTTCAATTCTTGAGTTTAGTTAGTTTGGTATTTAGTGAAAACAGGCATGGCACTTAAAAAGTTGAAACTCATCCCAGAAACTGGGCATGACTTCTCTGGCCTAAAAGATAGTGCCAATGAAAACTTCATATTGATGTTATCTGCCTATTTGTTTTTTTTCATCAAGTTAAAGCAACAACTCGGCTGATGTTTGTTGTTTAATAATGTTTCAGGTATCATTTATACAGAGATGAGGACATACTGGGAACACTGCATGAGTGATATAGTTATGTTTTTACAATGTGTCAAAGCATTTTACCACCAGGGTAAGAAAAGTCGAGAATGTTTTTCTTTCATGATGAGAGTTTGAGGGGTTCAGAAAAGACTAGTCGCTTTTTAGTTGCATCTGGAATTATTGTTGGCATGAAACTTATTCAGATAACATTAAGAATACCTAAAATTATTGCTCCATAACTAATCCTATCTCTGATTGTTGGTCAATTTTTGCTCTTCCCCCCCTTATTTACATTTACTTTTTACAAATTGTTTTCTACCATTTAAAAGCTTTAAAAAAGTTTTAGCGGGGTCAGCATGGTTCTATTGCTGTTTTGGCCTTGGTTTAGGTTTGGGTTTTATTCTCAGAAGAAGTCATCCTAATGGTATACAAGAATAAAAACGAGAAAGCCTATCCATCCAAAATGAAAAGAAAGCTCAATGGCCATAAAAAATGGGAGGCTCAACTCTAAATCCGGGTGAACTATTGCTTGGTTTCTCTTTTTCTGCCAACCCAGTGGTCTTGGATTATCTGGTAGCGTTGACCACTGTTTGTCCTAGAAATTATGCATTTGAATCGCATCCTGAACAAGTGATTTTGGCTTCCTATAAATTTCGATCTACACTTTCTTGCCCTTCTTATCAAGCAATAGCTTTAGTTTAAAACATTTGTACACCCGACCTTTGTTCAAAGAAAATGGCAGGAGACCGAAGTGGAAAGCAAATTATTGCAATTGTGATGTTGCTGGCCGTGGTGACGACTTCTTTCTCTATCATTGTCGAGGCATCCCAAGGTTATGATGACTGTTACAACAATTGCTTGCCCCAATGCAAGAGCCAGTGGAGTAAGAAAGTCGGAGATGAGAGTTGTCCAGGTGCTTGTGCAGATATGTGCAAGGATGAGGGATACTGACCCCAAGAAGAACCATAATCAGTCATAACCATTTGTGATAGCCATTTGCGTAGGGATGAGTTCTATTTTATTTTATTCCCGTAGGGATGAGTTCAATAAGGGAGCCTCTCAATCAATTCAAGTTGAATCTCATTAGGGTATTATTGATTGCGTAATAATTTGTTTGTTAAACAAATGCAACCGATCAACCCATACACAACTCATTTTGTGTGATGTGGTGCATGTTGAGGGACTGAATGCCATGGCCGATAATAGTCTGTGCCATCTGTTCTTTTAGTTGAAAGGTTAAAAAATTTGTCAAAAGAAGAAAAAAGGAGAGCAGATAAGGCGAAGGCGAAGGCCTTCAAAAGCAAAAGAACAACATAGCCACAACAACATGCCTAGGTAAACCACCAACAAACAAACATGAAGAGGAAAAACTTTTTATATGCCTAGCAATTTACCTTTTCTTCTTGACCCGAGATCTAGCCTTTACGTAGGTTTTTCTTGTCATCCTTGGGAATTCAAGGATTTCCGTCCTATGGAGTTCTCCCTCCTTTTTAGCATGATTTAGCAGGATGATGCATTACATATAGGACAAACAAATACTACCAGATCCTGATTTTCGGCACGCTCAAATGGTATTACCTCCGCTAATAGTTGTATCTCCTTTATAAATCATGCTTTTTAGAGTCTCTCTACTTTTTTCATGATATCGTCTTCATGTGATAAATGCTCCATGCTTCACTCAAAATCCCTTTCTTCTTCGTCATAATTGTTTCCTTGTAACTTTTCTATTTGGAATCTGTTTTCTGAAATAAAAATGTGTTTAGGTAGATCCTTTTATAAATCGGGAATCTACTTTTTGATTGATATGGAAAATCATTAACCATTGAGAAGGGATTATTTTTGGCCGGCCATGAGAATTTGCTAACCCGAAACGACAATAAAATTGTGCACCATATCACAGTTATGAAAGCATTGCCAAGTTCACCCGGCCTATTCATATGGGTTGTACAATGTTACAATAATCCCATTTCCAATCTATCCAAGTTGTAGAGTTCAATAAGAAATTCTAAATTTCAAATTGAAACTCGGCATACTGCAACGACCAAAATATAATTTATGATTTCAAGATCAAGCGCTAGTGATGAAATGCACTACTGAGATCACACTGACAAATCACATTAAGGGATAATTCATATTAAGAATAAGTATTAATGGAAAAAGTTATGGCTTATTTCTTAGTAATCAATCCAGTAACAAGAAACAACAAAACAAAAACACCAAAATTCGATTGTTTCCTTATGCGTCTAACCAAAAAGAAACAATTAACTTTCTTTGTTCTTGGATGTTGCTTGAGAATACAAGAAAGTTCCAAAAACCAAGCAAGAGCATTCAAAGGTTGAAAGGATTCCTGAAAACAATAACTGTATAAACAATAGCAACAACCCGGCAACTCTTTTCACTATATTACATCTACAGTGCCAGAGGAATGTCAATAATTCATCAAAAGCTTTAGTTCATCGTATTACAATATCCCACCTAAGAGACTTAGGAATATGTCCTCTTTTTATTTGTAATCACGATTTAAACCTTCGGTTTTGTTTTTAGCACAAAAGCACCCTTGGGGAAAAAAAAACTAATTTTGTTGCCCATGTCCTGTGTTGCTCCAAAGTCAATCTTCGTTGAACTTCCCTCAGGGTCGGTCATGTCTGCAATTTCTTCTTAGGAGTTCATATGGTCTTTGTTTCATTCGAACCCGTTTTTAATGAGTGTCCAAAAAACATGCTAATATCACATTTAGCAGGTTTCCATCGGTACTCCACCGGAAGTTCTAGAGCAATCTTTTCATCAATCAAAAGAGGGACGCTAGCAGGATAGGAGAGGTTTAGATAAATTCATATATAGACTCTGGCATAAGCTAATTTGTCTTGATTTACTGTACAATCATCAATAAATATTGATTTCCCTAAAAAGCTTGTAGTCAATCCTAGGCCATCATTATCCCACATATGTAATGGTACCCCAAAGATTATAACCCATATTGGTATTGATTTTATCATCGAAACTGAATTCTCTTACAACAAAGTCCATGGTCTCATTGTAAATAACTTGCTTGTAATGTGAGCAGAGCTTAGAAATAATTTTCTATCCCCTTCATCCTGGAATTAAAAAATGAAAGCCATATGATTAAAAAGCTTGATGGTTACCTCTGAGAAAGCGGGGGTACAACAATCACACCCAATATTTCGATTAGCAATCTGTATGGACTAACTCCAATATACTTTCAAGAGAATCAACTAGACTCAATCTTAATAAAGTATATCAAAGAGTTATATCTCTCTTTCTCGATTCAATTCTTACTCAAGCAAGTAGAAATATGCGAGTCTAATTGAATACAAGAGAAATCACTTGAACGGTACCAAAGACCAATGTTTAAGGATCAATCAATTTCAATCAACAACCAAAGGTCGGATTTCCCAATTGATTGATTCAAACACACAACCTATGATATTTCAATTATAAAGATAAACAATATAGTGCAGAAAAGAAACAACACAGACACCAGAAGTTTTGTTAACGAGGAAACCGCAAATGCAGAAAAAACCCCGAGACCTAGTCCAGATTGAACACACATTGTACTAAGCCGCTACAGACACTAGCCTACTACAAACTAACTTTGGTCTGGACTGTAGCTGAACCCCAATCAATCTCACACTGATCCAAGGTACATTTGTGTTCCTTACGTCTCTGATCCCAGCAGGATACTGCGCACTTGATTCCCTTAGCTGATCTCACCCACAACTAAGAGTTGCTACGACCCAAAGTCGAAGACTTTAATAAACAAATATGTATCACACAGAAAAGTCTACGGTAATAGATAATTCTGTCTCCCACAGAAATACCTACGAGTTTTGTTCCGTTTTTTGATAAATCAAGGTGAACAAGAACCAATTGATAACCCGGACTTATATTCCCGAAGAAGGGCCTAATATTATCAATCACCTTACAATAATCTTAATCGACGCGGCTAAAGAAGATATTGTGGAATCACAATCGATGAGACGAAGATGTTTGTGATTACTTTTATATCTTGCCTATCGGAGATATCAATCTCAAGCCAATCGTTACGATTGTACTCAATATGATAGAAACAGCAAAATCAGATCACACAACCACAAGAAAGTAGTATCGGTCTGGCTTCAAAATCCCAATGAAGTCTTCAAGTCGTTAAACTACAGGGTCTTGGTAGAAACCTAAGGTTAAAGGAGAATCGACTCTAGCTTATACAACTAGTATCACACATGAGGTGTGGGGATTAGGTTTCCCAGTCGCTAGAGTTCTCCTTTATGTAGTCTTTCAAATCAGGGTTTGCAATCAATGTTAGCTTAGTAACAAAGCATTCAATATTCACCGTTAGATGAAAACCTGATTAGATTCAAGCTAATGTCTTTCAACCGTTAGATCGAAACTTATCTTGTTACACACAAATGAAATGCATGTTTTAGGTTTGTATAACCGTACCCAAACATGTAAATTTAGTTGGTTCAACAATAGTTAACCAAATGGTTATCCATATGGGCACTTTCATATCAACCATATTCTTCTTTACCATAACTAATTTTAATGACTCAAATGAACTAGTTAGAGAGTTGTTCAATTTCTTAGATCTTATAGAAGTATACAAGACACAATCGAAGCAAAAACGATTTGATTCACCCGAATCGATTCATGAACTTTATAGCCACGGTTTGCAAACTTGCATTCCTTAGTTAATATAAGTATAAGTCACGAATAATCGTTTTTAGAAAATAACCAACATGAGTACGCAGACTAGGTACGCGAACTTAAGTACTCGAAATAAGTTTTTAAAAGTTTACAAACTCCAGCAGATTTTCTCGGGAAGAGAACCTCCGACAGTACGCGGACTGGGTTCCCGGACTCTGTTCCGGTTTTCCTGAGCAGCAAAGTACGCATACTTTGGTTCAAGGAGAATAAGGACTTATACATATATGTGTCTCCACACAATGCTTATATCCAACAATGGTTATATAATCTAAACTCTCATTTCAATTATTGATACATTCTTAGAGGACGTCATATAATTGTTATTCACAAACCATTTTTCGTCAAAGCCATTTTCAAGTAATTGAAACATAATATGACTTTCGTCACTAGGTAAAGATGAACTAGGCCAAAGCGAAAACTTACCAACACATATTTCGAGAAATAGATAAGCGAGATAAACTCGGCTCGAAATAGCAAATGTGTATAATCAAAGTCTATATAGAAAAATGACTTTTGTCTCAAGATAGGAGATAGAGTCGATAGACTTTTGAGTGATAGATAAGTTCAAGTCTCCACATACCTTTTAGTCGATGAAGTTCCACCAGTTCCTTGAGTAGTTCTTCGTCTTGTATGATGATTGCCATGGAGTTCATGAGCTCAACTACACTTTCTATCCTAGTCCGAGACTTAGCTATAGTACACTAGAAATCAAGACTTATAGTTCGATCACTAATATTGACAAACATGCTTGAGATAACAACGCATGCGAGTTCGACCGAGCAGTGCTCTAACAATCTCCCCCTTTGTCAATTTTAGTGACAAAACTATCAATACACATGGAATACAAAAATAAATAAATAAACTTTTGTAGCTCTTCTTCCACATGCCTAATCTTCAACATTACTCGAAATCTTCGTCACTTCCAAGTACTCCAATGATTCCAAAGGTTATAAGTTTAGCATCATCGTTGTTGAAAATCCGTAGCTATAACAATGAGAAAATAAGAATTCTCAATCATTGTTATACAGTGTCATAGTATTATTATACAACATCAAAGTTCAATTGTATCACAACTTCGACAACAATACTATGGTGATATGTATTACTCCCCCTTAGTCAATACTCCATCTCACATGGAAACCACCCCCCCCTTACATAATGATCCGAAAACCATATGTATTTGTAGTGTGAACTACACATTAATTCTCCCCCTTTTTGTCAATATAATTGGCAAAGGTACAAAAACGGGATCCTAATGAAAATTTCCATAGAGACATTTCATGACCAAAATAAATAACATATCAACTTATGTAGATGCAATCATATAGCCGAAGCTAAATGTTTTCATCAAGGGGTTTATAAAGATACAAGATAACTCCTATAATATTCCACAGCCGCATTCCCCACAAAGATTTGGCAATTAAGCACAAGTTCAATTAAGAACTCTCTCCCATAATATGTCATTCCCTAAAGAACAACAAGAGCGACCTTAATTTCATAAGAAAAGAAGGATTTCTTTGGACATAACAAAGCACATACGAATATGAATATGAATCCAAAAATACTCAATTACATTAACCACAAGAGAACCCATGATTAATCTAATCAGAATTGCTCGACATAAGAGAACTTACAGAGCCTCACAGTATATACATAAAATATGGATCAGGGAAGATCAATACTGCGGAATAGACAAGGATTCATTCTATTTTCATCACTATTTGCACAATGACATACAAGAGATATAATCCTCGTAAATAAAAGTTCATCCTATCTTCCATCAATATTTGCATAATGACATAGTAAGCTCTAAACTTTCGTAATGTAGAAAGTTCATTCATTCTTTTATCAATACATGCATATCGGCATAAGAAAGACTTAACTTTTGACAAGGTATGGGACAATCATAGTTCACGGACGCAAACACACATATCCCATAACAAATTGCAATATATAAAACCATAAAGATTAATACTGCAAAAATCATCTTCCACACAATTTTTTAGAATTTAAGCAAATAAACCTAAAAACATGAAGATGAAGACGTTGGATATAGCTATGTGTAATCACAATAATGGCTATTCCAAACTCTAGTTATTCTTCTAAACAAAACAAGAAAATAAAAATTTTCATCCGAAGATTTACTAGGCAAAATAAAATCACAATTTACTCATCATCTTCATCATCGGAAACACTCGAAGATGCTTGAATCATGTTCAATTCTTCCTTGATCTCGGGAAACTCAGTTGCAACCAATGACAATTGTTCTTGCACGCACTTCACCCTTGAATTTACCTTACACACACCTTTGTGAATTTTTTGAAGAAGACTCAAGGTGGTAGGGTCACAATCGTCAAGGGAATCATCTCTTTGTCTTTTGTGCACATTCTCCCTTATACGTTTGAAAGTACAGGGACGAACCAGTTTGGGAACCCCAAGAAAAATTGCCAATTGAATTAAAACCACGTTCACGACAAATTTGACTAATCAAGCAAGGGTAGCCTAACTTCTTGTTGGGTGAAGTCATCGAAGTCATTTGAGAAATGATGAAACCACAAATATCGAGACTTGGAACACCCAATTCAAGGAAATAGACCAATTTCGCAAACTCGCGACTCCACCGAGAATTCTCAATTGTTGAGGGACAAAGATTAGAGATACCAAGTTTTCCGAAAGCCATCAAAGCAACACTAAGAACATTAGTAGGAAACTTCCCTTGATTCCAAGCAACCTTCTTACCGCAAAGGCCAAGAGAGATGTCCTCACGTGATGGTCGTTCATCACTTGGTCTAGGTAGACGAACATTTCCCAATGGAATTTTGGTAATCTTCAAAATCAACTCTCTATTAACAAGAAAACTTTCTCTATTTATCATGGTTTTGAATTCCATTTTTTCGAGATCAACATCATGAATGTTGGCATAGAAAATTCTTGTGAGAGTATCAAATCCTTGACCAAGACCATCAAAGATGTTTCCAAGATTGAATTTTTCAAAGCAAACTAAATCCTCTTTATGTCCACTAGAAGAATCCAATTTCTTTTCTAAAATAAAACCCATAGATGAAATCCTTTCAAAAACATTAGCACAAGAATCATTGACAAAACTAATTCTAATAGAATTTTGGTCTAAAGGAAGATTCATGCTAGAGGAACCCAAAATTTTTGAAGTTCTTTTTGTAACCTTGAAATTCATCATGAGATCTAGAAATTGGAAAGAAACAAGAGGGAATTACTTACTTGGAATGAACTTTGACTACCCCTTTGTCTTATTTTCCTCCAAGGAAGATTTAATGGAGAAATATCATGAACCCTAGAAAGTTCACGTACGCGGACTGATGGGATGAGGAAGAAGGTGCGCGTACTTCTTCTTTATATGCCCCACTAATGGGCTTGGACCCGTTTATGAACTGCGAGCCACAAAGGAAATGTGGGATTTTCTTTGATGTTCGCACATCAAGGTTGTGCATCCCGTGACAACACAATTTCTGAGAGAAGACGAATGCAGTAGAAAGCTCTATTCGAAACTCCAAGAAGGATAGAACAATATTTCAACCCAACTGTACACAAATCAAACCATTTCTTGCCCCATCTCAAGATATATACAAATGGGCTAGTGCCAGGCTTGTTACCAAGAGGCATAATGTGCAGAGAGATCCTCATGCAACATTTCTGGTTGATATTTGGGAGCAGTCCCAATGATATAATGAAAGTAATGATGATATTTAGGGTTGTCAGAGCTTTCTATCTTCCTTTTTATATGACTAGAAAGAAGATTCTTCCGATTTTTAGTCCGTACATTATTATTCCATAGTTTTACATGTACAGAACTTTTATTGGGTCGATTCTTAAACTTAACAGAATTAAGTTTCTCTAAGAATCTAAAAATGCTTTCGAAATCTCTAAATAAATCCTTGTCAATTGATCCATTACAATAGTATTTCTCAAAAAGATTAAGAGTTAATCTAGTGAGATTCCATATCTTTGAGCGTAACGAACGTTTTCTCAATCTTTCCTTCTTTTTATTTTTTCTTTAGATTGTTTCTCATCATCTAAATTTTCCTTTTTAGATGAAGTGAAATTATCATGAGAAACCACAGGTTTTATCCATAATAACCTTTGAGAAATCTTTAAGGAATTCTGGCGTGTGCTACAGATGCCAATAGCAAGTTTTCCAAAGAAATTTCCCCTAGGGAAATTTCTAAGGATCGAACAAACACAAACTTATCAGGTTTAAAGTGTTTTTCTGCTCTGATAACAATTGAGAAAGCGGGGGTACAACAATCACACCCAATATTTCGATTAGAAATTCGTATGGACTAACTCCACTATACTTTCAAGAGAATCAACTAGACTCAATCTTAATAAAGTATATCAAAGAATTATATCTCTCTTTCTCGATTCAATTCTTACTCGAGCAAATAGAAATCTGCGAGTCTAACTGAATACAAGACAAATCACTCGAACGGTACCAAAGACCAATGTTCAAGGATCAATCAATTTCAATCAACAACCAAAGGTCGTATTTCCCAATTGATTGATTCAAACGCACAACCTGTGATATTTCAATTATAAAGATAACCAATATAATGCGGAAAAGAAATCACACAGACACCAGAAGTTTTGTTAATAAGGAAACCGCAAATGCAGAAAAACCCCGGGACCTAGTCCAGATTGAACACACACTGTATTAAGCCGCTACAGACACTAGCCTACTACACACTAACTTCGGTCTGGACTGTAGTTGAACCCCAATCAATCTCACACTGATCCAAGGTACAGTTGTGCTCCTTACGTCTCTGATCCCAGAAGGATACTACGTACTTGATTCCCTTAGCTGATCTCATCCACAACTAAGAGTTGCTACGACCCAATGTCGAAGACTTTAATAAACAAATATGTATCACACAGAAAAGTCTACAGTAATAGATAAATTTGTCTCCCACAGAAATACCTACGAGTTTTGTTCCGTCTTTTAATAAATCAAGGTGAACAAGAACCAATTGATAACCCGGACTTATATTCCCGAAGAACAACCTGGTATTATTAATCACCTCACAATAATCTTAATCGACGCGGCGAAAGAAGATATTGTGGAATCACAAAAGATGAGACGAAGATGTTTGTGATTACTTTTATATCTTGCCTATCGGAGATATCAATCTCAAGCCAATCGTTAAGATTGTACTCAAAACGATAGAAACGGCAAGATCAGATCACACAACTACAAGAAAGTAGTATCGGTCTGGCTTCACAATCCTAATGAAGTCTTCAAGTCGTTAACCTACAGGGTCTCGGTAGAAACCTAAGGTTAAAGGAGAATCGATTGTATCTTATACAACTAGTATCACACAGGACGCGTGGGGATTAGGTTTCCCAGTCGCTAGAGTTCTCCTTTATGTAGTCTTTCAAATCAGGGTTTGCAATCAATGTTAGCTTAGTAACAAAGCATTCAATATTCACCGTTAGATGAAAACCTGATTAGATTCAATCTAATATCTTCCAACCGTTAGATCGAAACTTAGCTTGTTACACACAAATGAAATGCATGTTTTAGGTTTGTATAACCGTACCCAAACATGTACATTTAGTTGGTTCAACAGTAGTTAACCAAATGGTTAGCCATATGAGCACTTTCATATCAACCATATTCTTCTTTACCATAACTAGTTCAAATGACTCAAAATAAACTAGTTAGAGAGTTGTTCAATTGCTTAGATCTTATAGAAGTATACAAGACACAATCGAAGCAAAAACGATTTGATTCACTCGAATCGATTCATGAACTTTACAACCACGATTTTCAAACTTGCATTCCTTAGTTAATATAAGTATAAGTTCACGAATAACCGTTTTTAGAAAATAACCAACCTAAGTACGCGGACTAGGTACGCGGAATAAGTTTGTAAAAGTTTACAAACTCCAGCAGATTTTCTCCGGAAGAGAACCCTCGACAGTATGTGGACTGGGTACGCAGACTGGGTTCGCGGACTCTGTTCCGGTTTTCCTGAGCAGCAAAGTACGCATACTTTGGTTCAAGGAATAAAGACTTATACATGCATGTGTCTCCACACAATGCTGATATCCAACAATGGTTATATAATCTAAACTCTCATTGCAATAATTGAAACATTCTTAGAGGACGTCATATAATTGTTATTCACAAACCATTTTTCGTCAAAGCCATTTTCAAGTAATTGAAACATAATATGACTTAGCTATAGTAGACTAGAAATCAAGACTTATAGTTTTGATCACTAACATTGACAAACATGCTCGAGATAGCAACGCATGCGAGTTCGACCGAGCAGTGCTCTAACAACCTCTTTCTTAAAGTTCCAGAGCTTGCTCACTGCAAGTTTCAGGGCCTCAAAATAAAGATGTTTCCTTCTGGAAAACCTCCTACCTTGTTTTCGCAATTCTTTATACCCGTCGTAAGCTTATCTGTTTGAGCACCCACTTTAAGTTTCATGTTTACTTCTACCGTAGGAGTAAACTTTATAGGAACCGAAGAAGCAGCTCTAGGATTGGGAAATAACCTCTCTTTTCTTGATTATTTTTTCTCCCAATAAGTCTCTGCATATAAGAAATAATGTGTTTCTCATTATAGATACTGTTTCCTTTAATGCTAGGAGAAAGGATCATAATTGAGGGAAATTTGGTTTTATTTGCCAGCACCATCCTTATCACTTTCACTTCTAGGGGTTTCAGCTCCTAAATATTTATAATTTTGTACTAAACATCATTTAAAGCAAACTACATGTTGAAATCAGACTTGACCCTAGTATAAATATGCTCAATAACATACAAAACCAGCACCATATAAAGCAAGAACACTACATATGATTCATACCAAAATAAGATTGAAACAAGGAAATAAAGACAAACATAATGCTCAAGCTTTCATGACTTATTATGAACTTCTATTTTCTCACATTACTTGATGATGGATGAAAACAAATTTTGTCTTTCAAAATAATATGAGGCTCGAAGTGAGTCCTAGTTATGCTTTACATGTGTCAGTACAACCTTTCCATCATGAGTTGGAGGACACCTCATGGAAAACATTGGACATATTATAACACACGTTAAGCTAATGAACATGTCATGCTAGGTTTTTAAATTTTAACCTTATCTAGCATTAACCTTAAGCTAGTCTTTAGTGCATGATTAAACCATAGACCTTCTTTAGAAAAATACAAAAATCAACTTACTCTAAACATGTATTAACTTAGTTAAACATGATTTAACCATGAAAAGTGTAACATCTCAAAATTTAGCAATAAAACCTGAACTCTTCAAAATTTATACTACCCACACTTGGTTGAACCCTGAACTCTTCAAAATTTATACTACCCACACACTTAAGTTAAATAGTACCATAGCCTTCGACTAAAGAGACTTATACATCACATGTGAGATACATAAGCCATTTCTAAATTATAAAAACTAGACGGCCTATTATTCTCAAGTAAAACATTTTATTTTCAAAACCATAAACATTTTAAATTGCTTAACCTTGTGCCAAAATAAGAAACTCTTGAAAAAAATTTAATGGCTTAATTTTATGCCAAAACACTGAATTGCACTTGTAACTTTATTGGCTTAGTCTAACGCCAAACTAGCAATACAACTTATGCTCTTACCTTAACCGTATAATCTCCTTAGTGATAACCCCATTGTCTTGATCGAATTAAGCACTATGCTCATATTATAATAAGACCAAGAACTTTAGGACATTCATGATATCGAATTGAGATCCATTATTTTTCATACCATAGACTACTTTATGAGCATGTACACCTTATAAAAATAAGGAAATAAACATAATGATAAACCCATAAAGTCATAAATATCACATACCCATTGATTTCCAGATTCAGCTACATCACATAACATACATGCTTTATCTCATACTAGAGACTACTTTATAACCATTTAAATTTTAAACCTTACAAACATAAGCGAATGACAATAAACAAGTTATAAACATCACTCCCACTGATTTGCAGATTCAACCACAATACTCATATGCTTAAACAAACCATATAAATAACATATTAATAAGAAAAAATAAATACATCTCAAAGTCAAAGAAAGACTCGGACCATCGCAAATAACCTTTGGGGAAAAAATACGACATACATGAGTCCTAATAAGTTTAAGAGTAAGATACCATATGAAAAACTTTCACTCATATGAGACTTGATTCACATTATATTTAATAAATATAAATCACCTCTGGGCAGGTTCGTATTTATAAATTTTGATGAATCAAAAGAAATCATCACAATCACATAATTCTCATTAAAACACTTGCTCATACTCTCAAAGTATCACTTTGGCAACACTTAGTTGAGCAATAAAAGATACATATTTTTACAAGGTACAATTTTCTAAATCGAAAATACGAACTTAATACTTGTAAAAAGAATATCACAATGGGAAAACAAATATGCAGTAGTTTGTGATCGTACTTGAAGTTTATCGTGCCTAAACAAAAAAACTTACGCATGATGAGAAATTACTCATATATTCTGATCTTCATATATAAATTCCCTACAACTGATTTAATGCTCTCACTATAAATCCTGAACTCTTTAAACCATGTGTAGGAAGTGTTATAATACCATGTACGAAAATCACATCTACATACCAGAAAAACCCCAAAACTTCAATCGTATCAACATCTAAGTTGTGGAAAATGCAATAGCTAGGAGAAATAAAATTTGAATGTTGGAATTTCATCTCCTAAACCTTCATAATTTAGTACTAAATATCATGTAAAGCAAAGTACATGCTGAAATCAGACTTGACCCAATATTAACATGCTCAACAACATAAAAAACCAACATCATATAGAGCAAGATAGAAAATACAAACAAACATTATATATGGTTCATACCAAAATAAGATTAAACAAGAAAATAGAAACAAACATAACACTCTTGCTTCCAAACAACATATGAGACTAGAAGTGAGTCCTAGTCATGCTTGCCATATGTCACCCCTGTTAGAGCACTGCTCGGTCGAACCCGCAAGCCTTGCTATCTCAAGCTTGTTTGTCAAGTTTAGTTTATCAAAACTATATACTTGATTTGTAGTCTACTTATATCTATGTCGGATTATGATAAAATGTGTACTTGAGCTTTAGCCTTCACGACGTTCATCGATTAAAGATGAAGATCTACTGAGGAGAGATTTGAGGAACTTCATCAACAAAAGGTATGTGGATACTAAAACTTATCTATCACTCATAAGTATATTATATTCTATCTTCTAATGAGACTAAGTCGTATAGCTATATAGACTTTTACATTATACACATTTGATATTTCTGTCAGAGCACTGCTCGGTCGAACTCGCATGCGTCGCTATCTAAAGCATGTTTGTCAATATTAGTGATCAAAACTATAAGTCTTTATTTCTAGTCTACTATTATCTAAGGCTCGGACTAGGATAGAAAGTGTAGTTGAGCTCTAGACTCCATGGAGATCATCATACAAATATGAAGAACTACTCAAGGAACTGGTGGAACTTCATCGACTAAAAGGTATGTGGATACTTGAACCTATCTATCACTCAAAAATCTATCTACTCTATCTCCTATCTTGATACAAAAGTCGTATTGCTATATAGACTATGATTATACACATTTGCTATTTCGAGCCGAGTTTATCTCGCTTATCTATTTCTCGAAATATGTGTTGGTAAGCTTTCACTTTGTCCAAGTTCATCTTTACTAGTGACGAAAGTCATATTAGTTTCAATTACTTGAAAATCGCTTTGACGAAAAATAGCTTGTGAACAAAAACTATATAACGTCCTCTAAGAATGTTTCAATGATTGAAATGAGAGTTTAGAATATAACCTTGAAAGTATATAAACATTGTGTGATAACTCATACGTGAGTAAGTCCTTATTCCTTGAAGCAAAGTATGCGTACTTTGCTGATCAGGAAAACCGGAACTAAAGTCCGCGTACCAGTACGCGCACTGTAGGAAGTTCACATCCCGTGAATTTCTGCTGGAGTTTGTGAACTGAAAACAAACTTATTTCGGGTACTTAAGCCCGTGTACCAGTATGCGTACTTAAGTGGGTTAGTTTCTAAAAACGATTATTCGTGAACTTAAACTTATATAAACTAAGGAATGCACACTTGCAAACCGTGGCTATAAAGTTCATGAATTGATTCGAGTGAATCAAATCATTTTTGCTTTGATTGTGTCTTATATACTTCTATCAGATCTAAGCAATTGAACAATTCTCTAACTAGTTCTCTTGAGTCATTTGAACTAGTTATGGTTAAGATGAATATGGTTGATATGAAAGTGCTCATATGGCTAACCATTTGGTTAACTACTGTTGAACCAACTAAATGTACATGTATGGGTATAGTTACACCAACCTAGATAAACGTGCATTTCATTTTTGTGTAACAAGCTAAGTTCGATCTAGCGGTTGAAAGATATTAGCTCGAATCTAATCATATTTTCATCTAACGGTGAATATTGAATGCTTTATTACCAAGCAAACATTGATTGAAAACCCGATTTGAAAAACTATATAAAGGAGAACTCTAGCAATTGGGAAACCTAATCTCCACACCTCTTGTGTGATACTAGTTGTATTAGCTAGAGTCGATTCTCCTTTAACCTTAGGTTTCTATCGAGACCCTGTAGGTTAACGACTTGAAGACTTCATTGGGATTGTGAAGTCAGACCCGACTATTTTCTCTGTAATTGCGTGATCTGATCTTGCTGTTTCAATCATATTCGAGTACAATCGTAAGATTGGATTGAGATTAATTTCTCCGATAGGAAAGATAGAAAAGTAGTCACAAACACCTTCATTTCATCGTTTGTGATTCCACAATATATTGTTTCGCTAGTCGATTAAAATTATTGTGAGGTGATTGATAATTCTAGGCTGTTCTTCGGGAATATAAGTCCGGGTTATCAATTGGTTCATGTTCACCTTGATTTATCAAAAGACGGAACAAAAACTCGCAGGTATTTCTGTGGGAGACAGATTTATCTATTACCGTAGACTTTTCTGTGTGATACAAATTTGTTTATTAAAGCCGTCGACTTTGGGTCGTAACAACTCTTATTTGTGGGTGAGATCAGCTAAGGGAATCAAGTGCGTAGTATCCTGCTAGGATCAGAGACGTAAGGAGCGCAACTGTACCTTGGATCAGTGTGAGATTGATTGGGGTTTAACTACAGTTCAGACTGAAGTTGGTTTGTAGTAGGCTAGTGTCTGTAGCGGCTTAATACAGTGTGGTGTTCAATCTGGACTAGGTACCGGGTTTTTTATGCATTTTTGGTTTCCTCGTTAACAAAACTTCTGGTGTCTGTGTTATTTCTTTTCCACATTATATTTTGTTATATAACTGAAATATCACAGGTTGTGCGTTGAATCGATCAATTGGGAAATCCAACCTTTGGTTGTTGATTAAAATTGATTGATCCTTGAACATTGGTCTTTGGTACCATTCAAGTGATTTCTCTTGTATTCAATTAGACTCGCAGATTCCTATTTGCTTGAGTAAGTATTTGAAAAAGTGGGGGTACAACAACCACACCTAATATTTCGCTTAGCAATCTGTATGGACAAACTCCAATATATTTTCTAGAGAATCAACTAGACAGTCAGACTCAATCTAGATAAAAAGTATATCAAAGAGTTTATATCTCAATCTCTCGATTTGATCTTTACTCAAGGAAATAGAAATCTGCGAGTCTTTATCAAAGAGAGATAACTTGGATGGTACCAAAGACCAATATCCAAGTGTCAATCAATTTAAATTAACAACCAAAAGGTCGGATATTCTAATTGATTGAATAACGCACAACCTGTGATATTTCAATTATATAACAAAAGTTTTTCATTCCTTAAACGAAAACGACATCTTCGCCCAGAATGTCCTTTATTTCCACAATAATAGCAGTTAAAGGAATTATTCTTAACCGTTCTCGTGTGAGTAGATTTGGAAGAAGTAGAATCCTTGTTTTTAGCCACATTACAAGATGCGAAAGTTTTTCACATGAAGAATTATCAACAACTTTAACGAAATTGATCTTACTAGTTTTTGGAGCGTCTATTCCTTTATAACCCAGACCACGCGTATCACGATGTTCTTTACATGCTCCAATCATAGAAGACAATTTTATAGAGCTAGAATTAAATCTTCTCAGACTCTCTTCCAGTGATTTCACTTTATCAAGAGCAGCTGCAAGGTCAGTCTCCAAGGATTTTTCTTTGGCAAGAAGACTGAGTTCTTTGTCATCAAAACATTTTTGTTAAGACTCATATCTTGCTTCAGCTTCTGCAAGTGTTTCTTTCAACACAAAGAGATTTCGGAGAAGATTATCACATTCAGACCTTTTTGTGCGTACATCTTTCTCACGATCTTTAACGATAGATTTTAGGAGATTATATCCTCCATCATATCCTTTAAAGAGTTTTATCAATTTTTTGTTTTCTTGACAAAGAGGAGTCATGTACTTACTCAAGAAAGTTGTTGACTTCTTTTCTTTCAAAGCATGGTCAAACAACTTGATATATTGAGAGACTTCCTCATCGATACTTTGTCCTTCTTCTGAATCACTGTCATCTGACAGTTCATCCAACTTCTCATCAAGAGATTTTTCCCAGTCGAATGCAGATTCAGTCAAGGAACATGAGATAGAGTTTTTCTCAGAAGTTTCAGGACTTTGAAGCTCACCCGAGAGTCTCCGAACTGATGTTGCGTTATCAGAGATAGTACTCTTGTCCATAGAGTCAAATTGCCACAAACACAGACTTTTGAGGTCTTAAACGTGTTTTCCTGCTCTGATACCAATTGAAAAAGTGGGGGTACAACAATCACACCCAATATTTCGCTTAGAAATCTGTATGGACAAACTCCAATATACTTTCTAGAGAATCAACTAGACAGTCAGACTAAATCTAGATAAAAGGTATATCAAAGAGTTTATATCTCAATCTCTCGATTTGATCTTTACTCAAGCAAATAGAAATCTGCGAGTCTTTATCAAAGAGAGATAACTTGGATGGTACCAAAGACCAATATCCAAGTATCAATCAATTTAAATCAACAACCAAAAGGTCGGATATTCTAATTGATTGAACAATGCACAACCTGTGATATATAAATTATATAACAAAATATAATGCGGAAAAGAAATAACACAGACACTAGAATTTTGTTAACGAGGAAACCGCAAATGCAGAAAAACCCTGGGACCTAGTCCAGATTGAACACACACTGTATTAAGCCTCTACAGACACTAGCCTACTCCAAACTAACTTCGGTCTGGACTTTAGTTGAACCCCAATCAATCTCACATTGATCCAAGGTACAGTTATGCTCCTACGTCTCTGATCCCAGCAGGATGCTACGTACTTGACTCCCTTAGATGATCTCACCCACAACTAAGAGTTGCTAAGACCCAAAGTCGAAGACTTTAATAAACATATCTGTATCGCACAGAAAAGTCTATGGTAATAGATAAATCCGTCTCCCACGAATTTACCTACGAGTTTTGTTCCGTCTTTTGATAAATCAAGGTGAACAAGAACCAATCGATAAACCAGACTTATATTCCCGAAGAACAGCCTAGTATTATCAATCACCTCACAATAATCCTAATCGACGCAACGAAAAAAGATATTGCGGAATCACAAATGATGAGACATAGTGTTTGTGATTACTTTTCTATCTTGCCTATCGGAGATATAAATCTCAAGCCAATTATTACAATTGTACTCGTAACGATAGAATATGCAAGATCTGATCACACAACTACAAGAAAAGTAGTATCGGTCTGGCTTCACAATCCCAATGAAGTCTTTAAGTCGTTAACCTGGTTTAGAAGAAGAAACCAAAGGTTAAAGGAGAATCGACTCTAGCTATGCAACTAGTATCACACGTAAGGTGTGGGGATTAGGTTTCCCAGTTTCTAGAGTTCTCCCTTATATAGTCTTTCAAATCAGGGTTTGCAATCAATGTTAGCTTGGTAACAAAGCATTCAATATTCACCGTTAGATGAAAACCTGATTAGATTCAAGCTAATATTTCTCAACCGTTGGATCGAAACCTTAGCTTGTTACAAACAAATGAAATGTCCAATTTTGGGTTCATGTAACCGTTCCCAAACATTAGCATTTGTTGGTTCAACAATAGTTAACCAAATGGTTAGCCATATGATCACTTTCATATCCACCATATTCTTCTTCACCATTACTAGTCCAAATGACTCAAATGAACTAGTTAGAGAGTTGTTCAATTGCTTAGATCTTATGTAACTACACAAGACATAATCGAAGTAAAAACGGTTTGATTCACTCGAATCGGTTCTTGAACATTATAGCCACGGTTTGCAAAAGCATTCCTTAGTTTATATAAATATGAGTTCAAGAACAACCAATTTTAGATATAACCTACTCAAGTTCGCGAACTTAAGCTCACGGAAGGAGTTCACAAACTCCAGCAGAAATTCTCGGGTCGAGAACTTCCGCCAGTTCGCGGACTTGGCTCACGCCACATTCCGTTTCTCTTGATCAACAAAGTTCGCAAAATTTGGTTCAAGGAATAAGGACTTATACATATATGTGTTTCCACAACAATGCTTATATCCTACCAATGGTTATGTATTCTAAACTCTCATTTCAATCATTGAAACATTCTTAGAGGACGTCATATAGTCGTTATTCACAGACCATTTTTCGTCAGAGCAATTTCCAAAGTGATTGAAACATAACATGACATTCGTCACTAGGTAAAGATGAATTTGGCTAAAGCGAAAGCTTACCAACACATATTTCGAGAAATAGATAGGCGATTTAAACTCGTCTCGAAATAGCAAATGTGTATAATCAAAGTCTATATATCAAAACGACTTTTATCTCAAGAATAAGAGATAGAGTAGATAGAATTTTGAGTGACAGATAAGTTCAAGTCTCCACATACCTTTTAGTCGATGAAGATCCACCAGTTCCTTGAGTAGTCCTTCGTCTTGTATGATGATTGTCATGGAGTCTTGAGCTCAACTACACTTTCTATCCTAGTCCGAGACCTTTAGCTATATAGGCTATTAATCAAGACTTATAGTTTTGATCACTAACATTGACAAACATGCTTGAGATAGCAACGCATGCGAGTTCGACCGAGCAATGCTCTAACAGTATTGAATCGAGAAAGTGAGATATAACTCTTTGATATACTTTTAATAAAATTGAGCCTGACTGTCTAGTTGATTCTCTTAAAAGTATATTGGAGTTAGTCCATACGGATTGCTACGCGAAATATTGGGTGTGGTTGTTAGACCCTCGCTTTTTCAATTGGTATCAGAGCAGGAAAACACGTTTAAAGACCTTATAAGTATGTGTTTGTAGCGATCTGACTCTATGGACAAGAGTACTATCTCTGATAAACGCATCACCAAAATGAAAAGTTATGTCTCGACTGTATTTATTAAAGAGAAAGATTCGTCAATCTCAAATATAGACGAACCTAGTATTCTGACGAGACAGACAGACACTGACATGTGTTATTCCGATTACCCTTCAAAAGAGTCTATCTCTATTAATGAAAGGGAAACAACTGAAGAGAGTGAACTGATTCTAAATCTTGTTAGAATCCAAGCTGATAGGTTTAATCGGTTGAAAAATCATGTCAATGATCTTCTTGGTGTAATAAGAGACTGTAAATCCAAAGAAAATACTGAAGATCATTCTTCATGTATGTTACTTGAGGAGAGCCTCAAAAAGGATGCTTTGGAAATTGAACATCGCTCGAGTAAACTCTCAATTCAGGGATGCTCTAAGCATTCTAATATACTAAGTACTTCTACCACAACTGAAGGAGTTTCAGTTCTAGAAGTAACACCAAAATCCCTTCCTATTGGAAAAGATGTGTTGGTCACCTCCTCTAATCAAGGTTGTTCCACATCACATGGAAGGAAGAAATATCCAAACGAGGTTGTTAAGACTTCATTATCTAATCACTCTGGTGATCAGAAAGTATCTTTCTTTTGCAAGGCAAAAGGTTCTGTTAAACAAAAGGGAATCTCTAGGTTGAATACAAATTCCTTTGTTCAACTTCAACACACCTTAGATTTAATTCTCAAAGGTGTAACTTACATTCATATGTCTAAACCAATTGGTTTTCGTACTTACCCTGTATATGCTACCAGGAAAGTCTCAGAAGCAGAACACATGTCTTAACAAAAATCGTCTAAGGAAGATCAAGTTTTTTCTTCTGTTAAAAGAGGAGATAACGTTATCTTTGATGTGAACAAAATTCCAGGAGAAAGGAACAAAAATGATGACATGGGAAATAACCCGAAGGAGATAATTGAAGGTTATAAAGAAATTGTCAACAAGTTGTCAACCGCCTCAAATCAAAATTCTTCTGGTAAGAACTCAAACCTTGTCTCGTATTATGATGACAGTAAGTTTTATGATAATTTCTCACATCAAAAAGAATTCTTTCCTAGATTCAAAAGGAAAAAGAGACCCAACCGTAAACACAGTTCATTTAATGAGCTTAGAGCTCATACTTGTGTCAATTAATCACAAGGATCGAAAACTTACTCATAAAAATCATGTTGAGTAAGATGTGTTAATAATCAGGTATACTGTTGGCGAAATTTTTTTCTGTTTAGTTGAGCTATTTTCTTATCATCCATAGCTAAACTAGTGTCTGCAGTCAACTTTGCTAAAAGTTTTGATTGTCTCTGATGTCGTTCTTCTTTTGTTTTTGTTGCAACTATGTTGTATGCTCTAAAATTATTTGTCTATGGAGATATAAAATTCATTGAGCCAAAAATCTTGTGATATTTTTCACATAGCAGAAATTTTGTCTTGTCGTAAAAAATACGACCGGTTGCGTACCTTTGTTGTTGGGTCAATATTGTGTTCGTACGAGTACCCATGTTACTGTCACGAATCAATTTTAAGAAACCCTAAAAGTTACATTCCCTAAGAAACCATTTAAATACCAAAACCCTTGAGTCTCATACGCATACTCTCGGTTTTTTTTTTTTTTTTTCAAGAATGTCTCTTCTAACTCTAGCGGTTTTACAAAAGGGTTTTTTGACAAAGGTATTGGTTTCGAGTCCAAGGGAAGGAAGAAAAGAACCCTAGTAGAAGATGATCATCCTAATGCCTCATGTTACTATGCTTATACACATCAGGATGTTGAGAATGAGGATATGGTCTCTGCTGAAGTGGTTCATGATTTTCTTAAATATCTTGAGGAAGCAAAACTGCAGCTCGTTGATACTTTGAAGAGTCTGGATGTGTTAAGAACTGAGTTGAAAAAGGTTACTTCTGACCTTGGTCTCATAAAGACACATGTTAAAGATCTTCTCAATGAGGATATCTTCTCTGAAGAAGCAGTAGATGTTGTCAATCACTAGTTCAAAGACCTCAAGGCTCGTGAGGATTCCGAAACATCTATTTGATTTCAGTTCGTGTTCGGTTTTGATGATTAAAGTGTCTGTCCTTGTTCTTTAGCTTTTTGATTTTATTTTGTCTGGGAAATCTTCATATGAGAATTTTATTCTTGTGTTTTTAGGAAGAATAACTAGAGTTTGGAATAACCATTATTGTGATTACACATAGCAATATCCAATGTTTTCATCTTCATTGTTTTTAGGTTTATTTGTTTAAATTCTAAAATTGTTTGGAAGATGATTTTTGCAGTATTAATCTTTATGTTTCATATATTGCAATTTGTTATGGGATATGTGTGTTTGCGTCCATGAACAATGATTGTCCCATACTTTGTCAAAAGTTAAGTCTTTCACATGTCGATATGCAAGTATTAATAAAAGAATGAATGAACTTTTGACATTACAAAAGTTAAGCCTATTGTATGTTATTATGCAAATATTGATGGAAGATAGGATGAACTTTTGTTTATGAGGATTATGTCTATTGTATGTCATTGTGCAAATAGTGATGGAAAATAGAATGAATCCTTGTCTATTCCGCAGTATTGATCTTCCCTGATCCATTTTTTTATGTATATACTTCGCGGCTCCATAAGTTCTCTTATGTTGAGTATTTTCAATTAAATTAGTCATGGGTTTTCTTGTGGTTAATTTAATTGAGTATTTTGGATTCAAATTCATACTCGTATGTGATTTGTTATGTCCAAAGAAATCCTTCTTTTCTTGTGAAAGTAAGGTCGCTCTTGTTGTTCTTTCGGGAATGACATTTTATGGGGGAGAGTTCTTAATTGAACTTGTGCTTAATTGCCAAATCTTTGTGGGGAGTGCGGTTGTGAAATATTATATGGGTTATCTTGTATCTTTATAAACTCCTTGATGAATGCATTTAGCTTCGGCTATATGATGGCATCTCAAAAGTTGATATGTGCTTTCTTTTGGTCATGAAATGTCTCTGTGGAAATTTCATTAGGATCCCACTAGTTTTCGTACCTTTGCCAATTTTATTGAAAAAAAGGGGCAGAATTAATGTGTAGTTCACACTATTAATACATATGGTTTTTGGATCATTATGTAAGGGGGAGTGGTTTCCATGTGAGATGGAGTATTGACTAAGGGGGAGTGATACATATCACTATAGTATTGTTGTCGAAGTTGTGATACAATTGAACTTTGATGTTGTGTAATAATACTATGACAGTGTGTAACAATGATTGAGAACTCTTGTTTTCTCATTGTTATAGCTACGGATTTTCAACAACGATGATGCTAAACTTACAACCTTTGGAATCATTGGAGTACTTGGAAGTGACGAAGATTTCGAGTAATGTTGAAGAACCAAGGAGATCATGAATGTGGAAGAGAAGCTACAAAAGTTTTTTTTTTTTTTTTATTCCATATGTATTGATAGTTTTGTCACTAAAACTGACAAAGGGGGAGATTGTTAGAGCATTGCTCGGTCAAACTCGCATGTGTTGCTATCTCAAGCATGTTTGTCAATATTAGTGATCATAAATATAAGTCTTAATTTCTAGTTTACTATTAGCTAAGTCTCGGAATAGGATAGAAAGTGTAGTTGAGCTCTAGACTCCACGGAGATCATCATACAAAGACAAAGAACTACTCAAGGAACTGGTGGAACTTCATCGACTAAAAGGTATATGGAGACTTGAACCTATCTATCACTCAAAAGTTTATCTACTCTATCTCTTATGTTGAGACAAAATTCGTATTGCTATATAGACTATGATTATACACATTTACTATTTCGAACCGAGTTTATCTCGCTTATTTATTTCTCGAAATATATGTTGGTAAGCTTTCGCTTTGGCGAAGTTCATCTTTACTAGTGACGAAAGTCATATTAGTTTCATTTACTTGAAAATCGCTTTGACGAAAAATAGCTTGTGAACAACAACTATATAACGTCCTCTAAGAATGTTTCAATGATTGAAATGAGAGTTTAGAATACAACCTTGAAAGGATATAAATTGTGTGATAACTCATAAGTGTGTAAGTCCTTATTCCTTGAACCAAAGTATGCGTACTTTGCTGATCAAGAAAACCGGCACTAAAGTCCGCGTACCAATACGTGCACTTTCGAAAGTTCACATCCCATGAATTTCTGGTGGAGTTTGTGAACTGAAAACAAACTTATTCCGGGTACTTAAGTCTGCGTATCGGTATGTGTACTTAAGTGGGTTAGTTTCTAAAAACGATTATTCATGAACTTAAACTTATATAAACTAAGGAATGCATACTTGAAAACCGTGGCTATAAAGTTCATGAATTGATTTGAGTGAATTAATTCGTTTTTGCTTCGATTGTGTCTTATATACTTCTATGAGATCTAAGCAATTGAACAACTCTCTAACTAGTTCTCTTGAGTCATTTGAACTAGTTATGGTTAAGATGAATATGGTTGATATGAAAGTGCTCATATGGCTAACCATTTGGTTAACTACTGTTGAACCAACTAAATGTACATGTCTGGGTACGGTTACACAAACCTAGATAAACGTGCATTTCATTTGTGTGTAACAAGCTAAGTTCGATCTAACGGTTGAAAGATATTAGATTGAATCTAATCAGGTTTTCATCTAACGGTGAATATTTCATGCTTTTTTACTAAGATAACATTGATCGCAAACCCTGATTTGAAAGACTATATAAAGGAGAACTCTAGAAACTGGGAAACCTAATCCCCACACCTCATGTGTGATACTAGTTGTATTATCTATAGTCGATTCTCCTTTAACCTTAGATTTTAATCGAGACCATGTAGGTTACGACTTGAAGACTTCATTGGGATTGTGAATCTAGACCCAACGATTTTCACTGTAGTTGCGTGATATGATCTTGCTATTTCTATCGTATTTGAGTACAATCGTAAGATTGGATTGAGATTAATTTCTCCGATAGGCAAGATAAAAAAGTAGTCACAAACACCTTCGTATCATCGTTTGTAATTCCACAATATCTTGTTTCGCTAGTCAATTAAGATTATTGTGAGGTGATTGATAGGATGTTCTTCGGGAATATAAGTCCGGGTTATCAATTGGTTCATGTTCACCTTGATTTATCAAAAGACGGAACAAAAACTCGCAGATATTTCTGTGGGAGACAGATTTATCTATTACCGTAGACTTTTCTGTGTGATATAGATTTGTTTATTAAAGTCTTCGACTTTGGGTCGTAGCAACTCTTAGTTGTGGGTGGGATCAGCTAAGGGAATCAAGCGCGTAGTATCCTGATGGGATCAGAGACGTAAGGAGCGCAACTGTACCTTGGATCAGTGTGATATTGATTGGGGTTCAAATACAGTCCAGACCGAAGTTAGTTTGTAGTAGGCTAGTGTCTGTAGCGGCTTAATACAGTGTGGTGTTTAATCTGGACTAGGTCCCGGGGTTTTTCTGCATTTGCGATTTCCTCGTTAACAAAACTTCTGGTGTTTGTGTTATTTTTTTTCCGCATTATATTTTGTTATGTAATTGAAATATCACAGGTTGTGCGTTGAATCGATCAATTGGGAAATCCAACCTTTGGTTGTTGATTGAAATTGATTGATCCTTGAACATTGGTCTTTGGTACCGTTCAAGTGATTTATCTTGTATTCAATTAGCCTCGCATATTCCTATTTGCTTGAGTAAGTATTGAATCGAGAAAGTGAGATATAACTCTTTTTTATACTTTTAATAAGATTGAGTCTGACTGTCTAGTTGATTCTCTTAAAAGTATATTGGAGTTAGTCCATACAGATTCCTAAGAGAAATATTGGGTGTGGTTGTTAGACCCCCGCTTTTTCAATTTCGAGTTGAGTTTATCTCGCTTATCTGTTCCTCGAAATATGTGTTGGAAGCTTTTTGCTTTAACTATGTTTGCGTACCTAGTATGCGAACGGTTTTACCTGTAAAGGTCCGGGAACCTTGCTTGCGTACCTAGTATACGAACAGTTTCACCCGAGTTGGGTCCGAAAGGCTGTTTGCGTACCTGGTTTGCGAAAGGCTGGACAAGGCCAAGGTCTGGAGCTGTTGTTTGCATACCTGGTTTGCGAACACAGTGGTTAAGTTCTAAAATTGGTTAAGTATGATTCCCATACTCATGAACTAAAAACATTTATGAATTAAGGAATACAATCCTTGCAAACCATGGCTTAATGTTCATGAATTGATTCGTGTATAAGTACTTTGTACAATTACGAATCAATCCAATTTTGTTTCAATTTGTTCATATATATTTCTATGAGATAGTGAACAATTGAACAACTCTATTTGAAACACAATTAGATTCATTTCATTATTTTTCATGATTGATTGATCATCATATTTGATTTAGAAGTGTTAGATGAATGTGGTTAAGACAAAAGTGTTCATATAGATAACTTCGGTTAACTGTTATTGAGCCAACTCAATATACACGTTTAGGTACGGTTACCCATATCTAAATGAAGGTATATTTCATTTGTGTGTAACAAGCTAAGACCATCTAACAGTGGAGATTGATTGCTTTATTATTAAACAGACTTAGCTTGAACCTTTAATTAGGATTTCATCTAACGGTGAATATTGAATGCTATGATACTTAACTATCTGAGCTTTGATTGTAAGCAACCCTGATTTGAAAGGATATATAAGGGAGAACTCTAGCAACTGGAAAACCTAATCACGGATTTTTCTTGTGTCCTAGCTGCAAACTAGAGTCGATTCTCCTTTAACCTAGGTTTTTCCAAAACCATATTAGGTTGACGACTTGAACACTTCATTTGGGATTCGTGAAGCCAGATCCAACTATTTTCTCTGTAATTGCGTATTCTGATCTTACTTGTTCTATCATGTTGAGCACTATCTTCTCTAAGATTTGCTCGAGATTTATCTCCGATAGGTAAGATATAAAAAGTAATCACAACAGTTCTTCGTCTCAGAATTTTGTGATTTTCTATTAATCAGTTGGGTTATTGTGAGATGACTGATATTTCTAAGCTTCTCTTCGGGACTATAAGACCGGATTATCAATTGGTTCCCGTTCACCTTGATTTATCAAAAGACGGAACAAAAATCGAATAGAGAATAGACATATTTGTGGGAGATAGATTTGTTTATAAGTCTCTGACTTTGGATCGTATCAACTCTTAGTTGTGGGTGAGATAAGCTAAAGGAATCAAGTGCACAGAATCCGGCGTGGTTCTAGAGGCGTAAGGAACGCGACTGCACTCTAATCGGTGTGAGACTTGGTTAGGGCTAAACTAATATTCAGTATGAAGTTAACTTGTAGTAGGCTAGAGTCTGTAGCGGCTTAATACAGTGTGGTGTTCAAATCTGGACTAGGTCCCGGGGTTTTTCTACATTTGCGGTTTCCTCGTTAACAAATTTATGGTATCTGTCTTATTTCTTTTTTGCATTATATTTGTTTATATAATTGAAATATCACAGGTTGTGCGTAGTTCAATCAGTTGATAAATCTAACCTTGATTGTTGGATTGAACTTGATTGACACTTGGGCATTGGTCCTTGGTACCGTCCAAGTCATGTCTCATATCAATCAGGCTCACGGATTTCTATCTGTTCGATTTGTTGATTGTGTTGAGAAATAGAGATAAAACTCTTTGATATATTTCTTGATTGAGTCTCATTTTTAAGTTGGTGCTCTCAGAATTATATTGGGGTTTAGTCCATACAAATTGTCGAACGACTTATCGAGTGTGGTTGTTATACCCCCGAAATTTCAACTCCAACCTTTCCATCATGAGTTGGAGGACATCTCACGTCTACGTTGGACACCTCATAGGGCATGTCAAGCTAATGGACATGTCATGTTAATATTTAACCTTATCTAGTATTAACCTTAAGCTAGTCTTTACTGCATGATTAAACCATAAATATGCCTTAAAAAAATAAAGATTAACTTACACTAAACATGCATTAGCTTAGTCTAAAAATGATAAATTCGCAAACCATAAAAAGTCTCATGCCATCAACTTTCTCGTATGAAATATAAGTCTAGTTTTAAATTTGTATAATTCAAGTGCTCAGGATTTCACTGAACCTTCATAACACTTTGCTATCTTTAACCCTAATACATTGAACTTCCTCGTTAGCCACCATGGATAGTCATAAATGTGCCATTTCAGAAAATGGCTCTACGATATAATATTAATTCATTTTATCAATTTCTACATCTTAGGATTAGAGCATGAATGTGTTGCGATTTCATCCTTGTGTTATAAAGTATTTAGGAACTATACTTATATCTATGGCGGGACAATATAACAGGAGCCTATACAGTTTTCTGAGCCATAATTTAGCAAGTCCTAACGTTGTACGATCATTGGTGTTCATATTTACACTTATCCTATTTAGAGTTGGTTTCCTTCAAAATTATACAGTTAATTCCATGTTAATAGTGTTATTTATTTGCAAATATTTTCCATTCAAATGCAGACATGAGACCTCAATTCATTGATGTGCACCCTTAACTCTGCACAAGTAATTCATCAAACAAATAACAACAAAAAATTACCATATTTTTTTTTTGTAATTGATAATAGGAAGAAAAGCAACATAATTACAAGTGTGCAGCAAGCTGCACATTACATCGAGCCAGTACTTTGGGAGATGTTGAGTATAACCTTGTGTTGCTATACTAACAATGTCTTTAAAATACTTGAAATTCAATTCCTCTAATAATCTCGTCTATAATGCAGTTTTCTTTCCAACAAGTAGTTCTGGTAGTATCTCTCATTGCTCTATTGATATTCTTATTGTCAATAACTATATTTTTAAAAATATTTGTATACCTCAAAGCGTCCGTGGCAACTGGATTTTCTCTTTCATCTCTGGAGTAGGATATGATGGAGTAGCTTCTCCTACTACTGTTGATACCTGTAAGTATTTATCCATAGACTAATCCCTATAAGCTCATTGTTTTTCATAGCAAGATAGATAATAAAAAGTAATATAACTATTTTTGATTCCTGGTTGTGTAGTTGCTACCTAGCAAGAAACATAGAAATTCATATGATTCATTATTTAGTCTAGTATCTAGTATGGATTGAATTAGGTTTATCATATTGGAAAGGGTATCATTTTTGCAAGGAAAAACGGTGATTTGAAGAGCTAGGAAGAAATTGAGTTTAGACGAGGTGGCTCTTATTACAGATTCCATTTTCTCTCAAGTTACTAATAAGAGTAGGAGAATTAGAGTTCGAAGATTTTCGAGGGTCTATAGTTATATAATTTCCTGGAATCCACGGTTCTTTCAAGATGTTAATAGAAGTACCATTTACCATTCCCCAGATATAGTGGTTTTAGATAAGCTTAATACATTATATTCTCATTTACAAGTTCAATATGAACCAATATTATAGGAAGAATGTGAGGGATTAGATAAAGGAAAATACTTAGCTTTCGTATACTTGGCCATAGATAGTTAGGTTGATGGAAAAATCTCCATGTTATGAGAGACAAACTTCATTTCCTCGTATTCTTCAAGCCATTTCCACTATTTTTTTTATGTCTTTATACACATTTTACCAATGCCTCATATAAACCCCTTTATTTTTACCATCTTTGCTCCACTGATCGTCCCTCATAAGACTGCTCTTTTAGTAATAGTAGTAGGAAGTATGAAGGATGACATAGTTTACACATGGATAGTTTTCAACACAATTTTATCATGACATTCTTAAAGGTTTTTACTTCTTCAATATTTCAGTATGTTTTCCAAATTATCAACTTCTTATTCGAAAGAATCAATCTTACACTTATTAGTGAAAATAGGGGATCTTAAATATCTATTGTTTATGGAGATTTTCTTCACGTGAAGGATATTGACAATGTCATTAGCCATAATGTTTGAGACTTTAAAAGAGAAGATAAATGCTAGACTTATGTAAATTTGTTCATTTGGCTAAAAGAGTTACCATAGAAGATTAAAATATCAATAGGTATCTTTCTCTGTTTAATGGTAACTTTGGAAAAAATTAATCAATCACCAATAAAGAGTAGATGGCTTATCAGAGGGCTCTTGTGGGACTTTGGAACCAAAAAATAAAACCCAAAGGTTTAACATCAGAGGGGTTCTAGAGAAGGATTCCATATAGAGGATAAAGAGATAAGGTGACAGAGGATCACCCTGCCTCATACCTCTAGTTGGTTTGAAGAAGTCAATGACTGCCGCTTCTGAGGATATCAAATGAGCTAGTACTGATTCCCTGGTGAATGAGGTTATACCATTCCTTAAAAAACCCTATTTTCTCTAAGATGATCATGAGAATACTCCATTGTACTCTAACAATGACTTTTTCCATTCTAGCTTTGAACCCATGAAGCCCACTTTAAATTTTTTTCCTCTCTCATAGCATGAATGACTTCATGAGACACAAGAATATTGTCAGATATTTTTCTTTGGTTTACAAAAGCAGATTGATAAATAGAGATGACAAAAGGCAAAGAGGTTTCATTCTTTTAGCTATCACTTTAGAGATTATTTTGTACACTATATCATACATGCTGATAGGTCTGTAATCCCTAGGAGTTGAAGGGTGTTGAATTTTAGGTATTAAAGAAATGAAAGTTTTGAAGTTTTGTTCAACTGTTTAAGCATGTAGCCACTAGAAAAGAAGGAGTTTATAGTGTTGCAGACGTCACTACTCATTAGCTCCCAGTTCTTTTGAAAGAAGCAAGCATGGAATCCATCACGACCAGCACTAGCATTTGATGGTATACTAAATTTTTTTTGTTTTGATTTCTTCCATGTTAAGTCTCAACAGAAGATTGGTTAAGGGTTGTTCCAAATGCGAGGTGAGGCAGTTACTGAGAAAATCTCTTCCTTCAACTCACTCAATGTCAGAATTATAATGTCCAATAATATTGTATCAGAGCTACGAATTTATTTGATATGGATATCAAAGCTATTGTATCACATTCTTGAGGGTATCATTCATATGGATATAGCTAGTATTCTCGTGCCTCAAAGCTATGAATTCTTTTTTCCTTTGATTTTGAGCATCTCCTCCTCATAATTATAGAGCTTGAAAAGGTCAGGTTTGGTTTGAGGATGAGATGATCATTGAGCTTGATAGAATCGGAAGAGAGAAAATCTTTTAAGATGAGGTTAAGGTTGTTGATATCAGACTGGATGTTTTGTATTGATGAATCCGTTGTACTGATTCAAATTTACAGTTTTCCAAACTTTTAAATGTTGTGGCGGATTTCCAACATTGCACCCCTTAGTTATTTTCATACTTACGTTGATGTAGCTCCAAATTTACAGTTTCTACTGAGGAGCCGAACCAGCTGAATTCCTTTGTGGAGTCAAGCTATGGTTGAGATTTAATCTCCAATCCCGCAAGAGTGAACAATAAATGTTGACAAATTAATGGCCAAGATAGCCTGATTGATTTCATGCTCCCACAAGCCTAAATAAGTTGAAATTGCTTTCCTATTGTTGTTCTCCATACCAACAATGAGAATACAAATTCCAATGAATTATCCGACTGGAATCTTTTCTTTGATATTTGTGCTTCATTTTCTTTTGCAACCCCTTTCTCTCTACTTGGCATTAATTATTTTTAGCGTTTTAATTCTATATTATTTTTAGCGTGTTAATTACCATGAGGTGCTCACGAGAGTCCAATTCTGTTCACACTCTTCTAACGAGTGTATATTTCACATATTCTTCTGAGTGGTTGATTATTTAACTGATGATTCCTTTACCCTCCATGTTTAGGATCACGACCCTTGTTACATAATTTCCTATATTAAATCAAGGATAGAGATTGAAATGTGAAATATACACTCGTTAAGGAGTGTGACGAATTCGCACTCCAAAACTCGGGGTGTGGGTTTTACCCTAAATAGCCAAGAAAAAGATAGATAGCCTAAATTCGTAACCCGTCATATTATGGTCAATCCAAGACCGCATTTTTCTATCATCCAAGGAAACTGTTTGTGTTCTAAATTAAGAGTTTTAACAGCTCCCTATAAATTGACCTGAACTTCTTCTCAACAAGCAACAGTCATTTAACCCTCCAAAAAAAAAAAAAAGATTCATCAATCAAAACCAAAACATTTATAGATCTCAGCTCCTCAGCAGTATCAATCTTGAGAAAATGGCAGGAAAAATGATTGCTATTGTGATGTTGGTGGCCGTGGTAATGAGTTTTACTTCGGCTGTTGTCGTTGAGGCAGACGCATATTATGATCATTGTTACAACGAAGTTTGCTTGCCCCAGTGCAAGAGGCAATATAGCGAAAAGTTCGGAAATGCGAATTGTCCACCTGCTTGCGATGAATTCTGCAATAATCATGAATTGGATCGTAAACAGGGATTCGACCCTAAGAAATTCCAGAAATACGTGGATAAATTTTAGATCTCCATCTCATATGATTGGTTCCCATCCATTAATACTTTAGGTGGACGGAGGTGACTGACTTACTCATGGTGATACATTCTATTTTGCCCTCGGAGGGGATGAATTTAATATGAGAGCCTCATCAAACAGTTCAAAGTTAAATTTATATTATTAATTGCAAATTAATATTTTTGCTTGTTAAATAAATGTAATCAACCCCTACACATTGCATTTCATTGTGTGATGCGTGTTGCGTGTTCTTGTAACATCAATATTTGTTAATCAAATGATATATGAGAATTTTAAGTGTAACTCAATTTCTCAGGATTTTACTGTCCCACAAGGTTACTTTCCTCTCTGTAACCGGAGGCTTCTTCATCCAGTAGCATATCTAACTTCCCCTGGAAATAACTCTAGTGCCGAGGTTTAAACATTTATCTTGGGGAAAGCTGAAGGAGAATCTGACTTAGGGTCAATATGAGGGGCTAGTAAAAATTCTTAAAGCCTTTCTAGCTACTGTCACAACTACTGTTTTCTCTACGGGACTTCAAAATCTAACTTTATGCTGTGTGCATCACCGTCGCCATTACAACTTCTAATATGAAGGCGATCTGGCGATGAATAGCGTTAAGATCGTTGATAAGAAGATGTAACGGACGGTAACCTCTATAATTTCCATGGTCTTGGAATAGCCAAGCTTAATCCGTATGTTGCAGGATTAACAATGGATGGAGATGCAGTGTCAACCCCATATGGAGCTTGTAAATAATTTCCATCTCCAGCTACGTAGATGAATGTAAAATAGTTCTATTCCCTGGACATGAGATCGGGTTTACTGATAAAATCTAAAAGCTATAGACGCTGCATTGTTTTTTCTTTGGTTGCTCCTAAGGTTGTGCAATTCAATTTCGGCATGATTGAGCAAACCACTAATGGCTGTGATGTACCTTCTGCCTAATTGCACCTGTTTTCTCATCTTTTCCTACAATAAAACTAGCCTTCAATCAGATTCAGATAGTTGAAAAATAAAAAAAATAGTTGGCTCTTTCAAAGCATAATTATTAACAAATGCCAAGGTTTGCATAAAAATAAAAACAGAGATTAACAAATTTGCAACTGTAATTTTCATTAAAATGCAATTTACATGTTTCATATCTGTTTCTTCAAATTTAACCCTCTATCATAACTCAATTCAGTCAACTTAGGATTTCCACAGATTTTACCTAGAACACCAGCAGTCAGAATTGTTTGGGATCAACAAATTAATAAAATACAAATTTCTAACATCAGTCGCATTCTATCTTTTCGCAGCATTGCTAATTTCCATGTGTACATAGAATTTTCAGTTTTAAAACCTTTTTCACCACTTTAATTTTCTCCTGGCGGAAATGTCATGATAACTTCATGCATCTTGTTTTCAGAAAGGCATAAATTGCTACCCTCTGAAACTTGATGTAGAATTTATAAATCTCTGTGCAGCATCTTCACTAAGTTCACTGAAGACCTGAAAGTAATTGAGGTTGCACGAGGTCAACCCATGTATGTGTTTAACAAACGGAAAGCCCATGAGAGGGAGCCAAATACGAAAAAGAAATTGTAGGATAATGAGAGCACAACAAGCACACTTACAAGTTTTTTGTAAATGGTTTGGAAAGCCTTGCAGAATTTCTCAGCAGATTCTGGACCAACCTAGCAAAAAAAAATGAAGAGATCATGTTCACAATTTCATACTATACTTCTTTTTACTCAATCCTTTTTTTTTGTTTTTTTATTTGCAATATGTACTTCACCTAGACCAATAAATTATGATTAATATAAACTTGGAGAGATTTCCACTTTAATCAGCAAAAAAACGGGAGAAGAACTATTTGAATGGTGAATGTTAGTTAACCATTCACTGAAACTCGTATTCAAATAACTTGGACAACAAACGCTTGAGAATCAAGAAATCTTGATGTAAACAGAGCAAAAAACTTAGAAATTTGTAACTTCTGATCAGAATAGGGGTTGGAAGCAGAATTCTGCGGTCCACCTAAATCATCTATGCCAAACTTTTCGTCTTATTTCTTTTTTCTTTGTAAGAACTTATCACAAGTTTAGTTACCGGAACTATTTTGTGGGTTGACGGGGGGTATAAATATGTGAAGGTACTTCAACCCGGCGAAGAGCAACAAAAGTTATGGGTATAACATATGGTAAGGAGCATTCCACTGAATCAGTTTACAAGATACAATTGATACCAATCAGTCTTTTCTATCCTATTTTCTGAGGGCGTATGCATGTGGAGACTTGCTAAAATAGCCTGCTGATGCTCATAAAAGTTTTGAAAGATGGTTAATTTCAAAATAAGAAACACACTACCTTCTTCTCTGCTGCCAATTTTAATTTCTCCCAAAACGCATCTGTTAGAAGAAGAAAACCACAGTATCAGCATAAACTTATTTCTACAAGAGGATTAGGTGCTATAGTGGCTCTATACCACGCAGCCCCATAAATGTAATCATACACAACAATACACCTTTAAATTATTTTCATAACGAAGTCTGCAATTGTATAAAATCGAGCCTTTACATCATCAATATCTCCTAAATCAGAAAAATTAGATAACTCGCTAATGTTCATTTAGGGTGTTTGACACTACTATACAAGTGAAAAAAAAAATAAGATAAATATCAATACAGATTTCAGAATGTGGTCATAACGTATCTCTTTGATGTGTTGGAAAACCAATTCTTTGACTTGGATCATTTCCAACAAGAGGATAATGGATTTAAGACATAAATCATATGAGGCTAAACTGTAGCTGTGTGTGTACAGATTAAACTCTAGAGATAAATGACTAAGAATAATGCAGTTTGCTTTCTGTGATAGGATGAGATCGTACATACCTTGATGGTTAATCCCTAAAACCTCAGTTTCTCTTGTATTCTCTTCATCCAAATCCCAATTATTCCGCCATTCAGTCAGCTGCGGCCATAAGAGTAAACAATAACACATATAACTCCATAAGTTGAGTCTAACAGTAAAAATCTGAAACAATAATATGTATTAGCAATTCTACCTCATCCTGTGTTGTCTGAGAAGTTGATTCCTTTGAATCTGAGTCTGGCTGCAATTATAGTGTGTTTTTAGAAATCACATATACCAATAGATAAGTATATAATCATACAACAGTCACTTACTGTTAATGTTCAACGGCTTCACGATATCAAATTAAACTAAAGAAGCTCACCAATAATACCAGAGAACAGTGTATTCTATGCTCTAGTCTCTACTTACTTACTTTTAGCATAAGTATAAACAAAAAAAATCTTTTAGCATTCAAAGGTTTTGGACTTGTGCATATCTAAAGGGTAAAATCATCCATAGTTTGGTTATGTGATCTAGGTTCTATCCTTCGGTAACAAAATGACTTAGGATCTGCCTATGGATAAATAAAAAACAAAAAGGAAAAGATTGAAACTTGAGTACAGAATGTAGTTACAAGAACAAGGTTCTCCATTTCATTAAAATCCACATTTCCCGTAAACATAAACTGATTAGAGGTTTAGAACTTTCAAGATCGCAATTTTAAACTACAAACATAAAAAGCCTACTCGTGATCAATTATGATCGAACAAATGTGGACAAGAATAAACTACAAAGCTTCTCTCTGTAATGCAGTTTTTCGTTTAACTTCGACAATCCAACATTACAAAAATAAAATCAAACCAAAAACAGTGTTATGTAAAACTGATAAGAGAGTTAGCTGGAGCAATGCCTTCACGGCTTTGCCCATCATTCTTTAGGGATCTGAATTTTACCCTTTTTGTGTTTCAAACTTACTAATTTTGAAACAATTGGGTTAATGTATCAACCAAACCTAGAAAGGGATTTTTTTTGCTTTTCCTCTCTTCAATGTATCAACCAAACCTAGAAATATGTAACTAATCTGGCTATGAACAAAAAGCTGAAAGTTACAAAGAAACATCGTTTTCATTCCTAAGTTTGTTACACCAAATAAAACTCAGAACAGATTCAGAAATAAAAACCTAATTAGATACACCTTTTTACCTACTCAAATTTTGAATTTTTTCCCCACTATATGTTCTTGGAAACCTATGAATATCCATTGAACTAATTAATTAGTTAGTGAGGATTGTAACCTAGATTGAAATTTGACAATCCAAAACAAAAAGTTATTACAAAAAGAAGTATCTAAATTAGGTTAAAAGACATGAGAACAAAGACAGATAGATATATACTTACATGGTAATCACGAGAACGAACAACAGGGAAGAGATCCAGAAGGCGCTTAAACTCATTCTCATCCATGGTTTCTTTTTCGTTCTTCTTTTTGCTGTCTGGTGCTTCAGACCCTCTGTACTTTATTAATGAGGTTAATGTTTGGAAATAATGTTTTGATTGGCTGCAAGGTTACTCTTGCCCGGGTCTGCATATTTCGGGTTTCAAATCTTGAAATATGGAGTAAAATATGTTTTCACTAGCTTACTCGGGATAACTAGGTTTTGAAATAGCAATGATTACACATAGTTATTGCCAACAATTTTCATCTGGCAATGTTTTAGATTTATTTATTTAAATTGTAAGTTATTTGCAAAATGATTTTACAGTATTAATCTTTATTGGTTTTATATATTGCAAAAAAAATTATGGGATATGTATGTTTGCGTCCGTGAACTATGATTGTCCCATATATGTCAAAAGTTAAGTTTATTATGTCTTTATGCAACGGAAAATGGGTCATTTATCCAAATATTTTTAAAACCTGGTTCAAATGGACGAGTAAAAATTAGTATGGGTGAAATGGACACCAAAAAAATAGCAAGGATGAAACTGGATTCGTCCTGACTTTAACTTAAAAAATAGCAAGGATGAAACTGGATGCATCCTGATGTAAATTAAAAATAAGAAAAAGTATTTGAAAATTGGTAGGATGAAACTGTTTACATCCTGACTATTTTTACATTTTTGTCCATTTAAACAGTATCAAAATCTAAGTGTCCTTTTCACCAAGGAATTGTTGATTTTGGTCTTTTTAACCAATTTCGTGTTTATGCAAATATTGATAAAAGATGGAATGAACTTTTGAATATTTCACAGCATTGATCTTTCCCTGATCCACTTCTATGTGAAAGTATTGTATGGCTCCGTAAGTTTTCTTATGTTGAGCATTTCCGATTAAATTAATCATTAAAGTCTTCTTGTGGTTAATTTATTCGAGTTTTCTGGATACAAATTCATGTTTCATGTGATTTGGTAATGTCCAAAGAAATCCTTCTTTTATTTTAAAAGTAAGGTCGCTCTTGTTGTTCTTTTGGGAATGACATTTTATGGGGGAGAGTTCTTAGTTAAACTTGTGCTTTATTGCCAAATCTTTGCGGGGAGTGCGTCTGTGGAATATTGTAGGAGTTATCTTGTAACTTTATAAACTCCTTGATGAATAATACATTAAGTTTCGACTATGTGAAATCATCGAAACAAGGTTGATATGTTCTCTTTTAGTCATGAATAATCTCTTTGAGAATTTCATTATGATCCGGCTAGTTTTCGTACCTTTGCCAATTTATATTGACAAAAAGGGGGAGAATTATGTTGTAGTTCACACTATATACATATGGTTTACGGATCATTATGTAAGGGGGAGAGGTTTTCATTGTGAGATGAAGTATTAACTAAGGGGGAGTGATACATATCACCGTAGTATTTTTGTCAAAGTTGTGATACAATTGAGCTTTAATGCTGTGTGATAATATTATGACACTGTATAACAAAAATTAAGAACATCTATTTTTTTATTGTTATGGCTACAGATCTTCAATAACTATGATGCTGAGTTGAACACGTTCAGAATCACTGGAGTACTTAGAGTGACGAAGAATTCAAGGAATGTTGAAGAACCAAGGAAATCAAGCATTTGGATGAGAAGCTACAAAGTTTATTTATTTTGTAATCCATATGTATTATTAGTTTTGTCACTAAAATTGACAAAGGGGGAGATTTTTAGAGCACTGCTCGGTCGAACTCGCAAGCGTTGCTATCTCAAGCTTGTTTGTCAAGTTTAGGTGTCAAAACTATAAGTCTTGATTTCTAGTCTACTTATAGATATGTCTCGGATTAGGATATAATGTGTAGTTGAGCTTCAAACTTCACGACGTTCATCGATTGAAGACGAAGATCTATTAAGGGGAGCTTGGAGGAACTTCATTAACAAAAGGTATGTGGAGACTTAAACTCATTATCACTCAAAAGTCTATTTTATTCTATCTCCTATTGAGACAAAGTCGTATAGCTATATAGACTTTCAAATTATACACACTTGATATTTCGAGCTGAGTTTAACTCGCTTATATCTTTCTCGAAATATGTGTAGGAAATCTTTTTGCTTTAACTACGTTCATCATTATTCTTGACGAAAGTCAAAAGATGATCATGTGAAAATCGCCTTGTAACATCTTACATGATTTGTGTGAGACAGTCATTTGATGTAGAATTGGAATGTTTCGTATTGATCATTCGATCACTTGAAAATTGCTTATAAGCTAGTAGTTTGTGTGAGACAACTATTGTCGTCTTCTAAGAATATTTAAATGATTGAAATGGGAGTTTAGAACAACTAATCATTGTCTGGATATAGCACATTATGCAAACTGTTGTAAGAATGATTCAGGTCCGGGAACTAAGTATGCATACCCGTATGCGAACGGTTTTAATTGTCAAAGTCCGGGAACTAAGTTTGCGTACCCGTTTGCAAACTGTTTCATCTAAATTCGATCCAGAACGACACTATGCTTACCCGTTTGCGAACTGTCGGAAAAGATCAAGTCTGGAACTTAAGTTTGCGTACCCGTTTGCAAACTTATGTGGTTAAGTTCTAAAATCGGTTAAGTATGATTTCATACTCATGAACAAATACATTTATAAATTAAGGAATGCAATCTTTGCAAACCGTTGCTAAAATGTTCATGAACTGATTCTTTTGAATCAATCCGATTTTGCTTCAATTGTGTCTTGTATACTTCTATGAGAATATAAACAATTGAACAACTCCATGAGTAACACAATTATATTCATTTGATTATCATTTGATCTAGAAGTGTTAAGATGAACATGGTTAATACAAAAGTGTTCAAATGGCTAACTTCAATTAACTGTTATTGAGCCAACTCAATATACACGTTTAGGTACGGTTACCCATATCTAAATGAAGGTATATTTCATTTGTGTGTAAAAAGCTAAGACCACCTAACGGTGGAGAGATATTTCTTTGGTTTTAAGCAAACTTAGCTTCAATCTTAAATCAGGTTTTCATCCAACGGTGAATATTGATTGTTTTGTTTCAAAGTTATCAAACCCTGATTAGAAGACTATATAAGGGAGAACTCTAGCAACTGGGAAATTTAATCCCCACACCTTCTATGCGATACTAGTTGCGACTAGAGTCAATTCTCCTTTAACCTAGGTTTTTCCTAAAACCATTATAGATTAACGACTTAAAGACTTCATTAGGATTATAAAGCCAGACTCAACTATTTTCTTTGTGGTTGCGTGTTCAGATATTACTTGTTCGGTCATATTGAGTACTATCTTCTCTAAGATTTTCTCAAGATTTATCTCCGATATGTAAGATATAAAAAGTAATCACAAATCTCTTCGTCTCATTATTTGTGATTTCACAATAACTTGTTCTACTACCATATAGTTAATTATGAGGTGATTGATATTGTTAGGATGTTCTTCGAGAATATAAGATCGGATTATCAATTGGTTCTTGTTGACCTTGATTTATCAAAAGACGGAAGAAAAAATTCGCACGTATTTTTGTGGGAGACAGATTTATCTATCAGAATAGACTTTTCTGTGGGAGACAAATTTGTTTATCAAGTCTCCGACTTTGGGTCGTAGCAACTCTTAGTTGTGGGTGAGATCATCTAAGGGAATCAAGTGCGCAGAGTCATGCTGGGATTCAGAGGCGTAAGGAACGCGAGTGTACCTTAATCAGTGTGAGATTGGTTAGGGCTCAACTACATTCCAGTCCAAAGTTAACTTGTAGTAGGCTAGAGTCTGTAGAGGCTTAATACAGTGTGGTGTTCAAATCTGGACTAGGTCCCGGGGTTTTTCTGCATTTGCAGTTTCCTCGTTAACAAAACTTCTGGTATCTGTGTTATTTCTTTTCCGCATTATATTTGTTTATATAAGTGAAATATCACAGGTTGTGCATAGTTCAATCAATTGGCAAATCCAACCTTTGGTTGTTGATTGAAATTGATCGACACTTGAACATTGATCTTTGGTACCGTTCAAGTTGTTTCTCATAATAATCAGGCTCACGGATTCTATCTGTTTGATTTGTTGATTACATTGAGAAACAAAGATATAACTCTTGGATAAATTTCCTTGATTGAGTCTGACTGTCTAATTGATTCTCTCAGAATTATATTGGAGTTAGTCCATACAGATTGCCTAACGAAATATTGGGTGTGGTTGTTATACCCCCACTTTTTCAATTGGTATCAGAGCAGGAAAACACGTTAAAGACCTCATAAGTCTGTGTTTGTAGCAATCTGACTCTATGGACAAAGTGATATCTCTGACAAACGCATCACCAGAGACAAAAAATCTGTTTCTATGAAATCTATTAAAGAGAAAGACTTGTCGATCTTGCATATAGATGAACATTTTGTTCTTACGAAACAGACAAGTAATTTACACAAAAACCTGCCTAATATTTTGAAACGGAGGGAGTATTGATTTGTGTTGCCCTGACTATCTTACCGATGAGTCTGACTCTGAAGTAGAAAGGGAAGCAACCCAAGAGAGTGCAGCGATTCTAAAACTTGTTAGAATCCAGACAGTTGAAATCAATAGGCTGAAACACAAGGTCAATATGATGATTGGTATGGTAAAAGATCGTGATTCCCAATTAAGGGTTCTTCGTGAGGAAAATGATGTAGTTTGTACTTCCCGAACCTTACACGAGCCTAAAATCAAGGAACATGCCCTGGAAATATAACGACTATTGAGTAATCTCTCTGTTCAAGATGAAGGATGTTCTGGGGAGTCCGTCATACCAATTACTTATGACGCAGCCGTGATATTAGATAACGTGGCTACTTGTAATCATGTTTCTCTAATGAAACCAGCTTCAGAAGCTAAACTGCAAACCCTTCCTATTGCTAAATAGGTGCCTGGTTCATCCACTGATCAATGAAACACCACATCTCAAGGAATGAAGAAATCTTCTAATGATGTTGCTAATCCTACACACCCTAATCACTCCGGTGATCAGGAAGTATGTCTCTTTTGTGATTCAAAAGGACATGTTCAACAGAAGAGCAAATTGAGGTTGAATGACAACTACTTTAGCCGATTTCAACACACCTTAGATTTAATACTCAAAGGTGTAACTGACATTCGGATGTCTAAACCTATTGGTTTTAGTACTTACCCTGTGAATTCTTTTAGGAAAGTCAGTTCAATCTGCTCATCAAACGTTCGAACTAATTGTAACATTAATACGAATCGGTCAAGGAGATTTCATAAAGGTCCTTCTCAACCTAAAGTGAAGGATGATGTTCAAGATGTGAGAAAGGTACTTATCAACAGGCTGTCAAAATCCTCCAATCAAACTTCTTCTTGTGAGGATTCAAACTTAGCCTCATACTTTGATGATAGTAAGTTTTATGATACTTTTTCACATCAAAAAGGGTTTCCTCCAAATATTAGAAGGAAAAAGAGGATTAACCATGAACAATATTCACTTGATGAACATAAAGCTCATACTTGTGTTAATTAATCACAAGGGTTGAATTCTTACTCATGAAAAATCCTGTTGAGTAAGATATGCTAATAATTGGTGTATACTTATTGGTAAAATGCTTTCTGCTTAGTTGAGATATTTTCTTATCATTCATAGCTAAACTATTGTCTACAGATAGATTTTCCTAAGTATTGTTTTGTTTCGAGAATCACTTCGATTGTCTACTTTTTAATTTTGAAAAGTTATTTTTTTCTTACAATTGAGCTATGAGCTACTTTTATGCTCTAAATTTTTTCTTTCTGTGGAAATATGAAATTTATTGAGCCAAAAATTGTGAAAGAAAATTTTCACGTAGCAAAATTTTGTTGTATTCTTTTTACCTTGTAAAAAGGTACTTTACTGTTTTAGAATTTCTTTTGGGTTCGGATTGTCTTCGTACTGGTACCCGAATATTGCTTGCCACGAACCATTTCTAAAAACCCTAAAATTTACTTTCCCTAAGAAACCATTTAAGTACCAATCCTATTAAGTCACGTACGCATACTCTAGGTTATTTTATTCTTGTCAAGAATGTCATCACCTTCTCACACTTGTGATTTTGCAAGAGGTTTTCTTGATAAAAGTATTGGTTTTGAGTCCCAAAGGAAGAACAAAAGAACCCTAGTAGAAGTTGATGATATCAAATATCAAAATCCTGAGGATTATTCTGATGTCTCATGCTGCTGTGCTTATACTCATCAAGATTTTGAGAATGATGAGATGGTTTCGGCCGAAGTGGTTCATGATTTTCTTAAATACTTTGAAGAAGCAAAACTGCAGCTCGTTGATACTATGAAGAGTCTCGATGTGTTATGAACTGAGTTGAAAAAGGTTAATTCTGACCTTGTTCTCATGAAGACACATGTTAAAGATCTTCTCAATGAGGATATATTCTCTGAAGAAGCAGTGAATGTTGTCAATCATAAGCTCAAACGACTCAAGACTCGTGAGGATTCCGGAAGTGCTCCTTGATTTCAGTTCATGATCGGTTTTGTTAGTTTAAGAGTCATTTGTTTTTAGCTTGTTGTTTTTAGATTTTGAATCTATTATGTCTAGGAAACTTCTTATGAGAATTTATTCTTGTGTTTTAAGAAGCATAACTAGGGTTTGGAATAGCAAATATTGTGATTACACATAGCTATTGCCAACGATTTTCATCTTGCAATGTTTTAGATATATTTATTTAAATTCTAAGTTATTTGGAAGATGATTTTGCAGTATTAATCTTTATTGGTTTTATATATTACAATTTTTTTTATGGGTTATGTGTGTTTACGTCCGTGAACTATGATTTTCCCATATATGTCAAAAGTTAAGTCTATTATGTCTGTATGCAAATATTGATAAAAGATAGAATGAACTTTTGAACATTCCGCAGTATTGATCTTTCCCTTATCCACTTATATGTGAAAGTACTTTATGGCTCCGTAAGTTTATTAATGATTAAGGTCTTCTTGTGGTTAATTTATTCGAGTTTTCTGGATACAAATTCATGTTTCATGTGATTTGTTAATGTCCAAAGAAATCCTTCTTTTATTGTAAAATTAAGGTCGCTCTTGTTGTTCTGTTGGGAATGACATTTTATGGGGGAAAGTTCTTAATTGAACTTGTGCTTTATTGCCAAATATTTGTGGGGAGTGCGGCTGTGGTATATTGTAGGAGTTATCTTGTATCTTTATAAACTGTTTGAGAATTTCATTATGATCACGTTAGTTTTCGTACCTTTGCCAATTTATATTGACAAAAAGGGGGAGAATTATTTTGTAGTTCACACTACATACATATGATCATTATGTAAGGGAGAGTGGTTTTCATTGTGAGATGAAGTATTAACTAAGGGAGAGTGATATATATCACCGTAGTATTATTATCAAAGTTGTGATACAATAATTGAGAACATTTGTTTTTTTATTGTTATGGCTACGGATCTTCAACAACTATGATGCTGAGTTGAACACGTTCAGAATCACTGGAGTACTTGGAGTGACGAAGAATTCAAGGAATGTTGAAGAACCAAGGAAATCAACCATTTGGATGAGAAGCTACAAAGTTTATTTATTTTGTAATCCATATGTATTGATAGTTTTGTCACTAAAATTAATAAAGGGGGAGATTGTTAGAGCACTGCTCGGCCGAACTCGCAAGCGTTGCTATCTCAAGCTTGTTTGTCAAGTTTAGGTGTCAAAACTATAAGTCTTGATTTCTAGTCTACTTATAGCCATGTCTCGGATTATGATAGAATGTGTAGTGGGGCTTTAGACTTCACGACGTTCATCGATTGAAGACGAAGATCTACTAAGGGGAGCTTGGAGGAACTTCATCAACAAAAAGTATGTGGAGACTTAAACCCATTTATCACTCAGAAGTCTATTTTATTCTATCTCCTATTGAGACTAAGTCGTATAGCTATATAGACTTTCACATTATACACATTTGATATTTCGAGATGAGTTTAACTCACTTATATCTTTCTCGAAATATATGATGTAAAGCTTTTTGCTTTAACTACGTTCATCATTATTCTTGATGAAAGTAAAAAAATGATCATGTGAACATCGCCTTGTAACATCTTACATGATTTGTGTGGGACAGTCATTTGATGTAGACTCGGAATGTTTCGTATTGATCATTCGATCACTTGAAAGTTGCTTATAAGCTAATAGTTTTGTGTGAGACAACTATTGTCGTCTTCTAAGAATGTTTCAATGATTGAAATGGGAGTTTAGAACAATTAATCATTGTCTGGATATAGCACAGTATGCATACCAGTATGCAGACTGTTGTAAGAATGATTCAGGTTCGGGAACCAAGTATGCATACCCGTATGCGAACGGTTTTAATTGTCAAAGTCCGGGAACTAAGTTTACGTACCCGTTTGCAAACTATTTCATCTAAATTCGATCCGGAACGACAGTATGCGTACCCGTTTGCGAACTGTCAGAAAAGATTAAGTCCGGAACTTAAGTTTGCGTACCCGCTTGCAAACTTATGTTGTTAAGTTCCAAAATCGGTTAAGTATGATTTCATACTCATGAACAAATACATTTATAAATTAAGGAATGCAATCGTTGCAAATCGTGGCTAAAATGTTCATGCACTGATTATTTTGAATCAATCCGATTTTGCTTCAATTGTGTCTTGTATACTTCTATGAGAATATAAACAATTGAACAACTCTATGAGTAACAAAATTAGATTCATTTGATTATCATTTAATCTAAAAGTGTTAATATGAACATGGATAATGTTAGAGCACTGCTCGGTCGAACTCGCAGGCGTTGCTATCTCAAGCTTGTTTGTCAATTTTAGTGATCAAAACTAGAAGTCTTGATTTCTAGTCTACTTATAGATGTCACGGACTAGGATAGATTGTGTAGTTGAGCATTAGACTTCACGACGTTCATCATTTGAAGACGAAGAACTATTAACGAGGGCTTTTGGAACTTCATCAACAAAAGGTATGTGGAGATTGAAACTCATCTGCTTCGAAAGACTATTTCTACTCTATCTCCTATATTGAGACATAAGTCGTGTTATGATATAGTTTTCTATTATACACATTTGAGATTTCGAGCTGAGATTAACTCGCTTACATATTTCTCGAAATATGTGTTGGTAAGCTTTCGTTTCAAGCAAGCTCATCTTATATTCTTGACGAAAGTCAAAAGATGGTCATGTGAAAATTGTTCAGTAACATCTTACATGGTTTGTGTGATACAATCATTTGGTGTAGACTTGGAATATTTCGTTATGATTATTTCAATAACTTGAATTGCTTTGATGCTAATAATGTGTGAAAACGGCTATTGTCATCCTCTAAGAAAGTTTCAATGATTGAAATAGAGTTTAGAATACTTAACCATCATTGGATTATAAACATAGTGTACATTCTTGCATGTATATGATTCATGACCGGAACTAAAGCATGCATACCCGTATGCGTACTTGTAGTTGTGAAATTCCGTGTACCAAGTACACATACTTACGTAAGGTATATGTCCGGGAATTTCTGCTGGGTTTGGAAGTGTACTAAGTATGCGTACCCGTTCGCATACTGGCGAACCCAAACTCAGACCGACTACTTAAGTATGCGTACCCGTCTGCATACTTGAGTGGTTAAAGTTCTAGAATCGGTTGTGACATGAACCTATACATTTATATATTAAGGAATACATTCCTTGCAAACTGTGGCTATAATGTTCATGAATTGATTCGAGTGAATCAAACCGATTTTGCTTCAATTGTGTTCTTGTATACTTCTATGAGAATATAGCAATTGAACAACTCTTTAACTAATTTCATTTGAGTCATTTGAACTAGTTATGGTTAAGATGAATAAGGTTGATATGAGAGCGTTCATATAGCTAACCCCGATTAACTACGGTTGAGCCAACATGGTGTACACGTTTAGGTACGGTTACTTAAACCTAAATGAAGGTACATTTCATTTGTGTATAACAAGCTAAGTTCGATCTAACGGTTGAATGATATATCTAATCAGGTTTTCTTCTAACGGTGAATATTAAATGCTTTGTTACCAAGGTAACTTAGATTGCAATCCCTGAATTGGAAATTATATAAAGGAGAACTCTAGTAACTGGGAAACCTAATCCCCTCACCTCCTGTGTGATACTAGTTTCATAATCTAGAGTCGATTCTCCTTTGACCTTAGGTTTTTCACGAAACCCTGTAGGTTAACGACTTAAAGACTTCATTGGGATTGTGAAGCCAGACCCAACTATTTTCTCTGTAGTTGCGTGATCTGATCTTGTTGTTTATATCGTATTGAGTACTATCTTCTTTAAGATCGAATCGAGATTTAATCTTCGATAGGCTAGATAAAAAGTAGTCAAAAACATCTTCATCTCATCGTTTGTGATTCCACAATATCTTGTTTCGCTACCATACGATTAAGATTATTGTGAGGTGATTGATAATATTAGGTCGTTATTCGGGAATATAAGTCTGGGTTATCAATTGGTTCATGTTCACCTTGATTTATCAAAAGACGGAACAAAACTCATAGGTATTTCTGTGGGAGACTGATTTATCTATTCCAATAGACTTTTTAGTGTGAGACAGATTTGTTTATCAATTCTTCGACTTTGGGTTGTAGCAACTCTTGGTTGTGGGTGAGATCAGCTAAGGGAATCAAGTGCATAGTATCCTGCTGGGATCAGAGACGTAAGGAGCTCAACTGTACCTTGAGTCAGTGTGAGATTGATTAGGGTTCAACTATAGTCCAGTCCGAAGTTCATTGCTAGTAGGCTAGTGTCTGTAGCGGCTTAATGCATTGTGGTGTTCAAAGCTGGACTAGGTCCCGAGGTTTTTTGCATTTGAGGTTTTCCTCGTTCACAAAATTCTGGTGTCTGCGTTATTTATTTTCCGCATTATATTTTGTTATATAAATGAAATATCACATGTTGTGCGTTGAATCAATCAATTGGTAAATCCAACCTTTAGTTGTTGATTGAATCTGATTGATCCTTGAACATTGGTCTTTGGTACCGTTCAAGTTACTTCTCTTATATTCAATCGGGCTCGCAAATTCCTATTTTCTGATTGCAGATTGAATTGAGAAAGAGAGGTACAAAACTCTTTGATATACTTTTCTCTAGATTGAGTCTGACTGTCTAGTTGACTCTCTTGAAAGTATACTGGAGTTTGTCTATTCAGATTTCCAAATGAAATATTGGGTGAGGTTTTTGTGCCCCCGCTTTTCCAATTGGTATCAGAGAAGGCAAACACGTTAGAAACCTTATAAGTCTGTGTTTGTAATGATCTGAATATGGACAGAAGTTCTATCTCCATAAACGTACCACCAGTCTTCGATGGCTCAAATTACTTATGGTGGAAAATTGTTATGCATGCCTTTTTTCATGCGCGTGATTTTCAATCATGGGTTTATGTTGTTAATGGCTATACTCCTCCGGTTGTTGCAGAAGGTGATGCAACTGTTCCTAAGGATATTGGTGCATATGAACCTACCGAGATTCTCGCTGCAAAGCAAAATTCTGACGGGTTAAATGCTATCATCCATGCCATTACCCAAGATCTTCAGCACAATGTGACTACGTGCACTCGGTCTAAATATGCTTAGGATATCTTAGAAACCGTATTTGAAGGAAAATCAGTGAAAAAGAAGCTAGGCTGCAAAACCTAAATTCTGATTGGGAAAACCTTGGTATGGCAAATGAAGATTCATTTGATGAGTTTAATCATAAAGTGTCTGAAATTGTTAATGCATCCTTTACGTTGGATAAGACTATTCCTGAAAAGGATATTGTGATGAAAATTCTCAAATCGTTGCCATCTAGATACGATTCCAAGAAGCATGCCATCGTTGAAGGAAATAACCTTACAACTCTTTCCAGAAATACTCTATGGGAAGTCAAAGTTCTTAGATCATGAGCATACATCCAAATCCGGAAAGGATGTTGCTTTCAAAGCACAAAATAACACTAAATTACTTGATAAAAGTAAAAGTATTTGCATCTCTGAAGATGATCTTTCTGAGTCTGATTCATCAGATGAAGATCTTGACAAGTCAGTCTCCTTGATCACAAGACAGTTTAGGGATCTTCTTTTGAAGAGAAGTAAACGATTCTCCAGAGATAATGTTAGGTCATCAGTTAAACCTCCTAATCGTGTTCCTTCTAAAAACAGGGATATTGATGAAACTGATGACGAGGATATGCCTCAGTGCTTTAAGTGTAGTTTTGGTCATTTTGCAAATGAGTGTCCAAATCGTAAAAAATACACTGGGAACAAAGGTTTAGCTGCAACTCTTGATGAAATGTCTGACAACTATGATTCTAATGAAGAAGAAAAGTCAAGTGTTGCACTTCTTTGTGAAAATATTGATTTTGATAATTATGGCAATACATACATCAATCTTGATATTCTTTCAGAAGAAATCTCAACCGGTCTGGAAGAAAAAATGGATCTACCTGTTTCTACTGGAAACTCTTTTTCTGATTTTTCAAGTTCTACTATGTGCCTAGCCGCGTACACATCTCGGGAGTCTGAATCATCCTCCATGTTGACATGCTCTTATTGTTCTCTCAAAGGTCATGATCTTTCAAAGTGTTTCAAGTACAAACACAAAATGAGATATGTCAACAGATTTCAATGAAGAGAGAATCAATTAGCTAACAAGATCAAACTTGTTCAAAGATCATTAGAGCTATGTAAACACATCTCTTCTTCAAAGAAGTTAGTTTCCAAAGAAAAGACTAGATCATTAGAGAGAAATTTATGGTCTAAACACTATGAGAAACATGGCCCTATGAATTTCTTTCGAAAAAGTTATGGTGGACAGAATATTGTTCACCCCAGCACAACTTAATTGTGTTGGTTAGTGCATCTTGTCTCATGTGCCTGATCAAAAGAGACAAGATTATGCACACCTCGGGCTTTATGAAAAGAAAATTGTTTTAGATTGTTTTGATTTTCTTTTTTCTTGTTTTTTCTCTGCTGAGCATTGTAAGTCTGGAATTCGTGCCTCTTTTCATATCTAATTGATATTGGAAGGGACTTTCCTGTTTAATCAATAAAAGAGGGTTATTCTCGACAATTCTACCCTCTTTAGGGTTGAGAGTTATGCGTGCGTGAACTTATGTGTTTAAAATTTTCGTAACCCTACATTCCTTTTTCCTTCACTTGAAACTCTTTTTATCATAAGACTGCTTGTTGAGATTATCTTGTGATTTCCTATCACAATTCCGCTCGTATGGATACTCCGAGCATTATGTCTCCTGATGGAAAAGATGTTAATATGATTGTTAAGCCGTCCATCATGAAGGAAAAAGATAAATCTCTGTTACCTCCAACTTTGTAAAGAAAAAGAAGGAATGTGAGGAAGCCAAGAGTTGTTCCTTCAAATTCTCAGAAGTTTTCTGGTGTTCTTGAAGAGTTGAAGGAAACAAGGAAGGAGATTCAAGAAATAAAGGATATTGATTTGATAACTCTTGAAATTCAGAAGGCCCTGGTTCGGCATCAGTTCAAAAGGTTTGTTGGAATTGACTCCTTTCTTCATGAACCTTATATTCCCAAGGCTATTGACAACAAGGAGTTCGGGGACGATAAAGAATTTTTCAGAGGTCTCAATGTCTAGGAAACTTCTTATGAAAATTTATTCTTGTGTTTTTAAGAAGGATAACTAGGGTTTGGAATAGCCATTATTGTGAGTACACATAGCTATTGCCAACGTTTTCATCTTGCAATGTTTTTAGATTTATTTCTTTAAATTCTAAAGTTTATTTGGAAGATGATTTTTGCAGTATTAATCTTTATGGTTTTATATATTGTAAATTATTATGGGATATGTTGTTTACGTCCGTGAACCTTAACTGTCCCATATTTGTTCAAAAGTTAACTTTATTATATGTCGGTATGAAAGTATCAATAAAAGATAGAATAAACTTTTGATTACAAAAGTTAAGTCTTTTATGTCATTATGCAAATATTGATGGAAGAAAGGATGAACTTTTGATTACAAATATTAAGTCTATTATATGTCATTGTGAAAATAGTTATGAAAAATAGAATGAATGTTTGATTATTCCGCAGTATTGGTCTTTCCCTGATCCACATCTTTGTGTATATATTGTGTTGCTCCGTAAGTTCTCTTATGTTGAACATGACCAATTGAATTGATCATTTTGTGGTTAATTCGGTTGAGATTTTTGGATAACAAATTCATATTCTTATGTGATTTTTTAATGTCCAAAGAAATCCTTATTTTCTTGTAAAAGTAAGGTCGCTCTTGTTGTTTTTTTGGGAATGACATTTTATGGGGGAGAGTTCTTAGTTGAACTTGTGCTTAATTGCCAAATCTTTGTGGGTAGTGCGGCTGTGCGATACTGTAGGAGTTATCTTGTATCTTTATAAACTCCTTGATGAATACACTAAGTTTCGACTATGTGAAATCATCGAAACAAGTTGGTATGTTGTTCTCTTTTGGTCATGAAGTATCTCTATGAAAAATTCATGAGGATCCCACTAGTTTTCGTACCTTTGCCAATTTATATTGACAAAAAGGGGGAGAATTCATGTGTAGTTCACACTACAAATACATATGGTTTACAGATCATTATGTAAGGGGGAGTGGTTTTCATTGTGAGATGATGTATTGACTAAGGGGGAGTGATACATATCACCAAAGTATTGTTTTCAAAGTTGTGATACAATTGGACTTTGATGTTGTGTAATGATACTATGACACTGTATAACAATGATTTAGAGCAACTGTTTTCTCATTGTTATTGCTACAGATCTTCAACAACTATGATGTTGAGTTGAACACATTTAGAAACATTGGAGTACTTGGAAGTGACAAAGATTTCGAGTAATGTTGAAGAACCAAGGAGATCAAGCATTTGGATGAGAAGCTACAAAGTTTATTTATTTTGTAATCCATATGTATTTATAGTTTTGTCACTAAAATTGACCAAGGGGGAGATTGTTAGAGCACTGCTCGGTCGAAATCGCAAGTGTTGTTATCTCAAGCTTGTTTTTCAATGTTAGTGATCAAAACTATAAGTCTTGATTTCTAGTCTACTTATAGATGTCTCGGACTAGGATAGATTGTATAGTTGAACATTAGACTTCACGACGTTCATCATTTGAAGATGAAGAACTACTAAGGAGATCTTGTGGAACTTCATCAAAAAAAGGTATGTGGATACTGAAACTCATCTATCACTTGGAAAGTCTACTTCAACTCTATCTCCTATATTGAGACATAAGTCGTGTTACGAAAGTCAAAAGACGATCATGTGAAAATTTCCGAGTAACATCTTACATGGTTTGTGTGATACAATCATTTGGTGTAGACTTGGAGTGTTTCGTTATGATTATTTCAATAACTTGAAAATTGCTTTGATGTTAATAGTGTGTGAAAACGGCTATTGTCATCCTCTAAGAAAGTTTCAATGATTAAAATTGAGTTTAAAATAATTAACCATCATTGGATTATAAACATAGTGTGCATTCTTGAATGTATGTGATTCATGACCGGAACTAAAGTATGCATACCCGTATGCGTACATGTAGTTGTGAAATTTCGTGTACCAAGTACACATACTGGTACATGTACTTGCGAAAGGTACATGTCCGGGAATTTCTGCTGGGTTTTGGAAGTGTACTAAGTATGCGTACCCGTTCGCATACTGGCGAACCCAAACTCAAACCGGATACTTAAGTATGCGTACCCGTTTACATACTTGAGTGGTTAAAGTTCTAGAATCGGTTGTGACATGAACCTATACATTTATACATTAAGGAATGCATTCTTTGCAAACCGTGACTATAATGTTCATGAATTGATTCGAGTGTATCAAAACGATTTTGCTTCAATTGTGTTCTTGTATACTTCTAATATAGCAATTGAACAACTCTTTAACTAATTTCATTTGAGTCATTTGAACTAGTTATGGTTAAGATGAATAAGGTTGATATGAGAAAGTTCATATAGCTAACCTCGGTTAACTACGGTTGAGACAACATGGTGTACACATTTAGGCACGGTTACTTAAACCTAAATGAAGGTACATTTCATTTGTGTATAACAAGCTAAGTTCGATATAACAGTTGAAAGATATTAGCTTGAATCTAATCAGGTTTTCATCTAACCGTGAATATTGAATGCTTTGTAACCAAGGTAACTTAGATTGCAAACCCTGATTTGAAAACTATACAAAGGAGAACTCTAGCAACTGGGAAACCTAATCCCCACATCTTCTGTGTGATACTAGTTGCATAAGCTAGAGTCGATTCTCCTTTAACCTTAGGTTTTTCACGAAACCCTGTAGGTTAACGACTTAAAAGACTTCATTGGGATTGTGAAGCCAGGCCCAAATATTTTCTATGTAGTTGCGTGATATGATCTTGCTGTTTCTATCATATTGAGTACTATCTTTTTTAAGATTGGCTCGAGATTTGATCTCCGATAGGCAAGATAAAAAGTAGTTACAAACATCTTCCAATAGACTTTTCTGTGGGAGACAAATTTATCTATTCCAATAGACTTTTCTGTATGAGACATATTTGTTTATCAAGTCTTCGACTTTGGGTCGTAGTAACTCTTGGTTGCGGGTGAGATCAGCTAAGGGAATCAAGTGCGTAGTATCCTGCTGGGATCAGAGACGTAAGGAGCGCAACTGTACCTTGAATCGGTGTGAGATTGATTAGGGTTCAACTATAGTCCATTCCGAAGTTCATTGGTAGTAGGCTAGTGTTTGTAGCGGCTTAATAAAGTGTGGTGTTCAAAGCTGGACTAGGTCCCGGGGTTTTTCTGCATTTGCAGTTTTCCTCGTTAACAAAATTCTTGTGTCTGTGTTATTTCTTTTCTGCATTATATTTTGTCATATAATTGAAATATCATTGCTTGTGCGTTGAATCGATCAATTGGTAAATCCAACCTTTGGTTGTCGATTGAAATTGATTGATCCTTGAACTTGGTCTTTGGTACCGTTAAAGTTACTTCTCTTATATTCAATCGGTCTCGCAAATTCCTATTTGTTGATTGCAGATTGAATTGAGAAAGAGAGATACAAAACTCTTTGATATACTTTTCTCTAGATTGAGTCTGACTGTCTAATTGATTCTCTTGAAAGTATATTTGAGTTTGTCTATTCAGATTTCCAAACGAAATATTGGGTGTGGTTGTTGTAACCCCGCTTTTTCAGTTAATACAAAAGTATTCTTATGGATAACTTCAGTTAACTGTTATTGATCCAACTCAATATACACGTTTAGGTACGGTTACCCATATCTAAATGAAGATATATTTCATTTGTGTGTAACAAGCTAAGACCATCTAACGGTGGAGAGACATTGCTTTGGTTTTAAGCAAACTTAATTTGAATCTTAAATCAGGTTTTCATCATGTAGATGGTGGATTTTCGACAAGGGATAAAATCGTAAACTCATAATTATACGAAGCTCTTATCCAACAATCAGACGTGAGTATTGAGACACGGGTCTCTCATCGAATTCTCAACGGAGAGTACTTTCTCTCGGAGTACATGTAGATATGTAGTCTCACGACTGGACAACGGCATATCTCATGAATACTGAACACTTTCAGTGATTATTTCTATATAGTATCACGAGATGGACGGCTCCTAGACAGCTTGCTCTGCTAGTATAGAGCGATAACGTCTTCAGAAACAAACAACGAGTTTACCCTGCCTATATATAGGGTATGACTTACCGACAAGCTCATATCGGGATAATTAATGCTCCTAGACAGATTGCTCTGCTAGTATAGAGCCACAAAGTTAATTATTCCTAATTAAGATTAATTCTGCCGTGACATTCACTATTGAATTCCCAGAATAATCTATTATTGCTCCTATTTCATGGTCGAATCCACGACTGGTCCCATGGAATGGCAATAACAATTGCTCCTATTCCATGGTCGAATCCACGACTGGTCCCATGGAATGTCAATAACAATTGCTCCTATTCCATGATTGAATCCACGACTGGTCCCATGGAATGGAAATAAACAATTGTTCTGATTCTATGATCGAATCCACAACTTGATCTCATAGAATAACAATAACTATATTATCTCATTACTCCGATTTCATGATCGAATCCACAACTGGTCTCATAAATGGTAATAGATAAATCTTAATTACTCCGATTCTATGGTCGAATCTACGATCCCATGGAATGGTAATGCTCACTTTATTATTCTGAATTTGTAGTCGAATCCTCAGCTGATCCTATGAATTAATAATAATCATCTTATTACTCAGTTTTGTGAATTATTCTCCACTGAATTCCACAATTAGTAATAAATAATCAACAACCGGGCGTCTGAGCTACCTCTAAGTAAGCCCCGATCCAAATGGTGAAAGTGTGTTCAACGACGATGCACTAATAGTCACCGCACGAACGAGTATTTCAAAATACAACGAAACGATGAACCTATGCAAAATAGGGAAGAAAATAATAAATAATTAAAAATATTGACCAAGATGCTGGGAACACGGACACACGACCAACCGACCGTGTCGTGGTCAGTCCTACGCCGGTTTTTATATTTTTAATACATTTTTTTCCATGATTTGATGAAAATTTTCTCATTTGATCAAATCTCCTTCGTCTCGAGGAAACTCTTCGGTTTCATGGTATTGTCATAAATCCATAAAAAATAATATAAAATTAACGAAAGGAGTGTGGGGCGTGACCATGGGCCAACCGGCCGTGTCTTGGTCCCAGCAGGCCGCACACCTCACGGTTCCTCATTATTTTATTATTATTATTATTATTTCTCTAATTTCATGAAAAAACTCCTTGATTTCATGGTATTTTGCACAAATCACCAAATAATAATAAAATAAAATAAATTATGAAAACTTGTGGGACCAGGCCCTGGCCGGCCGGCCATGCCCTGGTCGGTCCCACACGCCCCTTTGTTTTATTATTATTTTTATTTTTCTTGAATTCATCAAATTCCTTGATTTCATGGTATTTCTCTCAAATTAGGAAAAATTCCCTCAAATCATGAAAAAATACCTAAAAAAATATTAAAAATTATGAAAACTCGTGGGACCGGGCCCTAGCCGGCCGACCGCGCCTCCACGGTCCCACACGCCCTTGTTTATATTATTTTAATATTTTTTGCTTCCCTGAACTCATGAAAACTCCTTCAATTCATGGAAACTCCCTAAATTCATCAAATTTCTAAAAATTCATGAAATTTTCATAAAATCATCAAAATATTATAAAATTAAGGATAAGGCACTACCGGACCGTGGCCACGAACGACCGACCATGCGTTGGCCTCAGCGGTCCCATGCCTCCTTATTCCTTATTTTATAATTATTTTCCATCATCTCATGGTGTTTTCCTCAGTTTCGTCAAAACTCTAATTTTGTCATATTTTCTCGAATGGATGCTCAATTGCACGCCAGAAAATATCAAAATTCTCAGGACTGAGACGCGGACGCCTTGGGGACACGAGCGTGCTATCTTGACGGACCAAGATTGGCTCTTTGGCTTACAGAAGCCGGTCCCATCAAGTTTCACAGTTTTGACCTAATTTGCACAATTGCACGTATTAGGTCCAAGACTCTTCCAAACACTTTGGATTTTCATGAAGTGATCATCAGGCGGTCACCTGACTACCCAGGGCCAGTTTCATGACCCCATGGTCGGTTCCTCACTCCGTCATAATTAATTAGGTTTTCTCACCTAAGGCTCAGACGAGCATTTTCGAATAAATGATTAAACCAGCATTTAATCATTCTTTCACCAACAAATCGTCAACTCTTCAGGAGTTCTTCGTATTTGCTCACGTGAGCATATGGACACTACATGGTTGATCCACGGTCACATGTAGCCGCTCCTTCCTTCGTTTCATGGTTAAATTTCTAACAAATCATGAATTGATCATCAATCGACCAAATTAGGGTTTCTGAGTCCAAGGACCATGCTTCTAGACTCCAACCTTAATAATTCTATGACGACCTCATGGTCATTAATATTATTAAATTATGCTCGGTTCTACACCAGTACTTTAATTAATATTTTTGGTCATCATCAGATGAGCAACACTTGCTCGAATGATCAATATTTGCTCAAACCAAGGAATATTGGTTCAACAATCAACCAATATTCGACAATTCATCGAACGAGCAATACTTACTCACCTCATCATGATAATTATACCTCTGTCTCAACAGACACATTTAAGGACATGAATCTCAGAACATTTCATGTTCAACTCATCAAATACATGGACTCGTCGTCCCATGAAGTCAACAACTGACTAACTAAAATCCCGTCTGCCCTACAGACTCCACGATCACACGAGACATCAATCGTGTCACTTGGGGGGATATCAACTAGGGTTTTGGTCTGGCGGTCTACGGAACGTGTGTTCATACACACGTTGGAATGTGAGCAAGTCGTGCAATCAGTTGAAGGAGTTCACAAAGTAGTGGATGGAAAATCGACCAAGTCATCACACGATGAGCAACTGGTCTCAAACACGATTTCCATTTCCCCGCTCTTTCATCCCATCAACTGTCACACTTCACGAAATCATGGTGTCTAAAATTCCAGCAATATAAATAAGTCTCTGAATCATGATTGAATCATCGACATCAATAGTATCATCAATCTCACGTCTCATCGACAACACGAGATCATCAACTCATCAATTGAGCAACTACTCTCAATTGAGAAATTTCAATCATTCAGAGATTATCATATTCAGAATTCACACGCCCACAATCTTTGATTACCATTAATTCGACACATTTCCCAGCTTCCCTCCTACAGATCAACCCATCCTCTCTTATGACCGAATTTACTCTGGAACGGTCATTGTATTGATTTAGGCCGGAGTACTACAGATTGATCTCTCGAATCTAAAGCACCCCCTTTGCAACGGTGCATCTGTGTGAGCTTTAACATTTCGCTCGGTTCGAGGAGTCTCCTCCGTACGGTCGTCTCCTCAATTCCTTAAAAACCAGCAAATCGTTTTTCCCCATCTACAGATTGGCGACCATAGTGGGAGATTATTCTCTCGGTTGCAATATCACAATTCCACAAGATGGTTGATCTCAGGTCAGGTTCAGTTACGAATCCTAACACAAACCGTGCTAGCACTAGCAACAACAACAATCAGAATATCCCGGAGACAATTCCGACCTCCAACACTGATGGTGGTGACATTACTCCTCCTCACGTCGAAGGTCATCCACTGTCCGGACGACACCCTGAAGAAGTCAGAGGATATCCACCACCTACCATTGCTGATCTTATCAAAGCGCATGAGACTCTTGCAAAGAATCAGATTGACATGGTTGCTACACAGAAGGAGCTGTGTAATTATCTCAAAACTCTTACTGACAAGATGTCAGATAAAACTCAAGAGAAGGGGAAGGAGAAGGAGAAATCCTCAGACGACGATCCTGAAGTAATTCCAATCCATAGAGTAGAAGACGACGAAGTCCGAAAAACTGCTGCAGACAACTCATCAGCGAAGGGATCATCGAATTTCATCACTCGCGAGGATCTGGAGCACCTCTTGGAGAACCGTGGAAAAGACAAAACATCGCATGTCCATCGTCATCAACCTCTTTATCCTGCCGCTACGCAGAGGATTCCACTCCCCAAAGGTTATGTTTCTCCAACCTTCACCTTATATGATGGAACTGGAAATGCTCGGGAACATGTCTCTCGTTTTCTCGAAGCCCTGGGAGAACATGAACATAATCATGTTGTTCATCTCAAGAAATTCTCAAAGTCTCTGAAAGGCAGAGCATACACCTGGTATAACAACATCGCACCAGAGACTATCAACAATTGGGGAGAAATGGTTAACGCATTTTACAGGAAATACTTCTTCGTGTTTGAACAAGTCACCCTCTCCGACCTTGGAAGAATGTTTCAGAGGTTCAGTGAAAATCCCAATGATTATGTGAAAATGTTCAGAGTCCAAGCCCTGGATTGTCATGACCCAAACGTCACGGAGCAACAATTGGTGGACTTGTGCATCAATGTCATGCTCCCGGTCTACAGGGCCTTGTTGGAGAACCTTCGATTCCAGAATTTCTCAGAGCTTCACGAAGCTGCGAAGAGGTCGGCAACCACTGCACCCGCTCTTTTGGAAAGAGCAAAGTCTACAAAGACTGAGGATTCAAAAGACACTCGAGGAAGAAGGCGTTTGATCAACAAGCAGTACAACCTGCAACCTTCAAAAAATGCTATAGCATAAGGTAGTAAGCGAAAAGCAGAACCACAACACAAGAAGACTTCCTCCACCTCTTCAAGAAGGAGAATTCGAAAGTCCCTCCTCAGCATACGGAAGATCCAGAAGCACCTGATTTTCCCTGTTCAATGGAAGAAGTTAATGAACTACTCGATGCCTGGATCCAAGATGGTACAATCAAATTTCCTTATGTCAAGAAGGAATCAACTGAAGAAGCCATGGAAAATCCTTGGTGTTGCCGCTTCCATAGATACGTCAGCCATCCCACAAGTGATTACAAAATTTTAAAGCGCATATTCAAAGAAAAGGTCGAATCAGGAGAGCTCAACCTAGGGACTGAGGGAGTACACAAAAAACCCCTCCCAGTAAGAACTTTTAACATCTCTGAACCTCCTGTCAAGGAAGCGGTCCAATCTCTGATCGAACATGTCTACGAGTTGTTGTATCTTTCGAAAGCTCAAAGGAAAGACATGTTTGCTGCAATGAACCACATCGTGTCCGGAAAACGCCTGATGATCCAAGAGACCACCACCGAACCTTCAGCCACCGACAAAGAAATGTATGACTGGGTACTGCTCACCACAGTGCACATTAAAGGAAATGAGTTCAAGAGGGCGTTCGTCGATGTTGGTACCGCTGTCAACATCATCCCTTTGAAAACTCTCAGAGCTGCTGGTATTACTCGACAGGAAGCCACCCACGCTCCCAAAGCAATCAAGGATCATGAAGGAATCTCCAGAGACGCATACGGCTTCATCACTCTCAAAGTTACGGAAAGATTGTTCTGCACTGAGGCCAAGTTTTTCCTAATCCGGGAAGACCCTGGATACGAAATGGTCCTTGGAAGAACTTGGATTCATGCTGGAAGGATAACGATGCCTTCAACACATCCTGTCATCGATAAGGATTTCGAGTCGGAAGACGAAGCAGAGGACGCACCACCGTTTGAGCATCTGGAAGAAGTAAAAACTCTGATGGGACTTACGCAGGAACTTGGAGAAAATCCGCACACCTTTTTCAGAAGGTTTCGATCTCAGGCAAGTCTTATTCCTCCTCATGCTCCAATATTACCAATGTTCAGATACGCTACTACGGTCCAGGGACTTCTCCCCATGAACAATTTAGCGGTCATCAAAAGCTACGAGTGGGTAACTTCACCTCAGAAATATTACACCCAATGGTTGGGTTCAGAACTTCTTCAAATCGGTCACTCCATCGAGAGGTTTATTGTTGAAGACCTGGCTAAGCATGATCAACACTATGCTGGATACTCTCTTCCGCGCGAGTGTCCATATGTGCCACAATCGTGGAATTCCGTCAAACATGGAATTCCGAATCAGCGGAAGATATTCAAGGCACGATCGACCGAGCCTAACAAGTTTCATGAAGGGGACCTGGTTCTCAAAGCAGTTCAGCGCGGTCTTCATTCTACAAGGAACTCCAATTGGGAAGGACCATTCATGGTCGCTAAGTCCGTGGCCGGAGGATACTACAAATTGATCAACACAGATGACAGAACCTTGCCAGTAATTCACGAAAATTGGCTCGAGGCGTTTATCTGAAATTATTGGACATTTGAGGTATTGGGCGTTCGAAGCATTCATGGCGTTTGGATTTAACATTTAGGATTTCTTTCATTTGTATTTCAATTCCTCCAGAACATTTGCAATACTTGCAATTAGTATTTTAATTCAGCAATTTATCAAAATTCAGTTCATATTTCGTAAAAGAAAATCTCTATCAAATCTACAAGAAAATCCTTAACCATCAGTCAATCCAAAACCATCTAAATATCGAAACCCAAGTATAAACCTCACATCTCTCAGAAGTTCAGAAGTTCAAGAGATAATCAAAGAAAATCATCAAGAAAAGGCTTTCGCTCATCATCATCCTTCAAGATTTTCAAAGCTTCCCTCTCTTTGTTCAACTCCTCGGTCAGCTTGGAAATCTTGTACTCATTCTCCTTCACATCATCATTGGGAAAGGGTATGTTCTTCTCACATGAATCCTTGATAACGTTTATTTGCTTGCGAAGCCATTTCACGTTGAGGCCAAGTCTCTCTGAATTCTCCAAGTTAAACTCCCAATCAAAGAGTATATTTGGAGTCACAGTATTCCTAGGTCTGGCACGCATATCACTCACGACATGCAAGATAACGCCTATTTGCATGGTTAAAGCATAAGCACGCCCAGGATTCCTGTCAACGATCATGTGGCCAAACTTCTTCCATATTGTCTCGTACAAGCGTGCATATCTAATGGGAACGTTGAATCCACCGATCAGTTCATGATATGGGAGTGAAGTGTCAAATGGAGGATTAAAATCAACTCCTGCAGTTGGATATTCATACACTATTATACGGTTCTCAGTCACTGGAGCGGCTTCCACAACCAAAGCAATAATTCCTTCGGTATTCTCCGCTGCTGTCTCGGTTTCTTCTATCACTGAGGCAACAACCATCTGGGTTTCCATAATCAGTAGCGACCTTCTCATGGCCTTGAAGTGCAGGGATGGTTGTCTCTTCATCAATAACTCCAGAATGGTTAGAGTTATCATCGTTGGCTCCAGTATCCTCAACTTCGGTATTTAGCACCTAATACGAAGATTACATGAGGTTAGAGTCACGAATCCAAAGGAGATTATGAAACACAGTATACCAGCAAGGCAACATCATCAAGGTTCATCATAATACATTCAAGGCACGAGCAAATAACATAAAAGTCATGAAAACACGTTTTACGATGAGTCCGTCTGAAGAAACTGAACTCTGCTCTGTACTAAGAGACGAACTGGGAGCAATCTACAAGGAATTTGAGGATGGGTATATACCATTCTCTTCGTATGGATGTCCTCTACGACATGTCAAAATTTCATGACAATCCGATGAACGAGCAAGTAGATGTGGCCAAAATATCAAGTGATGCGCAATCTGAAAAAGTCCTGGAAGTTTACTATTTCGCCTTTTTCAGGCTCTGAACGTGCTCAAAACTTAAAAATCTTCTTTAAAGCTTGGAAATTTTCCGGGCTTGAATTTGCACATGCAGATCATCAAAATCCGATTCCGGACGAAGATACTACATTTTACTAAAAAGCTGGGTTCCGAATTTTCTGACGACGAAATTTGACTAAGTTTTCATATACGCACATGGATTCACATTCATTTCATTCAAAAATCAGCACTTTTATACTTCTATGAAGAAGGTACAGGTATATGCTTACTTGAGAGGTATCCAAAGCGTTCAAGGAGTTGGGATTGTCCGTGTCAACGATGGGAGGATCATTACTTCATTCGGCTCCAAATCCTTGGCACCGCCTGTGTCTCTATTCTCAAGAGACGGTCGAGTACAGCACTCTCCATTCCATAACGACATCCTCCTGGACATATTCTCAAACAATTAGCGTTTCATCAATAAAGCATCATAATCGAACATGTGAAGAGATACTTACAGCTTCTTCTTCATCGCTCAAGTCAGGAATTGCTTGCTCAAAGGCGGAGAACCGAAGACCATCAATACTTGATGGAGCAAAATCTGCAACGGAATAATATCGGTTTCAAGATCCTAATAATATGGGCGAGAAAGTCACAACGAGGAAAATATTGGAAACTCACCAAAGCACCAACTGGGGACTTTACGGTATTAGGTAACAGCTTATAACCTTTATGCCTGCCTTCTCCGCCATGAATAACCGCCTCAGTCTCTGAGAAATCTACACCGATTCGAGGTCGTATATTACGACCGTCCTGTGGTGAAATCCAGTAATATAATCAGAATACAGTTCTTATAATTTCGTGAAGATTATATGAAGAAACATACCTGAGAGCATCCTGGAGACGACTTTCGTTTATCACCAGAAAGATACTTCAATCTTGGTCGACTGGAAATCATCTCAGCCGAAGGAAGATCCTTGAATGGAGGTCTGGGAAATCTTACAAAGCCACAAACGCCCAAGTTGCTGATCCCAGAATTCTACATAACCTGGGGTTACATAGGCGAATCTATCAGAACCAGGAAACCAGTAGCTACTCCCTTCCACGTGAGTATGATCCAAATGAGTCCTGAGTTGCTCAACTGATGGCTTCCTTCTCCGTATGGTTGGAACACACTGATCCATACCCATTTGTCGAGCTGCTCTATCAATATTATACTCCTCCACTGAAAGCTCTCCAAACGTGGCTGATAGCAAATGACCAGGGGTGCAACTCAACATGAAAGATCTTTCGCCATCACTCAGATGCGCACCAGACGTCAAACTCGTGCTTTCTCCAGTATTGAAAGTCATCGGCTGAGAAACATAATCAGGGACTGACACCCACGGGCGAAAATTGAACTCAGATTCTTCATCTAACACATCAATGAAGCGTATTTTAGAACGAGGCTGCTTTGTGGACCAACGCATGATCCTAGCATTATCTTTCTCAGGGAAAGTATGGCGCGCATCAGTATTCGGTCCTTGCAGAACATTACGTGGAATAGGTGCATAATTCTTAAAGTGCTCCCACATCAAAGCTTGAAGAAACATCGTGTTGGCATAACACTCAATCTTCATTGAGCCGTTCGACACACTGGAGTATATAATCAAGGAGTCCAGGTTGTAATACAAGGAGCCTAAGAATAAACTACCTATCGGAAGTTTCTCACCTTGAGCCATCTTAATAGAAAAGGGAATCACAAAAGGCTTCAACAAGTTTCCACTGTCTTCAAAAACGTCTTTGGACAACCATAAACATAAGAAATCAGCAATGGGTAACATACCGTCGATGGGTTTATCAGAAACCTCGTCTTTGGGCCACCAGTGTGTCAACCAGAAAGCATAGCATCCTTTACTACCAGCCTTATTCGCTTTCTCCATTGCAACTGTCAAGACATGAGAAACGGCGGTCTCCTCATCTGATAGATCCCTAGGAAGATTGCCCGTGATTGGGAGATGCATCAGAGCTGCCACGTCTTCCAAGGTAATGGTAAACTCTCCCCATCTACATATGAAAGTGTGAGTGGGAATGCACCAGCGAGGAAACAGAGCCACAATACCGCTTGCGTCGTGAAAAATGAACAACTCTCCAGAAGCTTGAATAGATCTCGTCACCTGCGCCTGGTCAAGCATAGTTCTCACATGAGGAAAACCCAACATATGCCTCGCCCAGACAGCAAATTTCTCCAAAGATCGTCGAGAAAGCTTAAACTCTATGATTGATGGGGAGAAGATCCCTCGTTCAAGGAAAAACCGAATCACTGTCTTAGGAGTCACCAATTTCTTCTGAGTAACAGTTCTGGGATTTATCAAAAGACGATACGCTAGAGACCTCAAATGTTGATCAGCTCCTGGAATATCTTCTTTGAAGAATGCATCATCTATGTTCGGGACATTCTTAATCCCAGGGGTTTCGTCTTCGTCTCCCCCAACAGAAGTTTCATCCATGCATGTCTCATCTCTAGAGATATCATCATCAACGCACATCTCTTCCCTTGAGGCGTCGTCAGCTTGGGAATTGGTCATCTTTGCTGAGTAGCTGAAAAGGTTCACACTACATTCTACTTCAGTATGCCGTCCAGATATAAATCAAGGAAATACAAGCAAAAATGGTAATTCTTAAATCTTACCTTTTATACTTCCACTAACAATAGTGATAGTAATGCTAGAGTTAACACCTCAAAATCGTTCGTCTCTTCGAAAACTGCAAAAACGAACGAAACTTTATTTAATTTCCGAAACTGATTTTTCATGAAATCACGGACACAATTTTCATAATGTGAACATTCACACAACTGACCTATGAATTTTATAACAATAAAATATTTCATCATAAATGTATTGTCTATCTTCGAAGGTTCCTCAAAACCCACGTTTTGATTTTTCGAAACAACAATTAATGCCACATTGCTCACATAAATTATCAAGGATTTTATCTAATGAAAGCAAATGCATGAAAATACAATATATCATCATATTTTGCACGATATATGTCACGGCTGCATATATGAAAAAAAAAACTTTTCCTTCATATCGTCGTTATTTGTCTTTAAAACGAAGGTTTATTTCAAAATACTGTGAAAGCTCACATCTCATACATATGATAAAGTCTTGTATGTACATGAAATCTCATACACAAAATTTTATCACTGGACACAAGTTCATATAAAAATATCCATACATTTTTCCTTCGTATCGTCGTTATTTGTTTATAAAACGAAGGTTTATTTCGATTTCGTGAAAATTCATTTCTTTTATGATAAAACCTTGGTACACATGAAAGTTCATAAACTAAGTTTTATCACTGGACCTAGGTTCATATACTAAAAAAAAAATCTCTCTCAAATCAGGGATTATTATTAGTTTTCAAAACTAACGATCGAACGAACATACGTTTTCAAAAACGAGGGTTTTTCATAAAAATCATACCCATATATACACACATGTATATGGTTTCATCATGATAAAAACATGAACAACTCATGAAGGTCACAAAATCAGCAAACATCAAAACAAAAACAAAACAAAACAAAAAAAAAAACGGACACACTTGGTCGGCCAGAAGTTGGCCGGCGGCAACGTCGACTGGCGGCGATGGCGGCGGCGATCAGGTGGCGGCGGAACTTCAAGCTTCTCCTGCTGGCGTGAAGGAGGAGAGGTGATGAACATCTGGACGTGGAAAAATTAAAAAAAAAGGATTAATTCCTTTTATACAATTTTTTATTTCCAAAACCTAATTTTCCAAGGATTTCCTTATTGGGCCCGTCCCGCGAATCCTGACCAACCACGGACTCGTCGTCCAAACCAGCGGTTCAACACCAATTTATGCTCATCAAACGACACTCCAATCATGACATTGAAGCCTTCATCAAGTCGTGGTTTGCTCATGCTCTCTAAATCCGGTAACGTCTCAACTTACGACTAAGTTCAATTACTGGTATTGTTATTTATGGCCGAAAAATCACCATTTAATGCTGACTGAGGAACACAACTTTCCTCAATAAGCAGGGGACTTAATGTAGATGGTGGATTTTCGACAAGGTATAAAATCGTAAACTCATAATTATACGAAGCTCTGATCCAGCAATCAGACGTGAGTATTGAGACACGGGTCTCTCATCGAATTCTCAACGGAGAGTACTTTCTCTCGGAGTACATGTAGATATGTAGTCTCACGACTGGACAACGACATATCTCATGAATACTGAACACTTTCAGTGATTATTTCTATATAGTATTGATAGACGCATTTATGTGTCTATTTTGTTCTCAATGTTTTGTATTGTTAGACTCGATTAAATACTTATTGTGTTATTTTATGTTTTTGTAGATGTTTTTGGAAAAATAAGCTCTTGCGGCGAAATTTGCTCGAAAAGTGGTGTTTTACACCTTAGGATAGAGTACTAAAGACACCCCAGAAATGCACCGGAGGAACCCAGAAAAATTACTAAAGGCACCCCAAGGGACATGTGTTATTCGGACTCCAGCAAAGGATAAGGGGGCGACCACTGGATAAGGGGTGACCTTCTTCACAAATTCAAAAAAATATTTTGGCGAGAAAATTTTTGCTCTTCACTGGCAGATTTTCTCGATTGCATTTGGACGTGATTTTGTGCGATTAAATCGCTTAAACTTTGTGGAAACATGTAATATATCATAACAGAGCTGGTATGGGTGATTGTTTCGACTGAATCTGGCTGGATAATCACGTGGAAGAAATCAGGGCAACACGGGTTTGAAAATGATATTCACGGATTTTCAGCAAGTTTGATGTGTGCTTCTCGTGTTTGGATGACACTTAGTCATTGAAGATGCGTGTAGAAGCTAAATAAGGGAGTATTAGAAGCTGTTTACGCGTGGAGAATCATTTTAGGGAAGAAAATATTCGAAAAATATTTTCTTTTAACACCGAGTAATGGAGGATCATGGAGAGTTAATGAGCGTGATTTCTTGTCGCTGTTGGGTATAAATAGGTTCCCTGGGTGTCCTAGAAGGGTGTCGAGAGGAGGTCCAGAGAAGCAGAAATCAAGAGTTGATGAAACTCTGTTTCTGCTGCTGCTGATGATGAAGAACACTAAGAACACGAAGAACATACTCGCAAGGACAGTCGTTTATCAATAGTGTCTAAGACGCACAGCCGTGGGTCGCAGTGCAGTCTAAACAGCAACAACACTTGTGTTTTATCGTTCATTCTGTGACGCTTTTTGTGCGTCGCAGATTACAGTTTTACACCATTTTCTCCTTTTCTCTCCATTGTAAACACCATTTGAGCTATAAAAATATATTTTGAGCGTGTTTTCATCATGAGGAGCTAAAACCCAACACTGGGACGATGGAGGAGGCTGAATTTCATCCTTGGGGTAATTTATTTTATTCTTTTTTATGACTTTTGCATTAATCTAAAATTGAAATATGATTTGAATTAATTGGTTGTTATTTAATTTGATGATGTATGCTTAGCTTAGTTTTTTTGATACATCATGCTTAAGACTTACAATCAATGTTTTAAGAATCTATTTTGGCAAAATCAGAGTCTATGTTATATTTATTGAGTTTTAATTGTCAAAGAGTATATGAATGAACCTTGTGTAGTGAACTCAGCCAAATCCTTAGTCCCAGTACCTCTCACCCATTGTTAATATTTTTGTATATATATTTTTATTAAATCTAAAAATTCCATTTCCTCCACAAGTCTGAAACGAATCCTATTTACTACAACCCCATCAAAAATCTAAAATCATTTTTATATATCTCATGAATACTGAACACTTTCAGTGATTATTTCTATATAGTATCACGAGATGGACGGCTCCTAGACAGCTTGCTCTGTTAGTATAGAGCGATAACGTCTTCAGGAACAAACAACGAGTTTACCCTGACTATATAAAGGATACGACTTACCGACAAGCTCATATCGGGATAATTAATGCTCCTAGACAACTTGCTCTGCTAGTATTGAGCCACAAAGTTAATTATTCCTAATTAAGATTAATTCTGCCGTGACATTCACTACTGAATTCCCAGAATAATCTATTATTTCTCCTATTCCATGGTCGAATCCACGACTGGTCCCATGAAATGGCAATAACAATTGCTCCTATTCCATGGTCGAATCCACGACTGGTCCCATGGAATGGCAATAAACAATTGTTCTGATTCTATGATCGAATCCACGGCTTGATCTCATAGAATAGCAATAACTATATTATCTCATTATTCCGATTTCATGATCGAATCCACAACTGGTCTCATAAATGGTAATAGATAAATCTAAAAGACTCGGAATCAAAGCTTAAAGCTAAAAGAGAAGGAAAAAGACAAAGCAAAAAAAAAAGAGCGAAAGAAAAAATTAAAAAAAAAGAGAGAGAATTTTTTTTTTTTTTTAGAGACCTTCCATTTTTTGTAATTATTATTATTTATTTTTATTTTTTTTATTTCTTTTCTTTTGCTCTTTATTTGGACTTTGGACTTGGACAATTTTTTTTTTTAAACCCTAAGGAAGGGTACATTAAATATAAAACTGTTTGCAGAGAAGGACGACGATTAAAATATCGTCTCGGCCCCTCGGGTTCACACATGACATAGGATTCGTGGCCCGAGTCGACTTCAGCGGTTCTGCGCCCGTCTGGTATGGGAGGTAAGCTTTCGAAACACCCGCGAATCCCCTGTCAGCGGGTTTATTGTATGTCTTAAGGTGAATATATGCTGAGGATTTGAATACGGTTGTTTTAATTTCCTAGTAAAGGGCAAGGCCTGGCAAAATTAAGATAAGGACTCGGATTTCATCACCGTTTCCTTCTTGCCCGCTTTAGGAAAACGAAACCAAACGCGAACCTAAGCTTAAAATTTTGACTAGAACGAGACCTATAGGGTAACGAGCTTAGTAGGAAAGTCGTTCGAAAAATATTGGTTACTCTTTTAGCATACTTTGAAGTTCATGATGGTTTATGTGAGTTGAATGCGTGACTGCGCCGCCTTGTGATAGCGGTGAGGCCTTGGGTATCAAAGCTCCACTGAGCTTCCCTCGCCTCAATTCAACTTACTTTGACTCGGATTGATTTCAGAGGGGTTTTCTTAAATTGTAACGAATTCCCTTTCGAAGGATTAGAAGCTGGTCTAGAAACAATCTAAGTGGATCCATCATGCTTGTTGTTTGCTAGATTTTATAGGTTTGATTTGGTCGAGTCAGCCTTGTTTGTGATTGTGTAGAATTCCCTTGCAATTAAGAATGTCAAACTGGTATGATAGAAGCCAATACAATGATTATCGACCTGAATTTGAATATGGACATCATCCTTTCTATGACCATGTTGGGAATAGTGGTTGGGAACGCCATCCTTTGGAAGGATATGGGTCATACCCTGGTGAGCCCAATTACTATCCACACATGCATCAGTCTTACGAGCAAGAATATTATCGTACTAGTTCTTCGTCTCTAGAAGATACAATCAAACTATTGAAAAGTAGTCCTTTTTATGATCCATCTGTTCCTATTCCTCCTTTAGAAGAGTCCCTCAGGGAGTTAGCTGAGTCGACGCGTAATTTAGCTGAGACGAATAGTGTAATCATAGACGAAAGAACTACAATAATGAGTGAACTTTCTATAGAGGAATCCCTCAAGCTGATGGCTGAGACGAACGAAAGATTTGCTCGAAATAATCTTACTTTCCAATATAGTGTTTCCAATAATACCCTTAAAAATGAGGATAGTTATTTGCATAATCAAGATGACGAGGTTAGAATTGGTAACACTACTTGTTTTGATGAGGTCCGATCTTTTTCATGTTATTATGATAAGGATAGTGTTGATGAAGAATCATACTTATGTAGGAATAGTGATCAGGAAATGGTTACTCCAATTGAGCTTTACAATGATAATATTATTTCTAGTTCAAATCCAAATAATTTTAATAATTATTCACCTATTCAAAAGGACGAGGATTTGACTAGAGATACCCTCGTTTTAGACGATGTAGTATTTCCTGTTTACAAAGCCGATAATGATTTAGAGGAACGAGTTTATTCTGAGAATAATGTTTTAAAGTCTAGCGATTTAGAAACAATAGTCTTAGACGAAGAAGATGAACTCGTAGAGATGAGTGAGGATGAACCTGACTTAGAAGAATCAATTGACCATTTCCAGAAATATGATGACCTAGAAATTAGGGAAGTTGTGACTAGTCTTTCTAGAGACACAGAAAACTCTAAGTTTGGGGGTGATTATCATTCTCCATGTGCTTTAACTCTTAGAAAGTTCCCTCGTGTAGGACTTGACATTTATGCCTCAACCATATTACAAGATTATCTTCATACATGTTTTCCCGAACCTAATGATGTCCATAGAAAAGCTCAGTTGTTAGAAACCCATCCTCTGGTTGATGTGGTTAACCCAGGCTATGATACCAAGATTGACTTTGTTTTCTCACCAAAAACGTTTCTTCCAATTGTGGGAACATATGATTTTCAGATGTGTCGGATATTAAATTTTGAGACTAAACCTAATTACTTTAGGATATTAGGGTCGACACATTTTCTTAAGGATGACCATTATTATGGTCAACTTTGTGAGTCAAATCTAATTGACTTAGAGGATCCCCAATTATTCAGGTTGTTGTTATGTGCTTCTAAGTTCTTAGTTGAGTTTTTCCAGACTCTAATACCTGAACCGGATCTTAGCTTTGAGGAAATCCAACCGATGAAAACCTTTTATTTAGACCCTTTTATAGAGCCTGAACCTGAACCACAACTAGATGTAGTTGTCTTAAGCAAGGGTATGTTCGGTATCTTCTTGGTCAGTTGCAGTTTCCTCTTCTTGTGGGTAACACTTTTTGATCCAGATGACCCACAGTTATTCCGGCTACTACTATATGATTCTACGTGGTGACTAATCCTTGCTTAGTCTGGCTGGAGACTTTAAACTTAGCACTTCTTGGGAGGTAACCCAATATTCATGCGACACGGTAATATCTTTCCTTATCTCTTTTGCTTCATTGGTAATAGTTTCTCCTTGTTCATGCTTTTAATTTCATCTTTAGAACATTGAGGACAATGTTATATTTAAGTTTGGGGGTATGGCAGAAAGTTCTTAGTTGCAATAAATAAGCTCCAGAGACTAGAAATTTATGCTTATTAAGGTTGGCACTAACTAATCTAAGTTGATGGAAGAATTTTGGTTGTATGATTTGAGGAACCAATCTGATTAGATGGAAACATCTAAAGAGTCTATTCATAAAAGGACAGAGCTCAGGTGTTAGAAAAAGAAAACATGGTAGTTTCGCCATATCCTCGTGATGGAAACATCGAAAGAATCCTGATCACTTTTTTTTTTCTTTTTTACCATTACTAGGGTGAAATAGAGTGACTGAGATGAAAAAAAATTGAGACCAGACCACCAGACCAACCGGAATAAATACAATAAAGTCGACCACTGGTACCCTTGTATATGCCAGCTGAGTTGACCTAGAGTTAGGATTATCGACCATTGGTTCCATTGTATTTTCCAGTGTGTTGATATTAGTCCAGACCAGTATCTAAGTCCATTAGAATAGGTTCACCTTAGTCAACATCATCCACATTTTTCTCTACATCCATCTTCTTAATCTATCCATGTGATTGGTTGACTCCGTTTATGATGTCCAGAAACTATCTGAGTAGAGCTCTGTCACTTTATATGAATTTTAGTATGCTTGAGTGCAAACTCGTGTACATCAACTGGAATTTCACATCAGGGTACTTCCTCCTGTAGTCAATAAGTATGCCAACCAAGGAGATTCTTTAGTGCCTTCCAAGGTTCTGCATAGATAGCTAGGGTCTGGAGTAATGGTTTTGTGGGCACACCTCTGGTAAACCCTCCCGAGATTAACTCGGTTTTATTTATTTTTTATTAGTTTTGCTCGAGAACTAGCAAATAATAAGTTTGGGGGTATTTGATAGACGCATTTATGTGTCTATTTTGTTCTCAATGTTCTGTATTGTTAGACTCGATTAAATACTTATTGTGTTATTTTATGTTTTTGTAGATGTTTTTGGAAAAATAAGCTCTTGCGGCGAAATTGGCTCGAAAAGTGGTGTTTTACACCCTAGGATAGAGTACTAAAGACACCCCAGAAATGCACCGGAGGAACCCATAAAAATTACTAAAGGCACCCCAAGGGACATGTGTTATTCAGACTCCAGCAACGGATAAGGGGGCGACCACTGGATAAGGGGTGACCTTCTTCACAAATTCAAAAAAATATTTTGGCGAGAAAATTTTTGCTCTTCACTGGCAGATTTTCTCGATTGCATTTGGACGTGATTTTGTGCAATTAAATCGCTGAAACTTTGTGGAAACATGTAATATATCATAACAGAGCTGGTATGGGTGATTGTTTCGACTGAATTTGGCTGGATAATCACGTGGAAAAAATCAGGGCAACACGGGTTTGAAAATGATATTCACGGATTTTCAGCAAGTTTGATGTGTGCTTCTCGTGTTTGGATGACACTTAGTCATTGAAGATGCGTGTAGAAGCTAAATAAGGGAGTATCAGAAGCTGTTTACGCGTGGAGAATCATTTCAGGGAAGAAAATATTCGGAAAATATTTTCTTTTAACACCGAGTAATGGAGGATCATGGAAAGTTAATGAGCGTGATTTCTTGTCGCTGTTGGGTATAAATAGGTTCCCTGGGTGTCCTAGAAGGGTGTCGGGAGGAGGTCCAGAGAAGCAGAAATCAAGAGTTGATGAAACTCTGTTTCTGCTGCTGCTGCCGATGAAGAACACCAAGAACACGAAGAACAGACTCGCAAGGACAGTCGTTTATCAACAGTGTCTAAGACGCACAACCATGGGTCGCAGTGCAGTCTAAACAACAACAACACTTTTGTTTTATCGTTCATTCTGTGACGCTTTTTGTGCGTAGCAGATTACAGTTTTACACCATTTTCTCCTTTTTTCTCCATTGTAAACACCATTTGAGCTATACAAATATATTTTGAGCGTGTTTTCATCATGAGGAGCTAAAACCCAACACTGGGACGACGGAGGAGGCTGAATTTCATCCTTGGGGTAATTTATTTTATTCTTTTTTATGACTTTTGCATTAATCTAAAATTGAAATATGATTTGAATTAATTGGTTGTTATTTAATTTGATGATGTATACTTAGCTTAGTTGTTTTGATACATCATGCTTAAGACTTACAATCAATGTTTTAAGAATCTATCTTGGCAAAATCAGAGTCTATGTTAACTTTATTGAGTTTTAATTGTCAAAGAATATATGAATGAACCTTGTGTAGTGAATTCAGCCAAATCCTTAGTCCCAGTACCTCTCACCCATTGTTAATATTTTTGTATATATATTTTTATTAAATCTAAAAATTTCATTTCCTTCACAAGTCTGAAACGAATCCTATTTACTACAACCCCATCAAAAATATAAAATCATTTTTATGTATCTCATGAATACTGAACACTTTCAGTAATTATTTCTATATAGTATCACGAGATGGACAGCTCCTAGACAGCTTGCTCTGCTAGTATAGAGCGATAACGTCTTCAGGAACAAACAACGAGTTTACCCTGACTATATAAAGGATATGACTTATCGACAAGCTCATATCGGGATAATTAATGCTCCTAGACAGCTTGCTTTGCTAGTATAGAGCCACACAGTTAATTATTCCTAATTAAGATTAATTCTGCCGTGACATTCACTACTGAATTCCCAGAATAATCTATTATCGCTCCTATTCCATGGTCGAATCCACGACTGGTCCCATGGAATGGCAATAACAATTGCTCATATTCCTTGGTTGAATCCACGAATGGTCCCATGGAATGGCACTAAACAATTGTTCTGATTCTATGATCGAGTCCACGGCTTGGTCTCATAGAATAACAATAACTATATTATCTCATTACTCCGATTTCATGATCGAATCCACAATTGGTCTCATAAATGGTAATAGATAAATCTTAATTACTCCGATTCTATGGTCGAATCTACGATCCCATGGAATGGCAATGCTCACTTTATTATTCTGAATTCGTAGTCGAATCCTCAGCTGATCCTATGAATTAATAATAAACATCTTATCACTCAGTTTTGTGAATTATTCTCCACTGAATTCCACAATTAGTAATAAATAATCAACAACCGGTCGTCTGAGCTACCACTAAGTAAGCCCCGATCCAAATGGTGAAAGTGTGTTCAACGACGATGCACTAACAGTCACCGCACGAACGAGTATTTCAAAATACAACGAAACGATGAACCTATGCAAAATAGGGAAAAAAAATAATAAATAATTAAAAATATTGACCAAGGTGCTGGGAACACGGACACACGACCAACCGACCGTGTCGTGGTCAGTCCTACGCCAGTTTTTATATTTTTAATACATTATTTTCCATGATTTGATGAAAATTCTCTCATTTGATCAAATCTCCTTCGTCTCGAGGAAACTCCTCGGTTTCATGGTATTGTCATAAATCCATAAAAAATAATATAAAATTAAGGAAAGGAGTGTGGGGCGTGACCATGGGAATCCGCGCCTTGGTCCCAGCCGGCCCCATACCTCACAGTTCCTCATTATTTTATTATTATTATTATTTCTCTAATTTCATGAAAAACTCCTTGATTTCATGGTATTTTCACAAATCACCAAATAATAATAAAATAAAATAAAATAAATTATGAAAACTTGTGGGACCGGGCCCTGGCCGGTCGGCCATGCCCTAGCCGGTCCCAAACGCCCCTTTGTTTTATTATTATTTTTATTTTCCTTGAATTTATCAAATTCCTTGATTTCATGGTATTTCTCTCAAATTAGGAAAAATTCTCTCAAATCATGAAAAAATACCTAAAAAAATATTAAAAATTATGAAAACTCGTGGGACCGGGCCCTAGCCGGCCGGCCGCGCCTCCACGGTCCCACACACCCTTGTTTTTATTATTTTAATATTTTTTGCTTCCCTGAACTCATGAAAACTCCTACAATTCGTGGAAACTCCCTAAATTCATCAAATTTCTCAAAATTCATGAATTTTTCATAAAATCATCAAAATATTATAAAATTAAGGAAAAGGCACCACGGGACCGTGGCCATGACCGACCGACCATGCCTTGGCCTCGTCGGTCCCACGCCTCTTTATTCCTTATTTTATAATTATTTTCCATCATCTCATGGTGTTTTCCCCAGTTTCGTCGAAACCCTAATTTTGGTATATTTTCTCGAATGGTTGCTCAATTGCACGCCAGAAAATATCAAAATTCTCAGGACTGAGACCCGGACGCCTTGGGAACACGAGCGTGCTATCTTGACCGACCAAGATTGGCTCTTTGGCTTACAGAAGCCGGTCCCATCAAGTTTCACAGTTTTGACCTAATTTGCACAATTGCACGTATTAGGTCCAAGACTCTTCCAAACACTTTGGATTTTCATGAAGTGATCATCAGGCGGTCACATGACTACCCAGGGCCGGTTTCATGACCCCATGGTCGGTCCCTCAATCCGTCATAATTAATTAGGTTTTCTCACCTAAGGCTCAGACGAGCATTTTCGAATAAATGATTAAACCAACATTTAATCATTCTTTAACCAACAAATCGTCAACTCTTCAGGAGTTCTTCGTATTTGCTCACGTGAGCATATGGACACTACATGGTTGATCCACGGTCCCATGTAGCCGTTCCTTCCTTCGTTTCATGGTTAAATTTCTAACAAATCATGAATTGATCATCAATCGACCAAATTAGGGTTTCTGAGTCCAAGGACCATGCTTCCAGACTCTAACCTTAATAATTCTATGACGACCTCATGGTCATTAATATTATTAAATTATGCTCGGTTCTACACCAGTACTTTAATTAATATTTTGGTCATCATCAGATGAGCAACACTTGCTCGAATGATCAATATTTGCTCAAACAAAGGAATATTGGTTCAACAATCAACCAATATTCGACAATTCATCGAACGAGCAATACTTGATCACCTCATCATGAGAATTATACCTCTGTCTCAACAGACACATTTAAGGTCATGAATCTCAGAACATTTCATGTTCAACTCATCAAATACATGGACTCATCGTCCCATGAAGTCAACAACTGACTAACTAAAATCACGTCTGCCCTACAGACTCCACAATCACACGAGACATCAATCGTGTCACTTGGGGGGATATCAACTAGGGTTTTGGTCTGGCGGTCTACGGCACGTGTATTCATACACACATTGGAATGTGAGCAAGTCGTGCAATCAGTTGAAGGATTTCACAAAGTAGTGGATGGAAAATCGACCAAGTCATCACACGATGAGCAACTGGTCTCAAACACGATTTCCATTTCCCCACTCTTTCATCCCATCAACTGTCACACTTCACGGAATCATGGTGTCTAAAATTCCAGCAATATAAATAAGTCTCCGAATCATGATTGAATCATCGACATCAACAGTATCATCAATCTCACGTCTCATCGACAACACGAGATCATCAACTCATCAATTGAACAACTACTCTCAATTTATCAATTTCAATCATTCATAGCTTAACATATTCAGAATTCACACGCCCAAAATCTTTGATTACCATTGATTCCACACATTTCCCAGCTTCCCTCCTACAGATCAACCCATCCTCTCTTGTGACTGAATTTACTCTGGAACGGTCATTGTCTTGATTTAGGCCGGAGTACTACAGATTAATCTCTCGAATCTAAAGAACCCCCTTTGCAGCGGTGCATCTGTGTGAGGTTTAACATTTCGCTCGGTTCAAGGAGTCTTCTACGTACGGTCGTCTCCTCAATTCCTTAAAAACCATCAAATCGTTTTTCCCCATCTACACATCCAACAATGAATATTGATTTCTTTGTTTCAAAGTTATCAAACCCGGTTAAAAAGACTATATAAGGGAGAACTATAGCAACAGGTGTAATCCTATCGAAGGCCTTATGCTTTGTGAATTTAGTTTTGATCCCAGTAGTTAAACTCTTAGATCAAGGTTTACTTGATGGTGTTGTCTTCACACAGGATTGCTCCACACAATCCCTTTGTAAGGTCTTACGATTTCAACTTGTGTAGAGAGTTAATCGACGATTACATATCTCATAACTTCTATTAGCGATAGAACGATCAATAGACTAATCTAGTATGCATCCCATATCAATCTAAGAATCACTCATAAATCCTAGATATGGTAAATACAAATGATGATGAATAAAAACTCTCAATAGATTTGTATTAATAATAAAGCTTCAGGCTTAGAACATTGAATTCATCCTTAATCAATAAAGGATTTAGCTACTCATATTACAAAGAAGATGAATAATGGTGGTTTCCCCCTAAAGGGGTAAACCCTAGGTTTTTGACGTAGAATAAACCCTAACTTGTGATATGAGATGATCGATATGAAAGTGTTAGAGCATAGATCGGTCAACCTCGCATGCGTTGCAATCACAAGCATGTTTGTCAATGTTAATGATCAAAACTATAAGTCTTGATATTTAGCCTACATAGATAAGTCTCGGACTAGGATAGTGTAGTTAAGCTCAAGGACTTCATGACGATTCATCATACAACGACGAAGATCTATAAAAGGAACCGTGGAACTTCATCACCAAAAAGGTATATGGAGACTTGAACTTATCTATCACTCAAAAGTCTATCTCTTCTATCTCCTACTTCTTATGAGACAAAAGTCGTATGCTATATAGACTAGATCATACACATTTGACATTTCGAACTAAGCATTCATTGCTTATCTTTTATCTCGAAATCGTGTGTTGGTAAAGCATTTCGCTTTGATCAAGTTTATCTTCACCTAGTGATGAAAGTCATGAAAAGTTTCAACCACTTTGAGAATTTCTCTGACGTGAATCGGTCTGTGAATAACGGCTACATAGCGTCCTTTGAGAATGTCTCAATGATTGAAATGAGAGTTTAGATTACATAACCATGTATTCCTTGAACCTAAGTTTTCGAACTATGTTGATCAAGAGAAATCGGGAGGATTGTGGAATTGGCTTGCCAAGTCCGCGAACCTAGTTTGCAGACTCAGTCCGCGAACATAGTTTGCAGACTCAGTCCGCGAACTGACGGAAGTTATCGACCGAGAATTTCTGCTGGGATTTTCCAAAACTCGTTTGTGTGCTAAGTCCACGAACTGGCGGAAGTTCTCATCCCGAGAATTTCTGCTGAGTTTGGAAAACTCAACCGATTAACTTAAGTCCGCGAACTTGTTTGTGAACTTAAGAGGTTATGATCTAAATATGTGCTCTCAACATGAAACATTAAATTACTAAGGAATGATTTATGCAAACCGTGGCTATAATGTTCATGAGCCGATTCAATCTAATCGAATTATCTTTGTTTCCATTGTGTCTTGTGTAGTTACATAAGAACTCATAGCAATTGAACAACTCTTTAACTAGTTCATTTGAGTCAATTGAACTAGTTATGGTGAAGAAGAACAAGGTTAATATGAAATGCTCATATGGTTAATCTTTTGGGTTACTATGTTGAACCAACATACACGTACACGTTTGGGCATGGTTTTCACGAACCCAAACGTCTACCCAAGTGTGTGTGACAAGCTAAGTTTTTCGATCTAACGGTTGAGAAATATTAGCTTGAATATAAATCAGATTTTCATCTAACGGTGAATAAGGATTGCTTTGTAACTAAGGCAAAACCCTGATTTGAAGGCTATATAAAGGAGACATCTAGCATTGTGCAAAACTAATCCCCACACGTCTGTATGCTACTAGTGCTCCCGCTAGAGTCGATCTCCATTAACCTTTGATTTTCTTCTCTAAAATCAGGTTAACGACTTAAAGACTTCATTGGGATTGTGAAGCCATACCGATACTACTTTATCGTAGTTGTGTGATCTGATCTTGCATCTTCTATCGTACGAGTATAATCGATTGATTGACTTGAGATCGTGAGAGTTCTCCGATAGGCAAGATAAAGAAGTCACAAACATTTTCGTCTCACTGTTTGTGATTCCTCGACAATTCGCTTGTGTAGTCAGGAAGGATTGTAGAGAGGTGATTGATTAATTTAGGCTGTTCTTCGGGAATATAAGACCGGATTATCAATTGGTTCCTGTTACCTTGATTTTTTATCTAAAGACGGAACAAAACCTAGGGTTTATCTGTGGGAGACAAATTTATCCTCTTATATACTTTTCTGTGTGAGACAAATCTGTTTATTATCAATTCTGTGATTTTGGGTTACAACAATTCTTGGTTGTGGGTGAGATCAGCTAAGGGAATCAAGTGTGCAGTATCCTGCTGGGATCAGAGGCGTGGGAGTACAACTGTACCTTGAATCGGTGGGAGACTGATTGGGGTTCAACTATAGTCCAGTCCGAAGTTAGTTTGCAGTAGGATAGTGTCTGTAGCGGCTTAATAAAGTATGTATTCAATCTGGACTAGGTCCCGGGGTTTTTCTGCATTTGAGGTTTCCTCGTTAACAAAATTTCTGGTGCCTGTGTTATTTCTTTTCCGCATTATATTTTATATAATTGAAATAATACAGGTTGTGCGTTCGTGATCATCAATTGGAAATCCAACCTTTGGTTGTTGATTGATATTGACTGATCCTTGGACATTGGTCTTTGGAACCGTCCAAGTATTCCTTGTATTTGATAAAGACTCGCTATTGTTTTTAGCTTGAGTAGAAATCAAATCAAGAGAGAGATATTAACTCCTTGAGATACTTTTATCAAGATTGATTCTGACTGTCTACTTGATTCTCTAGCAAAGTATTTCGGAGTTAGTCCATACAGATTGCTAATCGAAATATTGGGTGGTGTTGTTTGACCCCCGCTTTTTCAATTGGTATCAGAGAAGGCAAACACGTTTAAGACCTCATCAGCCTGTGTTTGTAGCGATCTGACTCTATGGACAAGAGTACTATCTCTGATAACGCAACATCAGGTCAGGGTTATTCAGATAAGCTTCAGAGATCTGAAACCTTTGAGAAAAACTCCTTCTCGTCTCCTTCTGCCGAATCTGCATTCAACTGGAAAAATTCTCTTGATGAACAGTTGGATGATCTTTCAGATGACAGTGATTTAGAAGAAGAACAGAGCATTGATGAGGAAGTTTCTCAATACATCATGTTGTTTAATCGTGAATTAAAAGAAACCAAGACAACTGCTTCCCTGAGAAAATTCACTGGTCCTCTCTGTCAAGAAAACATAAAATTGAGAAAACTCTTCAAGTTTATGATGGTGGATACAAACTATTACAATCTACCGTTAAAGATCATGAAAAAGAGGTACGCTAAAAAAAAACTGAATGTGATAATCTTCTTCGTAACCTCGGTGTGTTAAAAGAAAGGCTTGAAGAAACTGAAGCAAGATATGAATCTCAGCGTAAATGGTTCAAGGACAAAGAACATCAGTTTCTTACCAAAGAAAAATCCTTGAAAACCGAACTTGCGGCTGCGCTTGAGAAAGTAAAATATCTGGAGGAAAATCTGAAGAGATTCAACATTAGCTCTACAAATCTATCATCTATGCTTGGAGCATGTAAAGAACATCGTGATACACGTGCTCTGGGCTATAAAGGTATAAACATTCCAAGCACAGGTAAGATCAACTTTGTTAGAGCCGTTAATAATACTTCATGTGAAAGACCTGTGTCAGCTTGCAAGAACAAGGATTCTACTCCAACAAAGTCTGTTAGTAATAGAACCACTGAATATAAATCCTTTCACTGCTATTTCTGCGGGAACAAAGGACACTCTGAGCAAAGATGTCGTATTCGGAAAAGGAATGAAAAACTTCATAACATTCTTGCGTGGATGTCTAAAGAAGTTGTTAAACCTGTATCACATATTGGCAGAATCAAGGACTCTCGCTATCAAGGGATGAAGTGTGACAAAGTTGATCCTTGCCATGTTCCTTCGAAGGATTTCTATAAAGGAAGGAAAAAGAATGGCAAAAGTCTAACGGATATGTTAAATCAGTCTGAAAATACAAAAAGGAACAGAAGGAAGAAAAGGTCAGGTTCCTCAAATTCTCTCAAAAAGGACTGTGAATTCAAGACTTCCAATTCAGACTTCTTACATGTCAATAATCATGTCTCTGATATGAAGATTCACATAAACAGACTAAGACGGAAATCAAGTAAACATGGAATGCTGTTAACCCAGGTACTTCTAAATATTCTCTTGATAACACTTCTTCAACTAAACCAGGTAGTTTGTTAAATAACGATAGAAAGGAAAAAGAAGAAGTAAACAATGATGAGAAATATGCTCATCTTATTACACCCTGACATGTTCATGTTGCATCTCTTTTTAATTTCTGTCCTGTTAAAAAGGGATGCTCTTGATTCTCAGGATTTTTCGTCTTGAGAAAGCTGTCAGGATTATACTGCATTCGTTGTTACTTTATTCCGTTTGCTCCTTAACATCTATTTTGGGCTTCCTAGTCTATCATAGGCCCGTTTCTCTAGAACACGCACCAACTCTCAAGAACGTCATGGTTCCTAGGGTTTGAAGGAATTTCTTATATATATATTGTGTTCCAAAGGTACAAAAAGATTTTATAAAAGTCTTTTTGGTGCACAATGAAGGGAAGCAACAAAGTTGATGATGTTGAGCTATGTCCTATTGATATCTCATGCTTTCATGCTCTTGATCATGAAAACGAAGACAAACTGCCAGTTCAGATTTCTTCACAATTGGTAGGAAATCTTCTTGGAGACTTTAAGATCGTTCGCGAACAACTTGGTATCGCAACACGGAATCTATACTACCTAAAAGACGAACTAAGGAAGGAAACTGAGGAACTCGTTCTTGTTCAATCCCTGGTTGCAGACATGATTTAGCGTTTCGTCTGATCTTGGTTCTAGTTGTTTACCTAGTATGTCTTCCGTTTTGGATTAATTGGAAGAATAACTAGGGGTTTGAATAACGATGATTGTGACTACACATAGCTATTTTTGTTTTCATCTTCTTATGTTATTTTTTAGGTTTATCGGTATTAAATTCTAAAAATATTTGGAGGATGGTGTTTATTGCAGTATTTTAATGGTTTGTGATATTGCAATATTTTTATGGGATATGTATTGTTTACGACCGTGAACTTGAAGGTACCATATTGCAGTCAAAAGTAAAGTCGTTCATGAATCGGTATTCGTATTGATGAAAGGACGAATGAACTTTTGACATATACAAAAGATATGCCTATGCAGTCATGTATTTGATGGAAAATAGGATAAAATCTTTTGTTCAACAAGGATAAAGTCTATTATGTCGTTATGATGGAAAATAGAATAGATCCTTGTATGTTATCCACGATATTGATCTTCATTGATCCATTTTATTATGTTTTACCGTGAATGCTCCATTGTGTGTCTTATTTTGAGCACCTTACAACTAAGTCGATTTACCTTGGCTTTGTTGGTTGTTTCATAAGATGCTATATGTCGAGCATTAGGAACCAAATTAACCAACTAGTTTGGTTATTTAGTTAGTACTCCATAAGTTTTGTTTCTTATATTGAGTACATGTACGGTTAAGGTTGTCATTTTCTATGATGAACTTAGTCGAGGTTCCATAAGTTCTCTTATGTTGAGCCCAAAATAATTAAATTGATTACTTCGGTGATTAGTTTGGTTATTTGTATTCCAATTAGATTAATTATAGGTTCTCTTGTAATTAATCTAGTTGAGTTTCATATATTCCACAAGTTCTTGTGTTGAGTATATGAAAGGATACACTATCATGTTCTTTGGTTAACTTAGTCATATATTCCGTAAGGTTTTCCTTATGTTGAGTATTTGAACGGTTAAGTTAGTCATCTCTGTGTGATTGACTTAGTCGTAGCTCCGTGAGTTTACTTATGTTGAGCACTTTCAATTAAATTGATCACTTTTGTGGTTTGATTTAGTTGCGTATTCCGATTGAATTAATCATGGGTTTACTCGTGATTAATTTGGTTGAGCTTTGGATATAGAAAATCATTCCTATGGTTTTTGGTGTCCAATAAAAAATCCTTCTTTTCTTTCGAAATTAAGGTCGCTCTTGTTGTTCTCTCGGGAATGACATCAAATGGGGGAGAGTTCTTTTGAACTTGTGCTTAATGGTAATATCTTGCGGGGAGTGCGGCTGTGGAATTTTGTAAGGGTTATCTTGTATCTTAAAACTCCTTGATGAATGTTGTTAGCTTCGGCTATTAGATTGCATCTAAATTAAGTTGGTATGTATTTTTCTTTTGTTCATGAAATGTCTCTTGTGGAAATTTCATTATGATCCCATTCTTGTACCTTTGCCAATTTTACTGAATTAAAGGGGGAGAAATATTGTAGTACACACTACAAATACATATGGTTTTCATATCATTGTATAAGGGGGAGTGGTTTCTATGATCGAGATGGAGTATTGACTAAGGGGGAGTGATACATATCACTGTAGTATTATTGTTAAAGTCGTGATACAATTGGACTTTGATGTTATATAATAATACTATGAAACTGTATAATAATGATCGAGAATCTAGATTTATATGATTGTTATAGCTACGGATCTTCAACAACGATGGTGCTAAACTTACAACCTTTGGGATCATTGGAGTACTTGGAAGGACGAAGATTTCAAGGAACGTTGAAGATTAGACTATGGAATAGGAGCCACTAAAGTTTATCTTTTTTGTATTCCATATGTATTAATAGTTTTGTCACTAAAATTGACAAAGGGGGAGATTGTTAGATCATAGCTCGGTCAACCTCGCATGCGTTGCTATCTCAAGCATGTTTTTCAATGTTAGTGATCAAAACTATAAGTCTTGATTTCTAGCCTACATAGCTAAGTCTCGGACTAGGATAGAAAAGTGTAGTTGAGCTCAAGGACTTCATGGCGGTTCATCATACAACGACGAAGATATATACAAGGAACCGTGGAACTTCATCAACAAAAAGGTATGTGGAGACTTGAACTTATCTATCACTCAAAAGTCTATCTCTTCTATGTCCTACTTCTTATGAGACAAAAGTCGTATGTTATATACACTAGATCATACACATTTGACATTTCGAGCTGAGCATTCATTACTTATCTTTTGTCTCGAAATCGTGTGTTGGTAAAGCGTTTTGCTTTGATCAAGTTTATCTTCACCTAGTGATGAAAGTCATGAAAAGTTTCAATCACTTTGAGAATTCCTCTGACGTGAATCGGTCTGTGAACAACGGCTACATAGCGTCCTCTGAGAATGTCTCAATGATTGAAATGAGAGTTTAGATTACATAACCATGTATTCCTTGAACCGAAGTTTTCGAACTTTGTTGATCAAGAGAAATCGGGAGGATTGTGGAATTGGCTTGCCAAGTCCGCGAACTTAGTTCCCAGACTCAGTCCGCGAACTGACGGAAGTTCTCGACCGAGAATTTCTGCTGGGATTTTCCAAAACTCGTTTGTGTGCTAAGTCCGAGAACTCAGTCCGCGAACCCAGTCCGCAAACTGGCGGAAGTTCTCATCCCGAGAATTTCTGCTGAGTTTGGAAAACTCAACCTATTAAGTTAAGTCCACGAACTTGTTTGTAAACTTAAGAGTTTATGATCTAAAGATTGCTCTGAACATGAAACTTAAATTACTAAGGAATGCTTTATGCAAACCGTGGCTATAATGTTCATGAGTCGATTCAATCGAATCGAATCATCTTTGTTTCAATTGTGTCTTGTGTAGTTACATAAGATCTCATAGCAATTGAAAAACTCTTTAACTAGTTCATTTGAGTCAATTGAACTAGTTATGGTGAAGAAGAGCAAGGTTAATATGAAATGCTCATATGGTTAACCTTTTGGGTTACTATGTTGAACCAACATACACGTAGACGTTTGGGCATGGTTTTCACGAACCCAAACGTCTACCCAAGTGTGTGTGACAAGCTAAGTTTTTCGATCTAACGGTTGAGAAATATTAGCTTGAATATAAATCAGGTTTTCATCTAACGGTGAATAAGGATTTCTTTGTAACTAAGGCAAAACCCTGATTTGAAGGCTATATAAAGGAGACATCTAGCATTGTGAAAAACTAATCCCCACACGTCTGTATGCTACTAGTGCTCCCGCTAGAGTCGATCTCCATTAACCTTTGATTTTCTTCTCTAAAATCAGGTTAACGACTTAAAGACTTCATTGGGATTGTGAAGCCATACCGATACTACTTTATCGTAGTTGTGTGATCTGATCTTGCATCTTCTATCGTACGAGTACAATCGATTGATTGACTTGAGATCGTGAGAGTTCTCCGATAGGCAAGATAAAGAAGTCACAAACATTTTCGTCTCACTGTTTGTGATTCCTCGACAATTCGCTTGTGTAGTCAGGAAGGATTGTAGAGAGGTGATTGATTAATTTAGGTTGTTCTTCGGGAATATAAGACCTGATTATCAATTGGTTCCTGTTACCTTGATTTTATATCTAAAGACGGAACAAAACCTAGAGTTTATCTGTGGGAGACAGATTTATCCTCTTATATACTTTTCTGTGTGAGACAGATCTGTTTATTATCAAGTCTGTGATTTTGGGTTACAACAACTCTTGGTTGTGGGTGAGATCAGCTAAGGGAATCAAGTGCGCAGTATCCTGCTGGGATCAGAGGCGTAGGAGTACAACTGTACCTCGGATCGGTGGGAGACTAATTGGGGTTCAACTATAGTCCAGTCTGAAGTTAGTTCGCAGGCTAGTGTCTGTAGCGGCTTAATACAATGTGTATTCAATCTAGACTAGGTCCCGGGGTTTTTCTGCATTTGCGGTTTCCTCGTTAACAAAATTTCTGGTGTCTATGTTATTTCGTTTCCGCATTATATTTATATAATTGAAATAATACAGGTTGTGCGTTCGTGATCATCAATTGGAAATCCAACCTTTGGTTGTTGATTAATATTGATTGATCCTTGGACATTGGTCTTTGGTACCGTCCAAGTATTCCTTGTATTTGATAAAGGCTCGCTATTGTTTTTAGCTTGAGTAAAAATCAAATCAAGAGAGAGATATTAACTCCTTGAGATACTTTTATCTAGATTGAGTCTGACTGTCTAGTTGATTCTATAGCAAAGTATTTCGGACTTAGTCCATACAGATTGCTAATCGAAATATTGGGTGGTGTTGTTAGACCCCCGCTTTTTCAGAAAGGCCTAATACCTATTTATAGGTTTACATTGCTTGGCCATCAAGTATCTCTGTCGGTTAAGGAACCCGACCCGAAATTATGAAGGAAAGACCCGAACCGTGAATTTGGCCTTCACAAGTATGCATACCCGTTCACATGCTTAATTTTGTAGTAAAATCTAGGGAAATAAGTTTGCATACCCGTTTGCATACTTGCTTGTCTTCGGTATTCGATAAAAAGCTTGTTTTGCCCACAACTTCTTCGTCCGAACTCGGAATGACCTCATTATTTTTGTATTATTTTCTTCTTTCAATTATCTTCAAAATGGTTGTGAGAAATCCTGAATTTGAATGAGTTAATCTCGGTCTTTGGCCAGTTTCTTGATTTTGAGCGTTTTGCTCCTTTCCGTCGCACTTCTTCAACTTCTCTTGGACTTGGGCACTTGAATACTTGGAATACTTCTCTTCTTAGCGTTTTTCAACACTTTGTAGCTCCTTTTTACATGATTCACCTAATATAGACAAATAAGAGCAAACAAGAGTAATAATACGAAAATATGCAAGAATAATAGCTTAAACAAGTATGGAATGTGCACTAAAATCATATGAATTATGCACTTATAAAATTCCCCCACACTTATCTTTTGCTAGTCCTTGGGAAAACTAAATAAAACTAGTCATAAATACAACAACTCCATGTGTTAGCTAATGTAACATGCTTTTAAACCCCTAGATGTCCCTAGTGGACGAGTTGTAGTCCCGTGAGGGTTTACAAGTGGTATACCCACAAAACCTACTCCAATTCCTCGCCTTAGAAGAACCACTAAGGATAGACACAAATTAGAAAGCCAAATAATTAGCTTGCGTAAGTTCTTTAGCTGAAAACATCCCACATTCATCCCAATCATCACACATAAGCAATTACTTACGTGTGGCATCCAACCTGATTGCAAAACTCTACTAAGATAGTCATTGTACTTGTTGCAATGTTTGCCACAACACTCGCATACTGAAATCACATGGATAGACAAGAGAATGGAAATAAAAAAGTGAAGTGTGCAAATGTTGACTAAAGTGAAAGATGTTATCCACAATACTTGTACGAATGTTGTCAAAGGATTCTATTTATAGCGCAATAGTTGAGACCCATTTAACTCGACCACATGATTAGATACTCTAAGTGCATGTTCCTTTTCAGCAAGTATGTGATACTTTCCTTGGATCCTGCGTTCCACGCTTGTTTAAGCGATACAGACAGGGACAACGTTTCACACATACTGTTATCCAAGTGTCGAGAACCTAATCAATAGTCTTTTTGACTTTCTATATAATGATGATAGGTTTTTTTCATCGACTACATGATTAGTCCGCAATTCCTGACCTATCACATAATTATTAATGTCGGTAAGTGAAGATGAGCCTTATATATATGTTTCTTTATTTTTCTTTTATTTTCTCTTTTTATTTTATTTTATTATTTTATTTTCCGGCTCACTCTTTATGAGTGTAAGACAATTGTCGACGGGGCTTTATATACTCAACCAATGATTACCTTGCTGCAACATCCAAAACAGTATTAGGATTCCGACAAATCACTTTAAAGAAACATATAACTGCAAAAATAAAAAGAAAGTGATTCAATAATGATTAATTGCGAGGATGAATCTTTCAAACGACTACCATGCCATTTCTAGCATATGAGTTTCGCTTTCAATTATGAACGTATATATTTAAGGATTTTAGAACGGTAAACTGGAATTCAATCCACAACCGTAAGAACTGTTTCAACCTAAAAAGATTTAGAGTGTCATCCTAAATAGCTCATAATTAACTCCAAAAGATGAAGTCTCAAAAATTCAAGAAATCATAGAGTATTATTTATTTATTTTATATGCAAGCCAAACATGCTTAACTACTCCCCCACACTTAAACTCAACATTGTCCTCAATGTTCAAAACCGAAAATTCTGATTTCTAACATAACAGCCCTGAAAAACTCGAATACTGTACAAATGGGTACGAAACTAAGAAAAACATCCTAAACAAAAGTTTTTTATATACGTCTTATCTATGAGGTGTCAAAAGGGAACAGTGTTTCGATAAACGGTCTAAAAGTTATGACCTTCGGACTGACATACATGCAATCTGATAAAGTTCTGTAAAAATACCGAAACTCAAATGTACAGGCTTATAGCTCCAACTTAACAGACTCCAAATTCAGATTTTCTTTTTGGAAAAGAAAGGTGAGTCCGTCCTCTTTAAAATTTGGGGTCAACCACTCAAATCGGACTCCGTGTGAAGTCTCTAGAGCCGTTTTCGTAATGAATGCGCAAACAAAATTTTTTTGACGAGAATTGTTTCGTCAAAACTTTCATTATAGATATAGGACTTTGTAAAGTATAAGATGGGAATGCAAGATATGATATGAAAAACTAAGAAAATTAAAAAAAAAGGGATAGAGATACAAAACCGATGGGTTGCCTCCCATGTAGCGCTTGGTTTAACGTCGTCAGCCCAACATTATTGTTATCGTCCGTACACCAGTAATCTGAAAATTTGGTAATCCTTCCAAATAATAATCTGCAATTCAAATAACAACTTCACAAAAACATTAGCACAAAATATAAATATTGAAGCTATCACTGTATTGGAGTTTCCCCCACAGTTAGTTCTTTATGAACTCGGAAGTGGATAAAGAACATAGAATTCGAGAACTTCAAAAGGTTCCTCAGCTTGGTGAACCTGCACAATACTCGAATCAAACACATCAAGTGGTGGATACTTAGAAACAAAATAATCCGTTAAAACTTTGGAAACACACAACTCCAATCCTAAGTGAGGTATTTTCTTAAAAGTTGGGTCAACAACTCTTTGAGAAGCTACTTCAATTGGATGGAAATGATCAATAGATATAGAATTATGCAAAGGATTAGACAAACCTTGTATGTTATCCTCATCGTTCATAATTAACATTGAATTATTTACCTCAAGTATATCGTGGTCCTCTATTGAACTTTTAATTGCTGCTTTAATCAGCATCATTATAATCCTTGGCAAGCTCAATTGGGTCTTCCACGACTTCAATCAATTTGGTTTCATTCTCAATCTCCTCAGTAATATCTTCATCGGAATTGGAATCCTCCCCAAAAAATTCTAGTTCATTGGTGCAAATCCTAGGGTCTTCCTTATGAGTCTCCGACAAAGAGATAATCGGGTCTTCTTCTTGCAACAACCGGCCTGAAAGTATTGTAATACGGATATTCATTGTAATGTTGATATGTATTTGAGTATGTCATACCGTTCATAACAATGTTTCGGTCATACCAAGGCTCCTCCTTTTGAATAGGCGAATCATCTTTATTACGATCCGGAGTTGGAATAACTTCATCTTCAAAGGTTGCTCATCTTCAAAGGTTGAATAGGCTCCTCCTTTTGGACGTGGACTTTCCAAAGGTTGCTTATCTTTAAAATATTTGTTGTCTTCGTTATCAATTTCAGAATTAATTTGGTTTTGAGGCCAAACTTCTTCTTCGGTCCTTGTCTCCCTGAGTTGAGCAAGTTGTAACTTTGAGTTGTCCACATTCCTTTGAATTTCTTGGAGCTTCTCATCTTGATTATGGTAATATTGAATTATTTGTCCTTGAAACTCCTCCATTATGGTACACATTCTTTCTGCAACACTTGAAGAAATCGAATTAGTAACATAACTATCCTCCCATCCTTGTGATTGTTCACTTACACGCCCGTCATAAGGTTGTTGACATGTATGAGAATATCCATAAGGTTCTGTGGGATATTGATCATAGCCAAAAGATTGGTTTTGATTATACACATAGGACGGTTGGTAGTTATCATACGAATGAGACTGAAAACCATATTGATTACCACTGTTGTATGTGTAATCTTGTGCCCCGTACATGTTGTTTCCGTAAGGAAACATAACGACTCACAAGAAACAGAAAAGCAAAACAAAAATCTAAAAACAAAATTAAAAACAAGCTAAACAAATAACAAATCAATTAGCGACTGCTCCCCGGCAGCGGCGCCAAAATTTGATGCATGTCACAGGCGCAATCAAATTGATAAAGATATTTCCCACTAATTAACTGGTAATATAGCGGTAATAAGAGATCATCCCCACATAGAGCTGTGTAATTGATAGGTTATTTGATCAGCAAGATAAAGTAAATAACAAAGGGGGGTTTGGTTGTAAGATAAATATAAAGACAATAAAGAAAAAAGATGATCAAGGAATCCTTCACCGTTACCAAGCGATAGCTGGATTAGTATACTTATCTATCGTTCGTAAGAACTATTCATCACCGACCGTAGAATAACAGCTATATCAATGTTATCCCCAAAAATCCTTTAATCACTGGATACGGAAGTTCTCGACTACCAGATTTTATCCAACGAACCACCAAGTAGTAGATCACTCAAGGTGTAATCCTATCGAAGGCCTTAAACTTTGTAAATTTAGGTTGATCCCAGTAGTTAAACTCTTAGATCAAGTTTTACTTGCTGGTGTTGTCTTCACACACGATTGTTCCACACAATCCCTCAGTAAGGTCTCGCGATTTCTACTTGTGTTGAGAGTTAATCGACGATTACTTATCTCATAACTTCTACTAGCGATAGAACGATCAATAGACTAATCTAGTATGCATCCCAAATCAATCTAAGAATCACTCATAAATCCTAGATATGGTAAATACAAACGATGATGATAAAAACTCTCAATAGATTTGTATTAATAAAAAAGATTCACGCTTAGAACATTGAATTCATCCTTAATCAACAAAGGATTTAGCTACTCATATTACAAAGAAGATGAATAATGGTGGTTTCCCCCTAAAGGGGTAAACCCTAGGTTTTTGACGTAGAATAAACCCTAACTTGTGATATGATCGATATGAAAGGCCTAATACCTATTTATAGGTTTACATTGCTTGGCCATCAAGTATCTCCGTCGGTTAAGGAACCCGACCCGAAATTACGAACGAAATACCCTAACTGTGAATTTTGGCCTTCAAAAGTATGCATACCCGTTCATATGCTTAATTTTGTAGTAAAATCTAGGGAAATAAGTTTGCATACCCGTTTGCATATTTGCTTGTCTTCGGTATTCGATAAAAAGCTTATTTTGCCCATAACTTCTTCGTCCGAACTCAGAATGACCTCATTCTTTTTGTATTATTTTCCTCTTTCAATTCTCTTCAAAATGGTTATGAGAAATCCTGAATTTGAATGAGTTAATCTCGGTATTTGTCATGTCTCTTGATTTTGAGTGTTTTGCTCCTTTCCGTCGCACTTCTTCAACTTCTCTTGGACTTGAGCACTTGGATACTTATCTTCTTAGCTATTTTCAGCACTTTGTAGCTCCTTTTTGGATGATTCACCTAATAGAGACAAATAAGAGAAAATAAGAGTAATAATACGAAAAATATGCAATAATAATAGCTTAAACAGGTATAAAATTGACACTAAAATCATATGAATTATGCACTTATCAGAGGCAGATTTGTTTATCAGGTATTCGACTTTGGGTCATAGCAACTCTTAGTTGTGGATGAGATCAGCTAAGGGAATCAAGTGCTAGAGTCTTGCTGGGATTCAGAGGCATAAAGAACGCGTCTGTACCTTAATCAGTGTGAGATTGGTTAAGGCTCAACTACATTACAGTCCGAAGTTAACTTGTAGTAGGCTAGAGTATGTAGCGGCTTAATACATTGTGGTGTTCAAATCTGGACTATGTCCGGGGTTTTCTGCATTAACGGTTTCCTCGTCAACAAAACTTCTGGTGTCTGTGTTATTTCTTTTCTGCCTTATATTTGTTTATATGATTGAAATATCACAGGTTGTGCGTAGTTCAATCAATTGGAAAATCCAACCTTTGGTTGTTGATTGAAATTGATTGTCACTTGAACATTGGTCTTTGGTACCATTCAAGTTGTTTCTCATAATAATCAGGCTCACGGATTATATCTGTTTGATTTGCTGATTACATTGAAAAACAGAGATATAACTCTTGGATAAATTTCCTTGATTGAGTCTGACTGTCTAGTTGATTCTCTCAGAATTATATTGGAGTTAGTCCATACAGACTGCCTAACGAAATATTGGGTGTGGTTGTTAGACCCCCGCCTTTTCAATTGGTATCAGAGCAGGAAAACACGTTAAAGACCTCATAAATATGTGTTTGTAGCAATCTGACTCTATGGACAATAGTGCTATCTCTGAAAAACGCATCACCAGAGACACAAGTTCTGTTTCTATGAAATCTATTAAAAGAAAGACTTGTCGATCTCGCATATAGATGAACATTCTGTTCCTACGAAACATACAAGTATTGATTTGTGTTACCATGACTATCTTACTGATGAGTCTAACTCTGAAGTAGAAAGGGAAGCATCCCAAGAAAGTGCAACGATTCTATAACTTGTTAGAATCCAGGCAGTTGAAATCAGTAGTCTGAAACACAAAGTCAATATGATGATTGGTATGGTAAAATATCGTGATTCCCAATTAAGGGTTCTCCGTGAGGAAAATGTTGTAGTTTGTTCATCCCGGACCTTACTCAAGTCTAAACTCAAGGAAGGTTCCCTGAAAATAGAACGATTATTGAGTAATCTCTCTGTTCAAGATAACGATGTTCTAGGGACTCTGCCATACCAATTACTTCTGACACGACCGTGATATTAGAAAACGTGGCTACTTGTAATCATATTTCTCTAATGAAACCAGCTTCAGAAGCTAAACTGCAAACCCTTCCTATTGCTAAATAGGTGCTTGGTTCATCCACTGATCAATGAACGGAGCGGCTACGATGTGGTCGGGCCACATACTTCAAGTATGTGGCCCTTATTTATATTTTGACACATATTGTAAAGTAGAAAAAAAAGTTTAAAAACTGTTTTATTACACAACTGTTTAACTAAAAAAGAAATTAACTTCCTACTTTTTCTCAAAAAGTGAATGCTTTATGATAGGTGTAGAATACACCGTATTTACTATCTATAGTTTATGCTTTCTTTGCTATTTTTCTTATAAATTATGTATTTTATGCCTGTTTTGAGTTTTATAGCTACTCTGGAGTCATGCGGACGAAAAGAAGAAGAAATCACTCAGTTTGAGCAAAAAGGGCAAATATGTCATTTCATTGGCGAACACTATCGGGAGCCGACCCCAAGTGTTAAGGAACGACTCTATTTGGAGGAGTATTAAAAGACAGCCAACAAAGTTTAAGGGGCTCTTAGCTGGGAAGCCCTTATCAAGGTGACAGAACATCGAATATAACCTATATCCTAACCCTACATCTCGAGAGCTTCTCATTTCTCTCAATCGTTATTCACCTGAATGAGAGGAAGATAGAAAAGCCACGCAAGCAGCTGTTGATGCTGAAATCGAGAGACTGAGAGGAAATCGAGAGACAGAGAGAAGAGCTGAGAGTTATAATCATCCTGATGCTGCTAAGAACATGAAAAAAAAGGGACTTGATGTTTAAATCGAGAGTTTTAGAAGCTAGGGTTTGAGATGAAAAGGGGATCTGTGTTGAATTGAGAACGAATAGAAGATGGGTTCATGGTGATTGACAAGGAATTAGAAGAATAAGTGATGCTGTTTCTAACAAGGGTTTGAGGAATTTGACAGAGAGAAGGAGATGATAAATCTGAGCTGTGTTTCTGTCAAGACGAAGACAATTGATGAAGATGAATTAGATCCAAAATTAGGGTTCGAGGCTGTTTCTGAATCGAAGAAGAAAAGGGTTTGTTTGATTCTGAGAATTATTGAAGATGGTGATGAACTTGCTGCTTGAATCGAAGGTGGGTTTAGAGCAAATTCGAGTTCTAAAGGTGTTGAATCCTGGCAGAGTTGCGTTGATGGTGTGAATCAAAGAACAAAGAATCGAATGATTAAATCAGGTTGAAGATTGATATGGGTTCACTGGAAATAGCCGAGATTGAGGGTTTAATGTAAATGAATCTGAGATAGAAGAGTTGGTGTCTGCAGTGAAGTTGGTACTGAGATTAATGGGTTTAAGGAGGAGATGCAGATGGATGCTGATGCCGTTAATTGGTGATGGATATATGAAATGGGTCTGAGCTTGGATGAGGAATTGAAGCTCTGCTGCAGGAATGAAGACTATCATTGTTAGATGTATGCCTAGGTTTCTTAGCAGGTATGGAGATGAAAAGTGAGGCCTGAAATTAGGCCGGGAATAGCCAGAAAACAAATGGAACTCTGTCGGATTTTTATGCCGGCGAGTCAACTCGTGCCGGCCGATGATCGAGCCAATTCAGTGACTAAGACGTAATCAGACGAGTCAGACCAGCTGAGTTAGCGTCTGACTTCCCCTCCTTTGACCCATTGACTAACAGAAGACCGTCAGTCTGACAGTTACCTTAACGGAACCTTGACGGAATATCCCGTCGACGGCAGCAGAACTCAGACGAACTTCGGCGACTTTTCAGGCCGGATTCCGGTGATTCTGTGGACTTTTCAGGCGACAAAAATACAGAAATTTGTGAAGAATTCTCTAGACTCATCTAGACTCACGGGTTTGAGGAATTGGACTTGAATTTTGAAGGAAAAGGTGGAAGAATTTTACAAAGACAAGGATTTGGAATGTGGAATTATCATGGGAAAAGGAGTCTATTCCTAAGAGGATTGCTAGGAAATTGAAGCCTATAAATAGAGAAGTTCTCTACTTTTCTATACATTTCTACACATTTTACACACCTTTTACACACACAACACTTGGTGTTTTTGCTTGCTTTTCAAAATTCTTCTTTTAATTATTTGTGTGAATTTCAAAAACATGAGTAGCTAATTTTCTTATTGATTGAGGATGAATTCCTAGTTCTTGACATGATTTAAGTTTTTGTTTTAAAATCTACTTTGAAATTTTTCACATGATTATCGTTTGTTTTTACTAATTGGAATGTTTATACATTCATGGTTGTTTGATAGATTATTTAGAGTGCACGCTTAATTGATTTGTTAACTCAACTTAAATCTAGTATAAGTTAGGGAATACGTAATCGTTCTCGACACTTTACACAAGTAGAAAACACGAGACCTTGCGGAGGGATTCCGTGGAGCAATTGTGTGTGAAAACAACGCTAGAAAGTGGACCAAGCGAACCGAGTCTAACTACTAGTACTAAACCTAAATTCATAAATCTTAATGCGTTCGGGGAATTACATCTTGTAAGCGAACCTCAAGGTGGTTTTTTTGAATAGAATCTGATAACTAAGCAGACCTGTTACTCAGTGATACAAGGGATTTTGGGGTTAGCTAAGCGAACCTGCTATCCTACGGTTGGTGATAATATGTGACTAATAACATGTGGATGAAAAACATAACTTGAATCATCGTTTTGCAACGAAGAAGGATTCCTTGGTCTTGTCTCTCTTATTGATTTTCCTTTATTTTTTAATTGCTTTGTTTACTTTCTTTTGCTTTTATCTAAACCAATAATTTCCCCCTTTTTGTGACAATTTTACAACTAAAAATCTCTTGCTCCTCGTGGGAACGAACTTGACTACACTATATTACTTGTTAATTAGGTGGAAAAATATTAATTAATTTGTTGTGGTTACGACACGCATTAAATTTTGGCGCCGCTGCCGGGGAGCAGCGGACGATTTTAGTTGTACTTATTTTACTTTTTGCTTTATTCTTACTTTGTTAGATTCTATTATCGTATGTAACGTAGTTTTTGAGAATCTTATTTTCAGGTGCTTGATCTCTGGCACCTAAACAGTGGGATTACCAACGTTGTGGGATTACAACTCGCAAGGGAACAATACTACAAGCAGCTCGGAACTTGCAAGAAGATCCTTCCACATCAACAATGGTAGGCGGTAATAATAATCCACCACCACCTCCACCTGCGGAGAACAAGTTGGGAGAGTTAATTTCTCCGAATTTGGATTCACAACCATGGAGTATCACAATAACTGATCCAGTGGAGATGAAGTCGAGTCTTATTCACCATCTACCAAAGTTCAAAGGGCTTCCCGGTGAAGATCCAAATCGTCATCTTCAATCATTTCAACACAAGATGACAAGTCTTAGGAAAGGTATCAAAGATAGAGATAGGGCTATGTTACAAGCCTTTCCATTCTCCTTACAAGACTCAGCCGAAGAATGGTTGTATTATTTACCCCCAGGGAGCATTAAAACATGGACCGAGATGAAAAAGCTATTCCTAGAGAAGTATTTTCCAGCTTCTAAGGCGGCTGTGGTTCGTAAAGAGATTAGTGGAGTCTTACAAATTTCAGGAGAATCACTCCATGAGTATTGGGAGCGGTACAAGAAGTTGTTAGCAAGCTGTACACACCACAACATATCACCAACACTTATCATTCAATATTTTTATGAAGGATTACTTCCAGATCAACGTAACTTGATTGATGCAGCTGCGGATGGTTCACTTACTGAGAAGACGCTTTCCCAAGCGACTAGTTTGATTGAGAGTATGGCTGCAAATGCACAACAATTTTATACAAGGAATGATTCCAATATCCGAAGGGTTAGTGAAATGGAGGACTCTTCACAATCCGCTCAACGGTTAAACAACATAGAGAGGGTAGTGCAACGAATGGCCGCGGTAATTATTCCGGATGATGAGACCGAACAAGTAAATGCTTTGTTTCCAAATCAAAGGACAAGGTACGATCCATACTCCAATACTTACAATCCCGGTCGGAAGGATCATCCTAACTTTAGTTATGCAAACAAGCAAGCGGCGGCTCCTAATCCATATGTGCAACAAGGTGGTTTCCAACAACCACGCTTTCAACCTCAACAACAATTCCAACCTCAAGTGAAGGAACAAGGATCTTCGATAGATGATAAGCTTAATGTCATGATGCAAGGTATTACGTCATTGTTTCAACAAAATCAACAAAAGACCGATTCGGCCATCAAGGATTTACAAACTCAAATGGGACAATTAGCAACCGATGTGCACCTATTGAAATCTCAAGCATCCACAAAGCTTCCTTCACAACCATTTGTGAACCCAAGAGAGAATGTTAATGCGGTTACTTTAAGAAGTGGGAAACAAGTGGAGCAACCAAATCAACAAGATGAGGTGCATGAAGAGTTACTCGAAGAGAAAGAGGAAACCACACCAAAGGAAACTTCCAAGGAACCGGTTCCTACTTTCACCACTCCACCCCCTTTTCCTAGCCGATTTTCTAAGTCGAAGAAAGAGTTGGAATACAAGGATATTTGGGACATCCTTAAGAAAGTACAAGTCAATATTCCACTCATTGAAGCTATTCGACAAATTCGTTATGCAAAGTTCTTAAAGGAGTTGTGCGTGAAGAAGTAAAGGTTGAAAGGGAATGAAGTCATGAGTGTGGGGGAGAATGCTTCGGCGTTCATTCTCAAGAAAATCCCGCCTAAATTAAAGGACCCCGGTAGTTTCACTATACCTTGCACAATTGGTAAAACAAGGTTTACTCGAGCTTTACTAGATTTGGGAGCATCAGTTAATGTTATGCCTTCCTCGATTTATGATTCTTTGAATCTTGGTCCTCTTAAGGAGACCGGGGTAGTTCTTGAACTTGCTAACCGATCTAATGTTTACCCGAAAGGGATTGTTGAGAATGTTTTGGTGCAGGTTAATGAGCTTGTATTCCCGGCCTATTTCTATGTCTTAGACATGAATGATGAGAACTCTCCCAAGTCTACACCTTTTTTATTGGGTAGACCATTCTTAAGCACCGCCTTAACGAAGATTGATGTCCAAAATGTCACCTTGACTATGGAGTTTGATGGTGCACTCATCCACTTCAATATCTTTGAGACAATGAGATACCCAAGTGATGGTAATTCATGTTTTCCCGTTAAAGAGATTGATGCGGGCTAATGAATCTTGCAAGAGCTAAGTCGGGTCGTCGACATTAAAACAAGCGCTAAATGGCCCATCGGTTTTTTATTTCTTATCCTTTTGTTTTTTATTTTTGTTTATTTATTTTTCTTGTTCCATGTCATGTTAAAATTTGTCACCTTGACTTTACTAGGACGATTCAATTACATTGAGGACAATGTAAGGTTTAAGTGTGGGGGAGTGGTTAAGCATGTATTTTATATAAAAAAATTAAAAAAATTTTAAAAAAAAGTATTGCATAAAACCTCCAACTTGTAGAGATTTTAGAGTCACTAACATACTTCTAGGTATGTTTACACAGAGAATTCTGACCGACATTACTGAACTTGGAAGTATCAGGGAACTACATTCGGATTTCTTGCTTGTTAGAGTGTTAAATAATGGATTTAATCATGCCGGTGATGCAAATTAGGAGCAGGGAGAAATGCATTATTAGAGTTGCTGATCAATCATTAGCTGAGACTACCCTATTTATATCATGTGAGGCACCAAACATAAATTTTTTCCATCTAACTAAAGAGCTTTCTTTTGAGTGTGTGTCACCATACGTTAATTCCGGGTAGAATGGTGAGCTACCCAACCTCCCACCAATAAAAGCACTACTCTTTGATCTCTTGAGTGCTAATTTTGTCAATCATGAGGGTGACGTCTATAGATGAACACCTCCTTCTTGTAGTTCGATTTGCAGTTAGCACCATTCTCTCTCTCGACAACAACGGGTCCATAGAAACACCATCATCATCAACAAGGAGCAACATAAAAATCTACAAGGAAAGTTGAAGACGTTCAAGGTTTACAAGCAACAGAACGAGAAAAAGAGCAAATTTAAGTAAACCAACATACAATGAGCATAATTCTATATCTAAGTATGAAGACTTATTTACAAGAGCAAAGAAAAGCAAAAGGTGAGAATTATTGAAGTTTTATGATTTCGAGACGATACAAGTTGTGAAGAATCAAGCGGTAAAGTACTTTTCCACGACCATGGTTTGTTTTATTTCACTTTGTTTTGTATTTTATTTCTCTTACCATCAAATTGAAAAAAATGATGATAAGAAAAAAAAAAAATTGAAAAAAAATGATGATAAGAGAAATTTTTATTTTTGGTTTTTATTTATTTAATAAGCCGTGGGGAAGGAAGATCTATAAGGAAGTTTCAAGCGAAAAGGATTTAAGGTAAAGATTTACAAATTGTCAAGGAATTATGAAGTTCGAGAGTTTATCATCAATAGTTGAAGCCGAAGTCGAAGACCAAGAAGATAAAGACGAGGAGCGGAAGACGTTTCTATTGGATGCTGTGAGAGTGGTGTTATCATCATTGCAACCAGATGTGATGGTGAGTAAGTAATCTCATCCTCGATAATAGTGGTTGATTTCCTTTCTTAGAGATCGTCAGAAAAATGGTTTTTCAAAATATTAAAAGATGTGGGTTTTTAAAATATTTCGGAAGTTGTCCTTCCCACCATTCAACGTGTTGCAGGATTTCTCTCTTCATTCCTACCTGCACACATGTGAGACCCATAAAAAAGTACGTCTTTTGAGTGCAATTTCATAAAATCCTTTTTGGTGAGGCAGAAGTCGAGGCGAAATGCTTATTGATCGTTTCTCAAACACGCGTTCTCTCATTATGGTGTGGTTATTTGTCACTCAACATCTAAGAATGAGAATATGTTCTTTGGTATTTCTAACATCTTATTACTAGCATGCAGAAACTTTATGTCCTCATAGCTCTTTGGATGCTTGGGACGCTGGAACGCTTTGAAGTTGTAAGTTTTAGTTCGATTTGCTCGAGGACTAGCAAAGTCTAAGTGAGGGGGGAATTTGATAGGTGTAGAATACACCGTATTTACTATCTATAGTTTATGCTTTATTTGCTATTTTTCTTGTAAATTATGTATTTTACGCCTGTTTTGAGTTTTATAGCTACTATGGAGTCATGCAGACGAAAAGAAGAAGAAATCACTCAGTTTGAGCAAAAAGGGCAAATATGTCATTTCATTGGCGAACACTATCGGGATCCGACCCCAAGTGTTAAGGAACGACTCTATTTGGAGGAGTATTAAAAGACAGCCAACAAAGTTTAAGGGGTTGTTAGCTGGGTAGCCCTTATCAAGGTGACAGAACATCGAATATAACTTATATCCTAACCCTACATATCGAGAGCTTCTCATTTCTCTCAATCGTTATTCACCTGAATGACAGGAAGATAGAAAAGCTGCGCAAGCAGCTGTTGATGCTGAAATCGAGAGACTGAGAGGAAATCGAGAGACAGAGAGAAGAGCTGAGAGTTATAATCATTCTGATGCTGCTAAGAACATGAAAATAAGGGACTTGATGATTAAATCGAGAGTTTTAGAAGCTAGGGTTTGAGATGAAAACGGGATCTATGTTGAATTGAGAACGAATAGAAGATGGGTTCATGGTGATTGACAAGGAATTGGAAGAATAAGTGATGTTGTTGCTAACAAGGATTTGAGGAATTTGACAGAGAGAAGGAGATGATAAATCTGAGCTGTGTTTCTGTCAAGACGAAGACAATTGATGAAGATGAATTAGATCCAAAATTAGGGTTCGAGGCTGTTTCTGAATCGAAGAAGAAAAGAGTTTGTTTGATTCTGAGAATTATTGAAGATGGTGATGAACTTGCTGCTTGAATCGAAGGTGGGTTTAGAGCAAATTCGAGTTCTAAAGGTGTTGAATCCTGGCAGAGTTGCGTTGATGGTGTGAATCAAAGAACAAAGAATCGAATGATTAAATCAGGTTGAAGATTGATATGGGTTCACTGGAAATAGCCGAGATTGAGGGTTTAATGTAAATGAATCTGAGATAGAAGAGTTGGTGTCTGCAGTGAAGTTGGTACTGAGATTAATGGGTTTAAGGAGGAGATGCAGATGGATGCTGATGCCGTTAATTGGTGATGGATATATGAAATGGGTCTGAGCTTGGATGAGGAATTGAAGCTCTGCTGCAGGAATGAAGACTATCATTGTTAGATGTATGCCTAGGTTTCTTAGCAGGTATGGAGATGAAAAGTGAGGCCTGAAATTAGGCCGGGAATAGCCAGAAAACAAATGGAACTCTGTCGGATTTTTATGCCGGCGAGTCAACTCGTGCCGGCCGATGATCGAGCCAATTCAGTGACTAAGACGTAATCAGACGAGTCAGACCAGCTGAGTTAGCGTCTGACTTCCCCTCCTTTGACCCATTGACTAACAGAAGACCGTCAGTCTGACAGTTACCTTAATGGAACCTTGACGGAATATCCCGTCGACGGCAGCAGAACTCAGACGAACGACGACGACTTTTCAGGCCGGATTCCGGTGATACTGAGGACTTTTCAGGCGACAAAAATACAGAAATTTGTGAAGAATTCTCTAGACTCATCTAGACTCATGTGTTTGAGGAATTGGACTTGAATTTGGAAGGAGAAGGTGGAAGAATTTTACAAAGACAAGGATTTGGAATGTGGAATTATCACGGGAAAAAGAGTCTATTCCTAAGAGAATTGCTAGGAAATTGAAGCCTATAAATAGAGAAGTTCTCTACTTTTCTATACACTTCTACACCTTTTACACACACAACACTTGGTGTTTTTGCTTGCTTTTCAAAATTCTTCTTTTAATTATTTGTGTGAATTTCAAAAACATGAGTAACTAATTTTCTTATTGATTTTGGATGAATTCCTAGTTCTTGACATGATTTAAGTTTTTGTTTTAAAATCTACTTTGAAGTTTTTCACATGATTATCGTTTGTTTTTACTAATTGGAATGTTTATACATTCATGGTTGTTTGATAGATTATTTAGAGTGCACGCTGAATTGATTTGTCAACTCAACCTAAATCTAGTATAAGTTAGGGAATACGTAATCGTTCTCGACACTTTACACAAGTAGAAAACACGAGACCTTGCGGAGGGATTCCGTGGAGCAATTGTGTGTGAAAACAACGCTAGAAAGTGGACCAAGCGAACCGAGTCTAACTACTAGTACTAAACCTAAATTCATAAATCTTAATGCGTTCGGGGAATTACATCTTGTAAGCGAACCTCAAGGTGGTTCTTTTGAATAGAATCTGATAACTAAGCGGACCTGTTACTCAGTGATACAAGGGATTTTGGGGTTAGCTAAGCGAACCTGCTATCCTATGGTTGGTGATAATCTGTGACTAATAACATGTGGATGAAAAACATAACTTGAATCATCGTTTTGCAACGAAGAAGGATTCCTTGGTCTTGTCTCTCTTATTTATTTTCCTTTATTTTTTAGTTGCTTTGTTTACTTTATTTTGCTTTTATCTAAACCAATAATTTCCCCCCTTTTATGACAATTTTACAAGTAAAAATCTCTTGCTCCTCGTGGGAACGAACTTGACGATACTATATTACTTGTTAATTAGGTGGAAAAATATTAATTAATTTGTTGTGGTTACGACACACATCACTTTACGGGGATTTAGAGGGGGCAGGTTTTTAGGTTATACAGGTGTCAAGAAATAAAGATGGGCCACATACTCATTGTATGTGGCCCGACCACATCGTAGACGGAGAGATCAAGGAAACACCACATCTCACGGAAGGAAGAAATCTTCTAACGATGTTGCTAATCCTACACACCCTAATCACTCTGGTGATCAGAAAGTATGTCTTTTTTGTGATTCAAAATGACATGTTCAACGGAAGAGAAAATTGAGGTTGAATGAAAACTACTTTAGTCGACTTCAACATACCTTAGATTTAATACTCAAAGGTGTAACTGACATTCAGATGTCTAAACCTATTAGTTTTAGTACTCACCCTGTGAATTCTTCCAGGAAAGTTAGTTCAATTTGCTCATCGAGTGTTCGAACTAATTGTAGCATTAATACAAATCGGTCAAGGAGATTTCAGAAAGGTCCTTCTCAACCTAAAGTGAAGGATGATGTTCAAGATGTGAGAAAAGGTACCGGTAGGTGGAAACAACAGTGAAGATATGGAGGACAACCTTAATCTGATAATTGAAGGATACAAGGATCTTATCAACAGGCTGTCAAAATCCTCCAAGCAAACTTCTTCTGGTAAGGATTCAAACTTAGTCTCATACTTTGATGATAGTAAGTTTTATGATACTTTTTCACATCAGAAAGGGTTTCCTCCAAATATTAGAAGGAAAAGAGGATTAACCATGAACAATATTTATCTGATGAGTATAAAGCTCATACTTGTGTTAATTAATCACAAGGATTGAATTCTTACTTATGAAAAATCTTGTTGAGTAAGATATGCTAATAATCGGGTATACTTATTGGCAAAATGCTTTCTGCTTAGTTGAGCTATTTTCTTATCGTTCATAGCTAAACTATTGTCTACAGATACCTTTGCCTAAGTATTGTTTTGTTTCGAGAATCACTTTGATTGTCTACTTTTTAATTTTGATTTATTTATTTTTTTACAATTGAGTTATGAGCTACTTTTGTGCTCTAAATTTTTTCTTTCTGTGGAAATATAAAATTTATTGAGCCAAAAATTGTGAAAGAAAATTTTCACGTAGAAAAATTTTGTTGTATTCTTTTTACCTTGTAAAAAGGTACTTTCTATTTTAGAATTTCTTTTGGGTTCGGATTGTGTTCGTACGGGTACCCGGATATTGCTTTCCACGAACAATTTCTAAAAACCTTAAAATTTACTTTCCTAAGAAACCATTTAAGTACCAATCCTATTGAGTCACGTACGCGTACTCTAGGTTATTTTCTTCTTGTCAAGAATGTCATCACCTTCTCGCACTTGTGATTTTGCAAGAGGTTTTCTTGATAAAGGTATTGGTTTCGAGTCCAAAGGGAAGAAGGAAAGAACCCTAGTAGAAGTTGATGATATCACATATCAAAATCCTGAGGATTATTCTGATGTCTCATGATACTATGCTTATACTCATCAAGATGTTGAGAATGATGAGATGGTTTCGTCCGAAGTGGTTCATGATTTTCTTAAATACTTTGAGGAAGCAAAACTGCAACTCGTTTATACTATGAAGGGTCTCGATGTGTTACGGACTGAGTTGAAATATATTAATTCTGACCTTGTTCTAATGAAGACACATACTAAAGATCTTCTCAATAGGGATATCTTCTTTGAAGAAGCATTGGATGTTTTCAATCACAAGATCAAAGGACTCAAAACTCGTGAGGGTTCCGGAAGTGCTCCTTGATTTCAGTTCTTGATCGGTTCTGTTGGTTTAAGAGTCATTTGTTTTTAGCTTGTTGTTTTTATATTTTGAATCTATAATATCTAGGAAACTTCTTATGAGTATTTATTCTTGTGTGTTTAAGAAGTATAACTAGGGTTTGGAATAACAAATATTGTGATTACATACATCTATTGCCAACGATTTTCATCCTGCAATGTTTTAGATTTATTTATTTAAATTCTAAGTTATTTGGAAGATGATTTTGCAGTATTAATCTTTATTGGTTTTATATATTGCAAAAAAATTTATGGGATATGTGTGTTTATGTCCGTGAACTATGATTTTCCCATATATGTCAAAATTTAAGTCTATTATGTCTTTTTGCAAATATTGATAAAAGATAGAATGAACTTTTGAATATTCCGCAGTATTGATCTTTCCCTGATCCACTTCTATGTGAAAGTACAGTATGGCTCCGTAAGTTTTCTTATGTTGAGCATTTCCGATTAAATTAATCATTAAGGTCTTCTTGTGGTTAATTAATTCGAGTTTTCTGGATACAAATTCATGTTTCATGTGATTTGTTAATATCCAAAGAAGTCCTTCTTTTATTGTAAAAGTAAGGTCGATCTTGCTGTTCTTTTGGGAATGACATTTTATGGGGGAGAGTTCTTAATTGAACTTGTGATTTATTGCCAAATCTTTGTGGGGAGTGCGGCTGTGGAATATTGTAAAAGTTATCTTGTATCTTTATAAACTCCTTGATGAATACACTAAGTTTCGATTATGTGAAATCATCGAAACAAAGTTGATATGTTCTCTTTTAGTCATGAATAATATCTTTGAGAATTTCATTATGATCCCGCTAGTTTTCGTACCTTTGGCAATTTATATTGACAAAAATGGGGAGAATTATTTTGTAGTTCACACTACATACATATGGTTTACAGATCATTATGTAAGGGGGAGTGGTTTTCTTTGTGGGATGAAGTATTGACTAAGGTGGAGTTTTATACATATCACCATAGTATTATTGTCAAAGTTGTGATACAATTGAACTTTGATGTTGTGTAATAATACTATGACACTGTATAAAAATAATTGAGAACATCTGTTTTCTTATTGTTATGGCTACAGATCTTTTACAACTATGATGTTGAGTTGAACATGTTCAGAATCACTGGAGTACTTGGAGTGACGAAGAATTCAAGGAATGTTGAAGAACCAAGGAAATCAAGCATTTGGGTGAGAAGCTACAAAGTTTATTTATTTTGTAACCCATATGTATTGATAGTTTTGTCACCAAAATTGACAAAGGGGGAGATTGTTAGAGCACTGCTCGGTCGGACTCGCAAGCGTTGCTATCTCAAGATTGTTTTCCAAGTTTAGGTGTCTAAACTATAAGTCTTGATTCCTAGTCTACTTATAGCTATGTCTCGGATTAGGATAAAATGTGTAGTTGAGCTTTAGACTTCACGACGTTCATCGATTGAAGATAAATATCTACTAAGGGGAGCTTGGAGGAACTTTATCAACAAAAGGTATGTGGAGACTTAAAATCATTTATCACTCAGAAGTTTATTCTATTTCATCTCCTGTTGATACTAAGTCGTATAACTATATAGACTTTGACATTATACACATATGATATTTCGAGCTGAGTTTAACTCGCTTATATCTTCTCGAAATATGTGTTGGAAAGCTTTTTGATTTAACTACGTTCATCATTATTCTTGACGAAAGTCAAAAGATGATCATGTGAAAATCGCCTTGTAACATCTTACATGATTTGTGTGAGACAGTCATTTGTTGTAGACTCGGAATGTTTCGTATTGATCATTCGATTACTTGAAAATTGCTTATAAGCTAATATTTTGTGTGAAAAAACTATTGCCGTCTTCTAAGAATGTTTCAATGATTGGAATGGGAGTTTAGAACAATTAATCATTGTCTGGATATAGCACAGTATGCATACCAGTACGCAAACTGTTATAAGAATGATTCGGGTCCGGGAACCAAGTATGCATACCCGTATGCCAATGGTTTTAACTGTCAAAGTCCGAGAACTAAGTTTGCATACCCGTTTGCAAATTGTTTCACCTTAAATTGGCCCGGAACGACAGTGTGCGTACCCGTTTGCAAACTGTCAGAAAATATCAAGTCCGGAACTTAAGTTTGCATACTCATTGAACAACTCTATGAGTAACACAATTAGATTCATTTGATCTAGAAGTGTCAAGATGAACATGGCTAATACAAAAGTGTTCATATGGCTAACTTCGGTTAACTTTTATTGATCCAACTCAATATACACGTTTGGGTACGGTTACCCATATCTAAATGATAGTATATTTCATTTGTGTGTAACAAGCTAAGACCATCTAACGGTGAAGAGATATTGCTTTGGTTTTAAGCAAACTTAGCTTTAACCTTAAATCAGGTTTTCATCCCACAATGAATATTGCTTGCTTTGTTTCAAAGTTATCAAACCCTGATTTGAAGACTATATAAGGGAGAACTCTAGCAACTGGAAACCTAATCCCCACACCTTTTGTGCGATACTAGTTGTGACTAGAGTCGATTCTTCTTTAACCTAGGTTTTTCCTAAAACCATTATAGGTTAACGACTTAAAGACTTCATTGGGATTCTGAAGCCATACTCAACTATTTTTTTCTATAGTTGTATGTTCTGATCTTACTTGTTCTATCGTATTGGGTACTATCTTCTCTAAGATTTGCTCGAGGTTTATCTCCGATAGGTAAGATATAAAAAGTAATTACAAAGCTCTTCATCACATTCTTTGTAATTCCACAATAACATGTTCTACTACCATGTAGTTAAGTTATTGTGAGGTGATTGGCATTTCTAAGTTGTTCTTCGGGAGTATAAGACCGTATTATCAATTGGTTCATGTTCACCTTGATTTATCTAAAGACAGAACAAAAACTTCGTACGTATTTCTGCGGGAGACAGATTTATCTATCAGAATATAATTTTCTGTGGGAGACATATTTGTTTATCAAGTCTTCGACTTTGGGTCGTAGAAACTCTTAGTTGTGGGTGAGATCAACTAAGGGAATCAAGTGCGTAGAGTCCTCATGGGATTCAGAGGCGTAAGGAACGTGATTGTACCTTAATCAGTGTGAGATTGGTTAGGGCTCAACTACATTCCAGTCCGATGTTAACTTGTAGTATGATAGAGTCTGTAGCGTCTTAATACAATGTAGTGTTCAAATATGGACTAGCTCCCGGGGTTTTTCTGCATTTGCGGTTTCCTCGTGAACAAAACTTCTGGTGTCTTTGTTATTTCTTTTCCGCATTATATATGTTTATATAATTGAAATATCACAGGTTGTGTGTAGTTCAATCAATTGGTAAATCCAACCTTTGGTTGTTGATTGAAATTTATTGACACTTGAATATTGGTCTTTGGTACCATTCAAGTTGTTTCTCATAATAATCAGGCTCACAGATTCTATCTGTTTGATTTGCTGGTTACATTGAGAAACAAAAATATAACTCTTGGATATATTTCCTTGATTGAGTCTGACTGTCTAGTTGATTCTCTCAGGATTATATTGGAGTTAGTCCATACAAATAGCCTAACGAAATATTGGGTGTGGTTGTTAGACCCCGCTTTTTCAGATTCTATTTGAGATACAAGTTTATGTTGATTGCTAAATTTTTCCGCTTCCACCACCTAAAAAATAAACATATGTAATCAGACACAATGGAAAGAGTCGTCATGGTCCCAACTATCGACCATGACGAATTTATTGATTTTTTTAGTTTTGATCTTGTTTAGGAAAAAGAGCCGTCATGGTATGCTTTAGCAGATTGACGACTCCACCTTACCTGACAAGATTAAGACATTTTGGTATTCAGGGAGTCGTCAAGGTCAATTTTAGCAGGTAGACGACTCTTATTCCAGAAGATGACGACTCTTAGAACTACCTTGACTACACATCATCTAAAAAAGACCCACACTTTGTCCAATTTCCACAAAAGTCAGTCATGTTTTTGGAGGATCTAACATGTCGATTCTTTATACTTATGCAAAGTCGTCGCGGTTTTATAACATGATAATGACAACCCTAAAAGAATTTATTGTGTATTTAGACTTGGGCCAAACATGGTTGAGTCTCTCAATAGATAATTTTTCATTAAGATCTATAAAAAGACCATTCTCTCATCTCTTCCTCGTCCAAACCATAGTTTTCAACTTTTAGATTTATTATCATCTCTTGCTCATCCAAAAAAAAAAAAAACCCACCATGGTTACTCGTTACAGTCGTTGTTTGTACCATAATATTTGGATACTTATACAGGCTAACTACATCATAATTGGCGGAAAATATTTGTCGGTCCAAGCCTAGAAACCAGTATATATTGGTCCAGTTTGCTGACCCATGCCCAGCAGCCCATTTTCACCGGCCTATTCCTAAAATCCTAGAAGAAAGTTCTAGAATATTCCAGCTTATACGACTATATAATTACATGGGTCTAAACCCTAAAGGGGAAGGCTAGGTTTTGATACCCAGAGAAAACTATTGTAATTCTTATTGATAAAATACCTCTCCTCAAGGGGATTCATTCGTGGATGTAGGCACAATTCGTTGAACCACGTTAAATGTGTGTTTCCTTTATTGTTCTTCAATTCGTTTCCAAACTCTAGCTACACATCAAATAATCGATTCAATCTTGACTAAGGGGAACTCGAGAAAATGTAATCGTGTTCTTCCAATTAAAAACTATAACAGAAGCGTGGAATTATGTTCGCGTAAGAATTCAGATCCGTTTGAATATAGTTCGTGGGTAGATACAGTAGTTCAAGCAAGAACTATGCCTCGGAGAACGGTATCCCTTTCTTGTCCGTGTTCCTTATAATGGTGGGAGGAGAAACACAAACGGAGAGATCAAATCGTGGAGCAAATCCTGGCAACCATGAAGTAGTAATCGTCACTTCAAAATTGGCGAGACATCAAAGACAGACGGATTAACAATAATCATACAATCAACAGACGCCATTTGTCTCCTCCATCACGTTCAAACTGGGTTTGCAAATTTTCTATCCTTTCACTTCTTATACACATACGTATATGATATCATATCAGTGCTTATACAAGGATACATCCGTTGGGATCAACTAGCGGCTGTGATCTTCCCGATCTAATAATTTTTATTCGGTTAACCTAACGGCTACCCATCCTTTGCGTCCCACGTCAAGCGTATTAAGTCTGTCTTTACTGCAAATTAATTTCTGTAACGGCGCAACATCCCTAGAAATGAATTAGGATTTCCATTATCTTCAACGCCACAGAAAACTTTCAACCGAGCGCAGAAACGGCCGATTGATTATCTCTCATCATCTTGCACTTGATGGATATTTTCCTTTCCCTACTCGGTAACGGCGCATAAAACCTAAGAAGCTTTTCCACTCCCTCAGTTAATATTTGGACTTCACTAGTGCCTGCCGAGGTTAGCCTTCATAGCTCTCGTTACAGTCTGGAAGTAGTTGACTTAAGATCTTTTAGTTAATGTTCCATCCTTTTGTGTCAATAAGCTACATATGTTAACACTCTATGCTCGTTGCTTAGAACTATATCTTTTGCTGCTAACCATGCATGTCAATGCGGAAAAGTGCACAACATCCTAATTGCAGTTGTGAATCAAAGCCTCTCCAAGCAGCAGCACGAAAATCTTCAAGGCACTCGTCATTAAGGGAATGAAGAATCACGAAATCCATGGAACAGATCCGGAATCGATCGTGCTCCTTGTGTTGTCAAGGGAATTCTTAAGCCTTTTCAACCACTGTTTGATGCTGGCTAAAGCATGATTACCACTTGTTGTCAACGACCGAATTTGATGAGGTGTTATACTTTCTGGCGGTAAGGAAACCAAAGCAACCTGAGATCCTGCTGATACAAGACAGAGACCCACGACAATGACGCCTAACAACGCCGAACTTGTGTACTTTTGGGTACACAACACTACAACAACACCAATTCTGTGTGAAAGCCTCTCCAAGCCGCAAGTACTATGATCCGCACCGAGAGATTTTGCACCTGCAGGCTGCATCAAACACCAATTCAGGCATGGATGTAACCGTTACAGTAGAGAGCCAAGTCTCACACGATGTTGGGGAGTAACAATACAAAGGGCACCGACTGTCATGGAATCACTCAATTGAAGCGTTCCTGTAAAAATCTCAAGCTAAGCTCCCCTCAATTCAGCAAGAGTGGACAGCAGATTGCGAAACCATTATATTCAGAAAGAGCTATAAAAAGCCAGCAACATCAGTAACGGATTCAAGCTCGATCACAACGATTTTGCATGGTCACCAATATTACCAAAGTGCTTCAGTGGAGGGCCAGTAACTAAGGTACGCGGCAGTCCATCACAAATGGATAAGCCCCAGGCACCCTTACTAGAACATCAATGAAGAACGGGGAACGAGCTCAGGCCAGAAGATCACGACAAAGGATCAACTCACTTCACTCGTAATCACTCTCGTCTTGAGAGTAAATTCACACCATGACGCGGGAACGAGGAACATTTCCTTGCCACTGCTACGATATCGCAAAAGAACCCTCCACAGAAGCCTCGAATTTTTGGACATCCAGCTTCTGAAAAGGCGGGCAAGAGAGCACATGTCCTCGATCACAACCAAACTCGAGGACGTAAGCACGCCGTATCCAGGGTCATCGCCTAGAAAGATCCACTCTGAAACTACATCACTGTGAGTCCATTCCAATTAACTACACTACTTTTCTTTTTGTGTAAACTGCATATTGTGCCTTACCAAAAATGTGCAGTATGTGTTCGCATTTGGGTAACCTACAAGATGACCCTGGGCATCATCAGCTATTATAGAAATTAGCACAACACTATATATATATTTATATCCTTGCAGATCGGGGCTTAAATTTTCAAGGATAAGATGGAACTATTTTCTATATTTGGTGATTAAAATACTAATAATTTTATGCAAAAAGCTAATCGGTGCAGACAAAATTTAGCTCTAATCTTACCATAAACGAATATTGGATTTCGGCAGTGATTCAAACATACACTTCTCGAGAACGGTAGCGACCGTTCGAGTCCTACTTGAATTCTAGCAGTATGGTTGAAGCATTTCTAATGGCAACTGCAAGATGAAACTTAGCTTATATAAAGACAATTCTCTTTATTGATGTTTAGAAAATCTCTCAAAACTAAACACAAGCTCTAATCTTGCTCATATAATCAACCACAACTTTGGTGATCATATATATATAGAACTATGAATTCCTTTTCCTAATCCTATTACCTTATTACATGTCTTACATTTTCTTAGAACTAGATGACTTCTAATTCCCTTATGATTACATCAATTTCCTAATCTTGTCCTAACCAGCTTGTTAGTGACTTCTATGTTGAAGTTAATCCAACATTCTCCCCGTTAAGCTTCAACCTTACCCGTGACATATCTTGTACTCCAATCAGTTGTCTCATTTCTTCAAACTTGATCCGAGCCAATGCCTTTGTCAATATATCTACTTTCTGCTCAGTTCCAGGTATGTGTTCTACGTTAATGACCTCCTTCTCGATGCATTCTCGTATGAAATGATACCTTTTGTGAATGTGTTTCGTCTTCCCATGAAACACTGGATTTTTAGTGAGTGCAATTGCAGACTTATTATCAATCTTGATGAGAACTTTTTCAGGTTCTCTTCCTTTTATTTCACCCAACAGTTCTTGAAGCCATATTGATTGTTTAGATGCTTCTGTTGCGGCCATGAACTCAGCTTCACAGGATGAGAGGGCTACAGTGTCTTGTTTCTGTGAACACCATGTAATAGGTGCTTCACCTAGATAAAATATATGACCAGTTGTACCTTTTCCATCATCTTGGTCAATATTATGACTGCTGTCACTATACCCAACAATTCCTTTTGATCCTCCTCGACCATACTTCAATCCACCGCTGATTGTTCCTCTTAGATATCTCAATATCTGCTTTATTACATCACCATGAGACTTGCGTGGACTCTGCATATAACGACTTGCTACTCCCACAGAGAAAGCCAAGTCTGGTCTTGTGTGTAACAAGTATCTAAGGCATCCAACATTTCTTCTATAACTTGTTGGATCAATCTCAGCTTCTTTTTGTGCCTTTGAAACTTTAAGTCCAAACTCCATTGGTATCTTCGTTGGATTACAAGTTTCAAGTCTTGCTTCTTTCAGAATTCTCCTTGCATAAGCTTCTTGTTTAATCTGAATCCCATCTACTCCTTAATGGACTTCTATGCCAAGGTAATAAGTGAGTTTTCCGAGGTCTGACATCTCAAACTTTGATGATATTTCTCTCTTGAACTCATTGATCACCTTAAGGGAGTTTCCAGTCGAAAATAGATCATCTACATAGACTGCAATCACAAGAAGCGTTCCCTTTTCTTCTCTTCTGTATACTGATGTTTCTTTAGAGCACTTAAAAAATCTGATTTCTCTTAAGATTTGATCTAACTTTGTATTCCAGGATCGAGGAGCTTGTCTTAGACCATATAGAGATTTTGATAACTTATAAACCTTATGCTCTTGTACTTTTACTTCAAAACCTTCTGGTTGTTCAACATACACATCTTCTCGCAATTCACCATGTAAGAATGCTGTCTTAACGTCTAAGTGGTGAATTTCCCATGAGTTTGATGCAGCTTCTGCTATTAAGAGACGAATTGTCTCTAGTCTAGCAACTGGTGCGAAAACTTCATCAAAGTCTATGCCTGATTCTTGAACTATCCCTTAGATACAAGTCTTGCCTTATATTTGTTAATAGTTCCATAAGCATTTCTTTTAACCTTGAAGATCCACTTAAGACCAATCACTTTTACCCCTCCTGGCTTATCAACTAGAAACCAAGTCTTGTTTCTGTTGATTGAAATAATTTCTTCTCTACATGCTTGTGTCCATTTAGTCGAGACCTTTGCTTCCTGAAAATTCCTTGGTTCATCATTAACAGAAAGTAGCATAATCTCACATTCTTCTGCAGCTTGAAGAACATAATCCTCCAGATATTGTGGCTTTTGTATCTGTCTTGTTGATTTTCGAAGTGGAATGGGTTGAGTTATTTCATCGATCTCCTCTTCTTCTTCTTCTTCTTCTTCTTCTTCGTTATTCTCAGTGTTTTCATTATTCTCTTATTCTTCTTGATTAACATCATTGTTTCCATTGGTATTGATGATTATGGGTCCTTCGCCTTCATCAATTACTTGACCCCATCTCATGTGAAATATTCCTGGATCCCTACTTGGTCCATCATTAGTTTCTTTCCAGTTCCAATGTGCTGTCTCATCAAACACCACGTCGCGACTTACTACCACTCTGAATGTTGTTGCTTTTCTAAAACCTTGACGCGTTTGTTTCCCAACTAAACATGATTCACAGATCCTTGATTCATCGTTTATCTGTGGTATCCCTCGAACCATCTTGTTCTGAGACATAGTTTTTAAGGTTCTGAAACTTATGTGTCCTAACCTTGCGTGCCACTTCCATGTTTGATCTTCCAGTCTCATATTCAGACACAATGACCTTCCAATCATGAGACTTATCTTGTAGAGTCTATTCTGTGAGCGTGAGACTCTAACTAAAAGTCTTCCACTTGGGTCATGAACTGTTAGATAATCTTGTCGCATTCTAACATCACATCCAACTTCTGTAGCTTGTCCTAAACTTAGAATGTTGCTTTGTAAGTTTGGGATGAAGTAGATGTTTGTGACAAGCTTCTGTTCTCCGGTCTTGCTCTGAAATAGAATTGATCCTTTCCCTTCAATTTCTACAGAAGATCCATCCCCAAACTTCACTTGTCCTTTGATTTTCTCATTGAGTTCAGAAAAGTAGTGTCTCTTGCCAGTCATGTGATTGCTGGCTCCATTATCTAAATACCAGATTCCTTCTTCTCCATCCTTTGATTCGTAGTTCTTTGGTATTAGTTTCCCTTCGTTTAAGAATACAACTTCGTGCATGAAAAGAGCTGTATCTGCTTCCCTTGTTTCATTCTTGTTTGCTTCTTCCATCTTTTGTATTCTTTCAGGGCATACAGAGGAAGTGTCCTGGTTTATCACATCTGTAACAAATAATGTTTGATCTATCCTTCTTTTCTTTCCCTTGGTTTTGATCATTCTGACTTGTTGTTCTATCTTGTGAGTTAAACCTTCCTCCCCTTCATCGGCCTCTGTTTACTCTACCACCTCTTCCACGACCTTTTCCTCTTGTCACAGAGTTTTGTTGGTAAGAGTTTGTGTACAAGAGTTTTCCTTGAGTTTCTCCATTGTTTTCTTCATCAAGGATTCTCTCTTCATATGCTTTCAATCTTCCAATTATATCTTCATAGCTAGTCTTCTTTAAATCTAAGACTTGTTCGAGAGAAGCTATGATATGAATATACTTGGATCTTGGTAAACTATTGAGAAACTTCTTTACCAGTTTATCTTCATCAATGGATTTTCCAAGTGACGCAGCTTTTGAGGCTATCTCTGATAGCTTTCCTGCAAAGCTATCAATATTATCAGTGTCTTTCATCTTCATTCTTTCAAATTCATACATTAAGGTTTGCAGACGGGCTTCTTTAACTCGATCAGCTCCGAGATTACGTTCCTTTATTGCATCCCAAATTTTCTTTGAAGTTTCCTGTTCACCAACTTGTAGAACAAGACATTCTGGTATTGCTTGAAAGAGTAATCCAATGGCAACATTGTTTTTGTTTGGGTCTAATGTACCAGGATCAATTGTTTCCCAAACTTTGTAGATTTTCATCAGTACCTTCATTCTCATGGCCCATACTGTGTAGTATGTGGCGTTGAGGATTGAAACTTGTATTGATGGTGGCGTGAACTGTTTTGCACCCACAATGGTGGTTTCGCTTTCCATGGCTCAGAAACAAGCTCTGGTACCAGTTAATGGCAACTGCAAGATGAAACTTAGCTTATATAAAGACAACTCTCTTTATTGATGTTTAGAAAATCTCTCAAAACTAAACACAAGCTATAATCTTGCTCATATAATCAACCACAACTTTGGTGATCATATATATATAGAACTATGAATTCCTTTTCCTAATCCTATTACCTTATTACATGTCTTACCTTTTCTTAGAACTAGATGACTTCTAATTCCCTTAGGATTACATCAATTTCCTAATCTTTTCCTAACCAGCTTGTTAGTGACTTTTATGTTGAAGTTAATCCAACAATTTCTACGCGAGCTGAGAACAGTAGCGACCGTTCGAGCCCTACGCGAATTCTAGCAGTAGAATTAGTCTTTCCACGCATGTTAAGAGTTGCAGTGATCTTAGTCCTACTCGAGCTCTGTGAATTCTGCGCGAACCTTGAATAGTAGGATTGCCCCCCTGCACGAATTCAAGGTAGCAGAAAACTCAAATTTTCAGTTCATGCGCGAGCTAGATGCAGCAAGGAGGTGAACCCTTGTGCGAGCATTTAGCAGCATAACACTTGCTTGGGGCGAGTTACGTATCACTCCAACACTTCGGGGCGAGGTATGTAACACCTTGGCGCGAAAACTTCTATTTTTCTTTGGGAGTTGCGTGACACTCCGAACAACATGTTTAGTTAGGGGCGAGTTGCGCGACACCTGAATGCAAAATTCACTCGTCCGCACATTGTTTAGGTTCGATAAACAAGTGGGTAGTGAAGTCTTGTACGGGTCATTGTTCAGTGATCAACTATCCGCTGTGATGGTAGAATACTATTGAAACAATTTGCACTCATCATATCTACGTACTTAAAAATCAAGTTGTGTTGATTTTTAATCCACAGCTAAATTGAGATCAAAGTTCGTGTAAGTTTTTATAGCTAAGTTCGTGGAAGTTGTGTTGATTTTTAATCCACAACATGATCGTGATCAAAGTTCGTGTAAGCTTTTATATCTAGGTTCGTGCCGTTGTGTTGACTTGCGTCTACAACAAGATCGAGAAGTTCACTAAGCTTTTATAGCTAGGTTCGTGCCGTTGTGTTGATTTTTGTCCAGAACAACATCGAGAAGGTCGTTAAGCTTTTATAGCTAAACTTATCTATCCCAACATGATCAAGTTCGATTGCCGTTAGAGAGATACCCCATCAACTTCATTTATCCATTTCGGAATTCGGAGGGGTTGTTGAATATATATGGGCCGTCTCTGCCGTCAACACTAAACTTATTATACCCTCACGATGCAACCGAACTAATCATTTATGGAACATGATCGTTACTTATTGCATTGTTTAAGAGAATTTATCATACTACGGTGAACATCGACAACACATGAAGAAGAAAATTTACTAGCATAGACGAGTACTTCAGTTGCTTCTGTGTACTCGTATATACTAGTGGGGGCAACTATACTACTCTGAATAAATGTGCACATTGATTTGTTTGTCTTCTACTTCTACTTCTGCACTACAGAAGCCAGAAAACAACTCCAAGGCAAGTTATCATCTATGCCAAATATGTATCGACCAGGGAAGAATAAGATCTGTGATTTACCTGATTAAAGTTCTCCTCTTTATTTTTCGTGAGCTGAAGAAAGTACCGGAAATTACACTTAGGGCAACAAGCTGGATGATGAAGCCATCCCACATGATCAGAGGAAGGTCTACGTCCAACTGTGTGCTCATCCTCCGAATGTGACAGCTTGCTGGAGCTACTACCCTAAGTCCATGGCCTGACTATGTAACGGCATCTCCCAACACACCAGTGCAGTCTCGTCTCTTAGAACAAGAGTGCAGAAACAGAACCTGGTCTTTCCTCTTTTTGGTGGTTGTCCTTGTATTGTCCGAGTGGTTCTAGGCACTGAATTTTGGGGTAATCGAACATCATTGGAGGTGGATAGCGGATCCAAGCCATTCTAGCGTCTATTAACTTTGGAAGCATTCAGAGGATCATCTCAAGAACACTATTGTCAGCTGCATTTGTCAAGGTAATAATCATTCCAGCAAGTAAAATGTTAATTGCACCAATATTTGGTTTTACAAGAATAAGGCAGAAAACTTTATCAAAGAAAGACATACCTGTAAGAGGCGAAAACGAGGCAGTTCTGACAAGCTCGAGATTGGCAGTATTTTTACTCGTTCACCCTTGGTGAGGGTGGAAGAAGGGTCGAGAACTGCAGTAAGAGCCATACTTGGGGGTTCGTCCTCCAGAAATTTCTATGAACTGTCACCATTTTAAAAGCCTTCATGACTCTCATTCATTGTTCTTTCGGAGAGGAACGACAAAGTCAGTGGCAATGTCAACAAAGCTGGGGTCTTCATATGTTTATTTTACATTATTGCTGGCAAGGCTGCTATGAAGTAAAGGCATGCACACATTCCCGGACATAGCATCTGGAATATTCATAAAGTTAGAAGTTTTGCTCAAAACAGACCTCTTCGGATGATGACGGGATGCGAAGCCTCTTGAGCTTCACCCTCACCTTTGCATGTGTCAGGACGACGGAGACCTGGGGATTTATTCCCGATTGGCCGCATCTTATAGTGTTTGGAGGGAGTCGCACCATACAAGGAGAAGAAGACAACTCTTGGCAGCAGTGAGTATCCAGTGGGTTCGTGTTTGTAACTTCGAAAAAACTGCAATCATCACTATCGGAGTCGGAATCCATTACTGACCTCTGGCCTTCGATTGAGAGGGATAACGTTGGTCGGGAGTGAGATCTCATTCGCATTCAAATCTCTGTTATAACACCATTCTCGTTGGAAATACATGGCAAATAAACTACTCAGTAAATAGAAGAAGTGCTTTATCCTGTCATTCACTCGGTGTCGGCTATGAGATCGTGATCGATTACTTTATCTGCCAACTATCAAAGCATACAACATTTGGGGAACCTGTCGAGCCGGAATCTTGAATTTCTGTTTTTCCATTTACAAGACAAGATTTTCCAGGGACATCTATGACTTTCCAACCTACTAGAGATAAATCTCCGGACACATCTCGGGTAATACCAAATGAAGATAGGTGTTAGAAATGGAAAGTCCCGTTTCAGCGCAAGACAAATCCGAGGATGCATTTGTGATGGGGAAAATTACCCTAAGGCCCAATCCATGATAATCCATAATATAAGGCCCTTAATTAAAAGAAGTTTAAATCTAGACCCCAAATTATTAAAAGTCGTTGATACCCTTATATATATTGTCAAGCCTATAATTAAACAAAATTTAAATTTAGGCCCAAAATTATTAAAAAATAGTGTGATGATGTTCCAACCACCTCCGACCACCACCACCACCTCCGACCACCACCATCACCCCACCTCCGACCACCACCGCCACAAACCACCTCCGACCACCTCCAACCACCACCGTCAGCCACCTCCGACCACCACCGTCAGCCACCTCCGACCACCACCGTCAAACCACCACCCGCCACCAGCTACCGCCGCCAGCCACCTCCCCACACCGCCGCCAACCACCTCCACCCACCACCGCCAACCACCACCAACATATGGCATGTGTATCCAGAAGTTACACATGCATGACATGTGTAACACAAAGTTACACTTGTATATAGATGTGTACTCAGTAGTTACACATGTGTACGCAGAAGTTACACATGCATATATATGTGTACTTATTAGTTGTACAACAAAACTACACATAGAAAATACGTGTATTACTTTAATATTTCATTTACAATAATTTGTTTGTTTATCTATAATAGTAATTGCTTGTTATTCACAACAAACGAGTCAAAAAACTAGATACGTAAACGAAATCCTCAAAATAAACCGCTATATCTTAGAAATAAGCCACGATATCCTACAATAGAAATGTTCTCTTCCCTTCTTGTCTTTCTCGATTCCAAAATGCTTGGATATCTGAAAGAAAATAAACACCCATGGAATTAGGTTGGGATGAAGAAGAAAAAAACAGAATTTTAGAGCATATGCCATGTAACCAACTTAAAGTAATCAGAAAAAAAAACTATGAAGAGAGATGTGTAATCAGAAATTACACATGCATATAACTTGTGAAACAGTAAGTTACACATGCATCCGACTAGTGTAACAGTAATTCAATCACTAAAACCAGAAGTTACATATTCAATCAGTATGTGTAAGTAAACGTTACACATCTAATTAGCATGTGTAACTAGAAATTACACATCTATTTAGCTTGTGTAACTAGAAGTTACACATCTAATTAGCATGTGTAACTAGAAATTACACGTCTCTTTAGCGTGTGTAACTAGAAATTACACATCTATTTACCTAATATCTAGGTTAAACAATTTAAACAAGAATGGAAAGGCACAAAAAAATAAAAATGAAAGCAACTAGTTCATTTCAAAAAAAATGAAAGCAACTAAGCTAAGTGTCTGGCAGTGCACTGATCTTGAAAAGATAAAATGCTATATCATGATAATTGCCAAATACATTCAACCCTTACCTATCCTTTATCCAAGCAAGTTTAGAATTACGTAATCCTTTCCTCAACCTTGACAACAAGCAGTTTCCTTTGAAGGAGAGCCATCATTCCTCTACTTTCAGCTCGTTTGTCCTAAATAGATATTTAAATAAAATGAGAAAATACATACCACATCAGAACAATGCAATGATAGCAGTCAAAACAATTATTGCTTGTCATCTTAATGAAAACAATAGACTTGACAGTGTAAAAAGCATGTGATGCATTAAAAGATGGCCATGATACATAAAAAAAACTACTAAGAATAACTTATACTAATTGATATAGCATAATAACCAGTTTAAGGGGTCCTTAGCATTTTTGGTCATATTCCTCATGATCCTGCATTGTACCCGTAAACAATGATACACATACAGTACCACACTTGAAGTGTCGTTTTGCTACTAGTACAAAAAAAAATGAAAATAGATAAATAAGAAACTAAGTTAAGCATGGTGAAACAATGTACGTTAGCACACAGCTCTGCAGCATTGCTTCATCATTAAGTTGAACAAAACTAATCATGACATCCACTTAGCATGAGTTACACATCCAATTAGCATGTGTAACTCGGAGTTAACACATCCAATTAGCAAGTGTAACTCGCAGTTACACATATAATTTGATGTGTAACTCGCAGTGACACATACAATCGGTACAATACTTCATCTCTATCTTTCCTCTAAGTAACTTCTCTATAGCTGGTTATATATTGAGCGAGTCTCCCACTATATATTATGTATCCTAACAGGTGAAAAAAAGAATATTAGCAATCAGATGAAAAAAAAGAATGCAAGGTTTTGTTATTTCTATCAGTTCGATTAACATACCAGTCTTGTCCTTTCCACTCGACCCATCAGGATCCTCCTTCAGCAATCCGACAGAGATCATATCAAGAGCTTTACAATAAGTTTCTTCTTAATTGTCTTTGCACTGTTGTGTTGTTGAAGCATTTCACGTGATACATTAAGTGGTAAAGTATTTGAGTGCATAAGACTCTGCATAAAATACCAAGAAAAGTGATGTTCAACTATTAGCCATGTAGCAAAGCTTGCAATTCATTCGATGCATCTATGCCTCGTTTATAATAATGAACCTATATAAGTAATCTTGGGGAAAAAATTGGTTACCATCAAAAAGTTAAGGTACCTGGACAGAAGATCATCGAATCCATCTAAGATGAAGACATGTCTGACGTATAACTTCAAGTTGGACTTGTTAGCATTGTAGTAACTCCCATACAGATCATGAGGAGCCTTTGGAGTAACAAAAAGAACAACCTTGAACTCAACACCACCTTCAGCTGTGAAACGACTCCAAGATATAAGCTTGTCCTAACTAAAATCCTGCTAAGAAAACCATAATTCACATTTGAATCAGCAATTTATAGTAAAAAAAAGTTCGAACTAGCAATTCATAACAAACATACGCACTTCAATGTTGCAAGTTCAAAAGAAGAAAGAAACTCAACAAAATAAAAAGATGAAACAACCATTAAATTTTAGAGCAACAACAAACTGATACAACATTCAATACCCAGTAAACTATTACATTGACTATGCATCATTTCGGGTTCACTCAAACTTTTACACATTCAATTAGCATGTGTAACTGATAGACACATTTTCGTGTCTGATATAATCTCAATTGTATATATTGTTAGTGCTTGATTTTGTATTTATTATAGCTTTTTGTGTCTTTGTAGGTGTTTTTGGAGAAATAAGCTTTTGCGGCGAAATTGCCTCGAAAAGTGGTGTTTGCGCCCGTGGGAGAAAATTACTATTCGGACTCTCATTTTGGATAAGGGGCACCTAAATTACTAAGGGGTGGCCACTTGCTATTCCCACCCATCAGCAGGATAAGGGGCAATCATCTTCTACGTTTCAAAATAAAGAAATTGGCGGGAAAAGGTTTTCATGCGACTGGCAGAGTTTGGATTCGAAATTGGACGTGACTGAATGAGATTCAATCACCGGATCTAGTACAGATGGACTCTAATTGACTAAACAGGCCTGGTATGGTGTTTTAATTCGACTTATTTGGGCTGGATAATGAGGACTCGATAAAACAGGAAGTTGGTAGGTTTACGGGTTCCCTGGATATTCAAATATGGCAACTACGTGGGGAATATGAGAAGATATTTTGCTGGATTCATATCTATCGAGTCAGGGAGAGTTTTGGAAATTCTGAAGCTGCGTAAAGAAAAAAAACAACAACTAAGAGACGCGTCAACAAGGAAATAAAAAAGGCCGAGACTTGAGGGGAAGGAAAAGGGATTTAATCGAGTTATTTTCTCATCTGTGGTGTATAAATAGTTGAGGAGAGTTCCAGAAAAGGAGACGAACAATTTGGGGTAGTTTAGAGAACCAGAGGAGACAAAAATCACGAGTTGCAGGAAAGCTATTCTGCTGGTGCTGCTGAAGAACACGAAGAACATCAACCCACGCCCAGTTGTCGCAGAACACTGTCGTTGTTCTACAGCACTTCGCTTCTATCGTTCCTGTAGCAGTCTTATTCCTTCTGTTTCTCTTGTAACAGTCGATCCGCAACACATATAAACGTTGCGATTGAACTATTTTACTCCCTTTGAGTCTCTTCACCTTTGAAAACACCTTTTGAGCAATGGAAAAATATTTTGAACCTGTTTTTGATATGAGGAGCTAAACCCCATTGCTGAGGCGATAGAGGAAGCTATTTTTCCAATAAAGAGTGGTATTTTCTATTTATCTTATTTATTACAATTATTTATATGATTATTTTCCTTGTTTGAGAATTGTTTTAATGATTTTTATTCAACAATTGTGATTTCCATTGATGGTATATGCTTGGACTTAGGTTTTTGATATCCCATGCTTTTGATTTACACTTGTTATTTTAAAAATATACTTGTTGCAACATCTTAGAATCAAATTAAACGAAAAAATTGAATAAATATAAATATTGGATTTAAATCACTTTGAACTTGGAAAATAGTGGAATCTTAGCCTCAGTGTTCTTTTAATATTGATAACAACATCATCTTTGTTTGAGTTTTATATTTTTGTTTTAGAATTTAAGTCTATATTTTATCCTTCGCAAGTCTGAGAATCGAACCACTTTTATCACTATCTACAACCACATCAATTTTTGGCGCCGCCGACGCGGATTTGTATTAGGTTTTAGGTTTTAGATTTATTTTATTTCTTTTAGAATTTTTGTTCTCTTTTACGCCTTTGGTATTTTTTGATTCTTTTCAGATTTCGAGCGAAGCTACAAGGAAAGAAAAAAGTACTATAAAAGGAAAGCATCGCCAAAGAAGGAAAGAAGAGAGGAATCCAAAAGGAGTGAAGAAGAAGATTTTGTATATAGTTATTTTGTTTTATTTTTAGAAACTGTAAATAGGGTTTTATTTTTTGTAATTTTTTTTTAATATTTTTGGACACTTTTTGGACTTTATTTTTGGACTGGGACATTATTATTTTTAAACCCTACGGAAGGGTTGGTTTAAATAAAAACTGTGTGCATAGAAGGACGGTGATTACGATATCTCCTCGGCCCCTCGGGTTCGTACATGACATAGGAGTCGTGGCCCGAGTCGACTTCAGCGGTTCTTCGCCTGTCTGGTACGGGAGGTAAGTTTTTTGAAACACCCGCGAATCCCCTGTCAGCGGATTTACTGTATTCCTTCATTTGCATATATGCTGAGGACTTGAAAACGGCTGCTTTAATTTCCTAGTAAAGGGCAAGGACTGGCCATACAAGATAAGGGTTCGGATTTCATCACCGTTCTCTTCTTGCCCGCCTTAGGAAAACGAAACCAAACGCGAACCTAAGCCTAAAATTTTGACTAGAACGAGACCGATAGGTTAACGAGCTTAATAGGAAAGTCGTTCGAAAAATATTGGTTACTCTTTTGAGCATACTTCGAAGTTCATGATGGTTTCTGTGAGTTGAATGCGTGACTGCGCCGCTTTGTAACCGGTGAGGCCTTGGGTATCAAAGCTCCACTGAGCTTCCCTCGCCTCGATTCAACTTACTTTGACTCGGATTGATTCCATAGGGGTGTGCTCAGATTGTAACGAGTTCCTTTTCGAAAGAATAGAAGCTGGTCTAGAAACAATCTAAGTGGAACCATCATGCTTTTTGTTTGCTAGAAAATTAGGTTTGATTTGGTTGAGTCATCCTTGTTTTGTGATTGCATAGAATCCCAAATATCCCGATAGTGCTAGCAATGGAAACTTTGAAAGCTTTGTTGAATCCTACTAGGACTACTCGTCCCTCGTGTATCAGGTTACCTGAAACTGAAGCAAATTATGAACTTAAGCCTGGAACCTTACAGTTGCTCCCAATCTTTTTAGGAAAAGAAAATGAAAACCCCTATTTCCATGTTAGGGACTTTGAGGAAATTTGTAGTACCCTGAAAATTAGAAACCTTGATGATGATGCTTTAAAACTCCGGTTATTCCCCTTTTCCTTAAAAGATAAAACCAAGTCGTGGATGTATAGTTTGGCTTCTGAATCAATTGAAACCTATGAACAACTTACATCTGCCTTTTTGAATAACTTTTTCCCTAGGCACAAAACCTCGTCTATTAGGACGCAAATCTGCACGTTTACACAACAGGAGGGAGAATCTTTGTATATGTATTTGGAAAGGTTCAATGATTTATTATCCCAATGTCCTCATCATGGTTTAGAAAAGGTTAGGTTAGTTCAGATCCTTTATGAGGGTTTAGATTATCCCACCACAACTACAGTAGAGTCCATGTGCACTGGTGGTTTTGAAAACCAAACTGTTGATGCGACGATGGAATTTTTGAATGAAATCGCCGAAAAGACCCCAGCAATGGGAATATAGTAGGGAACCCAAGAAAAAAATTCTTCTAGGTAGAGGAAACGTTAATAGGGTAGAAGGATGCTATGAATCATATGCCAAAATTGCTGCTATAACAAAAAGGTTAGAATCCTTAGAATTGGGTCACACTAGTGGTAGATTGGAGCCTTTTTGGGAAGGCCAGAATAATGAAGAGCAAGCCAATGCTCTCTATAATAACACTAGGTATGATAACCGTCCGAAGTTTGACCCATATTCAGAAACCTATAATCCTGGTTGGAGAAACCATCCGAACCTTTCATGGTCTAAGGGCCAGAGTCAAGGTCAGTTTAGTAATTCTAATGCTCCCCCAGATTTTGGTTACACTAAGAATTCATCAGGCCCAGAAAATAAAACGACTAGCTTAGAGGAATCTATTAAGATGTTAGCAAAAACTCAGGATATGTTAGCACAGAGCCAAATTAGTTTTCAACATGAAACCAAGCAGAACTTTCAAACTAATGCTCAGAGCCTTGCTAAGCTAGAACTTCAAGTCGGCCAAATAGCTAAGACCTTAAGTGAGAGAGATAATGGAAGGCTCCCTAGTCAGACTACCCCCAACCCTAGAGGAGTTCATGAAGTAGGTGCAAAACCATCGAATCAATTGAATGCTATTAGAACCCTTATGAGTGGTAGAGTAGTAGACAATCAGGTAACCATGCCCGATAGTGAACATACTATAGTTCACCCCTCAGGATCTCATCCCTCAGGACCACTAACTGAGGGGACTGATAAAATTTCCGATGATGCCAATTCGATTTCTGAGAGGTCTGATTCTGTGCCTAGAGCCCCATTTCCCCAGATATTAGCATCAACAAAGAAGGAATCGAACTTTAATGACATATTGGAGGTTTTTAAGCAAGTTACCATAAACCTTCCTTTATTAGATGCAATTAGGAAAATTCCTGCTTATGCCAAGTTCCTTAAGGATATGTGTACGCGAAAGCGAAAACTTAGCGTCCATAAGAAATCATTTTTAGCTAGTCATGTAAGTTCAATCATTCAGAACACTACCACTCCAAAGTACAAAGACCCAGGTTCCCCAACCATTGCTTGTACAATAGGTAAACACCGGGTAGAAAAAGCTTTACTTGACTTACGAGCCAATGTGAACTTACTGCCGTACCATGTGTACTTACAGCTAGGACTTGGTGAAATAAAACCTACTCAGATAACACTGCAGTTAGCTGATAGGTCTGTCAAAATTCCTCGTGGTGTCATAGAGGATGTTCTGATTGAGGTTGATAAATTTATCTATCCAGTGGATTTCGTTGTTCTAGATACTCAACCTGTTCAGGATCCTTGTGCTCAAATACCGGTGATTTTAGGTCGCCCATTTTTAGCCACAGCTAACGCTGTCATCAACTGTAGGACCGGACTTATGAACATATCCTTTGGTAATATGACCACTGAACTAAATGTCTTTAATGTTAATAGACAACCTTCCGATGATTTAGAAGAAGTGAATATGATTAGCACTTCAGTTCAAGATCTAACTCAGGATAATTGGGACGACACTTTATTTGGTGATTCCTTAGATGAACTTGATGAGGAAATTCTCTTAAGTCAGTTAGGTGACCAAACTTTTGAACTAGAAGAAGCTCTTGAGTATTTTAAAGACTCTGAGGATCCAGAAATTCAAGCAATAGTTAGAGGTTTGTCCGAGAATACTGACTACCCTAAGTTTGGGGGTAGTAATGGTCAATTATCTCCATTAGAAGTCCTTAACTTGGGATTCGAGCCTAGTGTACCTGAGGTATTACTTGAGTCACTTCCGAATCCGCAACCGGATCCTCCTGATATTGCCCAGGAAGAAATTCTAAAGACTTGTTGTTCGAATGAGTCAATTTGTCAAGACACTCATATGAAGCCCAAATGGGCACAACAGAAAAACCTAGTTGTCTTGCAGGAAACCTTGGATGAGGATGTGCTATGTCTGTTCATTTTTCTGATTTGGTGCAGTTGTCTGATAATTGTGGCAATTTTATTTGCTTTTGTTGACCCACAGTTGTTTCGACTATTGATATATGATTCGAAAGGTAATTAGCCATTTTGTGGTATTTGACGTCTGGCTGAAGACTTTAAATTTAGCACTTTTTGGGAGGTAACCCAATCTCATGCAACATGGTAATATTTTTCCTTATCTCTTTTGCTTCAAATGGTAACAGTTTCTCCTTGTTCATGCTTTTAATTTTATCTTTAGAACATTGAGGACAATGTTAGATTTAAGTTTGGGGGTATGGGAGAAACTTTTTAGTTGCAGTATGAATAAATAAACTCCAGAGCCTAGAAATTTATGCCTATTAAGGATCGCACTAACCAATCTAAGTGGATGGAAGAATTTTGGTTGTAGGAGTTGAGGAACCAATCTGATTAGATGGAAACATCTAAAGAGTCTATTCATAAAAGCACAGAGCTCAGGTGTTAGAAATAACATGATAGTTTCACCATATCTCGTTGAGTCCTTTTCACTTCTGTTTTTATTTTTCTTTTTAAATATGTTTCTAAGTGATTTGGTGGGGCCCATGATTCAAGTTGTTACCAATGCTAGGGTGAATTAGAGTGATTGAGTTACAAAGAAAAAAAAAAGAAGAGAAGTTGAAAAAAAAAATTAAAAATTAAAAAAAAATTGACACCAGACCATTTGACCAAAAGGAATAAATTCAATAAAGTCGACCACTGCTACCCTTGTATATGCCAGTTGTGTTGACCTAGAGTTAGGTTATCGACCAATGGTACCCTTGTATATGCCAGTGTGTTGATATTAGTCAGACTAGTATCTCAATCCATTAGGATAGGTTCATTTTGGCGGAGGCCTTCAGACAGATATGGGAAACGCCGTTCACTTAGTAAACATCAAAACCATCTATGTTTTTCTCTATATCCATCTTTTTGATCTATCCATGTGATTAGTTTTGACTCCGGATATTGATGTCCATAGTGCGAATATCTGAGTAGAGCTCTGTCACTTAATATGAATTTTAGTATGCTTGAGTGCAAACTCGTGTACAACAATTGGAATTTCGCATCAAGGTACTTCCTCCTGTAGTCAATAAGTATGCCAACCAAGGAGATTCTTTAGTGCCTTCCAAGGTTCTGCCTAGATAGCTAGGGTCTGGAGTGTAAAGGTTTTGTGGGTATATCTCTTGTAAGCCCTCCGGAGACAACACTCCGCCACTAGGGACACTTAGGGGTTTAAAGGCTTATTGCATACGCTAAATGCAATCGACGATGCCTGCGTCAGTGAGTTAGGATTTTATTTTATTTTATTTTATTTTTGCTCGAGGACTAGCAAATAATAACGTTGGGGGTATTTGATAGACACATTTTTGTGTCTGATATAATCTCAATTGTATATATTGTTAGTGCTCGATTTTGTATTTATTATGTTTTTTTGTGTCTTTGTAGGTGTTTTTGGAGAAATAAGCTTTTGCGGCGAAATTGCCTCGAAAAGTGGTGTTTGCGCCAGTGGGAGAAAATTACTATTCGGACTCTCAATTTGGATAAGGGGCACCTAAATTACTAAGGGGTGGCCACTTGCTATTCCCACCCATCAGCAGGATAAGGGGCAATCATCTTCTACGTTTCAAAATAAAGAAATTGGCGGGAAAAGGTTTTCATGCGACTGGCAGAATTTGGATTCGAAATTGGACGTGACTGAATGAGATTCAATCACCGGATCTAGTACAGATGGACTCTAATTGACTAAACATGCCTGGTATGGTGTTTTAATTCGACTTATTTGGGCTGGATAATGAGGACTCGATAAAACAGGAAGTTGGTAGGTTTACGGGTTCCCTGGATATTCAAATATGGCAACTACGTGGGGAATATGAGAAGATATTTTGCTGGATTCATATCTATCGAGTCAGGGAGAGTTTTGGAAATTCTGAAGCCGCGTAAAGGAAAAAAAACAACAACTAAGAGACGTGTCAACAAGGAAATAAAAAAGGCCGAGACTTGAGGGGAAGGAAAAGGGATTTAATCGAGTTATTTCCTCATCTGTGGTGTATAAATAGTTGAGGAGAGTTCCAGAAAAGGAGACGAACAGTTTGGGGTAGTTTAGAGAACCAGAGGAGACAAAAATCACGAATTGCAGGAAAGCTATTCTGCTGGTGCTGCTGAAGAACACGAAGAACATCAACCCATGCCCAACTGTCGCAGAACACTGTCGTTGTTCTACAGCACTTCGCTTCTATTGTTCCTGTAGCAGTCTTATTCCTTCTGTTTCTCTTGTAACAGTCGATCCGCAACACATATAAACGTTGCGATTGAACTGTTTTACTCCCTTTCAGTCTCTTCACCTTTGAAAACACCTTTTGAGCAATGGAAAAAATATTTTGAACCTGTTTTTGATATGAGGAGCTAAACCCCGATAGAGGAAGCTATTTTTCTAATAAAGAGTGGTATTTTCTATTTATCTTATTTATTACAATTATTTATATGATTATTTGCCTTGTTTGAGAATTGTTTTAATGATTTTTATTCAACAATTGTGATTTCCATTGATGGTATATGCCTGGACTTAGGTTTTTGATATCCCATGCTTTTGATTTACACTTGTTATTTTAAAAATATACTTGTTGCAACATCTTAGAATCAAATTAAACGAAAAAATTGAATAAATATAAATATTGGATTTAAATCACTTTGAACTTGGAAAATAGTGGAATCTTAGCCTCACTGTTCTTTTAATATTGATAACAACATCATCTTTGTTTGAGTTTTCTATTTTTGTTTTAGAATTTAAGTCTATATTTTATCCTTCGCAAGTCTGAGAATCGAACCACTTTTATCACTATCTACAACCACATCAGTAACTAGCAGTTATAATCTCTTAAAGTACCCAGTTAAACTCTACAGAAAGAAGAGAAAATCAATTAAAATCTTGACAAAACCATAACATTCTCGAGAACTTAAGATTCAAAATCAAAAAGTGAGCTTTACCTTTTAGGAATGCATCGTCAATCCATTGCAGGTGTAGATTCCTGCATCTTTAAGCTTCTTAATGTCTATAAGTTAGCATATGTATCTATAAGTTACACATCTAATTAAAAATAACATATCATCTACAAAATAATATCATAGTGCACTGTATTAGACCAAGCTACTAAAAAGAACTCTGGTTTGTGTAGAGAATATCAATGAATATCATGAAATAAATGTAGAAGAAAATTTTGAATGCTAATGCAGTTAAAAGAAGTAAAACGACTAAAAATACCTAGAAAAAGTTCATACACAAGCAAACTCTACTACGTGTAATCGGAAGTTACACATGCATATATCATGTGTAAGTCGCAGTTACACATGTCATAGGCATGTGTAATAGGCAGTTACGCATGCATATGACAAGTGTAAGTCGCAGTTACACATCAGTATTATGGATTGTATACATGGCACGTACACCATGTTTACTATGTAAAATTTCACATATAGGGAAGCTCTATTACAAACCACACAAAAGAACGCAAACAATACAATGCATGAACAAATATTCATCTCTCATTAAAAAAAACAGAAGTCATAAACAATTCATTTAAAACTGAGACCAGATTATATACCTAAATTAGGGCTCATACTCAGCTGGAGCACTCACTCTCACTACAGCTCTGCTTTCCCAGCATATCCTCATCTAGAAATATCTGCACCATCAACTTCTTACAGCACCGTTGCCACCACAATCACTCAAATCCCGGTTTTTGTCTTTATCTCTTCACTGAACAAAATATATTAATTACACCAGCATGATGACATCATAATGTAAAAACAATATTGAAGAGCTTAAACCTCAAAATCCAGTAAAACAATACATAAACGGACACAAGATAAAGTATAATATTAATAAAAACAACAATTTAATGACCAAATATTCATATGAACTCTTACTTTCACCATTTGACATCCTTCTTGAAGCATACCTTGCTACGATTCTTGTACTACCTCCAACTCCAATACCACCACAAATACCACAACAAACTCCAAATCCTCCTCCATATCTTGCGTGCACCTCCACCACTACCTTCTCCTCATACTACTACAAGTGGGAAAAACGACATAATCCGTCATCAAACAATTACAAGTTTCATGCCTTAATCTTAATAAGAGAAATAATGCAAGAGCTTAACTTGGCTGACACCATGTTGTTATAGTTTAAAGAACTTAAAAGAAATTCCATTAACTTTGTCAACTTATATTTTCATATGTCGTAATTATATTGCATTTGTTATTGCATCTCAAACAATTAAAGCAAATTTTTATTGGATTAAAAACAATTAATGAAAAACACATAAGCAGATATGAGTTCAAGCGAGATCAAAAATTGACAGTGAAACAAATTACATTAATTTGATGGGTGATAAAGATTAAAGTGTGATGAATTCAAATCTGAGCTTATATTTTCAATTGAGATTAAAGATTCAGAGCTTGGTCAAAATTCAGTCACGAACCCTAGAAAAAAAATTAGTGAGTTTTTATTGAAATTTTTAGCTTAATATGAGATTAACATAAATCTAAACTCTGATCATGAATTAGAAAAGAAAAAAAAGCGACGTAATTGAATCTTTATACCTTTTCTACAAGGGAAAATTACGCTAAGGCCCAACCCATGGATAATCTATAATATGAGGCCCTTAATTAAAAGAAGTTTAAATCTAGACCCCAAATTATTAAAAGTCGTTGATACCCTTATATATATTGTCAAGCCCATAATTAAACAAAATCTAAATTTAGGACCAAAATTATTAAAATATAGTGTGATGATGTTCCAACCACCTCCAACCACCACAACCACCTGTGAGATTGTGAAATTGTGATCCCCCATGCATTAAAAAGCGCACAAGTAAAAGAATCTATGGGCACTGAAAGATCAGAATGAAGCTGGTAAAGATTAGCTACCACCTCTTCTTCATTACCGGATCAGTCATTTTCTTAATCATAGTGATTTTGATGGCCTTTGGAACGTTGAACCTTGTTCCAATTTCCTTCCATTCAAAGCTTATCGGCGTTTGGGTTTGAATCGTCTAAATTGTTCAAGGTCAGTATTATATCGGAAGTTGAAGGATCCATTTCTGCAAATAAGATACATATACACATCAAATCAATATATACAAGGATGTGAAAGCTAGCGTGGACGAGGTGATTTGTGAGATGTATCAGTAAGGGACTTTATAAGTTTTCTTTTTCGTAGCTTATACATGAAGATCCAATAAGATTATGAGGAAAAATCAATATCGAGCGAACACTCATCAGTCATCAGTGAAGCGACGACAACAAGTCCAGTTGAATATAACTTCACATCTGAGTAATAGGAGGGAAAACAAGAAGATCATGGTTCTATATCATTTTCTACTCTACATAATTCAAATCTTGGAACACAATTAAGTGATGCAAGAGAAATCCCAGAGATTTGTGTACCTTAAAACAGCAGCAGAACATCAGTGTGATAGTTCCCGTTATTCTCGATGGCTAGAAAAATCATTATCAAGACGGAGTTACCAGGGTTCCACGTTTAGAGATCTTATTCTCACTTCATACAATGATACATAGATCGATGCATACAAGGGACGAGAAATGGTTGTGAAAGTCTAATGGACTTGTATGGAGGAGCCCAGAAAGCAAGGGAGATCGAGGTATTTCCTTCGTGTAGGATCAGAATCTCGCAGCAATAATATCTCAGCGAAATTATCAACAACACAACACAACATCGTCGCAGAACAATTTCAGAAACGATAAAATAAACGACGTCAGCTAAAAATCATGAGAAAGATGTGATGATCCTGCGAAAATTAGAGAGTTTGCGAGATTAACATTTTTATGGTTGCGAGAATGTCGCAAGCCATATCCGAAAATAAAGGACAAATTAGCTGTCATCCACTATGTATTTCCCTATAAATAGTCGTTCAACTGTGAAGAAGAGAAGGGATATTTTTTGAGTAAGAAATAAGAAAATAGGAGAGAGAAAATCTAGAGCAGTGGTTATTCTTGATTCTTTTATCTTTTCTTGTAAGATTGTTCAGAGATTCATCAAAATTAAGATTGTTAATCTAAAAATGAGTTGAGTATTAATGAAATCATATGAGGGGTATAGTGTAGGATTTCCTACAACTACATAATGGCGCTAGAAACAGGGAACATTGAAGATTATTCTAGAAAAAATTGAAGATTAATATTGAGATTTGTGAAGATTTGGAGTAATTAATTAAGAATTTTACATAATTTCTTGCAGTTCGTTAACATTGAAGAATTGGATAGAAGAAGAAATACATCAGAACAACCAAGTACTGTTAGAAGAAGCAAGAGAATTGCTGGAAGACAAAGAAGTGAGATGGGAGAATCTACTAGAATGAGAAATAATGGAGAAAATCAAATTCAACCACCATTTCAACAAACATTAATACAAGGAAGGAATATAGATTATGATAAGTTGAGCATACACACTTGGCAATCAAATTCCGCAGAAGAAGTAGAAGAAGAGCAGCAAACCAGAAACCATAGACAGGTAGAGAGAAATCAAGAAGCAGATGAAAGAATAATTCATGGATATCAGGAAATTGGAGCGTTAGAAACGTTGAGATGAAGAATACATGAAGAAAGAAGAGCTGAGGCAGAAGAACGTGTAAATCTAACAAGGCAAAATCACGAATTGAGGATGGAAAATATGAGACTAAGAGTAGAAGATCGAGAAGTATTACAAAATCATATTCAAGATCGACTAGAAGAGAGATGAGGTGAAACTCACCCACAATTAATGCTGGAAACAATATTCAAGAAGAAATATCAAATCCTAATGAAGAATATCGCGAAAATAGAGAAAGAGCTGATGATCGTTATGTTCCACAAGAAGAAACTTTTGATGGTAGGAAAAATGGTAGAAATCAAGAGAATGGACACCGTCAGGGACGAAATGATCAAGATGGCGAATGAAATCGAGAGGAAGGAAGGAGAATTTTACATGAGAGAGAAACTCAAAGAAATCAACAAACAATTGAAGAAGAAATTGGAAGACATTATGCTGAACAAGCACGTTTAATTTGCGAACGTGAAAGATTGAGAGCGGAAATGGAAGAACAAGAGCTTCAGGAGACAATTCGCCAGAACAATCACGACAATCGAGAAATAAGCCGTACGCAAAACCGGAATAACGGTAATATCAATGAAGAGTACGATAGAATACAGAGGATGGCTGAAAGACAGCGAATGGAATTAATAAGAAATGAACAAAATCATGAAGGGGAAAATGAGAGACATAATCATATGCGAATTCAAGATAGAGATGAAGAAGAAACTCGAAGAAGAATACGAGATGAGGATAATGAAGAAAAAATGCAAATTTCGCGAGAGAAGAAAGACATGAACGCAGAAGAAAAGAGGCGAAATTAAAAAGACCAATGGATCAAAATTCAGGTGTAAATAAACAAATCTTGAAAGAGTTAGAAGAAATGAGAGGAATGCTAAATAATAGAGGAGAAGTAGGCAGAAGACAATTGGATGAAGCTACAGAAGAAGCTGCGAAAACTCCATTTACAAGGGAAGTACAATTAGGAGGAATACCACCGAAATGCAATTTACCCACATTAACCAGCATTTTTGATGGAACAACTTGTGCAATTCAACATATTAAAGCCTATGTGAGGTGCATGTTGCAATGGGAAAATCATGATGTTGTATTATGCAAGTATTTCGCATCCAGCTTAACATGTGAGGCGTTAAAATGGTTCGAAGGTCTACCAAAGAATACAATAACATCCTTCAATCATTTGAAGACTACATTCCTAGGGGCATATATAAGTAATAATTCTTCGCGACCTGGTATAGAAGATGTGTTTGGATTAAAACAAAGGATTGGCGAAAGTTTGAAGCACCTGACTAAAAGATGGAGAATTATGTGTAGCGAAATGGCTGGTCGTGTAGATGAGAGATATCTTATATTATCATTTACCAATGCTATGTTTGCAACCAACCTATTGTATGTCCAAATTTTCAGAGTCAAGAATACGATCACAATGACTCAATTGCGAGAACTTCAAGAAGAATATATTGCTCTAGAGGAAAGGCAAAATGAAATGGAATCATACCCAGTTGCGAACACCAGCTCACAAACAGCGAATGCAAGCTTATTACCCAAGCTAATAAACACAGTAGCGAATACTTCGCAAGTACAACAAGAGAAGGTGACAGGTAACAATCAACAGAAACTGATGGCTATGGGAAGCAGAGATCAAGAGGAGTATGAAGGAGAAGGAAATTTCTACAATCGTGGTGGAAATAACAAGATTCAAAGACTCGATCAACCACAAGAAACTTAGTAGTATGGGAAGAAATCAAGATGCCACCTCTAAATGTAAGTGTGGAGAAAATATGGGAAGCAATAATTTTAATGGATAATATACCAACACCATGGAACATGGGAACGAAACCACCTCCAAACCACATAAGCCATGAGTTTTGTTCTTATCATCATTTTCATGGACATACAACAAACGATTGCAGAAATGTAAAAAGAATTATTCTGAGAATGATAGATCAAGGAAAACTAAACCACTTTTTGGTAGGGCACCCACAATATCAACCATTTCTACCACCACCAGAACATCACAAAGTAAACACGATGAAAAATAAGGAAACATTCTTCATAGAAGTTGGTGCAAAAACAAAAAATCTATTCTGTCACTCTATTGTACATTCATACAAGACAATTGAAGATTTTCATGACAATGTTTTAAGTAGAGTGTTCGCAAGAGATGATGATGGAAGAGAATTTATGAATATTGCGAAAATCTCGCCACTAGAGGAATGACAGAAACAGATCATTTCTTTTACCTCAGAAGAAATCCCCGAAGGTGAAGAGGTGCATGATAATCCATTGGTAGTAAAATTAGAAATTAATCCAAAACCGAAAGAAGATGAGGATGATGAAGCTAAAGATTCATGGGAAATTAATAGGATTCTAATCGATACTGGAAGCTCTGTGAACATCTTATTTTATCATACTTATAAAACTATGGGAGGAAGAGATGATGATCTTATACCGTCAACATATAAGATATATGGTTTTAATGGTACTGTTAACAAGCCTAAAGGGGAGGTTACTATGCGAATTCCATTGAAGGGAATATCTTCTGAAATCCTATTATGTGTCGTTGATGTAGAATCACCCTACAATGCATTAATTGGTCGACCTTGGCTACATGGAATTCTAGGTGTAGCTTCAACTTTCCACCAGTGCATAAAATTCCCTCACCCAGCGGTGTAGGAATCATAAAGGGAGATTGGGTTGAAGGAAAGAGGTGTTACGAAACTGAGATAGAATCTTGCGAAGGAATAGCAAACAAGAAGGAAAATTGGCGACACAAAATCAAAGAGACACAAAGAAGTGAGAGGTTGATGGTGGATGCAATCGAAAGAAAAGAAGAAGAGATGTTGCGAAACTAATGCCAGCTCAGAATAAAAATGATGAACATACCACTACCAAGGAAGCAGTAGCATAAAATAATAAAAAAGCAGAGGATAGCAAAGGTAACAAAAACAAGAAATGTCTGAATGATTAATTTGTTGCGACACTCTCGCAATAAATAAAATTCTCAAAAATACATTTTATTGAATGACAAAATTGAGATTGCGAAATGCAAATACAATATGATGATGTGCGAGACTCTCGCAGAGATAATGAACTTTACAGAAGACAATCAGAGAAAAATGACAAAAGAGAAAGGGGCTAACCTTTATGGCGTACACCCTAGTTCGTGAATACAATTTCGCAAGAGGCAAATGTAAGAACTAAAGTACGTCATATAAGGGGGTACCTGTTGCATGGCTCAGGGAAAGGCTACACCACCACCGGAACTTGAGTCATGGAGATTTGGGGTCAATAAAGCCCATCCGGGAGAGGAACCTTGGATTCTCAGCTTAAGCATATGACTTAGGTTGGGCAACTAAGGTAATAAGGACTCTCCCAAGGAGTGCAGATCTGATCAAGGCGCCGAGGTACACGGTTGAGTCAAGAGTGTCAGGGGCGTTTGAAGCGTACCTTGCCATTCTTGACAAGTCTCGGCTTATACTGCACTCGGCCTGAAGAAAACCCCACTTAGGGTGCAGTCTCGTAACCAGAATCCCTATAGGTAAAAGGGATAAGAGGCTGCGAAAACAACTGGTTGTTGTTAAGACTGGATGGGAGGAGATAACCTTGTATGGTAGAAGTACGCCTCCTTTAAGGGGGAACCAGGGGGCAGATAAGGGCGGCACCCTCCATTAGGGAGCTGATAAGTGTCTTAAGACGCAAATGTCATGAGGCTTTTTATTCGCAAGGGTATTAAGGCTTGTCATATTTGTGCAACAATCCTGAAGAGGCAATAATACAAAAGAGAAAGATAAGACGAGATCAATGGGTTTTCGCATGAAAGTGCGAAGACGTCCTGCGATTTCGTCGCAAGATGGCAATGTCATGGGGATTTATTTTAGCAAGAATATTTAGGCCTGTCATATTGTCGCAACATTCCTGAAGAGTTCACAATACAAAAGAAAAAGTTAAGGCAAGATCAATGGGTTTTTGCATGAAAGTGCAAGGACGTCCTGAGATTTTGTCGCAATGACAAGAGGTGGCATAATAAGACCTTTAATTAGGAAGGAAAAATTAGACCACATGATAAAACAAAATATTTATAAGTATTCATAACAGATTATTTTTCGCAAGAAAGATAATGAGAGGAAAGTATGGGAATCAATAAACAAGAAGCATTATCTTTCTCATCAGCAAAATACTAAAAGGGAAAATTGATTCCAAAGTTGGTTGAAGAATATTATTTTCAAAAGGTAATAAAGATAAGACAATTCATGAAGATAGAACTAGATAAGAAGCTCAAGCTTCAGTATTAACTCCAGCAGAAGGAGATAATAGACATTCTTCGCCAGTGTTCTCATTATCGCAAGCGTCTCCTTCATTTCGATTCTGATCTTTGCCTTGATTAACACCTTGATTATCGCCAGCAATTACTTCTTCAGAAGGGATTTCTTTTTCATTTTTCATTTTGATCAACACCAGCAGATGCTTCCTTAGAAGGAATTTCTTCTTCATCTTCCAAGAAATTATCCTCTGCACCACTTTCATAATCATAATCACTATCAGCAGGACGAGGAACTTCATCATCATCTACTTCCAAAGGTTCGATTGATGTAGGAGGAAAATATTTAGATAATAAAATATCATTCACAAGGACTTCAGCCCGGAGATGAACTTGACGAAGAAGTGATCTTTGATGATTCCTATCTTGAATATCCTTAAAATAGGCAAGATAATCAAGTCTTCTTTCTGCTCGGTCGTGAGAACCAGTAAGGACAGAGACGAGTAATGCATTTTCTCTGCGAATTTTGGCATATTTAGCTTCCAAAGCAGAAATGGAGGAATGAAGATTCTTCTCAGACTCTGCGAAAGGTAGAATACAAAATTTCATTTTCATTTTCATTTTGATTAACACCAGCAGATGCTTCCTTAGAAGGAATTTCTTCTTCATCTTCCAAGAAATTATCCTCTGCACTACTTTCATAATCATAATCACTATCAGCAGGACGAGGAACTTCATCATCATCTACTTCCAAAGGTTCAATTGATGTAGGAGGAAGAGATTTAGATAATAAAATATCATTTACAAGGACTTCAACCCGGAGATGAACTTGACGAAGAAGTGCTCTCTAATGATTCCTATCTTGAATATCCTTAAAATAGGAAAGATAATCAAGTCTTCATCTGCTCGGTCGCGAGAACCAGTTTGGATAGAGACGAGTAATGCATTTTCTCTGCGAATTTTGGCATATTTAGCCTCCAAAGCAGAAATAGAGGAATGAAGATTTTTCTCAGACTCTGCGAAAGGTAGAATACAAAATTTCAATAAGATGAAGAACTCAAAAAGATATGACAAAGAAAAGATAGTTAAGGCAGTCAAACTATTATGACTACCTTCTTTTTGCGAAATAAGGTGTTGAATCAAGGTCAGACAACTATTCTCCCAACGGTCCATTGCGTCATCAAATTTATCTCCAACTAAACCTTTAAGTCGAGACTGAAGATTTTTCTCTTTAGAAATAAGAAAGGCATTTTTCTTCGCAAGAGCAGAATAAGATTCTTCTAATTTAGAATATTGTTCTGTAAGTTGATTCGTCTTTACACTTAAAGCTATTCTACCTTGAATGAGTGCATCTCTTTCAGCGATGGATGACTCTGTTATTTATTTAAGTTCATTTATCAAAGAGCGAAGAGATTGCTCTTGGTCATCACATACTTTCTGAAGAATGCTAAGTTGTTGCGAAGATATCGCCATCTTGTTTAAAAAAGTTCGCTTATCCTGAGATAAGGTTTTATTCTCATCTGATAAAGTTTCCATCCCTAAGTTAGCTTTAGTTAAAGAATAAGAAAGGCGATATATTTCATTACTTAATAAATCTTGCCTCTGAACTAATTGGGTATTTTCATTGGTAAGATTATTTATATGATCAAGAGAATATGAATAGAGGTTATCTAATTGGTTATATTGATCCATCAAAATTTCTTTATCAACACGGGCTTCTTCAACAGCAGATTCAAATTGATATCTCTCCATTATTCGTTTCTGATTTAAGGCTTAACATGCGAAAGAGGGATTTCAAGGATAATTAAATATGGGAAGGATAAAACCATTAAAAAGGAAAATTGAAGAAACGGATAAGAAAATCATACCTCTCAATTCATCATTCTTCTTGCGAAGGTTGTCACGATCCAGCAAAACATTCTGAAGCTTTTGATTTTCGAGACGAAGAGCATTACACTCTTTTTCCAAAGTTGTTTGCGAAGCAGCTCTGTCAGAACCGAAATACTTACTCAGAATTTCGCACATACTAGACTTGACAGGATCAATGGAAGACTTCTTGCCATCATCCATGACTTCAGACAAAACTTTGAAAGCAATATCTATTCCTTCCACGGTTTCTTTCGAAAAGGGAAGAGGCTCAGGTAGAGAACTGGCAATGGTAGAAGGTTTAGAAACATTATCGATAGGAAGAGAAGAAGATTCATTCACAGAAGGATCAATAATGGGGGTTTCAATCATTGAAAGGTCAGTTGAAGAAATGAAGTCTGAGGCAGCTTTGTCGCGAATTGGAGATAATGGTTTATCTTGTGAAGATGTCGCAGGAGATTTAGAAGAGATAAGTAAGTGGAATGGAACAGAGGTTTCAACAGTTTTAAGGTGGAGATATTTCTTGAGAGGTTTATTGATATCCTTATCACCCTGCGAATTACAATCTAGATAAGAAACAGAGGCAACAATATTGTTATTATAAAAGAATAATGTTTCTTACTACCTTCTGATTCGCAGACTTTCTTTTATGCACAACAATCTTATGCTGCGGTTTGGGAATATTAGGGTTCTGAACCGTAAATTTAGTGTTGGAGGCGCTTTTGCTGAAACAACAACAATATGGGAATCACATAAGCAACATCAAATAAGGCAGTAAGCAAGATCAATTTCAGCAAAACCCATAAGGAAGAAAAAAGAAAACTAACGTTGATGAATCCATGGAAAACAGTAGCAGGAAGATTATTTCGAAGAAAATTACGAATGATGAAGATCTACAGAGAGAACAGTATGAAGACGAAGAAGAACTTAAGAAGATTAAAAAAAGAAGAAAGAAGAAAAGTTGCAGTAATGGAATTTGCAGAAGAACGATGAAGTTGCAGAGAAAATAAAAAGAAAGATAAAGAGAATATATAGAGGAAATTTTTTCTTGAAAAGGTAAACATGATAAATGCGAAAAGATATAAGCGGTTAAAAAGCAGCAGTTACAAAAGACGTGTCAAGAAACAGATGAGAAAAAGGATACATGTGATAAATGCAGAATATGAAAGAATAGATAACTGCGGCATTTCTCACATCGTTCTCTACTTCGCAGAGAAGACATGAGAAAAGGCAAGATGTAGGATCAGAATCTCGCAGCAATAATTTCTTAGCGAAATTATCAACAACATAACACAACAACGTCGCAAAACAATTTCAGGAACGATATAATAAACGACGTCAGCTAAAAATCATGAGAAAGATGTGATGATCTTGCGAAAATTAGAGAGTTTGCGAGATTAACATTTTTATGGTTGCGATAATGTCGCAAGCCATATCCGAAAATAAAGGACAGATTAGCTGTCATCCACTATGTATTTCCCTATAAATAGTCATTCAACTGTGAAGAAGAGGAGGGATCTTTTTTGAGTAAGAAATAAGTAAATAGGAGAGAGAAAATCTAGAGCAGTGGTTATTATTGATTCTTTTATCTTTTCTTGTAAGATTGTTCAGAGATTCATCAATAAAATTAAGATTGTTAATCTAAAAATGAGTTGAGTATTAATGAAATCATATGAGAGGTGTAGTGTAGGATTTCCTGCAACTACACTTTGCATTCGTATACTAGAGAAACGACAAGTCCCCCATGAATGTTAGGTAACTATCAACCATACTCCGGGTCCGGGCCACACTTAGCTGTACCCAACGGGGGCAAATGGTTCATAACGCAGAACAACCAATGGGGTCGATTAGAGATTTTAAATTAATTTCTTAACCCACAACATGTTGGAGGTTAAGAGGGGGTGATGTTTGCATCATAATATTTGGGTACCAATACATGCTAACTACATCACTATTAGCGGAAAATATTTGTCGGCCCAAGCCTAGCAGCCTGTATATATCGGTCCAGTTTGCTGACCCCATGCCCAGCAGCCCGTTTCCACCGTACTATTCCTAAAACCCTAGAAGAAAGTTCTAGAATATTCCAGCTTATATGACTATATAATTACAGGGGTCTAAACCCTAAAGGGGAAGGCTAGGTTTTGATAACCAGAGAAAACTATTGTAATTCTCATTAATAAAATACCTCTCCTCAAGGGGATTCATCCGTGGATGTAGGCACAATTTGCCGAGCCACGTTAAATCTGTGTTTCCTTTATTGTTCTTCAATTCGTTTCCAAACCTAACTACACATCAAATAATCGATTCAATCTTGTTTTGTGCCTAAAAGTAATTTTTGGCACAAACAGTCATGAAGAAGATTCTGAAGTTATGAGAGCGTGAGTAACGGGCAGAATTTGTGGACATATTCGAAAAAATTCTGAACATTGGTCGGAATAGTTTGTCGATTCTAACTATAACATCTGAACATAATAAAATAACAATTATGACCCATGATGTAATAAGGATTTGGGCAAGGAATTGGATACCACCTATTTTTCAATAGAAATGTTGTCCCACTTCCACACCGGATATATCATATAACTCTTCTAATATGTAAACTCACAATGTAATCTTCGTTATTTAACAATACAACCCTAACGACTCAAACCGTTATTTTCAGACAGAGTTTTTAACTTTAGAGTCGTCATGCTATAAACATATTACATTGACGACTGTTATTGAGACAAGCTAGGTAAGGGTCGTTACGATAATATATTATACCATGATGATTTTTCATAACATGGAAAAGTTGCAGGTAGAGTCGTCTTGGTTTGATGTTACAAAAATCACAACTTTCTAGAATCATCATTGTAGTAACTTCACGACCATGACGACCCTTACACTGTGAGTTTAGTAGTTACGATGATTAGAAGTAGCTTATACGAGGTTTCTGAGTTACATGTTCTTCATTTTGAACTTGGTTTCCTGATTTGAACAATAGTTTCTTCATTTGCACCTTCATTTCCGGCTTCACATATCAATCGGTCTTGATCATATACCTAATCCATATGAGAATCTAAGTTAAGAATACATCAACACAATCATATTTTTTATTTGAAGCTTCGCCCACGTCAATTTCTCCACTAGAATCACTCATTTCTCGAAATCTTAGTTTTCACTTTTCCCCCTCAAAAACCTCTTCTTCGTTACTCATAAAACCCCTAATTTTTTATTTATTTATTTTACCTAACTATAATATATTGAAATCAACTTAAATGATCTTATAATTAGAACTAATTAAACAATGGTAGTTTTGTCATTTACTTTTGGATGACCCTATTTTGTTTTATCTATAGCCCCCAACTAAGCGAAGTTTTTTAGGGGTGTGAGATTAAAATTTCATTAATTTTAGAAGGAGAATAAAAAACATCGATCTCGAGGCCGACAACCAAGAGAAAATAAGAATGGGATTGGAGAACTGTTCATGAAGTGCTCGGAAGAAGGGTAAGATTTGATTGTTCTTATGGTCCTGATCATGGAGTATTAGGTCAAAACCACATAATCTAATGACGTATATATTCTCATAATATGGAAGAGAGGTCGAATTTGAGACGAAAATCTATTTCGGTACCAACTTATGGAGACATGGTAAAAGGTAATTTGGTAGATGTTTTGGCTAGAAATGCTACTGAAGGTCTTTTCGGTAAATAAATTCATTATCCACTTTATTTTTTTATGCTCATGCTTATATGATGATATATCGTGGAGATCCTTCTCATATCCGTAAGGCTCTATCTTTGTTGAATTCAGAAAATGTACAGAAAAATAAAATAACAAACATCTACAACAATAATTATCTTTACTTAACTTGGAGAGTTACTAAACCATTCATTTAAATTGGTTATCTGATTATACATTTATAGACATAATTTAAATTGATTATCTGATTTTATATTTATAGCCATAAATTATGATTATCGGGATTTCTATATCCTTTAGTGGAATTTCTGAAACTACGGAATGGTTTAAAGGATGTCCACATAACATTTTACATGTCGTTTTTATAATTTTTTCCATGTTTCCCATAGTGATAACATTTAATTTAAAAAATTAAATATCTTTTATGGCTTAAAATATAAGTCATTTTTTAGGTCTCGTTTGTGATGTTCTTATGGCCGAAGAGTTTCCAGTGTATTTCAGTTCATCTTTTATTGTTTCAAAGCATTAAGTTTTGACATTTCTCAGTTGTATTAATACTTAAAATAAATTTGTTATAATTCTAAAATAGTTAGTTTAGTTTTATACCTATATATTAGTAGTTAGTTATAGTTTTAGGATAACTACTAGGGGTGCCATCAGGTGCAATCGGGTTCAGATAGTATACTACTCAGAACCTAAACCAATTTATTTTCTCGGTTCCGGGTCCTAAAGGTTTCAGACCGGAACCAGACTAAATATCCGTCGGTTCTGATATTTATCGGGTCTTCTAAAATCAATTATATTGTTTGTTAAATAATTTCATATTCATGAAATTGTCTTGAAACTAACAATTTCTTTTTATATAAAGTTAATATATTTTGTTGGTGAGTAATAATGATTTTATTAATAAACCAAAGAGTTACAAAAATGGAACTATAAAAGAAACAAAGGAGAAAAACAGAGAAAAAACAACCTAAGAACCAGGGAAGCTATCTTTTTTTGTAAATCTAGGGGATATTACTAAAAAAGGAAACAGATTACATGAATCTAAAATAAGGTTGGTCTGGAACTTCTATGCTTGTTAAAAAAAGATGGCATGTACATGTAAATTCTCTTTTCTCCTCTTGAAAGACTAGTACTCAACTTTGTCAGGCTGTCTGCAGAGAAGAGTATTTTCCTGTAACTATGAATAAAGCAAAAACTCTATAATGTAGAGATTATTCTGTTCCATCTTGTTATAACATACCAAGGTATTTTCCAGCCATGAAAGCATTCATCACTGCTTTTGAGTCAATGCTGACATAAACCTGCAAACTCTGATTATGTATTGCTCATTCACAAGCACAAATGATAGCAAGAACTTCAGCAAAAAAAATTGTAACAATCCCCAGTCCACCAGCTACAGAAACTAATACCTCTCATGTACTTTTTCTTGCAATAAAGCCATATCTTGCTTCTCCAGGATTTCCTCTTGCAGATCCATCACAACAAAGAAGGATCTGATTAGCAGGAGGGAGATGAAAGAAAATTTCTATTACTCTTACTTATGCACTTCATACCAATTTTTTTAGTATTAGAAGGTCATAAGGATCATTCCGCATATTACCCTTCATTCTAATTTCACATTCTCTTTTAAGTTTTATAATACCAGTTTTAAGTTCATTTGGCTTGAATTGAACATTTTCAAACACCATTTTATTTCTGAGAAACCATATCTCCTTCATAGTTACAAAAGCAGTTGCTCTCCAAACTTCCTTTACAACATGACTTTTAATTTTTGCATAGTTATATAGTTAATGTAAAATTTATTTAAATGTTCTAATTAAGATTATATATAAGAAAATAAATGAAAAATAAAAAAAAATCTAAGCAAAATTGGACGAAATCTTTGCATTTTAGATAACATTAACAAATAAAAAGACAAATATTTGGGAATCCGATAGTCGCGGGTACCCGACGAGTAATACCCATTAGGAACCGAATGCTTATCTGTTCCTAATAACGATTCTTCCCGCGAATAGTTATATCGCTAACGAATCCGATCTTTGGACCCAGAAACCGGACCCGATCTATCTGGTTCCGGGTAATAGGGTACCCATTGACAACCCTAATAACTACTAACTCTCTAATGCATTATATTTTGATTTTTGCTGATGGGTGACCAAAATATGATTCAAATGAGAGAAAATTGTAGTTGACTTGCTAACTAGAGCCAATTTTAAACTCGTACTTAAAAGACGACTAACCGGTCACTAAATTGTTAACTAAAAGATGAACGTTACCATATGTATATTCGGGTGCATGATGGAAATCGGTACTCCAATGCACTTCCCCCTCTAAGTCAGAATAAATATGTTTTCGAAATGTATTTTTTTTTCTTTTATGGTTTTCCAGTTGTTTTCCTCTTACAGGAAGAAACTTATGAACCCTAAAATATTTAATACATGATTAAAAAATTTCATCAACTATGTGTTTACCAAGTTTCTAGATCACATCTTATCAAAACAACAACTACTACCTAAATCAAAACAATCCCAAAAATAAAATCGAATCGAAAGCTTAATTTAAGAAGCCTAAAAAATTGACTAGATCACATCTTAAGAAGATTTCTATAAAAATGTCTACCGCAAAAGTTAATACTAATAATAGGATGAAATAGTTAAGAAGAGAGACTGACAAAATTTAACCAGTTGACCATGATAACATGGCCTAAAACAATAGCAATAACACCATCACTCAATCAATACATACCATAACTTAGCTTAAAATTGATGATAAAAGATACTCTCTCCATTTCTGGAAAATAATTACTATCATTTTTTCAATTTGGCCTATTTTTAGGCTAAAATGAAAAAGTCATAGTACCTCTTTTCCAGAAACGGAGGTTGTAATCTATAAGATTTTAAGAAAAAGTTTAATGTTTTCTTGCTGTAATAGGAAAAATAACGAATGTGAATACAAAGAAAGAAGGTTTCAAATCATCTTTATCATTATCAGATCCGTAAAAGAATTTTTCTTTCGGAAAACTAATTTTATGTGGTTAATTTTATCAGGGCCAGTATCCGAAAATTTTGAGCATGTGACAAATGGAAATGTTTCAGTCCGAGTTTAAAATTTTTACAAAGTCGGTCTGAGTTAGTTGGCAATTTGATTACGATTTTCTATTCTTCTTATATAAAATTTTGTCCCCCTCTAACACGAGTTTACATTTCTAGAATAAGTAGTTAGGTTTTGATTCCTAATCATTATATGATTAACGGAAAAATTTGCGCCAATTATCGTATTATAATCAACAAATATTTACTATCAAGGAAAGTAAAAGTTTTCAAGAGTCGATTTCCAGCTATAAAAGAGAGGGTACCAAGTATACCACCAAATTTTTCGTTCGGAAACCTATATGGACAGTATCCAATACAATTTTAAGTTTGTTTAAAGAAAAGACCATTGAACAATATGTATTTAGAGTTTTTCTCTAATCTCTTCCTCAATCAATATGCTAAATTAAATGTCCGTGAACTTCATTATGTAGAAGAGTTTTTGGACGATTTCAAAAATCAATATCCAAGATCAAACTAGTCGTATCCAAATCAGGAGGATCCGAATTTTACAAAGTATGAAAGTTGTAGTTTATCTTTCAAGATATGAAATCAACAATCTTGTGTGTGTTTCAATATATAAATTTAACAATCTTATAGTCTGGATTCTTTACCACCTCTCAATAATAATCTTCAACTTAACAATTAAGAATAACTTTCAGATATCTATGTTGAGGAATCACAAAGTCTGCAACGAAGAGAACTTTGCGATTTCCGTCTATCTCGTTCCTGATCTATCTATAGAACCTCAAAGATCAATAAGAACAAGATCCAGATATACAAACTATCAGGTAAAAGATATATAGTCTGACCATGCTTCACGAATCCCTAAGTGAAATCTTCAAAGTCGTAGCCTAATAAGGATGAATTTAGGAAGCAACTAGGACACAAGAGTGCCAGGTATTAAGAAATCCTTTTGCACGAGTCTCTCTATTTATAGATTTTTAAGACTCTAGGTAGCTTTGAATTCAAGCAAGGGTTTCTTGGAATTCAAGGAAACACTTTCTCAGTTTAGATGAAATTCTACTTAGGAATCCATTCAAACACTTGAGATGTCTCCGCCTTGAAATTATACATAATAATATGTGCTATGGTCCAGACTTATGGAACCGTGCACAATGATGGTTCGTAGCGGCTAAGTAGCCTTTGAAACTCTGAGCATAAGTGGTGTTTAATAACACTCGGGACTTAAACCATGATTCACAAGCTCAAAAGATTTTGTGAAAAAAGTTATCTTAAAAGTGTTTATGAGGGTTGTAGCAAAGATAAACATGTTTGTAAAATAATTCGTGAGCTTCTGCTTAAATCAGAATTGGGTAGGCATGCGTACCGGGTATACATACCTATGGACATTCCACGAACTCAGGCTCCAAGGGTACGCGTATTGGATATGTGTACATTTGCCAATTCAAAAACTCATGTCTCGGGGGTACGCAGACTGGGTATGCGTACCTATCCAGTTCGCGTAATTCATATATTCTGAACACTCACTTTACATAATTTGAAACTTTCCTAATAGCCATAAACAATGAATATCATTGCTTAGGCAATTTCCAAATGATCAAGTTGAAATAAAAATAGTTTAGAAACAATAAATTGTTCTTAACCAAGATTGTTGAGGATCTAAATATATCCATTGCTTGAATCATATTTCGAGAGATTTATCAGATAAACTTGACTCGGAATTTCTTATTTCCAATATTAAATATACTAAATTATACTACATTGTATCGTAAAATAGAAAATGGTAAATGCGAGGAGTAAATAGGATGGTTCAGTCTTCACATACCTCTTTGTTGATGAAGTTCTCGTAAATATCTTCGTTTGTTCTCTAGTCTTCGATCTTCGAGGGTTATTCCGTGATGTCTAATACTCAACTAAGGTACTCTAATTCTAATCCGAGACTTGACTTTAGTAGACTAGAAATCAAGATATAGTTTTGTGCATCTAACATTGATAGCAAGCTTGAGATAGAAAAACTTGCGAGTTCGACCGAGCAGTGCTCCAACACCAGCATTAATAGATATGACTTGAGTTCGACTGAGCAGTGCTCTAACACCATCATTAATAGGTGTTAGAGCATTTTTCGGTCGAACTCGCATGCGCTGCTATCTCAAGCATGTTTGTCAATATTAGTGATCAAAACTATAAGTCTTGATTTCTAGTCTACTATAGCTAAGTCTCGGACTAGGATAAAAAGTGTAGTCGAGCTCAAGGACTTCATGGAGATTCATCATACAAGAAGAAGAACTACTCAAGGAACCGGTGGAACTTCTCGACAAAAAGGTATGTGAAGACTTGAACTTATCTATCACTCAAAAGTCTATCTATTCTATCTCCTACTTCTTGAGACAAAAAGTCGTATGCTATATATAGACTTTGATTATACACAGTTGGTATTTCGATCCGAGTATACCTCGCCTATCTATATCTCGAAATATGTGTTGGTAAGCTTTTCGCTTCGACCAAGTTTATCTTTACCTAGTGACGAAAGTCATGATATGTTTCAATCACTTTGAAAATTGCTTTGACGAAGAATGTTTCAATGATTGGAATGAGAGTTTAGATTACATAACAAATGGTGGACATAAGAATTTTTGTGGAAACACATTTATGTATAAGTTCGATTCCTTGAACCAAAGTTTGCGAACTTTGTTGATCAAGAGAACCGGAAAAATGGCGTGAGCCAAGTCCGCCAACTGCCGAAGTTCTCAAACCCGAGAATTTCTTCTGGAGTTGACAAACTAGTGCGTGAAGCTAAGTCCGCGAACTCAGTCCGCGAACCCAGTCTGTGAACCGGCGAAGTTCTCATCCCGAGAATTTCTGCTGGAGTTTGTAAACTCTGTGCGGTAACTTAAGTCCGCGAACCAAGTCTGCGAACTTAAGAAGGTTATATATCTGAAGATGATTTCGGAACTTAAACTTAAAAAGACTAAGGAATGGAGTTTGCAAACCGTGGCTATAAAAGTTCATGAACCGATTCGAGTGAATGAAATCATCTTTGCTTCAATTGTGTCTTGTAGTTACATAAGAATTCATTACAATTGAACAACTCTCTAACTAGTTCATTTGAGTCATGTGAACTAGTTATGGTGAAGAAGAACATGGTTGATATGAAATGCTCATATGACTAACCTTTTGGTTAACTATTATTGAACCAACAAGTGCATACGTTTGGGTACGGTTAACAAACCTAGAAGCGTGCATTTCAATTGTGTGTAACAAGCTAAGTTTTCGATCTAATGGTTGATAAATATTATCTTGAATCTAAATCAGGTTTTCATCTAACGATGGATATTGATTGCTTTGTTACCAAGGTAACTTAATGGCAAACCCTGATTTGAAAGACTATATAAGGGGACATCTAGCATCAATGCAAAACTAATCCCCACACCTTACGTGCGATACTAGTTTGCGTTCTAGAGTCGGTTCTCCTTTAACCTTTGGTTTTCATCTTCGAAAACCAGGTTAACGACTTAGAGACTTCATTGGGATTGTGAAGCCAGACCGATACTACTTTATCGTAGTTGTGTGATCTGATCTTGCATCTTCTATCGTACGAGTACAATCATATTGATTGGCTTGAGATTGATATCTCTGATAGGCAAGATATAAAAAGTAATCACAAACATCTTCGTCTCATCGTTTGTGATTCCGCAACATCTTGTTTCGCTACCATACGATTAAGATTGTTGTGATCTGATTGATAACTCTAGGTTGTTCTTCCGGAATATAAGACCGGATTATCAATTGGTTCCTGTTCACCTTGATTATTATCAAAAGACGGAACAAAACCTTTTAGGGTTTATCTGTGGGAGACAGATTAATCCTTCTATAGACTTGTCTGTGTGAGACAGATTTGTTTGTCATCAAGTCTTCGACTTTGGGTCGTAGCAACTCTTAGTTGTGGGTGAGATCAACTAAGGGAATCAATTGCGCAGTATCCTTCTGGGATCAGAGGCGTAGGGAGTAAAACTATACCTTGGATCAGTAGGAGACTGATTGGGGTTCAACTACAGTACAGTCCGAAGTTAGCTTGGAGTAGGCTAGTGTCTGTAGCATCTTAATACAGTGTGTGTTCAATCTGGACTAGGTCCTGGGGTTTTTCTGCATTTGCGGTTTCCTCGTTAACAAAATTTCTGGTGTCTTTGTTATTTCAGTTTCCCCATTATATTGTTTTATCTTTATAATTGAAATAATACAGGTTGTGCGTTCGATCGTCAATTAGAGTAATCCAACCTTTGGTTGTTGATTGTCATTGATTGATCCTCAGATATTGGTCTTTGGTACCATCCGAGTTATTCCTTGTATTTGATTAGAACTCGCAGTTCCTTCTTGAGTAAATCAAATCAAGAGAGAGATATAAACTCGTTAATATACTTTTAATTGATTGAGTCTTGTTGATTCTCTTAAAAGTATATTCGAGTTTGTCCATACAGATTGCTAAGTGAAATACACTAGTACATAAATGGCATTTAGCCATGCCAAATATAAATTTCCCTGTCACGCTTTTTTGGTTTTGGCGTGTATATAGGGTATACTTCTACCCTATAGACACGCCATGTTCAATGGGCGTGTTCATATAAGTGCTTTCAGCCACGCCATGGCTAGTAGCGTGTCAAAATTTCAACCGTTCAGTCACGTTAACTTCAAATTTTTGATTGGGGGTGTTTATAGACCAGTCTATGGCCACATTAGGTATTGGGCATGTTCATAGATCAGTCTATGGCCAAATTAGGTAGTTGTGGCGTGTCCAAAAGGTTAGTCACGCCATTTAAGGTGTGGTTTTAAAGTTAGTTCATTAGACACGCCAGTATATGCGTGTCCATAGTGTACGATTGATTGACACGCCAAATTCAAAGTGTGGCCAAAAAGTTCTTCTTTGGACACGCCAATATATGTGTGTCCATAGTGTACGATTTAAAGACACACCAGTATATGCGTGTCCATAGTGTAGGCCATATAGACACCCAAAACTGAAAGTGTGGCCAAAAAGTTCTTCTTTGGACACGCTAGTATATGTGTGTCCATAGTGTGCGTTCTATAGACACGCCGGTTTTATAGCGTGGCTAAAAAGTTCGTTTTGAAAAAATTAATAAAAAGCTTTCGCCCGTATTCGAACGCATGACCTCGAAGAAGTTAGATAACGTACCAATCCACCAAGCTTCCCATCTTTAGATGTTTATGATTAGTGGTTTGAAAATACTAGACTGGTTGAACTACTCAACATTTAAATAAACACGCCAAACTGAAAGTGTGGCCAAAAAGTTCTTCTTTGGACATGCTAGTATATGTGTGTCCATAGTGTGCGTTCTATAGACACGCCGGTTTTATAGTGTGGCTAAAAAGTTCGTTTTAAAAAAAATTAATAAAAAGCTTTCGCCCATATTCGAACGCATGACCTCGAAGAAGTTAGATAATGTACCAATCCACCAAACTGCCTATCTTTAGATGTTTATGATTAGTGTTTTGAAAATACTACACTGGTTTAACTACTCAATATTTAAATAAACACGCCAAATTGAAAGTGTGGCCAGACTGCAATGGTGCCTCCCAACTGATGCTGCTATTTCCTAATATGCATGCAACATAAAATGTTAATTAGACCCCAAAGATAAAATTCAAAGTTTGGTAGTGTAATTATGGTTTTAATGAAGATTAGGAGTTGAAAATAGGTCCTCGTAGTGTAATTATGGTTTGGAAGGGTGAAATCAGACGCATGGCTTTGAAGAGGCGTGGTAAAAAAAGCGACATGACTCTTAACCAAGCGTCTTAAATGGGAATGAATAGGTATGGTGGTGGCTTCAAAAGGTGGTTTGTGAGGGTAATTAGAAATTTTAAGGTAAAAAATTATAGCATTTTCACAATAATAGGAAAGGTTTAGTGGAAATAAAAAATGACCGGAGAATCTTCTCCAACTGTAGAGGGTGGTAGATTTCCAGGCGAGTCTTCACGAACATCAACTGTTGCATCTCCAGATTCACCAGAATATGAGTTAGCCAAATCACTTCTTTCAGAAATTAGAGGTATTGCAGAAGTTTCAAAGCAACTTTCAATATGAGATTGATAAGAAGTTGCAGTTGCAGATCCAGCAGAGGGAAGAAGAGCAAGCTGCTCGAAGAAAGGAACAAGAGGAGAGAAGGCTTGAGAGGGTATATGGTGTATGGATTCCAAAGTATTATGAGAGGCGAGAGAGTAAAGATGAGGAGTGGGAGGAAAGGCAAGCAAAGAGAGATGCCAAAGCACCCAAGTATGGAAGCATGACTGAAGATGATTCTGAGTCATCTGATGGGTTTGAGGCAGATGGTGAAGATGATGGTGACATAGAGTCCAATGATGTTGATGGAAGTAGTGAAGGAAATGGGGATGGATAAATTGTTTATGATGATGATCATCTGAAGAGGCGATTTGCTTATGAGCTTGCCAATCCCAAAATCTTCTCGCGAACCATGAATGAGGGTGAGCCGATACCCTTGAGTATAAGTGTGAGAGCTTATTATGCAGATGATGATGAAGACAGGAATGGTGATTCGGATTCCACTGGAACTTCTCATGCTCCATCAGACAGCAAGGATAGCGAGCGGGGTGGCGATGGAGGACAGGATGATTTGTGGTGAGAGCCACAATATTACTAGAATGAGCCAAGTTTTTAGGATGAGTATAAAGCCTGAAAACAGTTAACAATTTTTTTTTTATGAAAAGGCTTTTCTGGTGATTTCCCTGTCTTCCAGTCTTCTTGAATCTGATGCTGATAATATTAGTAAGTTTCTTTTTGCTTCTCCCCAATGCTCGGTCGGCTTTAATTTCAGTTTGGTAAGTTTGTGTTATAATGTTGTCTTTGATACTAAAGGAGGGATGGTTGGTAGTTTTGAATGTTTTTTGGGTTACAGTTAAGGTCACTGTGTGGAAAAAAGTTTGGTGAACGGTACTTTTCTGGTTGTACTTGGAATTTAAGTGTTGGGTATTATGATGTTTAGTTTGAACGAATTGTGAAATCTTGTAAGGATTGATGGAATTTTTGGAATGTAAGGAGTAATGTTGGTGCTATCACTGTTATTTTTTCTAAGAGCTTTCGAGAATGTTATGCTCTTTGTTGAAGTTTATGGTATTGTGATAGAATGGATTATTATTTATTACTGTGAATTTCCGTATAAAAAGATTGGATGATGTATAAAATGTAATTGGTGATGAACTCAGACCAGACAAAGAAGAATTGAAGAACAGGACTCATGAAAGAGGGGAAGAACACTACCAGGACTCATGAATTGAAAAAACTTGATATAATGCTCAATGAGCTGATGAATGTTAAAGGAATGTTTGTAGTATTGGACTTGTTTTTGTTGTTGTCTTCTTGTTTGCTGTTGAATCCATTAAAACAATTAAGCACCAAAATATTTTAGTGGATTCAGCAGCAAACAAGAAACAACAACAAAACCAAGTCCAAGTTAGAAAAGGCTCTCTCAGAGAAAAAGATTTTGCCCATATTCGAATGCATGACCTTGAAGGAGTAAGGTAACGTATCAATCCACCAAGCTTCCAATCTTTATATGTTTATGATAGTTTTTTGAAAAAACTATACTGGTTCAACTACTCAACACTTTAATAAACACGCCAAATTCAAAGTGTGGCCAAAAATCACCAAAATCTCCAGAATCATCAAAATCAACATTTTAATAATACTCAGCTCACAGATGTATTCATGACACTCATTGTTTTCAAATTCAAGGATTTGAAGATAAACTTCAAATCAACTATAGCTCTATTCAGTCTCAGTTCCTCTTATGCAAGGCATTCTGATCTAGCTAAGACTGGAAGTTACTATACAAATCTTAGACTAAACAATCCTCACACCAGAGTTTTCTTACTGAAGATTTCCCATAGTGGCTGCTACAATTGGTACTTCTATGGTATTGATACAGTTTCAACATTGGACTATAAGGATTCACTTGGTTATATTCTACAACAATTTCACTCTCTAGCACTGAGGTACCAAGGATGCTATGATTCATGGGTCAACTACTGAATTCCTGCAAACCATTATCCTGGTATGTATTAGTCTACAAAATTGGCTCCACTGCCCAAGGGTAAGATTTTGACTCACTCTTCTCTTTTCAGTGTGCTATACTGTTTGAACTGCTCAACATTTAAATAAACACGCCAAATTGAAAGTGTGGCCAAAAAGTACACCCAACGCCCTCAAGACTAATTCCCTAGCTTTCTCTGGAATAGATTCTGACTTCCATGTTCTGCAAGTTATTGGGTTCTCCAAAACTATTTCTGAAAATCTTCTAAAGACCTATAATCAAAATTTATTTGGTAATCCGTTGAATTGGAATGCTATAAATAACTTGGGAGTCTGCAATTTGGTTTCTAAAAGATCCTACTCCTGGACTATGTGTGCTGTCAAAATTGCTTCTCAGCTACTACACTGGATTTCTGGTAAGATTTTTCATTGCTCTCTCAAGCATTCCTGTATTAATATGTTATTCTACCAGTTGGAGTAGTTCATATGAATGCCCAGATAAAACTATTAACCCCATAAAACAATTTAAAACCTTCATGATAACCCCCTTTCAAATTCCCTATGCTATTTACTATAGTCACCATATCAAGCTCAAAACCAAAATTAAACACAACAACCACTCAACCAAGCATAACACAATAACCCCAGAACCACATATACATTCAATTGAACATCATTGTCTTTAAAACCAACACTATCAAATCCAAAATCAGCACCACTACCATTAATTGTTTATCCATGAGAAACATATGCAATATTCACCCAAAAAACATTTACAGGAATACTTACTTTACCATCTGGAAGGGGATGGTTGAATACTGGTCAAGCTCCCGGTGCAACCCCAGAGGTCCCCACACCACTTCCAACAACCTTCTTGTTAGCTCCACTCCCTTCTGGTACAGCCCTCCTCCTTGGCACAGAATAGTTTCCCCTAGGAGGAGGCATAGACACTACTAAATCCTCAGGAATCTCATTAGAAACAGTTATCTCCCCTGGTCCGAAGATTGCAATATCATAAGCATCCTCTGCCAACTGTCGCATCACTGGTGCCAGCATGAAGATATTGGGGAAGACTACCACATCATTGGGGAGACCAAGAGTGCCATTCTCCCGAATCTTAGCTTTGCATGCAACTGGAACTGGTGCAGAATAGAACCCCTGTTTAGCACCACCACAAACCACCTGCTCCTCCCCTACAAGCACCACATCTTCATTAATCATAAGATGGCCTTTGTCAGGATGAACGACATACACCACCCACCCTTCATCAGCCCCTTGGAGTTGAGGAAGTTGAGGTTCCAACGCATAAGAACTGGCACTATCATGCATAACAACCATATCCTCTTCGACTTCTCCAACACCTCCAGTACCAACTTGCATGTTTGGCTTTGGTTCCTCACTGCTGCTACTGCTTATCTCTATTACCTGTCAAATTGGAGAAATGGGGGAATCCCAATAAATAACACCATCACAGTTACTAATAAAGCCAATTACAACTATGAAATTCACTTTCAACACCTTGAACCCAACAATTCTTCCATGATTATCAAAAATCAATACCTGGTTTTATTGCATATTCATTTTAGCCTTCTTTTCCTCTGGTCTACCCATGGATTCCTGATTTGTAGACATGGTTGGGAGATCATTCAGATTTAAATATGCATTATAACCTCGCTTATACATAGCTTCAACAATTGGAACACCGAAGGGATTTTGCGGAGATGGAATGTGGAAGTTACAGAGTTACAAAATTGGAAATTAAAACTGATTTCTTCCAAACATGCCTTATGGACGAGAAGACCAACAGTTAACACATCTCACCCATCCTTTTTCAATCCTCGAGATCAATTAGTTGAGATATCATGGAGTCACATGCCTACTAAGTGCATGCAAAGACCTATTGAACGCCACCCCAACTTATTGGCCGTTAAGAGGCGGCAGCAAACACTTGGCAGTTATTTGGCAAGCAGACTCTCTAAGCGGGCTACCCGTGACCCGAAGTCGAAACCCAGTACCGAACCGCAGCTGCCCTCAACTATTTTCGTCAGAGACGGGCTTGAAGTGGCAAGCGGGCTACCCGTCTCTGACCTGACATTTTCCTTTTTTGGACACGTTATTATATGAAGGACTGTTCTAGCAGGAAGAGCATTTTTAGCAGGTTGCAATGAAGCCTCCCAACTGGTGCTGCCATCTCCTAGTATGCATAAAACATAAAGAGTTAATTAGACCCCAAAGATAAACATCAAAGTTTGGTGACCCACCAGATATTCCCTTAATGGCAGTTCCAAAGAGGGTAAAAGTCTTAATGGGAATTAGGTGTTGAAAATAGGTCTTGATAGGGTAATGATGGTTATTAGAGTGAAGTGGACACGAATGGCGTTGACTAGGCGTAGTTAACAAAGTGACATGAGGGCTAACTAAGCGCCATAAATGGAATTGAATTGGCACAATGGGGTATTTGAGGGGTTAATTAGCAGAGAGATTACTATTTTCAGAGAGATCTTTAACAGAAGAGGAAAGGTTTAGGTTTAGCAAACTAAATTGAGAGTATGGATGATCCTGCCCAGAATTCAACCAATTCCATCGGAAATCTTCCAAATGCACCACCAGTAACACCTGAATTTGCACAAGCCAATTCTCCCTTCTTTGAGCATAGAGGAATTGCAGCAGTTAAGAGAAGATGCACAGTCTGAAATTGATCATCGGATTCAAGAGCAAACTCGTCAGAGAGAGGCAGAAGAGGCTGTTCAGGAGCGGAAGAAAAGAAGATTTGAGGCTCTCTACAATGCATGGCTACCCAAGTTCTTAGAATGGCAAGAACGGAAGGATGAGGAAAAGGCTTAGAAGCAGGCCAAGACCCCAAAGTTTGGCAGTTCAACAAAAAGTGATTCCGAGGTCTCAGAAGGGTATGAGTATGAAGTGGAGGAATGACTGAATTAATGAATCAATAGGGTATATAAAATGCTGTTTAAGATGGTGGGTATTACTCCAGTTTATAAAATAATATTGGAGTAAAATTAATTCAAAGACTATTTTAGGCCCAATTCCAAAAAAAAAATCTATGTGCAAGCCTAGTACTATTACTACGAATCCTAGCATGACAAAATATTAATTCGATAATCAGTATAGCCAAATCCAAACTCATCCAACATTGCTAAAACCCATCTGCATACAAAACCCCACCATGATTTAAGAATCAATTTTTTTTCAACAATCCATACATTCATTCTCTAGTTAACAGAAAAATCCAAACAACTACATTCTATCACCTGGCTTGTCGCTTAGTCCTTGGAAATGGTTGCTCATATGCAGTCGTTTGAGAAGCAGGGACTATTGTTGGTGCCGGTGCTGGTGGTTTCCTTGCAGTTCTACCCTTAATGTCGTCCCGATAGTAATCATCCCTGGATGTTCTTTGCAGGTCAAGTTTATCTACCTTTGGCAATTTATACTCATTCCGACAAATAACTGCCGTACTGAATTGACTTCATCACCAGCATATTTCCATATTTGGGTAGGTGCACCTAACACAATAGACTTTCTTTTATTTTCCTGGTGTGGAACATAAAATACCTGCTTAGCTTGGGAGGCTACAACAAAAGGATCATCCTGGAGTCCCAACTTATCAAGCTCAACCAAAATGTAGCCAAGTTTTTCTTTTGAGACCCCTGCTTTGGTAACCCATTTACACCTGAAAAGTGGTACTTTCAGCGAATGATATGTCAGCATCCATATCTCTTGTAAAACTCCATAATAATCCTCCAGATTAAGGGTAATATCCGCTTGTCTAATGTGCGTGTAAGTTGCCTCTACGTAAACCCCGCTATTCTGGTTAACGGAACCATCATGAGATTTTGTGCGAAAAAGGTATCCATTGATGTGATATGCTTTGTATGTCTCTACTTATGCACTCGGTGGGATTGATAGCCACCTTAAGTCCTGATTGAAGTTTTCCCTAGAGTCTGCCCACTCACTGTCAACCTGAAATACATTATAAGGATTAGCCTCCGTCTCAACGCAAAAGTTACATAGCAAGAGTGACATTTTCTGAAAACTCTTACCACTTTTTGTAACCATTTGGCGAACTCTTCACGATGTTTTTGATCTAGCTGTCTATCACTCATACCAAGATATTTATCCTTCAAAAAATTCTGGTGTCGGCTGGAAAGTGCAATGATTAATGTTATTATATTTACAGAAATTCGGACACACAATCAAAAACTAAATAAAAAATGAGGTTATCTGGTTAGATCTAGTTGTACTTACTCAAAGTAAGGAGCAACTTCAGGCGAATTCCGCAATACATAGAAATGCGCTTTATCAAACAGATCCTTATCAACACGAGGAAACTTAGGATTTGACATTGGTTTTCCCCTGAAAGAATAAGAATCTTCGCCAGTGTCAGATGTGTTGAGTTTGTCTGGTGGAATTTCGACTGTATCATTCATGCTTTGTTGGTGCTCACTGATAACCTCAATTGTCTCTTCCGCAAGGTTCCCTTCAGCAATGCTTCCTCCAGGTCTGTTTCTGTTTCGCACATGCCCTTTTATGACCTTCATGCACCTTTCAAACGGATACATCCATCGAAAGAATACAGGACCACAAATTTGCACTTCCCTGGTAAGATGCACATTTAAATGAACCATGATGTCGAAAAAAGATGGAGGAAAGTATTTCTCGAGCAAGCACAACGTCACAACGAGATCCGACTGCAATTTTTCTAGCTCTTCCACCTTGATTTCTTTGCTACAGATTGCCCTGAAAAAGAAACAAAACCTGATAATAGCATATCTTGTTGGCTGCGGCATAATTGATTTAATCGCAATGGGCAAAAAATGTTGCATTAGTATGTGATAATCATGCGATTTTAGTCCGATAAGCTTTCGATCTTTTCGATTCACCAGTGTTGAAAAGTTTGAACAATACCCTTGTGGAACCTTTATCTCGGATAATGTTGCACATAACTTGTCCTTTTCCTCCGGGCTTAATGAGTGACATGCTGCCTTTAGTATATATCCCCCTTTGCCATTTTCCCGAGGTTGCAACTCGTCTCTAAAACCCATCTCCTTCAAGTCCATTCGAGCAGCAAGGTGGTATTTCGACTTAAATTCATTGTTCAACAATGTTCCAACGATACTCTCGCATAAATTCTTTTCGACGTGCATGAAATCTATGCAATGGTGGACAACATGATACCGCCAATAGGGAGGAGCCGGAACCATATATTGAACTTTTTCCAGTGGCTCCTTTCGGTCCCCTTGCCCTTTTTTGGGTCGATGGTCTTTTCGATTCTCTTCATCTTTCCACCTCTTCCAGGGTTATCCTGCACGAATTCCACCACAATGTTCTTCCGTCCCTTTCCCCATTTATTCTTTATAATCTTTACCTCATTGTATATTTGTGACGGGGTCATAAGTTCCGGAGCCTTTTCAGTTTATTCTTTTCCGTTGAACCCCTTCTGACGTCTGAATGGATGATCGTATGGTAGGTATCTTCTATGCCCTGTATAAACCTCTTTTCTACAATGTTTTAGCCTGACATAGTAAGTATTTCTCCCACACACCTTACAGGAATCTCATCCCTGGTAGGGGAAACCACACAGTGTACCGAGAGCAGGGTAATCATTTATTGTCCATAAAACAACCGCACGTAGAGTAAACATCACCTGTTTCAGCGCATCAAAACATTGGACTCCCTCAAATAATTCCTTGAGATCCTCGAAAAACGGTTGTAACATAACATCAATGTACTTACAAGGCCCCCCATAGATAATTAATGACAGCTTGGTGAACTTTCTCTTCATACACAACTCTGGCGGAAGGTTGTAAATCACTGTCAGAATTGGCCACACACTGTGCTGTTTTTGCATGCATTTGTTTACGTCAACCCCGTCAGCCGAAATTCCTATCCGCAGATTCGAGGATCATCACGAATTACGAGATATCTTTCATCTATATTTTTCCATGTTGGTGAGTCCGTCGGATGCCGTAAAACACCCTCTTCTTTCTTTCTGGTGTCGTGCCACAATAAATATTCAACAATTCTCTTTGATTGAAACAGCCGTTTCAGTATTAGGATAATTGGGAAATACCACAAGACTTTTGCCGGAATTTTTTCATGCACCTCTTTGGTGGTGTCGTCAACTTTCCATCTTGATTCCCCACAGGTGGGACACTTGATGTCATCCTTGTATTTCTTCCTATAGAGAATGCAGTCATTGATGCATACATGTATCTTTTCGTAACCTGAACCCAAATCTCTCATCACCTTCTTTTCTTCATATGTACTTTTCATCATCTCATTTCTTGGAGGGAGCATGGATTGTAACAGTGGTAGAAGTTCATTAAAGAACTTGTCGGAAGCTCCGTGCTTGCTCTTCAAGTTAAACAGTTCACACATTGCAGATATCTTTGTAAAATCCTTACATCCTTCGTATAGGGGTTTCCCAGCATCATTGAGTATCCGTTGCATCTTCTCAGATTTCTTTGAATTTTTTTCTCCTAATAAAGCATTAACCATTTCTATAGTCTCTGCAGCATGTGCTGGTTCATCAGAGTGCGGACCGTCGCTGCCATTACCATCCAGAAGTTTCCACCATGATCATCATCTCCTTCTCCGTGCTTAGTCCATACGGAATAATTTTGAATGAATCCAGAAGTATATAAGTGATACTTAACTTCACTTGCCTTGTGCACGTAGACGTTGAGACATTTCACACATGGACATAGAATCTTAACTTTGCCCTTGTTGTATGGTTTCCGTTTCCCAGTCGCAATATCCTGTTGGTATGTATGCGTAGCAAACTTTATAAATGCATCGACTCCGTGTTGATAATGCGGTTTGGTTCTATCGGTATACATCCAAGATTTATCCATTACTCTAGGATCCACTCTAGGATCCATTATGAATTCTCAGATACCTATACGGAGAAAAAACTTGTCAACATCTTGTGAAAATGTTATTGTGGTCCGAATAAAACTACGAAATAATAAAACTTGTCACAAAGAGTAATCACAAATCACAATGTGAGTTCAGTTATCATATATGAATCATACAAATAATCAGAGGTTATCTACCTACATACAATTGCATGTGAAGACGATATTTACCCTACTATGGCCATTAGAGTTACAATCTCAGTTAATAAAGCAGTACTGAAAATAATTACATACACGGTCGATCCGATTAATCCGCAAAGCAAAACTGACAGGGGAATATATGGTTTATCCAGGAGATGAATCAGATGATCAAAGTAAACAACTTGTTTTGTTTTCTAGGGGGAGGTTAGAAGATTTAAGAGCAGAAACATAAAATGATTTAAGACGAGAGAGATGAACACGTAGGGTAAATGGAGAATTGGGAATATCTTTACTAATAAATAATTTGGAAAAATATGTAAGTGTATATCGTAAATAATTTGGTAAAATAGGTAGGTAAAGATCCTTCAATTTGCATGCTGCACGTTCTATGTTTAGAATTTTCTCAGTCAAATCTTGTTATCATGCTGCATAATTTTCTGCTTTGACGGCTCTAAATGACCGGAGTTAGATGCGATGCAATTAATATTCATTCCATACTGAAGATTTTTTTGTTCGTACCCGAATTCAGAAAATAAATCAAAATAAGTCAAAAATAAATAAATAAATCAAAATGATAGGTAAAAAGCGGAGTACGTGTTGCTGCAGTTGTTATAACTGTACTAAAGTAAAAAACTATTTTTGTATAAAGTGGAGTACGTGTTGGTGCAGTTGAAAATAAAAATCGCAAGAACTTCTATGGCCCCAATTAGAATTAAGTGAACTAAAACACACTACTATATTTGTGTGTTCTGTCCAATTAGAATTAATATCTAAAACCAAATCTTGATTCATCCAATTAACATAATAGGTTTGATCATTGATGGATTTTATTAAAGTTTGTCAATCTGATTCAAAGATAGCATGATTAAATTTTGTGCCAGAGTAACAGCTGCCAGCATAGCCTTGCATTCCAGCTCCTCAGCTACAACTCCTATCTTCATTCCTCCATTGAAGCATTGTCCTTGCACCCGAATGCAGCTACCTGCACAATTCCTAACTATTATCCCTATTCCACCTTGTAATGAATCTGATTTAAAAGAAGCATCAAAATTTGTAAACATTATCAGGAGGTTTCCATCTTAGCGGCTGCACAACCCCATTAGTAGAAGAAACAAGATTAGTTCCAGGAGGCACAAGTTCATTAATGACATCTATTGACATTGTCTTATTTGGAGTTATGTTCCTGCAAATGAACAATGTTGTACCATAAACCAAGAGAGAATCTAGCTCCTAAATGAACAATGTTGTACCATAATATTACTAACATTGATATTTAAAACCAAACAAATAATTTCCATATCTAGCTAGTTTATCTCTTGTTGGGACTATATCTTTTAAGCACTTCCAAACAAATAATTTAACTTCCACAAAGCTTTCCATACATGTGGAGAAACAGAACTAGTACCTGCAAAAGTATTAGATGCACTAGACAACACATTATAGACACTCTTAACAGAGAATTGGCCTTTGCTATCTGGAAGCCAAATAAGAGTATGGAGTCCAACTCACCCACCATTGAGTCTGGTGGTACTCCGTAGCTGGTGGTACTCCGAAAATATGAATACTATGAAGTAAACGATTTCATCAAATGTGAATGCTTCCCCCTTTTCCTCTAAGTAGCGCGCTTTAACGGTTTTGTGCTACAAAAACAACACACAAACTTATTTGGTTACATATAAATTGAAAAAAGTATTGTGCCGAATAAACCATAAAGATACGTACAAGTTGTAGAGGGGAAAAGCTCAGGTGGCTTGAGTGCCAGATCCGGTGTTTGATTTTAAAAAACCCAGCTACCGCATCTAGGATGATGTTGTGCTTATCCTTGATTAGTCGAACACTTCTTCCTCTCGGGTTCCCATAATCTTGGCTAAATTTGTTATGTATCTTCGCCCAAAGGGTCTCGGTCGAGGAGCGACCTAGAACTCGACTTTCGGCTACCCATGCTTGGTGATTTCCAAATCTTCCGCGGAGTCAAACGATGCCATTTGTTGTATGTGGAGGTAGGGAATGAGTAGGTTCTCTAATAGGCTACAAGTGGAGTGCACGTGCGTTGCTTGTCGAATGCCGGGTTCAAATACGCCTTCTTCCCTGTTAAACCAATTTCTTAGCATGATATAACACCGTTGCGAAGTGAAGAAAAACAAAATCGATAGAATCCAGTAACAGATTCTCCTTTCCAGCTATATAACAACGCCGACCTAATCTACAATGTAATTTTTACTCCTTACAGCAACAAAAGCAAATTCCTAAATCCATTAACATCCACTAGTAACAAAAATTAGCTCAACCTAAACCAAATTCCATTATTTTCCGTCACAAGAATCACACAAAACATCAATTGTTTCAACCAATTAATACTAAGATATGAAAGACCTAAATTGGTTTATGATCATAAAAATATGAAAGACCTGAACAAAACAAAAGAAACCCTGACAATAAAAAACTCTTAAAATTCTTACTAAGATATAGAATCACAGCCAAGATCATAAAAAACTCTTAAAATTGACAGAACCCTAGGTTTACATAATACAGTAAAAAACGATTTTAGAGTTGGGAAAGGTATATACCTGAAACCCTAGCAATAGTAATTTCAAATTATTAAAATAAAAACATCCCCCATTCATGAAATTAAACAAGTAAGTTTGAATTTAATCTGATAAGAGAAGGAAAGAATCCCTTACCTAGGGTTTCTCTATTTCGCCTCTTCCAGTCTTTCTCCCGCGCAAGTAAGAGAAGGAAATAAAAAAAAATTCTACTTTGATTAACCAAAATGCCATTTTACCTAGGTTTATTACGTCATTATGACATTATGGGTTAGAATAGGTTCCAATTAGACTAGGGTACTGTTCGATTAAATCTTTCTCTTGGGAATAGCCATGACCCTACAAGAATATAGTTTATTCCAGAGAGAATAAACAGGGAAACCAAAGGGATTAACAAGGAAACTAAAGGGTCAGAGAGCAAAAAAATTCAGAGAGAGAATTTGTAGAGGGAGATTACTATTTTTTGAATTTTTCTCAAGCAAATCAAATCAAATCAATCAAAATGGCTGGTGATGATGATCAACACAAACCAAAGGGTAAGGCCCCCATGACTGAAGAGCAACTATTGAAAGAGTTAGAAGAGAAAGAAAGATGTGAAAGGCTATCATCCACTATGCAGATGATTGGGCAGATGAACAAGGATGATCTGGAGAAGGTAAACAAGAGAGTAAATGATTTGTTATATGATATTGAAGTCCCTATATTGAAAGAGTTAGAAGAGAAAGAAAGATGTGAAAGGATATCAGCCACTATGCAGATGATTGGGCAGATGAACAAGGATGATCTGGAGAAGGTAAACAAGAGAGTAAATGACTTGTTATATGATATTGAAGTCCCTACACTCTAGGAAGAGATGCGTGCTGCAGTGGATGTAATCAAATCAGAAGAGAAACCAGTTGAAAAAGATAAACCAGTTGAAAAAACGGTACAGATTTTGCAAAACAAGCGTCGTTTTGATCTTTTCAAAGATGAATAAGAGGAGGAGAAGTTCTGGGAAGTGCATGCTAAAAAGATGAGGTTGGATGAAAGGGCAGTAATGAAGAAAGAAAATGACAGTGATGCTTCCGAAGATGAAGAGCCTGCTGCTTTTTTGGGTATCGAAGTGATACAGAATCTGCTCTAAGAGTGATGATTGAGGATTTTCGTCAAGATGAGAGATTTGGGATTAATGATGCATTGTTGGCCCAAAAGACCGATTCCGAAGCGGAAGATGCAGATGAAGACGAGGAGGAAGAGTGGTTTGATGAGGAGCAAGAGGGGCCTGGCGAGGAAGAAGAGGGGTCTGATGATGAGGAAGAGGCGTCTGATGAGGAGGAAGATGAATATGATGATTCTTATTCCGAGTGATGGGTATGAAAATGAGTAAGCCTTATCGACATTTGAATTCTTCTGTAGAGAGATGGTGGATTTTTGGGTAAGTGCTCGAATGGAAATGATGACATAATGTTAAGAAATAGCTATTATCAAAGTACAAAGAAGATTTCGAATGGAGAGGGGTCTAATGCAAATGGTAAGTCACTGAATCATATTTTGTTTTTCGGTTCTGGCAATGGAGACTGAAAATGCAGGGGGAATGTTATGTTTGTTTTGCTTTTTTCTTTTTCTTTTTGATATTTAGATTTTTGTGGGTAAGATGGTGAAATACTTGTAAATGGGTATGTTTAAGTTTATGAACATGTAAATGTTGCTCAACACTGAATGAACAGAACGGTTGTAACTTTTTTAAATGCAATATGATGAAGTCGGCTTATTTATATTGTCCAATGATTGTGCGTCGATATTGTTGGAGATGCAGGGTGTATTATAGAAACTAAAACGACAATCAAAGAACTGGATCATGTACAAGACTAAGATGTATCGAAAACAAATGCATATTGACAACAAGTCACTTTAGTGTTTTTCTATCCAGTCTAATTCACTTGATAGAGAGGCATATACACACCTAGTCTTAATCTACAATCTGGCAAAAGGACACATTACGAACATCCATATATGTTTGATCTTTAGATATAAATATCAAATCATAGTGACTAAAAATAATTGGCTTGCGTTGGTTGCGTCGTATTCAACTTGCACATAATTGACATGAGCACTACTTGGTGGAGCCTTATGCACACCTAATTTAATTCTACAATCTGACAGTGAATACAAATCACAGTGACTCCTGAGATGCTGCTTCTCAAAACAGAATACAAGCTTTATTCACCAATGATGGCATCATACAACCAAATATTATGTCTTAGTTTAATATCATCTGTCAACTGACATATAAAACTACTTGGTGGAGGCATAAATCATGCAATTGAGATGTTCATAATCACAATACATTCTCAAAACAGGATACAATTCACAACAACATAATAAACATAAAATCTGAAAGATAGAGATGTTCATAATCACCAAATTATTCTCAAAACATGATACAATTCATAGCAAACATAATACACCTAAAATTTGAAAGATAGAGATGTTCATAATCACCATCAGAAATTGTACCATTCAAAATCAGTAGTGTGTAACCTCCAATTTGAAAAATCATTAAACCCCCAAATGAATGAATGAGAAATACCTTAGATGAAGATGACCAAGATTTGCATTTCCAAAATTATGAATCACTAGCAATACTTCTATGAGAGATCGATTAAACTTAAATCTAGACCTGAATCGATCTTTCACAGAAGAATCAATTGATTCATTGTTGTTGATGAAGTTTTCTGCAGATGAATCTCCAAGAAACCCCAAATGAATATTACATGAAGATAATCATCGTGGAATTAATTCAATGAATTCACCCAATCTTCGATTACAAAGCAGAGGACGAACTTGGTGATGGTGGTGGTGGTTCGTTCAATTCACCCAACTTTGAATTTAGGGTTACAGGTTAGAGAAGATTGAATATTCAATCAACCAAATCCAAACCCTGTAATCTAAGTCGAAATTGAGTAAAGATTGATGGAGATTTTAGGGTGTGAAATTGATGAAGATGAAACTAAATTTCGATTTCGACGAAAAAAAGGATTCGAGAAAGATTTCTGCAGATCGTTTGGGAGAAAGAATAGACTATGTCTCAGGCGCTGTTGACATAGTGTTGGTAGTTGCCCATGCTAGCTACAGTTCAAGATATGACCCTTGTTAACTAATTAAAATTAAATAAATAAATATACACAATTTGTGCAGGGACCTTATGTTTGACCATTTTTTGATTTTAATTATTGGTAAAGCAGTTAAAGACATGGATAGGGTTTACGGGTTGTCTGCAAGCCGGGCATGTTCAGGATTTCTTACTTTCTATTCCAATTATGGGGAACATGCAGTTCATTGTAAGGTAGACCCTGGTTTTAAACATAGACATGATCATGTGAGGGACATTTTATATGATATACTATGGAGAGCCGGTATTTCTGCAAAGAAAGAAGCGGATATCGATTTTTTGACTGATCCACTCGAAGGGAAATCGACGCTCAGACCAGCAGATGTTTTAATTTTTGGGTGGGCTAACGGAAAACATGCATGTGTTAATCTTACTGGGGTTTCTCCATTAGTAGGAATTGGACATGGTACGTTTATAGTCGGGCAAGCGGCGTTGATGGCTGCCTCAGGTAAGATAGCGAAACATGAGAAAGCATGTCTTGATAATGGGCATACCTTTATTCCTTTTGCTTTTGATACTTTTGGTTTTTTAGCTCCGGAGGAAGTTGGACTCCTCAGAAGAGTCCAGAAAGTCATGCACAGTAATGTCATGACTCCTGGTTCGAGGGAATTTTTTTTCCATAGGTTAGGTTGCAATTCAAAAAGGGCTCGCGTCGCAGCTTGTTGCGCATTTGCCTATTTCGTCTAGGGATGGCCATTTTCCCCACCCAAACCCATCCCCGTGGGTACCCACCCCGTTCGGGTAGGGTTTTACCCGCACAAATGGAGATGGGATCGGGTATGGGTAATACCCGAAAACTAAGCTACGGGGATGGGGTGGGGATGGGATTCAAGGTCCCCGCCCCATACCCTCCCCGTATCTTTCACAAGTTAGGGGTTTAGACTTTTATGCAACAATGTGTATAATTTTTATACTTCCACCACTTAGTCAAGCTTTCTTTCATTTATCATATTCTCGATTGTTCTTGTACATTCATCACTTTCGTTCTTTTTTTTTGTGATCAAACACATTCTCTAAAAGTTAAAATAGAGAAAACGAAGCAGATAATGAAATGGTTAACGTGGACGAAGATAGAACGGGACAGGAAAAAAAAGAAAAACTAATAAGTCACTAACAGATTCTTTTGTTCACTTTAAGATAAATTACTAAATTTAAGATTCCAGAATGCGTCGTTCTTACTTTATTATTTTTGTTTGAATCATATTTAAGTTTTGATTATAATCAAATTTATGTATTAACTCAGTGTTCCGGGTAACCCATGGGAAACCCGCCCCATATGGGTATTCCCCATACCTGCCCCGCCCCAATTCATATGGGTAACGGGGTGGGGATGGTTATTTTTTTTACGAACGGGGCGGTGACTGGGATTGACACTACCCGCCCCATGACCATCCCTAATTTCGTCGATGTAAAATATTATTATTTTATTTTATTATTAATTATATCTTATTGTTGGTCACTTGGTCAGGTACTTATATGGCTTGATACATGAGCCAAACATGTGAACCATGGTGAACCATAATGCTACAGTTATGGCCTTCAAATTAGGCTACCGCCTCGTTTTACTCTTAAAGATAACGTTGTGTGCAATTAAGAGATGGGACGGGTCAGGAGAGGATAATAATGATGTATTTTGACAAATCAAGATATGGCAATACACCAGCGTCACATAATGCCTGTAAACCCTGCTAAACCGTACGTGATCAATAAGTGTTGGTCTATGAATTTTACAAAAAATCAATTATGATAGTAGTAATAATGTAGTAGGAAAAATTGCGTCTGAAATTCAATAAGGAAGGACTATTTTGTTAAATAAGGAAGGTAAACTTTTAATTTTAACAAGTGTACTATCTCATTGACATGAATGCTTAACGTGTCAGGATATGTAGAGATTTCTTTAGGGTTTCAGCAAGAATATAGGCGTCTAATTAGAACTGACGATCAGTAGTCTAATCCTAGAATCCTAATGCAATATTTTTCTGTTGGGTCTCGCAAAATCCGCAAAATCGCACTTTCCATATATCACCTTGATTTTCGTTTATTATATTCATGGTAAACATAACCCACCCACTATATTTAGATTTGGATACTAGATATTTATAGGAAAAAATAATATATTTAGCTAGATTCGGATCCTAGATACCTCGTTCATAAGTAAAAGAACGAAGGAATTGAGAGGATGAGTTCTAATGAGAAATGTGTTGTTCCTGCCAATGGTCTTGTTAATAATGATCCTCCTCCTCCGAAGGGCTTTTCTTCATGGGATGACTTTGTGGAAAGCATTGGTGATATACTAGAAGAGTATGTCGATGAAGAATGGGAATTAGTTCATATTAAGAAAATGATCCATGTTGAAGATGATCCTCCTCCTAAGGGTTTTGCTTCTTGGGATGCATTTGAGAAAATCTATGGTGAACATTTGGATAATGATTATAATGAATAAGAGCATGGGAAGCCACCAAGACCAGCAAATTTATGGCTGAGCACTCGGCATAAACTAAATTCAAGTTTTTTACATTATTTTTAGTATGCTAATTTTGTTAATTGTGTAAGAAAAATTATGTAGCAGTCAAAGGCCTACTGCTCAATTGTGCTCTCAATTCTGTTTTTTTTTTTGTTAAGTTTGTCAGATTTGGCATTGCAATTTATGAAAAATTTGGCTATGTTTTTCAACTCTAATAGAAGACTCGTAGTCCCTATCATATTCATGATCCTATCACTTTAACAGCAAAGCCACAACAAAATCATGGTTAACCCTAACTCTTCAGATCCAAATCTCTAAGCCAAGCCCCCTTAAACACATTACTAGTTCATTATGTTTCATCAAGAGATTGATACTCCAACAGATGAACAATGGACAGAAATTAAACACATATGCACTTGGAATCTAAACAAAATATTGCATCCTTAAATATTAAACATTCACAAAAAGTAAACTTACAAGCAGCTTTACAAACAGACTAATTAAACATCTAAAAAAAACAAACATAAGATACACTAATAACACACACACAAAAAAAAACGACATAACTAAACAAAAGATGATGGATCGAGATGTGATTCAATACCATTCTTACATAGCAGAACCATGAAAACAAAGGACTAGATCATTTAGAATCCCCTTCTTCTTCACTGCTGCTGTCGACAATCGTAACCACATTTTTGTATGGCCAATCATCATCAACATCATCGTCTTCATATTCATCCTCAAGCGCTGGCCCAAACCAAAAGAAGTGTTCTGGATCATCTAAATCATCATCATCATCATCATCCTCAGAACCATACTCATCATCATCACCATCCTCAGAATCATACTCATCATCATCATCATCCTCAGAATCATACTCATCATCCTCTTCATCGTCAACAACATCATAATCATTATCCTCTTCATCTCCAAAACAAGGATCAACCTTGCAACCAAAATAACCAACAACCTCGTTGTCTTCATCATCAAGAAGAAGAAATCGGAAGGAAGTTACTACTATAGAAGTCATTTTCTCTGGTTTGATACTAAAACTTTCAGTTTTTGATACTGAAAACCTAGGTTTAGTTTAGAGAGAGACTTGGAAAAGAAAAATCCGAGTAGTAGTACTCTCCTAGTCTCCCTTGCTCGTGTTTTATACCGTGACACACGTTTTCACTTTACGATTCAACCTCTAGCTTAGCCACGTACAAGCATGATAACTTGGCTAGTGAACAAGTATAGATTTGGAAAATAAATAAATACAGTATAATATAAAATAAAAAAATTGGGTGGAAAATTAACATCAAGGAATTTAACTTGGAAGAAATATAAATTGGTTTACAAGCTTGTCCAAGAGTGACATCGGTAAAAATGGTAAATTAACATTAAGCAATTCGTCTCGGTGGAAATACTCCCCGGAAACTTAGATTTGGACGAAAAATTCTTGCTAAGGTCGTGACATCGAAATAAATAAAAATTGGTTTAGAAGCTCGTCCAAGAGTGACATCGGTAAAAATTGAAAATTACCATAGATCGTGACATCGAAATATAAATTGGTTTACAAGCTCGTCCATGAGTGAAATCGGTAAAAATAGAAAATTAAATCAATTTATCTCGGTGATCTTCGGAAACTTAGATTTGGATGAAATATAATTGCTAAGATATCTTGACATTTTTTTTATATCATAGAAAAAACTTTAATTAAACCTTTGTAACATCGTACTTAGTGACATCGAAATAAAAATTCGGGGTTTATAAGCTTGTCCAAGAGTAACATCGGTAAAAATTGAAAACTACCATCAATCAATTTATCTTGGTGGAGATATTCCCCGGTAAACTTAGATTTGGGCGATAAATTGTACTTGCTAAGATTGTGACATCGAAATATAAATTGGTTTATAAGCTCGTCCATGACATCAGTAAAAATAGAAAATTAATTCAATTTATCTCGGTGATCTCCGGAAACTTAGATTTTGAATGAAACTTAGATTTTACAAGCTCGTTCAAGAGTGACATCGGAAAAAATGGAAATTACCATCAATCAATTTATCTTGGTGGAAATACTCTCGGAAACTTAATTTTGGATGAACTATACTCTTTATGATCGTGACATCGAAATAAAAAATGGTTTAGCTGAATAAGCCATGTCCAAGAGTGACATTGGTAAAAAAACTTGGATATCGAGTCTTGTCGACGAAGCCAATCATAGTCGTTCGTGAATTCATAATTCCGACCAATCAAATAAACTAGTTACACCTGACAACCTAAGATCCCCAAACATCCTTGCCAATATTATCGGCTGATCGGTCCGATACGACCAATAATGCGATAGTATCGGATATTCATATTTATGTATCACTGATATTTCATGTTTCGTCCAGAATAAAGGCATAAACATGATAAAATCCTATATTATCGGCCAGTATTTTAAAAAATAAATACCGATTGATTCTTTTAATACAAATTTAATTGTAAGAGCTAGCTAGAATTGCTTCTAAGAATATGAATTGGGATTTTAATCAAAAAAAATTGCACAAAAAAGCATTTATGATCTTCCAAGGCACTAGCTAGTACTATATTACTCTGTAATAATTTATTAGTTTGCTTTTAAGAATATGTGAATTGGGAGTAAAATAGTGCAATGTAGTTGACTAAAGTAGTAAAGAAAAGATACTACTATATATCGAAGGCACTAGTAACAAAGGAATTAGCTAGTACGATAATAAGTACTCCAGTTTAGATGTTAAGCGGTAAGAACAACAACAACAACAACAACAACAACAACAACAACAACAACAAAAATAGAAAATATATTGAAGAGAAATCAAATTTCAAAAACGTTAGTGAGGCACAGTGTTCACTTTAGTTATTTTAAGTTTGAGGTTGGAGGTTCGAAACTCTTTAGACCTTTTTTATTTTTCTTTAAAATTTAGGCATTATGTGGCAAGTGCTGATTTGATTTTGCTTGACCTATTTTGTTTTTGGTCAGGACTCAGGGACCAGGGTATTGAGATATGGCATGATTCCTGAACCAAACCATGCTGCAGTTCAAGATATGACCCATCTGTTAACTAATTATCAAATCAAATAATTATGCCAAATATGCACAAGTGTGCTGATTTTATTTGGTATTTGACCTTATGTTTGACCATTGTGCTGATTTTATTTGGTATTTTACCTTATGTTTGACCAATTTTTGTACACCTAACTATGTTTGACCATTTTTTGTACACCTAACAAATCTCATCAATGTTAAGCCATTTTAGGTGTGAACATGGCCATTATAGATGTAGTACACCAGCGACACATCATGTCCCTCAACAGGTGCTGGCGCTGCAGTATCTACCAAAAAATCAAATATGATAATTAGTGCTTGGTTGAACTGTCTATCAACCCCTTAATGGCATATTTATTAAATATTGACCATCGGAAGAGTCTGCAATTAGGCTAATGGGGGTGTACAAAATTAGTGGGGGGCGTACCAGCCCCAAGGCAAAACCAGTTTTTTCTTATGACTTTTGAACCCACCACCCGCTAATTTGGTACACTCCCATTAGCAATGTTGGTTTGCAAGAGTTATTATGATGGGTTTGGGACTTGTTGCGCATGCCTTTGAATAGGCGTGAATTGCTAAGGGGATAGACGTTCCACGGAATGCCTTAAATGACTATTAATGTCATCTTCTCTACAAAAGGAAATTAAAGAGAGAATTTCAAAAACACACAAAATCATCCTAAATTAGGCAAGGAAATTAAGAAAAGAAAACATAGATTAGAGATAATGGGTGATCTAGGAGGAAACAATGCTAATGGAGATAATCAGCCTTCTGCACCTTTTAAGTTCTCCAAGAAAGTTGCCAAGACTCTCTCTACTAGAGAGTTGGAGAATTTGATGGATTTTGTGCAGCAAGAGATTGACGAGAGAAATTGTCTGATTGGTTCGAAAGAGTTCGTCAGGAAAATGCTCCACTGTATGAACAATGGAAGAGGAAGAGAATTGCAAGAGATGTGAGGAAATCCAGAGAAAGAGAGGAGAGAGATGAGGGGAGAAGGAGAAGATTTGTTTGGAGAAAGACCCGCAGTGCAACCTCAAGTGATTCTGAAGAGAAAGAGAATGATTTTGAGATAAGTGATGATCATCAGAGAAATTCTGAGACAAAAAAACAAAGCAGGAAGAGAGAAAAGAAGATTTAGGATGCATGGTATGAAAGGTTCTTAGCAGAAAAAGCAATCCTTAGGCTTTTTGCAAGAACCATGAATGAGAGATTGAATGTTGATTCTGATGGAGAAACAATTGATGGTGTTGATGAGAATGGTGAACCAGTTGAGGTTGGAGATTTGGATGAAGAGAATGAAGATGATGAAGGAAGTGAAGATGCAGGTGATAAAGTTTATGGAAGTGCAACTGAAACAGGCAGTCAGTATAACAATGATTACAGCGATCATAAGATGGGCATCGACAACGACGACGATAGCAGTCAGCAGAGCAATGATAACAACAGTAATGATTCTGAATAATCATCCCTGGAACATCAACAAGATTTCGATGGGAAAGCTTCGATTTTGTGAAATCGGACTAAGAGCTTCTTCGTGAAAATTCAAAGAAATCTTGTAGGTGTTTGCTGATCATTTTGCTCATTACTGATTTTCCTCATATTGTTGAATCTGCTGACAGATGTTTTCTTGTGGTTATGTTGCTATTCGGATATTTTTCTTTTTTTGGAACATGTGGGCTTTTTTTGATACTGTTATGCAGATGGTAACTGCTAACAGTTTTAAGGTGTTAAAATTTTTAAGGTTTAATGGTTTTAAGGTGTTTTGCAGGGGGTAACAGTTTTAGTTTGTTTGTAATTAAGGTGTGTGTTTGCAGGGGGAGGGGTAACAGTCTAGTTTTTCCTGGTATGAATAGTTAATCTATCAGAAGTTTGAGGGAATTACAGACTAGGTTTTTGGGTCATGTTTTGATGTGAATGGGTTTGATTTTAATGGAACTACTTAGGAATTAAGGTCTTTTTGTAAATATGGTGGGTTTGACTAGTATTTGTAAATCTGGTTAATGGAATTGCAATTACGGTTTCTTTTTGTGTTGATTTGAATATAGTGGGTTACATTTGGTATGCTGGAGATGTCTTTTTGATTTCTAATGGAAGGAACAATGGTATGTTAAACTGTGGTATGTTGAAATGTATTATATGATCTATGAATTTACTAAAGCATTATCTGAATTCTATCCAGAACTAGAATCCTGGTACAAGGTAAGGTACTAATCCTAATTCTAGACGCTTTTCATCCAAAGTGAAGAAATTGCTTCTCAAAACATACTAAAATCTTGATTCACTAATGGTAACAATATCCTAAACCCAAACATTATAACTGAGTCTAAGTTTATTAACAAAAGGTATAACAAGCAGTAGATCATCTGTCAAAGCCGTAATAACTTGTGTAGTTGCAGGAAATCCCTACACTACACCCCTCGGATGATTTCGTTATTAATCAACTCATTTTAGGTTTAAACTCTTTATTTTATTGAACAATCTTTGAATATTTTTACAAGAAAAGATAAAGAAATCAAGAATGATCTCTGTTCTAGACTTTCTCTCTTCTATTTACTTGTTTCTTACTTCAAAAAAGATCTCCCCTCTTTACAACTTGAACGACTATTTATAGGGAAATACATAGTGGATGACAGCTAATATGTCCTTTATTTTCGGATATGGCTTGCGACATTCTCGCAACCTTACAAATGTTAATTTCTCAAGCTTTCTAATTTTCGCAGGATCATCACATCTTTCTCATGATCCTAGCTGACGTCGTTTGTTATATTCTTCCTGAAATTGTTCTGCGACGCTATTGTGCTGTGCCTTTGATAATTTCGCTAAGACATTATTGTTGCGAGATTCTAATCCTACATCTTGCCTTTTCCCATATCTTCTCTGCGAAGTAGAGAATGATGTGAGAAATGCCGCATCCGTTCTCCTCTTCATATTTTGCATTCATCACACGTATTCTTTCCTCCATTTATTTCTTGACACGTCTTTTGTAACCGTTGCTTTTTAACCGCTTATATCTTTCCGTATTAATCGTGTGTATTTCTCGAGGAGAAATTCCCCTTATATATATATTCATTCCCACTCTCTTTTTATTTTCTCTGCAACTTCATCGTTCTTCTGCAAATTCCATTATTACAATTTTTCTTATTTCTTCTTCAATCTTTTAAGTTCTTCTTCATCTTCATACTAGATCTTCATAGTTCGTAATTTTCTTTGAGACAATCTCCCTTCTATTATTTTTCATGGATTCATCAAGGTTAGTCTTCTCTTTTCTTCTTTATGAGTTTTGCTGAGATTGATATATTTGAAATTGATCTTGTTTATTGCCTTATTTGATGTTGTTTATGTGATTCCCATACTCTTGTTATTTCAGCAAAAGCGGCTCCAACACTGAATTTTCAGTTCAGAACCCTAACATTCCCAAATCACAACATAAGGTTGTCGCACATAAAAGAAAGTCTGCGAATGAGAAGGTCGTAAGAAACACTATCTTTTTCTAATAACAATATTGTTTCCTCTGTTTCTTATCTGGATTGTAATTCGCAGGGTGATAAAGATCTTAATAAACCTCTCAAGAAATCTCGCCACCTTAAAACTGTTCCAACTTTTGTTCCCTTCCACCTACTCATTTCTTCCAAATCTCCTGCGACATCTTCGCAGGATAAACCTTTATCTCCAATTCGCGAAAATGTTGCCTCTGACTTCATTTCTTCAGCTGGCCTTTCTATGGTCGAAATCCCCCTTGTGGATCCTTCTGCGAATGAAACCTCTTCTCTTCCCATTGAGAATATTTCTCAACCTTCTATCTCTACTAGTTCTCTACCCAAGTATCTTCCTCTTTCGAAAGAAACCGTGGAAGGGATAGATATTGCTTTCAAAGTTTTATCTAAAATTCTGGATGATGGCAAGAAGTCTTCTACTGATCCTATCAAGTCTAATGTTTGCGAAATTTATAGCAAGAATTTGAGTTCCGACAGAGATGCTTCGCAGACAGCTTTAGAAAAAGAATGTAATGCTCTTCGTCTTGAAAATCAGAAGCTTCAGAATGTTTTGCTGGATCGTGAAAATCTTCGCAAGAAGAATGATGAATCGAGAGGTATGATTTTCTTATCTATGTCTTTAATTTGCCTTTTCGATGGTTTTATCCTTCCCATGTTTAATTATCCTTGAAATTCCTCTTTCGCATGTTAAGCATTAAACCAGAAACAAATAATGGAGAGATATCAATTTGAATCTGCTGTTGAAGAAGCCCGTGTTGATAAAGAAATCTTGATGGATCAATATAACCAATTAGATAACCTCTATTCATATTCTCTTGATCAGATAAATAATCTTACCAATGAAAATACCCAAGTAGTTCAAAGACAAGATCTATTAAGTAATGAAGTATCTCGTCTTTCTCATTCTTTAACTAAAGCTAATTTAGGGATGGAAACTTTATCAGATGAGAATAAAACCTTATCTCAAGAGATGCGAACTTATTTAAACAAGATGGCGATATCTTCACAACAGCTTAGTATTCTCCAAAAAGTATGTGCTGACCAAGAGCAATCTCTTCGCTCTTTGAGAAATGAACTTAAAGAAGTAACAGAGTCATCTATCGCTGAAAGAGATACACTCATTCAAGGTAGAATAGCTTTAAGTGTAAAGGCGAATCAACTTAAAGAACAATATTCCAAATTAGAAGAATCTTATTCTTCTCTTGCGAATAAAAATTCCTTTCTTATTTCTAAAGAGAAAAATCTTCAGTCTCGACTTGAAGGTTTAATTGGAGATAAGTTTGATGACGCGATGGACCGTTGGGAGAATAGTTGTATGTCTTTGATTCAACACCTTATTTCGCAAAAGGAAGGTAGTCATAATAGTTTGACTGCCTTAATTATCTTTTCTTTGTCATATTTCTCTGAACTCTTTATATTAATGAAATTTTGTATTCTATCTTTCGCAGAGTCTGAGAAGAATCTTCATTCTTCTATTTCTGTTTTGGAGGCTAAATATGCCAAAATTCGCAAAGAAAATGCACTGCTTGTCTCTACTCTTACTGGTTCTCGCGATCGAGCGGAAAGAAGACTTGATTATCTTGCTTATTTTAAGGATATTCAAGATAGGAATCATCAGAGAGCACTTCTTCGTCAAGTTCATCTCCGGGATGAAGTCCTTGTAAATGACATTTTATTATCCAATTCTCTTCCTTCTACATCAATTGATCCTTTAGAAGTAGATGACGATGAAGTTCCTCGTCCTACTGATAGTGATTATGATTACGAAAGCGGTGCAGAGGATAATTTCTTGGAAGATGAAGAAGAGATTCCTTCTAAAGGAAGCCTCTGCTGGTGTTAATCAAAATGAGAAAGAAATTTCTCCTGAAGAAGTAATTGCTGGCGATAATCAAGATGCTAATCATGGCGAAGATCAAAACCGAAATGAAGGAGAGGCTTGCGAGAATATTGGCGAAGAAATTTTGTCATCTCCTGCTACTGAAATTAATATTGAATCTTGATCTCTCTAAATAGCTTTGTCTTCTTGAATTGTCTTATTTTTATCACTTTTGCGAATTACATTTTTCTACCAACTTTGGAATCAACTTTTCTTTTAATATTTTGTTGATGAGAAAGATAATGCTTCTTGTGTATTCATTCCCATACTTGCCTCTCATTATCTTTCTTGCAAAAAATAATTTGTTGCGAATAGTTATAATTAATTTTTTTTATCATATGGTCTTATTTTGCCTTCCTAATTAAAGGTCTTATTATGCCATCTTTTGTCATTGCGACAAAATCGCAGGACGTCCTTGCACTTTCATGCAAAAACCCATTGATCTTGCCTTAACTTTTTCTTTTGTATTATGGCCTCTTAAGGAATGTTGCGACAATATGACAGGTCTAAATATTCTTGCGAAAATAAAGCCCCATGACATTGCCGTCTTGCGACGAAATCGCAGGACGTCTTCGCACTTTCATGCGAAAACCCATTGATCTCGTCTTATCTTTTTATTTTGTATTATTGCCTCTTCAGGATTGTTGCAAAAATATGACAAGCCTTAATATCCTTGCGAATAAAAAGCCTCATGACATTTGCGTCTTAAGACACTTATCAGCTCCCTAATGGAGGGTGCCGCCCTTATCTCCCCTTGGTTTCCCCTTCAAGGAGGCATACTTATACCATACAAGGTTAGCTCCTCCCATCCAGTCTTAACAACAACAAGTTGTTTTCGCAGCCTCTTATCCCTTTTACTTATAGGGATTATGGTTACGAGACTGCACCCTAAGTGGGGTTTTCTTCAGGCCGAGTGCAGTATGAGCCAAGACTTGTCAAAAATGGCAAGGACGCTTCAAACGCCCCCGGAACTCTTGACTCAACCGTGTACCTCGGCGCATTTATCAGATTCTGCACTCCTTGGGAGAGTTCTTATTACCTTAGTCGCCCAACCTAAGTCATATGCTTAAGCTGAGAATCCAAGGTGCCTCTCCCGGATGGGCTTTATTGACCCCAAATCTCCATGACTCAGGTTCCGGTGGCGGTGTATCCTTTCCCTGAGCCATGCAATAGGTACCCCCTAATATGACGTACTTTAGGTCTTACATTTGCCTCTTGCGAAATTTTATTCGCGAACTAGGGTGTACGCCATAAAGGTTCGCCTCTTTCTTTTATGTCATTGCTCTGTGATTATCTCTGCGAAAATTTCGCACATTATGATCTTGTTTTGATATGAGTAATCTTGCAATTATTCTTTCAGATTCCATAACTTCTCAAAGCTTCTTACGGATAATATCTTTTTAAGTACAACCTGTTTCATGGTCTGTCCAATCTATGACCAACATTTCTTCCTTCTGGATCCATTAATCTATAAGCTCCTGTTCCAACTATTTCCTTAATGATATAAGGTCCATCCCATTTTTTCGCTAATTTTCCACCATTTTCTCGCTGATATATTGGTGTTTCTCGCAGAACTAGATCTCCTGGTTGAAATTCGCGTACTTTGACACGTTTATTATATTCTCGAGCTAATCTTTGCTGATAATTATCCATATGTTGTAAAGATTTTTCTCTTCTTTCTTTTAATTCATCAAGTTTGTTTAAAATTAAGCCCGCACTAAGATTTTTCTCCCAAGCTTCTCTTTTTGTTGTCGGAATAACGACTTCTGTTGGTAATAAGCTTGCATCTGCGAGTCTATTATCCTTTCTTGAAATGTGTCTCCATTTTATTTTTGGGATTTTTGCTGATAATTCTTCAACCAGCTTCTTGTTTTTCTTCAAGGATGGTTCATTTGTAGTATACTCTCCTTTTATTTGGCGAATAACTAGCTGCGACTCACTAGTGATCCTTGCATTTTCTAGTTTCATTTCTATTGCGAATTTTAAGGCGTGTATTACAGCTTCATATTATGTTTCATTATTAGTGGATGCAAATTCCAATCTAAATGAAAAGGCCATCTTTATTCCTTCTGGCGAAATTAAAACAATTCCAACTCCATTTCCTTCTCCATTTGATGATCCATCTACCAATATTTCCCATCTATTTGGTTCTGTTAATAAATCTTTTGGATCTCCATGCTCTTCTTCTACATCCATCATTTCTTCTACTGCTTCATCTTCTTCTAAAGGAAATTCTGCCAAGAAATCCGCAACAACTTGTGATTTTGGTGAAGACAAAATTTCATACTTAATATCAAAGTGGCCTACTTGTGCATTCCATCTCTCCACCCTTCCTGATCTTTTAGAATTCTTCATCACTGATTCAATTGGTACTTTTGTTAATACCTTTATCTTGTGTGCTTGAAAGTATATGCGGATCTTAAATGATGCATAAACTAATGCTAAGATTAACTTTTCAATCTTTGAGTAATTCTTCTCGGCAGTATTAAAAGTTTTGCTAATGTAATAAATGGGTTTCTCCACTCCTGCGTCTACTCGCAATAACACAACACTTAATGCATGCGACGTTGTCGCAAGGTAGATCAATAATTCTTCTCATGGTTCTGCTTTTTGTAAAATAGTTGTATTCATAAGATGTTCTTTGATTCCTTGAAAATCCTTTTCGCATTCATCACTCCATTTAAATTTTGCATCCTTCTTGAGTATATCGAAAAAATATTTGCATCTGTCTGATGATCGCGAAATGAATCTCCCCAGCGAAGCTAGAAGCCCATTCAACTTCTGTACATCTTTTATTGTTGCTGGTGTTGGCATGTCACGAACTGCTTGCACTTTTTCTGGATCAACCTGTATTCCTTCCTTTGGTACAATGTAGCCTAAAATTTTTCCCGATGCAACTCCAATAGTACACTTCTCAGGATTCAATTTAATGTTATACTGCCGCATATGTTCAAAAATCTCCCTCAATGATGCTGTCCGAGACGAAATGTCACACTATTTTTTTTTTACATGTGAAAGTGATGGAAAAGAAAGAATCTCTTTTACATATCCACCTAGTTTGTCAATCTTTTTGGAAATGATAAAAGGAAAGATACTTTTGTCCACAACTGAAAAACCCTCTTCTGAAGAATTGTATAATAATTGGGTTTATACCAACAAAAAAAAAAAAACGAACATAAACAACGCATTTTTAAATAGAATTGATGCTCTAGAAAGGGGGTCTCTGAAACTGGATGTACTTGAAAAAAGGATTAGATTCTGCAATGATGAGACTGAACAAGACTGCCTGCCTGAAAGGTATGATCCTTTTTTGAACGGAACCCGCCGTGGAAGCGAAAAAAAAAAAAAGTATTTAAATTCAAGTTTGAATATGAATGAGGCTTTCTCAGAAGAAGGTTGGATTTGGATAAATAAATTTCATAATATACTTCCCACAAACTACCAAGAATTTGAAGAAAAAAAGGAAAAATTTGAGAGAAAATACTTCCTTCCAGAAGAAGGAAAACTTAATTCAGAAAATAGAACGAAATTTTTATTTGATGCGGTTACACCCGATAGACATCATCAAAGAATTATAAAGGAATCCATTGGAATAAAAGAAATACGTAAAGAAGTTCCTCAATGGTCATACAAATTGATTACCAGTTTGGATCAACAAGATGGAACAATTTTAGAAGAAACGGCTGAGGATCATGAAATTAGGTCAAGAAAGGCCAACCATGTAGTCATTTTTACAGATACCGAACGTACAAATAGTACAACGAATACTAATGATGAAGTAGAAGAAGTGTTTGTCCTACGTTATGCGCAAGAATCGGATTTTCGTCGAGATATAATCAAAGGTTCTATGCGCGCTCAAAGACGTAAAACAGGTATTTGGGAACCGTTTCAAACAAATATCCATTCCCCCCTTTTTTTGGGCAGAATCTACAAAAAGTTTTTTTTTTCTGCTGATACCTCCCGAATTTGGAATCTTCTTTTTAAGAATTGGATGATAAAAAGTACGGAATTAAAAAATTCCAGTTTTGAGGAAGAGACAAAAGAAAAGGATAAAAAAAGGAAGAAGAAAGGGGAGGAAAATGACCGGCTAGCAGTAGCGGAAAGCTGGGATACTGTTCTATTTGGTCAATCAATAAGGGGTTGCTTGTTAATAGCCCACTCGATTTTTAGAAAATATATTGGATTGCCTTCATTGATAATAGCTAAAAACGTCAGCCGTATCTTATTATTTCAACCCCCGGAATGGAATGAGGATTGGAGAAAGTGGGGTAGAGAAATGCATGTTAAATGCACCTATAATGGTGTTCAATTATCCGAAATGGAATTTCCAAAAAATTGGTTAACAGAGGGTATTCAGATAAAGATCCTATATCCTTTCTATCCGAAACCTTGGAACAGTTCTAAGAAACGATCTCATCATAAAAATCCAAGGGGAATAAAGGAAAATTCTTGCTTTTTGACAGTCTGGGGGATGGAAACTGAATTTCCTTTTGGTTCTCCTCGAAGACGACCTTCTTTTTTAAAACCCATTTTTAAAGACCTAGAAAAAAGAATAACAAAAAAAAAAACACAAAGTTTTCTAGGTCTAAGAGTTTTAAAAGAAAAAACAAAAGGGTTTCTAAAGGACTCAAAAGAAAAAGAAAGCTGGACTCATAAAAAGGAT